>NC_054383.1:67669572-70069572 GCF_017654675.1 Xenopus laevis
GCTAAGGTGTTTTTTCAGATTCATCCCATGTTCTTTCTTCCTTGGCTTCTTCTTCTGTTGCTACACAAAATGGGTAAACAGTTATATCCTTTTGCCCTCCATGACAACCAGGCTGTTGCCCGCTAAAGTTTGTTTGTAAACCTCCTGTAACTAGGATGAAACACTGTCCAGTAGCAGTCGCTGTAGACCATGAGATACTTCAAGTTCTATAGGCATCCATTGAATTCCAGTAATGCATTATACTGAATACCGTCCATTAGGTGCCGTTGTATTCTGCATCCCATGGGTCTTCCAGGCTTACTCAGTTCCTGTTAAACTAGTTTTCCTTGGAGATGGTCAGTACTATTTACATGGATTCAATGGGGACAATTACTCTCTTCTTAGTTTGACCAACTGTCTTCCAAACCTTTCTTTTGTTTAGCATAGCCATGTTTCCAAAGGCTTCAACTCTTGCAGCTCTTGTTTGTTCATTGTAACAGATAGAAGCTGATCTTCCAACGGCTTGTTGGATACCTATAAGAGTCTCTTTCACCAATATTATGTTATCATGAAGTCCATTATAACGAGTGCTGGTCCAATTATTCACTGATACTGCCATTGCTGCACTCTGCACCTTATTGTGGATTAAATTAAATGACCCCTAGGGTCTGCTATGGTTAAATGAATGACAATACAGAGCCCTTTTTTAACATTCCTAGAAGGGTTATTTCAGATCCTTTGTCTATAGACATACTTGTGGCCTTAATTGGTAATCCAAGTCAAGAAAGGGCCAACCAGTTTGTGTATTTTAAAATATTGAGAAATTTGTTGTCTAAAAATGTTGAGTTCTAAGCAATTGAAGCTCTGTCTATCAGGTACTGTATATAACAGTTCTGCAAATTTAACAGATATTATGATGAAATTAGAAGGGCTGGAAAATCCCTCATTTATATTAATTCATAGAAAAGCATGACAGAGTGTAGTTATTTCACACATAAAAATTCATAGCATACTGTAGCATTCAACATTTTTCATCAGAGCAACATCCTCCCTCTTGAATGAGCTGATGAGAATGTTAAATGTTAATTATGGGATATTCAAATATTAGGTTCTTCTTCCCACTAACATGGAAAGAATTTAAGTCATAGATGGTGAGCATATTTATTGTAGATTAATGGCATGCTTATTTATGCAGCATTAATTGGCATCTGAATGAGGCAGAGATACTCAAAGGCCAATGCTTAACTGCTATTCTAGACAATTAATTGCATGGTTTCTTATTAATTACTTATAACATGGTTTAGTTCTTGAACCTGGGTTGTGTTTGGGAAAATGAATCATCTGCAAGAGGTTGTTTTGGCGACCTTGAGATACTACAAGAAAGAGAAGCAAAAAGAGTAGAAAATGCCTGGGTGTGAATAAATGCATTGTTTTATCAAGCTTGAAGACTTGTCAATGCTGGTTTTCTCTTCATCTGTTTATACTGTAAGTAGACACCTGGAATTCCTTGCCCCTTCATCAGTTATGTGAACACTCCATCTGAAGATGTATCCATTATGCGCCAGAAGAGGTAAAATTCCTTCTTGGCTGCATAATACTAATACTAGTTCACAGTGAACTATGAATACCAATCAATTATCAAAATCAATGATAATGATGCTAAAAGCATCAACACACTCTTAAAATGAATTAATCTGCTGTCACAATAACTTCAAGGAAAGAATTCCACAACTTCAAAGTTCTCACTGTAAAAAAACCCCTCTTTACACCGTTCCACGGATGCAATGCTGTTTAGTCTGAGAAAAGAACGCAAAGCTTTCCTAAAACTACAGTTGTTTGAAATAAAGATAACTTTTTAAGAAGCTGTAGTGCATTGGAGAATGGTGATGCGGTTTACAGGAAGTACGTTTTTTTTTTTGCTTCCAGAGAACACAGTGGATGTTGAAATGAATAGGTATGATTGCAGGTAAAAACTTGACTTGATTCCATGATGCAGTGATTTATTTATCAAAGGTTGAATGTTAGTGTTTTTTTACCTCGAATGAACCCACAACTCGAATGGTTTCTTGTCTAAGAAAAAACTCAAATGGTACAAACCCTGAAACTCTACTTTATAGAGTTTTCAGCAAAGAAAAACCTTGAATCGATCAAATTGATAGAGTTTTCAGGCAAAACCCTCCAAAAAAACCTTGAACATCATGAAGGCTATTAACATCTTCAAATGGTTCAAGGAACCTCTGACATTGACTCTACATGACCTCGACAGGTTTTAGATGGTGTATTTTCGTATTCAAGCTATTTTAACGGTTGGGGCATAATAAATATTAAAAAGTTGGAGTTTTTAAAAAAAAAAAAAAAAACTTTTAAAATCTGGGGGTTTTTTAACCTGAAAATGTGAGTTTTGACCAAACAAATAACCTTGAAAACTCAAATGATTGTGAAAAACACAACTCAAACCTTAATGGTCTGAAATATAGAGTTATATATAGTGATTATAGGGTCCACAAGTGCCAGAAGCATTGCCCTTTTTGTATGTATATGGTCTAAATAAATCACTAAAGATTTTTGTATTAACAGGTACACATAAAGTAACTAAGGGTGGAAGCTAGACTTTAATAAGCATTGCTCTAACAGATTTTAATAACATAACTCTTGGGATATGATATTAATGGTACTATTTCATGCCAACATACTTTGTCAATGAATTCTATAATAAACAACATGAAACAATATATTATCAGATGTAAAATTTGTCCAATCTAAACACTATCAGTTTTTGTGTTGAATGAAAGTACGCTCCATATTTCCTCCGTTTCAATCAAATGATTGGGTCAAAGGCAAAATGAAAAAGGTCTTATGTCCATCTCAAACTCTGATACAAAGCCTACATTATTATTATAGAAATTATACATCATTTTAAAATTATTGTTTATGAAGTGTCTTATTTTCAAGAGAAGAAGCTTGTATTGCATTTTTCAAATTTTATTATAGTTTAGCTTTTAATCATCTTTAGAACGATTATACATTGAGAGAACACAAAGCCAATAGACACTCAGAGCCAGTGCCCCATATGACAACTGGCAGGAACAATTAACCTTTTTCTGAAATGCTGATTTAATACAGTGGTGTCTGGATGGGTCCATGCTAAATGTATCTATGTGGGTGGAACAAAAAAATGAAGCCTTATTCATCTACACCAGCGGTGAGAAGTAAGGAGCCAGATTGTGTCCATGTGTGTACCAGCTTAGCTTTTTGACTGTCACTGTGACATTTATTTCTTTAAATTGTCTTTTGTCCTGTACCACCCATATTCATAGCTATAGAGGTGAAGGCAAAGCAAAACATGCATTGCATTTATTTACACAATTTTAATTGTACTTTGCTTACAGCACCTTGGTAATTGAATGCACCCTATGATGTCTTAGATTTAGAATATACAACTTAGATCTTTCTGATAAAACTGAGCCATCTCTGTGTGCATGTTATAGGGACCTTAGATTGTAAGCTCAACTGCAGCTATGTGAATGGTGAATAATCTCTGTAAATGTGGTGACACTATATAAATTACAATTTGGGCCAATTTTACATAGGGTGGCTCTTTTCCACCACCATATTGAGAGATACGGAGACTAATCCAACCCATCCTACCCAGGTGTCTTCTTTAAAGGAGTTTCTATGAAGGTGTAAAGTACTGCTCTTGTATGGGAAACCAGATAGCAATCTCTGGTTAGCATAGACAAAGGTACTGAAATAACCTATAAAATTATTTTTCAGGACAGACATTCCACTGCCCGCCTATTTGTTCACAGGATTGGTTAACTGCTCCAGCTATAGAAATTTGTGGGATGCCTAAAATCTTCCTAGCTTCTGTTCCCATTGTGCAAGAGGCTCACTATAATCCATGCAACTGCTACAGGGATCATACATAACTATTTTTCTCAAATGAAAACTACACAAGTCATCTGGGATTGTAGCAGCTTTTCAGAATTTCAGGATACTGGTTATTATTTAATTACCAAAGATTACAAAGCTCAGGGTAGAATGCATTATTCATGTATCTTTCTATGCATAGTTCTGTTGCTTATTTGTTTTGAAATACTGAAGCTTTTTGTAAGCAGCTGTTTCCATCCCCAACTGACACAAACACATTATTACAGTATATTTATAATAATTTTAAAGATAGATTTTTGTGACGTCTGGAAAACAAAGCACTTTTAAAATGATGTTAGGCACTGTGTAATCAGTGCCTTTTAATGATCACTTAATTTCCCAATAAATCATTGGCCCTTACCATAGTGATTTATTTGATGACTAAGCTATCACATTACACAATCTCATCCTATTTTAAGTATTTCTTTGTGCATGAAAAAACAGTGTAATCTCTGAGTTTCTGAAATTACCCATCTCTGTGATTTATTTACATTCTTATGCTGCCAAGATGAGCTCGGATTGGCTGCTAAATGGGCAAGCTTATAAACCACATATATTTTGCATGCAGTAGTTTGACAGAAACAGGTAATTACATCTCTGTATTAACCTGTAGTACTCTAGGCACATTTACTTTGGTACATTACACTTTAGTACTGTATTCATATTAGTACTGGTAAATTAGATAAATTAATTGATAAAAAAATGTAACACTTTTTCTAACTGGGCTTTCTTTCATTGCCTTGGTTCTGTGAGAATATTTCCTACTACGAATCATACTGGCACTTTCAATATAGGCTTTTCCTAGTAGCACAGGACAACCCTGGGTGTATTCCTGATGACCTGTAGGCCTGGTACATTATAGAGTAGTGCAAACTCCTAGTGAAATAATAAAATATATTTACCTTAATAGTACAGAACACTCATATAATGGTAATTTATGAGTAAGTAGGTGGTATACTTTTGCAGGCCCCCCTGAAATTTTTTTATCTGGGCTCCCCGCAGACCCAAGACTGCAAGTCTCCCGTGATACATGCAAAATTGCAGGTGTTGCATGTGTTGTGCACAAAATAGCGGATCACCTGTGACCCCCACTAATGTATAGAGGAAGCAGACCCAGCCTCCCTTGCAAACACACAGTCTACGTTCTCTATATTTATGACATTGTATCTATTTAATTCCTCCCTGTCATGCAAACACACTGAGGAGAGGCTTGCATATGGGAGCCTAAAGGCTGGGTAAGCTGGAGTATAGGCATAAACAGCTGAACTGAGTCCAGAAGCCACATTAAGGTGAAGTAAGTTTTAATAAAATAACAATAGGTGCAAACAGAAACTAGAATAAATAGAAACTACAATTAATATACAGACAATAATGTGTGGAATCGGCAGGCAGAGTCCAGTAATTGGGCCAAAAGTCAGGGGCAGACAGCAAACAACATAAGTCCAATTAGCAGCCCGAGGCCAGTACCAGGAGATCAACACAAAGCAGGCAGGGAACAGGACAAGGGCTCAGGAACAAGGCAACAAGTCAGTAACTTGGAGGCCAGAACAAGGCAGGGAATCAGGCAAGATACAATGGAGCAGCTGGCTAGACCAAGCAACAGGGAACTGCTTGGAGCAAGCTTATAAAGGGCCTTAATTACGTGACACTTGAGGATAACAAGATGGGTGGAGGAAAGGGAGCAGAACGCTGAAATACAAAACTACACATTGGGGAAAAACCAAGCGACATGGGAACGAAAAGCTCCTGGTGGCTCAATATGAAATTGCATAGACCATACAGACCAGTGCTCGAATCCCATCAATTCCTTACACTCCCATGGTAACTTGTCATAAGTCACAGAGTTTCCATGATGGCCCTCCATTTGTTAGGTTGCTTCTCCAGCTGGGATCACTTTAACAGTCAGTTAAATTCTGTGGCCTTCCAGTTCTGTAGATATAAACAGCCCTGCTCTATTCCATTGCAGTAAGTAAAACAGAAACCATCATAGTGCATAATAGTAATCTTTGTTTTTAAAGTCAATCCCTTGTACGCTGATTAATGTTCAAACTGTCTAATTTTTTTTACATGATCTGCCCTTTATAAAATCATGAGTAACAACCCTTCAGTTATGGTAAACTTCAGACCTACAGATCATTTTAAATAACTGAATTTAATCATCTTTCCTCCAATCCACTGGTACCATACCAGGTGCAAGATATCTTCAGAAAATAAATGGTTTTGAAATTTTCAGAAGTTTTTAAAGTATTTCCAGAGCCTTGTTTGTTAAATTTTTGCACACCATGTCCATCATCAGCTACTGCCAACTTGTTATATCTAAGTCTTTTATACTGCATAGTGAGTATAGTTATATTGGCTTCATTGTTGAATATATTGTTGATAAGCTTAATACGTTTTTTGAATGGGTCTTTGCAACTGATGCAATCAGTTTCTCATTTGCTATTTAGTCTTTGCAATTGCTGTGTTGCAGCACTTGTATGATTTACAGGTTCTAAAAAACCTGTGTTTTTGCTTAGACTGTATGGTCCCAACAAATATGGGGCCGATTTATGACTGCTCGAACCTTTTGGCACAAGCAATCATTAAGAAAGCCCAGTGTGAGTCAAGGAAGTCAAGCAAGGTTTCTGAGAAAAAAAACTTGTTTGAGGGATTTTTTTCTTAAATAAGCAAAGCTCAGTACCAGAACTTTTTGTTATTTAAGAAAGCTTGAGTAGTCCTAAATCCCCCCCCATGTATTGAAGTTACAGTTTAAATGCTTAAGTTCTAACATTATGTCTTTTTTATATGACATTAAATGACATACTGTTATGATCACTACAGACCAGGGGTTTAATTACTTCCACATTAGTAATACATTCTTGGGAGTTCATTACATCCAGTGCAGCCTCATTTCTGGTTAGGTTGGATTTCTAACAGGGGTTGAGGCTCTATTTTGTCTAGTCTATACATGAAGCTTCCTATTGGAGCTCCTGGTTGCTTAGCAATTGGATGATGATTAGTGGGCCATGCTGTTTGGGAGTGCAGAGGGGCTCCCACCACCCCTATGTACAAAGTACCAAACAAATAGTGATTCTGCCATATATTCATAAATGTTATATTTATGAACAAATTCTCTACTCTCTGAATTGATAATGGCAAAGTTGTCCTGGAGAACATGTGCTGATAGGGTATTTGAGTCATGAAGGTTTTCCCAATTGTAAAGGATTTTTAAAGACTTGGTGACAAGCCCTGGAATATGTCATGAAGGAAGATTTATCTGTAAAGTATCTCTTAATTAATTCAAATTACAAATACAGACTTAAGGAGTTTGAGATATATTTTAGTTTGAATAAATCACTTTTACTTGTCTTATTTTATTATAGCAGTATTATACCAGCGCTGAAGTAGCACTGACAAACTAGGATTAAATATAATGAAAATAAAGATGTACATTATTTAACAGAACACTGTCTATCAATATTACACATCCACTGACACTAAACTGTACTCAGGTTAATACTATCCATGACAATGTGTCAAGGCCGCCGGGAGCGCAAGGAAACGCGTCTGCTCCTGGCGGCGAAGAATCCAAAATGGCTGCGCCCAGTCGGCCCACATAGGCGCCAGGACGCCAGCGCCGCAACGCATGGGTGAACACGTAAGGACGCCAGTGACGTCACTATGGCGCCAAATTCAAATATAAAAGCGCATCCTAGACGCCAGAATGGCGCCCAAGTATAGGATACATTTCATGTGTTTATCCTGGGTTCCCTGTGAGCAGTTTTATTACTGAATCTTGTTCCTGATTGTTATCCTGACCTTTTGCCTGGACTTTGAATCTTGCTTCTAATCTGCCTGCCTTTGAACTCTTGCCTGAACTTTGATTATCCGTTTGATTAATCCCTTGGACACCGCGACTTTAATCCCTCAAGAGGGCTTCCTCCTCGATCCTGACTACCTCCCTGGTCGGAGCTCCCGGCTCCCTGACACAATGAAATTATAGGAAACAAGTATGCTTTCTTTCATATAGAAAGAGAAGAGAAACTTCCTTATATTCATAAATATATTTAATTTATTTCAGATATTTCTAGTCTACGGCCCATTTATCAAAGGTCAAATTTCGAATTCATGTGAGTTTTTTTTAACTCTAATAAATTCGAATGTACTCGAAATTCGATTGGGAGGTTATTTAAGAAAAAAAATCAAATATCTAAAACTCGAACTAATATTACTGACCTGAATCGTATTAGACTAAACTTGAATCAAATTTTTTCTCAGAAAAAAACTAGAATGTCAGGAAGGCTATTAACATCTTCAAATGAGTCACTGACCGCTCCCATTGACTTATACATGAAAAATAGAATGTCATTATATCCACCACTGAGTATTAGGCTGTCTCTACCTACATAGAGGATGGCTCCAAACTATGCTACCAAACTATGCTATCAGCAGTAGTGATGTGCGGGCCGGCTCCTGCACAAAATGTTTGGGTCTCCAGCTCTCCCTGCCCACGACCTAGCACTGCCAGCCAGCTAACGGCATCTAGACTCACGCCCACCCCTTTTGTGACATCACTGTGGGGCAGTTGCAGGTCTATAAATAGAGGGGGGTGTAATTTCTTGAAAAATTTCCTTTTAATCTCTAATAATAATACAGTACCCTGTACTTGATCCTGATCTGAATAACTACATATTGGTGGCAAAACAACCAATGTGGCAAATATTGGGTTTATTTAATGTATAAATGTATTCAATGTTTAAATGTTAAATGACTTCTCCCCGCTTGCATTTTCTCCACAGATGCAGAGAAGCCGATGCGCTTCCATCTGCTTTGTCATTTCTCTGAGCTGATATGCACTGCATTGGCCTTTGTGCAGGCACCCAGAGATCGGTGAGAAAATGCATACTTTATGTCAAAATATACTCTGTTTATCAGCACAGATGCTGAGAAGCTGAGACACAGGATAACTGATCCTCTGACCAAATTTTTTCATTGGTGGGAAAAGCCTGGGACTGCCTGATATCTACAGTATATTCTGTTAACTATACTTTCATCTGACTGTCACTGACATAGAGCAGAGATCAGTCAAAAAAATGCGTAAGTGAGTAGAACAGGTTGCAAAACAGGTACATGTTATCCAGAAACCCGTTATCCAAAAAGTTTGGAATAATGGATTGGCTGTGTCCTATAGACTCCATTTTATCCAATTGATCCAAAACAGTACCTTGTACTTGATCCAAACAAAGATATAAATTCCTCATTGGAAGTTAAAACAGCTTATTGGGTTAATTTAATTATTAAATTATTTTCTAGTAGACGTAAGGTATGAAGATCCAAATTACAGAAAGATCTGTTATCTGGGAAACCCCAGGTCCTGAGCATTATGGGGCAAGCTTAATTCACGTAAGTCACGCCTCTACACAATTCCTGCCTTCTTGTACCCTTTAAAGATGCCTGGTGCTAGATAGAGAGGTCGGCACCTCTCTCACTTGTACGGCAAAACATACCAAGCTCGCGAAGGCTATTTAACTGGGGTCCCTGCTTAAATAGCCTTCGCGAGCTTGGTATACTGTTTTGCCCTTGAATATTGTACCTTGTGGCACTATCTGCATCAATTTGCCTTGCTTTTCTCCATTTCCCCCACTACAGTACATATATTACTTGCTTCCACTTATCCACTATGTTAATTAAATTAGCTCATCAAATAAAATCTTTCTCCCAGCACAATTTTGCCATCTGCTTCATTGCCATGTGCCACCCATGGTTCATCCTGCCATCCCCTACTGTTTATTACTAATAAGCCTTATATTGTGACAATTATATTATAATTATATTATATTCTATGTGTACTGTATATTGTGAGTGGGTACCTAAGTCCAGTATCTGACAACAGCACAGAGCATGTGCAGTGAATCAGCAGAAAAGAAGATGGGGCACAGGTGACGCATAGATCTTCCCTGCTAAAGGGTTGTGGTTGCCTTGGGCTGGTATAGAAGCCCAAAACATAATGTACATTTCTACCCAACTTCTTTGGTTAAGATTTAGTTCTCCTTTAACAAGAGCACTGAATGGGGGTGGAAAGGGTTAATGCGTCTCTTTAACTGGAACTACCAGCATCTAGCCAGATTGTCATGGGGACTTAAATGTAACACATGATTAGAACATATGCAATAATGCATATATGTGGCAATCTACTGTCAAGAATGAGTATACTTACTAAAAAAATGGTACACATAATTATTTATAAAATCTAAAAGCATCACACAAGTAAAATAAATGTTGAAGTACATAGGCACAATTTACAGATACTGGAGTTTTAGTATTGAACAGCTTTCTGTCAAAGAGTTCAGTAATAAAAATTCCGGCAGGGGGCTAGTTGAAAGTGAATGTTCTAATATTTCTTGCATGCCCTAGAATTCCCTGGCCAGCACAGGACTTTGTGCACCAGCTGTATTCACCAGCAGAATATATACAAGGTTCATACCAACCTCTAGGAAAGCAGGGAGAGCTAAGCAATGCAGAAACTGCATAAAAAGGGCTTGGGCTGCATATCTGCGATGAGTATCTATGTTGAAGATGTAAAATTGGAAGAATTAGCCAGATTTCCAGGAAATGTAGTGTCTGAATATAAGATTGCTGAATCCTGACCCCTATAACATTTACCTGAGTGGTAGATGCCGATATCAAAACAAAGGAGAGCGCCACATAAAAGGATCTGTTCTGCTCTTGTAGACAGAGATTTAAGCAGCAGTCAGTGGGAGTGAGCAATGTGTGAAGGGGAAGCCTGGCACGCTCAGTCATAGGCATATTACATTGTATATTGCATTGTTCCAGGGAGCAACACAAGAAAGAACGAATAAGAGGTGAGATTCAATCCCTCATCTGTATTGTGACATGGTTGAGTCTAGTATGCATGGGCTGATATTTCTGGTTAGTTAAGGATATAAAGCTGTATAAAAAACACATGAATAATGGTGCTGAATTGTGACAACATTCTGGGTGGCATTTTTGAAGGGTTCCTCTATACAAATGTATAATACTGTGTTTTAGTAGGTTGGTAAAGTGTGTGCATATGCGCAAGGGTTGGGAGGTATGAGCATGGTTTGGCAAATGTATATAGTATGAGGTCTGTTCATTTAGGGGTATGTGCATTTATATTCTCATATAAGTTTAACACTTGGGGCCTGCTGTGCAATACTAAACATTAGTAAATGTTTGATTCCAGGGTTCCATTGTATATGTGGTCACCTACAGTTATGCTGCCTATAGTCACCTGAAGTTTGTGGGTTGGCATATATTCATGGGTTAGTGGTGTGTAAATATTTATATACATTGATTAGTGGGTGTGTATGTTGTCACATGTGTGTGGATTGATGACTGTGCATGTGGCAAAGTGTAGGTGTGTGGTTGGTGGCTGTGTGAATATTTATGCAATTGGGTTGGAAGATGTATGTGTGTGTACTTGTGGGTTTGCTTATATAGTCAGAGGTTTCAAAATGTATGCTGTGCTGGGGTGCTTGTGTGCATGTGTGTGGTCTGGATTATGTGTAGGGGATTTATGGGTATATGTGAAAGCAGTGATGAGGGATTTATTGCATTGAAGTACTAAGTGGTTAAAAAAGTTAGGTGGGAGTAAGGGTAATGGGAGGCATATATGAAAAATCAAGGAATGGCGTGGAAGCAAAGAGAGGCTTGTCAAAGTCCACGTATCGTCTAATATCATCCAGCTGTTGAAGATCTGAGTGTTATAGATAATCTATAGCTGTATGTGGTCTAATCTATAAGTGTACTTATTTTCAACATCTCATAATATTCTTCTAATTATATTTGAATTAACAACAACCCCGGACAATCCTACTCCCAATTCCGATGTAGCTAGTGATAATCAGTTTGTAGGTGGGTGGTAACAGAATCCATGGCACATGGCAAAGTTGTGGCTATCCACCACATAAAGAATGCTACATAACTGCCCTGGGAATCAGGCTGCACAGTTAAGTATCAGAGCTCTGCTGCCTTATTTCTCTCTCCCTCCAGCATGCCAGATGCTGGGGGGGGTGTATTTGCTGTGATTTTTTTCAAGAAAGCTTAACAGCAACATGCTAAGCTGACACCCTCGCTCCACGGTACTGATCAGCCACAGTATTAAAAAAGTGAATTTTGTATAGAGAGAATGTAAAACACTGTCTATAAGGGTGGGCACTAAGTGCTGTCAGCTCTGTAACAAAGAATCAGAGCCTTAAGCATCCATAACACTCAACCCATTTCTCTGTCAGGAGCATTCACTTACATAACAACTGCTACTTTTAACATTAAACACTTTTACAGAATGTTCACTCTCCTGCCCTGCTTGTAGGAAAGATCAGCAGTAGAGCTGGGAGGGAGGGAAGTGCAGACATCTATTTACCGTCTACATGTCACATAGCCAGTTCTAGTGCGCATTGTTGGGGCAGACAAAGGAGCTCTCTGAAAAAGTGTTTAATGGCAAAGGAAGCAGTGGCATGTGTACCTGAGTTTGGTGGGGGGAGGCATAACGCGTACTGGAGCAGTCCAAATGTATCGGAGCAGGGTGGGTGGAAGGAGGAAGCCACATTCAGGACATGTACTGGAGTGGAGGGAGGTAGGTATGGACTGTCATGTACGTGGGGGGTGGAATAAAGGAACCAGCAGTCATCTACTGTATGGGACCCAGGAAAGAGAAAATATTAAGGCATTGATGCGGAAGGGAGTGCAGGGCTGGTGGTCTTGTAATGGGACAGAATTTACATATTGCAAGTTGCAGCATTGTGGGTTGCAGGGTTGTATTGCTCTAGGTATTTCAGATTCCTTGCTTTTTCTAGATACAGTGGTTAGTAACTTGGCTCCAGATGATACCGAAAAGAGGGATCATAAGAAATCACGGCAATTCCATGTTACCCAATCACCAACAGCTAACATTATGTAGGGAGCACAGTAATACAAAGAAAGACACCTTAGATTGTAAACTCAGCTGGGGTACTCATTAATTTGTATTATGATCATCATTATCTACAATGCATATATGATGCTGATTGATGTTATGTGGGTGGGCTAACAGCATGGATTATCAAATATATGTTATTAAAATTATTAAAATAGTAAAAAAGCCACCAAACGAAAGGTCCAAATGTTCATGAACCAGACATTTCAGACTGGCTGCCACTCTGACAGTGGATATCAGATGTAAGTAGTACGAATTAAATTATTTTTTATCAAAGAATCGAAAGCCCTCTAGGGGAATCTAGTATGTTTTGTGCCTAGGGCACACTTAATCATAGTCTTCAATGAAGTGTCGCCTAGGCATGAAACGCATACGGCTCCCCTAGAGGGCTGTTATTTCTTTCATAAACATTATTTAATCTGCACTACATTCTTTGTATGGGTTGCATTGAATGCCAGCCACCAATTGCAATATGGCTGGGCTAACAACATATCAATTAATCCATTGCCAGTGATTTTCTTTTAACAGTGTGATCATCTAATTAAATAAATACTGTACATGGATTATCAACTAGCAGCTAGGCAAGTTTCATTTAGACAAAAAGATTGAACTTAATGGCTGTCTGCCTTTTTTAACCTCACCTACTACATACTGTAACTTTGTCCCCAATATAATACAGTCTGGAATTGGAACAAAGTGGTGACCAGTGAGGAATATCAATTACAATTTCAATTACTCAGTAAGTGCTTTTCCCATCAAAGGTTGTAGCTTCTACGTATATGAAAGGCTACATGTATAGAAATAGAGAAGTTCCTACAGACTGCAGTGTCTTATTGTCTTTATTCTCGTATGATAAAATTTGCTGCTTCCAGGGGACACTTTATTGATCCTGCTATATGCAGGATCAGCAGCATTCTGCGGTATGGCAAATAATGGCACATCACTTTCAATACTGAAGGAAAATCTGAAGCATCAAATAAACAACAGGCATTTTGAAGTAGTGTAAAATGGCAGATTTTACCCTTGTTAACTTGCATAAACGATTATATGATTTTGTCTGGTACTCAATGAGTCTGCTATTTTAATATTCTCCCATCTATTGTCTCATTAGGTTCTGTACATTGCACACTAACCAATCTGGCGTAACCAATATTTTGTAAAGCAAAATATAATAAATCTTTTACACAAAGAGTAGAATTCACACTATAAACATAATTAAAACATGTTAGCAACTACATTGGCACCAAGCATCATACTGGGAAAGGAATTCTCTCTTATTGTTTGGTCCACAATTCTGGCAGTCAAAAAATTATTTTGATAACGTTCATTTAACCTTCTGTGTAATTAATCTTTTTATTACTGGTTTATAATTATCCTCCGGATACTATGGAAATAGGGCATATAACCTGCTTTTGAACTGATAATTTTTAGACACTACTACAGTATTCACTCAATATACACTCAATAGTACTGTATTTCTTAAATTAACTGCAAGCTTGGGCTCTTTTCAATATATTTGATTCAAAGTGCAATATTAACAATGTTTTAGGAGAGAGTATTTCTTATAATCAGTAAATATTGGTAATATACCGCTGTTTATTTCATTTAAAACTTTAATAGCAAACATAATTGTAGATTACTTCAGTTTCAGTACGTTCGTAGTTGTCCAATTTGTGTATTTTGCCATATGTGTCTCCATATCAACTTGTAAGATATTATTATACTTTCTTACTGGAGGTTATAATTGTTTAACACAATAAGTGCCAGCATAATTTTGTATTTGACTTTTCAGAGAAAAGTGTCATTCAGTGCCAGACTTGAACGTTTTGTGCTCTCTCACTTGCAGGGTATTTACTGAAGACTTTTAGTTTACCTAGGAAAATTATACAAACTGTACATTTTTTTTGAGAACAACCTGAAATTTCTAAATCAGGTTTTGATAGCACCACATACAAAGACATCAATCAACAATTTTAAGGAGAAAAAACTGTGAGTATGTATAGTCCAGGAAACCATATATTTTTTGGAAAGTACACATTCTGATGAATCCAAAATGAGTCAATATACTGTACCAAATTATCTGTTACTTTCTGGGTAGCCTGGCATGGTTCCTTTAACAGCCTGGTACAAAGTAAAGATGCCATACTTGCTGTATTTGTAATGAGACTGAAAGCAGAACTCTCTGTTTTACTAAAACATGTAAATCAGAACCATGAACAAGCAAATACAAAGAATGCCAGTAACGAACAAATTAATACAATTATTAACCCCTGTGGTGTACCATATATAACTAAAGGTGGCCATACACGGGCAGAGTAAAGCTGCCGGTATTGGTCCTTTATTCGGCAGCTTATCTGCCCTTCGGGTCCCCCAATCAATATCAGGCCAAAAATTGGCCTCTCGATCATGCAGGTTTGATTTTTCCTGCGATCAAGGACTGCATTGGCTACTTGATGCGGTCCTACGACCCTTCGGCACCCATTCTCTTCATTGTAACATTAACCCAATGTCGCCCTGCCGTTAGTGTGCATATTGAGGAAAGATCCGCTCGTTTGGCGTGCGGATCTTATAGTGTGTGGCTACCTTAAGAGTTCAGGCCTGCTTGTTGTAATCCCTGGTGTTGCATCCATGAATCCGGTACATTGAGGTTGTAATCCATTAATTTTATCCATGCGGTATTCTCAGGGACTGCAGTACCCAGTAATTAATCCTGGCTCTCCTTTTGGGTAGAATTGGGTCACTAGCTAAGTCGTGTGGCTGACCCTAACAGGTACTGGAACCTGGGGCTCTAATCTACTCTGTTCAGAGAAGGGGCCTGACTAATGAACCTTCTGGTTCTTATGGAACAATTCCCTGAGTCTAATTGCACCTAACAGGGCACTAGAGCTGCAACAGCTACAGTGAGGGCCTATTGGAACAGGAACCTAAATTGCAAGAAAAGGGAAGTTGTAACATCCTGCCTGGAGTTGAACCAGTGACCTGGTTATTGTTGTCTAAATTGCCTCTACTCTATATGAGCAGACAGCTAAGGTACTGGATCACTGCTATTGCTATCTTTGGTTTTGCAAGTAGGTATGGATTGTTTCACCTGTTGCTAGTCTGGCCACAGGTGACAGTGTAAGCCATTAGGCTGCCTATATAACCCCCTGCTTGGCACTGACTCATTGCCCAATGTAGGTATTTTCTGAGATAGTTTCTGGGTGTGCTTGTGATCTGATTTACTGTTCCTGACCTTTCCCTGTCCTTGACCTTTGCTGACTCACTGCCTAAACCGACCATGCCTGAAAACGGACTAATCTTCTGGATCCTGATTCTGTACCACACTGTCTGTTTGGTTATTGATCCTAGCCTGTTCCATGACTATGCTTACTCCTTCCTCATTCCTCCTGTCACACTCACCTTGGTTCTCTCACTTTGAGACCTGGTGGCAAGTCTGGAAAGAGAATGAAATCAGGCCCTGGCATTTTAGGTACACAGAGACCCAAACAGCCCAAACAGAGGCCCAAAAACTCTCCCCATCATCCCAATAAATAGTGACTGTCTATGGCCATTTACAGCAGCCCCTCTGGCATTTGCCAGAACCCACAGACTGCCAGTCCAGGCCTGCCTGGCAGCATCCGAGTAGCGAAGGGCTCCTCCCAATGTGAAAGGCGCTGTTAAAGGCAGAAGTGTGTGCCATGACCAAAACCTTGGCATTTGTTCTGGGTTTTGGCATACCGAACTTGACATTACATTTGGCCCGAAATGGACGCTGAAGGAGCAGCTGCTTCTCCTGCTACCACAGAAGCAATCCTGGCAAGTTTCATCAGGGAACAAGCAAGTCCAAATTGTCCAGTGCCCGCAACTCCTAACTGCCCGTCTGTATTCCTTGCAACAAGTGCATGCCATTCAAGAGTCAGAACCCAATGTTCACTTTCCTGGATCCCAGATTAAGGGAAAGCCACCAGGAAAAGATATTGCGACCTGGTTATGCTCCTGCTAGCAAGGTCTTTTTTCCCTCTTAATCTATTCCTCCTGCTCAATGAGGAGCCCATGCAGATTACTCAGAAAGCTCTAAATTATGGGAACCTTTCTCCCATATACGATTCTTTTTAAAGTCTTTATTTTAGTTTTAGGAAAAGGGAATGGGGGAAAATCTGACAAAATAAATAAGTAAAAATTAAACAAACAAAACAACATGGCTTGCAGTTGTAAGTAAATATTGACATGTGGCGTTTCCAGTGACACATCTGAGGATATATATCAAGGTGGATACACAGTAAGCCAGGTTTGTATAACAGTTTACAAGCATGTGGTAATATAGGTGTAATCTTCCCTCCCTACCACGGTAGACACATTACAGTATCTATTAAACACAACTCTACTCCGGGAGCTCTATCAAATTAACATCTAGCCATGTACCCCATATCCTATCAAACTTGTTTGGGCATATACCATTTTAATCCCATATAAGTACCATTGTAATCAAATAATTCAGGTTTTTAAAAAATGATTTCCTTTATCTCTGTAATAATAAGTACCTAGATGTTTCTGTTGTTGCGAGTGCGTGTGTGTGGAGTAATTCTGAGTTTTTAATGCTTTACACAGACCTCTCACTTCTAAACCTGTGATTTTTGTTCTCCTTGTTGTTTTTGACAATGGAGACCCTCAATTCATTATTTTTTTCTGAAATGGTCACCACTGTATCTGAATGGCAATGCCAAGCCAAGTTTTGAAGACACAGTTGCAGAAGGTGGCAGCATTGTATAAGAAGGATGTAGCTTTAGATTTACAACATGTACCTGGCAAGCTGTCTATGTTGATGCAAGGGTTTGGAGTTTGGAGCATTACTAGTGGTGTTGTAAACAAGATGCTATTGCAAAGTGAAGTAAGGTGGATATATTATTTGGGAAGAATGAGCTCAAGGCAGATAAATAAGGAAGAAACTGACTCTTGTAACTTTCATATTTTTTTAAACTGAGACTGATATGAGTTCCTGTTCACTTTGAAGTGACACTGACATGGCCCTATGAAAATCTATAGCAATGTGTCAGTATTACTAAAGAGTTGCAGCATGAAAATCTCCTAAAGTCAAAAGACTTAAGCTGGCCATAGACGCAAAGATCTGATTGTGCGAATCGATGACTTGTACGATTTTCGGACAGTGGAGAGTCCCGACATTTTCTGATGGCTGCCGATCGTACGATTTTCAGTGGGAGACTGTCACTAGCTTTTGTCGGACATAACTTTCGTAGGGTTGCTGTCAGGGGCAGAACATCGGCTGATCTGTTCTTTTCTACTTTATTTGATCAGAATGGTTAGTGGCAGGTCGGGAGATGGGGATGTCCGATGATTCGTAGGATCGGATGGCCAGCTTTACCCAAGGTTCACTCTTAAATGGCAAAAGGCTGTATTACTGTTTTCACTTGTAATTAGCCCGTAGAAGGATTGTGCGCCCCCCCCCAGCCCAGCATGACATAGGAAAACAGTGCTACTTCCTCTGCTCTCAATCCCCTTCATGACTAGTAGGTTTCGTGGGCTGGGGAGGCTTTGGGGAGCTTTTGCCTATACAGATTTTTGTGCTGCAATGCTTTAGTAATAATGAAATGTTGCTATGGGTTTTATAGCACAGTCTCAGTGCCCCTTTAACAGAATGGCTTCACCTAGAGCAAGGGAGAATTAAAGGGCATCTATACCTGAAAACTGTTTTTCATAATGAAAATCTATTTTTAAGAAACGTCATAAATTAAATATGATTAATGGTTTTGATGTTAATGTAATTGCAAACTGAAAGCAGCACTCATCCCTGGATTTTTTAAACAATGTAGGAGTAGTCAGATCTTCTCCAGGCTTGTTAATTAACTTATTTTTTTTTTGCTTGATTGTTCACGAATTAGAACCAGTCGTCTATAGAATATAAACAGCATAACAGATACTGATTTATAAAATGGGGGGGTGTTACTCTCTTGGTTATTTTGTTACCCATCTATCACCGCAGGTAACTCATCATCCAATCAAAATCCAGTAATACATATATATATATATCATGTAAAGTCAATATCTGGGCCATTCAGGATTCGAATGAAAAAAACTTTGAATTTTGAAGTATTTTTTTGGGTACTTCGACCATTGAATAGGCTACTACGACCTTCGACTTCGATTCGAAAGATTCGAATTAAAAATCGTTCGACCATTCGATAGTCAAAGTACTGTCTCTTTAAAAAAAACTTTGACTACATACTTCGGCAGTTTAAACCTACCGAGGTACAATGTTAGCCTATGGGGACCTTCCCCATCACTTTTCTAACCTTTTTTTGATCGAATTAAAAATCCTTTGATCAATTGCTTAAAATCGTTCGAATCATGCTGTAATAAGACAGTACATTGTACTACAAACATTTCAAAAGCTGACAAAAGATTGGCAGGAAAAGTTTTAGCAGTCAGTAGGAAAGCTACTGTACTATGCATAGTTGTATACCATACATACTCCTATCGCTTGATCTGATGATCACAACGCTTGATTTCACCCATTGTATGGATTGGCTGGAAGCTGCCTTTAACAGAGATCATCTTTTTTACTATTTTGGCAAAATATATCCAAACATTACCAACCCTAAAACAATAAGAAATATCTCATGTTTTGATTTACTACTTGGTACATATCCGAGGAGTTGGCAGGATGCAACCCATTAGTCAGAGTGACTTGATCATGGAAAGTCAATAGGATCATCATGTAAAGTCAATATCTGGGCCATTCAGAACACTCATAGGGGCACATTTACTAAGTTCGAGTGAAGGATTCGAATGAAAAAACTTCGAATTTCGAAGTATTTTTTTTGTGTACTTCAACCATCGAATAGGCTATTACGACCTTCGACTCGAACGATTCGAATTAAAAATCGTTCGACTATTCGAACATTTGATAGTCGAAGTACTGTCTCTTTAAAAAAAAACTTTGACTACATACTTCAGCAGTTTAAACCTACCGAGGTACAATGTTAGCCTATGGGGACCTTCCCCATCAGTTTTCTAACCTTTTTTTGATAGAAGAAAAATCCTTTGATCGATCGCTTAAAATCGTTCAATTCGAAGGATTTTTACTTTGATCGATTGATCGTAGGATATGCACTAAATCCTTCGAATTCGATATTCAAATTCGAAGGATTTAAATTCGAGGGTTTATTAACCCTCGATATTCGACCCTTGATAAATGTGGCCCATGGGGTTATTAACTAAACCTTGATTGTATCTCGTCTGGCTTTTTGGGGCAAAACTCTAATTTTTTTTTAAAAAAAAACCTCAAATATTTCAAGATTTAATAAAGCACTAGGCTGCAAAAAGCCAGAATCTGAAAATTATACCATCTCAGACCTGCTGTAGTTATGTATAAGTCAATGGCAGTGGTTCCTTTCCTATTTGGAAGCTTCTGTGGCCTGTGCTGGATTGAGCCCAAAAAATCTAACCATTTCAACCTTTTCGGGCAAAAACCCAAAAAGTATGGGGTTTCGCTTGATTTTATCAGGTTTTTACCCGAACAGATTAAATCGAGCTTTTTTTAATAATACATAAGGTAAAATCGTGTATGGGAGTTTGGTTGTTTTTTTATTTAAATAATGAGATAAAATCATATTTTAATAAAAAATCTAAATCTGGGGTCCCTAACCATTTTTTTACCTGTGAGCCACATTCAATGTTAAACACAAGCATGAAACAATTCCTGGGTGTACCAATTATAATCTGTGGTTGACTCCTGGTGGCCCCTATGTGGACTTGCAGCCTACACAAAGCTGTGTTTGGCAGTGAACTTTGGTTTTTATGCAAGCAAAACTTCTTGTAAGATAGAAATTCAAAAATAAACACCTGCTGTTAGCAACATCCAAGGGGCTGGTGAGCAACATGTTCTCACTAGCTACTAGTTGGGGATCACTGCTCTAAATAGTATAGATTGTGGCTGGGGCAGAGGGCAGTTTTTACTTCAAAATGTTTCTAAAAATTCTTTTACGTTTGAATGTGTAAACAAGTTGTGTTTTTCATTATTTGGAAATGTTGAAAAAGTGTGCAGACTGACTCCGATTTTACTGTGCCATTCTATTTATTAGGGCGAGGGCACACAAAGCATATGAAATTATTCTCTCCCTGCAGATTTTAATGAGACGGAAAGATGCTGATCAGCTCAAATCATCACCTTCCTCTATCTGCACTTAAAAGTACAGCTTCTGCACTTTTTTTGTGTGTCCTTGCCCTTACTGCAATAACATTTTCCTCCAATGAATGTGATATGATTGGTGGTGCAAATAAAACCATAAATAACAATAATACAGAGACTTCAACCTCCTAGGGGTGATTCTTGGGGTTGTTACTTGCTCAGGTACAACCCCAGCCATGCGCCATGCTCTATCTGAGCCCTGAATATGAATCAGGATTGTTACAGAGAATACCGGAGATTAGTAAATCAGAGCACAACATTTTTAATAAATGATACGAATAATTAAACTTTTCTACAAAAAGGGTGTTTTTTTCAAACATTCAAAGAAGGTTTTAAAGAATGAAAGGAGGCTTTAAAGAAAAGTTAAAATATGCATGCCTGTGTGTTGAAAATAGTTACAGTATATCAATAGTTTCATCAGTACTTGGAGAACAAATTATATGGTTTTTATCTAAGATCTGCTGTTACATTTATTCTGTGCATCCTGAGCATATAAAACCTGAAAATTCTTGTAATGCAGTAGCACTGTAATAAAAGTGTAAAATAATTGGAAAATTAGCATTATCAAAAAAATTATATGTTCAGCTATTATCTTTATTGCACAGTTGAGAAACTTTAAACCATCTCTTGTGAGGGATTACAGGCAAGTTCAGGTAGTATAAAATGTATTTTTCTGCTCAGCCAATGCATTAAGGAATATTTATCATATTGCCACATGGACTAATTTTCACTCAAAGATTATTTAAGACCTATACAGTGTTTTTAATACAAAAACATTACTAGTAATTTATCCCATACCTATACTTTTAAGAATCCTTTTAGTTTACTTTACACAGTAGAAGAAAAAAACTGTACATAAAAACAGATTTGTATACCATATCTGTACTGTGATCTTAAAGTATACCCACTTGTTCAACTTGAATTTAATAAATAATTATTGTTCTAAACTTACTGTAGAACAATAAAGTAAGTACTTACAATTATTATTGTTTTTTGGGTTTCTTGAGCTAAAGAGGAAATGTAGAAATTAAAGCTTCTATTATCCATCTCACAAAAACTGAACATTTTCTTTATAGTACTGATTTGCCAAGCAATAACAAAAAATTATAGATTTTCAAGATTAAAACAATATGCAAAAATTATGTTCAGCACAATCCCATTTGATTGAATTAATTTATGATAAACAAGGGAGTACTGCCCCTGTATGTGTTGGTTTGATGCTGGTGTAATCATAGTAACCATAGGTGAACATGCTTTGGCTTATTTAAATACTGAATGGGTTTGAATTCCTAATTTATCTAACCACATTCTTTTCCAAAACATCTTCTGTTAAAGGGGAAATAACACCTGTTAATTACGTAAGCATTCATAAACCACTTAGCTGTTATTTAATTTTTTTACACTTATTTACAGATAGATATGGACATCCAGTTTGAAAGGGAACTCGTTTATGTCAATTATAGATATGCTTCTTTAATAATTTCTCTGCCCCCTCAGACTGCAAAAGATATTTCACCTCTCGACAAATCCTGTTCAACATGAAAGTAAAGGCTTGTGATACACACAGTCCCTCTGCCCACCCAGCAGCTATAATGTTAGTTTTACAATGCTGTTTTTGAGCAAATCATTAATTTACTCATTTAGTTAGTGTAGCTTTTAGAATTAGCAATTCTTCTTCTAGGGAGAGTGAATCTGGTCAATGGCAGTACAGTGAGGTGCACCCTTAACTTAGAGAGCAAATACTGAAACCAACTGAGCACTAATAACGTATTGGATATCAATACACTTAACAAGGTTCACCCATTAAAGCACAGGGATGCACCTGCCCAAAAAAGAAATAAGGGAAAAACATAAAATATGTAGACTTTAGTTTAAGTTATAACGTGAGAAGCCAATAAAAGTAAAAAAGTGCATTTGCTGGGTTTTTGCTTTGCCAAAAATATTTGAGAAACTGAAAATTAGCTAAAATAAAAATAATACAATAGCAGTAGCATGCATGTTGCTCTACATTATTAGGGCTAGTCCACACGGGGAGATAGCCACGCGTTTGCGGTCGCGGCGACAAAGCGCCGCGCCAGTCGCCGCGACCGGCGCAGGCGACAGTTTTGTATGGGCGCCTATGTAAAAACGCCTGTGCTAACCACACGAGGCGATGCGCTTTTCAACAGTCGCCTGAAAAAGCCTGGCGAGGCATTTTCAGGCGACTGTTGAAAAGCGCATCACCTCGTGTGGTTAGCACAGGCGTTTTTACATAGGCGCCCATACAAAACTGTCGCCTGCACCGGTCGCGGCGACTGGCGCGGCGCTTTGTCGCCGCGACCGCAAACGCGTGGCTATCTCCCCGTGTGGAATAGCCCTTAGAGATACTTCTGTCATTTCCAGTTTCTGTGACTGCAATATTGTACCATCCAGATATTCTTTCTCACAGTTGCTCAGCCTTTGCATTCACTAAATCAGGTTGACCAAAATCTCTTTTCAATTTTACTATATGTGCTATCATAAATGCAGCTGTCTCTCTAGCATGCAAACAAGTTGCAAGATTAAAATGTGACTGGAGGGCCCTCAGTTCAACAATTTCCATGTTGAGACTTTTATTGGTATGAATGCAGGTGTCTATCTAGTGTTGACCTCCAATAATAATGAAGCAATCAGTTAAAAAATTGAAAAAATCAAAAGTTTTGCCGCATTCAGTAGATGTGGCTCTAAGCCAGAGTTGAAGGTTGTTACTGGCAGTGGATTGTGGAATAACAGTACTTGCAGAGGGTCAACTGGTATGGGGGCTCCAAGGATTTGACTAGATAATGAGCATACCTCTTCCCAAAAAGGTTGTATGAGATCACACATCCAGAAAATGTGGTACAGAGTACCCTTTTCCCTCGTACAACGCCAACAAATGCCATTCGAAGTTTTATAGATGTGTTGTAGCTTGGAAGGCGTATAATACCACCTCGTGAGTCTTATAATTTAACTCTTGTATTCGGCAACATCTCAAACTTTTAAGCATTTTAGAGAGCATATGTTCAATCTGTACCTCCTCGAGTTGAACCTTTAGGTCGCTGGACCATCTCTTGACAAAGGAAACGGATTCCCAATTAGTTGGTAATTGAAGCAATTTATATAAAAGTGAAATTACATGTTTTGGTGGGTCTTCCAATGTGCAAGTTATTTCGAATTTGGTAAGGTCTCGTCCAAGCGTTTGTGGTCCTCCTAGGCTATAAGAATAGTGGGCTATTTGTGCGAATTTTAGGTGATCTATCTGCTTGAATTGTGTTAAGGTTAGCATTTTATCCTTGGATATGAGCGATTTATTTTCCATGAAGTGGAGAAGTTGGAGGTTTCCTTCTATTAGCCAGTCCTGCAAGTTATTGGGTTGCAGTCCGGGTGGGAAAGCAGGGTTGTTTATTAATGGGATTAAGGGTGATGGATACATTGAGAGTGAATATTTTGTGCGAAATTTATCCCATATAATCATAGTGTTGGATAGTAGAGGATGGTCTGGGTGTTTCAGTCTCCTATATATATGTTCTATCCAGGGCAGATGTAGGAGATAAGAATATGCCGATTGTTGTTCTATTTCTACCCAGAGCTTTATGTTCACATAATGCGACCAGTCTACTATTCTCAACAAAACTGAATCGTGGTAGTATATCTGGCAATCAGGTAGGGCACCTCCTCCTTGGTGTTTGGGTTTGGTTAATGTTTTGTAACTAATTCTGGCTTTTTTGTCCTGCCATATAAAGTGATTTATTATGCTTTGTAGTTGATTCAATTGGGATTCCCCTATTTGTAATGGGAGTGTTTGGAAAATGTATAGGATTCTAGCATTATATTCATTTTCACAATATTCATCTTCCCAAACCATGATATAGGTTTATCCTTCCACATGTGCAGGTCTCTTTTAATCTTTGTCAGTACTTGTTTCAGATTGAGTTCGGTCCAGGTCGAAGTGTCTTTGGTGATCTGAAGGCCTAAACAGGTAAAGGCGTGTGGTGTCCATTTATATGGGAAGCATAGCCCTAATCACAGCATCTGGGATTGAGACATTTAAGGTCGTTGATTTAGAAAAATTGATCTTGAAATTACTGAGGTTTCCATACGTGTGCAGCTCTTGGTTGAGTGCTGGGATAGATGTTACTGGCTTTGTTAAAAAGAATAGTAGGTCATCTGCATCTATTTTATGTTGGGTGTTGCGTACTGGGATACCTGTGATGTGTGGATTTAGCCTGATATGGTTTAGCAAGGGTTCCAGGGCAAGTATAAATAGAGTGGGAGAGAGAGAGGACATCCCTGCCTCGTTCCGTTGCGGATGCTGAAGGAATCCGAAAGGTGTCCATTTATTTTTAAGCAAGCTGTGGGGTTATTGTATAGTGATGATACCCATGCTAACATATTAGGGCCTAGTCCCAAATGTTTCAGGCAGGTGAACATGAATGTCCAGTTAACCCTATCAAATGCCTTCTCAGCATCGGTAGATAGCAACATGTTCTCAATGCTATGTTTTATGGCCCAGAATTGAAGATTTATTAGCTTGTTTGTATTATCTCTGCCTTCACGCCCTGGAACAAACCCCACTTGTTCTGGATGTATTAAATTAGTGAGAAACGTTTGTATCCTGTGAGAAAGGATTTTCGCCAGCAGTTTTATGTTGGCGTTTATGAGGGAGATGGGTCGATAATTGCCTGGGTCTGTAGCGTCTTTGCCTGGTTTCAAAAGTAGCGTGATGTGCGCTGCTAGTGACGCTTCATCAAAGGTTTTGCCCTTAGCAATGCTATTGAAAGCTGTAAGCACATACGGCAATAACCTATCCTTAAAGATTTTGTAATATGATATTGTAAAACCATCTGGGCCCTGGCTTTTGCCTGACACGGTTTCTTTAAAGGCCGTCTCTAGCTCTGTTAGGGTGATACTTTCTTCTAAGTTTTCAGTTAAATCTGGGGGGATGTAGTTTAAATTGGCCGACGTAAGATATGCCTTGATTTTATCATGGAAGGCGGGAATCGTGGTGGGGGCTTGGTAATTGGGGGTTGGTAATTGATAGAGGGACATATAGAACTCCCTGAATATCGACTCTATCTTATTGGAGATGTGTTAGATTGATCCCTGTTTGTTGCGTATTGAGGGGATAAAATTCTTGGATTGTGAGGATTTCAAGACTCGGGCCAGTAATTTCCCGCATTTGTTACCATGTTCATAGAAGCGGTGTTTTGTCATGGTTATTACTTTGTTGGTATAATATTCTAAATGATTTGCTAGCTGTTTCCTAGCTTCTATTAACTCCAGAAGTGTGTTGGGTAGCAAGGAGTGTTTATGTGTTGTTTCCAGGGAAACGATCCTATTGAGCAGAGTACGATAAGTCTGTTCTCTTTCCTTTTTCTTTCTTGTGCCTATCTGAATCAGGAAGCCTCTAATTACGCATTTATGGGCCTGAAGTTTCAGGTAGGTCATTTTCAGTAAAATATGTTGCAATTTTTGAGTTTATATCTTTGATGATCTGCTCATCTTTCAAAAGGGATTCATTTAATCTCCATGTGTTCATTTTCCGTCTGTTAGATGGTGTGCGAAGGGTAAGGGTGATCATAGAGTGATCAGACCAAGTCCTGGGCAGTATTTGGCTGTTGAGGACCTCTGGTAGCGCATTATGGTAGAGAAAAGAATGTGTAATCTTTCGTGGAAGGGAAAAGAATACGCCATGGGTCTGCTAATTGCAGTTGATGTAGAAGTTTTTTTAGTTTTGGTTATCTGAGACGTAGGAATACTGGAATGATTGGCGGAGCAATCTAGTGTTGGTTCCATGGGTAGGTTGAAGTCGCCTCCCAAAAGGAGAATGCCTTCAGTAAATGAAAGCAGCTGGGCAGTAATGCGTGCAAATTCAGTTGCTTGTTCCGTGTTCGGGAGGTACAGATTGGCCATTGTATAAGTGTGTCCGAGAAAAGTACCCTTTATGAAAATATAGCGACCATTAGGATCACTCTTGCTTGCTGTTACAGAAAATTCAAAATTTCGTGCTATTATGATTGCTACTCCTTTGACATTTGTGGGCTGAGGCCTGCTATGATAAAAGTCTGGGAAGTGTCTGTTATTCCATTTTGGAGTACAGCCTTCTTTAAAATGTGTTGTATGAAGGCAATGCTCACTTTCGTCTTTTGTAGTTCTGAGGAAAGGAGAATTCTCTTTTGAGGGGAATTTAGCCCATTTGCATTTATGCTGACTATCTGGAAAGAGTCCGTTTTAGTGTCAGGCTTTATACTATATCAGCTACGAAGTCCAGAAATCGTCTGGTCCCCACTGCACAAGGGTGGGGGTTAGAAAGGTAGAAGCAAGTGGGAGAAGCAAAGGTAGGTAAGGAAACCCAGAAGAGGGAGTGGGAAGTCCCCCTTCTGTAGGAGGAAGTCCGAAAGGGAGGAAAGTTAGAAAGCGCTTCTGCTCAAGGGAAGCTTGAAGCATTCCTCGGTAGATAACGAGTGGAGCGCAAGTGTGGAGGGTCAGTATGGGTGGTGAGTTGTGTTGTCTAAGCAGGCAGGCAGCTGCCTCCCGGGCCTAAGCGAGTAATCAGCCAGATCAAGCCATTCCAGTATGGGTGTAGTAGAGGTTGTTCTTTTTCTTTCCCATTTCCTTCTATTGTCCTTATTGTTTCAGGTCTCCTACCTTTATTTCTTTTCCCCCCCCCCCTTTTTTTTCTTTTTCTACCCTTACTTTTCCCCCCTCTTTTTTTATCTTTTTCTTTTTTTGTCTTTTTTTTCTTTTTATTAATTAATTTTTTCTTTTTTTTCTCCTTTTCCTTCTTCTTCTCCTTCCCCCCTTTTTCCCTCTTCGTTCTCCTCCCCTTTTCCCCTTTTCCCCTTTTCTTCCCCCTTCCCCTCATGTAAGCGTATAAGTGTGGGGGTACTTACTATCTCATAATGTGCCCTGAAAGGGTATGTAAAAGGCAGTGAGTAGTCTGGACTGAGTCGGGAGGGATCCTGTTTTAGCTCAATATAATAAGGCAGGGTAGTAATATCTGAAAATGTATAAAGTCAGGACATATTGATACCAACAATAGCAGCACATGCATTACATAACATTTCCAGGCGATGAGGAGAACAACATTACACAAAACTTTTGTGGTTATTGTGAACCCAAGCCATGATTACCTATGTCTATGAATTATAGAATAAGGTTCTGCTGCAAAGATTTCCCTGAAAGAAAGAGGGTAAGTTAAAAATAAACAGATATCTACAGTTCCCATAATATCTGTTGCGTAGACTACTGGCTAGCCAGGGGCATAGTAAACCAGGGAGAAGGGAAAAATAAATAAATAAATTTAAAAAAAAGGATTCCCTGGGGGGGGGGGAAGCAGGGGAGCATCAAAACTTAAAGGACCAGTAACATCAACATTTTTTTTAAAAAAAATCGTTAGTACACATCAAAAAAAAAAACACCAACACAAATTATAATTTAAAATCACAAAGCCTTTATTAAGAAATAACTTACAGAAACGGCGAAAGGGCGACCATCGATGCTGCTGGGCTCGATTTCTCCTCCCTAGCTACTCTACTGACAGCATGTGAAGGAGCAAGATGGATGCCTCATGCCTGCGATGCGATGCAGTGACTGCTCGGGCCCCCTCCTCCTCCTGCACTATAGATGAGAAGTGCCCACCTGGACACTGGAGGAAGCAGTGGTAGTGGAGGCGGTGGAGGGAGGTGTAAATCAATGTTGCTAGCGGCAGCCGCTTCTCATCATCAGTGACTGGCCAGGCCTCCTCCTCCTCCACCGCTCCCTGCCCCGGTCGCTCCTGCTCCGTCCCCTGCACATGAGTGATTGTTTCAATAGCGTTTGTATCTGCCTGCATTCCGTTTAGCTAACAGACCTACGTGTGCCTTGTAGCTGGATGCGATACAGCTTTCCTTTTCCCCGCTCCGCTGCACCTACTCTGCTCCTGCTCCCAGTGCTAATCAGCGCACAGTAAACTTTGATAAGTGGGGTCCTTCCTTCCCAATGTGCCGGGGCGGTGAAGGTCCCAAGTACAATCAGCATTGCCACAAGCAAACTTACCCTGATGCGCAAAGCAGATCTTGTTCCACTGACACTCTCAGCTTTTGGACAGTCACTGTATCGCATCCAGCTACAAGGCACACGTAGACAGACATAATATTAAAGGCTATTGTGATACTAAACTCTATAGTTAATATAGGTATGGGTATATAGAATTTTAATTAAAAGTAGGGAGGGGTGTGTGTATGGATGCTGGGTTTTCATTTGGAGGGGTTGAACTTGATGGACTTTGTCTTTTTTCAACCCAATTTAACTATGTAACTATGTAACTATGTAGGTCTGTTAGCTAAACGAAATGCAGGCAGATACAAACGCTATCGAAACAATCACTCATGTGCAGGGAACGGAGCAGTAGCGACCGGGGCAGGGAGCAGTGGAGGAGGAGGGGGCCTGGCCAGTCACTGATGATGAGAAGCGGCTGCCGCTGCCAACATTGATTTACAGCTCCCTCACCCACCTCCACTACCACCACTTCCTCCAGTGTCCAGGTGGGCGCTTCTCATCTATAGTGCAGGCGGAGGAGGGGGCATCCATCTTGCTCCTTCACACGCGGTCAGTAGAGTAGCCAGAGAGGAGAAATCGAGCCCAGCAGCATCGATGGTCGATCTTTTCGCCGTTTCTGTACAGGACAGGAAGTGCAGTTTCTGTAAGTTATTTCTTAATAAAGGCTTTGTGATTTTAAATTATAATTTGTGTTGGTGTTTTTTTTTTTGATGTGTACTAACGATTTTTTTTAAAAATTTTTTTGATGTTACTGGTCCTTCAAGGAATATCCCTCTCTGTTGGTTAATAGCCTCTTGGGTTCTGGAGGTTTGTACCTCATTGTATTATGAATATAGCCATTGGCACTGAAATAACATATATGCAACACATTAAAGATAATAACGCACTGGATCCTTTGACCAATAAAGGCAAGTGAGCTACAAATAATGCATGGTAGGTTAGGAGACATAAGGCCTTCATATTACTTCAACCATAAGGAAACAAAAGGGAAAGAGATTGTCTGAACCCACAATGTTAGGGAAACAATATTAATCGGGTGGAAATTTTCAACGACTATGCAGTTCATACAGTCTGACCATCAGTTCCTATGGATCTTGCGTCCCAGTGTTATGCGGCATGTGGTAATAGTGGGATATGACACTTGGTTAGGCATAAATCTTGTGTGAGTATCTTTAACGCAATGATCCTGGTAATCCTCTGTTAAATGACAAATAGTGAATTTATGCGATCGTTGCCATACCGAACATAAGCCTCCGGTTTGGTTCCTAATGGTAAGGGTGAGTGACTTCTGTGTTTCTCATAGTCTTATTGGTTGATACGCAACTAAGGGCCCAGAGAAAAAAAAATAAAAAAACCTGCGTGAACAAATGTTTAATCCTAGTCCCAATCTGGGGCCTGTACTTCGAGGCCGTTATGAGCAAGCCCCCAAAAATGCTAGTAATTTACACTACAAACCCATGGTTAACAATGCCGCTGAAAGTGCGAAAACTGTCAAACTCTATATATAAAAAACAACAAAAAGAACTTGGAAGGGATAGGCGCAGGCCTCTGGGTACTCCAGGTAAGTATTTTCGAATCCGACTTATTAAGGAGGCAGTAACGCAAGGCAGTCTGATTGTGCCCGTATGTCAATTTGTGTAGTCAAGCCTTCCAGGTTAAGGCAAAAACCCCACTGACATTAATGTCGGGTAAACTCACGTGTCTGGAGCTTTTGGACGGCCCATGGTGGCATTATCTTCTGTGTAAACAAATCTGCCCCATTCCTGAAGGTCCACGCAGGGTAGGCCAAGATTGTTAAAGAAGAGCGGGGCGTCCGTGGGATCTTTGAGAGAGTAGGTTTTCCCGTTCTGGGTGGCTAGTAGAGCGAATGGGAACCCCCATTTGTAGTTGATATTGCTGGCTTTAAGAAGCGAAGTTACCTCTCGGAGCAGGCATCGTTGATACACTGGGGAATGTGCCAGGTCCTGATAAATTTCAATGGTGTCCCCTTTAAGCTGTACTATCTTAGCCTCTCTGCGCAAGATCTGCTCCTTCATGGTGAAGTTGTGGAGGCAGCAAAGGACGTCCCGCACTCTCCCAGTTCTATTGCCGGCCACTCGGTGCAGCCTTTCTATGGTAATTGCGGTGTCTTGGTCTTGTTCCAGCAGGTTGTTGAAAAGAGCCATGAGGGTTGGTTTGAGGTCCGCCTGGGGTATTTCTTCAGGTATGCCTCTTATTCTCACGTTGTTGCCCCGACTTCGGTTTTCGGCATCCTCAAGTAGTCAACCGAGTACATCTAAGTGCCTCGAGTGTTTGGTTAGTTGTTCCGTGTTCTGCTTAAAAGAAATAGAAAGGCCCACTTGCATTTCCTCCAACCCATCTATTCTCGTAGTCATGGCTGCTAGTTCCCGCTTTATTTCTGCCGTTTCTCTTTTCTGTGCCTCTTTGATGTCATCCAACAAGCGAGTAAGATCTGCTTTTTGTGGGAGGGCAGCGATGAGGGCAGACAAATCTGGGGCTAGAGGTGCGAGAACAGTCGGAGAGGAAGGAGGCTGCGGCCTACTTGAGTAAACTCCCTCTTGGTCATCGTCGGCCATGTTGGAATCACTGTCGGTCGCTTGCGTAGGGGATGGCTTGTTGAAGAATTTATTAATTTCATTCTCTTTTCGGGTCATCGGGGTTCTTTGGGAAGATCCCTGAGTCGCACCCTTTTGAGCTTTCTTCATATTTTGGCTGTAATATCGTTATTAAGATGATAATAGTATCCGGGAAGCAGGAGCTCACTCCGCCATCCAAACCACACCCCTTTCCTCACATCTTTTTTTGAAATGTTGTCCTGGACTTGCACCCTGGGACTGGGGTGAACTGTGAGTAAATCCTCTTAGATTTATTTTATATTTGATTTTGAACTATTTTTGATTCATTAGTTATTTTTGAGTAGTACCTATTATATTTACTTATATACTTATCTGTGTGGCATTGGAACCAACCCTGCCACTATACATGTCTATCTAGTGTGTCCAAACAAGCAGCAGGACTTTAGTGAGTGGCAGGCAAGCCAATCAGGCTCTCAGGAACAAAAACAGTCTATAAGAATAAATTCCATTAATTTCACAAAGCCACATGTTTGTATCACTAGCCCATTTTATGCTGACACAATTACACAGTATAAATGTAATGTTTGCTCCTTATAATGCCCTAATATTGATACAACATGTATTTAATTAAACTGACTTCAGTGTACATTTTTACTTTCTTTGAAAGAGGTTCCAGCAAGTAATATTACAAATTGATGGCAGAACTGGCTGGCTTGCACTGATTTTTCAAATTTATTTTGAATGAGTATTTTGCTCATGAATAAGAAAATACACTTGTTTTCATTATTACTTTGCATTTCGTTTGGAATATGCACATGTACTTCTAGTAAGTATTTCTAGTGTGGCTGCTTCCCCTGGGCTTAAATATATCCTACCGTCCAATAAACTTTCTCAAATAACTTTGGTAATTTCAATTACTAGCCATGCATGCAAATGTTTATTTTTTACTTTGAGCATATTTGATGTGTTTGTTGTACTTTTCCCTGAAGCTGGTTTTAGACTATCCAGGTGTTTGGAACAGCTTTGTTTTTATCTTCTCTGTTCATCCATATTAATAAATCTTTTGAGATGGAGCTCTTAAACATCTGACTTTTTTTTATAATCCCATGTATGTAAATCTGCATTTTAAGAACTTATTTTCATTTTAAAAAGTGAAATATTTCACAAAAGGGATTTCTTAAATAGAACTTATGAATATATAGCAACAGTGACTCATAAGCTGTTGAACAGCCAACTGATGGTTTCACATCGTACCCCAAAACACAACCAATTCACAATGGTATCTTGGCAGTTGCAAAGACCTAACAGCAATACTGTGGAAGTGCCTACTTGATATGGTACACTTTAGTGGTCTGTTCTATGAGTTTTGTATAAGCCTTTCTAAATAAGCCATGACTGTCAGACTTCTAGAGAGGAATGAGTCTCTATATCTAAGGGGCACATTTACTATTGGTCGAATATCGAGGGTTAATTAACCCTCGATATTCGACCCTCAAAGTTAAATCCTTTGACTTTGAATATCGATTTACCGCAATTCCTTCAATCGAACGATCAAAGGATTAAATCCTTCGAATCGAACGATTCTAAGGATTTTAATCCATCGATCGAACGATTTTCCTTTCATCAAAAAAAAGCTAGGAAAGCCTATGGGGACCTTCTCCATAGGCTAACATTGGTGCTCGGTAGGCTTTAGGTGGCAAAGTAGGTGGTTGAAGTTTTTTTTAAAGAGACAGTACTTCGACTATCGAATGGTCGAATAGTCGAACGATTTCTAGTTTGAATCGTTCGATTCAAAGTCGTAGTCGAAGGTCGAAGTAGCCAAAAAAAAACTTAGAAATTTGAAGTATTTTTTATTCTAATCCTTCACTCAAGCTAAGTAAATGTGCCCCTAAGTATATGTGAAGTATTTACTTAAATTCACTGCATCTGAGCATTAATGTCATCATCTCTGGTTTACACCTCAAAGCATATTCTGTAATTATATGCTTAACTGTTTTATAATTGTAGGCTATTATTCACTGATTTTATGCACATTAGTTTGCTATATTTAGTTTTATTATAAGCACATTATGCTTCTTAGGGGCTTCTCCAGAAATAAAGTATCAAGTACTTGATGGTAACTAAGCTTCATAACTCCATATTGGTGGCAAAACAATATCATTCATTTAATGATTACATTTTTAAGCAGTATTTATATATGGTGATTAGTAATGGGCAAATTTGAGGTGCTTCGCCGTAAAATTCGTGAATTTCCTGTGAAATATGTGAAACAGCAAAAAATAAGTGAAACGGCGCCGGCGTGCTTTTTGTGACGCCGGCGCATTTTCGCTGGTGAATTTTCACTGTTGTTTCGCGAATTTACTCACCGGCGGCGAATGGTGGAAAATAAATTCGCCCATCACTAATGTTGATGTGAATAACATTGTAACCCCTTATCCAGCAGAATTGAACGCTAGCGCATCTTCACTTTGATTTGCTTGCATTTCAAAGTAACGGTAGCGAAAATACGCCAGCGTTCTGCGCCCTGGACGTAACATTGCATTTTGTTAACTAACCCTAACATCCTCAATTGCTTTAGGGTTTTCAAAGCTACACTCAAGTCTGTTCCAAGCAGCGTTAAGTCATGCAGCAGGATTGTCCATATGTACTGCTTTGAGTCTCTTGATATGTTCAGCGGATTGGGGACCTAGCCATCTGATAAGCAAATCAAATTCACTGTACTGAGACATTGCACTGGCAGGAAAAGAGATAGTGCTAAGTCCTTCAGCAGCAGAGAAATTAATCAATTCTGATTTAGCTGGAAGTTTGCAGAGCCTGTGTTTGCAAGGCAATTCAGACAGGTTTCTCTTTAGCTTAATTCACAGAATTGCAGACAGGAGTCAGGATGCCAAATGCTATTGCAGCTATACCATGCTTGAATGATGAAGCTTCAACAGTCACAGCAGGGTTGATGGCCTGAAAGCTGCTATTAGTTTGCTGGCACATACAGACTGTATGGCAATGGCTGTGATGCTGCACTGTCTTTAAGTTGCTATATTCCTAGGAGGTCATTTATCAAAGTCTGAATTTATCTCAATATTTTTTGCTACAAACTTGGATCAAATCCGCTCAGGTTTTTAACGGTTATTAATTATTAGATTGTCCCAAGATTTTTAGGATTTTCACAATTTTATCGTGATTTTCAGCCGAAAACTCTGAAAACTTCGAGGTAAATCCCAATGATCAAAAAATCATTGGGATTTCTCCCTTTGACTTATATGCAACCTCGACAGGTCTGAGATGCTGGATTTTCAGATTCTGACTTTTCCATCCTCGGGGTTTAATAAATTCCGAAAAATTCAACAAGGAAAAGCAAACACTAAAACAAATGATGCATGTGTAACATGACAGAGGGAATCAGGATGGGGGGACTAAGTAGGGTAATAGGTAGGGGCTTTTCTTATTGGGGGGTTAGTTCTCCTTTAATCTATAAACATGGGCAAAAAAATAGGAAGCAACTGAAAAAGACTTTATTTCAGGTGTACTATTTCAATACATATGAACTAGAAACAGAGGCGTATGGTATTTCATATTAATAAATAGTATTTGAAAAAAAAAAGGAAGCTGCTAAGCTAATTCTACTTGACTTTGGAGTACAAAAGGGTAGTGACTATACATTAGTAGAGGTCAGTAAAAGGCCTTATGACCTGAACTGATAAGAGAAAATATGGAGAACACGAGAGACAATGACATTATTTTCTGAAGGCCATTTCATATTTGCAAACGGATTTAGAAAAAAATCTTATAAAGTATATCCAGGGCAGCATAGCAAAATGAAATCCATTACGACTACTGTATTTATTGAGAATTGTTGTTTGAATAGTTATTGATGTGATATAGGGGCCATCAATCTCTCTTGACTTGTTTCAGATAGCACCACCTCTTTGCTTTGAACATAATGTATTATGTACTGTATATTTAATATCATTATTAATTGTTTTTATTATGTTTCTGGCTCTTTTATTCTTAAACTTTTGTGCATTTGATTGATATATCAAAAAGATAAAGAAACACTGCCCTTCATTTATTTATACTACTCCATATCTTTTGAGCTTTATTATCAATTCTCATCAGTGATGTATATATTATTTATATTCCATGGGCATCATGAGGCAGATTTATTAAGGGTCGAATTGAAAATTTCAAATTTTGTTATGGTCAAAGGGTCAAATTCGACTAGGGAATTATCTAAACTCGATTCGAGGTTTTAAAAATTTTTTAATTCGATGTTCGAGATTTATCATGCTCTGACCCTTTCAAATTTGACTATTCACCACCTAAAACCTGCCAAATTGCTGTAAAAGTTAATGGGAGAGGACCAGTGAACTATTTGGAGATGTTTGCAGCCTTTCGTAGTAAAAACTCGAATCGAGTTTAATCTAATTTGATCCAAATTCAATTCAAATTCTATTTGATTTTTCGACTCTGTAAAATTTGTCCGATATTCTATTTTTATAATAAATAATCGAATATTTGAATTTCAAATTAAATCAAATTCATGTGAGTTAAAAAAACCTCAAATATTGATAAATGTGCCTCAATGTGTTACATTTGCAGGAAGAAAGAATTTGACAACATAATTTTTTATCATAACCTGTTTATAGCACTATCAAGATACTCTCATTACAGAATGAGACAGGAGTAGACAATCCATATATACAGGAAATATTTTTGTTTTTAAAAAAACAAATTGCACAGATTTTGAGAATGTACTTTTATTTGCATAACTCCGTCACATATGACTATTTTTTTATTTTTGTCTTTTAGCAGAATATGGACACAGATGACCCCCTGTTACAAGATGCTTGGTTTGATGACAATGAGGATGAGGAATCCCTTGGATCACCAGTTTGCACTAGTTTACATTTAAAATCGAAGACTTTAAAGCATATCATTCCGGCTTGCGGATTTTGGAACATAGTAGGCTGGATTTTTACCAATGCTTATTGTGCAGCATTCTTGCTGACCTTAGGATGCTTGGTTCCAGTAGCTCTCTCTATTGTAATGTTCATTTATTATCCTACTCTAGATATTGATATTTCCTATAATGCATTTGAAATTCAAAACCATGAATCCTCTCAGCGCTTTGATGCACTCACTCTTGCTCTTAAGTCCCAGTTTGGAACTTGGGGGAGAAACAGAAGAGATGTAGCAGACCTTACATCTGAAACATTGCAGAGATTAATCTTTGAGCAGCTGCAGCAACTCCATCAGAATGCCTCCAAGCAAGGCACTACTTCGAGAGTGAAACGCAGCTCTACTAGGCACAACACAACACAAAGAATCAATGTTACAAAAACTGAGACATCAATGAGCACTGTTGGGAATCAGGCTCGTCACCCAAGAGGAGATTCTAGAGGGGACAGTGCAGGTAATTTTGTGACTCCAGTTACCCAAAGCCATGCCCATTGGCGCGTTGAGCTTATATTTTTAGCAAGAGGAGATTCGGAGAATAACATATTTACAAAAGAACGCCTAATGACTATTCACAAGATTGAAAGGAAGATTATGGACCATCCACACTTCAGAGAATTTTGTTGGAAACCACATGAAACGCTAAAGGACCTTCCTCTTGGATCTTACTCATATTGCTCACCTCCCAGTTCCCTTCTCACCTATTTCTTCCCCACTGAAAAAGGTGGAAAAATCTATTATGATGGAATGGGTCAGGATTTGGCTGATGTTTATGGTATGCTTTAAAAACATTTATTATTTATTAAACATTGTTAATAAGGAGTGGCACCGACAGTCAATTTTCCATTTTTGTTTCATATTTGAATATAATTTTCTAAATCATTAATCCCTCCATGTGATTTGCTTCATTAAATAATCAAGGATCAGTGTTTGTGTTGCACCCAAAGAAAATGAATGTATTTGAGTGCTCAAATTAGTTGAAACATTGAGATAAATCTTACTAGCTGTATCAATACGTTAAATTTGACTGTATACTGAACTAAATCCAAACTCTAATTTGAACATTAAAATTGTTCAGAACTTACAAAGGGTTTTAAAGAAATTAAAAGTATAATTTTGTCCTGCACTAGTAAAACTGGTGTATTTGCTTCAGAAAGACTACTATAGCTATAGACAAGCTTCTGCACAGCCTTGGTGGCAGCCATTCAGGTAGAAAAAGGAGAAAAGATTAAATATCAGATAACAGATTAGCATAACAGATTTGCTCTGTATAATGCCATTGTATTTTATGTTATCTAATCTGTTATGATAATCTATCTGCTATTTAACCTTTTCTCCTTTTTCTACCCGAATGGCTGCTACCAAGGCTTCAAGAAATGGAGTTGACCTAAATTATCATTACAGAGCAGATAAGAAATTAGCTCTGTATAATTCCATTGTATTCTCTGTTATCTAATCTCTTATCTGCTCTGTAATGATAATTTAGGTCAACTCCATTTCTGCTCATGTAGCTTATGCATGATTTACAATGGAGACACAAAAAAGTATAACATTGTAGATGAGATTGAAAAAAAGACACTGTCAAATTCAACCTCTTGTCTAAATGAATCCTGCCTAACTACGAGTTAAAGGAACAGTAACACCAAAAAATTACATTATTTTAAAGTAATGAAAATATCATGTACTGTTGCCCTGCCTTCTTAAATCGGATCTGTTTGCCTTCTTAAATCAGATCTGTTTGCCTTAGAAACACTTGTATGAAGCCCCTAAAATGCCTCAGAAGGAAAACAATCATTTGTTTGACATGATCTGCTTGTTGTGATGAAGCCATTCTCATCTACTACTTAAAATGCCATTCTCTGGGATCCAGAGAAGAATCTTGAATATGATGCCTTAAACCTTGCCCACAACATATGTCAGATTTACAGGCCTAAAATTCCCAGGTTGAGATCATAATCCCTTTTTAAATATTGAAATTATGTCAGCTTTCTTCCAGACCATTGGTACCATAGCAAATGAGAGGGAGTCTGAGAAAATCAGAAAAAAACACCTTTGGAAAGTGTGAAAAGTGTTAGTTTGAGTATAAAAAAGACATTGGGATAGTCTAAAAGAATGCCGAAATTGAAGGCTGTCTTAAATTTTACAAAAACATGAACTGTCAGTGTCAGACAATGGTTAAAATACCAATTATTGGGTTATTTTGTCATGTAAATGCTAGCACTTTTTTTTTATTTATATTAGTAAATAATTAATAACTAAACACGGTTGTTGGACCCTTCTTTATGCTTTTTCTTTTATCTCCAAAGGTTGCCAGCACTCTCGAAAAAAAGAGATTCATTTTTCTGGGTGCAGAAATAACAAATATCTCCAACAACTTTAGAAAGATCTGCACTCACAGGTCTTATAAATCAATAACTGATTTATAATTTATTAGTTACACAGGACTGACGTTTCGGCCTCCCCAAGGACTTTCTCAAAGTGCCAAATAATTCACAGTCATGCTTTATATTCACTCACTGGTGGGAAACATCAGCTATAACAAACTCATATAATCATTGTCACATACAAAATCAATTAGACAATTAACACATTCATTCACCACACGTCAGCAATGTATAAGATATGTTCAAAAATAAACAGCAAGTTAAAAACAAGTACCAAAACCCTTAGTTAAAAATAAGACACAATGTAGTCTTTCATTACTCAATCCATCTAAGCATACTATGTATTAGTGTTACAAATGTGTCACTTATTGAGAAACAATTCGGTATCAAACACAATAAATATCAGTCTCCCATTTTTCCACTGGATTAACCATTTAATATCTTATACTGCTCTGTCGGCGTCTGTATTGGGTTATTTTGTCATGTAAATGCTAGCACTTTTTTTTTAACTTATATTAGTGAATAATTAATAACTAAACACAGTTGTTGGACCCTTCTTTATGTATGTATGTATATATATATATATATATTTGTTGATTTGTTGGTTTTGATATTTTTTATGATTTTTTAACCTTGATTTTTTAACCTTCATTTTTCTTTCTCTGTTTGCGTATTTGGGTTTGAGCATTGGGGTAGATGGTGCAAACACTATATACTTAACAATAGAGTGAGTACACTGATTAAGAGTTATACTAAATGGAATTTATGGTTATTAAGATATAATAATATTGGGGAGTGATCACTTATGATATAATATGGGGGTATGTATAACTTGGACTTAAGTGGAAACACACATTTTCACTTATGCAAACACATTTTGGTGTGTATACAGTTAAGGCAATCCCCATTTAAAAAAAAAAAAAAAGGGGTGGGTTAGTGAACACATGTTTTACCATCCGTAACAACAATAGACCCAGGAGACCCGTAAAGAAAATACATGTAGATATAGAGTACACCACAGACAGATTGATCCATGTCGGCCCCAATATAGACACATTATTATAGAGTAGGCTACCAAAGAGAGGGTAAGTGATAGAGCCACAGAGTGCGAGCGGTTATTTAACTGGAAGGAAAGTCATATAAGTGAGTGAGGAAAGTTAACTGAAGGGAAAGCCATATAGTATAAGATTTAGTAGTCCATAAAATTAGGGGAGATTTATATCGATGTGTTGACTCAATGTTTTACATATTAGCAACATAAGTAACTGAATCTGTTCCTTCTATTGCAACATTGTAACAAATGGTATGTGTGTGTGTATATATATATATATATATATATATATATATATATATATATATATATATATATTCAGCAAGGAAGATCTGCACTCTCAGGTCTTAAGTAGAAATGTAAAAGTTTTATTTTTATATACAAGACTGACGTTTTGGCCTCCTCTGAGTGTCTAGTCAATTACAAAAAAGCCTTATATGCAAGAGTTAACGGGAAAATAGACAAATTGAGGCTGACGTGTAAACATCATCACAAAAAATGCGACTCTGATTTACATATCACTCTAATTAACATATCACTCATTAAGAACATAGGAAAAAATGAATAACTTGCATGGATTACAGCTGTTAATAATCATAATAATAATCATATTAATAATCATTTAAACATTACATGCATTCAACTTCTAAAACCACGATACTATGCAACTTTGTTTTGTAACATAAATGTGAATGTGTATACCGAACTAGTCAAGTAATACAAGCCAGGGAAGGAGCTTCAGAGCAGGCCTGTTATCTTATCTTTTGCTTTTGATACAATTTTGCAACATCGTTTATTGTTATAACATGGAGCAGGAAATGACAGCTCAATTAATGTTACAAAACAGAGTTGCATAGTATTGTGGTTTTAGAAGTTGAACGCATGTAATGTTTAAATGTAGAGATTATTAATAGCTGTAATCCATGCAAATTATGCATTTCTTATATGATCTTAATGAGTGATATGTAAATTAGAGTGATATGTAAATCAGAGTCGCAATTCTTCATGATGATGTTTATACGTCAGCCTCAATTTGTCTATTTTCCTGCCAACTCTTGTATGTAAGGCTTTCTTGTAATTGACTAGACACTTTGAGAAAGGCCTCAGAGAAGGCCAAAACGTCGGTCTCGTATGTAACAAAAAAACTTTTTACATTTTTACTTAAGATCTGAGAGTGGGGATCTTCCTTGCTGAATATGTATTGATGATGATTGATATTACTGATACTGCACCCAGGCAACTTAAACAACTTTTCGAGACTATAGTCCACAAGCTAGCGAGCACTCTCGAAAAGTAGTTTACGTTGCGTGGGTGCAGTATCAGTAATATCAATACATATTCAGCAAGGAAGATCGGCACTCTCAGGTCTTAAGTAAAAAAAAATATATAGGCAGAATCAGTAACATCTAGGAACGGTATCTGTTTCTGTTGAACATTTAAACAGTTGAGCAGTTAATGGTTAGATAGTTAATAACTATGACAGATAATGTTACATGACTGCTACAATGTAAATAGTTTTTAACCTTTGCTTGTATTATGTAGGATGATTAGTAGTTAGTCTATTTTACACTTATTGAAAGTATGTTTAGTAAAACAACTTAATTGGGGTTTGCTAATGACGCTGATCATGTGATAACAATGCAGCTTTAAGAAACGCTGAGGAGTCAGCTGAACTGTTAGTCTTTTGCCTTTTTACTAATGATTTTTTTTTTACATTTTTAAGACCTGAGAGTGCTGATTTTATTATTATATATATAAATTTACTGTTTAATTAAAGTGTTCTGTCATGTAGATGGCATATGCTGGCATTTCATATTAATGCTTGTATTTGCATTGCAGGTTCGTTAAAGCTGGCAATGACCCATCCTGAATTTTACTGGTATGTGGATGAAGGACTAACTACGGAAAATCTCAAAAGCTCTCTTCTTCGCAGTGAAATATTGTTTGGTGCACCACTGCCTAATTATTATTCAGTAGAAGATCGATGGGAGGAGCAACACAGAAAGTTTCAAAATTTTGTCACTTCTTACATTAATATCTTGTCTAAAGAATCTACGAGGTAAAATATGCTATCTGTGCTTTGTTTTATAACTGGAGTATATTGGAGAATATGGATTGCAGTGTATACATGTTTGGTGGGTGCAGTGCTAGCATTATTACAGGAGCTGAAGTTTCATTGTTGTCCAGAAACTGCTGGAAGATAAAATAATATAAACTAAGAGGTGCATGTTCCAGTGGCTTAAGTAAATTTCAGTTTGTGAAGTCAAATTGTATGTGTATATGAAGTGTATGTCATAATTTTTTATAGCAGCCACTGCGGTTTTGGAATGGTAGTATAAGAAATGCATTTTGTATTGTAAACTATATTGTATTGTACTTTTTTTTATTACTACTGATTTTCTACTATTCATTCAACTAGTTGTAGGTATGTCACAACAGAGTCCTACTCAGCCTAGCAATGTACAGAAAATGTGTTTATTTGAAACTGAAACTCTTTTTAAAGGCAACATAGATTTATACAACTCCTTAAGGAATCAATGTAAGATAAAAAATTATCCAAAAAGGTCTACAAAAAAATATATAAAACTCAATGGTGGCATTTAATTGGAGCATACAGGCCTTTATGTGGGTTCACAAAATCCAAAATGACAGTGCTCATGGCAACAATGTCTTTCCTTGCTACCCAGTTATCCAGCAAATCACATTATTGAGCCACCTGGGTTCAATGTTTTAGGTCTTAGCTTCTATGTTTTGGGTTTGATCTGGATTGTTCCGCTATCCTAATCCTGATTGCTGCCTACTCCGACCATTGCCTAAATCTTACTATGAGCCTGTTTAACCCTTTGGATTCGTCACAACGTCATCTGCCTGTTTCTCAATATTACCCTTCTTCCAAAGTCCTGACTGTCTGGTCTAAAGGGCAGTGTGGCCTTAACAGGGCAAACAATTAATTTACAAAGAATGCAAGAAAATGTTGCAAGAAAATGCTGCAAAGTAGTTGTTAGTAGGTTATCTAAATTAGAAAATCATAAACTATGCAAAGTATTATACTAAGTCTATAAACAGAAAAATATTAGGGCTTAAAGGGTTGGCCTCTCAAAAAATAAAAGTGATTATATGGACATATCTGGTACCTGTGTTGAACCTGTTCTGGAAAAGGGCAGGATTAAATGTGGTCTTGGAGAGTATATATTTATGTCTTGCTTGTGTTGTCAGGTATCCATGTGATAGGAAGATGCCTATTTATTTTCTCTAGAATATGCCATGTTGCTACTGTCTAAAGACATGCTTAGTAGTACATATGACAGAATAGAATTACAGTGGAACCTCAATTTTACATCCCCTGATTTTAAGTTTTCCCTCATTTTACATTGAGGTCCCACCTATATATATTATGCATAATACATAATACACTATAGTTGTGTTTCTGAAGCAAACAGATCCGATTTAACAAGGCAGGGCAACAGTGCATGATATTTTCATTACTTTAAATACTTAATGTTTTTGCTGTTACTGTTCCTTTAATGAGGCTAAGACACATTTAGCTATTAAAAACACTGGGCCTGCCCTTCTATTTAAGGATCCAACCTGTGTTTTTCAGCTTACAATTTTCAAGTAAAAAAATGCAAATGCAGTTTTGGGCTTGGAATATTTGCAGAAATCATCATAAATGTATACGCAATGTATATTGTAACATTCATAAGGAACATTCTTATATAATAAGTTGTGTACATGGACTTTCCTTTAATAAGCAGCCCCTAGGTTTTTAAACCTAGCTTTATATTTGGTTGCTTTTTGCACTGTTTTCCCAATATTCCTAAATATTTTTTTTATTAAATGCATAATTAAGAGTTTTTTTAAATTGCAGTTTGTGACCTATACACTAATACAGTATGTTCAGAAAGTGCCATATGCTTCTCTGCTCTTAATTATGCCATTCTGAGGGGCAGGTAGTATATCAAGTCTGCATTTAATATAATTTATTTAAATTGATATTCACTTAAGGGGTAAAAAATTAAAAATCATGGCATTTACTGTCTGGGAGTTGGAGAAACAGGCATATGGATATATAGCTGCTGTTATTTTACATTTCATATCTGCAGGATGTTTACCCTCTTTGGGATAATGTAAAATAATAAATTGTGGACTTATTATTATTATATTAGGTTAGAGGGTTATTTAAAGGTCCCTGTGAAGCGATAGAAAATGGCAGGATGAGATTAAGACATTACATCTGCTTGTGGTATAGTTTGTTTTCCCTCTCCAACTGAAGGATTGTGGACAGAAATTTCTCTTCTAGAGGATGAAATATTCTTGTTTGTAATTTAACAGGACCTTCTTCATTGCAAACCTTGTGTGTGTGTGGTTGTTTACCAGTAATCTCCTGGAAATGCCACAAAAACGTTACAAATTAAAAAATGTATCTTTTTAGGATACACCTTTATCTTGTACTGTCTGATTTCTTACTCAAAGACTATAGTTTTTTTCTTGCCTTTTGTTTAAAAGACCTTGCCTTTATTCAGACAAGTCAAGTTTCCCTGTCCTGTGGGAGGGGGGTTTCCAAAATGGCCCAGGGATACAGTTACCTGATCTTCAGGACCTTAGTAAAATTGGGGAACAGGGTAGTCGTGGGTAGTTGTTGCCATAGTGCACACATAAAGGAGCTGTGAAAAAAGAGAGGGCAACATAGTGATTGCAGAGGTTTGTTCCCTGAGAAAACAAGAAGGAAGATTTATCAAAATTCAAGAAAAAAAATGCAAGCGGTAAAACACAAACTTTTCCTAAGGTAAACTTGATTACAAAATCCAAACTTGATTTTGATGAATAGCATCAAGAAAAACCTTTATTAGGGTTTGAAGCAGCACTAGTGAAACGTGCCTGCTGTTGATTGCTATAACAAATGCTTCCCTAAACACTGCTTGCATGTAAAGAACAGAGGCCAGGGGATGCCCTGAGTTCATGTGGTTGTTTGCGGAAATGTCTGCTTAAGTTGGATTGTCTGCCAAAAATGTGATGTGAGAATCACATTTGTAAGAACCCCTGTATAACAAATGCATGCAGCTGTCCCTAGATCAATAACAGCAGAGGGCTCTGAGTATATATAATAAGTTGGAGCTGAAAGCTAAGCTGGCAATATATGAGGAACTTCTACCCACGCTGAATAGCACTATGAACCAAGCAATATAATAGTGTGGTACCATAAATCTTTACATTCAAGGATCCTTCCAGCAGTCTCAAAAGAAGTATTGAACTGTAGTACAAAATGGTATATTGTACAATGAGCCCCACAATGAGTGTGAATGAGCCCCACTAGAATAAGCTAGCTTGTAGTGGTTTTTAATATTTATTGGTTGCAACTGGTGTGTAAATACATCAGTTGACAATACATATTTTGTTATCTGATGGTAACCAATTTGAATTTATAATGAACAGTAAATCTAATATAAAAATGTTTGCTAAATGGACAGTAGGTGAGATTGTTGGGATAAAAGTGTGGGTAAAAATGCTGGACAATTGGCACTTTTCACTAGTGATTCTTAAGTTTTTCCTGTGGATATATATTTAAAAGGCCTACAGCACACCCCAAATGCAGGGATTAAGCACAGACACAGACATATTATAGTTATAACTGGTACAGTCCACTGTCAGTCTTTTTCATAAACCATATGTATTGTTTGAAATCTAATTGGTAGGCCTGAGCAAGGGCTGAATTATGCATTATACTTAATTGGTTATGTGAATTGAATTTGGTAATTGTGTGTGGTCAGCCTGGAGGGAACATTGTTCAGCACTTGCAAAATATACACTTAAACTACTAAATAAATTTACTGTACTATAATTGTTTAGATCAGCTACAGCTAATCAAGATAGTGCTGTGCGTTAATACCCAAAGCTGCATTATGAACAAATCTACGATACTTTAATATATACCTAAAAATACAGTATTATTTTGAATAAGATAGGCATGATTCAATAATAATAGCAATGTATATATGTGATATTTAAAAGTGCCTAAAAAAATAAACGATCTTATCCTGCTGACAAAGCATTGTGGACCTCATCTGCCTCTGATTGGCATGTTATTATTTGCCTAAGTAGTACTGACGTCCACTGGCATCCCACATTCTCAAAAGAAACATGTTCAGCACATTACTGAGAGAAGGGAAAAACATACTGATGGATTTGACAGTCAGTAATAATAAAAATAAGGTATATTTGGCGGGGGAATGAAATTAATGAATATAGGTTAAAAATTCAGAGCCTGCTATTTTATTTGTATTGCTCTGAAAAAACAAAAATCAAACTGTTTAAGAGTCCAGAAGCCTGCAGCAGGAAGAGTCCTTTAACTAATTAAAAGATTGTTAGCTCGTAACAAACAAATGTATTTTAGAGCAACCATATAGAAAATGTAGGCAATTAAAGGCACTGGGAGAGGCTTTTATCAATACCGCGCCACTTCACTAAATATCTCCGCTGCTTCCTTAATTCCCACTCACACAAAGTTGGACAGTGCTGCAAAGTATCTAAAAGAGAAAAGAGAAGGAAGCACACATAGGGCAATACTGTTTTATGTTGTCTGATAAGGGCAATCCAGCCACAATAGGGTTAAAAGGTGCACACACCAATCAGGCTTCACTTTTGGGCATGTACTTACAAACAGTCAATGTTCAGCTTGCATGTCATATTTATTTTGTGTTCTGCAGTTGATTCATTACTCCATACATGAAGTGAAGATAAAAGAGAAAATGATAATAGTATATTTAATAAAGATTTTAAAAGCAATCACAGAAAGCCAATTGCCTACTCACAAACAGTTCAGCATCAAAAGCACATCACATTCCAAGGTAAAAGTCCAGACTCCTCAGAAGGATCTGCTGTTTGGAGATATGGTGGTGTTCACTGGGAGTAGCAATTGGTGCCACACTGTCCTTTCCTTTCTGTCACACTGTCCTTTATGGAAAGGACAGTGTGGCACCAATTGCTACTCCCTGAACTCCCTGAATTGGACATACCCTTTGTGTCTTTGAGCTCTATATACTCAAATTGTTTCTGTAATTTAAAAATCTTAAGAAGCTTGCTGATTTGTAGGGTATCTGGCATACCCTATAGCACAATAAATGAGTCCATAATAATGTTTCAGTATGAGACCGTGAACCTCTGCATGAGAGATGTATCAAAATAGGAGTTCATGTTTGCTTTTGCTGATTTTATAGTACATTATACATTGTAAAGAAAATGTGAAATGTTGATTTTTGTTATGATGGAAAATACTTTAGTCTAGGGATATTGAGCTGAGATGCTGTAATTAAGGTGATAGCATTGAATGCACTTCTTAGACATAGCTCATCCAGACAAAAGATATAATTCAGGCATTTTATTTAATGCATAGATGGTTTCTGTAAATCTAAATCAATGCCAGGTGTTAACTTTAGATTTTAAATATATTTTACAGTAAAGTGCAGGTGCTTTATGGTGGGACAGATCTCTTTGATTATGAAGTAAGAACAACATTCAACAATGATATGCTATTAGCCTTCATCAGCAGTAGCTGCATTGCTGTGCTAGTTTACATCCTTACTTCTTGTTCAGGTAAGACCGCTTTCTCCTTGTTGCATCCATACTTTAATGACAGATAAGCATCACAGGATTTTATCACATAAAATGCAATAGTTGCCATACATTTAAAGACAAGGAAGGTAATTTCACTTGGAGTTGCCAATGTATTAATGGAAAACTATACCCCCAAAATGAATACTTTAGCAACAGATAATGTATCAAATTTAGTGGCATATTTTATGCAATATCTTTTTACAGAGACCTACATTGTGTGAGGGATATAGTTTTTTTTAAATCAATCCCAGGGATCTTTGTATAGCAGTGCCATGTTGCCCTCTTACCTGCTTTTCCTTTGGTTCCTAGAGTAAACGAAAGCAGGAACCGTTTGCAATACTATGCAGGCCTACATTGAGAATCCCTGCTAAAGTTTGTTTTAGATGGAAATAAAACATCTCAATGTTGTGGTCATAGTGTGTTAAGTTCACCATAGAAGACCTGCCATATAGGCATGCTTATTACAGTTTAGTTTGTAATGTCTTTATGTTTACTTAGTTTACTAACTTTACCTTTTACAGTGTTCCTGTCCTTCTTTGGGATTGCCAGCATTGGCCTGAGTTGCCTTGTTGCCCTTTTCCTGTATCATGTTGCTTTTGAGAAACAGTATCTTGGAATTCTGAATGGAGTGGCTGCATTTGTCATTGTTGGCATTGGTAAGCCATACTACAAGGAAGCCACAGAGGTGGTAAAACATCTCTGTCACAGAAACACTAAATATGTTAATGCTTTCAAGCTGTTGTAGGAGCAGTGCGTAAAATGGTTCAATATACACATCAGGTCATGCCCCAAGTTCACAGCGTCCTCTAGCTTATTTACAACACACAAACACTATGAATAGCCAAAGTGGACACTCACACTCCATGCTGCTAGAGTAAGGCAATAAATCCATTCAAAACTCAAAATCCCAACTGTATACAGAAAGTATATTATGTATCTAAAGTGTATGTTAATTTTAATTATACATTATATTTTTTCTTACTGTTTACAACCCCTTGGTGTGAACTTAGAACTATTAACCATTCATATAAAGCAGAATTTCTTTTACACGCAGTGCCATAGTTTTTAATGTTTTGTGCTTTCCTGGAGGAGCTTTTCATTTACCTACGAAAACTATACATCAGGACAGGCTTTAAATATCTAAAAAAAACATTTTTCATACAAATTTGGATATATCTAAAAAAAAACGCTTTTTTTTTGGAAAGCCCTGTGCTTTCTGAATATATCAATATGAAGAAGTTTCTGACTTGTAAAAGTGAAAAACACACATTCTGAGACATCCAAAATGGCAAAATATGTCTTTCTACTCTAAGATACCAAATTGCAAACCTTTGTTAATTTTTTTTTTTATATATATTTCTATATATGACACTTGTATGTACAGACAAAGTTTGTGTTAGTCCAGAGAAGGGCCACCATGATAGGTAGGAATTCAGGGCCGACACTGGGTGGCACTGGATATAGAGACTGCAGCAGATGTGTTGCTTACAAATGTCTGGATGCTCATAGTTCAATTATAAAAAATCAAGCTATAGAATTCCTAAAAATAAAAAGTACATATTCTGCCCTTTTTAAACCCAATGTGATTGCTAAATGTTTTTGTTATACTGAACTTTTATGATTGAGCCTCTTTTTGTTGAGAAATACTTTAACTTGAATAAATGCTAGACATATTCATTCTGAAGTAACTGCCAATGTCTCATAAGCTCCTGTTATGCATGAAATCATAAAGCACAGTGAACTCATAATTGTAAATCATCTATTTTTTACATAAGCTTTCATTATCTCTCTTTTAGGAGTGGATGATGTATTTGTCTTTATAAACACTTATAGACAAGCTGATCAGTTTGAGGACCCCCAGCTTCGTATGATTCACACAGTGAAAACAGCTGGAAAAGCAACATTTTTTACCTCATTGACCACGGCTTCTGCCTATGCGGCAAACATTTTCTCCCAGGTTAGAAAATGAACAGTTTCAACTTAATATCAGATTGCTGAAAAAAGTGGATCTAAAGTCTGTTCTCAAATGAAAGGATAATTTAATATCCCAAATATCTTTATGTGCCTTATGCAAAAATAGAGGAGCATGTAATGATTTAAGTACCTTTGTGAATGGCATTAAAATCTGGTTTATGTTATTTGTGTGGAATTTTTTTTTTCTGATTTACTCAAATATGCCCTTATTTCTGCAGATTCCTGCTGTCCATGACTTTGGCCTTTTTATGTCCTTGATAGTCTCTTGTTGTTGGGTGGCAGTCCTGTTTGTGATGCCAGCTGCTCTTGGAATATGGAGCATCTACATTTCACCCCTGGAGAGTTCATGCCGTTCAAGGTAAGTCACAAAATGCATAAAGGTTCTAATGAGGACCGCATGTCAGACTAGGTACAATGTGTTAGTAAAGAACTGAAATAATTTCTTAAGGAGTGCTGGTCACATTTCATATAATTTTTTTGATATACATTGATTTTGACTGTGCACCCCATTTTTTGATTTTTTTCATAGAGATTGATAGATATATTTATAAATATTTATATACCTTTATCAAAATAAAGGTCTGTTATGTAGGCCAAAATGTTGATCACTCTGTCTCCAATAAAGAATTTTTTACTGCATTTTTAATCCTGAGAGTGCTGGACATTGTCTTCTCTTTGTGTTGTGCAATAATAATTTTCCACTGGTTTGGTACTTTGCACTTAGAAGTGTCTTGTCCTCACTAGTGTAGGGCAATGTCTATAGTGTTTTTTAAAATGCTATGCTATTTTTTGGAATTGCATTTTTTGGCATAAAATACATTTCCAGAGCATTTTATTTGGTTTACAGTTGGTTGTAGTTATAGCACCTAAAACGGTAATTGCAGGCAGACTGAGACAAAATAGTTTATCAGTTTTTAATGTCCTAGTTATTATATACACATTAATAAAGATTTATAACTTTCTGTTAAATTGCCCATTTTTATGTAAAATGAGATGTAAATCTATTTTAAGTACAGTGAAAAGTGCTTGTGCTGAACATAATTTTGTTTTAAAAATGTAAAATCTGTTTTTTGTTATTTCTTAATTTAAACGATTCCATATTTGGTCCTGGCAAGATTACCTAACTATTAAAACAATAGGAATAAACATATGTTCAGCAAAAACCATATTCACTGAACAAATGCTGCCCCTTTAAAGTGATACTGTCATGGGAAAACATGGGGCTAGATATTTGCCAGTTTTCCAGCTGCCCCCAGGCATGTGACTTGTGCTCTGATAAACTTCAGTCACTCTTTACTGCTGTACTGCAAATTAGAGTGATATCCCCCCTCCCTCCCCAGCAGCCTAACAACAGAACAATGGGAAGGTAATGAGATAGCAGCTACCTAACAAAAGATAACAGCTCCCTGGAAGATCTAAAAACAGAACTCAATAGTAAAAGCGATGTCCCACTGAGACTGATTCAGTTACATTAAGTAGGAGAAATAACAGCCTGCCAGAAAGTAGTTCCATCCTAAAGTACAGGCACAAGTCACATGACTGGGGCAGCTGGTAAACTGACAATATGTCTAGCCCCATGTCAGATTTCAAAATTGAATATAAAAAATCTGTTTGCTCTTGCAAAATGAATTTCAGTGCAGTATTCTGCTGGAGCAGCACTATTAACTGATGCGTTTTCCCATGACAGTATCCCTTTAAGGTACCGCAAGTTTCTAAACTTCTAGGTTCTTATTTACTATTAAAGGGGTTGTACACCTTCCAAACTCTTTTCGAGTTCAGTTGTTTTCAAATAAAGACTAATTATGAAAGTGCAGGAGGACATACCAGCATTTACACTCCAAAGTTGTTGAAAAGATACACACCTCCCAACTGTCCAGTTTTTCAGGGACATTCCCGATTTTGATATCTCAACCTGCAGTCCCGGATTGTTACTGAAATGTCTCAACTTTCTCTTTGATCTCCTGCACTGAACAGCCAGAAAAAGATTCAAATTTTCTAAAATGGCAGCTGCACTTAGAGACGTTTGTAGCTATTTAAGATAAGCAGGTCTTTTGGGGATAGAGTTGCCATCTTTTCTGTTGGGGGGAACCAGGCCAGAGAGTGGGGCAGATAATGCCGGGAGGTGGGCCTGTGTCATGGGGGGGTTGGGCTGATGAAGTCGGGGAAGGGGCTGATGACATCAGGGGCAGGATTTTGTAAATCCTGGAAATACAGACAGGCACTTTTCACCCTTCCGAAAAACTGAGCTGTCCGGGTCAAATCAGGACAGATGGCAACCCTACTTGGGGAAACTAACTTGCAGCTTAAAGCGCAATTCACCTTCATTAGCAAAACTGTAATATCACATAAAACTTGACCGGCTGCACAGCCTGCACCTGGGCCGACACTACATTGTTACGTTACTGCCTCTTATTTTTCTGGGATTTATTGAGTCGCAGATGCCATCTTTATATACATAATTAACCCATGCAGAGCCTGAAGGCTAGCCATATAATTATTTGGACAACATTCCAGCTGCCCTGTTATCATACCCTATGGAGCAGGGGTCCCCAACTTTTTTAACCCGTGAGCCACATTCAAAAATAAAAAGAGTTGGGGAGCAACACAGGCATGCAAACATTTCCTGGGGTGCCAAATAAGGGCTGTTATTGGCTATTTGGTGGCCCCTATGTGGACTGGCAGCCTACAAGAGGCTCTGTTTGGTAGTACACCTGGTTTTTATGCAACCAAAACTTGTCTCCAAGTCTGAAATTCAAAATAAGCACGTGCTTTGAGGTCGCTGGGAGCTACTGTTTGGGGATCACTACTATAGAGGGTACATACTGTCATTCAGGGTGTGTCTGGGGCAGAAGTAGTTTGACTGTGTTTAGGCATATATACATGGGGGGGGTTACAGTACAGTTCCCCCTGTGAACTGTACATAATGTTATTAGCTGTGGTATATATACATTAACTCCTCAGTATACTGCTAGCTTTGGGGTAGAACTACTTGGACAGGCTGTTGGTTAGTCTCATGCCATTTCCTTGCTGTTTTACAGCAGTTAATCTCACTGTAGTCAGTCAGGCAGCATGGAAGTCAGCCTGGGCCCAAAAGGGTACCCTCTGTATTGTATAGAATTCCATGGCTGTGACATTGATCTGCTGCTACTGCAACTAATTGCAATATACAGAGAGCTCTAGTTATATATAGAGTAGTTAGAATATATAGAGAAGGCAGTGGGGTTTAGTCTGAAATAGGGCAAAAGCCTGAATACAGTAACTTTTCCGGGCTTTGCTGTCATAAGTCTGTGCATTGCACGGTATTTGTATAAATATACTTACTTGCTTTAGCAGCCTAAGGTCAGATTCTGACCTCTAATTTTATTGGGCTTTATTGAGTCGCTGAACTCGTGCTCAGACCACAATCCTCTGCTACTGCGACAGAACCTACACATAGTAAAATCCTCTACTAGTATGTCTAGTAGGTTTCCAGGTACCAATGGGTAACTATTTTAAGCAGTATAGCATACAGTACCAACACACAGTAGGTCCGACTGTGCCTGGTGGATAGACATAAGGTTCATTGGTGATGTGCCAAGTGCAAGATGCAAAAATAAACACAAATCATGATATTTATTACCCATACTCTGCTTTCCACCAACAAAGCAGTGTTCCCTGCAACCTGCGTAGATAAACCAACACAGAGTCATGGGTGCAAATTTACTAAATAAATAACTATACATCAGCTTAATTATATAAACAGTTACAGCAGTAGTGTTTCTTAAGCAAACACAGAAGTTTTACCAGTGCAGAGCAACACTGCATTATATTTTTATTACTTTAAAACAATTTAATTTTTTGATGTTACTGTTCCTTTAAGGATCATACTGTATATAGTTTTCCCTAGTGTGAATACATATATAGAATAATATATAAAATAACTATACTGCAGATTCATGGCAGTCAACCGCTTGATAATGTCCTTTTTCACTTTCATTATGTGTCTTTTAGTGTCCAAAGCTACCCTTTGTTAACTGATTTCAAATAAACTTTGTTTTGTCACAGTTCAGAATTCCATATGGTATAGATGGTGCATGCCATAAATATATGCCTTAAATATAACTATATTTGTTAGTCCCTTTAAAGTTCTATGATCTATAGGTATATACTGTCAAGATGTGTGCCTTTATATTTTTATGTAAATCTATAGAGACAAATATTTGGTCTATCTTCACCAGCAAAGACATTTTTGGGCTTATGTAATATAAGGCATTGAGTGGGGCAATGTAATATGTTTCACTAGCATAAAAAAACCTGTGCAAAGATGCTTGCAACCATGTTTGCGTCCTTTTTGACTGATTAAAGACAACTTTATCTTAAAGTTTGCGAACAAATGGCTTTCACAGTGTATGTAATTAATTTTCACAAGCGCAAAGTCTTTTTAGCAACAAAATATTTAACTGAACTCCAGAGCAGGTGTTAAGACTAAACTGTTGCTTAATACTAATGTGCTATGGAATATTCGCCAGCAACTGATTTTACATTGCGAGCAGTGCTAAACATTTACAAAGATGCCATTTTAAATAGCGCCTGCAACTTTTAATTACATTTCCCCCTAAGTTTCCCCACAGCCAGTTTGTTCTCACTGCTAAAGACAGCTATTTCATTTATTGGACATGTGTATAAAATAAACAGACCGATTTCCTTCCAAGTCTGGAGTGGCCTGCATTTATGGTGCAGCTCCACTGTGTTCCCCCAACACTTCACACTGCCAACTGGGCAATTTAATGACCTGTGTATGGGGCCCAGGGACTAGTCTGCCTAACAGATATCTGGCTGAAAATTCTCTGATATCAATTGGGCAGATTTGAAAAGCCAATCAGATGAGGAACTCATCAACTTGTTGATGTAGTCCTTGTCCGACAGCTCTCCAAAGGCGCTAGAGCCCAAGGTCCAACAGTTAGGTCAGCCTGATTTGGCCCAGCATGTGGGTGAGCAACCTCCAAATGAGCAGATCTGGCCACATATGGGTTCTTAACAGGGCTATGTAATAAAACGTGTAAAGTTTACCCAGGTGTAGTAACCCATAGCAACCATTTAGATGACTGCTTTCAAAAGCTAACCAGTAGACTCCATCTGATTAATTCCTATCAATTATCAGATCAGTAGCAAACTTTGAACTTTTTATTACGTAATTCCTTTATATGAAAGAGAAACTTCTGAGCCAGCAATGCCTCCGAATTCAGGAGAGGAGGGCCAGTTTAGCACATTTTTAAAATTTTCATAGCTTATTTTGAAGGATATGTTCTTCACCCAATAACTAGAAAGTGCTCTAAGCTAAAGAGACAGGGCTCACAGGGTAGGGTCAAATGTATATTTACAAGTCCACTCCTGAGTCCCTGGCTACATCAAACATTGGCCATTTAAGATGTAACAACCTTTAAATTTGCATAACATAACCTACAAATTTGCATAACATAACTCTCCATGTCCAATGGTATCACACATTTTGCATTGAAACAAGTGTTCCACTATTAGTCTTTATCTACTTTTTCCACCCTTTCAAATAGCCCTTTGCACAAAGTATTATTAAAAAAAAACAGGTTGTAATGAGGCACTTTTATTTATTTTCTTATTATTTCTTACATTGAGTAAGCTAAATGTATTTTTCTCTTTTGTTCAGTTGTAGTGAAAAGTGTCTAAGGGACAACAATTTGGACATATATGAGGATCTGCTATTGGCACAGGACCCACCATCCAGATCAGTTCAGAGCACAGCCCAGTACATAGATGATGATATTCCTCTCTTGACAGTAGAAGATGAATTTGGTAGGTTAATCGTATACTGTATATTGTTCGTCATTTATATTGGGTAATCATTAAATGATGTCTCTAAAGTGGTAACTGGCTAGCCTTAACTGAATTTCAGGTAGTAACTGGCTAGCCTAAATTGAATTTTAGGTCAGACGTTTGACTGATCTTTGTGGTCACACACAAATGGAGTTATGGTCAACCAAATTTGCAGTTCCACTAGACCTCAAAGTGTGGCTGCTGACTATTATAGAACACCTTTAACCTGATAAATATGTACGAACTGTGAGGGCTGAGCTGCTCTGTCAGGCTGTAAACACATAACTAGCATATCTGTACAGACCTCCAAATCTGGTTGGAAAGCCCTCATAAACCAGACAATCCCATATAGAGAAATTACCAATAAGAACAGAGGCTGCCCGGATAAATACCATAAAGCATGGCATTTCTGGCTTGAATGCCCCCTGTAATGTTCCCTGGTGGTCTAGTGGCTGGCGGGGATGCCTGTTGCGCCTTCATCGCGGATGCCGCTGCATGGTCCCTCTTCCTCGGTCGCTCGTAAGCACTAGGGCATGCGTGTCGCGCAGTTCCAGGTTATACACGCCATGTGCATGACATCATCACGTCGAGTGGCACGAAATTCAAATATTTAAAGGGGCTTTGAGCTCAAACTCATTGCCCATTGTTAGGTCTAACTTGTTAGTATCCTGGGTGTGATTCTTGTCTTGTTTGATTCTTGTCTTGTTTGATTGTTTGACTCCTGCCTGTTTTTCCCCTCGATGTATATTTAAACACCATGGCCTTATTATACGATGACCTGGATCGTGCTACCTCTGCTGATACCGCGTCGTAAACTCTGTCAAGGGAGAAGGGTAATTGAGGAGTACTGTACAGAATTCTGCTGCTGTTGAGACTGGGTGGAACGATTCTCCGTGCCAATTCCGGATGGGGCTTTCTGTCAAAGACATTCTGGTTAATTATCCCCCTCTTTCCACTCTGGATGACCTTATGAGGTTAGACATCCAGACTGATAGGAGACAAAGGGAGAGACAGGCTGAAAGGGGTAACTCTTTTCCTACGGTAGTTAATGCTGACCTAACCCCAATCCATTCTTTACCTATCCCTCAGAAGGAACCCATGCAATTGGGGGTTACTCATCTGTCCCCTGAGGAAAAGGCTTGAAGGCGATCTCAAGGTCTGTGTATGTATTGTAGGAATAAATGATAAATGGTCATTTCCTTAACCATTGTCTTAAGAAGCCAGGAAACTTCAAAGCCTTAATGGAGAAGGGGAGCTCCATTTGCGTGTAGAAGTTTCCTCTCCCCAATTTTCTTCTAGGAACTTAGTACCTGTCATTTTGTCCTGGCCTGGGGGTTCAGTTAAAATCTCTGCATTAGTGGATTCTGGGGCAGGGGGGAATTTCTTTCGCAGTAAAGTATAATATTCCCCTTATTCCCTTTATACCTCCTATGAGAATTTTGGCAATTGATAAAAGCCCATGCACTGACTATCATGGCCTTAAAGGGGAAGTAAAGTGTAAAATAGAATAAGGCTAGAAATGCTGTATTTTCTATACTAAATATAAACATGAACATACTGCACCACAAGTGCCTAATTAAACAAATGATTTATGATTTCAAAGTTGGCCACAGGGGGTCACCATCTTTTAACTTAAAACATCTTTGCAAGACCAAGACTGTGCACATGCTCAGTGTGGTCTGCTTAGGGATAGTCATAAATTATAAAAATCAGCACAAGTCAAATAATATCTGCCAGAAGTCGACACAGCACGACTGATTAATAATCAGAACATTCAGACTGCACTGGGTCCTGTGTTGTCATGTAATCCAACGTGGATTTTACAGTTTTTGTATTGTTTAATACAAACTTTCTCCAACTCTGCAGAACCAGTGGCTGCAGAAAAATAATCCTCCAAATAGAATCCTAGTTTATCTGTTTAAATCTGGCACCATGATCTTTGTCCCTGCAGTTGGACTTGGAAACAGTAAAGAGGTATGTAAAGGCAAAAATAAAATCCAATACAAATCTCTACACAGTGGCCGACTGCCCTACAGGGAAAAAACAAACCTGCTTGAGTTCTGAATGGCTAGGAATCGTTTCCCTGCAGAGCAGTTGACAATTCCTATCCACAGCAGTCAGAGCAACTAAATGAAGGGAGAATTTCACTGCATACAGTCAGGTTTCTTATAAAAACGGTACACCTTTTTTAATTAAAGTATATTGGAGATAGGTTTCTTTTTCATTAAAGAAAGTAAAAATGGGGTTTTATTATTTTCCTTTACATACCCTTTAATAAAATGATGGGTAAAAAAACGCTATCCCATTCCGCTAATTTCGGAGTTGTTTGATCAAGTCAAGAATCTACACTAAACTTGATCTTAGAGGTTCATATAACCTAATTCGTATTAGGGAAGGGGATGTGTGGAAAACAGCCTTTAACACCAGGGATGGCCACTACGAGTATTTGGTCATGCCTTTTGGCATATGCAATGCACCTGCAGTGTTTTCAGGAATTTGTCAATTACATTTTCCGTGATTTACTTGGGCTGTTTGTAGTAGTGTATCTTGATGATATTTTTTCTTCTAACTTGGGTAACCACCGACAGCATGTATAATTTGTTCACAAATTTAGAGAAATGTGCCTTTGAAGTTTCTTCTCAGTTTTTGGGGTTCAACATATCTGGGAAGGGGTTGGAGATGGATCCCGGGAAAGTTAAGGCTGTATTGGACTGGCTTCAACTCCTCTCATTATTTGCAAACTACTACAGGCAGTTCATAAATTTTTTCTAGGTGTATCCCTATTTAGGGATCTGACCAAGAAGGGTGTGGATCCCAGTATGTGGCCTCCTGAGGCTATCCAAGCCTTCTTAGAGTTCTTAAAAAAGGAATTTTTATCTGCCTCTATTCTTCGTCATCCTGACACAACTAAAATCTTTATTGTGGAGGTAGATGCCTCAGAGGTTGGGGCAGTTCTTTCCAAAAGGCATCCGATAACTAAAAAGGTACCTGTACATCTGTGCACTTTTTTTCTAGGAAATTCTCATCTTCTGAGGCCAATTATGATATTGGTAATAAAGAATTGTTGGCTATTAAACGGGCCTTTGAGGAATACAGACACTTGTTGGAGGGGCTAAACATACTATCACAGTTTATACTGACCACAAAAATCTTTTATATATTGAGTCAGCAAAACCTTTGAATACAAGACAGGCCAGATGGGCTTTATCTTTACCAGATCTAATTTTTCTTTAACATACAGGCCTGGTTCCAAGAATACTAAAGCTGACGCTCTCTCTAGGAGCTTTGAATCAAGCCTGTCTGAACCGTTAGAATGTGTTTCTATTATTCCCAAAGAGATGATTGTGGCAGCTTTAGGGTCAGATCTCGCCACACTTATATCTCAGGCACAGACATTGGCTCCTGGGGATACACCTTCTGGGAGTTTATTTGTTCCTGAACATCTGAGGGAGCAGGTACTTAGTGAAGTTCACAATTCTAAAATGGCGGGGCATCCTGGTATTACTAAAATTACTGCTTTATTGTCTAGAAATGTCTGGTGGTCTTCATTTAAACAAGACATACAAAGTTTTGTAAATGCTTGTCCTGTTTGTAAAAGGTGAAACCCTTCTAGGAATTAATCTGAAGGCTTGTTAAAGGGGATGTATAGGCAAAAAAATAAAATCCCATTTTTACTTTCTTTATTGAAAAGAAATCTATTTCCAATAATCTTTAATTAAAAACGTGTGCCATTTTTATAATAAACCTGACTGTATGCAGTGAAATTCCCCCTTCGTTTTACTTGCTCTGACTGCTACAGATAGGAAACTTCAGAAGGTCCCTAACTGCTCTGCAGAGAAAACGATTATACTTTCAAATGGCAGGAGGCGCTCCCCCCACCTTACTTTCCAGACCTCGAGCAGCTTTGTTTGTTTCCCTGTAAAGCAGCATGTGACTGTGTAGAGATTTGTATCCACAGACCCAGTGCAGTCTGCATATTCTGATTATTAATTTGTCTTGTTGTATTGGCTTCTATGGCAGACATTATTTGACTTGTGCTGTTTTGATTAACTGAAGCCCAGACTACATTGATCATGTGCATAATCTTGGTCTTGCAAAGATGTTTAACAAAGTTACAAGATGATGACTCCCTACTGCTAACTTTGAAGTAAAAAATAATTTGTTTAGTTAGGCTTCTGGTGCAGTAAGTTCATGTTTATGTTAAGTATGCAATGCATTTCTAGCATTATTCTATTTTAGACTTTAGTTCCCCTTTAAGGTCATTGCCTATTCCTGATAGAACCTGGTCCCATCTGTCTATGGACTTTATACTGGATCTGCTTCCCTCTCAGTGGAAAACTGTTACCTGGGAAGTGGTTCAGCAAAATGAGTTATTTTATTCCTTTTTCACACCTTCCTTCTGCTAAAACTCTGGCTGAATTGTTTATTTCTAACATTTTCAGACTGCATGGTTTTCCGATCAATATTGTATCTGACAGGGGAGTAAAATTTGTTTCTATATTCTGACGAGCTTTTTGCTCTTTAGTGGGGATCGATTTATCCTTTTCCACTGCATACCATCCCAAACCAATGGTCAGATGGAGAGAGTTTACCAATTCTTCTCTTGAGCAATTCTTAAGATGCTATGTGTCTGATAACCAATCCTATTGGGCTGAGTTGTTGCCTTGGGCAGAATTTGCTTATAATAATGCATCTCATGCATCTAATGCATCTACCAGGCAATCGCCGTTCTTTGCTGTGTATTGTGTGCATCCTAAGGCAGTTTCTTATTGGGGTCTTTTATCCCTGGTACCTTCTGCTAACTCCTCTTTTAAACATTTTGCTAAAATTTGGGCTGGGGTACATGATTCCCTTTTAGCAGCTACTGTCGCTCAAAAAAGAGCAGCTGATAGGTCCCATAGGGATGCACCCAAATATCAGATGGGAGACCTGGTCTGGTTATCTACAAAGAATATTAAACTTAAGATGCCTTCTCCTAAATTGGGCCCCAGGTTTATTGGCTCTCTTGTGGAGATCATTAATCCTTTCTTGGTTTGTCTCAAACTGCCTGATAACTTTAAGATCTCTAACTCATTTCATGTCTCTCTTTTAAAACCAGTGATGCAGGTTCGACAAGTGTTGGTAGAAAGTCAGCCCTAATTTTAAGTCCAGAGACTCCTCGACTCTCCTCGACACTGTACCTAGCACAGTGGAAGGGATACTGTCCTGAGGAGAAATCTTGGGTTCCTGTTTGTGATGTTAGGACTTAGGAAACAATTCCATCTTAGGTTTCCTGACAAGCCTGGGGGTCCGGTGGCCCCTCTTTGAGGGGAGGGTAATTTAACATACCCTGGTGCTCCAGTTGGCCGGCGGGGATGCCCGCCGCATGGTCCTTCCTCGGTCGCCGGTAAGCACTACGGTGCACGAGACACGCACCTCTGGGTTTTATGCACCAGCACGAAATTCAAATATTTAAAGGGGCTTTGAGCTCAAACTCATTGTCCATTGTTAGGTCTAACTTGTTAGTATCTTGGGTGAGATTCTTGTCTTGTTTGATTCCTGTTTTGACCCTTGCCTGCCTGACTACTCTGAACTCTGCCAATTCTGACCCTTGCCTACCAGACTATTCTGATTCTACCGGTATTGACCCTTGCTTGCCTGACTATCCTTGAACGCTGCCTGTACCGACCCCAGCCTCATTGACTTAAACGTAGTTTAATTAACTTAATTTAGGGAGCTGATCGTGACACCCCTGCACTAAATTACATAGAGAACTATATGCATATGCATTAAAGGAACAGTTCAGTGTAAAAATTAAATCTGGGTAAATAGATAGGATGTGCAAAATAAAAAATGTTTCTAATATAGCTAGTTAGCCAAAAATGTAATCTATAAAGGCTGGATTGAGCGTATGTCTAACAGAACAGAACCAAACTTCCTGCTTTTCAGCTCTCTAAGTGGATTGACTTTAAGGGGGGCCATATGGGACAAAACTGTTCAGTGAGTTTGCAATTGATCCTCAGCATGCAGGTCAGATTCAAAAGCAAACAGTTATGACCCATGTGCCCCCTCAAGTCACTGATTGTTTACTGCCTGCCAATCAGTGGAAAGCAGGAAGTAGTTTTCTGGCTATTATGTCAGACATCCAATGACTCCAGCCTTTATAGCTTACATGTTTGGCTAACTAACTATTTGGAAACATTTTTACTTTGCATAGCCTATTTACCCAGTTTTTATTTTTATACTGAACTGAACCTTTAAGCTCCATTCTGTATGAGCCCTGGCCCTATGTATGATCACGGTGTCTTGTTTTACTACCGTAGTATAAGTTATATAGTACCATTTCTTTTGATTATGTATGACCTTTAAAGTTTAGTGTGTCCTGGTGCATTTCTAACACTTTTTGATATTGTATCTTACGTATGAATTGTAAATTTATACACACAAACACATACAAATATTTAAGAAAACTAACTTAGGGCTCTTACACACAGACATATGAAAGTGCATTTATTGAAATTCAAGTAAATAGTGTATTTTGTATGCACTTTTTTTTAAAAGCAGGTTTTTTTAGTTCAAGAGCTCTCTGTTTTAATATGTGGAGATGCATTTTCAGCATAGAAAAATCATGTTGAGTTCAAAAAAATTTGCAATTGAACATGACTGTGCTAAAATGCAGATTTGAGTGGTGGGTACAACAAGGCAGATTATGATATGTACATCAGTGCACTCAAACTTGCAAGTCAAACACAAATGCCTTTGTGTAAAACTACATTGCAGTTAAGACATCTAGACGCTGGTGCTTATACAGTGACACATTTGAGATGTTTTAGGATATTGTGATATTTGTTTGAAGACTGTCATTGTAAATGATAAAACTCAATACGGAATATCCGTTAGTTTGCTTTATTGTTACATTATAATCATGGTTCTGAATCTAACGTTGTTAGCCCAAGCAAATGAAGAAAAGTAGTATTAATAACACCAAATGAATTACAGTAAATTCAAATTGATTTCAGCTTTTGTGACAAAATATGTAGTTCTTAAATGATACTCCAAATTCATAAAAGTGATACCTGGAATCATAATTTAAATTTAAGTGGAAATGCAATAAAAGGAACAACGTTTGCTACTGTTCTTATCACCTATAGTAAACATCTTATTGGTTGCCATGGGAAACTGCATGTGGGCAAACTTACATTACACAAACAACTCCAAAACTCAATATTTACTGTAGCTTGCTCATCAGAATAAAGACTTTGTGAATTTGGCTTTTTTTTTTTGCAACAATTTAATGCCAAAAAAAATCCTTATGCCAATTTCAATTTATGGCACCTTTGTGAATTCCTCCCCATGTGCAACATGATGTTTTTATTTAGAGGCCATTTGGTTTAAGTGTTTTTTAGGGATAGCTAATAAACCCGTGGTTTTATAATTTTGAAAAGAGGAAACAAAGGGTCGCTATATAAATTGCATGTGCAAATCATTGGAAAATATAAAGGCAATAAGGCACTTGAACAAAAGTCAGTTGGAAGTAGATATAGGATTCAGAAACCATAAACAAAAAGGCACAGCAGAACTTCAAATTCACTACTCAGATTAAAGGGATACTGTCAAGGGAAAACTTTTTTTTCTCTCAAAATGTATCAGTTAATAGTGCTGCTTCTGCAGACTTCTGCACAGATTTATTTTATATTTCATTTTGAAATCTGACATGGGGCGAGACATATTGTCTGCTTCCCTGGTTCCCCCGGTCTTGTGACGTGTGCTTGGATAAACTTCGGGTCACACTTTACTGCTGCTCTGCAAGTTTAATGGTATCACCCACTCCCTTCTACCCCAGCAGCCTATCAGCAGAATGATGGGAAGGTAACCAGATAACAGCTCCCTAGTAAAAATCCATGCAACACCTTCAATTAAAACTGAGTAGGAGAAACAACAGCCTGCCTGAAAGCAATCCCATAGTGCAGCACTGGCTCTTTCTTAAAGCACGACCAGGCAAAATAACCTGAGATGGCTTCCTACACATCAATATTACAACTAAAATTAATACACTTGGGTTAGAAAGGAAATTTTACATGGCAGAGGGAATTATTTGCAGTGTAAACAGTGTAAATTGGAAATAAAACCACACCATAAAATTCATGACAGAATCCCTTTAAGTGTAGTTTATACAAGGCATAGTAAGTCCAACTACAAGCTTCAGTTTTATAATGTTGTATGTAAGATGTGCTAAATGGCTACTGAATCCAGCCATTTAAGCCATACAGTGTCTGTGAGTGCTCCACACTATCCAGTCTATCTCAGTTTTGGTTAAAAGTGTGCATACTTTTTGGGGGTCCTAGATGAGATAATCCCAGCTAAATATACTCGAATCTCTTTTCGTATCCTACTCTTTTATGCAAAGAAAACTGTAGCCCTTCATTGGATGGGTAACCTCTCACCCTCTCTCAATGCGTGGATACAACTGGTTAATAAAGCAGTACCCCTATATAAGCTCACCTACGAAGTTAGGGGAACACCAACAAAATTTGATAAAATTTGGGGCTTGTGGAATGACATTGACCCGACCCGACCCCTCTATAGCAAGTCTTAGCAGAGTCCATCTCCTACTATGAAATCCTTCATAGTTTGCTATCCTACATATCCTCGAGGGTCCCAACCTAGCCTTCAGATGTAAAGTTCACCAGAGTTTGATAGTGTCCATCTCAACTGCTCAATAACTGCATTATGTTATGCTCGGTGATAGCCTGTGCCATATTTTCTTCCTGCCTAACTTGTACAGTTTAATCTGCGAGTGTACTTATTCATTGTATGTATGATTGTTGTGTGTGTTTAAAAATAAGAAATAAAACTTACCTTTAAAAAAAAAAAGTGTGCATATTTGTACAGTGCCATATTGCAGCATGCACACTGCATTGGTTTTTACAGTATTTAATGGAGAGTGTGTTGTTGAGTGGGTTAATTTGTTTGTGTGGATATATAAAATGCTTATACTTCATGACTGCAATAATATATGCTGCAAACCAATTCCTGAAAAAAAAATCAGATTTCATTTTCTCATTGTAAAACACGTCCATATCCCTTCAGTCCTGCTGATTTCTTTTTAATAGTGGCCGCCAGTCAGATGAGCTGCCAACTCTGGCCTTGTACTATATTACAGTAACTAAGCAATTAATTAATCCAAAATTAGTCTTTAAGCAGTCAATCCTTCTGCAGTAGTTGATTGTGCTGTCCTTTGCAAAACTGCCTTTGTTTTTTTTGGCACGGCTATGGAAGGAAATGCTGCTTCTAGTGCTATGCTATAGCACATTTTTTATTTAAAATGTCTCATTGTTATCGAGGTAACATATGGCCACAGTTTTTTTATCTTCATCTTTATATATCTTTAGATATTATACATTAACACTGGTTGCAGCTCAATAATGATCATTACACTGCAATCTAAAAAAAACATGCAGCACACATCTGAGCTGATTGCTAATCATAGTACAGGCAGGACATTAACAAATCATAACCAGAAATAAACTTGGCATTAAATTGGTGTCAAATTTGTGTCATTTATTAAAGAATTTACAATTGTCTGAATGCAAATATGCATCATCAAATTGCATCATCCTACAGCAATGCACCATGCATTTTAGAGGAGATAGTAAAGGATAACATATTGTACTATATTTCGAATTACTATACTATAAGTACAGTATATGCCAGCCTGAGATGGGACAGGTAACGCGTAAATTTGACTTACATTTGTAAAAGGCACAAAGGGAAGAAGAAGGTGAAAATGGTAAAAGGTAGTGGTGATTTTGCATGTATGAAGCAGGAGAAAGCTATAGCTTCATGGCTTAGATAGCAGTGCCACTGAGGATGGTTTTTGCACAACTATTTATAGATAATCATTAAAGCAACTACAGTAAATGCTGCCTTTATTAAAATATAATTTGATCTTCCCTAAAGCATACTTGAGGCAAAATTCTATGTTTCACAGTAGTGAATAATGTACCCACTATTGTAAAATATAGGGATATTTTAAGTTACCAAGGCTTTTTATGACCATATAAAAGCAAGGTCAAAGACTGTGTCCTTTTATACAGGTCATGAAACTCCAAGGTGACATCTAATATTCACTAAGTACCATTTATAGGATATTCATGGCTCTTGTGAATTATAAAATGATGTAAATGATATATGATACAAAAATGTTATTGTTTTCTATGGAATAATTAAGCATTTATGCTTATGGTTCAGAAACTTCTAATTAGCCTCAGAGGCTACATGGATCGGAAAATATATTCATTACTACCCTTCATAAGTCATTAAAGAGCAAATTAATGTGGACCTGTAGCAGAGTGAGGTGCTACAGGCTGACCAGCTGGGTTTGATTAGCCTCAGATGGCTAATCAGTAGTCCTTAAGGGCCCTTACTCACGGGCATTTGAAGCTGCGCTCCCCTGCATTCCGGTTTTATGCGTTCAGCCGCAGGGGAGTGAAGGAGTTTCAATGCGGCTGTACTCAACAGACGCATGTAAGTGCCGAGCAAAGGTTGGGACGCAGCATGTTGCATTTTACCTGCGTTCGGCGCTTACATGTGTCTGTGTGAGTACAGCGCATTGAAAAGGATTCAGCCATTGTCTGCTTAATCTCCAAAGATTAAGAATTTGAATAATTATAAGAATTTTGTTCATTTGGTCTTTGCTGCTACTCGTAAATCCATCTTTTTATATTGGATCCAAGACACTTCCCCAGATTTAAAGGTCATCTTGTCCTATCTTAAATCTCTCTGCATTGATGAAGCAATAGGTTTTAGGTATGGAAATTTAGGTCTTCTTAAACTCTGGTCTCCCCTTTTTAAAATTCTGAAGTTTATGCTTGTTGATAGAGAGGAAGACCTTATTTTATTTTATTTTATTCTATATAATTTTGTTTTTCTTTGATGAATTTTGTTATTGTCCTATTTGATGTTTTGTTTACAATGAATTGCTACATGATATTTCTTTTTATTATGCAATTGACAATTGTTATGCTAAGCTATTGCTTTGCTGCTCTTTGTTCTTTCTGTTTTTAAATATGCTAATAAAAATAATTGAAAAGAAAGAAAAGGATTCAGCGCATCTACTCCTGTGCTTCCCTGCGGCTGAACGCATGAAACCGGAATGCAGGGGAGCACAGCTTCAAACGCCCGTGAGTAAGGGCCCTAAAACCCAGGCTGGTCAGTCTCTCAGGATCTCTAACTGAGAGAGACATACAGAGAGGGTCTGGGATCCTGAAGTTAAAGATCCTATGTACACTCACAGGAAGGTCTGTAATTTTACTGCCTTTTTGTTGTTATTGAACTGATGCTGCTGACGAAAACTATTTTTGTTGTTTGGAAAGAAAAACTGCCTTTTTTTGGTACCTGTTTGCTGTGAGCTGAAATAAATGCAATTTTTTTAAGAGACTTTTGCTGTCCTGACACTTAGTCTGTCATATGACCCAAAACAGAACCCTGCTGTACCCCACCAAGAACCCTACTCAAAGTGGAGACTGTAACAATGACAACCACCCTCTGTACACAAACCTTTAGCTGGTTACCTACCCAAACAACATTATTAAGAACAACATTTCGTTTATGTGGCACTGTAAAAAAAGCTTTGGAAAAATCCAAATATATCACATATTCTGCAACCCCACGGGCTTACTTCATCATAAAAAAATAATCAATAGCCTATCCTTCATGAAGCCATACTGTTTATAATGCCATTCTCCAGAAAATAATCTGGAATGTGATCTCTTACATGTCACAGATGTCAGACAGATCATAAATATTGTAAGTATATTTTCTCCAGTCTATAGGTAACCATACAAGATGAAAGTGAGTTTGAGAATATCAGAAAAACCTAACTAAGCTCTTTAAGTACCCAAGGGTGCATTAAATCAGGCACTGGTGTTTTGTTTACAATTTTTAGCAAACATTTATGTATCATAGCATATGTCATTTATGTATAATATCATATGTCAGTGAGCCATCTACACCCCCACCAGGTGGGTCATGAGCCTCTGTCTCCTCTGTTGTATGCACTGAAAAAAATAACGGATTCAGCACATTTACTTTTTCTGTATCCTTTATAATTTAAATTATTTATATTAATTAATGAAGCCATTTACATACTTACACTTACATGATATACTTATAAAGGGAACTGCTGAAATTGCTTCCTCGTTTTCTAACTTTGCCTTCCTGATTACTGTTTTACAAATATTATAGTATTTATATTTTTTAAATGTAGTTCTGTTCCCTGACTTGTTTTTAGGAGGATTTCTGATCACAGGAAAAAATAAACAGTTTGTTAAGCTAACAAACACAAATAAATAATCTTCTGAAAACTCCCCTTTTATTAACTATTTAAGTGTCACAGAACTTAGAATCTGCATTCTGTGGCATAAAAGTACTGAAGTGCCACAGAATGAAGATTCTATGTTCTGCTGCACTTCCAGGTCTGTGAGCTGGTTTAGGGTCTCCCTATGTTAAAGGAAAACTATACACCCAAAATAAATTCTTGAGCAACAGATATATTTAAGTAAATATTGACCATTTACATCTCTTGCCTTGAACCACCATTTCGTGATGGTCTCTGTGCTGCCTCAGAGATCACCTGACCAGAAATACTGTAACTGTAACAGGAAGAAGTGTGGAAGCAAAAGAGAACTCTGTCTGTTAATTGGCTCATGTGACCATAACAAGTATAGTTTGTTTGGTATGTTTGTGTGCACAGTGAATCATACGATCCCAGGGGGCTGTCCTTATTTTTTAAAATGGCAATTTTCTATTTATGATAAATGGCACATACTACTAAAATATATATTATGCAATTTGTTTATTTACATGAAGCAGGGTTTTACATATGAGCTGTTTAAGCAATATACAGTATATTTATAGAGACCTGCATTGTTTGAGAGGTATAGTTTTCCTTTAAGGAATCTTATGGCATGTAATACAAATACCAGGTGCTTATATTGCAGCAGCCAGAGTAAATCTATGCATATTAGGCATCAAACTGTTCAGGAGACACCTAGCATCATATTTAGGATATTTTATGTTGGCATGTGACAACATGTGGGGTATATAAGGTAAAATGCAAGCTTTGTGATGATTTTCAGAAATTTCATAAAAACCCCTATGTTTAGAATAGTTCTGCAGTTGGGCAGTTTGCAGTAGAAAGGTGTATTTACCTATTTTGGATTCATCAAAATGTGTACTTTTGGAAACGATATGGTTTTTAGGGTCTCCCTACTGTTAGGGGATCTTATGGCACGTAATACATATACCAAGTGCTTATATTGCAGTAGCCAGAGTAAATCTATGCATATTAGTCATCAAACTGTTTAGTAGACCCCATAATCATCATCATCATTTATTTATATAGCGCTGTCAAGATACGCAGTGCTTTCCCCATGTTGGTATGTGACAAAATGTGGGGTATAAAAGGGGGTAAAATGCAAACTTTCAGATTTGCCATTTTGTATTTGCCTGAATATGTTATTTCCAAAAATAAATAGTTTAGTGGGGTTATTATATATTTTTTTCGTTTTTTACCCCACAAAATGCAGTAAATGTGTGTGTTCAGTAGCTGAATTGACCTCCCCGACAATTTGTATGTACTAACTTGGGTCTCTAAGCATCAGATAATTTGGTAATCCTATGCACATTAGACATCAAACTGTTCAGTGGACCTGGAGGAGGGCATTGAAAGTACTGTTTCTATTTTTTCTGATGATTCAAAATTTTGCAGAACTATTGGTTCTATGCAGGCTGCTGCCACTTTGCATTGTGATTTGACTAAATTGGAATACTGGGCAGCAAATTGGAAAATGAGGTTCAATGTTGATAAATGCAAGGTTATGCACTTTGGAAAAAATAATATAAATGCAAGTTGGCAGTGTGTTGGGAGTTAATTTAACTGAGAAATATCAGAAAACAAGTTGCCTAACTCTGGGCAGTGCCATTCTGTGGCAAATAAAGTTCTTTATAAAAAAAAAGGGCTTTTGCATAAAAAAGGGCATAAACTCTATGGCCTCTTTATAGGTCTCTGGTAAGGCATTGAGTTTTTGGAATGCACTGCTGTATGATGTTCTTGGACAAACATAATATCCAAGGCTATTGTGATACTAAAATCTATAGCTAGTATTGATATGGGTATACATAATTTATGTGAGGGCATGGAGGTGTCCGTGTGAATGTGTGTATGTATGAATGCTGGGTTTCATGTTGAAGCGTTGAACTTGATGGACTTTGGTCTTTTTTCAACCCAAATTAACGTTGTAACTATGTTATTTGTGTCAGATGTTCCAGTAAAAGGTATAGTGCAAAGGATACTTTCTCTGTGCAAGTGATATCTGCAAGTTTTTAGTGAATGTGTCCCCTGGTGTATTGGCACAAACATCTACCCCATACTAAATCAGTCATATTGTTGCCTTTTACTGTAATGTTCTTCCTACTATGAATGTCTGAAGGGGTTCTGTTTCATTTGGTTTAATTTTAATGTTTTAATTATGGTGACTCACTAAATAAGCTTAGTCTTCATCCATCATCTGTTTACCTTAAGATTCATTTGGCATCATATTATCATATCAGATGAGAAAGAGACATGCAAACTGTGACCTTAATAAAACTGATAATATTGTTTTGTATCCAGTGACTTTGGAATTTGAAGATGTTCCTTTGGTTTCTGTCCTGCCTTTGGAACAAAAGACTGAAAAAGACAGAAGAGATCATGTGATATGGTGGCTCCAAGGCTTTTTGCATCATAGTGTGATGTGGACAACAGCTCGAGGTCGATATATCACTGTTGGTGAGACTTTTCTTCTTTCAGTCATACACATAAACTGTAACGTGCTATATAGGAAAAAACACTTTAGCATCTCTCTATATCCATCGACTTTATTCCAATAAATTTCGCACATCTTGAACGAGGCACTCACAATATTTCTAAAAGTTAGCAAATAAAGCTTCAATTAACTCACACATTGACCAGTGCTGTGAATTTTTGTGAAAAACTCGACTGGTAAAATGTGAGCTGGGAATGTTTTACTATACTGAGTCAAGACAAAAGGAATGATTTAAGATAGGGTGTAAAAATAAGCCCCATGCTTCGTTTTTTTGCACTGTGTGTGCTGCATCCCATGCCTAATGAATTGCCTCAGGACTCTGCGCTTTATTTCAGAGCACCGATACCTGCTGCCTCCCCTATAAATACTACACTGCCTTATGTATTCATGAAGGCGGGGAGAGGGAAATTCTGATGATAGTCAGGAAACTGTTAAGAACTGTGACTGACGGGAGTCCATGGATTGCCAAGGTCCAACATTAATAAACCTTTCAGAACTTTTTGAGTGTGCCCCTTAATGTTCATGTATGGAACCCCAGAACAAAGCTCAGAAGTCAGAAGACCTGTGGCAATTCTATATACAAGTTAAATCTTCTTGTTTTATTACTGACCAAATGTTATTTATTTGTTTTAGTAAATTTTACACTTTTCTAATTAAATTCATTTGAAAATTTTGCAGGTTGTTTTGTTGCAATACTTATATTTTCTATAGTTTTTGCCACTCGTCTTCATCCAGCCAGCAGGGCACCTATTCTTTTCAAACCAGATACCAATATACAGTTGCTACTGGACCTGAAATACAACTTAAGTGCAGAAGGAATATCCTGCATTACTTGCTCAGGTTAGTGATAATAAAATGGTGTTTAAAATACATTGTTCACTCTGGCTAATCAAATATGTCTTGACTACCTGAAGTATGTGCTGCTTTCTTCATAATAGGTGGTGGGGGTGTGTGGAAAAAGTGCTTTAATACTTTGGGGCCCATTTACTTAGCTCGAGTGAAGGAATAGAGAAAAAAAACTTCGAATTTCGAATGGTTTTTTTGGCTACTTCGACCTTGAATGGGCTACTTCGGCTTTCGACTACGACTTCGACTTCGAATCGAACGATTCGAACTAAAAATCGTTCGACTATTCGACCATTCGATAGTTGAAGTACTGTCTCTTTAAAAAAAAACTTTGACCCCCTAGATCGCCACCTAAAACCTACTGAAGTCAATGTTAGCCTATGAAGAAAAATCGTTCAATCGATGGATAAAAATCCTTCAAATTGAACGATTCAAAGGATTTAATTGTTCGATCGAACAATTTCTCGTTCGATTGTTCGATCGAACGAATTGCAGTAAATCCTTCGACTTCGATATTTGAAGTCGAAGGATTTCAATTCGGCAGTCGAATATCGAGGGTTAATTAACCCTCGATATTCGACCTTAAGTAACTTTGCCCCTTTATTAAAAAATATATATATATAGGCATGTTACGGTGCTACGCAATATGTTGGCGCTATATAAATACATGTTAATAATAATGGACTACCCACCTCAACCGAAAAATGGTTATAACATGTAGCCTAGTGTGCCCAACAAGCAGTGTGTGTATTTGCACTATGATTGAACTGTGTGACCACATGTTAATAAGTGGTACAAGAAATATAAAGAAGGTGAGCATTATGCAGTTTTATGGTTTTCTACTTCAACTGAAAAAGAAGGGTCTACCATTTTTGCAAGATAAGGTCTTGGCTGTTCCAAAACAGGGTTTTGCACTATTTCTGAAACCCCTACCTTGAAATCATAGCTTAACTTTAAGGATGTGTGCATGGACTACAACCTTTTCATACATCTCTGGTCGCAATATGTTCCCAGACAACACAATCTGAAGATAGCAAATATGTAATCTTCCCTATCTTCCCTTTACATTGCAAAAACCACCAATACCAGATATAGAATTCTCCTTGATTCCTGCATCTTTTAGAGCAGGGGTGTCCAAACTTTTGGCTCGCAGGGCCACATTGGCAAAAAAAGAGAAATTGTCTGGGGCCACACATGAAATACTCAAACATGTTTGACTTGTAAAAGTAAAGGAAATACACAGAAAATAACTACAATGCCAGTTGGATAACCAGATGGAGCTATACACTGGAATATGGGACACCTGGATATTAAATAGACTTATTATTATATTATTATTACTAACTGGGCAATGGGCAGAGTCCCCCCTCCTCCTAAATCCTTTGCGACATGACGTTTCCTCGGGAACCAAACTGGGCCGCATTCATATGCATCCTGGGCCGCATATGGCCCTCGGGCCGCAGTTTGGACACCCCTGTTTTAGAGGGTTAAGTTCTATTGAGCCATGCCCTCTTTAGCTCCTGTATCAGTCAATATTTGTATGTTATCTCTATGTTTGATGCATACACCTATCTATCGTACAACACTATGGACTACGTTGCAACTGTATAAATGTATTCATAATATAGTGGTACCATTCCTGCATCTTTAATAAAGCTACAGTACTGTATGTTTATTTTTTTGCTTCATCGTCACTGAAGCCAGAAAATAAATGTAAATGCATAAAGTATAGATAAACAATGATCCTATTTTTGGCTTTCTCAGTCAATCTGTTATCCAGATGGTACATTGTATATGCATAATATCTCTTCCACAATAAAACAGCTGCTAGCTGATAACAGGTTTCCCTCAAGGTCTGTTGTTGTCTAAAGTGTTGCAGATACTTTTAAGATACTTGACACCAGTTTGTCACTTGACAAAACATGCTTAAAGGGGTTGTAATAGTAGCTTTGAAAGTAAATTGCACCACCAAATCATGACATCCTAATATGTGACCTTACAAAGAATATTATCAGCTTGGCATATACCTGTACATGCCACAATTTTGTGATATTCTGCGTGCTCCCTCATAGAATATCTGATAGCACAAAGCAAATATAATAAGCAGGTTCTAAATAAAAAAGTAAGAAATCTGGCAGTAAAAGTCACCCTCTGTCCATTCATTGAATTGCTTGTATCTGAATGTAGTCCTCATACAAACAAGCAACATGGACTGTAGATCTGTAAAGTGGCAGGATTTCATTCTGGGATAAGCCAATGCCACATAGATTTAGATAGATATATTTTCCATTAAAAAACCTATAGTTACAGTATAACCAAAAGTGTTTTTAATAGGCTAATACATTTTTGGCTGTTTGGTGTACCATGTGAACCAAAGCATGTTTAATCTGTATATGCTGAATTAAGTGCCATTAGGTGACTTTTTAGACCTGCTTACAATGATTACATTTGGGGGCACATTTACTTAATTCGAGTGAAGGAATAGAATTAAAAAACCATCGACCATCGAATTGGCTACTTCGACCTTCGACTACGACTACGACTTTGAATCGAACGATTTTTAGTTCGAATCGTTCGATTCAAAGTCGTAGTCGTAGTCGAAGGTCGAAGTAGTATTCGACCATTCGATAATCGAAGTACTGTCTCTTTAAAAAAAACTTTGACTCCCTACTTCATCATCTAAAACCTACTGAACCTCAATGTTAGCCTATGGGGAAGGTTTGTTCGACCATTTGATCGAACTAATAGCGGTAAGTCCTTTGACTTCGATATTCGAAGTCGAAGGATTTAACTTTGGCAGTCAAATATCGAGGGTTAATTAACCCTTGATATTCGACCCTATGTAAATCTGCCTCTTGGTGTACACAAATCAAATGAGCAAAGTGCTTCAAACCTTTACCTAACCTAATACCTAATCTCCCTTTAAAAAAAGCCCTAAAATGAATTCCTTCACAATACTCATTTTTTCATTCAATAAATGTGACCTATTAAAGTGCCAAAATATATTTTCTAACATTTCTTTGCACTGCTGCCTTGTATAACTACACTTTAATAAGGCCTACAGACTTGGTGCTTACTTTTTCAAGATTCATTTGAATGAAATATTTAATGCATCAAGCATGGGAATCTAGAACTAAGTTAAACAACATACAGACTCATTTACTTTAGTGTGACTATGATAATATCAACTAATGGAACATGTGAAATCATCTATCTCGCTGTTATGCTCTTATTTTTCATACATAGATTACTTTCAGTGATTCTAATTTTGCCTTCTTAAAAATCCACTTTGGATCATGGGTGTGGCCAGAAGCAAGAACTGCCTTCTGTACTTGCATCAGTTAAATTTGACAAAAGAAACTGTGAACAGGAGGTTGAAAGGTTATCTAAGCTCTCTTCTTTTCATTGCATTCATGTGATCAACCTCTTTAAATCTGCATCAAAAGGACCAGAATAGAAAATACTTTTAGCCCAAGGATAAAGGACTAAATTAAGTTATAATGACAAGCATAACTGAAACATTCTAAAGATGTGGGAGCACTCTGAGGCCAATTAAAGTAAACTATTATACAGATTTGACTGATTTGCTTTAAACATATAAAAATGGACCTGAATCTTTGCAAACTCTCCTTTTTACTGGAGTCCTGGCAATGAATGTTTAACAAAATAATATATAAACCTTTTCAAACATTGTTCCTTAATGGGAGAAGTTGTTTTTGTGTATTTATGAGTACTTTAAACCATAATATATTTATTGTGAATAAAGATTTTAAATGATTTGTAGCACAAATATAGAATACTTTCTCACCCATTAAACTTTTAAATTTTTTTGTATGAGTTCCTGGATTGCCTTTCTTATTATTGATTTTTTTTTTGGAGATAGGCTTATTTCAGGAGAAGCCACGCAGCCTTCAGAACAACATACGGACCTCATCAGAGAAAAAAAAGAGGGGCTCATTCTCACAATGGAGTACTCGAGCAGCTAATAGTGACAATGTGCATCAGGGTTCGTAGCAAAAAATAAAATATGCAAACTCGTTCCTACAGTTCCACACAGTAGCAATACCTGTTTTCCAGTGTCTATGTTGTTTATTACCACTGTAGAACTCATATTGTGATTTGGTTTTCTACCTGTAAGTAAGGAATATCAATTAATATTAATCTCAGGATAATTAATATTGCTCTGATCCATAAGCACTGTTGCAGGTTTATCTAGTCAATTTAATTACTAACTTACGAAATAAAAACACACAGTAGTTTATATTCATCTATAGTCAACAAAGGACGGACTGTATAGTTTTGTAACTTTAATGGCTCGTGTTGCCACTAATTAATTTCATATTCAATTGTTTAGATTTGCAAAGAACGGTGTATATTACAAAATGTATGTGGGAAGAACGGATTACAATATATAGGCTTTCTTACAATGCCTCTTCCATACCACCCTGGCAGCCAATGCTCCCTGGAGAGGATGATGTCTCCACATTTCAGGTGAAAGAGCTTTTATTTGTCAGGTTGTCTTTATTATCAAAGATACGTAACAGTGGCCTAACTATTGGGGGTGCCATTGCAACTGGGCTGGCACCCCCTTGGGGTCTGCCAGAGCAATGGAAAAGGTAATTTGCAAGTGAGAGAGACAGAGAATTTGTGCGTGGCCTTCTTTAGTTATGCTACTGATAAGTAATGTTAAGAATTGATGTGCATTAAGGGGCAGGTTTACCCCTCACTATACAGCTCACTATAGAAAAACTCACTTTCTCAATTTTTATAAGCATATTTTTCAATGGGTGAATTAGAACTTCAATTAGAGTTCACTATTTTGACAAAATATGCTTATAAACATCCTATACAAATTAATAGAAAGCGGGTGAGTTTTTCTGTGCTGAGTACTGACTTCACCCTTTGATAAATCTACTACTAAGAGTATTGTTTTAGTAGTTTTCTAATCAATTATTTCAAGCATCCTGTATTCTACAATAAGTTCTGTTAATGAATGTGTAGTTGTCACACTAGTATATAAATTAATTAGTTCTAATCTTGTGTAGTTGCCACAGTTGCTGATGGTGCTTAGATCCCCTAGATGCAATCAAATCCAGAAGAGCAAAGCAAGATTGTATTTAAAATTTTATTTGGCCAATGAGTGTGAACAAAGAAAATGAAGGAGGCTTGTCCACCTCAAACATTATTCTTGTGTGTGTGGTTTTCATTTTGCTTTCCTGTTGTAGCTGTTACACTGTCCTGTACTGACATTTTATTGAAAAGAAATCTGGTTTATTAATTGATACACATTTTTCTTGACCTTTTAAATATAGTTTTCCACCCAAGCACATCATAACTCAAACTCTGTTTAAAGTGACTCCAGTGCCTTCCTGTAATATTGGTGACTAAATCAATCAACAAAATCAGCAGATGGGAAAATATGGGCAATGGGAAGTTAGACCGTAAAACACAATTCAGAGACCCAGCTTGCCCATCCTTTGGCATCCTGCATCTAAATTTTACAACACATAAAGCAATGCTATTTGAATGACCTCCCTTTCTCCCTCTTCTCCTATTCTCTCCCCAACTCCACCAATAAGGTGCAATACAAGTCTCTGTTATTATATCTGGAATACAGAGAAAAACATTTGTGTGATGTTTTGAGATTCACCTCACTTTCAAAAACAATGTCAATGAACTTTTATTGCAAGATGCTGCTGTCTTCCATAATTTTAAATAATCCTGGAAAATGTTCCTGATTTTTACAGTAACAGGAAAACAGTATCTAGTCATATTATACAGCTGTATAACAGAAAATAGATAATGAGCAAAGCTATCACAAAACATCAGTACACTTAGGGGCCGATTCACTAACTTCGAGTGAAGGATTCAAAGGTAAAAAACTTCGACCATCGAATGGGCTACTTCGACCTTCGACTACGACTTTGACTTCGAATCAAAGGATTCGAAATAAAAATCGTTCGCCTATTCGACCATTGGATAGTCGAAGTACTGTCTCTTTAAAAAAAACTTCGACCCCCTAGTTTGCCATCTAAAAGCTACCGAAGTCAATGTTAGCCTATAGGGAAGGTCCCCATAGGCTTGGCTAACTTTTTTTGATCTAAGGATATTCCTTCGATCGTTGGATTAAAATCCTTCGAAATGTTCGATTCGAAGGATTTTATCGTTCGATCGTTCAATCGAACTATCTGTGCTAAATCCTTCGACTTCGATATTCGAAGTCGAAGGATTTTAATTCCTAGTCGAATATCGAGGGTTAATTAACCCTCGATATTCGACCCTTAGTGAATCGGCCCCTAACAGTGCTAGATATTTTTTTTTACAAGTAATGATATGAATACTATAGGAATAATTTCAATGCTGATGAATTAAAATTGTACTGGCCCCTCTATACCTCATAAAATCATCCAGTTTCTTAGCAACTCAGCATGATGTGGTTTACACAGAAAAAAGAAATTAAAAAAATGAATACATGATCATACCAAAGTTGCAGCTCCTTTCATTAGATGTAATTGCCCAGCACAATCAGATCTTGCATTTCTCATACATGTGGAGGCCTATTTATCAAAGGTTGGTTTTTAGTGGTTTTAGAGGGTTTTTGAAACCACAACTAAACTCACTTTCTCTGTCATTTATGACATTTGACATTTATTAAAAGATCCAAATATATCCGAGTATGAATGGAAAATAATGCTCTAAAAAATACGAATACCTCTAAAACCTTAAAGTTTTTCAGACAATTACTAGTTAAATTTTCGACTAATCCATCTTGTCTATAAAGCTTTAAATTATAATTAAAAGAATAGTAATTTATTTACAAATTGTCCTAAATGTTCTCTTCATAAACCCAGCTTTGTTCACAACTTATGGGATTGTTCCTTGGTAAACTCTTTCTGGAAATTGAGGGTTATTTCAACTCGTCAACCAAACTACAAATTAACTTGATCCTACAGCTTGCCCTCAGCTAATACCCTCAGCAGAAACGTCTCCACATCTTCCAACTCAGCTAATTGATTCACATAATATAAAATTCTTAAAGTTACTACTGGCTGCTGGTAGAAGAGTATTATTAAGGAATTGGATACAAGCTTACCCTCCTACATTAAAAGAAACCATAGCTGAACTACAAGACTTATGTATTATGGAAGCAATTTTCTGCAAATTCAGTAACTCTAAGAAACGTTCCAAATTCATGTCAAAATGGAAAACATTTCTATATACCCTAGATCTCATTGAAAGGTCTAAAATACAAGCCATTCTTAAAAGTCTCACTCTGACCCCTGACTCTAATTAATAAGGCCATGATCCTTCTAGAAGCAAGTGAAATTTATTCTGTATTTAATGCACTTATATGATTTATTTATTTTTGTTAATTTACCTGTATTATCCTGTATATGGCTTTTTGTGATTATTTATTGTCATTGTTCCTGTATCATACATAAAATAAAATAATAAATTAAAAAAAATTAAATAAAGACAATTCCTAGTTAAAAAAAATACAAAAACCTCTAAAAGTTGGAATTGATTTAAAACAATCCAATAGGATCAGCGCAGCTCCCAATTACTTCTATAAGACCTCGACAACTTTAACTTGGCTATGTTTTGTATTAGTGGTTTTCATGGTTTTAACACTTAGGGGATTATTTACCAAAGTCCGATTTTATCTCAACATTTTCTGCTACTAACTCCAATCAAATCCGCTCAAATCAGTTTTTCACCCGAAAACTCAGATTTCTTCTGCTTTTTTGCCCAAAACTCTGAAAACTTTGGTGTATTGCGCGAAACCCAGAGCACATCGAAAAATCATTGGGACTTCTCCCATTGACTTATATGTAATCTCAACAGGTCTGAGATACCAGATTTTCTGATTCAGACTTTTCCATTCTTGGGGTTTAATAAATTTGGAAAAAATCCTGATTTTTTAAAAGTCCAATTTTATGAAAAAGAAATCACAAATTATTCAGGATTTTTGCATTTGGAGTTTAGTATATTACCCCCTTAATAAATCTTGAATTTTTAGAGGAAAAAAATAGGAAAACCACAATTTTTTAGAGATTTGTGGAAAATAAAAGAAATTTGATTGTTAGTAAATGGGCCCCCCATGGATGCAACCTTGATCTGAGTAGTTGGATTCTCTGCATAATTAACTAGCCACAGATGAAAGTAGTGTTACTGGAGGTAGGATTTTATATTCTAAAATACACTAAATATTTTAAGGATTACTCATGACTACTCACGAAGGAAAAAAAGATTTTCCAATTGCAAAGCATTTTAAAGTAGCTCATGTTTTTCTATGGTGCCAGTTTGCAATCTAGATTACAGATGGGAATGAGTGTTGACAATGCTATGAAGCTGCTTCCATTATCAAATCTCACATCTATAGCTGAGTCTAATTTAACATTTCTCGAAAGACCTTTTGATACAACAGCGCTGTGCAATATGTTGGCTTGTTGGCTCTCTATAAATACATGTTAATAATAATATTAATAATTACATGATTGTATTTTTTTACTTGGGCACTCACCCGGGTTAAGGGGGTCATATTGTAAATACTTGTTTTCCTTAATCCATTGTTTAGGTATATAAGGTTCCTTATGGTAACTTCACTTGGAAGCTGACAGCTTGTATGTCCACCTTAGGCCTTAATAGGGGGATGTGCCCCAAGAAATGGATGTTAACATCATCTGCTTGTGACACCAAAAGAGGCTGGAAATTTGACTTCAGTTTCTATGTTGCAGAAAAAGAGCAGCACTATACAAGGTATTGTTCTTTCATGGTTATCTCATTGATGCTGACTCAAATATGGATTGGCAAGTCCTACCTGTTATATACACTTATATAGCTTTTTATTTCAAACTCCCTCTGCAGTTTTATTGTTATTAATATATTATTTTTATGTTGTTAAATATATTTTTATATTAGTAATGCCACCTAAGTGAATTATTTTGTGGGGTGTTGTGATTTTGACATACTCTTAAAAGATGAGAAAGAAACTGTTCATTAGGACTTTTGCAACATGCAATACGCTTGATAAGAGATTTATGTGTTTATTTTAGGCTTAAATTGCTACCGTCATAGAAGATGAAACTAAGCTTATGTCAGAAACAATCTACTGCCTGCCCAAAATGTCACCTTGTTTTTTTTAATTTCATTTAGAAAAGACAACAGGGTTTTTAATATTTATGATAAGGCTACAAATGCTGATAGACGTATAACCTTGTTTAGGTGTTGAGTTTTTTAACCTGTTTCATGGCTTGCACAGTGGCTTTATTAACTTGTGCTAGATAAGCCATTTGACCTTATTCGTGGTCAGCAGGTATTTCATTCATACTGCATGTGCCTTACTTTTTGAAGGTTGAAGATTCTTAGGGTCAAAATTGTATGGAATATTTCTAAATCTTCTGGAAGTAAAGGCCTGTTTCTTCTTCAAGATGAAATAAACCTAAATCTCAGTTTGTTTAAAATATTCAATATTTAGTAAGTGCAAAAAGTCTGAAAAACTTAAATGTAAAACTTTGGCATCTACAAGCTTACGAGTTCATGTAAAAGTCAAAGGGAGCTGTCCTAGGCAAAATTCAGCTATTTTTTTTTTAATTTTTTTTTTTTATAATCTTTCTAATTTTTTGAGACCGATTAAAAATAAGTACAATAATAATTTGATGCCTTTAAGGTTTTTTAATGGTTTTCTGATCAAGTTTTTTACATTCAAATTCTTTAATAAGTAAGCACAGTTGGTAAGAAATTGAGTTTACTGCAATTGAAAAAAACCCTGTAAAATATACAAATTTAAATTTTGATAAATAGGGTGCCTGTATGTAGAGTATCCAAAATGTTAACATATTGTATATGAATTTGTAATCTGTAGCAACCTATAAATCCATTGTGCTTGTTAGTTTTTAATTTTCCAAAAAGCTACTTAAAAGTTTCCCTTTGAAGCATATTCTCTGCAACTATCTCTCTTTATATAAGTAATATCATACCATATATGCTAAGATTAAGTGTGTAATGTGTAAAATCCTATATCCTATATATCCTATATGTTATGTTTATGAAACTGATATTAGGACTTCATATCAGTCATAAAACATATTATCTGTTGATGGTTCCAGATAGCATAGATTAATTCACTTTTTATTCCTCCTGTTTCAGAAAGCTCTATTTTTCTTTAATACATAAAAACCCTTCTCATGGTAAAGTATGCACATCTTCAACTAATTGCCTTGGTCCAGATGGAGCAAATAAAGGTCATTTTTATGTTCCCAGTGATAAAGGTAAACTGTATTAATATTTTTATATTTAAATGGAATACACAATTTGTTATGAAAATTTGTCAAATTTTTTCTGAAAATAGGTGTAGCTTATCTGAATTTTAATGTAATTGATATACAGAATGGGCTGTTCTGAATTGTATATGTAGGAATCACTTTCACAACATCTTCAAACTTACTTTTTTAAATTTTTATGTGCTATCCTTAGAAATTGTGTGAACAAAAATTACTTTTGGGGCGAAATAAATGGGAACCACCTCTATTTCAGTGTATTTCACTATTTGTACGAGTTACTAATTTAGGGTGTCGAGTTTGAGTCTATTTAAATAGATTTGCTAATAGTGATGAGCAAAATGTTTCACCACAAACATGGCTCCCATAGACTCCAATGGGTGAAAAAAATTGTTGCGTGTCAAAATTGTTTTAGACTTCAATGAATTTTTGGCAAAGCAAACGGGTCAGATTCGCACATCACTACTCGCTAACCCTCTATTTAAATGGAGGGTTACATACAGTAAAACTGTCCACAGTGAGTGGCTAAATTGCACAGATTTTTTATTTGGCCCAAAATTAACCCAAACACATTGAGCAATTAGGTGAAATTGGGCATCTTGAAGAGTGGCAAGACAGCTGGAGGTGAGGGATGTTGTCATGACATAAAGGACATTCTTGGGTTGTAGAATTGCAGCAAATCTCCTGGTACATTGCTTGTGTATTTAGGGTAGTGTAAAATAATATTTGTTGATTATATGACAGTGGTAAGATTTGTTTTTGTATAGAGGCCTGGATTTTATGAGTATTTTGTGAATGTGCAAAATGTAAAAAAGTAGGTATGAACCACAATGTTTTTAGCTCACATGGCACCTGTGCTTCTCTGTATCTGACCAAAGCAAGATCAAAATCAAATATGAAACCTTTGACGACAATACTCCCATGCTTGATTTGACTTTATTTATTAATATGAAACCCAAATTGCTTGAATTTATCAGGCTTTTTTCCAGTGTGCCTCGATTTTTTAGATTTTTTTGCCAAAAAATCCCAAAAGGTCGGATTTTCGTGCTAAGATCACCAAAGAACATTATGGGGCACATTTACTTAGGGTCGAATATGGAGGGTTAATTAACCCTCAATATTCAACCGTCGAAGTAAAATCCTTCGACTTCGAATATCGAAGTCAAAGGATTTACCGCATTTCCTACGATCGTATGATCGAAGGAAAAATCTAACGATTAAATACTTCGAATCGAACGATTCGAAGAATTTTAATCCATCGATCGAACGATTTTCCTTCTATCAGAAAATTGTTAGGAAGCCTATGGGGCTAACATTGATGTTCGGTAGGTTTTAGGTGGCAAAGTATTTTTTTAAAGAGACAGTACTTCGACTATCGAATGGTCGAATAGTCAAACAATTTTTAGTTCGAATCGAAGTCGTAGTCGAAGGTTGAAGTAGCCAATTCGATGGTCGAAGTAGCCAAAAAAACATTTGAAATTCAAATTATTTTTTCTTCTATTCCTTCACTTAAGCTAAGTAAATGTGCCCCTACATTTTCAATATAGAATAGGTGCCACTCCCATTGACTTAAACAGAACCTTGATAGGTCTGTGATTTGAGTTCTTTTTTTTTGAAAAGCCTGATCAGAAAAATTTGAGGTTTAATAAATAACCCCTTTAATGTTAGTGCATATCCATTATTTTTCCATGTGATGCTAATAAATATGGTGTAACAATGCTCAAAAAAACAACTGCCTACTTTTTTACATGTCTTTCCTGTAATTTCTGCTTAAAATGTTGTTTTACAATTATACTGATTTTTATTTCTAGGAAGTCCAAGAAAATTATCTGTGACCCTTGGTTTTAACCCATGTTTAAACCCAGGCTGTGGGAAGCCTGCTGTTCGTCCTCTTGTAGACACTGGGGCTATGGTATTTGTAGTGTTTGGGATTAAAGGAATAAATCGTACTACAGCCCCAGATAATCATGTCATAGGAGAGCTGGTAGGTGATAATTGCAGATACAGTACTATGAAACCATATTTCTAATAATCTCCATGCAGTACATTCTGCCTTATGGAAAGGTTGAAATCTGATTTGTTTACTTTATGATTTTCCTTTCTCTTTCTGAAAGGGCAGGGTAATTTATGACGACAAATTTGACCTCTTCAAAGAGATTGGCCACCTCTGCAGGCTGTGCAAAGTCATTGCAAGCAATTTAGAGCTGGTAAAGAGTGGTGGTGCACAGTGCCTCCCATCTGGTAAGTGTGAAATTTGTAAAGTAGGCATAAGAGAAAAATGAGAACCAATTTCTCCCTATCCCAATGCCATACATAATTATTGTCATCTTCTAAAAATTACACTTTCAATTTGATGAGAGAACCTTCTGATTCCATTCAAGATTTTCCCATACTGTTGAGTTTTCATATAATTACTCATAAGAAATTATTCTCATGAAATATCATCTGGCCCTTAATTTTCTATATAACTTACAATATCAATAAATAAACATTGCATAGCCCAAATTGTAAAACCTCATAATTACACTTTCCTCCTATGACTATATACCCCATTTTTAATAAAGAATGATTTCTTGCTGACTGGTACAGACTCCAGTGCCATTACTTGCTGGAGTTCAGTCTGTTAATAGCTAGGGAGTTACAGGAAAAAATAGTCCATTTTTTTTTTACGCCGGTGAATTTTCACCAGCGAATTTTCAAGCCCGTTTCGCAAATTTATTTGCGGCAAATTCACAGCGAATTCGCGCCCGAATTTCACGGGACATTCGCAAATTTGCCCATCACTAGCCATGTGGTGAAATAACAGGCAGATGTCGTAAGCCAAGATGAACTTGTTCACTCTGTATTCCCAGTCCTTCTCTCATTCCCCTCAGTGGATGCCACTCGCTTGCATTTAGCAGACAGTGCCGGGAGCACCTCATGAAGACAGCACCCTGAACAGGAAGTCTGCCAAAAGGGAGGGGGTAACAGCATTTATTGGCATACAATAGAGAACAGTTGACCTGAAAAGTATTAAGAAACACGTTTTCTTCTATTTTAAAATATTGGCAATGGGTTAGTGGATAGTAAAAATTGAAGGTCCCCTGTAACAATATGTGGTCCATGGACATATACAAATAGGGGCAAGGAGGCACCCCCCCCCCCAAAACAATCTCAAACTTGCCTGCCGCTGATGCCAGCCCTAACCTTGTGCCTGACCTGTGACACATCAAACATCACCACAAGGTCAGGAGCAGTGAAAGCAATGTGCCTGTCACATCTGTGTGCCCCATATCCCAAGGATCAGCTATCGCTCATTTCTTCCATGCAAGTGTGAAACAGATCAAGGCAAACATGGGAGGGAAAGGGGGCCAGGGGGAAAAGTGAAATATGAGAAATGAGACAAGCTGAAAAAATCTGAAATCAAAGTAAAAGTTAGGGGAGAAGAAAATAAAAACTAAAAACTGGGAAAGTAGTAAAGGCCAATGCAAACAGCACAGTAGAAAATAGGTGCATGGGGACATAGTGGGCAGAAGAGCAACAGACTAAAAAGGGTAAAGGGGTATCACTATTGACCTCAGGGGCGTAACTATAGAGGAAGCAGACCCTGCGGCTGCAGGGGGCCCAGGAGGTATAGGGGCCCCACGAGGCCCTAATTCATATACAATTTCAATAAATATTGGAGAAACAAGTCAACCTCTAAACATTTTGGGGGCCTGAAAAATAATTTGCTGTGGGGCCCAGTAATATCTAGTTACGCTACTGATTGACCTGTATGAGCCACAGAGAAATGAGAAAGAAACTATGGGCAGGAAAGTCTAGGGCCTAGGCTATATAAAAGTTGGAATATGAGTTTGTCTGGGGAACAGAATGGAGGAGAGTATTTTATGCCATGATATAGCAGAAACATTCTGTTCTGGTTGACCCAACAGTTTATTTATGTGGGATTTTAAAATAAAAGAATATTTAAAAAAAAAAACATCACTTTGCATTCCAAAGATTTGATCTGCTGAGTCATTCTCCAATGCTATGGAATGCCACAATGTTGCAAGAAAAGTAGATGATGGGAGTCGAAAATTAAAAGACTCACCACACTGCTGGCTTACTCGCATCAACCAATGGCAGGTAGGGATAGTTGGGTGTGTGTCCAGAAAGACATAATAGACATACACTGATTCTTGAAAGTTTGTGGATCCTGACCCTGACATTGACCAATGCAGAGGAGGTCCTTAGTACTTAAGCTATTAGCCTGGGTTTATTTGAAATCTTACACACCTTGCTCGTGGTGTCATGTGTTGGTCAGCCACTCTTACATAGGGTAACAATGGTCATGAGAGGAGTAACAATGGTCTCTGAATATTTAAGGAAATAAATACACATGGCTGTAGTGCTAAATATGCATGCCTTAAAGGGATTATGTCATGATTTTTATGATGCATTTTTTATCTCTAAATTACACTTTTTACACTGCAAATAATTCACTCTACAATATAAAATGTAATTCCTGGACCAACAAGTGTATTTTTTTAAAGTTGTAATTGGTGAATAGGCAGCCATCTCAGGTAATTATGCCTGGTCATGTGCTTTCAGAAAGAGCCAGCACTTTAGGATGGAACTGCTTTCTGGCAGGTTGTGGTTTCTCCTACTCAATGTAACTGAATGTGTCGCAGTGGGACCTGGATTTTACTACTGAGTGCTGTTCTTAGATCTACCAGACAGCTGTTATCTTGTGTTACGGAGCTGCTATCTGGTTAACTTCCCATTGTTCTGCTGATGGACAGCTGGGGGGGGGGATGGTGATATCACTCCAACTTGCAGTACAGCAGTAAAGAGTGACTGAAGTTTATCAGAGCACAAGTCACATGTTAGATTGCCAGAGTTCTGCTGGGTCAGCACTATTAACTGATGCATTTTGAAAAAAAAACATTTTCCCCATGACAGTATCTAATTAAGAGTGTGTGGTCTTGCACTTGCAATGTATATAATTTTATTATGAAAAGCTTAGCCACACAACACATATCTGAAATTACAGTATTTATTGCTGAATCTTAGAGTAAGTTTTATGCAGTAGATACTGTATGTCTCACTGTTTTAGGAAATTGTGTTTTTGAGAATACAACTTTTTTTTGCAAGATAGTCGATATGGCAGATAAATCTAGATTCCAAAGAACAGAATAGATCATACTATAAACCAATACAACCTGCAAACTATTAACCATTTGTTGTTCAGTATGGGTCCTTTTCATATCAACCCTTTTTAAAGTATTAAAGGACAACAGGCACTTTTCCTCTCCCTGATCGCCAGGCCCGGATTTGAGGAGAGGCAACCAAGGCCCAGGCCTAGGACGACAGGATTTTATGGGGTGGCATGCTACCCAACCACACCCACATTGGTTTAGAAACACTGGGGATGCGCAGGAGATAAAATAGTTTTTTAAATTTCCCATGCACCAAACACCATTGCTCTGGTCCTGATGATAAAAAATGATAAAATTTGCAACGGGAGGGGACAGGGGCGATGAACGTCAGCGGGCCTAGAGGTGCCCAATATGTAAATCTGGCCCTGCTGATAGCTAAGTTATTTTAGCCATACTTACTTTACCTCTGCTGCGCCCAGCATAAGATACCACCAATCACGATGCCATAATATCTGCATCTGTGTAGAATGTCTGTGCATGCGTGTAGAGTACCCGGCCCTCTCTGAAAATTACCTGGTCTGCTCTGTGCATGTTCCAGTCCCTGGTAATATGTACTGCACAGAATCAATGGTCTTGGTCTTAGTGGAAGACTTAAGGATTATGGGAAAGTACTATACAACTACTCAGCAATATTTTAGAATGACTAGCAGTGATTTGACTGGAGATGAATCATGAATGCTAGTGATAAGCATATTTTTTCACCAGGCATGGATTTGCGGAGAAATTATGCATTTCGTCATCTGCTAATTTTTTCGTAAAACTGCTGCAAAAATTTGCCACAAAAGTTACACAACTTCAATATGTTTATTGATTTTTTTCGCCATTTCTCGAATTATTTGGCAAAGCGAAATAGGACAGATTCGCTCATCACTAATGAGTGCTTCATTACTTAGTGTAGATTGCCTTTTATTTTTACACACTGTGTTTATGGGATTTCCTTGTCCTTTAAATATCATTCATGATAATGCTTGCTTCATTGTTTGCTGTGAATGTGATCTCTGTATTGATCTGACTAAACTGACACATGCTATGATTGTACTGTGTAATATGCTAGTAAATAACAACTTCCAAAATCTGAAGTTTAATATTATTTCCAATTTTTAATTAAAATCTAATTTCTGCTGTTGTTTTGTGTATAATTGTATAGACTCAATTTGCAGGTATGTTCACTGGATTCGTACTTATTCAGCTCCACTACTTTGTATACAGGTTATAGTATATCATCCTTTCTTCAAATGTTACATCCAGAATGCAAAAACATTCCAGAACCGAACCTGCTTCCGGGACAGCTCTCACATGGTGCTGTGGGATTGAAGGATGCAAAGGTCCAGTGGATTTCTATGGCCTTTGAATCAGTAAGGATTTTTTGCATTTTTACCCATGTTTCCTATGTCTGTAAATCTCTGTAAAAGCTTTACAGAATTGCTGTTGGCAATAATTAATGCTTTATGAAGGGCTTAATGTAGTGTTTCAGTTAACGTTATATGCCATTTCATGTGATGACATAAAACTAGGATTAACAATGGGACTAAGTCCATGTATGCAAGCTAGTTCTTCTAACATTTTTTTCTTATTTAACTTAACTCAGGGCTCTTTGTGAGGGCATTTTGTGAGCACTCCAAAGTATATCTTTAAACTAAATATATATATAGTCCAAAATTTAGCTCACTATAAAATCATATAAACACAAATAACTTTTGCTAGTATACCACAGTACAAACTAACATGATAACACAAATTTACAATAAGTTAGCTTTCAAAATGTAGTAAAAACTCTACAAATACAACTTTACTCTAAATCCTGTATAATAGAAAGAGCAAATGTGTCTTCCAAGACAGTGGTGATTATATCTTATGAACATAAAAACAAAAAGGGTAAATTACTGCAGATGCTACAACATTTCTCATAAAAAATAATTCTTTGGACAAATCTATTGAGAACCAAGCAGAATTTGAGTTGTTCTGATGGTTTTTATATATATGGGTGGCGTCTGGTTTATTGATCTTTTCTATGGGAAAAAATTATACCACACTGTTTGTAACAGTTTATTTACACAGTTTTTATTTTCAAACTGAACTGTTCCTTTAACAGTCTAATCTATGTACTCTCTCCAGCTCAATTATACCCTTCTTAATGGGATTCTGTCATGATTTTTATGTTGTTTTTATTTCTAAAGGACGCTGTTTACACTGCAAATAATTCAGTCTACAATATAAAATGCCATTCCTGAACCAGAAAGTGTATTTGTTTGTTGTTAGGTGTGTAGGCAGCCATCTCAGGTCATTTTGCCTGGTCATGTGCTTTCACAAAGAGCCAGCACTTTAGGATGGAACTTCTTTCTGGCAGGTTGTTGTTTCTCCTATTTAATGTAACTGAATGTGTTTCAGTGGGACCTGGATTTTATTATTGAGTGCTGTTCTTAGCTGTTATCTTGTGTTAGGGAGGTACTATCTGGTTACCTAACATTGTTCTGTTGTTAGGCTGCTGGGGGGGGAAAGGGAGGGGGGGTATTATCACTCCAACTTGCCATACAGCAGTAAAGAGTGACTGACGTTTATGAGAGCACAAGTCACATATCTGGGGGCAGCTGGGAAACTGACAATATGTCTAGCCCAATGTCAGATTTCATAATATAAAATAAAATCTGTTTGCTCTTTTTAGCAATGGATTTCAATGCAAAATTCTGCTGGAGCAGAACTATTAACTGATGTGTTTTGAAAAAATGTTTTCCCATGACAGTATCCCTTTAAGAACTGAGACCAAATCTGTACTGCAATTCATGTTGAGTGCCTTACCAGGAATCTATAAAAGGCAAAATTATGTTTTCATCCCTCAACACTGTGACACTGCCTTGATATACACAGCTTGTTACCTATTTGTTACCTATAAAAAAACAAATCCTTCTCAATTAAGGATGCCCCACACAAAACAATTTGGAGGACTATTTATCAAAATTCACATTCATGTAGTTTTAGAGGTTTTTCAACTATGGATAAATGACTATGAAGATTTTCATTCATCCAGGTCATGGTAAATCTAGTATAGGTAAATCTAAAAACAACTTGACTTGCTGAGTAATCAATGAAGACGTTTCACTACTCATCCAAGCAGCTTCTTCAGTTCAACTGACTGGTGTGGGAAGTTCTCGTCAGATAAACTTTTCCACTAATCCAATCACAATGGCACATTGTAACTCTTCAAAGAGGTGACATCTGAAGAAATTCACAGAGGTGTTGATTCTGTGTAGTTGTGATAGGATTATCCAATGAGTCATGCAACTCCTAGAAACAGGTGTTACTTGTGAGAGTTGCATGAATGGATGTGTGAAGTGTTCTGAATCCGCCGGGGTACAGATGTTAGAACAGCATTGTATGTAGCAGACAGGTGGTGTCGAGGGCCCCCGCCTCTGTTCAGGGATGGTTTCTCCACCTTGACATGAATCGCCTCTTTCACGCCTCGTTCAAACCAGCAGTCTTCTTTATCTAAGATTTGGACCTTGCTATCTTCAAAGGAGTGTCCCTTGTCTTTTAGGTGTTTGAAAGACAGCTGAGTCTTGCCCTGTAGAGTTCTCCCTCCTGTGCTGAGCCATTCACTTGGAGAGCAGTTGTTTTGTCTCCCCAATGTATAGATCTGTGCATTCCTCGCTACACTGGACTCCGTATACCACATTGCTTTGTTTTTCTTTTGGTGTTGGATGCTTTGGGTGTACCAGTTTTTGTCTCAGTGTGTTGCCAGGTTTAAAAAACACAGGGACGTGGTGTTTGTTGAAAATCCTCCTGAGTTTCTCTGACACCCCAGCTACATATGGGATGACTGTGTTTCGCCTACTATGTGTCTACGGGCGGTTATTTTGATTGGTGTTCCTTTTGGGCTTGGTTGCTGCCTTTTGACAAAGGCCCAGTCTGGGTAGCAACACGCTTTCAAAGCTCCTCTATGATGTTTTTGCTCTTTGTCTTTGGACTCTGTGTCAGTTGCCACTCATTCCACCCTGTGGTGCAGAGTTCTAATGACACCCAGATATTGATCCATATGAGTGGGTTTCCTGTATACTTCAGTCTTCAAGTTACCCCCCTCTTGGATGCATATCAAACAGTCCAAAAAGGCAAGTTTGTTCTCGTGGACATCTTCCCTTGTGAACTTGATGTTATTGTCCACTGAGTTAATGTGTTCTGTAATAATAAGGGTACCTAAAATCGAGCTTTCACTGTAAGCTGTTTCTACCAAAGTGCATAACCTTGCACTTTAATAACCACTTCTCTAATTTAGTCAAATGGCTCTGCAAAGTGGCCACATCCTGCATTGCTTTGCACAATTTAATATCATGAGCAAAAAAATAAATAAAGTACTTTTTCAGGGTCATTAATAAATGAATTAAAAAGCAAAGGGACAAAAGACAGAACCCTTGAGGTCCTCCACTTACAACATTGGTCCAATTAAAAAGTGTTCCCTTTACTACTAATTTGTGTAATCTATCCTTTAACCAGTTCTTCATATAATCAGTAACCATCTGTTTTGTGGTGTATCAAATGCTTAAGCAAACTCTTACATGACATCTCTGTTACTTGCCCATACCGATATTTCACTAAAAAGTATGCATAAACTGACTGATGCTGACAGATGTATCCGCTGCCATTCTCTGTACATCACATCTGTCTAATAAATTATGTATGTTTCATTGCAGACAACCTACAAGGGCAAATCATCCTTCCAGACATACAAAGATTATTTAAAATGGGAGTCATTTCTTCAAGAGCAGCTCCTGCTTCTCCCTGCCGACTCTGCCTTAAAACATGGATTTCAAACATGCGAGCACTGGAAACAGATTTTTATGGAGATAGTAGGCAAGTGACAAGTCTTTATAAAGTATTGCAGTAAACCTATTTCCGACAGCAAACATCAAATGTTTTACAGTGGTTAAATCATGTCATCAAGTTTGAAATGATTTTTTAAACCCCACAAAATAGTCATTTATGCAAGCTATTTAATCCAAAGTTTTTCTGCTTCAGACATCATTTATACCGAAAGCAGATATTTTGATGTTGTACAGCAGCGCTATTATTAATGTATCCGAAAAAGCTTTTCCCTAATTTGCATACCTGCTTTCTCATCTGTAAGAACTCAACCAAAAATCTGTTTTCAGGCATTTTTTGGTTCTTTAATTCTCATTAAAAGAGTGTGCATATGCTATAACATTTTCTGTGGTTAAAGGGGTGATTTATCAAAGTTCGGAATAACATTTTTGCCACAATTCGAAATTTTGTTGCACAAAAACTCATTTTGAGTTATATTTTGAAAAAAAATACAGGTATTTCTGTATTTATTAAGCTTTTTTTTTAAGTATTTTAGTAAGAACTTGAATGTAAAACTTTGACATCTAATAACTGGCAAGTTCATGTAGAAGTCAATGAGAGTTGTCCTAGACAAAATTCAAGCCATTTTTTAATTTGAAATTTTGAGGTTTTTTTTTATTTTTTTTAAGCTTATAAACTCAACAGTTTTGATTTTTTTTCCACAATTGTATTCAATAGAGTTTTTTTCAATTTTTTAATAAATTAACAAACATGCAAGTTTTTTAAAATTGTGAGTTTAAGTAGAAAAGACATCTTAAACCTCATTTGATAAACAGGCCTTTAAATATAATCTATATTGCTATAGAACTAGCAGAGGTATGGGATACATTATCAGAAACCCATTATCCAGAAAGCTCCAAATTATGTAAATGCCATCTCCCATAGATGCCATTTTATCCAAATAACCCACATTTAAGAAAAAGATTTCTTTTTTCTCTATAATAATAAAACAGTCCCTTGTACTCGATCCAAACTAAGATATAATTAATCCTTATAGGAAGCAATACCAACCCATTGGGTTTATTTCAATGTTTACCCAATTTTCTAGTAGACTTAAGGTAAGAAGTTCCAAATTACAAAAAGATTTGTTATTCGTAAAACCCCAGGTCCCGAGCATTCTGGATAACAGGTCCCATACCTGTACACATTACACTGCTGCATTGCCTGCATTATAAGTGACTGGATAAAAAAGAAACATACAAATTCAAAAAGTAAGTTTACAAATATACCACCTGTAAACATTTCCTTCCAGAATTCACTGCACAAGGATTTCAACTCATTTGATCAATAATCTTATTGATTTTTAATAAATAATACTTCTTACCAATATCGTAATAACGTCACACCCATATTCAGCTGACTGTTCCTGGGGGCAATTCGGGGGAAAAAGACAGATAAAATCTATTGATTTTTGCTCCATTTTATCAAGTTTTTCCGTGATCCGATTAAATTGAGTTTTTTTTTAAAAAAATAAATAAGCTAAAATTGGGCATGGGTGTTTGGTTGTGTTTTTTGAAAGAAAATATGAGATAAATTTGGATTCTAGTAAATAACCCCCTTAATGTCATAAATACCTTGATAAATTACTGAATATTGCAGGGCAAGGCAGTGCAAGGCAGTGCAGGGGCCATGCACATTTGATGTCTAATTCTGTTGAGCTTGAAATATAACTAACACAGTCTTCAGATTGCATTGTAGCTCTGGATACACTGGATATACTGAGAAAGAATATGTCACATAAAGTCTGCATGATCTCTTTGTTGATGTAACATGAAATTAGGCTTCAATTTTGTCAGGCACCTTTTTCGTTTAAGAAGACTGTCATTGTTCATTCTGCACCGTTCACAGTTTTGTGACTATTGAATAAATCATGAAGCAATACCCATGTGTTATTAAGTTACTTTTACTCATAAAGATAAAGTACCTGACATTATTCTTATTCTAGACTGTACTTGCTATTTTCTTCTTTTCAGGAGTACAGAGTGCCCTGTACGGACTCATTCTGTCCCTTCTTATTTGCGTGGGTGCTGTAGCTATCTTTACCACTCATATTCTGCTGCTGCTGCCAGTGCTGCTTACAATCTTAGGTAAACAGAAGTCCTTGAAACAGTTACTTATATAACAATAAATAACATGTATATACTAACTTTGACAACTTGATGTATACTTTTATAATTGAATGTTTTATTTGAAAACACTAAATAATAAATACTGACCTGAGAGTCTCATCTATAGTTAAAGGAGAACTAAACCATAAAAATTAATATGGTTAGAAATGCTAGACCTTTATTTGTATTTTGTACACTGCACATACTCAGTGTACTATAGGTAGCAGCTGAGAAGCTAAGCTTAGGGGTTGTTTTAATTCATTAAGCAGAAAATGAAGTGCAACTGCCATAAATGGTCTAGGGCTGATTACTAAATTCTGGTGTAATTTCAATTTGCTATGTAATGAGAATATGAGTTAATTTTGTTGCACTAGCCAGCATTGTGTTATGAGTATACAATCAATAAAATAGGTGTTTTCATGCTAATGTAATGCTAACCTGGGCTATCCAGACCACAGATATTTAAGTGTCCAGCTAATGGTAATGAGCAAGGGTTACATTGGACTCACACACCAGGATCAGGGCCTTTGCTAAGTGGAAGTCTCCCAATAAGGTGTAGTGGAACTAAAATCACTCAGGCTACTGTAGATAAAAATATGAAAAAGATTGGACGCCAGGAGGTTCTTATGATGAAAACAAAAAGATGGTTTATTGTACAAAGAGCAATTGACCACAGGTATGAGGATGGTGTAACATATCACAGAGGAGGGTGGATAGAGGAGGATGATACAGCATTTACAGATGTGACTCCCATAAGTCAAATAGTCAAGTGTACATTAATTCCCTCAGGCAGATACAGCTTTAAGTAGTCCGGATCCCATCCAGTGGAGTGGTTAGGGAGAAGAATTCTAGCCCAACACCCTATCCACTGTGGTCCCTTCACTAAAAGCATACAAGGAAGCCTTGTGGGAAGCTGCTCCCTGCTATTATTCTTGATGCAGCACACAACTGCTCTTTCTATATAAGCTGTCTATCTCACTCTACTAGAGAGTCTATTAAATAAACTACCCTGTGCTTGTTAACCTCGTTCACAGGGTTTCCTGGTCCCCGACTTGAAACACTAAAGGTGCTGTCCCTTTAGGGCAGTGGCTTTACTGGGCCTTGGTGTCAGGCCCGGACTGGCAATCTGTGGGTTCTGGCAAATGCCAGAGGGGTGCTGTACAGCTCCATAGAAAGTTACCATATAGTGGGCTGGTAGGGGGCTGTTTGGGCTGGTAGGAGGGTGTTTGGGCCTCTGTGTACTTAGAATGGCAGGGCCTATTTTGACTCCCAGTCCAAGCCTGCTTGGTGTACCCAGGCTCAATGGGAAACACCTAGCTGGAAGGACACCAGGAGCCAAAGAGGAAGATCCACCCCTTTCCACACACTATATTGAAGTGTGGCAGGAAGTGGTCATTACACCCTTTGGCCAATAACTACTGGTTATGCAACTAGAACTATTAGATACCTAGGCTTTTGCATATTAAGTAAGGAAGTAAAAGAGAAGGGTAGGGATGTAAAGCTATAGCAGTCTAACCGATTCTATAGGTCCCTATACTAGCTTCTGAGTTATGAGGGTATTATTTAACAAATCATTGTGAAATAATTGATAACCTGTTATTTTGTTAAAAAGGAATATATATATATATATATATATATATATATATATATATATATATATATATATACATATACATATATATATATATATATATATATATATATTTAAGAGACTGGTCCCTTACTGCTCAGTAAACTTCTTTTATCTGTTATAGCCACTACAGTAACATTACTCAGTACTAGTAGGAAAGACAGTAGCATCAAACTGAAAATCCTGCATCGGAAATATTATTGTTCAGTTCTCACCAGGAAATGTGTACAAGTGTATTTTTAAATGCATACACGGGCATGTTTTGTGGTAAGAATCATCAAAATGATAAAGTATACTAGATGAACAAAAGATTCTACACTTCAGGAAGAAAGTAGCTTGTAAGGACTACAGCACATAAATTTAAAGGATATTTCTCTCAGATAGTGAAGTGAATTAAGCCACAAGTTTAACATTTACTTTTAGTACAAAACTTGCAAAGTACAAATGTTCACCTTTATGACAATATGAAACTATTGCAGCTATTAATTCATTGTCTTGCGGAATTTAGTGAATTAAGCCACAACTCTATATGTAAGTCAGAGAGGATAGAAAATCAATTTAGAAAATATGCTATAATAGGAGAATAAAGTTAGCAAAAAATATAAAATGAGACATTAATTGCCTAACAAGGAACAGTGACCCTAGAAAGTACTAAAGGGAGAACCAAAGCTCAACAAAGTATTAGCCTAGAAATGATTCTGGCCTGAGCATCTTTACAGGTTCAAATGTAACATCTGCTAATGTGTTGCTTATTTCCAATACCCCTTGTTATAAGCTTTTCAGTTTCAATGTGGTCTATTTTTTTCTCTTCAAGACTTTTCACTAGTCATCCTACTTGCTTTCTCATTTCAGAATGACTTGTACAAAAATCTTTCTGCATTTAAATACCCTGGAATCTCACCCCTGCTGGTTATTGTGATGGATATGTGAACACTACTAATGATTTTATCTCTTTCTATAAAGAAATGAGATTACGCTCTGATATCCTAGTGGCTCCAACATCTCTGTGCATACCACCACTTTTGAAATCATGTGTGAGGATTATGAGGTCCCTAAAACTGAGTGGACAAAAATTCTGGTGGCCAAACTTATGGGTAAGGCAAGTGATGTTTACGGGGAAAATGCCATAACCACAACCAACTGACTATAATGAAGTTAAACGGGTACTTTTTAACAACTATGCCATCTTACCAGAGACCTACCGGCAGACCTTCAGATCTCTAACCAAGGATCCCACAGATACTCACTGGGTCTTTGCTAATTGCTTATAGCGCACCTTTGACCAGTGGCCAGGCCCAGACTGGCAATCTGTGGGTTCTGGCAAATACTAGAGGGGCTGCTATAAGGTCCCATAGAAAGTCAGTATTTAGTGGGCTGGTGGGGGCTGTTTGGGCCTCTGTGTGGGCTTATTGGGCCTCTGTGTACCTGAAATGCTAGGGCCTATTTTAATTCTCAGTCCAGGCCTGCCAGTGGCTAAAATCTATTGGAGTGCAGTCTCTTGAGGACCTGCGACAGCTTTGTTTAATAGAACAGTTTTTACTGCTATGTTCCCCTGAAGTTCGTGAGTGGGTTTGGGACGGATCCCCTGGCACCCTAGAAGAAGCCTCTAGACTTGTAGATAAGTATGTGGAAAGTAGTATGCAGTTACTGCAGGGATGTCCAGTTTTACCAGGCTCATCTACCTCAGCCTGTACACCAAGGCTATCTACTGGCCACTTGCAAACGAACTTCACTTCCCCATCACCCGAAGGGACATCAGCCCTGGAGCTGCACCATAGAACTAAGAGGTGTTTCAGGTGTGACTTTGGCTCACATTTACTGGCTACATGTCCACTACCACCCAGGGCATCTTTACCAAATGTGTTTTTCAGCTTGTTGGTTCAGTAACAACCATAATGGTTGAGACTCCGTTTCATCCTGTACAGGCTCTACAGTGCCACACCCAAGATTGTGCTTCCCCAACCCATTGGGGAATATATTGTTATGGGTGTGCAAAGAGCTGACCAAATGAAACCCCCATCCCACACACACCAACACGGGCGTACAGTTTACAAAGCTGAATTAGTGCAAGTGTTTGGGGTCTATGGACCTTTGCAATGGGTTTGGGTCACTAGGAAACCCACTGGCCTTGCATTTGTACAGTTGGATGACCCTCAAGATGCAGCACCTGCATTTCAAGGACTTAATGGGAGGACTTTGTGTGGCAGCCATGTTAAAGCTGAATTCTCCCTTAGACAGAGTCTCAGGAAACATATGAATATGCCTCTACAGAGGAACTACAGGCTCAGCATCAATCCCATGAAGTTTTCACATTTTTCTCAAACAAGTTAGATTGCCAGTGCGTCTGGGGCATAAAAGGATCCACCAGGAGAGACTTGGAAGACAGTCTTCAGAGACAGAGGAAAGGACTCCTGCACATCAGACCTACTGCTGTACTTCTGTTCAGCCATTTACTTTAGCTATTTACTTGGGAGTCTTCTTGTGACTTTAAATGGACTGTGAGATTTCAGAAATACATTTGTTGTTTTGTATAGGAAGATTTATATCTGCAGTTTTGCCCTTGGACCTTACTAAATACATGGTTACTCTCCTGTGTGTTTTACATGCTTTGATTATGTCATTTTCATGACAGTTACTAAAGAGAATTTGTTGAATGGAGCAACATTCCAATCTATTTAACTCCAGAAAGATCTTTGTACAAGTCATTTTGAATTGAGAAAGCCAGGATGACTAGCGAAACATCTTCAAGAGAAAAACATACAGCAAGTGCAGTTGATTTGACTTATTATCGGAGATATACCATGAACTGGATGAATGAGAACCTTCACAGACAGATATTTGAAATTGTGGACCATTGCGGTTATAGGGCTGCTGAACCTCGGGGCTTATTTAACAAGTTTAGTATTCTACCATATTTATTGTAATCTAAGTAAGTAGGAAGTTGAACTGTGGTGCTACACACTTGCTAATGAAGAGAGTGGAAAATGGATAGTGGTACTGCAGTAGAAGCAGTCTACTTAGGGGCCTATTTATCAGGTTGTGTTAAACATTGGAGGAAAGCATTACCGGTGATGTTGCCCATAGCAACCAATCTGATTTTTTTGTTTGCCTACCTACCTTAAGGCAGGTGTGGCCCCTGTTACTTCGCTACTGAACTTCCACAGGCACATGTGTATGTGACAATTGTCAACCTAGGATATACCATCTGACTGCAGTTTTGATTTATTCAAAACATCTGTGAATTCCCACTGGTGGCATCTTGCTCTTCACTTACATAAATCAAATACCCCTATAACACTACCTTACCTAATATTGTGATGCAAATTGCTTTACAATGGATAATATGGCTTTTTCATTGTTTCCTAATAAAGTATTCTAATAGATATTAATTATGCATTATTAATGGACGATGTGATCATAAAAATAAAATGTATTTTACTTTTTATGACTATTTCTAGGTGTTGTCTGTCTTGTAGTGGCCATCATGTATTGGCTTGGGTGGGAAATGGGTGCAGTTGAAGCAATTTCCCTATCTATCCTTGTTGGCTCCTCAGTAGATTACTGTGTCCACTTGGTGGAAGGATATCTGCTAGCAGGGGAAAATCTTCCACAGCACCTGATTGAGGTAAGAAAGTGTTCAAGATAATGAGACCAGCTCCTCTTTACTTTTCTGTGTGATTATTCAGGCAGTGGGATACCATGAAGGTCAGTCAGTGTATGACTACCTTTAGCCTTTTCACCTTCCAAATTTGAAACAATACCATGGATCAAAAATACTAAAAAATATGTTGACAAAATAGACCCACTATGGTACACTGTGCAGGCTGTTTGTTTTTAGTAAATCATCTACAAATTAGGCACATTCATTTTTTTATGTTTTACCTCCTGTATGAAATAATCTATTCATTACTGATATATTCCATTAAATGTTAAAAAATATAGTATAGTAACATACTTTCTTTTTAATGGTTGTTTTCTTTGGCAGGATCCACTTGCTTGCCGTCAGTGGAGAGCATTGGAGGCAGTCCGCCATGTTGGTGTTGCCATTGTATCCAGCGCAGTTACAACCATTATATCTACCATTCCACTCTTCTTTTGCATTATAGCCCCTTTTGCCAAATTTGGAAAGATTGTCGCCCTGAACACAAGCATCTCCATTGTGTACACTTTGGCAGTTAGCACAGCCCTTCTCAGCACAATGGGACCCTGCACCTTTGTACGGAGTCGGACTTCATTTCTCAAAGCCACATTATGGGTTGTCTTTTGTGCTGCTGGAATATTTGCTCTTTATGTTTTATTGATGAAAGTTGGGCTGAGTATTCCTATTTTAAATGGGTCCTCTCATTAGCAAAAGCCCTCTTTGTATTCTGTATATGTAAAGCTTTTTCTACAAATTTTTTTCTGAAGGCTAATATTTCAGAGTGTAAACACAGAGAGCACTCTACTTTTTTTTACTAAAATGCACTTTATTTTTTTCTTGTAATGATGCATAAAACAGCAGGCAAAGAGCTTACTATTGTCTCTTATATGTACCTGTGGTACATGTTTTACAGCATGAAACCATCTTACAAATGTGCTGTTTAGAACACACTAATCATTTCTCTCAATATTGTCATGATTGGCATAGCAATTGCATTAAAGGCACAACATAATTAGCACCTATAATGTAGATAGAAAACTACAAGCACAGATCTATGTTACTCAGTTGGCTCCTGTTGCTTTTCTGACATCACTAAAGCTGTTTATTATAAAGCCTTGTTACTGCTGGTGAAATTGGATGGTATCATCAGCATTACCCCATCCTCTAATACTTGTTTTATGGCAAATACACATCAAAGCCTTAACCAAGTTGTGTCAATACTGTACATTAGTAGGGGCTAGAGGCGTTAATATTATGACCATCAATGTGAGCTATTGAGCCAAAAGCCTAAACTGCTAATATCTCTAAAAACTAATAAACAATAGAAAAGTGTGCAAGATGACTGAAAAAGTTTACATTAATATCTTTTTTAGTTTAGATTGTGGTATTTACAATAGAATTATAAGTTGCCTTTACAAATTTATAAGGAATACGGGGTCTATTTACCAATAGTTGGTTGTAATGGTACAAAAAAACTTGAACTTTAGAGGTTCAGCGCTTTTTTCCATTTGTAGTTTTTATTCGGATCTTTTAATACATTTCATGGCATTCATTTTTTTAGAGAAATAGAGATTGGTTTCAAAAAGCTCTAATACCACTAAAATTAGACCTTTAATAAATGGGCCTCTATGTGAATTCTAGGTCATATCTGATCTCAAAAATTATAGATAATATATCTCTTAAAATTGTAATAGTATCCAGCAGAATGATTGATTCAATTGAGTAACTGAAGTCAAATACTACAAAGTATCAACACACCCGCAGGTTAAATAATGTATCAATAGCCAAAAAATGTTTGAGGACTTACTCAATGGTAACAGTTTGTATTGACTGTCGCCACCCTGCAGTCCTCCAGTTAACCAGTTCAGGTGTTTTCAGAAATACACAAGTAACTAAAATTCCATTTTTATTTCACTCATTTTAAAAAAGCAGACCACGCTGCCAACTACACACCACACAACACTGAAAATCCATTTCAGGGAAGCTGGACCATGTCCATAAAATACACACACTTAAAAACATAGAATGGACGTCTGGGGATATTCCAGCACAAATAATGTATCAACCTCAGACTTCCAAAGTGAAGTACCAATAGGTCCAAATGACTGCCAGCCAAGTTTAAATTAAAGAGTTTAGAGTTGCCTATTTTCAGCCATTCTTGTGGCTCTGAGATTGCTATAAACCCCACACCTCCCTTCCGTAATTTTCCCAAGAACACTACCTGGCTACGTAGGGAGCGTGTAGGGGCTGGTCCAATAACGTCCACCTATGCCTCCCGACGCGTTTCACCGGTTACCCGGCTTCTTCAGGGGCATAAGTGAGTTGCGCGTGTCCAAATCTGGTTTAAATAGGGTTTAAACATGGGTTGTCATTTGCACCATCCAGTAGCTTTAATATATTTAACTGGATCAAAGATCTACATTTGTTTGGTAGAAAATTACTTTTATATAAGCATTTCAACAAAGAAAATAAACAATCGGAATGGACAGCAGAGGAACTAATTGCTCTGAAAAACCTCTATGATCTACTAGAAGACAATGATAACTATAGAGTGGATGAGAAAGGTCCCTTTACTTCATTAAAACCTAAAAGTAAATTCACGCCTCCCAATACAATCTGTTCTAAGGTTGAAGTATTTCTTGAGTGTTGTACACACGATCTAAAGCTATTACATGAAAAATCTTTACGGAGACCACACCTCATGAACAATCTGTCTTGGAAGGAAAGACAGGGTCTATTACAACTGGAGAATAACAAGGAGATAGTTATTAAACCAAGCGATAAAGGAGGGAATATCGTTATCCAGGATAGACATCTGTACGTACAAGAATGCCTACAGCAACTAAAGGACACCAGTTGCTATACACTTTTATCCGGAGATCCCACTAAAACATTTCAAATAGATTTAGCATCAATCTTACAAAATGCAAGGGATATGCAATTAATAAGCAAGGATGAATTTGAGTTCATGAAAGTAAAGACACCAATAATTCCCACATTTTACACCATACCAAAGGTTCACAAAAATCCCAATTCACCTCCTGGCCGTCCCATAGTATCGGGTATAGGCAGTCTATCTGAACCCAGTAGCATTTATCTAGATAAAATTTTACAACCTTTTGTAACAAGCCTACCATCATTCATACAAGACTCCATGGATGCACTGAGACATTTGGAAGGTATCACCCTTCAGGAGGATCAATTTTTAGCATGTCTGGATGTTGAATCCCTCTATACAAGCATCATACATGATGTCGGTCTGAGAGCAATAAGTGACACTCTCAAACAAAGAGGCCAACAGTATAGTAAACACAACCAGTTCGTATTAGAACTATTAGAATTCATTCTCAAACATAATTACTTCACTTTCAGTGGGAAATACTACCACCAAGTAAGGGGGACCGCCATGGGGAGTACCTGCGCCCCCACTTATGCTAATCTATATCTGGGATGGTGGGAAAGTAATTTTGTCTTTAGTGATGACCTAATTGAATATTCACAATACATCACGCTCTGGCTGCGCTACATAGACGATGTAGTGTTAATTTGGAGCGGAACCACTGTTAAATTTAATGAATTCGTTCAAAAACTTAACATTAATAAAATCAATCTACGAGTCACGTCAGAAATTAGCCACGACTCAGTAAATTTTCTGGATATCCATATATATCGAGATGAACACAATAACTTACAAACCTCGGTCTATAGGAAAAACACCGCTACCAACAACTTACTACACGCCAAAAGCCAACATCCGAGCAATCTAATCAAAGGAATACCCACGGGACAATATCTCTGTATTAGAAGGATATGCAGCACCTTAGACAGTTTAAAATAGAAGCAAAAAAACTTTATGATAGGTTTAAACAGAGAGGATATAGCCACAATTGTTTAAAAAGAGCGTATAAAAGAGCTCTTGAATCTGACCGTAGCAACCTACTCATCCCTAAAAAATACAATACCACTAAAAAAACTAAAAAATCAGAAGAGGGGTTAAATGGTAAACAACAAATAAGACTGATAGGTGACTACAGCAGTCAACAAAAAGAAATTTTCAGTATTTTACAGAAACATTGGTATATCCTTGAACAAGATGCTGATCTCAAAGAGGTCATTGGTAACCATCCCCAAATTACTTATAGACGGAGCAAAAATTTAAATGACAGACTTATACGTAGCCATTACAGCAATCCGGTACAATCCACTTGGCTTACACACAATACTAAGGGATGCTACAGATGCGGACAATGTTTAGCATGCCCTTTTATATGCAAAAGCACTAAGGTCACTGGCAGACTTGATAATAATGAATACACTTTAAAACAATTTATGAACTGTAAGACCACGGGAGTCATATACATAATGGAATGTGTATGTGGTAAGAAATACGTTGGAAAGACAAAAAGAGAGTTCAGGAGACGCATATTAGAACACGTGGGCGATGTACGTAACAAAAGAAACACATCGGTTGCTAACCACGTAAACCTATACCACAATGGAGATCTTGCAGCAATGAAATTTACTGCTGTAGAACATATTAAGTCCACCGCCAGAGTTGGAGACTTAGATAACAAACTTCTTCAACGAGAAGCGGAATGGATTTATTGGTTGAACACCAAGGCACCGCAAGGTCTAAATGAGGGCTTCACGTTTAGCCCCTTTCTATGATACCTCCTCAAAAAATAACTTTTTCCCCAAAAATGTTCCTTAAAAATCATTTGATCTTTTTCTTTTTTCTGTATTTACTATTTGTTATCTACTTTCATTTCATTTTTTGTAAATTTCTTTAGTTTATTCACTTCTGTAATTCTGTAGATTTAATAACTTAAATGGGATCCGGTCCTCTATTTACATTAGGCAAAACGCCCACCTTTCAATTACATATAATTGTATTATTTAGTTAGATGGCGCATGCGCATCTGGGACAGCAGCGAGACTGTTAGGAACGCAGGGGTGCTCATTCTGAGGCATACAAGGTAACGCATGCGCACCTATAATGAAGCGGCTTGATATCTCATGAAGAGTTGTCTGAACGCATGCGCATCTGACACAGAAGCGACGCTGATCTGTAGGCAGCGCCGCGCATGCGCATTCCATGGGGAGCCGCGCTGTCTCATGCGGTGGGCGGAGATTCAACGTTACTTGGTGACGTATGCGGAAATGGAGACGCATCCAGCCCAACAAAGAAACCGGAACCCTATTTAAACCAGATTTGGACACGCGCAACATACTTATGCCCCTGAAGAAGCCGGGTAACCGGTGAAACGCATCGGGAGGCATAGGTGGACGTTAGGGGACCAGCCCCTACACGCTCCCTACGTAGCCAGGTAGTGTTCTTGGGAAAATTACGGAAGGGAGGTGTGGGGTTTATAGCAATCTCAGAGCCACAAGAATGGCTGAAAATAGGCAACTCTAAACTCTTTAATTTAAACTTGGCTGGCAGTCATTTGGACCTATTGGTACTTCACTTTGGAAGTCTGAGGTTGATACATTATTTGTGCTGGAATATCCCCAGACGTCCATTCTATGTTTTTAAGTGTGTGTATTTTATGGACATGGTCCAGCTTCCCTGAAATGGATTTTCAGTGTTGTGTGGTGTGTAGTTGGCAGCGTGGTCTGCTTTTTTAAAATTAGTGAAATAAAAATGGAATTTTAGTTACTTGTGTATTTCTGAAAACACCTGAACTGGTTAACTGGAGGACTGCAGGGTGGCAACAGTCAATACAAACTGTTACCATTGAGTAAGTCCTCAAACATTTTTTGGCTAGTATCCAGCAGAACACACACAATCAATAATATATTAGGGGAAATTGTTCAGATTTCAGCACAACGTGGAGACATAATTATACACTGTGATCTAAAATAATTTTTTGGGATTTTTTAATAAAGCAAATGTAACTTTATTATATAATTACAGGGCACTGTAATGGTCTCAAAGACCTGCAGGCTTTGCCACAAATGTGGATAATGCTTATGAGTCCACCTCACAGTCTTTTATATTATATTTGTGCCATTGTGTCAAAATGATTTTTCAATTTTAAAAAGTAAGCATATGAGTTTACATGTTTTAATGGTTGGCAGGTATTTGTAAGCTTATAGAATCAATTCTTTTGTATCATAATTGTAGTTCAGCAGAGTTTAGAGTTAAATGATATGCCTGGTGAAGGTGTAATACTGTGAGGTTACTTCAAAAGCACAAACTGCATCAAGATTTATCATCAGCAGAAAGACTTAAAACATTTAAGTTACAAAACTTACTGTGTCATTTTTTCTGTGAAGCAGACCAACCATCTGCTAACATGGATAAGTAAGAATGAGAAGCAGTTTGGTTGACAGTTAGGTCTAATACATCCTTGGGGGTTGCACCCTTAACCTGGGTGCTCACTCTTTAAAAAAAAAGGCTGTGATGGAAATCCTGTTTCTCTGTGTGTGGGGTGTTTGCCAGAGTCTGTCATTTTGTTACCTTTTGTTTGTGTTGGAGTTGGTTATTTGAGTTATTTTGCTAAGAAAGAGAGCCCCCCTAAAATACATATTAGACCTACCTGTCAATCAAAATCTGACCCAGACCTCAGAATGAGAGAGCATGAAGAATGACAGGTTGTGGAGAGACATACTGAAGAGTAACGTGATTTAGAAATTATTTCTTAAATGGTACGTCATTTTTAATTGATTATATTTAGAAAGTGTCTTATTTCAGTGAGATGAAGCTTATATTAAATTTTCATTTTCACAATAGATCACCTTTAATAAACTTTAAGAAGTTTATTTTATCTTTAGATAAGGCTTATCAATATCTGTAGTTACATTTAAAGAATACTTCTCTAAGCCCTTTGACTTCAGATCTTAATTTGATATGATTCAGATAGATGTACAGTACAGTATTGTTGTTTAAGAAAACTGAATAGTCATATTGTTTATCAGTCATTGATTTATATTACAATTACTGATGGTCATAGTTGTTTACAATGATACTGCTTTTTCACTAATAGTACCTGCATTAGATTCCCTGTTTTAAAAAAAAGTTTTGAGCTTTTGACAATGGACCATGTCTTTGCATAATGGTCTGAGGTTAGGAGGACAAGAAATGCAGGGTATTTTTGCAAGGTGCCATTTTTGCTTTATTTATTGGTCATTTCAAAATGCCTTAGTTGACAAATCTATTGAAAAAGATATATTCACTGTGTACAAGTTAATACTGTGTGCTAAACTCTTAAAATATATCAGTAGACTTCGCAAATATTTGTTACTGTACTCCCTTTATGTTTGTATACTACTTCTGGAGTGTATATGGGTTCCGGTGAGAGGCTTCTTGGGGTCGCACTTTTATTTTGATTTTTAAATATTGGTTTGTTTTCACAGTAAATGTATTTGCCAGATCCAAGATGGCAAATATATTATTAGAAATGCATTATAATCTATGGCTAAAATGTACGTAGTTAAAAGAAATGTAAAAAAAAAATTTTTTGCACATGATTAATTCTAAGAGATTTGGGGAAAATTCTGCTTGGAAATGTTACCAATTAACAATTCTTGCAAAATATGAACCAGCACAAACTGGACCTCGGTCAATAAATGCTGTCCATTATTTTATTAAAAGTTTCCAAAACCCTTTAACATATTGTAAGTAAAACCTGATGCATTTTGTGCCTACATGGTGCACTTAGTTATAAGCTTTATGTTAAAGGGTGTCAGAACTAGTGATAGGCGAATTTATTCGCCAGGCGCGAATTCGCCGCCAGCGAATAAATTCAAAATGCCTGTGAAAATTCTCCCGAAAAAATTTGGCGGCGTCAAAAAACGGGCGCCAGCGTAAAAAACGGGTGCTGGCGTCAAAAACGAGACCCTGGCACAGTTTCGCAAATTTTTCGCCGTTTCGCGAATTTCACTGGAAATTCGCAAATTTTCCAGCGAAACGGCGCAAATTCGCCCATCACTAGTCAGAACCTTTTAAAGGAACAGTAACATCAAAAAATTAAAGTGTTTTAAACTAATAAAAATATAATGCAGTGTTCTCCTGCACTGGTAAAACTGCTGTGTTTGCTTCAGAAACACTACTTTTATTTATATAAATATGCTGCTGTGTAGCAATGGGGCAGGCATTCAAAGGATAAAAGTTACACAGCAGATAAGCTCTGTAGAAAATAATGGTGTTATCTGTTTCCACTATTTAACCTGTGCCATATAGCCTTTTTTCAATTTCCGCCATTGCTACACAGCAGCTTGTTTATATAAACTATAGTAGTGTTTCTGAAACAAAGAGATCTGTTTTACCAGTGCAGTGCAACAGTACATGATATTTTCATTACTAAAACAATTGCTTAGTGTTCCTTTAATAAAATAATGGACAGCTTTTATTTACTGAGGTCTAGTTTGTGCCGGCTCATTTTTTGCAAGAATTGTTAGACATTTCTCCTCAAGCTGAAGGTCTGGGGCAGACCTACTTTTTTGTTCAGAAAACCTGGTTCTTCGTTACAAGCCTTATAATATAGTATAATAATAGTATTTGTCAAAATTCAATTATGTTACATTTTATGGAAAAAACTAAAATGGGTGTTGGGCAAGGGATGTAGGTTGAGAAATGTTACCAATTCTTGTTCCGGTCAATACATAAAACCCATTTAAGAGACCAGATATTTGATTCTCGCAAGTAATTGCTGTGGCAAACCAACCAGGTAAAGTCTCAACTGTCCTTAAAGGGGTAGTTCACTGTTTAGTCTAGCTTCATTTAGTATGTTCTAAAATGGCCAATTCCAAGCAACTTTTCAATTGGTTTTTATTTTTATCTTTTATAGTTTTTAATTATTTGTCTTCTTCTGATGCCTTCCAGTTATAAAATAGGGATCACTGATCCCAGCAGCCAAAAAACTTTACATTATACTAAAAGTTAATTTAAAGGTGAACAACCCCTTTAATGGGTAAACCTTTTCCATCCAGCAAGGGAATGATATACACATTAATTTAACTTATATTTCACTCAGAGATTGGAGCCCTTAGACTTGTGCCTTACCAGCGCAATCTGCCTAATAAATTACTTTGTCAGCAAAACACATTCTATATGTTTGCCATTGTCATAAAATCAGAGCAGTGTATTTCATTAATATTAAATATCTCGTAATAAGTGCCCACAACATCTGTCAAATTCACGGGCCTATAATTGCAAGGCTGAGATTGTAATAAATATTGGAATTACATCAGATTTTCTATAGTCCATCAGCATTCCTTCAATCCATAGGGACAATAAAAGATAAAACAAATCTTGGAAAACCAGAAAGATTGGCCTTACTAAATCTAAACTAAACTCTTTAAATTGAGTGTACATTTTATCAGGACCTGGTGCCTGTTCACATTAACAGTGAGTAAACATTTAAGTACAATATTCTGTGTCAGTCACTGGGTTGATATAGCTGAGCCACTGAGTGATTCTTGAAACTCTGAAGAATACACTGAAGTATACAACTGATTAAGCATATTTAAAATTATGTCCTTTATAACCAAGTTGATTCAATTTTGTAATGGCGCCACAGTCTTAACCAGCATATTTTTTACTATTGATATACTTGAGATTTTTGCCTACAAAGCAATCAGTTCCTGATTTTATCTCTCTGCCTTACTAATTGCTGTTTAATAAGTACTGGTGTACTATACAATACTCTACAGTGCATTTAGGAAAACAGGGTGCTATGAATGTGGGTGTGAGAATTTTAACCAAAATAAGGGGCAAATTAATTTGAGGTTATCGTTAGAGGAGGAGTTGCCTACTCAATTGTCCTTAACAAATGTGCTCTTTAGCAAGGTTTTTGTTGTTTTAACAGGACCTATTGTCATAAGCAGCTTTTTCACCATCTTAACAACTGAAAATACATTGTTACTCTACACTCTTTCAAATGTTCTGTTAGTGTGTAAGTATTAATTGTTAACCAGGGATTGATGATGAACCATGGTATCCTGCAGTTACCTTGTGTGCCTTGCAGGTTAGTTGTAAATAGCTGTGTATGGATCTCATCTGACACAGAAATGATTATTACTTTAGATTATTATTACTTTTTGTGTAAAAACAAAAATATTTCTAATATAGTTAGTTAGCCAAAAATGCAATGTATAAAGGCTGGAATGACTGGATGTCTAACATAACAAAACAGAACACAACTTCCTGCTTTTCAGCACTCTAAACCTAAGTCAACGACTTGAAGGGGGGCCACATGGGCCATAACTGTTCAGTGAGTTTACAATTGATCCTCAGCATTCAGCTCAGATTCAAAAACAACAGATATGACCCATGTGGCCCCCCCTCAAGTCATTGATTGGTTACTGACTATTAACCAATGAGTGCAAACCAAGGAAGCTAAAAAGCAGGAAGTAGAATGCTGGCTATAATGTGAGACATCCAGTCACTCCAGCCTTTATACATTACATTTTTGGCTAACTAATTGTATTAGAAACATTTTTTATTTTGCACAGCCTATTTACCCATTTTTAATTTTTATACAAAAAAAAATCCTTTAAAGCAGGCCTTCAGCTTCTGTGCTTTATAATTAAGCCATTGTAACTAATGTAATTGAGTAATGTCTCTCCTTTGTGTATAATGAATTGAAAAAAGCTATAAACTCTGTCAAAATTAGTAGCATTTAACATCAGCAGAAATTAATGTCTGGTTCTTTTAGCAGTTCAGTGTAATGTTTGAGAGAACAAAAGGGTATTATTTTGTTTGAGTAGTATTTCTGTCATGTACATTATGTTTCTTAATCTGTTTGACTAGTCTCTTAATATGTTAGATTGTAGATTTTTTAAAGGAAGCTGCAAACCATTTATACCTTAATTAAAAGTTATTAGCAATGTTACAGAGTTTTATCAGCCAAATAAAAAGCTAGCTGTCCTTATTGTACATGCCCATTGACTTAAATGGGACTTGTCACACAAAGAAATAATTTCAGATTGTTTTCTATCATGTTAGTTGAGAAAAATAAATTTTACTTTAACTATATAAATTATATAAATCTTGTTACCTTCAGTCTTGGAATTCACAATCAAAGCAAGCAGGCAAGTGCCATTTTGTGGATACTGTTATTAATATTAATATAAGTTTTATATCACTCCAAATTCTTGTATATGCGTCAGTGGGGGACCTAATGCCTATGTCTATGCACAGGTTATACACTTATAGACAAAGAGGAGTGCAGTGACACACAGGGGCAGATTCACTAAGGGTCGAATTTCGAAGTTAAAAATACTTCGAAATTCGACCCTCGAATTGAAATCCTTCGACTTCGAATATCGAAGTCGAAGGATTTAGCGCTAAACGTTCGTTCGATCGATCGAAGGATTTTTTGTTCGATCGAACGATTAAATCCTTCGAATCGAACGATTCGAAGGATTTTAATCCAACGATCGAAGGAAAATCCTTCGATCAAAAAAAGGTTAGCAAACCTATGGGGACCTTCCCCATAGGCTAACATTGACTTCGGTAGGTTTTATCTGCCGAAGTAGGGGGTCGAAGTTTTTTTTAAAGGGAAAGTACTTCGACTATCGAATGGTCGAATAGTCGAACGATTTTTCGTTCGATTCGTTCGATTTCGTTCGTATTCGAACGAATTTTTTTGAAACACTTTATTTTCAATATTTTGAACAACAAATATCAGTAAGTATCCGTGACAGCATTTCTCAAAGATAAAATGACAATCCATAAAAGTCACACGGAATAGGCATGAGAGTACTGCACATATTGCAGCTATAACTACGTTGGATAATGCATACATACTGATATAACAGAGAGAGAAACACAAAAAGGAAAAAGCAGAAAAAGAGACAAAAATAAAAACCAAAAACAAAAATAAAATCATAAATAAAATCATAAATGCAGGCTTAGGACATTATTCCAGTATCATATCTAAGAGGAGGGGCAGGCAAGAACCGGCCGGGCAGTTACAAATTGTGTCAATTTACCGGGAAGCAGGCGACCCAGGAACTCCAAGTCTCGGTATAGGTGGCGTATTCGAACGAATTTAACCAATTCGATGGTCGAAGTACCCAAAAAATACTTCGAAATTCGAATTTTTTTCATTCGAATCCTTCACTCGAGCTTAGTGAATCGGCCCCCTAGAATGTGCTGAATGGAAAGTGAAAGTAATTTACTTTGCTGCTTATATGCCTGAGGCATAGAGGCAGGGCAGGCAATATATGATTGACACCTCCGATTTTTAAATATAGTGCTAACAGATATGGATGTCAATTTGGGTTTCATGTTTCATTTGCAAAGGACTTTTATTATACAGCTTTTTATGTTTGGGGAACAGGTCTCCTCTAACTTTGCTAGAAAAGGGAGACTACAGACTGCCAGTTGGTTATAATTATTAAAAGTGTAGATTTCATACTTTTTGTGTTATTTACTTATTGGTAGATTTTTGAAATATTCTTTCGTAACTTGATCATCTTAAAACAAGTTTTTTCCCACAGATTGAAAATTATTATGTTTATCAATTTTCTTGCATTTTTCATGTCAAATTATGTATTCATGTATTTTGGCAGTGGAAGATGGGTATAAGTAGGGGACACAACATGATGATGAAGAGAGGAAAACTGAAAAGTCACTTTGGGAAATAAATTCCAGTTATGGGGGGATAACCATGGGGATTTTTGGCCAGTCTGCACTAACCTTTGGTATTTGAGGAACACTTAAATGTCAGTTAGTTAATGAGACCTGAGCTATTTTACATAACATATTGGGTTCAACAAGCAATTATATCTGTTTAGTGAATCTCATCTACAGTTATGAGACCTGTTTTCAAGAATGCTTGGGGCCTTGGGATTTCAGGATAGGGGGACATTTTTTTTAATCTATTTTAATGTCTGTAAAATATTTGTATAGGGGTTAACTAAATATTAATACATAATGCCTAACACTGCATGCAGATTGAAGGAAGATTGTCCTAATGCAACCCCTTTCTATGTTGTGCTCAATGCTACTGCACCCAAGAATGTCAGCCCTAAACATCCTAACAGTAAAAAAAAGTATATTATGCTAGTCCACAATATGGACAAACCTATGGAGTTTTCCTATTTTCTTATGACATTTCCATACAGAGTGTGGACACTTTTCACGAAAAGGTACTTGTACCCATGCATGCTCCTAGCAAGTCCAGCCCAGACATATAGGTAGTACCAGGATTTCATTAAGGGCTGCAAATGTCTGAAGAGAATCAGTCCATAATACCATTATTGAGTCTTCTTTCCAGAATTTGCTTCTTTCCAGAAGCAAATTCGAGTTTTGATAAACAGGGTTCCCAATACAGAGATATAATAATTCTGATTGATATTAGTTTTAAATAGATTTAACATTATTTATTTAATGTGGTCATTTATCAAAAAGGTTGACTAGACACTTAAATGTTATTGTTGCAGAGCAGTCAACCCCCCAAGAGTTGCCAGATTTTGGGCTCCATCCCCCAGTCTCCCATCACTCTTAAGCATTCCCCCAAATTTCTGATGATTTTCCAAGATTTTGGGCGTTTTGCAGTGAAAATCCAACGTGCGCTGGCACAGAACATTTCAGTGACGTCAGCAGGAATGATGTGCGCATGTGCAACACGATTGTGTTTAGCTTCTAGAAAGGTTTGCACATGTGTGTGATGTCACTTCCACCTACATAATTTCTGTGTATGTCCCCCTAGACACTGGCATTGAAAGTTTGACAGCTCTGTTCTTGTTGATGGCCATTTCAACACAAATGCAGGGCAAATTTAATGCATTAAAGTGTATAGTCTATTGGTGTACCCAGAATGTAGTTGGAAATCTGGGAAAAGCAATGCTGCATTATACGTGTGCATTTATTATGGAACTCCAAAATTGTAAGTATATTTCAATTCTTAAATACTCTGTGCAGGTACTAGTATATCAGCAGGTAAATTAAGTAAGAAATGTTCAGGATCTCTGCAGGATTTTCAGACTACAACACTTTTGTGTATAACGCATAGGTGAACCCTTGTTTTCCTCCATAATGTACTGGCTGATATGATTATAGAAAGCTTGAGCCAATATCACCACTTAGTCAGTTATTTTATTTTACAGAGAGAGAGTTGAAATAGACTTTAGCTTGTTTACAGTAGTATTTTAGAATATGCTGCATACAGAATCTACAAAGGAGTGGCACATGATATTGTGGTGTAATAGAGTAAAACAAATGACCAATTTTGATGACTGTTGACATGTAGTTCATGCTCAATGATTTTAGCTAAGCTGTAGCAAGATTGTACATGACATATAAATTAGGGATGCACCTAATCCAGCTATCTGGCCTTTTTCAACAGAATTCAGATTCAAAGTAATACTGCACGCACAGTTCTCTTTTCCCCTTTCTGACCTTAATTTGCATATGCAAAGGATTTGGAGGTTTGGCCGACGGGATATCCCTAATATAAATAGGTACTAACATTGAATCTGTAGTTGTTCCTTTTACTGGACATTTCCAAACAGCTGAACAATGCAACAAAGTCAGACATGTATTGTATTAAGGCATGCCATTTGACAAAACTTTTCTTTATTAGAAGGACCTGTTGTCCCATGAAATACCGTTATTGTGTTGGTTGCATAATTTGGTCCTTACAGTATATCACATCGAAATTGACTTAAAATAAAGTTTTAGCAGTGGAGAGGGCAACTATACAAATATTAATATGCTACTACTAATATTAAGGAGTCAAAGATTAACAATTGTGTTATTAATATTGTTTTCTCAAATGTACTAATTTATTGATAGTATAGTACAAATAGCTTAGTTCTAATCCTTCCACTCTTCGGTCCAAATAACTAATGAGCAAAGCTTAACTTTAAAAAATTACCTTTTTTAAATAAAAATAAAAGGAAAGAAAATCAATGTGTTGGTTCTTTTTATACTATCAGCACAATTCATAAGAAGGAATATGTAATTATGCCATGTAGCACAATGCTCCATAAATTTAAATACTTTTATAAAGTCTCTCTGGTTTGCAATGTTCCCAGTTTATAACTGTAAATAAATGTTTTTCACTCCTGCATTATTCTGTCTCTGTACTTTTTTTGGTCTCTTTTGTTTGTGCTCTACACTCCATGGCCATGAAAACCTGACAGGCATTTTGCCTAGCATATTTTTATTTTAATGATGACATAGGGAAGATAACCAACACCTATGAATTTACCTACAATAAACAGAATATATGTAGTATACATGGAACTGGTGTACAGTTTACCCTTTGTCTTTTGGGATACATTACAAATAGAGGTGTTTTATATGAATATGGCACTGTATATGTCCCACCGCAGGGCTCATGTATGTGTGAAGCAACTGTCCCCTTCAAGATAGCATTGATTTCAGGGTTCCCTCTGAGAGCTGTCTCAACAAGACAAACTTTTAGACAGACTTGTGCCTAAAAATCATGCACAAGCATAATTTTTAATGCCAAGCACCAGAAACTAGGCTAACAGAAACTAAGATTACATAAAGTTTGAAAAATGTGCCTATTATGCACATTTTGATGAATCGGCTGCAAGTTCGTCAGGCACAACTTCCCCTTGCAGATGCAATTATGCTAAAAATAAGTTTTAAAAAAAACCCCATTGTGAAGTGAGTCTGAAAATGCACTTCCATAAGTATGTATTCTGGGATATTATATCAGAGCATTTCACCTGCCATGTTTTTTCTGGGTGTTACTGTATACAGGGATGGGCCTGGGAACACCATGAAGGATTGTCTGTAGAAAAATATGATTAATAATTAGCCCCCAAATTGTGGTTCTGCCCCTCCCCCTTTTTTATCATTGTTACTTTACATTTATCTATGGTAAAATCCATTTGTTTTGACTCTGATTACATTAGCAAGTCTTTTGTAGTGCCAAATCTTGAAAGCTGATTGTTCAGGACATGGTGGCATTAGGTACCAAAGTATCAACAGTCACCATTAAGCGAGTCCTTGATTGCCATGGCATGAAATGCTGTCATACAACAAAGAAGCCCCTATTTATAAACTGGCATAATTTAGCAAGACTTATATTTGGAGATGATTACCAGAACAAAGACCTAACCATTTGGAGGAGCTTCTTGGTCAGATGCAATAAAATAGAACTGTTTGGCCATGATGATTATTGTGTGGAGAAAAAAGGTAAGGCTTTGAAGGTGAAGATTGCCATTCCAGCTATGAAGCATGGAGTTTGCAACATCATGCTGTGGGGGTGTTTTGCTTGAAAAGCAAATCATAATTGTATGTATAAGAACTATATCAATATGTAGTAGACAGTTCATTGATTCGGAACTCAATATGTCACATACAGGTTCAAAAATCTCCTTGGATAAGTCTTCTTTTGTCTTAGCTACAAAATAAATTTGCAATCATTATAAAAGAAAAAGCCACAGAGAGTTTACAAAGCTACAAAGCTATTTATTTGACTGACTTACAAATTTTAAGATTCCACTTCGGAAAAATACAGTAGATGGTATTTGGTGTTCAATACACAGAGGACAGTGCGAAATGTCATTTTTGAGAAGCCAATTAAAGTTTACTTAAAATATTTGCATATCAGTTGACAGCATTTTCAGTTGGATTGGCTACATCAAGGGACCATAGAACAAGTTTGCATTTCACGGGCAATCTCTCTTTTATCTACAAACAATCTGTCAAAACATCTAGGACAAAGCGATTCTGGAATAAGGGCCCCCTTGAAATAAATTCTCCTAAATCCAAATATGACTGACCCAATTTTCAATGTGTCAAAATATGCATCACATAATGTATCTGGTGCTAAATCACTTTGAAAGGAGTTTATATCTGTGGCAGTATAGCATATTTGCAAAAAAACAAAGCATCCACTGTTCAGCATCCAGTACTGTTACATAAATTGTGGTGTTTATACAAATGGCCTGCAGGTGTCACTGTGCACGAGTTGTGCTGTGCATGCACAGTACTTTCTGTACAGCTTGGGGGTTAGAGTTGAAGCTACTGCTGATGTGTAATGGCTGCATGAACCTGCTAATAAAGCACTGTACTCATCCTCGGCTACCAAAACATAACAGATTGGCGATGAAATGTCTCCTCTACTTCTGCAGCAGCCTGCAGCTTTTCTTCAAACCCTGGTGAGTCTACCATAACTTTAACTGCTTGGATCTGTACGTTTGAAAATTACATTATTGCTGCTGACCAAGGGGAGATTTCTGCTGCTAGCTTAATGGCGAATCCACAGAACAATTTGTAGCAGCTTTGAGAGAGCTGGTTGTTACCTGTGAGTTTGGGAATCTAACAGATGAAATGCTAAGAGACCAAATAGTGTAAAAAACAAACTCACCTTGCATTAGAAAGAGACTGCTCCTAGAGCAAGATTTAACCCTTGCAAAGACTATTACAGTTGCTAGCCACTTTGAAACAGAAGTGGCAGAGGCTAAAACTCTCAGTCAGGGAACTGCTGGGAATGTACAGACTGTGTATTCAACACTGTGGCCTCATGATGCACAGTCACAGGCAAAATACAGTGCTAAGGAAAGGGATTCACTGCAAAACCATGCAGCAAATACAAATAAAAAATACTGTGTAAAAATACTTTCGCTGTGGTTCAACACAACACACTGCAAATCATGTTACATGTCCTGCAAAAGCTGCACAGTGCTGCAAATGCACAAAAGTAGAACATTTTGCTAAGATCTGCAGTAGTTCTGCTAAAGATGTTCATGAAGTCACTACTACAAATGTCACAGTATTAAGGGGCAGATTTATTAATGGTCGAATTTCGAGGGTTTAAAAACCCTCGAATTCGACCCTCGAAGTAAAATCCTTTGAATTCGAATATCGAATTTGAAGGATTTTAGCGCAAAGCTAAATCGAACAATTCGAATGATTTTAAGCGATCAATCAAACGAACGTTTTTTATTCGATCAAAAGAAAAGTGCTGAGGAAGGTCCCCATAGGTTAACATTGCACCTCGGTAGGTTTAAAGTGGCGAAGTATGAAGTCAAAGTATTTTTTAAAGAGACAGTACTTCGATTATCAAATGGTCGAATAGTCAAAGATTTTTACTTCGAATCGTTCGAATCATTCGATCGAATTCGATCAATTCGATGGTCGAAGTACCCTAAAAAATACCTCGAAATTCGAATATTTTTCCATTCGAATTATTCACTCAGGCTTAGTAAATCTGCACCTAAGTGTGGATAAAGCTGATACATTTATTCCAGACAAGTTTATATGCACAGTTTATATGCACTGTCAATGTCAATACTACTTCTGATGACAAGGGGCACTCCATTGAACCTGTATTCTTGATACAGGTTCAGCTGTACTACCAAAGGATATTTTCTTGAAATACTTTGCAAGATCCGCTTGTTGCACCTGACCTGAGACTGCTCAGTTAGTTAAAGGATCCAATCCCTGTGCTTGGTTGCTTGCCAGTGACTGTACAATTTGAATCAAATACTGCAAAATCTGACTTTTACATTGTGAATAAGGGTACTGCTATACTTGGAAGGGATCTCTTTGCTGCATTTAACCTGCAATTAATTGATAGTATCATTACTACAACACCAGTGCATGGCACACAGCCTGTGTCTAAAATTTCACCACAAATCAAAACTTCACTGGGCTGTGCAAAGAATTTTGTATACAAAGTTAAGTTGAGACCAGATGTAAAATCAGTACGCCAGAAATTGAGGCGATTGCCCTATGACAAAACAGCTATTACACATACCGTATATACCCGAGTATAAGCCGAGTTTTTCAGCATCCAAAATGTGCTGAAAAAGTCTACCTCGGCTTATACTCGGGTCAGCGGTACCCGACCCGAGTAGCTGAGATTGCAGTCACTTTTAATCATTCCTATACCAACAGTACACTTGGGGAGAGACTGCAATATCCCACAATGCCCTCTGTTGGTTATATGAAAGAATAACAGTGCACCCTCTGTTGGTTATATGAAAGAATAACAGTGACTGCAATATCACACAACGCCATCTGTTGGTTGTATGAAAGAATAACAGTGCGCCCTCTGTTGGTTATATGAAAGATTAACAGTGACTGCAATATCACACAGCGCCATCTGTTGGTTGTATGAAAGAATAACAGTGCACCCTCTGTTGGTTATATTAAAGAATAACAGTGACTGCAATATCACACAGCACCCTCTGTTGGTTATATGAAAGAATAACAGTGACTGCAATATCACACAGCACCCTCTGTTGGTTATATGAAAGAATAACAGTGACTGCAATATCACACAGCACCCTCAGTTGGTTATATGAAAGAATAACAGTGACTGCAATATCACACAGCACCCTCTGTTGGTTATATGAAAGAATAACAGTGATGTCAATATCACACAGCGCTCTCTGTTGGTTATACGAAAGATTAACACTGATGGCAATATCAAACAGCACCCTCTGCACATGGTAGTGGGACAGTGGGACAATGCACACAGTAATCCGTTTGGTAATTCTCTGTCACCATCAACTTTGCAAAGAAGTCCGGTTGATCGCTGGGGGGGTCGCTTTGGCAGAATGTGCGCTGCTGGGAGACAGGGCTGTAGTTGTGTCTAGGCTTATACTAGAGTCAATAAGTTTTCCCAGTTTTCATAGGTAAAATTAGGTACCTCGGCTTATACTCGGGTCTGCTTATACTAGAGTATATACGGTACACCACCACTTCAGCCAGTACCATTTCCTGATTCAGCATGGGAAAAATTTGCTATTGATATTTTTGGTCCTTTTGCAGAAGCTCTTATAGACTGTAGATATGCTATAACCTTGATAGACAATTACAGTAAATGGCCTGAAACTGCATTTGTTTCTCATATAACATCAGCTACAGTAATAACATTTCTGTCTACAGTCTTCAGCAGAGAAGGTAATCCAAAGGAGTTAATATCAGACAACGGACCACAGTTTGTCCAATCTGAGTTTGAATTCTTTCTGAGAGAGAGAAATATTGTGCATAGGAAATCTTCAGTGTATTACCCACAAGCAAATGGAGAAATCAAGCGATTCAACAGAAGTCTGAAAGGAACACTACAGACAGCAAATCTTACTGGGAAATCTTGGAAAGTATTTACAACAGAGTAACCATAACTACAGAGCAACGCGCAATGCAACAACTCAGTCATCTCCAGCTGAATTATTACATGGCAGACAGATGCGCAAGTTACATGTTGCAGACATCAAACTTCCACAAAATACTGTGCTTACAAAATCATCTACTGCTGATATTGTCAAACATCAACAAGCCAAATGCAAGGCTTATACTGACAGAAAATGTGGTGCAAGAGAAGTGCACTTTCAATGTTTACTTTCTTTCCAAAATTAACATTTAACTCCGCAATTCATGGCTTGAAATTGCAATGCATATCTTATAAGCTGGACCTATAGGATAATAAAAGGGCACAGAAAACAGTGGCACCCGACAGGCACAGCAACCCCTCCCTGGTCTGGGAGAGGGGGGATTTTATTCATCAGTCCCTCTATATAGTTATGCTGCTGACTGAAATTTATTTTTATGATAACCAATTCTAACCTGATTTTAGTTGTAAAGACTTCATTATGACCAATAAATTTGACATTATGCAACATAATAAAAAGAGTTAAGGACTCCCCTCTCACAACAGTATATAAAGTACTGAGTTTTCCCTAAAGTAAAACTGTTATAATAATCAACACTGGCTGAGATTACATAATGAATAGTGAAAGTTGTTGGGGAAATGTTGCCTTCAGCTACTGTATCTCTGGTGAGACTCATTGGTGATACTTGCCTATCTAGCTTTAGGGCACTTTAAGGTGCTCTCATAAAATGATAGTGTTTTTTTGTTTTGCCCTGGTATTAAAGGTTTATTATTTAAGATAAGAAGGCTAAACACAAGAAAGGCAAACCGTGATCAAAATACAATGTAAATGCTCTTTTGCAGTTTATATTATATTTTTAATAGGTGTTGTTATTAGCTTTCAGCATTTTGACTGAGCAAAACAGAGCTGCTATGATTGGCCCTATGAGAGTTAGTATTCTATAAAGGCAGCTGGTCTCCACAGTTTTCTCCTTGTTGCTGTGGTGCAATCAGGAGAGAAGCACTAGTCCCCAAGTATGGAAATATTGGACCAGTCACCAATCTAACATGGACCAATTATGCTGATTCAAAGTAAAGGGGCTATTCAGACAGTGAGCAACAAGTTGATATCAAATTGTTATATTACGTAGTAACATCAAGTTCAAACCTTTTGCCTGAGTGAATCCTGACTATTCGTACAACATTGCCTCAGATCTGCTCCAAAACTAATTTCTTTGCTTGATGCCAGATTTCCTAATTGATGGGTTCTCTCAAGAAAGACTGTCTAACCCAATGTTCTGATCAGCATCTACATATTACCTTGTCTCTTTTACTGTTCCCTTTTTGTACAGTGGGATGATAAATGCTGGAGGCTAATAAATAATTCATGATAACAGTAACTTTGCTAATATATTTTTATGTTGAAGTCTTTATCTCACTTAACAAGATTTACTGGTGTGCCTTGCAGTATAGAATTTGTTCCCAGATAACTTTGTTTTTCCATGACAAATTTCAAATGAGTCTGCTTTGTTAGTTCACTGTATGAGTTACAGTGTTTTGAGGATGCTAAATATAATTCCCTGTGGTGCACTGAAATATCATTTCTTCAGTCAATTTACGGCTAATTTTAGACCAACATTTATTATAGCTTTGAAAAATGGTCCTGTGCTGCATCAGAGTTATCAATACTGGAAGTGTCTTTTTTGTATATTTAACCATTGGAGTTCCACTTTTGTTTTTAAGCAAAACACAAGGCATATTCAGAAGGCATCTACAGGCCCTTAATATTACATGAACATGTGTGTAAACTCTATAATTTATATGAATTAAGCTGTATTTATGGTGAGGGGAAAAGATTAATCTAAATGAGGTTTGGTCTCTGTGTTTACAATAGATGCCTTTTGCAAGCGGCAATACAGATTGGAGTATATTATAAAGCTTTATTAATCGACTTTAAAACTTAAACTGCTGACTGTTTCTTTTGATGCTGCTGAAGTAGAACAAATCACAGTAAATATTGCCTAATTGGTGTATTTCAAGAGGAACATGCTAAACATTATTATGCTTACTGGTATTACTTATTTTAATAAGCAGCTGAATTGTTGTAAGGGGTCCGAAGGCTCAGCCAGGAATAGCGGATCAAGAAGGAAACACCAGTCCAATACAGTTCAAGGTAACCAACAAGGATGAGGCAGAAGAATAGTCAAGTCCAGGCAGATGGGTCAATGCAGGCAGAGAAGGATCAAAGACGATTAAACAGGCCGAGGTCAAACACAGGAATCAGTAGTAATAATCAATAAAGCGCACCCAGGAACACACAAGGTAGAACCTATATTAGGGCAATGACTGCAGTGTTCTGGGCCTTAAATAGGCCTCATTTGGCGCCAACGAGTGTGATGATGTCATGATGCTGGTGTCATAACGATGCTTCCATTCTGCCGCTGGCGTCACAACACTGCGTCCATTCTGATGCTGGCGTCACGATGCTGCGTCCGATCAAGCTGCATGGTCTCCCCGCCATCTTGGAAAGTCAGGAGTTAGCGGCAGTAGCAGCGCCGGAGCGGCGGCGGAGGTAAGTATTCCTTACAATTGTATTGTTATGTAACGCTGCAATATACATTGCCTTTAAACACAGTCAATAGGTTTTTAGAAAAATTTGCAACAGTTCTTTAGTTTAATGCCACTATGCTGGTGTCTGAACTATTGCATCAGCCCGGGTGCAACTACACCACCTGAGTACTTAATTCAGCACCAAAATCTGCTGTGTGTGCCTGAACCCAGGACAACGCAATGGTTCTGGGTGCAGGCTGATGCCTCAGTAGGGGCTGATTCTTGGCCTGCGTTTTTTTTTGGACACCCCTGTGGCAATAGCCTTTAAGGAGAATTAAAATTAAAAGGAAAACTATACCCCACAAACAATGTAGGTCTCTACAAAAAGGTATTGCATAAAACAGCTCATATGTAAAATCCTGCTTCATGTAAATAAACCATTTTCATAATAATATACTTTTCTAGTAGTATGTGCCATTGGGTAATCATAAATAGAAAATTGCCATTTTAAAAAAAAAGGACAGCCCCCTGGGATCATAGGATTCACTGTACTCTCAAACATACAACAAACCATACATGTTAGGTCACATGACCCAATTAACAGACAGAGTTGTGTCTTTTGCTTCCACACTTCTTCCTGTTACAGTTAGAGTTGAAGTATTTCTGGTCAGGTGATCTCTGAGACAGCACAGAGACCATCACGAAATGGTGGCTCAAGGCAAGAGATGTAAAAGGGCAAGATTTACTTAAATATATATTCCAGTTTGGTAAGATTCTTTAATATGCCACTTAATATGATATGAACTATCTGTTGCTTAAGTGTTCATTTTGGGGGTATAGTTTTCCTTTAACTAAAGAAGTAGGGCAAAAATGTTGGACATTGTGTTGCCACAAATGTGGCATTTCTACCTATATTTATTTTTAGGGTTTAGTTCTGCTTTACAAATGTGGTGTAAAGGTGATACCTTTATTGGCTAACTAAGATGATAATCACAGCAAGCTTTCAGAACATTGCAGTTCCTTCTTCAAAGCTGATTACCTCAATCAGCTTTGAAGAAGGAACTGCAATGTTCTGAAAGCTTGCTGTGATTATCATCTTAGTTAGCCAATAAAGGTATCACCTTTACACCACTTTTGTTATGCTTCATATCAAAAGTTCTACCCTATAACTTTCTCAACGGGCTAACAAGGCACAAAAAAAACGTTACCTGGTTCTGCTTTACCAAATTAAATTGTTAAATGTCCATAGCTGTCTGTGCCTGGATGTGAGACAAGGCTGTCAGGTTACCTTACCTTTGTTCCACATCCAGACACAGGCAAATACTCAAGATTACCAATACTTGGAAGTGACTGTAGTGAAGTAGATTTTAAAACCTATTAATTAATTATATTAAGAATAATTGTAGGCAAAACAGGTACAATTTTGCATATCAGTATTCTTTTGGGAATTTAACTCCCTAGACGGGATTTAAAAATATTTAAACTCCCTCCTAAAAAGTGCCATATGGTTCTGTGTAGTGCTGTTGGCAACGTGAAATTTGACACCCCCCCAACTGCAGTATTTTGTTTTCCGTACAATTGTGCCTATTTTACAGTGACAATTTTCATACCTCCCAAAATTTGAAAACTGTAAAGAGCAATAAATAGATATCTGGGGATTTCTGGGGGTTTTAGGGTCATGTTTTATGTGTTATTAGAGTTTTGCTAATGAAGGTGAAACTCCCCTTTAACCCTTTAAGTGCCAAGAACGTCTTTTAAAAAAGGCTTTAAGTGCCAAGAACGTAGGAGCTACGTTCTTTACTAAGTCAACTCTCCCTCTGCACGCGCAGCAAAAACAGCGTGCTGAGAGGAGCGATCAGCGCCACAACCCCCTAGGCAACGAGCTTACTTGCAGCAGATCGCCGATCCTCGCCGACACCCTTCTCCAGGAGCGACACAGACGCAGCAACAGCTTCCTTGTCACAGGACTCGGACCTCACGTGTTCCAGCGCCGCCCACGCACTTCCTGCTGCTCTGACTCATCGATCCTGGACCCTACAGCTCTGAAAAGGACCCCCTTCATCTAGATTCGGTAAGTGCCCCTTTTTTTTACTTATTTAGTACATTTACAAGCATTTACATGTACACAATGCACATATTAGTAAAAGTAGTTTTTTTTTTTGCTTTTCTGATTTTTTTGATTTTTCACACTTTGGCACTTATTTACACACTCACATACACATATGCACAAATGTATACACTTTTTAGAGCTGTACATCCATGCATACACAAACACACACTTATAGGGGTTTTTTGTACTTTTTTTTTTTTTTAGCTCTTCATTTTCAAGTTTCCCTCTTGTTATTTCCCCAAAAAACGTTAGATTTCATAGCGTGACTACTGGATCAAGCATTCTGACCACTAACCACGCTGTCAGAAAAGTTATTTTGTTATTTCGTTGATTTTCCTAATTGTATTTGATTTTTTGTGATTTTTATTGCAGTTTTATGCTTGCATTGTTTTTCCTTGTGTCATTTTTTAGCATCGTTTACACTTTGATCATTTGGGGTAGAAACACATTTTTAGCAATTATGTGTTCGTCAGAATGTGTACTTTCCAAAAATATATGGTTTTGGGGGGTCTTTGTACTGTTAGGGGGTCTTACGGCACATTATATGCAGTCAGTGTGCTATGTTCACAGAAGGCGAATTGACAGCCGAGAAAATTCTTATGCACTGTTTTCACATGCCCCTCTGCTTTGGTATATTTATGCATATTGGGCGTCAAACTGTTCAGTAGACCCTTGACGTCAATATTTAGGGTGTTTTCCATTTGTATGTAAGAAATTGGGTTGGATAAGTGCGACCAACTGCAATATTTTTAGGCGATTTTCAGAAATATCATAAAAACCACTGCATTTAGCATTGCTTTGCAGTATGTACGTTTGGAGTAGAAATACAGTTTTAGCAAATTTTTATTCGGTAGAATGTGTACTTTCCAAAAATATATGGTTTTCTGGGGTGAACGTAATTTTTTGTAACTTTGCCTGTCACAAAATGCTGTATATGTGCTGATTTTGCAGTATCTGGAATTACAGAACTCGTATGGGGTGTCTTCTTTCTGGGGCCCCTATATGCCACATACTTAGGTGTACCTATGCATATTGGGTATCAAACTGTTCAGCGGACCCAGACTTTCAAGTTTAGGGAGTTTTATCTTGGTATATAATGATATGTAGGAGATACAATGCTTTAGAGTTGGAGTATTGAGGAGATTTTTGTATATGTCATAAAAACTGCGAAATGTAGGAAAGCTTTGCTGCTTGGTAATTTGGAGTAGAAAGACATGCATACCCATTTTAGATTCATCAGAATATGTACTTTCCAAAAGTATATGGTTTTCTGGGGTGAACATGCATTTTTGTACTTTTGCCCCTCATAAAATGCTGTAAATGTGCTGATTTTGCAGTATTTGGAATTACAGAACTGTCTTCGTTCTGGGACCCCTATACGCTACATACTTAGGTGTACTTATGCATATTGGGCATCAAACTGTTCAGCGGACCCTGGGCTTTCATATTTAGTGTGTTTTATTTTGGTATATAATGATATGTGGGAGATACGATGCTTCAGAGTTGCAATATTGAGATGATTTTCGGTCATAAAAATTGCCAAATGTAGGAACGCTTTACGGCTTGGTACTTTGGAGTAGAAAGACATGCATACCCATATTAGATTCGTCAGAATGTGTACTTTCCAATAATATATGGTTTTCTGGGGTGAACATGCATTTTTGTACTTTTGCCCCTTGAGAAATGCTGTAAATGTGCTGATTTTGCAGTATTTGGAATTCCAGAACTGATAACTCATATGGGGTGTCTTCGTTTTGGGGCCCCGATACGCCACATACTTTGGCATACCTATGCATATTGAGCATCAAACTGTTCAGCAGACCCTGGGCTTTCATATTTAGGGTGTTGTATCTTGGTATATAATGATATGTGGGAGATACTATGCTGTAGACTGGACACTTTGAGGTAATTTTTTAAAAATGTAACACATTTTTATAAAAACTGCTAACTTTAGGAAAGAATTGCAACTTGGTAGTTTGGAGTACAAATATATATTTACCCATTTTGAACTCGTTAGAATCTGTTCTTTCCAATAAGGTGTAGTTTTTTTAGGGTAAACCTACTGTTAGTGGAATTTTTGGTCTTGAAATCAGATGTATGCAGTTTTGTAGAGCAGTGCTTTGGAAATTTGGTAGTTTACTGCTTCGAAGTTTTTGATCTATAGAAGTAAGAAATCTCCATAAAACTATATATATTTGGTATTGGCGCGTTCAGGAGACACAGAACTTTCCAAATCTGCCATGTTCTCATGCATAAAATAAATTATGCTTCTGATATATGTGTTTTTATCATGTGAAACTGTTTGTTTTTTTTTTTATACATTTAGAAGCCCAGATCTTTTTACTGGAGTGGAATGACAACAAAATACTAGCATATTTTGAAAGCTTAGGTTGTCCTGAGAAAAACGATACCTTGTTTTTGTGGGTAAACTAAAAGACCCCCCCAGGCAAGTCCCCTAAAGTGAAAGACAGGGGGGGTTGTGGGAGCACGCCACATTGCTAAGTAAAAATGTATATAAATATAAGGGAAGTGCTACTGACATGTCCAAATTGGTCAGTGCACATTCCCTGGGCCCCTGTCTAGGTAGTTCAGTAGATATGCAAATGCATGTGTTAACTAAGACAGGGGTTTTTAGTTACAAAGTTATGATCATAAAGTTGAAAAGCCACCATACCACGTCAAGGTAAACCCCACATGGCGGTCCCTAACTTGTTTACCTACCAGTCACATTATTGAGGATCCTATGTCTCTCTGCATAATAGCATTAGTAGAAGTCTGCTGAACCTTGGTTTTTATCTATGGGCTGAATCCTCCCCCGCTACTGACTCGCAGCTTTTAAGAGAGAGTGATTGCCCAAACCAACGCCCATTTTTTGAAAAAATTTATATATATATATATGTGTTAATATGGTGCGGTTAAAAGCATAGGGCCACAATTAATAAATAGGGGTGGGTATGGGGGGTGCTACAAACCACAGGAAGCTTAGCCAGAGCTTCAGGCTATACAGCAAATGCAGGGGGGGTTGTGGGAGCACGCCACATTGCTAAGTAAAAATGTATATAAGGGAAGTGCTACTGACATGTCCAAATTGGTCAGGGCACATTCCCTGGGCCCCTGTCTAGGTAGTTCAGTAGATATGCAAATGCATGTGTTAACTAAGACAGGGGTTTTTAGTTACAAAGTTATGATCATAAAGTTGAAAAGCCACCATACCACGTCAAGGTAAACCCCACATGGCGGTCCCTAACTTGTTTACCTACCAGTCACATTATTGAGGATCCTATGTCTCTCTGCATAATAGCATTAGTAGAAGTCTGCTGAACCTTGGTTTTTATCTATGGGCTGAATCCTCCCCCGCTACTGACTCGCAGCTTTTAAGAGAGAGTGATTGCCCAAACCAACGCCCATTTTTTGAAAAAATGTCCAAGTCTGGACAATGGCAGGGCTCCCATGTGCCCTATGGACAATAAGAGGTGCAAAGCATTTTAAAGGAATTGTTCAGTATAAAAATAAAAACTAGCTTAATAGATAGGCTGTGCAAAATGAAAAAATGTTTTCAATTTAGTTACTAAATGTAACTAAAATGCAAAAATGTAAGGTATAAAGCAGTGATCCCCAACCAGTGACTTATGAGCAACATGCTGCTCACTAAACCCTTGGATGTTGCTCCAAGTGGCCTCAAAGCAGGTGCTTATTTTTGAATTCCTGGCTTGGAGGCAATTTTTGTTTGCATAAAAACCAGGGTGAAGTGCCTTTATACATTATATTTTTGGCTAACTTGACTATATTAGAAACATTTTTTTTATTTTGCACATATATATATATATATATATATATATATATATATATATATTATATATATATATATATATATATATATATATATATATATATATATATATATATATATATATATATATATATATATACAATAGTCCAAAGAAAGCACTCACAGCCAAGACCATCAGCTGTATATCAAAATATATTTATTCGTGCATGGTGCATCAACGCGTTTCGAAGCCGTCGTCAGGATGAAGACAGAAAGTGAGACAAATCATTAAATCATCATTGTGTCCAATCACAATGTCAATAAGTAAAACACCAATTAAAAAGACACACCTATTTTCATGTGTATTAAAGGGAAACTCTACTCACACCCAATAGGTGACTACTGAGTAAAAAATTTTTATGTAATGATTGGCCCGCCAAGGCCTATAGGAGAAATCGTATGTCATCCCAAAAAGGTTTTTTTTAAAAAAAACAGCGTGAAAAAATATAAAACACATTAAAAGTGTAACAATGTGTTGTATCAAATGTGACTATCACAAAGGTTACAAAAAGGTTAAAAACGTTATGATGAGGAGACTGTCCAAAAGGCAACAGTTACCAAAAGATCTTAATACATCAAACTAAGCTAACTCAAGGTTAGGAGGAACTGCAAAAACTCACTATTACATAAGAATATATATCTCAAATCTATCACATAGTTCGAAAAAAATTTTTTAGGTTGGAAATATCTATTGTTTTACTAATTACATCACAGATAACTAGCTAAGGAATACATTTCGTTTAACCCTCTGGGTGCTACTATATCCAGAGTCCTCATCCATTTAGCTTCTCGTTGCAGTAGGAGCTTGGATCTATCACCCCCCCTACATAGAGGGGGGATATGATCAATCAAAATCGCTTGTAGAGTAGGCAGTGGATGTTTACATCCCAAAAAATGTCTAGCCAAAGGAGTATCAGTCTTGTTATAAGCTGCACATATAACAACGGTGATTATTCATTCATATCCGAAATGTTGTTACACATTTTCCAATATAATAAAGGCCACACGGGCATATTATGCAATACACGACAAACTCTGAGGTACATGTCAGTCTGTGGCGTATTTGGTATCTTTTTCCACTATGTGGGTGGGAGAAAGTTTCACCCGTTAGCAAACATCCACAGGTCTTACATCCCACACATCGATAACAACCATTCTTGTTACTCCTAAGCCAAGTGCCAGTATTAGCATTCCTTATATCAGTTATCATTAGGAGATCCCTTAGAGATCGACCTCTTCGGTATCCACAAAGGCAGATTACTATCCATCTGTAGTATCGGCCAATGTTTCTTCACTGCAGCATTTATCTCTTGGCTCATCGGTGTGTAATCATAGACAAACACCATTTTCTCTTTTTCAAGTGCCTTATTTTTCCCAGAGTGTCCACCCTCTGTTAACATCTTTTGTGCTCCATCCAGCTCAGCATTAAGGAAATCAAGTTTATAGCCCCTCTCTAAAAAGCGATCCCGCATTTCATGTGCTTGCTGTATAGCTGTAGCCAAGCTAGAGTTAATCCTGAACACTCTCAGAAATTGTGTATAGGGTACCGATTTCAATGTGGAGGGTGAGTGATAACTATGGGCAATAGTGAGTTTTTGCAGTTCCTCCTAACCTTGAGTTAGCTTGGTTTGATGTATTAAGATCTTTTGGTGACTGTTGGACAGTCTCTTCATGATAATGTTTTTAACCTTTTTGTAACCTTTGTGATAGTCACATTTGATACAACAAATTGTTACACTTTTAATGTGTTTTATATTTTTTCTCGCTGTTTTTTTTTAAAAAAAAAAACTTTTTGGGATGACGCACGATTTCTCCTATAGGCCTTGGCTGGGCCAATCATTACATAAAATTTTTTTACTGCTCCATGTGAGCCGAAACGCGTTGATGTACCATGCACAAATAAATATATTTTGATATACAGCTCATGGTCTTGGCCGTGAGTGCTTTCTTTGGACTATTGTAGATAAATTTGGTCAGCACTCGGCGAATAACTAAGAGATTGGTGAGTGCCCTTTTATCTAATATATATATATATATATATATATATATATGTATGTAGAAAGCTGACGCACACTGGGATTTCTCAAAAATAAATCATATTTTATTGGATCCAATAAAATATGATTTATTTTTGAGAAATCCCAGTGTGCGTCAGCTTTCTACATACATATACAAAAAAATTTTCTGACTAGCACCTGGGTCTCTGCTCCAGTAGGTGTGTGCCGCAGCCCTTTTACATTTATCTATATATATATATATATATATATATATATATTTACCCAGATTTTATTTTTACATTGAACTGTTCCTTTAATGGATACAAATTTGTGTCCATCTCTGCCCATAGCAGGTTCTTTTGTTTAAACAATATCACATCAACCACATTTAGATTTACACCTTTAAAGGGGTGATTCACCTGTAATTAACTTTAAAATGGTATAGAATGGCCAATTCTAACTTTACATCATTTTTTTTATAGTTTTTTTTATTTATTCGGTTTCTTCTGACTCTTTCCAGCTTTAAAATGGGGGCCACTGACCCCATCTAAAAATACAAATGCTCTGTAAGGCTATAGATGTATTGTTATTGCTTCTTTGTATTACTCCTCTTTCTATTCAGGCCTCTCCTGTTCATATTCCAGTCTCTTATTCAGATCAATGCATGATTGCTAGAGTAATTTGGACCATAGCAACCAGATTGCTGAAATTGCAAACTGGAGAGCTGCTAAATAAAAAGCTATATAACTCAAAAACCACAGATAAAAGAAATGAAAACAAATTGCAAATTGTCTCAGAATATCACTCCCTACAATCATACTAAAAGTTAACTCAAAGGTGAACAAACCCTTTAACTCCATTTATTTATAGGCTTCCCACTGAAAAAATATCAAAATACCCAAACATTCTTCTGCCTACATTATTTGTATAAAGCGTTTATGTTCACCTTAAATGTGCGTGTGCATATATTAATGTAGTGCAAAATCCTACTGATAGGTTTATGGTAATAAAAATGTCCTACTTTGCATTTTTGTGCCTGTACATGGGAAATTAGGCTGCAATTCCCCTGACCATAGTTTCTGTAAAAGCACTTATAAAATGTGAGTGTACTGCTTGTATTTTAGTTTTCTTTCCACACTCAAAAACATACTGTACAGTAACTGTCTCCTGATAAAAGAACCATATAATGTGATTGGGGCCTTAGATTGGATGCTCCACTGGGTCAAGGTCTGATGTGAATAATGTATAAATTCTGTAAAGCACTTCAGAATATGACAGTGGTAAAGGGTAATTTTAAACGTGCATATTGCCAGCATATAGAGAATTACCCCAACCTGAGCATTTTTAAAGGGGTGCTATACCTTTCAGTCAGGTCTGGACTGGGAGTCAAAATAGGTCCTGACATTCTAAGAACACAGAGGCCCAAACAGTCCTCCAATAGCCCACTAAATAGTGACTGTCTATTGGACCTCACTGCAGCCCCTCTGGCATTTGCCAGAACCCACAGATTGCCAGTCCAGGCCTGCTTTCATTTAACTTTTAGTATGTTATAGAATGGTCAGTTCTAAGCAACTTTTTGATTGGTCTTCATTATTTTTTTTAATAATTTTTAAATTATTTGAATATTTCTTCTGCCTGTTTCCAGCTTTCATTAAATGGTGGTCACTGACCCCATCTAGAAACAAATGTGTTGTTATTGCTAATTTTTATTACTTATCTTTCTATTCAGGCCCTCTCTTATTCATAATCCATTCTCATATTCATATCAATGCATGGTGGGTAATTTCGATTCTAGTCATCAGAAATTGCTGAAATTGCAAACTGGAAAGCTGCTGAATAAATAGCTAAATAACTCAACAACCACTAATAATAAAAAATGAAAACCAATTACACATTTTCTCAGAATTTCACTCTCTACATCATTCTAAAAGTTATCTGAAAGGTGAACAACCCCTTTAATAAGTGAATAACACTTTCTCTTCCATTTTTCTACATAATGGTATTTCTTTGTTTGTTTGCATTTTCATCTAACAGAATCCACTATTTATATCAAAGCCCTCCTGTTTTGCTATAGTGTGACAGTAATGATGGAGTCTTTTTTAATTTTTCTAAAAAAAATAAAACCAATTCAATTCAGTGACAAAAAGTTATCTCATGTTTTATCATGTGAAAAGTCATGGAAGAGATTCAATTCGAGGAGAAAAAACTTTTCTCCAAATTCAGTTCCAGTTTGTTTTCATAGACTTCAATCCAGTTTTCATGTGAAAAACCTTGATCTAAGTTTTTCTGAATTGAACTGCATCTCAAATTGAATCACATTCATGACTTTTTCATGAGTATTTTGCAATATGATGACGTCTAGAAATAGCACCACCGTGTATACAAGCACCTCTGAAGTGTGATTAGTACTACTTATCTTACGTGCCTTCTCTAGCACATCACACCACCCTGGAAGCTCAACAAGAAGCACTGCACTACAAGTAAGGAGAAAGGAGGGCCAGAAGGCTTTGTTAGAAGTCGACCAGCAGGTTGCATCCATTGTTGCAGACCACATTACCTGCTTGTAGTTGACTGGGAATAAACCACTGCTGGACTGATCCTGGAAGACAGCAAGGATCTCAGGTGTAGTGTGACTCCTAACCCCCCCCCCCGGCAGACAAGCTCCACAGTCTGGCAATGGCTGGGCTGCATGAAGTATAGTTTTGGGGATGTTTCAGGAGCTACTCTTCAGTAATTTGCTCTGGAGGTGGGGAAGTGGAGGAGGTTGCAGCAGAGGCATCACTGTGGGGTTTCCCCTTTACTCCACATGTAAGCATCTCCTAGTGCCCTCCCTGGCACTTAGCAGAAAGAAACCCTAGGGCTCATTTGTGATTTGTGTGCGTTTGCTATATTTTTAGATATTTTACATATGTGAAAATCGTAATACACATTTTAATTTTGAAAGTTTCTAATTTGCACAAAAAAACTTAAACTTAAACTAGTCTAGTAATATATGTAATATAACCCCTCAAAAGCATAATTTTATGTGCACTGTATATTAAAATCCTTAATTGTCTATTTTTAATTGTAAGCAAGATAGTAAAAGACAAAAGTAATTTTAATCATAATTATTTCAAATGTATATAAATGAAAAGTATAATTTTTTTAACGAATATCTAATTATATTTAGCCTTGAATTTGAAATCACATTTCCTTGGAAATAAATAGAACGTTACAATTAAAGTGTTTGTTAACCTTCTAAACACTTATTTTCAGTTCAAATGTTTTCAGATCATTCACCAGAAATGGACTTTTTTTAAATTGCTTCCCATCTTTTATTTTTTTTACCTTTTTTCCAAGTTTAACTTTCTTGTCTCTGGTGTTTCAGTCTGGCCTCTCAGTGATGCAGGTGCAGATTTTGAACTGTTACAATTTGCTACATTTAGTTGATACATTTCTCAGCAGCATCTGTGGAATATTATCAACTATTATATCAATTCTAACAGCTGCCTTTATGAATGCATGAATAAAAGTCATGCATTCTGTTCAGCAGTTCCAAAGATCAGAAATGTATCAACTAATTTATCAATTTAGAACAATTTATAGAGTATGTAACCCCCCCCCCCCCTCTGTTATGGAGCATGCACATACGATCGTGTGTGCACTAGCGGAGGGGAGTTTGGGGTAGCATGGTGGCTTGGACTGACCCTGGCAGTAACTAAAAATGATTAATCGGTGGTGTAACTAGATGTTACTGGGCACCACAGCAAATTAATCTTAGGGCCACCAACATATACATAGGTTGTCCTGTTTCACCAATATATGTTGAAATTGCTCATTAACTATGATCTCATGGGGCCCCCTATACCTTATGGGCCCCCCTGCAGCCACAGAGTCTGTTTCCTCTGTAATTATTTAATAATTATAATAATTGTGTTAACTGAATTTTTGGAATAAGGGGGTGTTAGCACTTGTCTGCAAAAATACGGTAGTTATTACAAGAAAGTGATATACAATCTAGAACCTCAGAAAGCCTATAGAACCTACATAAATTAATGAACCATACAGTACATACACCTACTGCTAACATACCAACCTGAGTGGCTTAGTAGTCATAGTCAAAGAACAGAAAGCTTTAATTAGGAAACTTTCAGCTACTCATCATTAGCTGAATTGGGTCTAAAAGAAAAATAGAAACACTTTCTATTTTTGCTTCCTCAGTGTAAATATATCCAGTGTTGATAAATGAGCCCTAGTTTGCATGCACAAAGTTATAGTGTAGCATAGATTTAAGGGTGTATACATTATTGCTCCTATGCGGCTTATATTCATTTCATCACTGAACAAATTATACTTTCGTTACTTTAGCTATATGGAAAACCTTAAGTAGCTTTAAGTAGCCTATTAAATGTTTGATTTTGCATAGTAGACCAGTAGCTGCTACCTGCTGATTAGTTGCTATAAGCAGCCTGATCTAGAGAATGTTCTTAACCAGTTTTTACCATTACCATTCTTGTATTTAGGAAAGCATTTTCATGACTTGTAAGTGGTGACTAGGGTGAAGAAGAATTTGGGATTTATCATATGATTTATCATATGGGCCACAAATATTTTAACTAAGCAGTAAAATGGCAATGCTTTATAAAAGTAAAAGAAAGTTAAACAGAAGTATAATTCAAATATTTATCAGAGTATGGGAATCACACGCTATAAGCAGGGTGCCTGCATTAAATATTTATTATATTTCCACACACAACATGTTTCGGGCACCAAGGCCCTTTATCAAGTGTAACAAAATGTGTTAAAACCATAGCTTTATACTACCACACAAAAACACCGCCCACCAATTAAGTTAATTAACCCCTTAAATCCAAGGCCATTGTTGTGGAATTCACTCAAATCCTTTAAAAAGTTCTCTTAAGTGCATCAATCCATGTGTTAAACAGGTGTATATAGTCCAAAAATCATGGTGTAGATGAGTGCTTCCTTTAAATAAATTCACTGAATAAGAAACAGTTTAAAAGGTTATACATAGTTAAAATTGTATCAATCATTATAACAAGTAGCAAAATCGTTAAAACCAACAATGTATCCTTATATAAACCAATAACAGGAACTGCTAAAAGCCTACCTGCAAAAAGAACCTTGGTACAACAATAAAACATATTAACACAGAGTTCTTACCATTAACTGGTTGCTATGGGGAACCTTGCGTAGCAACCTATCATTCTAAAGTGAGAATTCTTCAATATCTGTAAAAAAAACGACAGACATAAGTTATAGATATAATTACAGAAAGGGAATAAGGCTCCAATGATCATTCATTCCCTTCGGGAGCATTGTATCCAACTTTCTTATCCAATAAGCTTCCCTTTGTGACAGAATTTGACGTATGTCCCCACCCCTTTTGGGCATGTTGATTTTCTCCAGTATCATCCACTTTAGTTGGCTTAAGTTATGTCTCTCATTAAAAAAGTGTCTCGAAACTGTAGTGTCCGTAGCAGTTCCCACTTTAAAGTTCCTGATGTTATTTCTATGCTCCTTTATCCGTTCTTTTGCTGCTCTAGTCGTCTGTCCAATATATGCCAAACCACATGGGCATTTTAGCATATATATCACGAATTTAGTTTCACAGGTAGCATAATCTTTCAATTTTAATTGGTTCCCTTTAGTAGGGTGACAGACCATGTTCCCTTTTATTATAGATGAACAGCAGATACAGTTCAAACACGCAAATGTGCCTTTCTTAGGTTGGCCCAGGAACATATTATCCACTTTATTTTTTGCACTATCCGAGGGGCACAAAATATCCCTTAGAGAACGACCCCTGGTGTAACAAAAAAGAGGAGGGGGTTTAAACAAATGTCCATATTTTGTATCCTGTTGTAGGAGTGGCCAAAATTGTCTTACTATCCTTTCAATAGGTTTGCTTTGTTTCCCAAATTTTGTAACGAATGGTATCCTATCATTTTTGTTTTTACTTTTCTCAGATTTTAGCAGATCTTGTCTATCCATCTCTTTAACATCTTTAAGAATGGGTAATAGACTCTCCCTCTTATAACCCCTGTTTATAAATCTATTGGTAAGGGTTTCTGCTGAAGACTGGAATGTGTCCAAATTTGAGGATATACGTTTGGCTCTCATGTATTGGCCCTTAGGTATCGCCCTAATTATGTTAGGGTTATGGTAACTATCTGGGCAGAGGAGGGTATTCCGATCTGTAGGTTTGGAATACATGGCGGTTACAAGCTGATTATTTTGGACAATGATATTTATGTCCAAGAAATTAATCGATGTAGAGGAGGCCTCGCTTGTGAACTTGATAGTGGGATGTTGTTGATTAGCTTTATAAATCATGTCATTGAATTCCAATTCATTTCCACCCCATATCACTAATATGTCGTCCACATATCTCCAATATTTAATTATGCGGGTTCTATATTCTTCTTCCATAAACAGAGTCTTCTCTATGTTATATACAAAAATATTTGCAAAGGAAGGAGCGACCGCCGCCCCCATTGAGGTACCTTGTCGTTGCCAAAAATAAGCCCCCTCAAATCTGAAATAATTTTTTTGTAAAACCAGTGTCAGGCAGTCAATGAGAAAAAAGATAAGATGATGTGATAGATTCGTTTCCAATACAGTATAATGTTGCAATGAAGAAAAAATGAATATATTTTTTTTATATAAATTTTATGGCAGACAAAATGTGTTTCCTGCCAGATGACAACTGTACTATAGCTCAAACAATGATTAAGATGTTCATGTTAGATAGCTTAGCTGTTCTACAACTTGTGCATCAGATTACACATTCTGTTGCAAACAAAGCACAGTTACATTATCTATTATTATATTTCTGTTTTAACTGGAATCCATATCGTACAGCCATACATAATGTTCTGCTTCTCCTGTCTTGCAAATTCATGTTTAATGTCTTGTGAATACTTCTTCTTGTATTATTATGTCAGTGTGTGCTGTAATGATTTAAAACCTTTCCAACATAAAGATAATTGGATCTATGGAATGCTCTTACCCTTTGCTGAATTGCAAAAGCAGGAATATTTAGAATAAAACAATCTCTTTGCAACAGTGAACAATGATTTTACATACATATAGATTTTATTCTCAGTTTACTTACTACCATGTGGAGCTGTTAAATTTGTATTGCTTTTTCATAAAGATAGGATCAGGTACTGAACCTTGATGCGAGGTGTATTTTCTTAATCTTCACCTGAATTTTTAACAAAATATATATACAAAGGTTTGTCCTGTTTTAACTGACCTAGAAATTGAATGATGATGTTGGGAAATTGTACTTTAGGAACAGTTATCTTTAAAGGTATTGCACAGTTTAGACTAGTGTCTCTTTTGTGGAATAAATGAGAGTTGCGTCAGTCATGCCTGGACTGAAATTATATTCCCAGTCGTATTTTCCTTTGAAAAGTTGCAAAATTGTTTTTAATTTAACAAGTTTTTAATATTCCCTGAAGCTGTCCACGGACAGACGAACTAATAATAATGTGAGCTATCACTATTATTACTGATGGTGACAGACACAGGGGGACTGGTTTGTGAAGATAGGTGGTAAATTGCACAAGTGCTGTTGCAAATACCAACAATCTAGAACAGTAATCTGCAACCAGTATCTTGTGAGCTACAAGGAAGGTGCTCTTATTTTCCAAGTTCAGAGTTAAATTCACCTTTAGTTTTCACAGCAGTACTGCTAAAGTGGTTTTAAAGATGAGCCAAAGATTTCATAGTCATAACACTAGAGGAGTTATTTATCAAAGTCCTAATTTATCTCAATATTTTCTGCTACAAACTCCGATCAAATCGGGTTTTTTGCACTTATTTATTATTACATTTTCCCGAAAATTTGCTCTGCGGGAAAAAAAAATCAGAATTTCATGGTTTTTTTTCTGATTTTTCATCAGGTTTTCCAAATTTTTTCATATTGCACGAAACCCAGCGCACATCAAAAAATTATTGAAACTTCACTATTGACTTATATGCAACCTCGACAGGTCTGAGATGCCGGATTTTCTGATTCAGACTTTTCCATCCTCGACGTTTGATAAATTCTGAGAAATTCGTGATTTTTTAAAAAATCCGATTTTATAAAAAAAAAATCACAAATTTTTTGTAATTTTTGCATTCGGAGTTTAGTACTGTAAATAACCCCCCCCCCCAGATTTGCTGCTTTGGTCCCATGCATTATGCGTCATCTACCAAGCAATGATGACATACAGTAAGTGTCAATCTTTATGCCTATATAGGTGTGCCACACCAAAGTGGTGAACATGTTCATGTCCAGTAGCTGATATTACCCAGAAAAGCAGTACTGGAGGTGCTGAGCTCAGTTGAGCTGAGCTAGAGGGAATTCATTGTTTTCCTCTGGATTTCAAGACAGCACTAAAACTTGAGAGGGACACAGTAATATACAGAGCATGCCTCACTGGAGATGCTGCCTGCACATACAGGTCTTGAGACTTTGGCACACCAGCTTTATGGGCCATGTCACTCACAACATTTTCTTTGTCAAATCACACCTCATCTCAAACAGTTACATGCTAGTGCAGTGATGCTAAAACAAAAGACTGATATTAGCAGTAGTCAATTTCTAATTTGCTTTTTTTTTTTTTAACCGTAGAACTCATTAAAACTGCTTTTCTTCCTAGCCAGGTATTTATATTAATGTTGAAGGACAAAACCCCGCCAAACTATTAATTGCTTAATCAGGCTAAAAAGAAAACGCTTCATTAAACTTTCAGTATATATATTTATATATGGCTGTCATGCAGTAAGCACTAGTTTGCTTTTCCATACTGGCCTCTAGAGTAAAATCTAAGTCTGTCTAGATCAACTGAAATATGGCTTTGGCTCAAGACAGAAAGTAAAAGTTGCCTTGCTAAGGTCTTTACACTTCAAGACATATTCTCATGATAATTTAATTTGCATGATTGATGATACACCTCAAAGAGTACTGTTATCTCTGGTTATTTTTTGTATCTTTTTTCCCTCTAGGTTTTTGCGATGAAAATTTTTTAACACTGCAATATGTTGTTTTTGAAAGCTGTGCAAATAGGATACTTTGTATTCTCATATTTCATGCCAAATTTCAAGACTTAAATGTAAGCACATGCAACACCATTAATGCTTTCATTTGTTTGATAACCTATTGCCTGGCAACAATACTCATTCTTACAGTATAATCAATAAATGTTTTAATTAAAAAAACATATTTCAATAACACACATGGAGTGCATACAATAAAATACATACATTTAAAATTTAGCTTGGACAATAAGAACAAATTCACATCAACTATCAATGTACTGTAGGTTATCATTTTATTTATAGTTTACCTTTATGGGGTACAGTGGTACAGCATTAACTTCTTTCCTGCATTTCTTTATGCCTATAGTTCCCTTTTTGCAGCCCTGAAAATCAGCATGTACCGAAATGTGATATTGGATGTGTACACAGCTCTCACCAGGAGATAGCATACAGCCCTAAAATAAAATTGTATGGATTATTTATAGCTGGAGGTCCAGGCTACATTCCTTTGTGCATTAAAGAAATTTTTATGGAAAGTACCGCATTGAAATAAATTAAATAAATTAAGTAATAATATAATTCAATAACAGGTTAATTTTAACCTTTAATCACCACAATGGCAGAAAGTCAACCTTTTTGTCTGTCAGACCCTATGTTAAGTGATGTAAGGAAAAGAGTGACAAAACTATTTAAATACCCAGGAAAGGTTTATATCTAATTTTAAAATTTGCTATGGGGCTAGACATTTTGACATTTCCCAGCTGCCCTCAGGTCATGTGACTTGTGCTCTGATAAACTTCAGTCACACTTTACTGCTGCACTGCAAGTTGGAGTGATGTCATTACCCTTCCCTCCTACAAGCTGCTGTAATGTAAATAGAGCCTTGTCTGCTGAGCCTGTCAATTGAACAATAGGCAGGTATCAAGATAAGCTCCCACTGACACCACTTCAGAAGGACTGAAATAAGATAGTCCTGTGATCACTGCCCCCACTTACGTTTAAAAAAATAAATATATATATATACACACAATTCATTTTGGACACTGGAAAAAATATTTTATATAGATAGTTTATTATATTTGTTTACACAAAAATGAATGGCAGAAACACAGGAGTACACTCCCAGGACTGATGACAGGGAATAGAAAAAAAGGATAAAATAAGGACATACTTGAAAACCAGGGAAACTTAAGAGGAAGACTAGGAAGGGTTAAAATAGCTCAGGAGAAAGGAGGCAGTAAGTAGTTAATGAAAAAAGAAGTATTGCAGGCAGGAAAGGAGCAAGGTGTGTGTGAGGTGGATAGCAGAGGGAACTCACAGCTCCTTTACCTCATCTAGTAACCAGTAAAACAAACTAGGAAGGCAGCAAGGAGAGAAAGCTCCCCCCTCCAAAGGAAAGCAGAGAACAAACTTACAGAATGGCAGGAGCTTTGATATTGTCTGTGGGAGGAGGGGCCTGCTAGTGCAGCTGTAGAGAAGGCAGGAAGTAGGAAAGTGAAAGTCATTGCTTCCCTGCAAACCATGTGACCTCTCTCCTCCAAACATCACACTCATGGGCAGAGAGGGGAGGGGGAGTGTACAGCTAGATTCTCATGTCGTAGTGCGACCTGGCTTTTCATTACAGAGTGGCTGCCTCCAAGCACACAGGTAATGCTGTGCCTGCTGTTAGAGCAGCACAGGATGAATGTGTAATGAGCAGAAATGGAAGCCCCCATGACAAAATACAAACTAAAATAACTTATGCATGGATTTGTGGATTAACATTTTATTTGCCAGACAGTGTTTATGGATGTGTGTTTTTTATAAAAATGCAAAAAAAAAAAAAAAAGTTTAAAATGACGACAGATTCCCTTTAAACAAGAATTTGATATATTCATCTAATGCAAAGTCAGGAAACATTGACATGAAATCTGACTCCATTCTAGGGACTTTTTTAAGAGATACCTGCAATATATTACAGAAGAAATTAAGAACATGTAAAAAAGCACATTTAAATGTCATGGGAAAACCGTGGTTCTTGTAAGTTTGTAGCACCAAACAATTTCCCTTTGAGTGATTTCAATATATTCCCACCGACAGTTTTTTTAATGATGATCAGTGTTGTAGTTTTTTTCCATGTTTTATGATCGTTATGATCAGGACGCGATTTGATGCTCAGAATTTAAAGCACACGTATATGCTCTGAGCACTACATGAGGAACCATCAGGAGCAACATCGAACTGATTTAAACCACAATGGAAATCATAGACAGACAAAGATATCTGTTAAGGAATCATATTCCCATGAAACTCTTAGAGATTTTTAAAGCTTTAAATTGGTAAAGTAGTCTTAAAGTGTTACTGCCACTAAAAAAATAGTCTTCAAAATATTAATGAACATTAAAAGCTCATGTTGATCATTTTTTACTGAAAGATCTGTTTTTGTAATTGTTACTTGAAGTTCCTAAACCTGACTGTTTTGCCAACCTGACTGTCTATTCTCAACATATCAGTTAGAATTTCTAATGCTACTACAGAACAAATATGGCAGCCCCCTCATAGAGGAACATGGGGCATCAGGGTAATGTTAAAGCATCTGCAAATACTTTTATGGCAAAATTATATATGCAAAGACAATGTTATGATAAATGTAAACAAAGGTTTCATTTCTGGTGTCAGTATCTCTTTAAAGTATCTGGATTACATGTTCTACTTGTACTGTTACACACTCTGATATACAGAACCTTTGTGTGTATTCACTTTTTTATTGTATTGTATTGTAATGATTTAAATAAAAGTGTCAAACTATAATTAGCCATTTCTATTTACTAATATTGCCACATTTGGAGCTTTCCTGCTGTATGAGAAGGATATTGAAGACTACCTGGTTTTGATTCTTGACATGCACTTTGTGCTTCTTTTGGTGTAAGTACCCAATCAATGGGGGACATGTGATTAGGAGTTTTACACTGCTGGTGCTGAACTATACCTCTCCAACCAACACTGGGTTACTGGAGTCATTTTTACCATACACCTGTGATATATCCCCTTATGATCAATTAAATGTTATAAACATTATTGCACTTTTCTTGGGATCTGGACACTGGTTATATGTTAAAACCTCTGAACAATTGTTGTCGCATGACACCTGGAAAACAATGTTTTCTTCTTTGTTACTGGTCAGGTCAGCAACTAAACAATATGAATTTCACAGTAAAAAGCATAGTGACTCACTTTATGTGAAACTACAGATTTTTGGAAGCTATAAATGTACAAGATACTTATCACTTATGAATTGCAATGATCCTAATCCTTTTTCTCAATGACCTTGCTAAAAAAAAATCATACAGGAGCAAACAGTATCTTACAAGATGAGCAGCCTTACAGGTTTCACTGCCTAAACAAGCTGTAATTACCTAATTTGCAGCTTCATTCCTTTTTATGGCAGGACTGTCCTTCAGAACTAGTACTTGGAGCTAGAGTGTATAAAGAAGAGATGCATAGCACAGCAATAAAGGGTTATGTTGTAATATTCAGCTTTTTCTTGGTGCAGATGCCTAGTATACAAATCTTAAATATACATAAGAAAAAATGCAGTCACATTGTAAAATGTACATAGAGGAGTTCCATTGTCATATATCGACACCAGGCTTGAAGCTGAGCACTTCTAATATCATTATATTTTGAAGTAATTATTCATGATTTATAATGATAGATGAATCTGTCCACTTTGCCGAGAAAATTTGAGTCCGAAAAATTCACAAAACACATTGAAGTCAGTGGGAGTCAAAATTATGGTTTAATTATTAATTTTGACGAGCAACAATTTTTATATGGACGACTCTTTTGTCCATATGCATTAAAGTCAATGGGTATCCGAATAATTTTAACATGCGACAATTTTGAATAGCGAAACTTTTCACAGCTAATTTTCCCACAGCAAATTTTCATAGCAGTTTCACGAAAACATTCGCCATCAGCGTAATCCGGAAATTTGCCACAAATCCATGCCTGCCGAAAAAATTCGCCCATCACTAATAATTTATACACAAGTTTCAGTGAGTCTGGAGGTCCCTTAAGACGACTGTTTAAAAAACAATGTACAGTATATATATATAAATGAAGAGAAACTTATACATGAATATCATTGTTTTCACACAGCAAAAAAATTAAAATAAGGCGATAAGCTTTTAAACCAGTTCCAACGGTGGAATCAAAAATGAATTCAGGAATGACATATAGATAAGAAATGATAAATGTCAGTACTTTTTTACATCAACAGATAAAGCTCCTCTAACATCAGCCTCTTCCAAGCCAAACAAACATACTTTACTTCACTCATCAATTCCCTTTCTAAAAAACCAGCACAACTTTTCTCCACCTTTAACACTCTCCTTTCCCCTTCTCCACCCCCTCCATGCACATCTGTCTCTGCTCAAGATATTGCTGAGAACTTCTCAACCCCCCTAGACTTCCACCACCCTCCCTCCACACTCCCCAGTCTCTCCTGTGCTCCTTCACCCCTGTCACTGATGAGGAAGTCTCAAAGCTTCTGGCCTCTTCTCACCTTACCACCTGCCCACTTGATCCAATTCCCTCAAAACTTCTCTGCAATACCAATCCTTGTCTAATCAAAGCCTTAACTCACCTATTTAATCTTTCGCTCTCAACTGGACTGTTTCCTTCTCAACTAAAACATGCTCTTGTCACCCCCATTCTGAAAAAACCCTCTCTTGATCCCTCCAATCTTGACAACCTCCGACCTATCTCTCTGCTACCTTTCATCTCTAAACTACTTGAGCGCCTAGTCTACAACCGACTTACCTCATTCCTCTCGGACAATAACCTGCTGGACCCCCTACAATCTGGTTTTAAGCCACAACACTCCACAGAAACTTCCCTGACTCGACTAACTAATGACCTCTTAACCGCTAAAGCCAACAATCATTTCTCACTACTAATACTGCTTGATCTCTCAGCTGCATTTGACACTGTAGATCACCCTCTCCTCCTCCAGTCCCTCCAGTCGCTTGGCCTTCGTGACACAGCCCTGTCCTGGTTCTCTTCTTACATCACCAATCGTTCCTTCAGTGTCTCCTACAATGGAGTATCATCTTCTCCCCTACCTCTTTCTGTTGGAATTCCTCAAGGCTCTGTCCTGGGACCAATACTATTCTCCCTCTATACTTCCTCCCTTGGCAAATTAATAAATTCGTATGGTTTTCACTACCACCTCTATGCTGACGATACTCAGATCTATCTCTCATCTCCTGATCTCAACCCAGAACTCCTAACTCGCGTCTCCTCCTGCCTGTCCGCTATCTCTACCTGGATGTCGCAACGCTACCTTAAATTAAACCTCTCTAAAACTGAAATGGTTCTCTTTCCTCCAACTAACACCAGTAGCATCCCCGAAGTATCCATCATAGTTAACAATTCCACTATCACCCCCTCTCCCCAGGCCCGGTGCCTTGGGGTTATCCTAGATTCTGCACTGTCATTCACTCCTCATATCCAGTCACTTATTAAATCATGTCACTTCCACCTAAGGAACATATCCAAAATACGATCATTTATCACCCAAGACGCTGCCAAAATTCTTATTCACTCTCTCATCATATCGCGTCTAGACTACTGTAACTCTCTTTTAATTGGCCTCCCCCTCCAGAGACTGTCACCTCTCCAGTCCATAATGAACACTGCTGCGAGGCTCATACACCTCAGCAACCGCTCCTCCTCTGCCTCGCCATTCTGTCAATCCCTGCACTGGCTTCCGTTACCTTTCAGAATCAAATTCAAATTAATGACACTGACTTTCAAAGCACTTCACAACTCTGCTCCACCCTACATCTCTGAACTCATCTCTATATACTCACCCACTCGCTTACTACGCTCCTCTACTGACCTGCTACTCAACTCTTCTCTCATTACCTCCTCACATGCTCGCATTCAAGACTTTGCAAGGGCTGCACCCCTCCTCTGGAACGCTCTTCCACGGTCTGTCCGACTTTCTCCCAACCTTTCTGCTTTCAAAAAATCTCTGAAAACGCACTTCTTTCGAGAAGCCTACCCTCACTCTGCTTAACTACCAAACGCAACACCACATACAATACCACATTTCTCACCCACTTAATTCGATCTTGCCCACTCCCACACCTTGTGTATTACTCCCTTCCCTTTAGACTGTATGCCTATGCATAGGGCCTTCCTCACCTTTTTGTACCTGTATTGATTGTGATGTTTGTTACTCCATATATTCTATATATGCAATTCATGTGATGTAGTTGTATAATCACATTTACTTTACAGTGCTACGCAATATGTTGGCGCTATATAAATACATGTTAATAATAATAATATTCATTAGGTTTTTTTTGTAAATAACAACCTTTATCCACAAATAGGATGGGGAGATGTGTCAGATTTACATTACCTCTGTTCTATATGAGCAGACAGCTAAGGTTATGGTTCACTACTGTAGTGACTCACTGTCTGTTATAAGTAAAGTGTGCTCGGTCCTAAGTGCTCTGTTCCTTGTGATTGTTGTTCCATTGACTCCTGCTCCTGTCCCCATTGTGACTTTCTGGTTCTGACCCCGGCTTGTTTCTGAACTTGAGTTTGCCTTATGATTCTGCTCCTGCTATCTGGTTCTGACCAGGCCTGTCGGACTACGTCCAATTCCTTCCTTACTGGCTCATTCCTTAGACTATATATTTGGCGCCCTTGCCTGCCCCTGTGGGAGTACTGGATTCTTGTGTGGTAAGTCCTGGCGGCACACACGTAGCGGAGGGCCAGGCTCAAAGCCAAAGGTGGCTGTTAAAAAATATGGAATGGTGTCATCCTACCAATGATTTACATTTTAGCCAGTAGGGGAGGCAGTTCGGGGAAATTAGTCGCCCCAAAGAAGATGAGATTTGACACCCGGCGACTAATCTCCCAGAATCTGCCTGTGTGCCCTGACCCGAACAGTCTCTCTCATTTGAGATTATAGTCTTCCTGACTACCTCAGAGTCTTCTCCCAAAAGCTGTAACACCACTAAGCATAATTTCAAACTGTTCACAAAACAATGCTATCAAAGGTAATTGTTCATTGGTTCTAGAGGCAACAAGACGGTTAATTAAAGGAGTGTCTTGTTTTATTAGCCATAAGACATGGTGTTACAAAGCACGGTGCCTTATTGGGAACACTTTTAGGTTCCAAGCATTATAAATGATATCCTAAAACTACCCCTACTTAGATATTTTAGAATATGTCAATTTGAACGTCAATGAAATGTACATAATATAAAAGTTTCCGTAGCCTTGTAGTTTATATGGCCATGTTATTTATTGGTGCCTAATGAATGGTTTCTTTAATAATGTCCTGTAGACATAATGTTATTGTTTCAGACATGAACTGAAAAAAGGGCTGAAAAAGTTCAGTTTAGCAGTGGGTGAAAAGTGGGATTGATTAGAGAGGGCAAGGAAGAGATGAATATGATATCAGATAATGGGGACAGGTCACTGATTTAGTTGTGGTTGTGGATGGATTCTGCAATGCTTCATTGCAATGTATAGCATTACATTTTACTATACTGTACATGCTTGGTAGACTGTAAATTCGTGCCAGCTGATTCTGATAACCAGACAGCAGTTATTGATCACTTACATAATGATAGATGACTTGCTACCTCCAGATTAGCTTGTTCAGAGTAATTTTGTGAAAGTGAACTTGACAAATTTAGGCATTTTTTTCATTCTCACTTAATACATAACTGCACAACGATGGCTTTTAAAACACTGACTAGAACAATACCAGAATCCACACGTGCGACTCCATCAGACATGTCGCAAGCATTTTGTCGGCGGGCGTCGATCTGACAAAAAAAAACTAGTGGAGCTCTACCTAAATATAACAAATGTATGGACGCACACGTCCATCTGATTTGCCGTGTGCGTTGTCGGCGGGCGTCAATCCGACGAAAAATGCTTGTGGAGCTCTATTGACAATTATCACAGTTTTTATAGTTTGTTTTCATTGCATTTCATATATCATTGTATATACCATTTCAGATTTACATACATGTCCTGTGAGTGCTGCGTTATTGCTGTAGAGACACCCAACGGAGGGGGTTGAAGAGGAAGACCACCCAGGAATTAAATGTCCCTATCTTTAATTTATCATCACACACATTATCAAAAGGTGAAAATTCGTTATTAAGTAAGGAGTTAACATACGTTCCAACTGTACCCTTTGATTCCTTTTAGTTTCAAGTGGAATTGTTTAAGTTTGTGAGACTATTGGATCTAAAAGATTTTTTAAGAACTGTGATGAATTTGTGGGTGATTCGGATACACCTGGTTAAAAGTACTTTTTGTCCAAAAACTGTGAATCCTTCAATTCAATTTTTTAAGACTGCAATTGAGAATGGTGTTGTTGAACTGGAAAGAGGCATTGACAAAAAGATTATGAATTTGACCAAATTGGAGAAGAAGGCAATTCAGACAAGATATGATATCTAAAGTGTATTAAACAACTTAGGCTCCCCACAGATAGAAATATTTGTCTAGCTAAAGTTGATGTTGCCAGTCTTTACACGAGCATTCCTCATGAAGAGGGGATCTATCAGTATGAAATGGAGAATATATTTCAGAAGTTTGGCAATCAATTAATTTGTTACAAGATCATTATTGATTATGTATTCTTTATACCGTAACTCAATAGACAGGAATACCTTATTGCACAGATCTAGCTGTCATCCTTTTACTTATAAGAGGTCCTTACCTGTTTCAGAATTTTGTTGGGTTTTGCAGAATAACGCCAATAATGAGAGATGTGAATTATAAACCAGAGAAATGTGGGATAAGTTTAGAGACAGAGGATATGAGCTTAAAGTTCTAAAAAAAAGCCCTTGAATTGGCTAGCGAGAGGGTACGAGCCCCGCAAGAGAACAAAGGGGGTACTCGGATGACCTCTGTAACTAGGTATAATAAGGCTTCTGAAAAGGTAAGCCAATTGTGGAAAACATTTGGCAAACTTTGTCCTAATTCTCTGGTTATGGCATACACGGGGACAAAATTTGCATCTGCTGGTGTTAACAGATCCAGTTAAATGTTACCAGAGGCCACAGTTGACTTGGCTTAAGTTTGGTAAACCAGGGTGCTATAGATGTCCTAATTGCATTTCATGTAGATTTATGTCCCCGGGTGAAGTTTTTATATCATCCTCAGACAGGGCAGAAAATTAAATTCAAGCATCGTATTACCTGTACTACCACACATGTTATATACATGATAACATGTCCTTGTGGTTTAGTCTATATAGGGAATAAACCACAACCTTAGAATACATATCGATGGACACAGATCTGCCATCAGCACAGCCTTAGAGATCAGAAGTCAGTGAAGCCAGTTGCCAAACATTTTCTCGAAAAAAGTACATAGATTAACAAAATTAAAATATATAGGCATTGATCATGTGCCAGAACCTATGAGAGAAGGGGATAGGTCCCATATGATGCTACAACGTGAAACATATTGGTTAAAGAAATTAGATACCTTGACACCAAAAGGCCTAAATGAGCAATGTTGCTTTATTTGCTTTTTGAATTTGCGATAGTGTTTGGACAAAAGTGGTGTTTTGCTGAATTTGGGTTCATATCAATCTGGTTGTTGTAAAACATGTTTTTAATATGGTGGAAAGTATTATTATGAGTTTTTTTATGTAATGTTATCAAGGAATATGATGAATAATTTGTATATTTAAGATGAGGTCATAGGGGAGGTGGGTGATTGACATGGGGATTTGACACACCCAGGCGGTTGATGTTATTTAAGTGTGGTGTTTTAATGGTTATTTAATCTTGATAAAGGCCCTAGACGTGAGCCAAAATGTTGACTCTTGCCACAATGGAATAAAAACGTTATTACTTTAAAAAATCCCATTAGTGTGCTGCCACATTTGCTTGTACATACGTAATCCCTGGAGCAGCACCCAGGTATTAGAATATTGAGATATTCGTTGGAGTGCGGGTCTTTGTGGTTTGTATATATATATATATATATATATATATATATATATATATATATATATATATATATATATATATATATATATATATACGACCAAACCAGATCCGCACTCCGTTAGTATAAATGATGCAATAACCCGGGTGCTGCTCCGAAGGAAAAAATGCATAAGAACGTGGAATCGGATATAGCACTCCTGGGATTTTTTTAAAAAGTTCAATTTTATTTCATGCTTCAAAATAATCATTTTGAATTATTTTGAAGCATGAAATAAAATTGAACTTTTTAAAAAAATCCCAGGAGTGCTATATCCGATTCCACGTTCTTATATATATATATATATATATATATATATATATATATATATATATATATATATATATATATATATATATAAACAAGGGAAAGTTGTGCTCACCACTAGTTTTTAAAATCATTAGGCGGGGGTGCAATGAGGGTGTGACCACAAAATACATATAGACAAATACAAGATTCCTCTGCACTCAACCCATTATCAATATATTTAAGACAGAGACATTTTGTGCATACTGCTACTGAAAAATGCCTTACCCTTTAAACAAAACAGGGATTGTTTGTCCATATATTGCAATATATTTAAGATGGCCAACTACGTCAAAGTCATCCCATATCTGGCCAGTCCTATGCTCAATTTTCATTTGATTCATTAAGAATTCTATGGTTTCATTATACATTTTATAAAAGGGACGAATGCATTTTACCTGCAACTTACTAGCTGCTTTCAAAGTAAAACTCCCAAACTTGGCTGCCCTTTTATTAGACACCAGTGGGATCACCTGACTATAGTTGGAGGGGGTGGGAGCTACAACATGGAGCTGGTCACTGCTCTTGTAGAACTATAACAAACAAGGGAAAGTTGTGCTCACCACTAGTTTTTAAAATCATTAGGCGGGGGTGTCAGGCAGCCATCAGGGTAGACAGGGGGGAGAGTTGTAGGGGGCCCGAGGGTAAGGGGGGCCCAGCCACGCCACACTTACTTGATTAGCCGGGCCCCCCTGCTTTTTGAGAGCTGTTGACTTCGGGAAGGCATGGCGGGAGCACAAGGGGAGGTATCTTCTGTACATTACTTCCCCTTATTGGTCACTAAGTTTAAGTCCCGGTTGAGCTGCTCAGGGATTGGATAGCTGAGGTTTGAACTTCTCCTCCAGCTCATCCAATCACCATGCAGCTTTACTAGGACTTGAAATTCTGTGACCAATAAGGGAAGAAAATGCTTTCACTGGAAGAAGATGCAGCCACCTGTGCTCCCCCCCTCCCTTCTGTAGTTGGCAGCTCACTTGTGGGCCACACTAATGAGGTAAGTGTAACATGGCAGGGCCCCCCTAAAGGTAATCCTTTGTGGTTCCTGTTGTGTGGTGGGGCCCTGGGCACCAAATTTTTTTTAAACTTCTGGGGGGGGCACGCTTTTTTCACATGGATGTTTAAGGGGGGCCCTGGCCACCAATTTTCTTATAACGTGGGGGGGCTGGCCACCAATTTTTTTCCCATGTGGGGTCCTGGCCACCAATATTTTTTATTGGGGGGGGCCCTGACCACAAGTGTTTTTTTTTTAATGGGGGGCCCTGACCACCAATATTTTTTTATTTTTTTAACATGTGGGAACCCTAGCCACCAATGATTTATTTTTTTACTGTGTGGTGGGGGACCTGTGGGTGGGAAGGGCGGACCTGTAGGTGGGGCTTTTGGTGGACGCAGCCCAGGGGGCCCAGGAAATTTTGTAGTATGGGGCCCTGCGATTTCTGATGGCGGCCCTGATCATTGTATATACCATATCCGTGATATATGGAATGCAATGAGAACAGCCTATAAAAACTGGGATAATTGTCAATATTCATAGACGTGCCTAAAGATACTAAAGATACTAAAGGCCTGTGAGTGAAGAGTTATTGCTGTGGATTTGCTTTTAGAACTACCACTTGGCACCCAGGCAGTTAGTGGATTTTCTTGAGTGTGCCCTCCATTACTATTATATACTGTACATATACATATGGCTAGTTGACATCTATATATTAATTAAGGGCGAACCCAGTCACCACTTAGCATCAGCTTAGAGTTTCAGATCATCTTCCTAAGAGTCAATAACATAAGAAGACCAGAAACCACCTTTTTGTAGTGTCTAGATGTAAACCCACTAATTGATTCAATGAGGTGTGATATTGAAGTTTTTTTTCTGGAAGCTTTCCTAGATGATTAATCAGAATAAGATTTGGAAATTTAGTAATTTAGTCTCATGTTGATTGCAATTCAAATTGTTTGGATTTGATGATAACATTAAAAAATACCAGCATTACTATGGATTGGTTGAAATCGGTCTGCCTCTAAATCTAAATCAGCCTAAATCTAAATTTTAGTCTGGTTTAAAAAGCCTGGAAATGTCGGGTAAGGGGTAACCCCCACCACCACCAGTCCTGTCAAACTCAGAGAAAGCCTGGATTGCTCACAGTGGCTCATGACTTATACACAATTGTACAATTGACCATCAAGACATTTTGACAGTCCAGAAACTGCTACATTGCTCTTTCACTTTATCTATAATGTCTTTACTTTAATAGTGTCAGTTCAAACTTCTTTGCTGACTCAGCAGCACTTGCCTTTGTAAGGTCACTGGAGACACCTTAACACGATGGGTAACAATGAAATACATTAAATCATTATTATGTTTCAGTGTTTTCATTGTATGTGGTCAATACCGTTCCTGTTGTTGACTAAAAGGAAAACACATTTACTGTTCAATGAGGTTTAAAGCAATCTTTTATGGGTTATTATAGAGAAAGTGCATTTCAAAGACTTTATATGCTGTCCTGGCAGACATAGAGATACAATTTTGTTCTTGATATTTACTGGTGTGCATTTTTTTCAAAATATAGAGAAATGTATCATTTGGGAACTGAAGTAATTTTCATTTAAATGTTCATTTTCTCAACTTGTCCCAGAAGCCTGCTTGCAAAGATTATCATTTTACCTTTAGCACCTTCCATATTGCTTTATTTTTGCAACTTCTAGCCTCCAGGCAAAACCTCCTTTAGAGGGCCATGAAAGTGCATTTTACAGCACAGAATTGTAGTAAATGTTGACATAATTTTTAATGGCTGTTGCAAATTTACAGTTAGAAATTACTTTCTTTGAAGGTCATTGATTAACTTGTTTTCAAACATCTTGATAAATAGAAGTCATTTAAATTGGGTACATCTGGGACATTCAAACTGGTGCAAGCAAGTTTGTACTTGCAGAGGTTATGAACTTGATTACAAATATGCTTAGCACAAAGTACATTTGCAAGTTTCACACTACAGAGGTAGAATTAGAAGGATAGAAAATGTGAGAACTGTAGTTAAAATGTTATTTATTCTGTGCCTTCATTTCCTGTAGGATACATAAAGCATAGTCTCTCACCATGGGAGGATAAGGGATAACTGTAAAGATAATTTTACAATAAATGTACAGCATAAAAACACCACTGCAATACAGACCTACCCATATGCAGCTCAAACAATAAATAATCACACCCATATATTCTTTAGGCTGCCCATTTTCCAAACTGCTTTGGATTACACGTGCAGTTACACTAGTATTAAGTGATTTATTACTGCATCCAAACTCCACACTGTCACTTTTAAGCACATGCACTTTGAAGAATGCAGGGCCAAGGAATAACCCTGTTACAGATGGGAGAAACTAATAAGCAACACTCTGGCAATCTTGCCCCTCCTTCTGTGCACCTTGATTGATACAATTATATTCATACTCCCCCACCAGTACTATTGGCAGCATGTTGGTGGCCTTTCAATGCAGGTGATTTATTTATTTCTTTACCATCCTTTATCTGTCCTCCTATTGTTGCCCCCAAATGCTTTCCTGAAGACTTTTTCCAGTTGGCACTTCTAAGTGATGCCTGTGCCCCTCTGGCTCTGCTGCTATTACACTAGTCCAGAACTATCAAAAGTGACCACAAGTCAATCATAGGAACTACATAATTTAAATTGGTGAGGCCTTTAAATTAAATGCATATTCTATTGTCATTCTTAGAGAACCATTGCTGAGACCATTGTGTTCTTAGACATTAGTTTCCTGTGGTGGTGGTGGGTAATCTCTGGTTCTAGTGGTGGCTATTGTCGTAATTTATCTGATCAATCCTACAATCCAGAAAAACAACTAGTTACATTAGTTAAGTTGGGTTGAAAAAGGTCAAAGTTTATTCATTTCAACCCCTCCAAATGAACCCCAAGGCACACATATATAGTGTATAAAGTAACCCCTCTTGTAAATTATAATGATATTATAAGTCACTTCGGAGTTCCATGACCTGTATAAAAACACAAGACCAAAGGCCTTGTGTTTTTATATGAACAATCACAAATATGGAGCGCTCACCTCCCAACTCATCTCACAGTTGTTGTGCCAGGTGCTGAACCGGAAGACCCCAATCCTGTCGAAGGGTCACATCAATACTCCAAGAAATTACCAGCAGCACACTGTTAGTCTTGCATAAGTGCTCAAGTGCAGATTTATTGTGTAGCCCATAGCATATAAAGGCAACGTTTCGGACCTCCCAGGTCCTTTGTCAAGCTTGACAAAGGACCTGGGAGGTCCGAAACGTTGCCTTTATATGCTATGGGCTACACAATAAATCTGCACTTGAGCACTTATGCAAGACTAACAGTGTGCTGCTGGTAATTTCTTGGAGTATTGTGTTTTTATATGGTCATGGAACTCCTCGGTAACCATACTAAACTAATGTAACTGGTTTTTTTTTTGTCTCCTGGATTGTAGGATTGATCAGGTAAATTAGTACAATATCCATGTGCCTTTGGGTTCAGTTTCAGTGAGTCATGTGACAGAAATGACATAACTAAGCTCCAATTATAACCGTTTTATAAATATATATATATATATATATATATATATATATATATATATATATATATATATATATATACACACATACTTATACTGATCTATACACTCACATATATAAACTATATACACACCAATATCTATACTAATTGTAGACTTACTTTCACAATAACCTTTGATATTCTGCTTGTCCAATATATTATCCAAGCCACTCTTAAAGTCATTCATAGAATCTGCCATCACAACAACACCCGGCAGGGCATTTCACAACCTTACTGCCCTCACAGCAAGGAACCACATTTCAATGCCCTATTTATTCCTATTGTTTTATTCGATTTCTGATGCTCTACTTAAGTATGCACCGTATGTAATTGTTTAAAGGGGACCCGTCACCCAAAAAAAACCACTCCAAATCCTAATTTATCACATTAGTCAAGCAAAATTAACTTTAATTACACTATATAAATTATTTGAATCTTGTTTCCTTCAGTCTGGGAATTCATAATTATAGCAAGCAGGCAGGAGCCATTTTGTGGACAGTTTTATTAAGGCAAGTCTTGCATCATCTCAGAATCTTGTTTGTGCACCAGAATGGGGGACCTGATGTCCATCCCCATGCCCTGGCTACACAATTAAACGGTAAAGAGAACGGGGGAATGTATGGAGAGCAGTGACATCTAGGAAGTGCTGAATGGAAAGTGAAAGTAATTGTCTGCCCCGCCTCTATGCCACTGGCATAGAGGAGGGGCAGACAATATTTGATTGACAGCTGAGATTTCTAAATGAGTTTACAACAGTTATGAACGCTTTAATAAAAAAAAGAATTTGGATTTATTTGAAAAGGACTTTTATTATACCGCTTTTTATGTCTGGGAAACAGATCCACTTTAAATAATTATGAGAACAGGGAATCACAGAGCTTATTGCTAGCACTTTTAGTCAGAAATGAATTTCATTAGACCATAAAGATTTTGTAAGAGTTGGTCATGTAGCTCAGCTGGAAGGTAACATCTAGATATTTTATAGAATTGTACTTTCAGCCCTAATAAATGTAAATGGAAATATGGTGAGGTCCAAGAAGCCTGTGTTCAATATATAACTGATGAGCAAACACTTTATTTATTGTCCTCCTAGCCTCATATGTAAGATGAGGTCCCCAACCAGTGGCTTACAAGCAAATGTTGCTCACCAACCCCTTGGATGTTGCTCCCTGTGGCCTCAAAGCAGCTGCTTATTCTTGAATTCCTGGCTTGGAGGCAAGTTTTTGTTACATAAAAACCAGAGACTGCCAAACAGAGCCTTCTGCAGGCTGACATTTCGCATAGGAGCTACCAAATGGGCAATCACATCCCTTATTTGGCACCCCTAGGAATTTTTGTCATGCTTGTGTTGCTCCCCGACTCTTTTTACATATGAATGTTGCTCATGAGTAAAAAAGGTTGGGGACCCCTTAGGGCCATTTATTTAAGTAAAAAAAGTTGTGTTGAGAAGTGGGAGAATTTTGGCAGGCATGAAATACAGTGCTTTTTATGCTCCACAATGGACAGCAAAAAAAAAGGGCATAAAAAGTTGCAACTTAACTGTGAGTGTAGAAATGCACATCATGAAAGTGGCTACATGTGGGTGGGTGCAACAAGACAAGTGCCCACGAACTAAAGGTACAACAGAGCACTGTATTTCATGCCTGCCAAAATTCTCCCACTTCTCACAACTTTTTTTAGGTAAATAAATGGCCCTAAGGGGTCCCCAACTTTTTTTTACTCATGAGCAACATTCATATGTAAAAAGAGGAGGGGGAAGTAAATATAATTTTGCATCTTGTCTCCCTTTGTATATGAACCCTCTTACTGTAGGTAGTACAGTACTTTATTCTATATAATTGCATATTCATTTTAAACTAGTGAGCAACGGACAACAGTGTGTGATTTGAGAGCAAGGCTACCTATACCAAATAATATATTGGGGGGGGTTATTTAACAAAGGTCGAGTTTTAGAGTTCTTTATACCTTGAATGAAATCACAAATGGTAACTTATGGTGAATGGTATCTTATTTAAGAAAAAACTCAAATAGGAACAACCCGATTCTGCGAGTTAGAGTCGAGAAAACCCGAAAATGGGGAAAAATCTCGAATTGTTCGAATCATACGAGTTGTCAGGCAAAACCCTCTGAAACAATCTCAAACATCATGCAGGCTGTTAATGGTTCAAGGGACCTCTGCCATTGACTCCTACATGACCTCAGCAGGTTTTAGATGGTGTATTTTCAGATTTGAGCTATTTCCAGGGTCGAGGTATAAGAAATTTTGAAAAATTCGAGTTTTTATTTTTTTTTAACCTGAAAATGTGAATTCTGACCAAAAAATACAACTCAAAAACTCAAATTTTTATGGAAATCTCTAAATTTAATAAATCTGCCCCTAGGTGTTAATTTGTGCTCTATAATGCAGGTACCTTGTTAGTAACTACAGTATAAAACTGGTGTTTTTGGCCATTTATTTGTACATTTTTAACCATTTATTTTTAGTGAAATGTCCTGGGAGGTATGTACATAGCCCTTGTAACTATTTTCTTCAGTAAAGTGAATAATGTTCATCCTGCTGTTAAATATAAGGTTGTTACATGCTCCAAAAACTCTACTATAGTTTATATAAACAGGCTGCTGTGTAGCCACGGGGACAGTAATTTAAGCACAGGATACACAGTTGATAAAATGAAGAATCCCATTATACTACTAAAGAGCTTATCTTTTTTCTGTTATGTATCCTGTGCCTTTTCTCCTTTTTCAGCTTTGAATGGCTGTCCCCATGGATACACAACAGCTTGTTTATATAAACTATTGTAGAGTTTCCGAAGCAAATAAACAAGTTTTACCAGTGCAGGGCAACACTAAATTATATTGTCATTATTTTAAAACACTTTCAGTTTTTTGTGTTACTGTTCTTTTAATTTCAGCTTTATTTTTTATTGCACTTGTGCATCGTCAAGAATGTGGTGCTCCTACAGATGTACCCCAGCCTGGTGCAGTTTTTAGAGATTAGGGACCGGCCCGGAGTATTAGGCAAGTGATTATTATGACTGGGGGGAGGGGTGCCTAACATTTGATAACCCCTTTACTATTCCTTTATAATCCATTATTTGGAAGCACATCATTCCAGCATATATAAAAAATTTTTGATTGCAGGGCTTTGTTTATTCTACTGCTACAGGGAACACACGGGTGTGAGGAGCTGCAACCCATTACAAGCTGGGACTATTACAGTCACTGAACTGACATCCATAAGTGAATCTAAAACAGCTTGCAGGAAACATGAGCCTCCTGGGCAGCAAATCTCATTCTCTTTAGAAATCCATCAGTTTTTCATGTCTTTTTCAATAAAAGGGATTCGGTTTGGATATAGAATTAGATGGATGCCCCATACTAGACAATACTTGATATAAAACAGCCCTCAAAATCCAATCCAGCAACCCATTCCTAACAAGTTCATTACTGTTTAATTTAATCACAAAATGTCATCCAAATGCCACTTACTCTACAGCCTCACTGGAGATTTACCTATTTGTTCTACATTTAAAATGAATTGCTCATTATTCTGTCATTCCAAGATTTTATTCTGCAATTTATTTTATGATCCCTGACAAGCAGAAAATGAGCCTTGTTCTTCTACATGGCTTGCATATTAATAAAGGTTTGTGTCTACCATCACCAGTTTTATGCAACACTTTTGGAACAGGTGGCATAAGGAAATTACATATAATAATAAAAAGGATATCAAAGGTCTTGATGGTTCACTTCCTCTGCCGGTTTCCAAAAGGTCTGTTCTCCCTCAGACCCGCATACAAATCCAATTCAAAGCTGCAAAGTGAAACCAGCGCTCATCCAGCACGAGGTATAGGCAAAACAAAAGGGAGCAAGAAATTTATTCTCATATAGTGTAGTAATTTTTTATATAGATGGATTACACCCCTTGTGAAATAAAATTATTTCTAAAAAGGTGCCTCCTCCAAATTATGTTATTTGCCGTGCTTAGAATTTACACACTGAGGTGAGACTCATGTGAGTATACTCACGAACGTTTAAACGTAGTTTAGGCGTTTAGAAATATAGTTAGATGTTCATCCCCTCAGTTTTCTCGAGACGCCGGCAAGGAACAACTATACCGGCTGCCTGAGTGACTCCTACAGATGGCGGACTGGTGACTTGTATTTTAAATGCGATATTTTAACAGCAATATTGTAAGTGCGATTTTACTGATATTATTGAGATTAAAAGAGTGACGTTTTTACACTATGTCAGCGCATTGTTTTCAAGCCACAGAGCCTGGAGAAAACTGAGGGGATGAACATCTAACTATATTTCTAAACGCCTAAACTACGTTTAAACGTTCGTGAGTATACTCACATGAGTCTCACCTCAGTGTGTAAATTCTAAGCACGGCAAATAACATAATTTGGAGGAGGCACCTTTTTAGAAATAATTTTATTTCACAAGGGGTGTAATCCATCTATATAAAAAATTACTACACTATATGAGAATAAATTTCTTGCTCCCTTTTGTTTTGCCTATACCTCGTGCTGGATGAGCGCTGGTTTCACTTTGCAGCTTTGATAAGGAAATTACAGTAAGATCAGGTTACATTAGAAGTACCACAAATAACCCCAGGCTTGCTTTATCTTATCCTAGAACAAAGGCATAGAGTGCAAACTCTGTAAATTATTTTCCTTGTTAAACATGATGAACCTTACACTATGAACATCAATATTACAAAATTAAAGTCTGACCGTTAATCTGTATATTCTGAGTTCTGTATATCCAGTGCTATGGGTCAGTACAAGTGGAGGCAATAAAATCAATGTAAAGCAGTAAAATGACAAGATAGATGCAGAATCATTATAAAATCACGTACAGGAACACAAATGCAAGTGTGGTGTGCTTAACGGGATTCTGTCACGGTAAAACATGTTTTTTTTCCAAAATGCATCAGTTAATAGTGCTCCTCCAGCATTTTTCAAAAGAACAAACTGATTTTTTTATATTTGATTTTTAATTCTGACATGTTGTCTGTTACCCCAGTCATGTGTTCTGATAAACTTCAGTCACTCTTTACTGCTGCACTGCAAGTTGCAAGTGATTCCCCCCTAGAAGTAGTGTGGGGAGGATTTGCAGGGTCAGATCATCATGATCATCAACAACACAGTTCCTACTCAAAACTGTCATCATTATTTGGTGGCACCCATCGTCTATCCCTATCATCATCATCATCTTAAGCCACAAAATTATATACTCATGCATATATAGTTAAAAACAAAATTTGTCACATATTAAAATACATTAGACCCCAAAAAAAGCCTAAAACGTTTCATGCTTACCCAGCACTTAATAGGCATCCCTGTGATTATGATATATGCATGAGTATATAATTTTGTGGCTTGATATATGCCTTTTTGGTCACTAAAGGTCTCTCATGTATTGACCTACTAACTATACAGAAGTGCTTTATAGTTTTGGGATAATCATCATCTTCCCATAGATCCAAACCTACATTACAATTGGAAACCACACAACTTATATGACCTGCATCTCTGGATCAGTAGCCTGCTCCCTTGCCATTTGGGGATCCTGATGAATATCCCCTATGCTGATATACAGGGGTATGTCACGTTCTCCTCAGACAGTAATACCTCACTGCCGCATACAAGCATAACCGTGAACACAGCAGAAATGGTTCCACTTAACTCAGCTCTAACAAACTTCTGTACTACACAGGCTAGATCTCACTACAACTCCATCTCCTTCTATGACAAAAAACAGACTATATGGTGAAATTGTAATGATACTTTTGATATAAATTTCTACTTTGTCAGAATGCATTCTTTTCAAAATATATATATATATATATATATATATTCATTTTCAGAAATTTCCTAAAAGCTGCTAACTTTATGATTTACAGTTTGGAATAAAAAAGACATTCACCCATTTTGTATAAATGATATTGTTTATGCACCGAAAATGAGAGGTAAAGAAATGGTTGTCACTTACCGTATATATTCGAGTATAAGCCGAGTTTTTCAGCCCCCAAAATATGCTAAAAAACTCAACCTCGGCTTATACTCGGGTCAAGCGCAAAAATGGTCGCCGGCATCTAAGAATAGTCGCCGGCGCCTAAGAATAGTGGAAGGCTTCCAAGAATAGTCGCAGGCTTCCAAGAATAATTGCCGGCATCCAAGAATAGTCTCCAAGAATATTCGCCGGCATCCAAAAACGAGATGCCGGCACCTCCAATGGGAGCAGAAACCCTCAATTTTTTGATTGAAACTTACCAGAAGCTGCTGCATTTCTCACCCTAGGCTTATACTCGAGTCAATAATCTTTACCAGTTTTTGGAGGTAAAATTAGGTACCTCATCTTATACTCGGGACGGCTTATACTCGAGTATATACGGTAATGCTTTTCTGGTGCAAATTGCCTTGGCAGTATTTTAATTGTAGTGATCAGTGAGAATGTACAGTGCAAACATTTTGGGGCCTCACACCCCCTTTCTCAATGTATCATTCCCCATCACCAACACCAAGTGGCGCAAATCTAAAACTCGAAGTACGTGTCCATCTCCATTCCAGTTGTTGCGATAATCATGCTGGAAAGGGATTGGTCTGAAACTTAGTAGTTGTCAAGACAACTTGTAGACATTCCATTTCAGAAAGATAAAACCTTACACATTAGTTACTGTGCTCAACTACTGCCTAACAAAGACAGGGAACATGCAACCGAACAGGCATCAGGTTTACTGTTACTGTGAACAAATTATATATTGTAATGCTTGTTACATATAAATCTTTGATAAAGAATGTTTAATTGCAGTACCACCTGCTTTTTTGTGCTTGATTAGTGCGCAAGATCATTATATGTGTATTTGTGTGATTGGAATCCTGTAATTATTGGGGGATTATTTGATTTTAGCCACTTAAAGGGGTTGTTCATCTTCCAACACTTTTTTTCAGTTCAGTTGTTTTCAGATAGTTCACCAGAAATAAAGATGTTTTCCAATTACTTTCTGTTTTCTATGTGTGACTGTTTTTCTAATATTGAAGTGTAAAGTGTAATTTTTCACTTTCTGAAGCTGCTCTGGAAAGGGGGGGGGGGTAAACTGTTCTAAATGGATTCATTTAGTTGATACATTTCTTATCTTTGTCCCTGCTGAGCAGAATCCCTGGGTTTCATTACAGGCAGCTGTTATAATTTATACAATAGTTGCTATTACTCCAGAGATGCTGCTGAGAAATATATCAACTAAAATTGTAACATTTTAGAGGCTGCACCTGAATTACTGAGCTGCCAGTTTCAAACACCAGAGACAGGGACATTAAACATTTAATTTAGATCTTGAAAAAATGGTAAAAAATAAAAAATGGAAAGTAAATGGAAAAAGTCTTTATTTTTGGTGAACAATCTGAAAACTGAAAAAAGTTTTGGAAGATGAACAACCCCTTTAAATACAAATTTGTAAAAAAAAAAAAAATCTATATGGGCAAGCTTTTCTTACCCAGATTGCCCTCTATAACCTTTGATTCTAAAATTTGGTAACTCAGCCAGGGTGGCATTGTGTTCCATTTTCAGAAAGTGTTGTGCTATAGGAGTATTCATTTTGTTCACAGTGTGAGATATGTTTATTAAACAGGTGTGGTAACCCCTAATTTTAAAAGAGCCACTGGATCTTGGATGTCTGCATTAATTACCTCTAATGATACCACTGGGAAAGGTCCCTGCCACTAGTTTGGAAAGAAAGGTTTGTTTACCCTGCAAGAAATTAGTTATGGCGTGTACCAGTTGAACCCTATATGTCTCTTATACACAAAAACACGAAATAGTACACCAATCTGTGGATCATCTTGTAAAATGTGCCAGTTCCTCAAAATAATATTCTTAATCAACTTTCAATACACTCAGGACAATACATATGTGCAAAAGCAATGTGGTTCACTAGTTAATTTTCATCTTATTTATCAGCAAGGCTTAACACCCTTTCTTCTTCATTACCCAGCACATTGTAATCACAGCCACGTGCTAGGAACTTTTGTATTTAATCTTTATAGGGACACTTGGATCCTTGGCATATGATGTGTGGTGAGGTCACTACTAGGATACCTGGGAAAGTCCAGGACGGAGCTTATTTATGCCCCAGGTTCCTAACAGAGTGGTTCTGGGACTGCTAGTCGAGCCCGGGTGTTTTGAGTTGTCCTGAGGTATTTCAGGTGGTTAATTAAAGAGGCAGCTCAAGCCAGAGTGGAGAGTTCCTGGCTGGGGAAAATACACAGGAAAGCTGCCTATGTGAGAGGGATTGAAATCACCAAAAGGTTTCGGATTTTAGATATTCCTGTATGTTCTTTGTTTTGGGGAGACAGGCGGTAAGCGGTAGGCCTTCTCCTGGTTAGTTAGGAAAACTGACCTGTATTAGTTAGAAGCCCATTAAGTGGCAGTGGTTTTATTTTGAATTGTTTGTTTTGTTTATTTTTGTGCAAGAGACAATAAACTGCCAAAAAGAGACTACACTCTCATGAGTTGTGCTTGTGCCGTGTGCTGTGTTACCCCAGGAAAACTGATCCCAGCTACTCAAACCCTTACAGATGTCAGAGTTCTCCTCTCCTGCAAACTAAGGGGAAAGGGAAGCTTTAGCATTAGCTATGGCAGAAAATACTAGATCAACTAGATCTTTTCACCCTTATCAAATGGTATAATATTATTACGGATGGAAGATTGTGTGGCTGTTGATGAAATGCACTAATGTGTAGTGATGGGCAAAATTTTTCCTTATAAATAAATGCCCATAGTGTATTGTGTGCTGAAAAATTTGCCACAGAGTGGAAAAAGTTGGCATGAAAAAACACCCATTGACTTCAATGAGGTTTGCAAATTTTTGCAGCTTTGTAAATTTTTGTTGGCAAAATGGGACCAATTCGCTCATCAATACCACTGGGACATAATGTGGTGTTGACTTCCTTCTCTGGTTTACTAATCCCTGTCTGACAAGTTCTTTACCTGCAGATGCTTGATATTCTGGAATGTCTTATTCTCATCTTCCGACCTTGATTTGTCTGCTCTCTGGGTGTTGCCGATTCCTTATAATAAAATTCACACCTCCCAACATTTGAAAAGGGTAAAGAGCGACAAACAAATCTGCCATGTGTCGCACAGCAAAAATTTTGTGGCTACACCATGCCATTTTGTGGCCACACCCCTTTACACATTTTTAGGGGGTTTTGGGGTCTTGTTTTATGTGTTATTACAGTTTTGCTATTGAAGGTAAAATAGTAGTACACACCTGGGACAGAGGGCAAGAAATTCTGGGTTTCCTGTGAATCTCTTGCAGCAACATATTCATTTTGATTATTTAATTATAGCCATATACTAAGTTTGCTCAGCTATAATAGACTTAGGGCAAGGCCAGACATGGCGTTTTATGTTGCGTTTTTAAAAAAAGCTCAGTCGGGTGTAAATACTCCACTAAAACCACACGCGACCCTCAACATGCGTTTTCATGCGTTTTTCAGCGCGTAGGTTTCTTTTCCCAACATGCAACTCTCATTGTTCTCATTCCCCATAATTCCAATGGCTGGAAATAGAAAATATTTATAAATAGAAAAACTATTTACATGCAAAATGGAGCAGGAATGATTGTCAATACACAATATAATTACGTCACCGGCCGTAAAAACGTATATGTATCATTTATCTCGCAAGAATTTGAACGCCATATTTAAAATACACTGCGTATTTACTTAAAGTGTGTTTTCAAACTTGCAGCTCCCATAGAGTCTATTGATTTGGTAGTTTCTTGACGTATTAATACTGGCGTCCTGTGGCGGATTTCAGCTTGCAATCGCCCTGTGAGAATTGCCAAAGTGCGTTTTCCATTAGTTTCAGTGGTAGTGCAGCTTATGCTTATTTACGCCAGACGGAGCTTTTTTAAAAATGCAACGTAAAAACGCCACATCTGGCCTTGTCCTTAGGGTAAGGCCACACTGGGCGTTTTGAGGAGATTTGGTCGCCTGGCGACAAATCGCCTCGTCTTTGCGGTGACCAATCTCCCCAAACGCCTTCCCTCACTCTGCAACAGCTAAAATGAAAAAACGGCAGCACTAATTACGCACGGCGTTTCTTTTTCCAAAGTCGGCCGAAGTTTCCTCGCGACTTTGGAAAACGAACGTCGCGTGTGATTTGCGCCGGCGTTTTTTCATTTTAGCTGGTGCAGCGTGAGGGAAGCCGTTTAGGGAGATTGGTTGCCACAAAGACGAGGCGATTAGTCACCAGGCGACCAATTCTCCCTAAAACGCAAAGTGTGACCTTACCCATAATGGCATCTTGTCTCCTTCATCAATGATAAAAAAATGGGACTGTGGGGTTTGCCCATTATCATCTCTCCAATTTGTCTTAATTATGGAAACAATTATAAAAAAGGATTATCCCTTCCAAGCCTGATGCTTGCAAATGCCACTAGTGCAGCGAGTAAGCCCTTTACCGTGCAGCACTAAGGTACTACATGCATGTCAGTCATTTTGCATTTTGCTGCAAGCATATAGTATCTATGTGCTTGACAATTAAAGGGTTAAGTGACATGGCACTTACCTAAATATTGAAGTTATCTTTATCTGATTCACATTCTGCCCTATTTTAATATAATTACATGATTAATGGCTCCCATAACAAAATTGCTGTAACACAAGTAACTCATTATCTACAAATTTCTTTCTTTATTCCAAAGTCTTTTTTTGTTTTGTTCCTCTTTTTTTTCATCAAGACATTCAAGCGTAGCTATGATCCATTTGCCAATCTACTTTATTCAATAGTACAAAATGTGCTAGTATTTTAGAATAGCTTTTGCAGGCTGACAAGGCAGTTTGATAGGCACTGTAATTTTTAGATTTCTCATATTTGTTTTATTTCATATAACCTAGTCCCATGATATAGCAGTTTCTGTCTATCCATATATTTTTTTCAACATTTAATTCATTTTGTAGTTTTCAAAGGAATACAGGTTCAGAACAAAGGTGCAACAAAAGAAAACAAATATGGAAAAAGTTTTGTTCCAGAACATGATGACCAGATCTAATTCTAGGTAAACTGTTAATGCACATTACTCTACATCTACATTTATGACGTTCCCATGTGCATTATTATTAGGTTATCTACTTTGTCCTGTCTATTGTACATCTTACTGCTATCTATTGTGACTATGGGGCAAATTCACTAAGATTCGTAGTTGCGCCAGGCGTAACTTCGCCACACTTCGCCAGGCGTAGTTTCGCCAGCGCTACGCAAATTCACTAAAATCCGAAGTTGCGCTCAGGGGTAGCTTAAGGTTGCGAAGTTGCGCTAGCGTTGATTCGCTAAGCGAAGCGAAGTTACGCTAGTTATGGTTAATTTGCATACGGCGCCAAATTCAAATTTCAATGGAGGAATATGTAGCAGCACTACAAATGCCTTGGCAAACCTTCAAAACATCAAATAAAATTTTTATTTTGCCCTACACATGTGCCCACTGTATAGTTAAGTTGCCATGAGTTAGGAAATGTAGGGGGGAAGGAGGGGAGCCCCAAAAAAAATTTCGATCTTTTTCAGCCTATCACCCATAATATAGAAAAAAACGCCAGCGATTTTTGGGACTTAGAAAATTTTTTAACTTTTTTTGAAGAAATCCCTATCTACTCTATTGCGCTTCGCCTGGTCTGAGGTGGCGAAGGAAGTCTAGCGCAAAAGGTAGCGTTCAGAACAATGCACGCATTAGTGAATTTTTAGTGTGGGAGTTTTTTTTAAATAAATGCAGTAGTGAACAAAAAGTAAAAATAAACAATTGTTTATTATGACATGGATGGTCTAATGCATTTTGTACCAATCGGGGGACTTCCTTATAGGCTAATGATCACATCCCTGTACAAGCTTTTTACAGGTTTTGTGGCCAATCAAAACATGCAATATATTCACCAATCCAAAGATGCAAACCGCTTCAAAAACCACTAACCAATGGGGACATACAAAAAAGTCAATAAAGATAACCCTATAAAATAGGAGGTTAACTTATTGACTTTTGCTTTTTAACATATGTGGGGAAAGTAATAAAAGTTGCAAAGACCAAAACAATTAGCACAAATAAGAATAAAAAGTCTAATTTCCTAATAATACTCTAGTAATACTCCTTAAACTATTACATTACGAATTTTAATTGCGCATTTCCCACTTTTAAGACGTGCCTGAAGGTGTTGTATTCTTTTGGAGCAAACATAACTTTTTCAGTAAGAAGTTTTATTACATTCACTGCGCACTGGCGCCAACTATAAAATTCGCAAACCTTCAGAAGTGGTCACTAAACAGTTTCCGGTTCGCAAAAGCTATATTAAATTTGCACAAAGGCAAATTTGTTCGCACAGTGAATATTTTAACCATTACTGACTTTTATTACATTCTCCCAATATTGCCCAATGTATAGAAGTTATTGAGCCCTTCACATGTTAAGTAGTTTTTTCTGTCTTTTTGTTTTCCTTCTCCTTTTTTAATGATCAATTTGTTTGGTTGTAAAAAGAATGTAATTTCATACACTAGGAGGAGGATCCCTCTACCTGCCTGCACTTTTTGATTGGTCTATTCATTGTATATCCCAGTTGGTTAATGGGTTCTGAAGCTGTTTGCATATTTAGATTAGTGAATGGGTTGCATGTTTTGAGTGGCCACAACCCCTATAAAGAGCTTGTAAGGGTTGTGATATGATCCTATCTGTAAGTGCCGCTTGGCATGAAACACATTACACTATCCATTTCCTAATAAATTGTTTAATTTTACTTTTTGATCACTACTGCATTTATTCAAAGAGTCTCACACTAAAACTTTTCATTATAGCGGATGGGAAGACAGGAGGAGGCAGTACGGGGAGATTGTCGCCCAGAAGAAGAGGCTATTAGTCGCCAGGTGACAAAATCTCCTGGAATCTCCTCATGTGAACTAACCCTAAGCTAGCCTTGGTAGTTCTACCTTGACCATGTGGAAGAACCATTTAATTGGTTATTTGAGCTGTTCTTTTTTTTTCTGTGCTGTGAAGAGATATCTCTATGCTCTTGCAATGGTAACACCCTTTTATGATGTAAGCTCTGTCATATATTCCCAAGTTTACAATAACTCTGATTTCTTTGTGATTTTAGAATCTACGTAGCTCATGTCAAATAAACTTTATCTTTTCACCTCAAGTGGTCTCCACACATGTGTCTGAGTAGTGTTTTTTTTCTCAGAAATTGACTGAGCCAAGATATTAATTAACCAAAGTGGGTGGAGAGATTCCTTGCTACTTGGAAGCATATTAGTCTGCTTTTAAGATTTGTTTCTGAGTTCACTACTGCCAATACAGTCTGGGCTCCTATTTACTATTGCTGCCACCATCTGGGATTCCTGTCTTCACAAATGGCTGCTCTGTGTCTGGTTTCTTGTTTTGCTTCAAAAGAGAGTAACCCATTAAATATGACCATGCTGTTCTGACAAACCTAAGGCTAATTGTACAGTACATGCTCTTTTTCAGAGCTCCATCTTGGTCCTCACTGTTACCTAAAGCATGAAAGACGCATTAAAGAAAAGGTCCATCTCAAACTAAAGATCAGAAAGGACCTGTTTAGTAGAGGGATCATCATAAAAAAAATGTTGCTCTTGCACATAAAGCATACTAATTAGTAGGGTGGGTAACCAAATTGCAATTTGCAATAATATTATACACATTAGTACAATTTTTACATAAAAGTTAGCTAACTTTAAGCCGATATAACTTTGGGTAAACAAGTTCATGAAATGTCTAATAATTTCTAATGAATTTCTAAGATTAGAATACTAATATTTATGCTTGTACAAATGGAATATGCGAGCATCATGGATCTGTCACGATTCTGAAGAAAATTATTTTCTTTAAGTTATTTATTTTATTTCAGTTCTTGAAAATTAGTTTTTGACCAAAAGCAATATTTATCTATAGCGCTGACTTTTTTTTAATGTAGCATAGTAAATCCTCTATCCCTCTATCCATAATTTATGTTTCCCTCAGCTGGATGATCTATAGCATATACTTTCTCCATGCAAATCACTTAATTTATTTCCTCCATTCATTATTTCATTCTTTTCCAGTATTTTACCATACAGTATTTCAGTTTTTCATTTTGTTTTCATGACATATGTATTTCTGCCCAGTATTCATGGGCTTAAAGCAATTTATACTAAAAAATCTCTTCAACTTGCTTGAAGAATTTTTATGGTTTAAAAATGATTGATAATTCTGACGCCGGCGACTTTTGATGTGCATTAAATTCAATGGGCATCTGTTTAATTGTGGCTGGCATCTAAATTGCAGCTGACATTGGAATTGTCGCCAGCATCGGAATTGTCGCCCGATGCTGCAATGGGCGAATTTATTGCTGCAATAAATTCGCCCATCACTAGTTAGCTGCTTTCTTCCAGCTTCTTATAAGTAAATGCAAACATGTGATTGGTTGTGATAAGTTACTGTCCAGATGCAAATTTGCCCAGTGTTGATAAATGAGCCCCAGTAAACTTCTATCCTTGACAAACTAATGAACACATTTGATGTCCAGTAACACCTGTATGCTGACAATGCTCAATTGTATCTCTCCACTCCCAATCTCTCCTTATACACATATTTTTACCTATGTTGTTGTCAGTTTGCTTATATCAAATTTAGCAGCTCTTTTGTACTGGGCAAACTTAGTGCCTTTTATTATATAACCCCTTAGAACTAAAGTCTCTTTGATATAAACATAATTTTTTAGTAAGATAGGTTTTACATGTGTGCCTGGAACTACACAGCAGTTAAATCGCTGCTTTAAGTCTTTTTCCAGAGTTGATTGCCATTTTACTTGCAGAGTTTAAATAATTGTACTGTAATTGTAAATAAAGTGCAGGAGTGTTTATCCCCTAAAGGAACCCAGTTGTTTTCCAAATTTCCTCCTTTTGCTAATACACATTTCATCATTTTACTTTTTCAATAAAGGAATGAGTTAGTTTGCCTTCATACATTTGACTTTGCATTACTGATTAATTATAATTTAGATTCACAGTCATGGTTAGAGTGGCAGTCCCTATTATAGATCCAGACAATTGCAAATGGTTTCGATGGGGCTTGGGATTTAAACAAGATAGAAATCAATTTCTGTATCAGAGGTTTTTATGGATTTTGTTCTATAATTCATGTACGGTGTGCAGGTTCAGTTATTTTTGTTGTTGCCATTTCAAACAAAAGAGCTGCTAATTATGTTGGTACAGAGAACAAGCACACTTTCATGAGGGTTTTTGTCTTCTTTCAACAAAGGCGGTGCCTCATCATGGATAGGATATATATCCTAACAAGGCTGCTGTTGATAAAAGGTATGTATAGGTGTATAATGACCATTTAATGAAGATACTAAGGGCTCTTACTGACGAGCGGTTGAAGCTGCGCTCCCCTGCGCTCCGTTTTTCTGCGTTCAGCCGCAGGGGAGCACAGGAATAGACGCATTAGGTTTTTTTCAATGGGGCTGTACTCACACAGTTGCGTGTAGGCGACAAACGCAGGTTGAGACGCAACATGCTGCATTTTTCCTGCATTCGGCGCCTACACGCACCTGTGTGAGTACAGCCCCATTGAAAAAAACCTAATGCGTCTATTCCTGCGCTACCCTTCGGCTGAACGCAGAAAAATGGAACGCGGGGGAGCGCAGCTTCAACCGCTCGTCAGTAAGAGCCCTAATTGTAATATAAACTATCTTTCTAATACAGGTATGGGATCCATTATCAGGAGAGCTCTGAATTACGGGGAGGCAGTCTCCCATAGACTCAATTATAATCAAACAATTCAGATTTTTCAAATTGATTTATTTTTCTCTGTACAAAAGAAACCATACCTTGTACTTCATCAAAACTAAGATATAATAAATCCTAATTAGAGGCAAAACAATCCTAGTGGGTTTATTTAATGTTTAGTAGACTCAATGTATGGAGATGCACATTATGTAAAGATCCCTTATCCAGAAAATCTAGAGCATTCTGGATTATAGGTCCCATACCGTAGATTTCAAACATAAAGCTGCAGGTATTTGCAGAATTGCCTGCAATATTTGATGTTTGTGATAACACATTTCTGGTTGTATTTCTTTCTCAAAGGCTTTGTCACTAAGGATTTTATACACTGCAGTGTTAAATATCTGGCCAAAGTTATTCATCCTTCTTTTAATGACACAGACATACCATTAACTTATAAAACACTAAGTTTACCCTCAACAGTGAGACTTCAGGGAGTGCATATGTTTAGTGCAGATTGAAGCATAACACAAGATGAGACATTCTTAATGGTTAAAGAATATTTCTCCATAGAATCTCTGACCACATATCTAGTTAGAATAAGAGACTAAACATAGGCCCATCTGTAGTTTTCCCTATATATTGCACAGATTGTTCTTTCCTTGATTTTCTAAAATATTTCATTTCAATTTTCTCTTTGATTACCAGGTCTGTAGGTATTTATTAAAATAGTTCACATTTGATATGCCTCAAGCACAGCATTAATATCACTTAACAAATAAGGGTATGTTGTGCTCGCCAATAATTTTTAAACCATTAAGAGGGGATGCAATGAGGCTGTGACCACAAAAATTGCCCTCTCCTTTAAACAAAACAGGGATTGTTTGTCCGTATATTGCAATATATTTAAGCTGGCCAATTACGTCAGTCATCCCTGGTCTGGCCAGTCCAACACTAAAGTTCATCTGATTCATTAAGAATTCTACTGCTTTATTATACATTTAACACAGGGACTAAGTTTTACTTGCGACTAACTTGCTATCAATGTTAAAACTCCGAAACATGGTTACTTTTTATTGGCCACCACTGGATTCACCTGACAATAGCTGGAAAGCATGGAAGCTACAACATGGAGCTGGTCACTGCTCCTGTATAAACTTTAACAAAAAAGGGAAAGTTGTGCGCACCAATAATTTTTAAAACATTAAGCTTGGATGCAATGAGGCTGTGACCACAAAATTCATACAGACAAATACAAGAGGTCCTTTGCACTCAACCCTTTATCTTTGACATAGTTGGCCATCTTAAATATATTACAATATATGGACAAACAATCCCTGTTTTGTTAAAGGGGAGGGCATTTTTGGTAGCTCAAGGCATAAAATGAATCAAGGTCTTAAATATAGGGTTGTCATATGTCCTATTTTTACCCGGACAGCCCAGTATTTTGAAGGGCTGCCCAGGTCAAAACTTCCTGCCTGGTTTTACAAATAATGAAAACCGACAGGATCTTCCATGATTAACATGGCAATTGGCTGATTGCCGCATCATAGCCCCTCCCCTCGACATCACAGCACAGCACTTCCTTGTCAGATTAGATTATCTACCATGTACAGACAAAGTTATGGCCTGGTGGGTAGTGTTATAAATAATACATATAATTTCTGATGAGTACAGGTTTACAGAAGAGGAGTGTTTTTTTGTTTGTTTCCTTAAACTATAATCATTATTTTAATATGTTTAACTATAGATTCATTGCTAAATGTGGAACACCTAATTAGTAAAGCAAACAAATATTAGTATAAAATGCTTATTTTTTAAAAAAAAGAAAGATACAACAAAGCTTCCTCTGACAGCACATATAGCAAACAATAACAAATGCTAACTGATAAGCTTAAGGTGTCTATTTTAGGACATCCATGTGTATCCAAAGGGTTAAGTGTGTATCCATAGGGTTAAGTTCCACCATGGTCTGAAAACGGTTGGACCTAAATTGAATATGGGAGGGTGAGTTGAGTCCTTTGTCCCAGTGCAGTGTGTCATGGCAGATTCCAGATTTGGCCAGAAGGTGTCACTATTGCTTAATTTCTTTATAAGGCTGAGCTGACATGCTCACTTATTCCCTATTCACTTCAGGGTGGAGTGATATGTTTCTGCTGGGGCTCTTGCAGCCAGAGGCCCCAGGCAAATGGAGAGAAGCCATATGAGTAGTGTGGCCCTTGGTGGGCTTGGTGATACAAGAACCCCAATAATCATTTGGGAGCTTGACTGGAGTCAGATGTCTTGAGCTCCAAAGCAGCAGAGAACGTAAAGGAGCTGTGTGGTAAAGGATTCCTGTTAAAGGGGAAGGAAACCTAGTTGGCACAAAAACCCTCCCCCCCTCCCGTGTGTTGCCCACCCTCCCTCCTCCCCCCTGGCCTACCCGTCCCGCTGGGCAAATGCCCCTAACTTGTTACTTACCCTTCTGCGCTGGTCCAGTCCAGGGAGTTCACAGACATCATCTTCTTCCTGCTTTGAACGGCGTTTTGGCGCATGCGCAGTAGGAGCATTTCGCCGGTATGGATCTACTGCGCATGCGCCAAAAGTCACTAGGTACTTTTGGCGCATGCGCAGTAGATCGTACCGGCGAAATGCTCCTACTGCACATGCACCAGTCAAAGCAGGAGGAAGATCGCGTGGAAGAAGATGTCGTCTGTGAATTCCCTGGACAGAAGGGTAAGTAACAAGTTAGGGGCATTTGCCCAGCGGGACAGGTAGGCCAGGGGGGAGGAGAGACGGTGGGCAACACACGGGAGGGGGGAGGGTTTTTGCGCCAACTAGGTTTCCTTCCCCTTTAAAGAGGCTTGGGATGTGCGCACACTCCAGATGAGAAGATTGCATACTTCTGTGAGATGCTGTGCATGCCTGTGCCAGCTCTTTTTGCTTGATAGCCTGATATGTAGGAGCTACTGCCTCTATCCAAAGGAAATATATTTGGGGCAGGTAGCGCTACCTGGGGTAAAGAGCTCTTGAGACTGGGACTGTGTTTGTCCAGCAAGAGCAGCAGTGTGGGACTGTGTTCTGGGTAAAAACTGTGCCTGAAGTTGGAAGACCACATGCGTACCCCAGGGCAGGGTTGATTTATGCACTCGTATTTTGTCCTTTTCTCCCAGTTATAAATAAAGTTCTGCTTGTTTTACTGCAATTGTGTGCTTTATTATTTGTTCCTATTGGGGCCACCCATAGGTGCATCCCCTGATCCCAATAGGTAGTGGTACTGCTTCAAAGTATCTTTCATTTAGCAAAGGGGATTCAGGCCTTATATTGGTAAAAACTTTTTTTTTTATTAAAGGTGTAAATCCTATAACACAAGGTGTGTCAAAATAGGGTTACATATTCACTAAAGTTCTTACTGCACTGTTCCGTTTTACGAAACTCCTACTTGCACTCAATATTCTATTCTATCTAAGCCACTTATGCTGTATTGTATTGTGATTTCCCCTCTACTCTTTGATGAAGTAAAAGTTGCCTTATGCCTCCTCTACCCTCCTCCAAGTAGAATACAATCTAGTAGGTGCTTCATCATTGAAACTCTGCCCTGTTCCCCCTGCTTCTCCTGGTCTCAACCTACAATGACTAAGTAGCAATTAGTCAATTCACGCATTTGTTTAAGATGGTCTTCCCTTAGCAAAAACTTAAAGATTCCTAAAACATTACATTTTACATACAAGCAATATTGTAGATAAGTGAAAATGTGAAGCATTGTGAAGCATTCACATTGCAGAAAAAATTTTTTGCTTGTTTGACAAGGTATGTCATTCCCTAAACCTGCCAATGTCAGGACTATTCAGGCCAGCATGGGTCATTGGTTAGACAGGGCAGGAAAGTTGGTACTGACACAGGCAGGCAATGGTAAATCAACAGCAGGGCACATAAGGGGTTAATAGTACAAGTTCAGGCAAGTTGTTAAAGCAGGCAACTTTCAAGCAGGGTCAGGAGCAAGTCTAGAAAATAAAGATGATGTATAGACTGTGTACTCACAGACAGCAGAAAGACTTACCACAAGCAAAGTGACCAAACAGACCGACAGTAACTGCCATGAATGGGTGCTTACGTTTAAATTGTGTACTGCGGAGTTGTGTACTGATGTAATCCTACATGTCCCCTGGTGTCCAGTAATATGTGAAGGCTGGTTCTGTCTTAAAAGGGGACCTTCACCTTTGAGCTTTTAGCATTATGTAGAGAGTGATATTCTGAGACAATTTGCAATTGGTTTTCATTTTTTATAGTTTGTAATTTTTGAGTTATTAAGCTTTTTATTCAGCAGCTCTACAGTTTGCAATTTCTGTTTACTAAGGTCCAAATTATCCCAGCGACCAAGCACTGATTTGAATAAGAGACTGGGATATTAATAGGAGAGGGCCTAAATAGAAAGACAAGTAATTAAAAGTAGCAGTAAAAATACATGTGTAGCCTCACAGGGTTTCAGTTACATGGATATAACATCATGTTAAAATCGTTGTACATATGTTGTTTTGCTACATCACATTTATCTTTTAAAACAACATATTAGGTTAGTCATAATACACTAAGACATTTAGTTTAATCAACCAGAAACCAGCTGAAAAGGAAGCATACTAAGAAAAGAAGTAAGAAAGTAAAATATATTATAACATTGACTGCTTAAGGAGGATAGAGAAGATACTCCTATTTTAGGTACTGACCATTTATGAGTATACTTTTCAAAGATGAAAGGAAATACAAGAGATAAAACAGACAGTATAAAACAGTAGGTCATGTAGCTCACTCTATTTTAGGAATATATAGAACCTTTTTTTTTTTTTTTGCAGTATAGTATTCCAGTTTATTAGTTTAGTTTACTAAATTAAGGAGTTCTTTAAGTATCATGAGATTTCCAATTTAAGCCATCCAGGTAATCTGATCCAGGTAAAGGTTTAGAAGTGCCAGTTTTGCAGAGAAGGGGATGGTAATATTCAGAATTTTTGAAAAAATATCAAATATAAATTGCCAATTTTTTAATAGTAGTGGGCAATCCCACCAAATATGGTTGAAGGTTCCTGTATGACCAGAATTTCTCCAGCATGCATTTGTTGCGGTATTGAGGTTGATTCTTTTTTATTTTTTTGGTGCCAAATGCCATCTTTACATTAGTTTGATGCTGGTTTCCAATAACCATATGGATTGTGTAGTCAAATTAAGAATTATTCCAATCAATATGGTCTATTGTGCAGGACCATTTGGTTACGTGTGGGCCCAGATGTTGTGTGTTAAATCACAGTAAAGTTGCGTAGAATTGTGAGATCTGGACTTGTTATGGTAAAAATTAGTTTGTTTTTGTTTGAAATTTTAACCCTTTAAGTGCCATAGAACGTAGAATCTACGTTCTGTGGAAAAGTTACTTGAAATGCCACAGAACGTAGATTCTACGTTCTGCAGCACTTCCGGGTTCTGGAGCGGAGGAGCGGCTGTTAGAGCCGCTCGCTCCGTTCCGCTTCGATCCCCTGCCCCTAGGCAACGAGCAGAGCAGGGGATCGAGTGGCCCCTGGGGCGCGATCGCCCAGGGGCCCAAAAACAGCAGCAGGCACGTGTTACTTACGTGTCCTGCTGCTGCAGCCTGCACTGCGTCGTCGATCTCCGCCCCCACAGCACAGAGACAGGAACCACGATGCAGATGTCTTCCAGGGGCTCTTCCTGATCGCCTGCAACAGTCTCCAGCGATTTTTTCAGGTTAGTGCAACAAGTACACACACAAACACACCAACACACACTTATTACAGTAATACACACTTAGATTCACACTTACACACACTTACACATACATTTTTGGGGATTGGGGGGTCACTTACACTCACTGCACTTACACACACGTGCACACGCACACACGCGCACATAACATGTAATTTACCATTTGTACACACGCACATACATGGCATTGTGGCTTTTTTTTTTTTTTTCTTATCGCATCGTCTCTTTTTTTGGCTGAAAAAAATGTTTTATTGCCATTACGAATAGCGTATTCGCTAACCGTACTGTGCAATACCTTTTGTATGTTATTTCGGTGATTATATTGCAATTTTGGGTATTTTGGTGCATTTTTAGCCATTTTATTGAATTTTTAGCCATTTTATATTATTTTCAGCTCTGCATATGTTGTGTTCACTTGTTTCTAGCCGTATAACCTGTTTGGCCCAGCTAAAATATTCAAACTGTGATTCTGACGGCCGATAACACTAGTCTGGAAAAAAAACATTGATTTTTGTGGTTTTATTGGATTCTTTTGCATTTCACTCTTTACTGCCTTATTTTGTTGTGCCTTGTAAATTTTATATACTATATATCCATTTGGGGGTCTCTGTGCGCCACATAGTTTGGTATATCTATGCATATTGGGCATCAAAGTGTTCAGTAGACACCTGGTGTTCATATTTAGGATGTTTTATACTGATACGTTACGAAATGTGGGGCATATAATGGGGTAAAATTCAAGCTTTCTGACAATTTTCAGAAATTTGATAAAAACCGTTATGTTCAGCATTGCTTTGCAGTTTGCAGTAGAAACACTTATTTACCCATATTGGATTCGTCAGAATGTGTACTTTCTGAAAATATATGGTTTTCTGGGGTCTCAGTACTGTTAGGGGGGTCTAATGTCACATAATACACACACCAGGTGCTTATATTGCAGCAGCCAGCGCGTCAGCTGTGAAAATGTATATACACTATTTTCATTTGGGGATCTCTGTGCGCCACATAGTTTGGTATATCTATGCATATTGGGCATCAAAGTGTTCAGTAGACCCCTGGCATTCATATTTAGGATGTTTTATGCTGATAAGTTACGAAATGTGGGGCATATAATGGGGTAAAATTCAAGCTTTGTGACGATTTTCAGAAATTTGATAAAAACCGTTACGTTCAGCATTGATTTGCAGTTTGGCAGTTTGCAGTAGAAACACTTATTTACCCATATTGGATTCGTCAGCATGTGTACTTTCTGAAATATATGGTTTTCTGGGGTCTCTGTACTGTTAGGGGGGTCTAATGTCGCATAATACACACACCAGATGCTTATATTGCAGCAGCCAGCGCGTCAGCCGTGAAAATGTATATACACTATTGTCATTTGGGGGTCTCTGTGCGCCACATAGTTTGGTATATCTATGCATATTGGGCATCAAAGTGTTCAGTAGACCCCTGGCGTTCATATTTAGGATGTTTTATGCTGATAAGTTACGAAATGTGGGGCATATAATGGGGTAAAATTCAAGCTTTGTGACGATTTTCAGAAATTTGATAAAAACCGTTACGTTCAGCATTGATTTGCAGTTTGGCAGTTTGCAGTAGAAACACTTATTTACCCATATTGGATTCGTCAGAATGTGTACTTTCTGAAAATATATGGTTTTCTGGGGTCTCTGTACTGTTAGGGGGGTCTAATGTCGCATAATACACACACCAGGTGCTCATATTGCAGCAGCCAGCGCGTCAGCCTTGAAAATGTATATACACCATTGTCATTTGGGGGTCTCTGTGCGCCACATAGTTTGGTATATCTATGCATATTGGGCATCAAAGTGTTCAGTAGACCCCTGGCGTTCATATTTAGGATGTTTTATGCTGATACGTTACGAAATGTGTGGCATATAATGGGGTAAAATTCAAGTTTTGTGACGATTTTCAGAAATTTGATAAAAACCGTTATGTTCAGCATTGCTTTGCAGTTTGGCAGTTTGCAGTATAAACACTTATTTACCCATATTGGATTCATCAGAATGTGTACTTTCTGAAAATATATGGTTTTCTGGGGTCTCTGTACTGTTAGGGGGGTCTAATGTTGCATAATACACACACCAGGTGCTTATATTGCAGCAGCCAGCGTGTCAGCCGTGAAAATGTATATACGCTATTGTCATTTGGGGGTCTCTGTGCGCCACATAGTTTGGTATATCTATGCATACTGGGCATCAAAGTGTTCAGTAGACCCCTGGCGTTCATATTTAGGATGTTTTATGCTGATAAGTTACGAAATGTGGGGCATATAATGGGGTAAAATTCAAGCTTTGTGACGATTTTCAGAAATTTGATAAAAACCGTTACGTTCAGCATTGCTTTGCAGTTTGGCAGTTTGCAGTAGAAACACTTATTTACCCATATTGGATTCGTCAGAATGTGTACTTTCTGAAAATATATGGTTTTCTGGGGTCTCTGTACTGTTAGGGGGGTCTAATGTCGCATATTACACACACCAGGTGCTTATATTGCAGCAGCCAGCGCGCGTCAGCCGTGAAAATGTATATACACTATTGTCATTTGGGGGTCTCTGTGCGCCACATAGTTTGGTATATCTATGCATATTGGGCATCAAAGTGTTCAGTAGACCCCTGGCGTTCATATTTAGGATGTTTTATGCTGATAAGTTATGAAATGTGGGGCATATAATGGGGTAAAATTCAAGCTTTGTGACAATTTTCAGAAATTTGATAAAAAACGTTATGTTCAGCATTGCTTTGCAGTTTGGCAGTTTGCAGTATATACACTTATTTACCCATATTGGATTCGTCAGAATGTGTACTTTCTGAAAATATATGGTTTTCTGGGGTCTCTGTACTGTTAGGTGGTCTAATGTTGCATAATACACACACCGGGTGGTTATATTGCAGCAGCCAGCGCGTCAGCGGTGAAAATGTCTATACATATTGTCATTTGGGGGTCTCTGTGCGCCACATAGTTTGGTATATCTATGCACATTGGGCATCAAACTGTTTAGTAGACCCCTATGTTTATTTTTAGGATGCTTTATGCTGGTAATGATACATGGACAATTCGATGCTGGAAAGTTGAAGCTTTGAGGCAATTTCCAGATATTTCACCCAAACCGCCAAATTTGGCAAAGCCTTGCGACTCAGTAGTTTGGAGCAGAAAGGCATGGGTACCCATTTTAGATTCTGTAGAATGTGTACTTTCCAAAAATATATGGGGTTGGGGGGTAAACATATATTTCTGTGTTTTTACCCCACAAAAATGCAGTCAATGTGTTGATTTTTCATTAGCTGAAGTTACCCACAGGACAATTTGTATGTGCTAACTTCATTTTGGGGCCTCTAAATGCCATATACTTTGGTAAACCTATGAAAAATGGCCACCAAACTGTTCGGAGGAACCCTGGCAATCATATTTAGGGTGCTTTTTCTTGGTGCATAACGATACATGGGTGATATGGTGCTGAGAATTTGAAGCTTTGAGGCAATTTTCAGATATTTCACCAAAACCGACAATTGTGGGAAAGCCTTGCGACTCAGTAGTTTGGAGCAGAAAGGCATGGGTACCCATTTTAGATTCTGTAGAATGTGTACTTTCCAAAAATATATGGGTTTTGGGGGGTAAACATATATTTCTGTGTTTTTACCCCACAAAAATGCAGTCAATGTGTTGATTTTTCATTAGCTGAAGTTACCCACGGGACTGTTTGTATGCGCTAACTTCATTTTGGGGCCTCTAAATGCCAGATACTTTGGTAAACTTATGAACAATGGCCACCAAAATGTTTAGAGGAACCCTGGCAATCATATTTAGGGTGCTTTTTCTTAGTACGTAATGACACATGGCTGATATGGTGCTGGGAAGTTGAAGCTTTGAGGCAATTTTCAGATATTTCACCAAAACCGACAACTTTGGGAAAGCCTTGCGACTCAGTAGTTTGGAGCAGAAAGGCATGGGTACCCATTTTAGATTCTGTAGAATGTGTAATTTCCAAAAATGTATGGGTTTGGGGGGTAAACATATATTTCTGTGTTTTTACCCCACAAAAATGCAGTCAATGTGTTGCTCTTTCATTAGCTGAAGTTCCCCACAGGACTATTTGTATGCACTAACTTCATTTTGGGGCCCCTAAATGCCAGTTACTTTGGTAAACCTATGAACAATGGCCACCAAACTGTTCGGAGGAACCCTGGCAATCATATTTAGGGTGCTTTTTCTTGGTGCATAACGATACATGGGTGATATGGTGCTGAGAAGTTGAAGCTTTGAGGCAATTTTCAGATATTTCACCAAAACCGACAATTGTGGGAAAGCCTTGCGACTCAGTAGTTTGGAGCAGAAAGGCATGGGTACCCATTTTAGATTCTGTAGAATGTGTACTTTCCAAAAATATATGGGTTTTGGGGGGTAAACATATATTTCTGTGTTTTTACCCCACAAAAATGCAGTCAATGTGTTGATTTTTCATTAGATGAAGTTACCCACAGGACTATTTGTATGCGCTAACTTCATTTTGGGGCCTCTAAATGCCAGATACTTTGGTAAACCTATGAACAATGGCCACCAAACTGTTTGGAGGAACCCTGGCAATCATATTTAGGGTGCTTTTTCTTAGTACATAATGACACATGGCTGATATGGTGCTGGGAAGTTGAAGCTTTGAGGCAATTTTCAGATATTTCACCAAAACCGACAACTTTGGGAAAGCCTTGCGACTCAGTAGTTTGGAGCAGAAAGGCATGGGTACCCATTTTAGATTCAGTAGAATGTGTACTTTCCAAAAATATATGGGTTTGGGGGGTAAACATATATTTCTGTGTTTTTACCCCACAAAAATGCAGTCAATGTGTTGATTTTTCATTAGATGAAGTTACCACAGGACTATTTGTATGCGCTAACTTCATTTTGGGGCCTCTAAATGCCAGATACTTTGGTAAACCTATGAACAATGGCCACCAAACTGTTTGGAGGAACCCTGGCAATCATATTTAGGGTGCTTTTTCTTGGTGCGTAACGATACATGGGTGATATGGTGCTGAGAAGTTGAATTTTTGAGGCAATTTTCTAAAAGTAGAGGTAGAGACGTCCAGTTCTTGCTGAACCCATTGGGGTTGGTTATTAGAATTTAGAAATCCCTGTAGAAAGTTTAGGTGTGATGAGCATTTGTTTTTTAGATGGGATCAGTGACCCCCATTTGAAAGTTGGAAGTAATCAAATGAAAAAGGCAAATAATTAAAAAAAAAAACTACAAAAAAAAAGTTGCTTAGAATTAGCAAATCTGTAACATACTTGGGGGCAAATCACTAACCGGCGAAAATTCACAAGTGCTGGCTTCTCGCACATCGCAAAACTTCGCCAGGAGTATGGTAGCCCAATTAGTTCAAATGCACTCCTGTTATTAGCCTTATGGAGGTGCCTGAAATAGCCAGCAGAGTGAGTTCGCCACAAGTAAGCAATGAAATGTAGCAGCTTGATGACAGCTTATGCTGGAGACACTTACAGCTCTAAAATTACCACTCTGAGACTGTATGGCTCTTATTATTTAAAGCCCTTGACCCTGGTTCTAGAACATGCAGTTAGGCAGAGTTTCATCTAAGAGGGGCTGTTGGGGGGGGAGGCACATAGGTCCCTAACTTGCATCATTCAGATGCCTAGTTTGGGAGCACCTGGAGGTGCAGCCGGTATACGGGCTTTGTATTTACCATGGTAAGGACAGGAATAGCTGCACTTCCTAACACTCATTTCTGGCACAAGCTCCAGGATGTAAGTGCACTTGCTCCCCTTAGCACTCTAGCACTTGTGTCCCAGGTTATTGTAAACAACCCTTATTATGTAACAATGACTGTTAATAATGGTAAAATTATTTCACTGTGTTAACTCTTCTTTTACTTTATTGTTATATATAGGGACTAGTCAATTAATATGAGGCATCTGAGCAGTTATACATTTCCCTTAAACCCCTAAGTTCAATCGCACAAATAATGCAACAGTTCTCCTACTTATCCTGAACCATAATACCTTTATAGAATACATTTACAAAAACAAAAGCCTGCATGGTACCAGGTGTTTTATTAGTGTAAAGTGCTTTTAGTTGGTTTTAATCCTTCAGAGAACAACCATGGCATTCATTTCCACTTGTCTCTCTACCTTCTGTTGTGTGATTGTGACCTGTGTGTTTCTATTGCACATCTGATGTTTTGCATTTCAGAGTCTGGAGATAGGGGCTCAGCTGCCCTCATCCAAACTTTTTAAGATTTTAAAGGAGAAGGAAAGCTACCAAGGCAGGTTATTGCCAATAGATAAGCCACAACAGTGCAAGCTAGAATGCCAAACCTGTAGGTTTAAGGTGAAAACAGGAAGTTTGATACAGAAGCCAATGTGTACACAATAGAAGGAAAGAAATGCAGCATTAGAGCAGCATTAATTTGAGGGTTTACTAGTGTATTCATATAGACCTTTCTGAAAAAGTTAACCTAGTTATAACATTTCCTTCTCCTTTTAAGCTACCAAGGAAAAAACATAATTGTACATGCCAACTTGACCGGACCAAACTTTCTTGACAAATAGTGATATGTGCAAAACGTGAAATCAAAGTCAGTGGGCATTAGAATAATTTTGACACACGTCAATTTTGATGTAAGCGTGTTTATTTGGATCTAAAAGCATTAAAGTCAATGGTGGTCTGAATAATTTTGATGCGCTCCAATTTTTATGCGTGCAGCAATTTTGATGCAACAGATTTTTTGCCTCTGAATTGACGCTGCAGTTTGTCAAATTAATTTGCATGTGTCGAAATGTGGAAATTCGCCGCAAATTTGTGTCTGCCGAATTTATTCGCACATCACTATTGACAAGTTAATTCAGATTGACATTTAGCCATCCCTTCAAATTAAATTTTATTGTCTGGATTTAAAATTCTCACGTTGAGAAAAAATAAACTCTTAGTCTTGTTTTTGAATATTTTTACTTCAGGTAATTGAAATATATTTGAATTTCCCTGTAACAATCTGCATTATGCACAGGAAAATGAAGGGAACATGTGCACACTGCACAGATATGCTATTTCGAATAAAACTAAATTCAGAGTCAAAGCTTAGACAAATCATACGAAATGTAGATGAAGCACAGTCAGGAGTTTGGCATATTAAGCTTTTTCTATATGATGGAATTCTAAAGCCCCATGAGTCTGTACAAATAATAATGGCAGTGAATGAAGAGAATAGAAAAAAAAAGTACAGAGACCAAACTCCTTTCTCACCCATGAAGATCAAAGCAATAAAGAACAGTTATTTTGCCTCTCAGTAGGATTTCATAGGATGGCACAAAATCTGTTTTCCACTTAATGAACCTGCCACATTTATGACCTCACATTTTCAGTTCAAGGCAACAGGCACTGCAGTATTTTACTTGAAACCTCATGGCAACAAATGCAGGAAGCTTCTGCTTAGTACAGAGAAACAAGCACAGCTGCACAGTATGTCCTTGGAAAGAAAACAAGGTCATTGTAAACTCTCCGGCGTTACAGCAAATATGACACTTTGTTTGATTTATACAAACATTACTTTGGTAACAGCATTCCAAGGTCAGACCAGCAAACCTCTGCAAATTGAAACATCTAAGCTTGGATTTGAGAAATACAAAGTCATGATTTACTATTCATCATTTAAACAACACAATGCTGTCACAAACACACCAACGCTGTGCTCATACAAAAATGTATTGGGTTTATGAAGAGATGAAATGGTGACTCACACTTAATTGTTCGGAAAGTACCCTAGCTACTGGCTTTGTAATGCCTGTGTAAAGGAAAAATCAAGGATATAAGGTTGTCATAAAACTTGAATAGATACTGCTAAAACATTAGTATAAGGCAGTTTTGTGTTTACTAAATATTATGTAGAGACCCATAGGGTTAAAATGCCCCTATGGGTTTAAATCCTTACCTTTCCTCATCTCCCTAGTTGCTGGGCAGATGCCCATGTATCTAGTTGTAATTTACAAATCCCAATTATTGGCCTAGAGGGTTTATGACCACTTCCTGTCACAATTTATTATAGTGTTTGGTTAAATGTGGATCTTTCTCTTTGGCTTCTGGTTGCTGACCCAGTTGGATGTTTCCACTGAGCTTGAGTACACCAAGGTCAAATTGTGCCCTAGAGGCCCCAGTACTTCTATAGATAAGTTGGGGAGCAGGGACCCCATGAATGAGGCCAGTGAGAGATAGGATACTACCTTTTATAGCGCTCTCTAAAAGAGTAAGATAGGTAGGTTAAATAAAAAGGATCATAGCAGAGATTAGCTCCCTTCAGTGGTATAGGGTATCAGGTTTAGAAGTGTTCTCCATGATTACTTCACTGTTCAGGATCTGGACCACTTTTGAGGTATTTCAGTCTATAGGGTTGTGCTTTACTACTTGACTATGTCCGCTGAGAGTCCCACTGTGTTGTCTCTGCTGGATTGTCCTGATCTATTGATTATATACCTTTGTCCTTTTGGACTATAAGTAACCCTGTGGATCATTTGTCTCTGACAAATAAACTAGTCCTATTCTGTTTTACTGCATGAACCTCCTGGCATCCTTTCCTTTTCTTTTACTTTTTATTGCATAGTAGTCTATGGGAGTTGTAGTTTCACTACTCCATACCTTCATCTTTTTAGAGTCAAATGTAACCATGCTCTATAGACATAGCTGGACATTAACCCCGTTGGTCTGATATAGCCCAAAATAGCGTTACAATTATATAACAGTTTTCTTAACAAGCAAATCTGTACATTATGTTAATTTTTTCATTTGCATGAAGATCAAATGAAATGTACCTGTAATACTATTTTTTGTTACATGGATGTAACCCTTTCACTCTTACCTTTGGTGACAGAGCATGATTTACATCTGTGACATTTACCAATTGTGACCAACCAGTAAAGTTTTTTTTTTCCCTTTGAGTATGTAGTCAGTGGGGGAACCGCTGACTATTCGGAAGGTTTTTTATTACAGTGAGATGTAAAGTGAGCTGTATAGATGTAGAATTCTCTCCCTGAATGAGTCATACAGGCTGATACATTAGATAGCTTTATGAAGGGGTTGGATGGCTTTTTAGCAAGTGAGGGAATACAGCATAGGTGTCGGAACTGGGGGGCCACAGGGTCCGTAGCCCCCCCCAGAATTTCTTTTTACAATTTTTTTGTTATTTTTTCCCAGCTTAGCATGACTGTGTGCCTGGGCTGGCTCCCTCCCTAGTTGCGATCCACCCAGCAAAGGAAAGGAAGCCTCTGTTTAGCATGGCGTGTGGCTGCTGAGTGCCTGAGCGCTAGACGCAGGGAGCTGCTCACCTCACTTGCAGGCACGTAGAAAGTTGAACATGAGCACAGAGACACAGGATTGCTGGGGCAGAGCAGCGCTCAGTGTAGCTCTTGGTGTGACATCACACGCAGCACAGAGCATTAGTTTGCGGCACCTGGGGTGTGAGCGCACAGTCAGGTGTAGCGCTACACACAGACATGAGTGCATGGAATCACTTCTGGCCAGTCACACAGTGCGGGCATCAGCAACCCTCCAGTCTTCGGGAAGACCTGTGGGAAGACGGTGTTAGCAGTCTGCGCCCAATACAGTTAATATAACCTTTTTTGTTCCTTCTGAATGAAACAATGCTGATCGGTGATTGGAAGGATTGAATCACAAAGGGATAGGAATGTAGTTGTTCCACTTATGCAGTTGCACCAGGGCCTGCTTCCACCTGCTCACTTGGCCACTTGCTCCCCTCCCCCGTGCTCCTGATCTGCAGCCTACAATTTCTACCTCTACACCAGGCACCTTCACTAAATCCTAGCTCTAGGTGAGGGTGAGTAGCTGCCAATTTGTCAATGCACTGATCTCTTTGTCTCTTCTCCTGCCAAGGGTTCTGGGGGTATTTATACTTGCATTGTGCCATACTGCTATGGGTTCTGATGGTATTTATACGTGTATTTGCCCCTTTGCCATCCTACTATGAATTCTAGGGGTATTTATACATGGAATTGCACCTGTGCCATCCTACTATGAATTCTGGGGGCATTTATAAATGGAATTGCGCCTGTGCCATCCTACTCTGAATTTGGGGGGTATTTATACATGGAATTGCGCCTGTGCCATCCTACTATGAATTCTGAGGGCATTTATACATGGAATTGCGCCTGTGCCATCCTACTCTGAATTCTGGGGGCATTAATAAATGGAATTGCGCCTGTGCCATCCTATCAATTCTGGGGGTATTTATACATGGAATTGCATCTGTGCCATCCTACTATGAATTCTGGAGGCATTTATACATGGAATTGCGTCTGTGCCATCCTACTATGAATTCTGGGGGTATTTATACATGGAATTGTGTCTGTGCCATCCTACTATGAATTCTGGGGGCATTTATACATGCAATTGCACCTGTGCCATCCTACTATGAATTCTGGGGGCATTTATACATGGAATTCGTCTGTGCCATCCTACTATGAATTCTGGGGGCATTTATACATGGAATTGCACCTGTGCCATCCTACTCTGAATTCTGGGGGTATTTATACATGGAATTGCACCTGTGCCATCCTACTATGAATTCTGGGGGCATTTATAAATGGAATTGCGCCTGTGCCATCCTATCAATTCTGGGAGTATTTATAGATGGAATTGCATCTGTGCCATCCTACTATGAATTCTGGGGGTATTTATACATGGAATTGTGTCCATGCCATCCTACTATGAATTCTGGGGGCATTTATAAATGGAATTGCGCCTGTGCCATCCTACTCTGAATTTGGGGGGTATTTATACATGTAATTGCGCCTGTGCCATCCTACTATGAATTCTGGAGGCATTTATACATGGAATTGCATCCGTGCCATCCTACTATGAATTCTGGGGGTATTTATACATGGAATTGCGTCTGTGCCATCCTATCAATTCTGGGGGTATTTATACATGGAATTGCATCTGTGCCATCCTACTATGAATTCTGGAGGCATTTATACATGGAATTGCGTCTGTGCCATACTACTATGAATTCTGGGGGTATTTATACATGGAATTGTGTCTGTGCCATCCTACTATGAATTCTGGGGGCATTTATACATGCAATTGCACCTGTGCCATCCTACTATGAATTCTGGGGGCATTTATACATGGAATTCGTCTGTGCCATCCTACTATGAATTCTGGGGGCATTTATACATGGAATTGCACCTGTGCCATCCTACTCTGAATTCTGGGGGTATTTATACATGGAATTGCACCTGTGCCATCCTACTATGAATTCTGGGGGCATTTATAAATGGAATTGCGCCTGTGCCATCCTATCAATTCTGGGAGTATTTATACATGGAATTGCATCTGTGCCATCCTACTATGAATTCTGGGGTTATTTATACATGGAATTGCGTCCGTGCCATCCTACTATGAATTCTGGGGGTATTTATACATGAAATTGTGTCTGTGCCATCCTACTATGAATTCTGGGGGCATTTATACATGGAATTGCGCCTGTGCAATCCTACTCTGAATTCTGGGGGTATTTATACATGGAATTGCACCTGTGCCATCCTACTATGAATTCTGGGGGCATTTATAAATGGAATTGCATCTGTGCCATCCCATCAATTCTGGGGTTATGTATACATGGAATTGCCCTGTACCATCCTACTATGAATTCTGGGGGTATTTATACATGGAATTGCGTCTGTGCCATCCTACTATCAATTCTGGGGGTATTTATACATGGAACTCTGCCATTCTGCTTTCTGGGCAGGGGGTATTCAGAAAATACAGGGTAAGGTCTTAGTACAAAGTTAATCCAGAAAATGGTCCAATTGCATCTTGGTCAGAATGTTTTGAAGCAAATTGGAGAAGCTTTAGAAGGGGTTGTTCTCATTCCTTTGTATCAGCTAGAAGTTAGACAGGTTTCACTTAGGCCAAAAAGCTAGACATGTCTTTTTTCAACTTAAATTACCATGTTTATATGTAATTATTATAACGAAGCAGTGGGATTGGAGCATTTGTACAACTGCCCCATTATAATATAACATTGCTGTCTAACTAGCAGAAAAGGGATCGATGTAGTGAGACATATTTGAATTTTTCACATTACTAATGCAGTTACTGCATGGCTTTCCCTACTACAGGTTACACAATGCTCCAGACCTACAGCTCCTCATACCTTGCATTTTGGCAGAGCAATAGAGTGAAGCAGTGCATTGAGAGGTTCTAGAACTTATAATAGGCTTGGCGTGCTGTGCTCACTGATTATTATACTATTTAATACATTCTTGTACTATTCTCTGAGAGAGTTTTCTTTGAGTCGTGGTTTCTTTAAGAGACAAAATTTAGCAATACCCACTTTGTTTTATTGTATATTGTGCTTGGCCTTGCAGTATTCTCTATATCTTACTGCTTGTGGTGCCATTGTCCATTGCTCTCTATGTATGTATTTGGTGTACCAGTGCCCTCTGCTTCTTACTATATAATGTTCTTTATAGTGCTTGTGGTGCCTTCTCTTTATTATGTTCTTGGTAGATCAGTACCTACTGCTCCCCCACAATTTTACAGTGTCCCCCATTGAAGGGCAACAGTGCCAAACTTACTGTACACGAGTTGAGAGCAGAATATGAGCCCAACAAACGCAGTATAACATAGGACACATGTGGGTTACCCGTTATCGAATTCACCCTTCAGCAACATGGAGGTTCAGCTTATTAATTAGACCTTCTGGGCTGACAGCTACTCAGCAGAGCTAAATGCAAAGTTCAAATTTAGTCGTAAGAAAAGTCAGATAAGTAGAGGTGCACTGTACCAGATTCAGTAGCCGATTAAGACATACACTTGCCAGGTTGAGACATGAACCCCAAAAGCAAAGGCTGCTGCCGTCCTTAATATGCACATTTCTACAGAAAACAACCTCAAGCTGTCTCCTCTAGCTACACATGTGAATGAAACCATGCCATTCACAATGCCTTTTACCTGGGACCATCAAGGGCAACCAGCAAGTCAACAAGCAAAGTAAAAGCATAAAAATAAGAATTCACTCTGGTGTCACATAAGAAAAAAAGACAACTTTTGGGAGGAGAAAGTAAGAAGAGAATCTTGCCTGGCATCAAAGGGGTGCCAGAAAAGTGTAACTCAGTATGAAAATTTGTGGTACACAAATAGAAAATACATTTCTACCCTATTTTCATTTTAAAAGGAAAAATATATATATCATAGCAGATGCTTTGTAATATGCTTATGACTGATGCTTTAGGGAGAAAATTATTTCGGAAATTAATAAGATGTAGATGACCTTTGGGTCTCTCCTTCATACTTACATATTCCAATTTAGAGAAAGGCAGAATTTAAATAGAAAAGCAATTCTCATTTATGTTTTTGCATCACTCTTAATAAGTAGAAGATTCTGACAAACAGAGTAAGAAAATCTTTACACATAATTAGAATTCTGGGCAACCTGGGAAAAAGAAAGTATGTTTGAAATGAAGGTGGGGGAACAGGCAAATTAAAAAAGAATAATTTAATAAAATGTTAGCTGGGAGCCAAAATCCGGAAAGCGAACAGAAACAGTTGTACATTATTTTTTAAGCTTCCCCAATTAAGGAGCACATTTTTAACTTGAAAATAGATCCAACAGGTTGACCATACCAGTATGGTCATTTTTGTAGCCCCTTGCCATGACTGCTTCTTGACTTACTGTATGTTCATGCGTTTCATCCTGATTTGTATTACTAGCTTTTGTATTTCTTTCTACTATAAATGCAGTCATTCACCATCAGCAACAGATTCACATCTTCATGTGATGCCTGCATAACTTCAGATTTGAGTGCACTTCAAGAAGCCACAGTGCACAAGATTATGTGTTAGGGCAATGACACATGGGGACATTTGTTGCCTGCGTAAATAAATTTAATACCACTGGCAACAAATCTCCCCAAAAATGCCTTGCTGTTCGTTAACATTGTAATTGCCACAAGTAAATTACATTACTCATGGCAAATCAGGTTAAAATGTCTACTTTTTAATTTTCCCGTGATTAAAATCTCCCCGTGTGTCAGTCATAAGAAACAACCAAGGCAAGTAGCTCATAAGCAGCACAGGAAGATATGAATATTATCTGTAATCTACTGTTTTCCCAGTATCACAGAGGAGGTTATTATTAAAAAATCAAAGTACTGTAAAGAAAACATTCTGCTTAAATGTGATGAGTAACTCCAAATGCTGATAAGGTTCTAAAGCACTACAGAAGTTAAATTAATAAATGCTGTCTGTGCTGAAGCTGTACCCTGCCATTGAGGTATAATGGCTGCACTCTTTAGCCCCTGAGCTGTGGCATGTTAATTACAAATGATTGTATAGAAAGAAAGTGGGAAAAGGGAAAATGTCATCACCCAATTTCTGAATTCTGAGAGAACAGAATTTATCTTATGACAGCTGAGCATTAAAATGTGATTTATGTCTAGACAAAAACAAATTATAATTTCCTCACTAAATTCTTGTTTTCATAGCTATAACTGTGTTTTTCTTTAACTTAATCATTCTCTAACTTCTGAAACCTGTAGCATCTGTTTGTGCAGAAAAACAAAACACTTGAGATTACTAAAGCTTAATAGCTTTTTTTGGAGTTGTGCTTGTGGAATGGCGTTTCTCCTAAAATGACCCCACTTTTCACATGATGCTTAATTGAAGCATATGCATTTAGTACCAAGACCACACATATAAATAGCGGAAATATTTTACAAAAAACACAGAAGTAAAGGCCAGGGCACACAGAGCTTTGACTCCGTTGCCCTCAAACTGCTTTTTTTTTGCAGGCTGAGAGATGTGGCGCTGCAATGCTTTGTGTCCCCTTAGCCTAAAGGGTTAAACTACACATGTAAACCTGCCTTAGTGTTTAATTTGATGATATTTGACAACGCCCACCAAATATATGTGAACTAGTGTTAGTGTAAATTTGAACACTTAGGGGCAGATTTATCAAAAAGTAAGATTAGCGCTTACCACACAGATATTTGCCCACTTTCTATTCATTCCTTTGGGATATTTAGAAACGTATTTATCAAAGGGTAAACGTTAGAGTTCACCATTTGATAAATACATTTCTAGAAATCTCACAGGAATGAACAGAATGTGATTGAGTTTTCCCCTTGATGAGCTCTGATCTTATATTTTGAGAAATCTGCCTCTAAACATTATTAGAATCAAAGGTTTACAGCAGGAACGAGATCAACCAGATAACGCACCACCCAGGAGTCATCAAACTAACAGAATACTTGCTTCTTATTAAATATAACTTCTCATATGGTCTTAAAAATGATCTCAAAAGAGTTGAAAGTTGAGAGTTATTATTAAAATGTTATTCTGTATTGTCGTTATAATTATATATTATAATTATATGAATCCATGAATCTTTATCACTTATTTCTTTCTGAAAAGATTTGATATTTGAACCATAAAGAATTTCATGTCATAACAAATAAATAAAAACAAGTTTGAAAAAAAAAATAAAAGGTTAACTGGGCAGCATTGTGAAGTCACAGGCATAGGCGGAGGGTGCAATTTTTGTTTGGGAAGGCTAAAGTTGACCATTCTCTAGCTGACTAAGGGCTCTTACACATGGTTGTTTTTTTGCTGCTCTCCCCTACGTTTCACTTTCTTCCATTCAGTCGCAGGGCGTGCAGGAGTAGATATACTCAATTATTGTGAAGGGGGCTGTACTCACACAGACGCATGTAAGCACCAAACGCAGGTGAAATGCAACATGATGTGTCCAACCTGCGTTTGGTGCTTACATGCGTCTGTGTGAGTACAGCCTCCTTCACAATAATTGAGTGCGTCTATTCCTGCGCTTCCCTGCGGCTGAATGGAAGAAATCGCAACGCAGGGAAAACGCCTTGTGTGGAAAAGCCCTTAATACTAATGTCAGATATAGTATTAGATGTTGCTAAAAAAAAAATTAACCCTCGCAACTACCTTGTGCACCTCCCACTGATTTCAATGGGAACTATGCAGAAGAGCAGGTGGAAATGCTTTTCCAACCCAAAATGCTCAGGATGAGTTTACAGATGTTCCCCTTAATTCTGCTCATTCATAATAAAGGGATAATCTTTTTTGTTAGGTGACCTATTTTAAAAGGAAGGGGCTTTTTTTATTACAATTTATAAATGGAAAATGTGTTGTAGACTAAAAATTGGTTGGTTTATTTTCATGGGTTTTGATGGAAGACTGAAACATGTTGTCTTAGGTAGGTTAGCAAGTTTCACCTTTAAACTAAATTTTAGTATGATGTAGAGAGTGATAATCTGAGACAATTTGCATTGGTTTTCATTTTTTATTATTTGTGGTTTTTGAGTTATTTTGTTTTTTATTCAGCGGCTCTCCAGTTTGCAATTTCAGCAATCTGGTTGCTAGGGTCCAAATTACCATAGCAACCCTGCACTTATTTCAATAAGAGACTGGATTATGAATAAGAAAGGAATAAAAAAAAAATCTGAATAAAAATATGAGTAATAAAAAGTGGAAATAACCGTAATAAAACAGACGGGTTCAGTGAACCCCATTTGAAAGCTGGAAATAATCTTTTAATGCTTTTCAAAGTGGCTTGGATGATTTTTTGGACAGGCATAATATCCAAGGCTATTGTGATACTAAAATCTATAGTTAGTATAGGTATGGGTATATATAGTTTATGTGAGTATATGGAGGGATCAGTGTGTTTGTATGTATGCTGGGTTTCATTTGGAGGGGTTAAACTTAATGGACTTTTTTCAACCCAATTTAACTATGTAACTGGATTCAATGATTCAATTTAGACTGATCATTCACTGTGCTTCCGTCCAATGAAGAGAATAACTTGTAGGAAAAGGAGTGATGAATTCAGTCGGACGCAGTGGGTTGCTGCAAAAACTGTGTTTTTTATTTTAACACATATGTAACTATATGTAGAAGGCAGCCAATAATAATATATAGTACCTTTGGGATAAGGGGTAAAACCTGCATCAATGATTCAGTTAGTAAGGATGCAGGTGAAATCTTACAGATCACTCTTAAAAGTCTTCACTACTCTGCCGAAGCCTTCAGTTCCTGCAATCTCCCTAGCCCCGCCTACTACAGAGTGCTAGATTGGTTGAGGCTGAAATGCAGAAAGATCCAATCAGAATGCAGATAATTACAGCAGTACCGGACCCTGCATAAATGAGAATAGCTTTACATGTGCTGTTTAAAGTACAAGCTACTTGCAGGAAGAGATTTTTTAACTTTTTTCTAGGTGCCAGCAAGCTTTGGGGAGGCTTAGCCTCCCCTAGCCTTATTGAAAATCCACCTATGGTCACAGGCAAACACATTTACTATAAAAATGTAAAAGACCTCATTTATTATTCCAGGTAGGGTTGTCACCTCTCCCTTTTAATAGCAGCTACATATTGAATTCACACCCTGCATGACTAATTAGCAACTAGCAGCAAGCGTCTAAATAAATCGATAATCAGTCAAGCAGGGTGTGGATTCAATATGTGGCGGCTATTAAATCAGTGATGTGGCAACCCTAATTCCAAGGAAAGTGCAGTTTTTTATTCTTTGCACCTTGTCAGAACGGCAACACTTTTTTCACTTGAATTTAAGAGTTGTGGCACTTTTTTGTATGCTGCATCACCATCCTTTGCCATGAATCGTATCTTAGCTCCCTTATAGGAGCACTAGGTTCAATGCTCAGGAGAGCCCTATATATACCACTTGTCTGGGGCAGTTATACCTCTTAGTGCTCTTGCATCCGATGCCTATTGCATGAAGCCTACAAATATATTTATATTATCTCAGTGAGAGCTATGAGGCCCCAAATAAAATTTGGATTTTAAAGGGGGACTCAGAACCAAAAAAACTTAAAAATATCTGGAATAATATATTTTTCCTTAAAAGATTGTATTTTACTTCATAAAACTCTCCAAAAAATGGGACAAAGCCAATGCAAGCTTCAGCACAATTATCTTATGTATTTCCAATAATGGATAATTGATCTATCCAATCAGTTTATAAACTCAAGGCTATGATAGTCGTTTTGTTTAGAAGGCACAACTCAGAGTTGCACCTCACTCAGAGGAAAGCCTGTGTTCAAGTAATAGGGGCATGATGGGCATCCCCTAAAATATTACTAGCTTGCACATCATTCAGAAAGACATTCAGTAAGAGGTTTCCTTTGTCTCACAAATCTGTTCCTTAAACCAGATTTTTAATCAGCTGTAAGGTGCACAATCTGCAGCGACCTTTGCTATGGATGCGTTAATGCAAAAGCACGCAATTTTGCACGTCAGTGCTCTAACACTTGTGCCTATGTTGTGGTTAAGAGAACCTTGTAGTCAGAAGCCAGTGACTGTTTACTGGAGAGATTGTACAGACTGAGCAAACTTAACAATAACATATGGCTCACAATGTCCCACCAGGGAACTAAATGTCATTAAATGCACCTTTTGCCACTGAAATGAATACCTTTACATGTTATGCTGTGCTGCGGTTCCCCAAGTGAACAGTGTAATGTCAAAACAAGGTTAATTCTATCTGTACAGCCACCCCATTGCTTTGAGACATTTCTTTGTAGTCACTTATTAGAGCACTTTCATTAATGCTTCTTCCATCACAGTACTGGGAGAGAAAATACAGTCATTTTATTAAATGAACCCATTTTAGGGAAATCATTTTTCATGGACTTCTAGGGTGATAATACACATCCCTGGTTGTGAAAAGGATTAGAAACCTCAGACAGCTTATGACACATCTTTCCTAAACAGAAGAACATCAGACCAGCTTTTTTCTTTCTTCTGACAAATTCCCACTGCTGGTTCATAGCTGGAAACTAGCCAGCAGGTGACTATGGTATAACAAAATTAAGTCATATTAACAGTACATATTTCCTTTAATATATTGGAATCGTAATTATTTTACATTCACGTATTTTAAACGTTTATTTATCCTTTAAGATATAGGTATGGGATTCCTTATTCAGAAACCAAGCTCAGAATTCCAGGAAGACTATCTCCCATTTTCAGCAAATATAATTGATTTCCTTTTTTCTCCATACAGCCATCTGTTATCTGCAAACCCATTATCCAGAAAGCCCCGTACTACGGGATGGCCGTCTCTTGTAGACTCTGTTTTATCCAAATCCAATTTTTTTTAATATTTCCTTTTACTCTATAATAATAAAAAAGTACCTTGTACTATGTTGGGTTTATGTAAAGTTTAAATGATTTTGTAGTAGACTTGAGGTATGAAGATCCAAATTACAGAAAGATCCATTATCCGGGAAAAAAACTGAGCATTTTTATTATTATTTGAAACTTCTATACCGAATATCTTTTTTGCAGTACCGACTATTGTGTTTATTTATTGTGCAGGGTTGATGTTGTTATAACCCAAAGCACAAGTTCCTGTATGCAAGACCAAAAGCAGGCTTAACATTAAAGTTTAGATATTTTATGTGTTAAATTTGATCATATACAATAGGGCTGTCCAACTGGCGGCGGGCTGTGGCCCCCCTTATGTGGCCCTCCACATCAAAGTCTGCCTGCTGTGTAAAATTTAAAAGGTATCACTACAGAGATTAACTGGCCCCTGCATAGTTTAAACCTCAAATTCATACAGTAATCCTCTGTATTGTTCACACATGTGATCCCCCTGCATTGTTCACAATTGTGACACCTGTATTGTTCACACCCTAAAATTCTGTACTGTTCACACCTGAGACCCAGACTGAAACTGCTCATTGTTCACCTGTTCACACCTTATTCAAAATGCTAATGGAGCACCAGCACTGTGTCACTGTATTTAGTACATATTAGACTGGTCCTGATTCCTGTCTCCTGCTCTGTTCTGTCTTCCCTATGCTCCCTGTGTGTGTCATACTTTGCCTGCTCTTTTCACCCTGTGTTTGCCATACTCTGCCTGACCTATGATTCAATGGAACATAAGCCTGGTATTTGTTCTGGGGGTTTGTTAGCATTTGAAAATAAATTATTGTTAGGGGCCCCTAAGGTGTTTAATCATATGCTGGGGTACTGTTGTATACACAGGGGAGGAGGAGGCATATGGATTTAAGGGTATGTCTTAATATGACTTAACTTTTTTCACATATGAGTGGCACCCTAGGCAAGAGCTTCAATCAGCGCCCCCCTGTCCTGCATTACCATTAACCACCTTACCATGATGGTTTTTAAATAAAGAAAGCAAGAACATGTACAACACTTTTTCATTTATATTACTGCTCCCTGTACCTGTACCAGCAAGCCTAATAGCCATCCATAATACAGCCCCACCCCTGTACCTGTGCCAGCAGCCATCCATTATACTGCCCCCCATACCTGTACCAGCAAGCTCAGCAGCCATCAATCATACAGCCCTCCATCAGCCATCATATTGCCCCCAATCTTTGCCTGTGCCAGCAGCAGCCACAAATAAATCTGATCACATCATATTGCCGTGCCCCCAAGTATTTATGTACCTGTGCCAGCGCCCAGCCCATCAGCAACAGCAAACACATGGCCCCCGGCCCAAATCTGTACCTGGCTGTGCCAGCAGGAAACTTCACACTTTCACGGTAATAGACAGAATGGAGGAAAACTCAATTCAAATGTGATTCAAATTTTCAGGTCGGGACTATTTGATCGAATATTAGAAGATCAAATGTTTTAATAAATAACCTCCCATTCAAGTTGTGAGTACATTCAAATTTATTAGAGTAAAATTCACATAAATTCGACCTTCGATAAATAACCCCCTAAGTGTTCTGAGAATATTATTATTATAATATATTTCATTTTCAGTTACACTTTTCAAGCAGGTTCTCCTTCTTTTTCTGTGAAGAATTACTATATTTTGTCTTATTATGGTATTTATGATTCATTAAAAGAGTTGTTCAGAGTATCAGAGATGAACAATTAAAATCCATTTAATTAACCTATGTACAAACTATAACACGTAACTTTCTAAAAACAAGACCAGTTCAGCCTTTCAGTAAAATTGTCCATGTTACATTGTTTCTTAGCAAAGAGCTGAGAATAATCTACATCACTGTGATGAACAGAGAAACTCATGACTCACAACTTGCCAGAAAATCAATATTCATCAAAAGAATCAAACTCCAGAAACCTGCAGAGATAAAGGCAAAAGATAAAAAATATGCTGTGGAATAGGAACAAAAATAAAAATGTTATGAATGGAAAAAGTAAGAGAGGTAGAGTGTAAAGAGATGTACAAAAGTGGAACAAAGGGGCAAATTTACTAAAGGGCCAAGTGACTAGCGCGGGCGAAAATTCGCTGGCGTAACTTCGCTAGCAAAGGAGACAGACTCTACCGGTACTTCGCTACCTAACGCCTGGCAAATTTGCAATCTGGTGAATGGACATAACTACACAAATGCAAGTTAAAGATTTTACTGAACGTTACATCTTGTGCCAGATTTGCCTTCACTACATCAGACCAGGCGAAGTGCTATAGAGTCGATAGGAGTTCCTAAAAAAATAGTTGAAAAGTCCCAAAAAACGCTTGCGTCTTATCCTTTTTCAGGGTGATAGGCCGAAAAAGAGCGTAAATTTTTTTTGAGGTAACCGGCTTCCCCCCTACATTTCCTAACATATGGCACATAAACTATACACTGGGCTCATGTGTAGGGCAATATAACAACTTTATTTTATTTTATTAAGGTTTCCCGTGCTTGTGTAGTGTGTAATGTATTTGCTGCAACATATACGTCCATTGAACTTTAACTTCCCGCCGTATGCAAATTCAGCAACGCTAGTGCAACTTCGCTTCGCTTGGCGCCGCCAACGTTCATTGCCCTGGACGCAACTTCGGATTTTAGTGAATTAGTGTTGTCCTGTCGAATTAGTGAATTTTGAAAAATAAAGGTGAAGTTTTATTCTCAACGTTTCGGCTCCTTAACTGGGGCCTCCTGAAGATGGCCCCTGTTAAGGAGCCGAAACATTGAGAATAAAACGTCACTTTTTGTGCGGCTTGTTTGTTCACTATATAAATATATATATATATATATATATATATATATGTTAATATACGTGAAGCAATATATATATATATATATATATATATATATATATATATATATATATATATACATGCATATATATATTGTGGTACAGTGACAGAGGAATTGGTTAAAAAGGGGTGTTTTTCCTTTGATTTCTCCCCAGTAGAAGATATAGGCACCAGGAAGGGTGTTAGTAAACAGAGAAGAGTTGCCCTGTGTATAAGCTTTGGTGTCCAGGTCCTGGAAGCTGGAGTATTCTGGAAGGAACAGGCAAGCCAGGTACTCCGATCCAGCAGTCCAGCTCACGGATTAGAGCTCACCTTCCATAGGAAGGCTGTCCTGTGGAAAGGTATTTAGTTCTAGTGATGCTGTTAGGAAGGTATCTCAGAGCAGGGCACAGATCAGGTAGGATACTGCCTGTGTGAGGAACTCCCAGAGGGGCTGGGGTGCCATTTGCCACTGCAAGGTGCAGCGGCGATTCTTACTAAGGAGCCGCCTGAGGCGGCTCCTGCAATGCCGCCCCCCCCTCACCAACTTACGCGTCGGGAGGGGAGGCAGAAACACTATTGCGGAGAGCGCAATTGCGCTCTCTCGCAATAGTACAGCCGAATTTCCGGTTCAAAAACCGGAAATTCGGCTCTTAAAGGTGCAGGAGCGGCTTTTTGCCGCCCCTGGAATACTTTCAGGCGCTGCCGCCTGAGGCGAGGGGCTCAGCTCGCCTCATTGGCGGCGCGCCCCTGGCAAGGTGCAGAGAGAGCCGAGACATTAGTGACACAGAGTCTGTCTGACTGAGAAAAGCCAGGAGGCTGAGCAATCCCCCAGGAGAACCGTGAGTACAGGGGTGACCCCCAACTTATGTGTTTGCTTACTGGTAGTCCACAAGGGGCCCAGTTTAGTAAGGGAACTCTTCATGTGTGAAGGTAGCGCCCAGTGGGCAGTATTTATTTTTATGATTTGTTTTGTATCCTGAAATGGTCACCCCTGTGTGTAAATAAACTGCCTTAAAGAGAAGTGTCTGTTGTGGATCCTGCAGCTTACAATATATACAGTAGAATCTTGGAACACATAAGACATTCTATTGAAATGATCATAAAATCTGAAGAACATCTTGTATTGGTTAACATTATACCAATGATATAACAAGTTGTTCATGAGATTTTATGATCATTTCAATAATTAGCTAACCAAGCCACAAACAGATATTGATCAGGCAGGTCATGTTTTTGGGCACATATATGATTAGACAGGCTTAAGATTATTATTAGCCTTTGTGCATGCACCTGCAAGACATGTCAGCCATGGATGTTGACTGGGTGGGGATGAAAAATAAATTCTCTCCTCTAATCATGTAATTTAATATTCCTTTGTGCCAATCTCCGTTGCTCCTGTCGTGATGATGAAAATAAAGGGGAGGGGACAGGGGTGACGAACAGCATTGGGCCTAGGGGTGCGCACTATATAAATCCGGCCCTGTTAATATTAGAATGTTAATGTACACGCTGTAAACACAAGTAATGGCAACACTCCATAAGGAACCTTTTTCATATTTTTGTAACTGTGTGTTAACTGTGGAGCAGCAATGTATATCAGTCAAACTTCACAGCATGGCTTCTAAGACAATATTAAATTATCAAATCATAGAGAATATAATCAGAACATGAAATTAGTAAACTGGCAACCTTATTACCTCTGAAAATGCATTCACTTAGTATTTTCGTACTAGTTATACAAGCCTCTTATTTATAATATATTAACATATTAGGCATTACCGTGTGTTAGTTCAGAGTGAGTTTTTCCATTTCTCCCTCCCAGTACACAGTAATAATAAGCACTGTATAAAACGCTATTTCTCTGTGTCCTGTCTCAGACATACTAGCTGAAGATGAGTTTGTTATTCAGAGGGGACTAAAAGGGTTGTAGAATAAAATAAATAACCCTCACTCCTCTCACAGATTCCAGGAGGCAAGAGTAAGTATAAAACAGCCTTTTATTGCCACTGACATTATTTCAGCTAATAACATTCTTTTATTATGGTGAGAAGGGTACAAAAATCAAGTTTGCATACAATGCTTCTTTCCACCCACAATTCCTGTCATGTACAATTTTAACCTGCTGCGTTAGGGATATCACTGGTAAGATTAGACAGAATGAAATTTTGATTAAAAAAATAATAATAATAAACCCTATAGCCGAATATTTCAGATATTCCAGACTCTGCAACCATTCCCTCTCAGTTGTGTGTGAGAGAAAGAGAGAGATGTGGTGACAGAGATCGAATTAAAAAGAATAGGAATGCGTTTGATCTACCCTCTAGGGTCTGATTTACTATTCCCTTTTACATGGTAAAACAAATGCATACTGCAATTTTGATATGACAGTATGAGTCAAATCACTAAGTCTTCACACCCATGCAGTGAAATATGTCATTTTATGATTAATTATCCTTCTAATCTATTGAAAGGTTTGTGTGAAAGACAAACTTTTAGAAATAGTGCAGATCAGTACCAGTTCTATATAGTTCTGTATAGTACAGAATGTTCTGTATTAAAGGGACATTATCACTAGAAGATACAGTTTGTGCCAGAAAACAAGTAAAACTAAAAATTCTCAGGTTTTTTTTGAATGAATAAGAAAGTACATATATGGGACCTGTTATCCAGAATGCTCAGGACCTGGAGTTTTCCAGATAACAGGTCTTTCAGTAATTTGAATCTTCATACCTTGGGTCAAATTTACTAAAGGGCAAAGTGGCCGTCCCTAGCGAAATATCACAAGAAATACAATCTGCAGGGACATCACTTACAGGCGTAGAGGACAATTTGCTAGCAAAGAGTTAATTGATAATGAAGTTTTGCACCTTTTCATCAGGCATATCTTCGCTCAGGTGAATGGTAGTTTCTCCGTAAATTCACTAAAGTGTGAATTTTCCATTACTTTACCCCTTTTGCCAGAGTCTGCTTCGACCAGGTTATACGTGGCGAACTGATAGATGAAGCTACATACTCCTCAATCTTATGTCAGTGACATCATATCCTGATTATTTTTCTCAAATAACATGATGGATAAAGATTTGGAATTATTTTTTAGGGTGATGGGTCCTCTTTAATTATGGAGGACAAAACATTCCGTCTGCCAGGGACCTAAAACTTTAACCCTTTGCCTGCCAAGAACGTACGCCGTACGTTCTGGCAGGCAAGGCTCAGACTGCCAAACACGTACATAGTACGTTGTTTGGCACTTCCGGTATTCTTGTGTGATCTGCGGCTTGCAATGCAGCGAAAAAGCCGCAGATCACTTGGCAAGCCCCTAGGCAATGGGCAAAGGGTCCTCAATCCCCTGCTGGGCCCCCCGATCGACCCCCACCCGACCCAAGATGGCCGACCACATGGACACGTACCTTGTGCGATGTGCGCATGTACGATGTCCGCATGTGTAAATCTTCTGTGATCTGCGGCTTTTCCCTAGCATCGCAAGCCGCAGATCACTTGGCTCTCCCTAGGCAACGAGCTCCGGGTTGCCTGCAGGCAACTGATCGCCCCACCGACCGCCCCACACATGACCAGAAGCAGCGCCGACATCAGACACGTGGCTGCTTCTAGGGGCTGCCTACCAGCACTGCCCCCTTCTCTACTGGTGCTGATCTGTCTGGGAGCCTTCCTGCTGCGGTCCTCCAGTGTTGCTTGAGAAAGAGAGACTTTCCAGGTACAAAATTTGCTTTATTTCACATTTGTTTTTATCAAACTTGTCTTTTTTTTTGCATTTTCAATTTTTCACTTCTTTCTCCCACTAATTGTTGTACACCCATATACCCACACATATACTCGCACATATACACACCTACACACACCTATACACACCTATACACCTGTATAATTGTATTTATTTGCTGTAATTTTATCATTATTGCATTTTCTGTGATTTTTTATTGAATATTATTTTCTGTTTTGCTTATGTATCTTTAGTATAGTTTTGGTGTTTGGTGTTTTGGTATAGAAATATGTTTTTTACTTTGTTTGATCCGTGAGAATTTGTGCTTTCCAAAAATATATGGGGTTTCTGTGTTTTTTTTTTGTGTTTTTTTTACAGTTTGGGGGTCTTACCGCACATAATGCAGTCGGGGCTGAGTTGGCCAGCGTGAAAATTCATATGCACTATTTTTATTTGGGGTCTGCCCATGCCATTTGCTTTGGTATATCTATGCATATTGGGCATCAAACTGTTCGGTAGACCCTTGCCATCAATATTTAGGGTGTTTTACAATTGTATGTAAGAAATTGGGTGAGATATATGCGGCCAATTGCAATATTTTTAGGCGATTTTCAGAAATGTCATAAAAACCGCTGCCTTTAGCGTAGATTTGCAGTATGGTAGTTTGGAGTAGAAAGACATAATTACCTATTTTTGATTCGTCAGCATGTGTACTTTCCAAAAATATATGGCTCTGGGGGGTCTTTGTACTGTTAGGAGGGTCTTGTGGCAGACAATGCTCAGTCACAGATCTTTGTTCACAGAAAGCGAATCGGCAGCGGAAAAAAGAATGTGCACTGTTTTTATTTGGGGTCTGCACATGCCAGCTCCTTTGGTATATCTATGCATATTGGGCATCAAACTGTTCCGTAGACCCTTGCCGTCAATATTTAGGGCGTTTTACAATTGTATGTAAGAAATTGGGTGAGATATATGCGGCCAATTGCAATATTTTTAGGCAATTTTCAGAAATGTCATAAAAACCGCTGCCTTTGGCGTAGCTTTGCAGTATGGTAGTTTGGAGTAGAAAGACATAATTACCTATTTTTGATTCGTCAGCATGTGTACTTTGAAAAAATATATGGCTCTGGGGGGGTCTTTGTGCTGTTAGGAGGGTCTTGTGGCACACAATGCTCAGTCATGGGTCTTTGTTCACTGAAGGCGAATCGGCAGCGGAGAAAAGTCGAATGTACTGTTGTTATTTGGGGTCCGCACATGCCAGCTGCTTTTATATATCTATGCATACAGGGCATCAAACTGTTCCATAGACCCTTGGCATCAATATTTAGGGTATTTTACAATTGTATGTAAGAAATTGGGTGAGATAAATGCGGCCAATTGCAATATTTTTAGGCAATTTTCAGAAATGTCATAAAAACCGCTGCATTTAGCGTAGCTTTGCAGTATGGTAGTTTGGAATAGAGAGACATAATTACTTATTTTGGATTCGTCAGAATGTTTACTTTCCAAAAATATATGGTTTTGTGGGATCTTTGTGCTGTTAGGAGGATCTTGTGGCAGACAATGCTCAGTAACAGGTCCTTGTTCACAAAAGGCGAAACGGCAGAGGAGAAAATTCATATGCACTGTTTTTATTTGGGGTCCGCACATGCCAACTGCTTTGGTTTATCTATGCATATTGGGCATCAAACTGTTCAGTCAACCCTTGGTGTCAATATCTAGGGTGTTTCTAATTGTATGTAAGAAATTGGGTGAGATAAATGTGGGCAATTGCAATATTTTTAGAAATGTAAAAACAGCTGCCTTTATCGCCAAATTTCGGAAAGGTTCTGGCTTGGTGCTTTGGAGTAGAAAGACATGCATATCCAATTTGGATTCGTGGGAATGTGTACTTTCCGAAAATATATGGTTTTTGGGGGGTGAACATAATGTTTTCTACCTTTGCGCCCCCCAAACTATGTAAATGTGTTCATTTTGCAGTACCTGCAATGACAGACCATATTGGGGGGGTCTTCATTTTGGGGCCCTTATATGCCACACTCTTGGGTACACCTATACATATTGGACACCAAACTGTTCAGACGACCTTAGGCTTTCATATTTGGGGTGATTTATCTTGATACCTAAAAGTATGTGGGAAATACGATGCTGCAGGTTGGAAAATTTGAGTTGATTTTTGGGAATGTCACCAAAATCACCAAATTTAGGATTGGTTTGCGGCTTGGTGCTTTGGCGTAGAAAGACATGCATACCCAATTTAGATTCGGGGGAATGTGTACTTTCCGAAAATATATGGTTTTCTGGGGTGAACGTATTTTTTTCTACCTTTGTCCACCCCAAAACGATGTAAATGTGTTGATTTTGCAGCACCTGAAATGACAGACCATATGGGGTCTTCATTTTGGGGCCCTTATATGCTACGTTGTTAGGTACACCTATACATATTGGGCATCAAACTGTTCAGCGGACCCCAGGCTTTCATATTTGGGGTGATCTATCTTGATACTCAATCGTATGTGGTACATACGATGTGGCAGGGTTGATGGTTTGAGGGGATGTTTGAAAATGTCCCTAAAATTGCCAAACTTAGGAAAGTTTTGCAGCTTGGTGCTTTGGAGTAGAAAGACATGCATACCCAATTTGGATTCGGGGGAATGTGTACTTTCCAGAAATATATGGTTTTCTGGGGTGAACGTACTTTTTTCTACCTTTGCCGCCCCCCAAAACAATGTAAATGTGTTGATTTTGCAGCACCTGAAATGACAGACCATATGGGGGGTCTTCGTTTTGGGGCCCCTATATGCCACGTGCTTTAGTACACCTATACATATTGGGCATCAAACTGTTCAGAGGACCCCAGGCTTTCATATTTGGGGTGATTTATCTTGATACTCAATAGTATGTGGGACATACAATGCCGCAGGGTGGAAGTTTTGAGGTGATTTTTGGAAATGTCACCAAAATTGCCAAATTTAGGATTGTTTTACAGCTTGGTGCTTTGGAGTAGAAAGACATGCATACCCAATTTAGATTCGGGGGAATGTGTACTTTCCGAAAATATATGGTTTTCTGGGGTGAACGTATTTTTTTCTATCTTTGCCCACCCCAAAACTATGTAAATGTGTTGATTTTGCAGCACCTGAAATGACAGACCATATGGGGTCTTCATTTTGGGGCCCTTATATGCTACGTGCTTAGGTACACCTATACATATTGGGCATCAAACTGTTCAGCGGACCCCAGGCTTTCATATTTGGGGTGATCTATCTTGATACTCAATAGTATGTGGGACATACAATGCTGCAGGGTGGAAGTTTTGAGGTGATTTTTGGAAATGTCACCAAAATTGCCAAATTTAGGAACGTTTTGCAGCTTGGTGCTTTAGAGTAGAAAGACATGCATACCCAATTTGGATTTGTGGGAATGTGTACTTTCCGAAAATATATGGTTTTCTGGGGTGAACGTACTTTTTTCTACCTTTGCCGCACCCCAAAACGATGTAAAGGTGTTGATTTTGCAGCACCTGAAATGACAGACCATATGGGGGTCTTCATTTTGGGGCCCCTATATGCCACGTGCTTGGGTACACCTATACCTATTGGGCATCAAACTGTTCAGGGGACCCCAGGCTTTCATATTTGGGGTGAATTATCTTGATACTCAATAGTATGTGGGAAATACGATGCTGCATGGTGGATGTTTTGAGGTGATTTTTGAAAATGTCCCTAAAATTGCCTAACTTAGGAAAGTTTTGCAGCTTGGTGCTTTGGAGTAGAAAGACATGCATACCCAATTTGGATTCAGGGGAATGTGTACTTTCCGAAAATATATGGTTTTCTGGGGTGAACGTACTTTTTTCTAACTTTGCCCCCCCCAATCTATGTAAATGTGTTGATTTTGCAGTATCTGGCATAACAGAACAGATAACTCAAATGGGGTGTCTACATTTTAGGGCCCCTATACACCACATGCTTAGGTACACCTATACATATTGGGCATCACACTGTTCAGTGAACCCCAGGCTTTCATATTTGGGGTGTGTTACATTGATACCTAATGATGAGTGGGAGATATGATGCTGTAGAGTGGAAGCTTTGAAGTCATTTTTCAAAAAATTCACCAATTTCTATAAAACATTATAACTTTAGGAAACAATTGCAACTGTGTAGTTTGGAGTACAAAGATATATTTACCCATTTTTGATTCACCAGAATCTGTTCTTTCTAATAATGGGTAGTTTTCTAGGGTAAACCTATTGTTAGTGGAATGTTTGGCCTTGAAATCAGAAGTATGCCGTTTGGGGAGTGTTGCTTTGGAAATTTGGTAGTGTACTGCTTGTAGATTTTGATCTATACAAGTGAGAAATCTCCATAAAACTATATATATTTGGTATTGCCGCATTCAGGAGGCATAGACCTTTCCAAATCAGCTGTGTTCTTGTACATAAAATAAATGATGTTTCTGATATATGTGATTGTTCTTTGTGAAACGTGATTTTTTTCATTTTATTAGACACTTAGAAGCCTATATTTTTTTACAGAAGTAGAATTACACCAAAATTCTTGCATATTTTGAAAGTTCAGGTTGTCCTGAAAAAAACAATATATTGTTATACTGGGTAAACTAAAAGACCACCCCAAGAAAGGCCCTTAAAGTGAAAGAGTACAAAATGTCTAAAAACTGCTTGGCAGTAGATGTTCGCATCTAGTACAAAACGGCTGGCAGGGAAAGGGTTAAAGTCTGACACTACCAAAACAGCACAGATAATAATATTATAATAATAATACTACATCTGCGATTTTATCAAGTTTTTCCCCCGATCAGATCAAATTGTGCAAATTACTAAATAAGGTCAAATCGCGGATTCTAGTTTGCTCTGACTTTTTTTAAATAAAATTATCAAAAAAAATCCCCCAAATCTTATAAAATTAAAAAAAATTAGAATTTCGAGCTATTTTTTGTTTACTTCGACTAGAGAATAGTCCAAATTAGATTCGAATTTGAAAAAAATGCAAATATTGAAATTTATCATCTAGGGGCAGATTTATCAGTAGTGATGGGCGAATTTATTCGCCAGGCGAATTTGCTGCGAATTTGCGCGATTCGCCGCCAGCGAATAAATTCGCGAACGCCCACGAAAATTCGTCTGGAAAAATCCACCGGCGTCGAAAAAAGATGGACGCCAGCGTCAAAAACGAGACACCGGCGCCGTTATGCAAATTTTTCGCCCATCACTATTTATCAGAGGTCGAGGTGAATTTTCGAATGAAAAAAATTCGAATTTCTAGCTATTTTTTGTGTACTTAGACTAGGGAATAGTGCAAATTCGATTTAAATTAAAAAATTTGAATATCGAAATTTATCATGTGCTGTCTCTTTAAAAAATTCGACTTTGAACATTCGCCATCTAAAACCTGCTGAATTGCCTTTTTAACCTATGGGGGACCTCCTAGATCCTATTTGTAGTCAATTGGTGGACTTTGAAAAATCAAAGGTTTTTTTGGGAAAAACTTTGAATTGAATTCGATCGAATGCGCTATTCCGTCGATTCATATGATTCAAATTTGGTTGAATACGGACCTATTCGATCGAAAACTGACCAATTCGACCAAAAAAAAAACTTTGACTTAATTTTGGTTGGTCTTTTTGAATTTCAAAGTTTTTTCAATTCGAAATTCGACCCTTGATAAATATGCCTTGTACTGTCTCTTTAAAAATTCGACTTCGACCATTTACCATCTAAAACCTGCTGAATTGCTATTTTAGCCTATGGGCGACCTCCTGAAACCCATTTGGAGTCAATTGGTGGACTTTGAAAAATGTACATTTTTTTTGGGAAAAACTTTGATTTGAATTCGATCGAATTCGCTATTAAGTTGATTCGTAGAATTCAATTTTGCAAATATACGGACCTATTCGATCGAAAATGGACCTATTCGGCCAAAAAAAACTTCAACTTAATTTCAGTTGGTCTTTTTGAATTCGAATTTGGAAGTTTTTCAAATTCAAAATTCGACCCTTGATAAATGTGCCCCTAATTGTCACAAAGTTCAACCTGATACAAACAAAAGGTTTTCAGCACCATATGTCATGACAGATATAGTAACTAAAAAATTCCATGGTACTTTTAAGGAGATGGGCTAAATGATCACAAGCACATAGTAGCAGAACCGCTTAGTGTATTCCTTGAACCTTCAATTGTGTGCCCCTCACTCTATTCTGCAAATGTTTCCCTACTGGAGCTTTCCGATTCTGATTACAGAATAATTAGTACCTAGTTTGATTTGTATAGTGATGGGTGAATCTGACCCATTTCGCTTATAAGGGCTTCCAAAAATGAGTGAACTAAAGCTTCTATATTTTATCAGCCTGGCAAAAAAACAATCTTATAGGGTACAAGCCTGCATAACATACTGTATTTACCCACATCACTACTGATTTTCGTTCCCCTAAAAAATGTCTTTTTGCAAGGGAACTTGTAAAACTATGTTCCTGGTAAATGCTTTCCTGTACAAATATCTATAGTAATAAGTCAAATCAACTCAGACTGGCTTTCTCAATTTAGAATGCTGGCAGAAAGCCAGTTGGATGACTAGAGAAACGTCTTCAAGAGATAAAAATACAGCAAGTCCAATTGATTTGACTTATTGTCGTAGATATGCCATGAGCTGGTTGAATGAAATCCTTCAGAGTAATTTCCTGTACAGAGTACTGATTATTAATTTATCGTTAGCCCTAAGCCTATTCTTTAAATATTGAACTGAAGCATATATTCTGATCATTATCATAAAGCAAAATAGTAGTTTTGATAAACTGTAGCTCAGCCACTGCTATGCTTCTAAACATTATATTATAACAATAGCATACCCTTTGGTGTGGTATACAAGAGTAAAGACTCATTATGTCCACTGTTGTGCATGCAAAACATAGTAACCATGTAACCATAGTATGTGAGTGTGTGTAAGCGTAAAAATATAAGTGTGTAGTAGTATAAAATGTGTGTTTGTGTATTTGTGTGTGTGTGTTACACTAACCTGGGGTGTTTAGGCTGCAGATCGTGTCCACGAAGGCTGGAGGACTGGAGGAGCAGGAAGGAGTCGCCTGATCGCTAAGGTTCAACTTTCCACCATCATCCAAACTATCTGGCATTTAGAGGTCCCAAAAGGAAGTTTGTGCATACAAATAGTCCTGTGGGTAACTTCAGCTAATGAAAAATTAACACATTGACTGCATTTTTTGTGTGGTAAAAACACAGAAAAAAAATGTTTACCCAGCTGATAACAGACCTGTCGTTCTCCTTTCTTAACACACCCACCCCTGTGTCTCTTCTCTTCCACGTTTTCCTGGCAAAAAGCCTTTTTTAGGCTTGTGATCTTCTCAACATTTATCAGGGAAAATTGTCACAGCTGCAGGGCCACTGGGGCAATTAATTGAGTTAGATTATTATTTTGTACATATGGAATAGCAATATTGAGAAATCACATTGTGATTTTACCAAAGTGAATGGTTCAGGGCCTAGGCACCTGGATCACTTTGTATCATAGGGGTCATTTAAAACAGTTATTGTCATTGATTAAATATTATCCCAAAGTCTCAATATTCTCTTGTTGAGAGAGAATTTATAAACTGTTTCATTTGTTTCATCTATTTCTACCCATGCCATTTCATCAACACTGTAACTAGCAAAAGTAATGTACAAGATTTTTAATATCAAGTCCGCATTTTGACATTTTAATTACAGATGGGATTTTAAAATTAAACATACACTCTCAGCAGGTTTAATTGAGCCATCAGTTTGGCTTAGTTCTTGATGTTATTTTAAACAATGATGAATTAAAAATTAATTATATGAAGGAAGTAATTGCAATGTTCAGAAGATTGTTTCTGTTTCTGGTACTTAGCTACACAAATATTGGAGAAGGAAATAAGCATCTTTAATGTTTATTTATCTATATTTTATAAATGTTGTTGTCAGTGAATCATGCTGGGCCTCTGGCATTATTCTCCCATGCTTGATTTGAACTTATTCATTAATAAAAAAAACAAATTAATTGAATCGCGGAAAAACTCAATAAATTCCAGCAAACCCAAATCACTCTAACTTTTCTGGCATTTTTCCCGAATCGCTCGATTTTTTTTTTCTGTTTTTTGCTTAAAAACCCTGAAAAAAATAGGATTATCTGACTAAACCGAGTGCAGACAACAATAACTTCAAATTGAGATAGGTGCCTCTCCCATTGACTTATGCAGGACCATGACTGGTCTGAGATGTCGGATTTTTGAATTGGGGCTTTTTGCAGCATTGGGGTATAATAAATCTTAAAAATGCTAATGTTTTTTTTCCACAAAAATGTGAGTTTTTGCCCCAAAAAGCCCAACCAGATAAATTCGAGGTTTAGTAAATAACCCCCACAGCGTATCTAAATGTGCCTCTTTTATAGGGTATATATAAGGAATGCTGAACTGAACTATTTTACCTAAACTATGCTGTTTTACACGTTTGATTGTTTCTCATTCTCCCCAAACTGTTTGGGTTTTTATTCTCCTGCTGATTTTTTCCCTTTATGCAACAATTTATTATACAGGTATGGGACCTGTTATCAAGAATGCCTGGGGTTTTCTGTATAAGGGCTTTTTCTGTAATTCTGATTAACTCTGATTCTGATTGACTTTTAAACATTAGATAAACCCAACAGGATTGTTTTGCCTAAAATAAGGCTTAATTATATCTTAGTTGTGATCAAGTTCAATGTACTGTATTATTATTACAGTATTATTACAGGGAAAAAAAATAATTTCTAAAAATGTAAATTATTAGGTTAAAATGGATTCTATGAAAAATAGCCTTCATGAAATTCTGAGATTTTTGGATAACAGTTTTCTAGATAACAGATTCCATACCCGTACATTTTTGCATGTTTCTATGTTGTTTCTTCCCTCCCAAAACTGTTTACCTTCCTATGAGAAGATTTTTTTTTCCCCTGACGATTAGTAAACCAGCTTTAGAAACCATCTTGGTTGAAGTTGGTTGAAAAGTGTTCTGTGACTAAGATTGGTCTGTAACTTCCACAGCTAGAAAATGATTTTCTTCACTTGACCTATTTTGCACATTGGAATATCTCACACTTGATGATATTTTAATTAAAAAGTGTGGTTATATGGTTTACAGTTATATTGTTTTATGTGTTGAATGAAAATATGGAAATCACTAAGTGGACATAATAAATAGTTTGCTTGAACACTGAAGGGTGAGAGCAATTTACCAAAAAAATTTGGCTTTTTCTAATTTGCCCCATAAAGACCTGTTCTTCTGGCAAGTGTGTAACAGAAGAGGGTGATCCAGAGTTAAGTATTTATATCTAGCATTAAAAGGAACATTATCATATTCCATATATAATGTTTTTTTTTTTTTTTTTTAAACAGTCCGCTACTACAATGTAATCATAAGTTTGGTAAAGGTCTTGATTTCTTGCAGGAAATGAAGTAGTATTGAATGAAGATGATATTGATAAACCTATAAAGTGTGAGCTTCACATATTGCTTTTCAAAAGTACGCATGTTTTTAGAAGAGCTCACAAAAAATGCACGCACACACAGCCAAAAAGAAATTAGAGGGAATATTGCTGGTAAACATTTGACAAGAAAGCTATGATGGTAAATCATACTGCAGTATATGTGGGTGTTTATCAGTATTAGAGTGTTTGTACATTAGCATACTGCAATCTTAAACAGTATGTTAAAAAGCCAAATGTGATAATTCATTTTCATTAAAAAGAAGTAAAGGGCAGTATATCCTCTATTTAAGGAACATTAGTTCCTTAAATAGAACAAATGTTGAACAGAATTAAAACCCTTCACAAAAAGTATGTATGTAAAAAATATATATATTTTTTTTGCATAAACAGAACAAAATCTGAAATTGAAAGTAGTCGCATTCTACTTCCTGGTCTCAATAAGCACAATCCAAACAAATCAGCAGTCCACTGAGAAACCCTTCTTATACAGAAGTCTCTCAGTGGACTGCTGATTTGCTTTGATTGTGCTCCTATAAACAGGAAGAAGAAGGTTACATTACATTCAGATGTTGGCCTGTTTAGTAAAAAAAAAAAAAGATATCAACCAAATAGATTTCCTAATTTTTAAAAAGAAGCAAAAAGTATGTTCAGCACAAGTACTATTGATTACAGAACCATGTTGAAAAAATGGGTTTATGACTTTCATGCTAGAGCTTGGCCATTACATTTGTTGGGGAATGCTGCACTACTATTTCCCAAGCAAAACTCCCTATGTTGAGTGCTGTAGAATATTGTTTATTGTCCTACAATGATGACTATACAGCATTTTCCTTCACCACAATATGTAGCAGTGCAGCCAGTCACTGTAAGTCATCCTAAAAAATCTTGAGCAACATGTTGCTCCCAGTGGCTTCAAAACAGGTGCTTATTTCTGAATTCCAGGCTTGGAGGAAACTTTTGGTTGCATAAAAAAACAGTTGTATTGCCAAATAGAGCTTTCTGTGGGCTGCAAGTCCACATAGGGGCTACCAAATCACAGCCCTTCGTTGGCATCCTCAGGAACTATTTTCATGCTTATGTTGCTCCCCAACCCTTCTTATATTTGAATGTGGCTCACAGGTGAAAAAGGTTGGGGATCCCTGATGTAGAGAGTAGAGTCCTGCAGCGGGTAGGGTACCCGCAAAAACCTGCGGTACACTGCGGGTTATGGGTAGAAGTTCCGTGTGTGGGTATAGACGTGGGTCGGAGGTTCTGCGGGTAGTGGGTCGGGCCGCAGGTCTTCTCAATAGCAATTTTTACTCCTTTTTTCTGATCGCGGCTACTTCCAATGATGTCACTTCCGTTTTACAATGACAACACTTCCTGTTTTACTCCTTTTTTCTGATCATGGCTACTTCTGATGATGTCACTTCCGGTTTACAGTGACAACACTTCCTGATTCTTGATAGTCAGCGGGTCGATGGTCTGGGTTGCGGATAAGGTACTTGCTGGTCGGGTTGCGGGTCCAAGCGGGTAAGAATGCGGGTTGCCGTTCCCGGTTGCGGATTGCAGGTTGTGGGTATGGTTCGGGTATGGGTTCTAAAAAATGGACCCGCACAGGACTTTAGTAGAGAGTGACATTCTGAGACAATTTACTATTGGTTTTCATTTTTTTATCATTTAAGTTTTTTGCGTTATTAGCTTTTTGAATCAGTAGCTCTCCAGTTTGCAATATCAGCAATATGGTTGCTAGGGTACAAATTACCCTAGCAGCCACACATTGATTTAAATAAGAGACTGGAATATGAATAGGAGATGGCCTGAATAGAAAGATAAATCATAAAAACAATAGTAATAACAATAAATCTGTAGCTTTACGGAACATTTGTTTTTTAGATGGGGTCAGTGACCCCCATTTGAAAGCTGCAACGAGTCAGAAGTGGAATGCAAATAATTCAAAAGCTATAAAAAATGAGAAATGAAGAGTTGCTTAAAATTAGCATACTAATTATAACATACTAAAAGTTAGTGTAAAGGTGAACCGCCCTAAAAAGCAAAGCAGCAGCCTATCAGTCTAAAAAGGTTATGGTTGAAAGATACATTTTTGTGCTAATTTTCAAGATGCATGATGAAGATATGTGACCATGACCTCCAGCAAGATCATAACCTTGACTATGATTTATTACAGGCTCTGCAATCCCCTTCCTAATCAAAAACTTGTTGTGGCTGCAGGATACCTACTGCATGTGTTATACCCAGTTAGTGGGTACTATATGCTACAGCAAGTGGTAAAAGTAGGGTTTTCCCATTCTAACACATGAACATTTATCTTATTTATTGTTGCACATGATCCCTGAAACGTTTGTGGCTTAATAAAATGTCCATGCAAGAACTTAATAAAAAAAAAAATCACATTTTGAAAATGCTTAATGATTCTGCAAAGAATATTAGAACTAGGTTTACTTAAAAGCTGTTTTACTTTGTTGCAAAATTAAGGACATCTGCATAACACCTCTGCATTACATTTGCTTGGTACCAGATGCTATCCATACTTCTGGAAGCAAAAAGCTCTTTTGTATCAATTAAAATGCTTTATCCAAAGTAAAGAGGGTTTATGCCAGATGTGCACGTTAATGTGTTCGTGCTGTAAAACAGCTCTGAGAATTGAGCACTGAAATACTTCATACTGATTCAGCCGCTAAGTATATTCAAATAAACCATTAACATTATTTTTCTATCTGCATCAGTTTACAGCAGCAAATGTTTAAAGTACAACTAAAGGCACACAAAGAGATAAGCGGTATATTTATCAAAGAGTGAAGTTAGAGATCACCACAGTCCACCACTCTCCATTCATTTCTATGGGATTTTCAAAAGAGTATTTATTATTGGGTGAAAATAAAAGTTCACCCTTTGGTAAATAGGCCTTTAAGAATCCCATAGAAATGAATGAAGAGACGGTATTTCACTCTAACATCTCTAACTTCACTTCTAGATAAATATACCCTACTTAGACTAATGCTCAGGTGGGAATTTTCCCTGCTGACATATTTCAGAAGGGAGAAGTATCAAATAACACCAATACTGGTTTGTTAGATGTATCCCTTTCAAGTGAATTCTCCCCAGGCCGAAATGTAAAAAATGCCACATGTTCTATCAGCTTAGGGGCAGATTTTTCAAAGGTAGAGGTGAAATTTCGAGCTATTTTTTGTGTACTTCGACTAGGGAATAGTCCAAATTCGATTCAAATTTGAAAAAAAATCTACTCTGTTAAAAAAATCTACTGAATTTAAAAATTCATCTTCGAGCTATTTCGAGCTATTTTTTGTGTACTTCGACTAGGGAATAGTCCAAATTCGATTCAAATTTGAAAAAAAATCTACTCTGTTAAAAAAATCTACTGAATTTAAAAATTCATCTTCGACCATTTGCCATCTAAAACCTGCTGAATTGCTGTTTTAACCTATGGGGGGACCACCTAGGACCTATTTGGAGTCAATTGGTGGACTTTGAAAAATCGCAGGGTTTTTTTTGGGGAAAAATATTGAATCGAATTTGATCGAATGCGCAATTCCTTCGATTCGTACGATTCGAATTCGGCCAAATACGGACCTATTCGATCGAAAAATGGAAAAAAAATGTGACTTAATTGCGGTTGGTCTTTTTGAATTCGAATTTCATAGTTTTTTTAATTCAAAATTCGACCCTTGAAAAATATGACCCTAAAAGTTGCTGATTATTACAGAGTGGACTTGCTGTATGTGCTATTCTATGCCTTTGAAAAAGGTAATACCATGGACTTGTATGTATGATGAATATACTTTAACTTGTTTCCTAAATGAGAAATATACTAATTATTTCTTCATCTTATGAACAGCTGGATAATAGTAAATGCTTTTCAAAATGAAAAAATTGATAAGTAGTGGGCAGTGTGTATTATTATATACAGTGAAAGCAATTGGAAATAATATGCCTATAACATAGGTAATAGCATCCCCAGCATACAAAAAAATTAGAGTGGCAGTGGGGTACTTGCACTGCAACCAAAAAATATAGTGTAATTTTTGGGTATTTGCATCCCAAGGACATTATAGAGTGAAAGACAGCTGATATTGCTGTACTAAAATGGTACATTAATATCAAAATACAATAGTACTAGAGCTGCACAGGTCACGTGAAACTTGGAATTTTATAGAAAGAAAATACTCCTGTAATGGAGCTTTCAGGTCTCTCTGCTCTCTGTGCCATTAGCTGTTCTCTAGGTACATTTTCCTGTTCAACTTTTCTATATAGCATAACAATTACATTGGAGTGCTCAGTATTAGAAATAATTTTGCAGTTTTATAAATATTTAAATAGTCTTGTAAATATGTATGTAATATTACAGGTTTTTGGACCAAATTATATACATCCTTTTATACAGTGTTTTGTATGCCATCAGTTTGTTCAATTCCAAACACTTTTTCAATTATACATGCTGTTTGTTTTTTGTTCTGTTTTTTGAAAATGAATTTTACATTTTACATTTTTTGGTCTGAATTTTTACAACATAGTGTGTCCCCTTCAGATTTGGTAAAGTCTATACATGATTATAATAACCTGATTTTAGCAGAAAGTTGGAGGATTCAACAGTTCAAACTAGTCCTTCTTGACTATGGAAAAAAAATTCTACGAGACCTCAGTCTTATTGTCCCAAGTGTGATGAGAGTGTTGTAAGTGTGTTTCATGTCTATGGTCTTGTCCTAAGGTTAGTCTTTTTTTGTAGAGAAGTCACTCAATATTTAAAAACTAGATTAAACTAAATATAAAATTATCCCCTTGTTTTGTTCTATTGCATTTCGATAGTAACATGCTATTTTCAAATCCTGAATTAAAATCCATCTCCCAAGAAATAAAAATACTGATTACTTTAATAATCGCCGCTTCGAAAAAAGCATGGGAGTAGCAGCCAGCATTACTTACTTACCTACAACAAAATTATGATTTACCCAACAACCAAATTATAGACACAGACACGTACATGGTGGAGAATGGGCACAGCTGTTGTTTATTAATTATCATATCAATCAGAACAGTAACCATTGCTTATAATAATAATAATACCTGCTCATACATATCTTCCCAGCCAGCCTCTGCATCAGATCTCTGCAGTCATGGGAGTTGCACTTAAAGATTAATAATAATTATCCTTAAGGCCTGCCTATTTACCACCTAGCATACCGCCACACGACAATTTCTCTTTCATCAACAAGTTACAGATGCGATTTTATATATATATATATATATATATATATATATATATATATATATATATATATATATATATATATATAAAACAAGGGAAAGTTGTGCTCACCACTAGTTTTTAAAATCATTAGGCGGGGTGCAATGAGGGTGTGACCACAAAATACATATAGACAAATACAAGATTCCTCTGCACTCAACCCATTATCAATATATTTAAGACAGAGACATTTTGTGCATACTGCTACTGAAAATGCCTTACCCTTTAAACAAAACAGGGATTGTTTGTCCATATATTGCAATATATTTAAGCTGGCCAACTACGTCAAAGTCATCCCATATCTGGCCAGTCCTATGCTCAATTTTCATCTGATTCATTAAGAATTCTATGGTTTAATTATACATTTTATAAAAGGGACGAAAATGTTTTACCTGCAACTTACTAGCTGCTTTCAAAGTAAAACTCCCAAACTTGGCTGCCCTTTTATTAGACACCAGTGGGATCACCTGACTATAGTTGGAGAGGGTGGGAGCTACAACATGGAGCTGGTCACTGCTCTTGTAGAACTATAACAAACAAGGGAAAGTTGTGCTCACCACTAGTTTTTAAAATCATTAGGCGGGGGTGCAATGAGGGTGTGACCACAAAATACATATAGACAATACAAGATTCCTCTGCACTCAACCCATTATCAATATATTTAAGACAGAGACATTTTGTGCATACTGCTACTGAAAAATGCCTTACCCTTTAAACAAAACAGGGATAGTTTGTCCATATATTGCAATATATTTAAGCTGGCCAACTACGTCAAAGTCATCCCATATCTGGCCAGTCCTATGCTCAATTTTCATCTGATTCATTAAGAATTCTATGGTTTAATTATACATTTTATAAAAGGGACGAAAACGTTTTACCTGCAACTTACTAGCTGCTTTCTAATAAAAGGGCAGCCAAGTTTGGGAGTTTTACTTTGAAAGCAGCTAGTAAGTTGCAGGTAAAACGTTTTCGTCCCTTTTATAAAATGTATAATTAAACCATAGAATTCTTAATGAATCAGATGAAAATTGAGCATAGGACTGGCCAGATATGGGATGACTTTGATGTAGTTGGCCAGCTTAAATATATTGCAATATATGGACAAACAATCCCTGTTTTGTTTAAAGGGTAAGGCATTTTTCAGTAGCAGTATGCACAAAATGTCTCTGTCTTAAATATATTGATAATGGGTTGAGTGCAGAGGAATCTTGTATTTGTCTATATATATATATATATATATATATATATATATATATATATATATATATATATATATATATATATATATGATCTGAGCAAGGTCTCTTTTAATATTCTGAATTAAGTCAATATTACTGCCCTTTCCTATGTCATTCCCAGAGAAATGGATCAGAATAATTGCTGGGAAACCCCAACTAGCTTTTATTTGCAAAATTATTGATAATAAATCTGGCCATTTGAGGCCTCGAATGCCCATCCAAACAATTCAATATCTTTAATGCCTAAATTAGTTGTGTAGGTTCGCTGTTCTGCTCTTTCTCTTGCTCTGCGGATGAAAGAGTGTCCAATAATCCAAACCAATGGGGGAGAAACTGTAAACGAAAAAGAAGATAAAACTTACTAAACAATGGAAGGTTGAACATAAATTTGAGTTCCATCTGCTTTTTGATGAACTCTTCCCCTAAACCCATCAATGAGGCTTGCGTGGCAGCTCCAATGCGGAAAGAATGTGTGTTATAGTGGTCAGGTGGTATACCTAATTTATTGACAGCTCCTTTAAGAATTTTAGCAAATTGAAATCTTAGAACAAATGATCCATCACTGTGTATAAAGAAAGGGCCAGGAAGGCAGAGCCTGACTTGCTGATAATGGCTTAAAGCTAATACTGGGCATAGCGACCACTCTATTGCTATTTCCACAGGGTTGGCCCTTTACCAACTTTATAATTTTTCATTTTTAATTTACCATCAACCAAATAATTGGCAATTTCCCAGAGCTCGTTGAACTGAAATCGAGATCATGCACAGCAACAATATTGTTACAACCAGGGATATGTTTTGCTTTTATTAAAATGTTAAATTTTAGAGCTCAGAATACTGCCTGTCTAAGTAGTCTCAGTACTGGGGGGAGTTAGAAGAGAGGTTATTCACTACGTGAACCACCCCCATATTATCGCAGTGCCTGTCAATAAGTAATGCCATTGAAATTCTCAAGAAATTCCTGCCAAACAATAAGGTTATCCTTAACTAACTGAGGGATTCTTAAATGCCAGTTAGGATTGTCTAGACCCGACGTTAGTGCAGTGAGCCTTCTCTTAAAGTCCTGGCCAATGGGAATAACCCGTGTAGCGTAATTCAGAAGGCCTATCAAGGACTGTATATGTTTTGATTTAACCTTTTTTGATTTTAAAGCAGAATTTAGAATGTCTCTAAGCTTAGCTACTTTTTCTTCTGGGAAGCGAAATTCAAGATTTACGGTGTCTATCTGAATACCAATGAATTCCAAAGTTGTAGTAGGGGATATGGTTTTGTCCGCAGCAAGCAGAATGCCAAATTTCTTTGCAAACAGTACTTAACAAAATTCCACATGAACTGGAACCTGCAGGACCTACAAATAGGAAATCATCTAAACAATGAATGTCACCCTTAGAACCTGTTTTCCATTGAACTACCCATTGCAAAAAGGAAGCAAAGGCTTCAAAATAAAAGCACAAAAGGGAACAGCCCATCGGGAGGCATCTGTCAAAATAGAAACTGCCTTCGCAAGTGAAAGCCTAAACGTTTATAACAATCAGGGTATATTGGCAGTAGCCTGAACGCAGATTGGATGTCGCTTTTAACCAACAATGAACCTTCACCATATTCCTGAATTAACGTTGCAGGTTGCTTGGTTGAAGGTTGTATATGAAACTGAAGATAATTCCTCACCAATTCCATCATTGACAGATGCCCCAACGGATAAGATAAATGGTGAATCAAGCAATAGCTTCCTGCCTCCTTCTTAGGTACTAGCCCTAATGGCGAAACCCTGAAATCCTCAAATGGAGGATCTTCAAAAGGGCCATCTATTTTCTATTTTTCTTTAACTACTTTGGGGGTTAAATTGATTGATTTTAAATTCTTTGGAAAAATGAGGGTTACAGGGTCCACTGATGGTATCCAAAAGCCAACTTCAAAACCCCTCTCTAAGAGGCATGCCATCTGGTGCTTTGGGTATAGCTCTAGGTGCTTTGGGTATAGCTCTGGTAGCTTCACTGTGGTTATCAGACTTACCGGGGTCTCTACGGCAGGGTTTTGTGACAAATCGTTTGATACAACGAAAGGCAGGATGATTGCCAGCACAATGCGCACATTCATGTTTATATCTACAGTTTGCTTGGAAGCGGCATATTGACTCATTGAACACCCAGCAAGCATTGTATTTAGCAGGGGTTTTGTTCCCAGTACTGGAACTGATGGCTGTTTGGGAATTAGCATTGCCATCCAAAGGTCCAAAGGAATGGACATCTTCTGTCTAAATTTATCATTATACAAAAACCAGGAAATACCCCCATAGGCTTTATATTCTTCCAGAATAATGTCTATATGCTTAAATAGACCTGGACCTTATTGTGGCTGTTTCTCACACAAGACATTAGAATAGATGCAAAATGTTTGCAACCACAGGCCGGCGTCTATTCATTTCAGGATCAGACTGTTTAATTTGTTTACTTAAAAAATCTTTTGTTGAAGGCAAAAGTGAGAGCATGGCCACATGTCTCCTTTTGTGATTTTGTCCTTTATGGACTGTGACAAGTGCAAACCCAAAGGAGTAGCATCACAAAGTATCTCTAAAAGAAGTTTCAGCTACATGACAAGAGGTAGCCCCTGTGCTTATATGTGTTGTCGCCGCACACAGGGGTTAACAAAGCTAACAAAGACTTTAGGAAATCATTGGGGGGTAGGTAACGTAGGACCCGCAGGCTGGGGTGCGCTGTGTATGGCAGATGTGGAAAAGGGCCATCCTCTGCCGCCAGGTGGCAGAACCGGGTGCCCTGTAGTGTTACAGCTGGAGGGCCCTGGCTCTGGGTGGCTGTGAAGGCCAACGCCGACATGATGCCCGGCATAGGAGGCTGCCAGACCCCTGTCCTGTGGAAGGAAAGGGCAATGAAGCGTTACAGCTGTTTTGTTGGAGTGGCCCACCACTTGCAGCAGCGGTGGGACTCGCAGTGGAGGAGGGAAGCCGATGGTCAAATTCCTGCTTGAGTTGGGTCAGTGACCATTCTCTTTTTGGCGGAGACAGCGGACGTCATCTGTGTTCTTTTCTTCGCCGCCTATTTTCCTTTGGTGGCCCTCCTAGTCGGGATGATCTTCCTCTTTCCTGGTCCACGCATAGCTGGGGTGCGCTGAATGGTGACGTCGGAAGCGGCTCCTGAAGATGAAGCGGCTTCCTCTGGCGGCGATCCTGGAGGATCTGCAGCTGGAAGTGATATCACCGCTGGCAGGGCAGCCATCAGGGGGCCCGAGGGTAAGGGGGGCCCGGCCATGCCACACTTACTTGATTAGCCGGGCCCCCCATCTTTCTGAGAGCTGCTGACTTCGGGAAGGCATGGACGTTTAAGGGGCCCTGGCCACCAATTTTCTCATATTGTGGGGGGGGCCTGGCCACCAATTTTTTTTTCTCATGTGGGGTCCTAGCTACATATATTTTTTAATGGGGGGTCCCTGGCCACAAATGTTTTTTATGGGGGGCCCTGACCACCAATATCTTTTTATTTTTTATTAACATGTGGGAACCCTAGCCACCAATATTTTTTTTGTTTTTTACTGTGTGGTGGGGGGCAGACATGTGGGGTGGGGAGAAGAAAGCAAATGGCACTCACAGCATGTTCAAGCAGGGAAACCCTTGCGTATATTTATTTGCACACGATGCAAACATGTGGGGTGGGGAGGACAGACCTGTAGGTGGGGCTTACGGTGGGTGCAGCCTAGGAGGCCCAGAAAATTTTGTCGTATGGGGCCCTGTGATTTCTGATGGCGGTCCTGACCGCTAGGTGTTGTAGCTGATGCAAGCTGGCACTACTGAAGGAGAGCAAAAATCAGTACTCACTGTCCTTGGAATATCTACAGCAGAAAAACACCTTTCTGCCTTATCTTTCCTGTTTCAATTGATGGACTGGACTGATGTAACTAAGGATTTCATCATAAAAAGAATGTTAAAAGGAGAGAGAGAGAGAGAGAGAGAGAGAGAGAGAGAGAGAGAGAGAGAGAGAGAGAGAGAGAGAGAGAGAGAGAGAGAGAGAGAGAGAGAGAGAGAGAGAGAGAGAGAGAGAGAGAGAGAGAGAGAGAGAGAGAGAGAGAGAGAGAGAGAGAGAGAGAGAGAGAGAGAGAGAGAGAGAGAGAGAGAGAGAGAGAGATATATATAAGACTGCACATTTTTAAAGTGGCCTTTGTCCTGGCCTTTTATGGAGCATTTAGATTGGGGAGATGTTCATCTGTCTCCAGATTTGGTAAGGTTTTCAAAAACTGGTAGGCTAGGAAAAGGGAAATTAACATGAATATAACAGGGATGATTTACGCCAGATTCCTTTATTATCTTCTATCTTAAAATTACGCTAAAAAAATCCTGGCCCTTTACGCATACACTTAGATGGCAGCCCTTTGTTGAGATATGAGTTCCAAGCTATTTTTCGCAGATCTCTATCAAAATTGGGTATTGAGCCTTTAGCATACGGTATGCATTTGTTCCATATACTGTAGGTGCTGTAATGGAGGCTAACCTCTTGGGCTTATCTGTGGAACAAATAAAATGTATTGGCAGGCGGAAATCTAACAGTTTTAGGACATATATCCATCTCCATTTAATGTACTATTTTATTTACCATTCACTTGTTCATTTATTTCAACAGGTATCCCACCCTTAAGTGTATGGATTCTTGGTCATTTATATGTAAAGTGGGCCTCAATAAGAGCTGACAACCACCCATATGGTTGTCAATAAAGCTTACCTCCAGATCAAATATGTAAAAGATGGAGAGTTATGACTGATTTGCTATGGTCACAAATCTTTTATGAGGTATTACAACTTAGATACATTTCACAAAGGTCCAAAATACTTGTTATACATGCGGATAGGAACGACATTGAACGCATTCACAAGGTTGATTTTGTTTACAACATAAATCAAGATTTACCATGCTGTTGTGCTTTAATTGATGGATTGGTTTTATCATGGTCAGAATTTATATCTAGACAACAATATCGGGTGCTAGGGATCAAAAAGCTGTGGATAAAGCATGTAAGAAGTTGAACATGTCTGTTTGAGCTTTTATTAGTAGTATTGGAAGAATAGCATCATCCGGCATAGAGAGATGGAAAAAGACAATCTCTCTTTGTTTAGGAAGAATGGGGTACATCTTCACCCAATAGGTTTGGAAATCTTTAACATGGATTTTTAAACAGGCATTGAACAGTTAACATAGTTAAAATGTTTTAAATATTTGCTCCCTAAGGCAGCATACCACCTGCTTATCTAGCACAAAATAATATCAATAAACAAAATTGGCATTAACATATATTTAATATGTTTAGCATTTCTGTTGAAATGTTCTAATACTTCATGCTGTATTGTGTGCTTTACAGTAAAAGAGCTTACTGGATTTAAACTGTTCATTGTTAAACTAATCATCAGTAATAAAGGGAGAGGAGAAACAGGGGTTCCATTTTTTTTAAACCTTATCCTATATAAGCACAAATAGCAGCTGGCCAAAAAGGTTGGATTAATTGGTATTGTGTTTTGAAAATAAATAAGTGAAATAATGTTATTTAAAAAAAAAATGCTATGGGGAATGTTTGAAAAACAGCATATGTAAGGAGGCTGTAAATACCGTCCTTTTCTCTGCGTTGTTTCTGTGCAGAGGGAGGGGCCCTACCCCTGCAAACTGACAAGAAGGCCCCTGAGAGACAAGAAGGAAGGCATGCAGAGAAAGTGCTGAGTGTGTCACATTATTGGGGATCTCCCCTGCAGGACAGAGACCAAACCATCTGCAATATTATTCGAAGTTGCTCCTGGCTGGCAGGCTAAATGTATCAAAGTTATTAAGGCACCCCTATCTCTTTGTGTAATTGCAGATAAAATTAGTTGGGTATTACAGAGCAGTCTGTCCTGATTCTGGGTGGAGACACCCTAAATTATAGTCTACCTATTCTGCCATTTAGCATAGATAAAATTCCTGTATTGCCAAAAAGAACGAAATCAATGCAGGGTTTTTTTTTGAATTTCTTCAGTAGCAGAATAGGGCTACATATATAATAGATGCCATGCCTGTTGTTGAGTGTGATCACTGTGTTTTAAGAGCTTGGCAAACTCACCAATACCAATTATCTGCACCACACACCTCTTGTCTTAAAATTGCAAATATGGATATGAAAGTGTAGCCTACTAGATCTAGCCAGTCTCCTCCCACCCCCAACACACACAAAGGAGCGCATGGGTGAACGAGAATAGGCATGCACTCCTGCACGAGAATAGGTACACACAATGACAGATGCGAACAGTCCCTCTCACTATGAGGGAACAGTCAGACTTGACGAGTGGAGAGAGGGGAATGGGCTAGGGGTAGGCAGAAGAGAAGGTATGTGCCCAATGCCCCCCCCCAGCTTTGCACCCTAGGCACATCCCTACCACTAGTTCCGGCACTGTTTGTGATTGCTTGGAACGAAGATTAAGCAGCGCAAGAATGGACCCTGCTTTTTTTAAATAGGTACGGTTACTGTAACATGTATAAATACCTTTCATTCACCTTTAAACAGCACCCCTATTATTTATTATCTATGAGGGATGATTTTGCTCGGTTTAGATGAAAAATACCAAACATTTTGTTATTAAAGTCAAAAAATATGTTCAGCAAAAGCCCTATTTATTGAACCCATGTTGAACAAGGGGGTATAATTCTCCTTAAACATCTAATTGTATACAGGCTTTGTCTGTGAAAACAGGTTGCTTTTGGTTTATATCCTCCAATGGAAAATATCCATGCCCAAGACCAGTGCACCATTAGCATTATAAGCATTAGCATATAAAGTGTGAACAAGTGAACAATGTGGGCAGTTTCAGTCTGGGTCTCAGGTGTGAACAGTAGGCTGTGAATAATAGAGGTGTCGCAAATGTGAACAATGCATGGGGGGATTACATGTGTGAACATACAGGGGATTACAGTCTGAACTTGATTAAACAATGCAGGAGCCAGTTAACATCTGTAGTGATATCTTTTAAAGTTTACACGTGGTAAGCAGACACAGTAGACAGACTTTGATGTGGGGGGCCACACAAGGGGCCGCCAGTTGGACAGCCCTGCCCAAAACTATTCTTACAAACCCTGGGTACTTCCCTATCAAATGAAAGAAGGAAATCTGAATGCTGTCCTTTAAAATATATTGGAAATTTGTGGGAATTACATTGGCTTTCATCGTTCAAATTTTCATAAATGTCATTGATTGGGTGCAGTTTGCCCCTTTTTAAAGTTTTTTATTTTTTACTGTTCTCTGCTGCCACCAAATGGCCAGAATCTCTCCAATAAATACTTGTTCATAAGGCTTACCTGTTTTTTTTTCTTTATATACAGGCTACTCTGAAAAGTCCAGGTAAGAACACAATAAGAACTTCAAATGGTTCTGTTATTCTACATACAGTTGATCTCTGATACAATTAATGCACGTCTAGCCAGCTGAGACACAGGCCCCCAAACAATGTAGGTCTCTATTAAAAGATATCACATAAAACATAATATGTATAAGTTCATATGTAAAACCCTGCTTCATGTAAATAAACCATTTTCATAATAATATACTTTTCTAGTTGTATGTGCCATTGGGTAATCATAAATAGAAAATTGCCATTTTAAAAAATAAGGGCCGCAACCTGGATCATACGATTCACTGTGCACACAAACTGTTGCTTAAGTGTTCATTTTGGGGGTATAGTTTTCTTTTAAATGTGGGTTTGAGCATTCTGTCTGCTACTTTACTAATACTGTCCATTAATAAAATTCTACAGCTGCAACACACGGCTATTCTGTACACACACCCGCCAGTTACTCTTCCGAGTTTAAACGTGGTAAGCAGGAGGATTTTGCAGCAAAGTAACGCCCTGCCTGAGTGAATTATAAAAACCAATTACTTCACCTGCCGCAATGAGCGACTACTAGATACCCATTCCTCCCTACTTGTGCGAATTTCTATGTGGTGAGTTGGAAGATTTTTAGCAAAGTTCCGACGCCCTGCCTGAATAGACTAAAAGAACTTGCTCCTGATGTGCGTTTCGCATGCCTCAGCTGCTCATTGTGGCAGGTGAAGTCATTGGTTCTTCACTCAGGCCAGGGTTGCCAGGTTGGCTGGTTTCTATCCAAATTGGGCTATCCAAAATTAGTAGCAGGTTTTAAAAGTCCAAACCTGCCAATGTAAGAATTTGGCCTAGTTTTTAAAGTTGCCGTGGGTTTGGACTTTCAAAACCCGCCTCATTTTTTAATGCAAATTAAGCATGCAAGCATGCTGCTGGGGAGCAGTGAGCAGGTCAGCACCTGTGTGGATGTCTTCTACTGTGTTTGGTATCTAAATTCAAATATATAAATATATCTAAATAAATATAGAAATCTGTCCGAACTTTCAGGGAAATGTCCTCTTTAATGTCGAAAAATGAATGGAAAATTTCAGATACTTAATTGATTTGATGACCTTATTATTTTACTTCATACACTAATGCCCTTTTTTCAGTGTACAAATTGGGCTATTTTTGGGCTACTTATAAAATGGTTTTTGGCTACTTTTTGGCTAGTTTAATCTCAAAAGACTAACCAGCAGGGGTGGGTACAGAAAATCCTCCTATTTACCACGTTCAAACTCGTAAGAATGTGTTGCAGCGGTACAATTTTACTAACTGACCAGGGGCGCGCCGCCAATGAGGCGAGCTGAGCTGCTCGCCTCAGGCAGCAGCGCCTGAAAGGATTCCAGGGGCGGCAAAAAGCCGCTCCTGCACCTTTAAGAGCCGAATTTCCGGTTTTTGAACTGGAAATTCGGCTGTACTATTGCGAGAGAGCGCAATTGCGCTCTCCGCAATAGTGTTTCTGCCTCCCCTCCCAACACGTAAGTTGGTGGGGGGGGGGGCGGCTCCTTAGTCAGAGTCGGCGCTGTAACCGACAGTAGTGGCAAAACAGTCTGGCTGTAGCAGACAGAATGCTCAAACCCACATTTAGATCCATGGGAACTCTGAGAAGGAGTTTTGTGGACTTTATGAAATGTGCATCTATCTTAGGTGTCAGCCCAGTTTATTTTGGCCTTGCATACTATTTCATGTTTCCTCGTTTTGATGGAAGGTTCTCCCATTTTTCTCTCTATGTTGTACTATTTATCTACTCTGTCAGGAACAGAAAAAAGTAAGTTGCCGAAAAAAACCATAATGAAATACGATGGTGAGTTGGTTACTGCTTTGTATTCTCTAACATGATGCCTCACTGAATGCACTGTTAGCTGTATATATAAACTAGGTTTCAAGGAGAAGTAAACCCTAAAGTTAAATATGGCTAAAAGTGCCATATTTTATATACTGAACTTATTGTACCAGACTTAAGGTTGTGCTTCTCGATAGCAGCAATGACCCAGGACTTCAGAGAAACTAACCTTAGGGGTTGTTGCAAATTATCAAGCAAAAAATGAGGTTTGTCTGTAATATTGTCAGGGAGCCGGGAACTCCCTCCAGGGAGGTAGTCTGGATCAAGGAGGAAGCCCTCTAGTGGGAGCAAGGTCGCGGTATCCGAAGAGTTAAGCAGAATCAGTAGTAGTGATCACAGGCAGGAGTTAACGAGGGCAGGCAGATCAGATGCAAAAGTCCAGGCAAAGTTCAATAACACAGGCAGGTAACAGGAATCACGGACAGGGAGCAGGAATCAAGGCTGGAAGCAGGAATCAAGGCTGGTGCAGGAATCAAGGCTGGAGCAGGGATCAAGGCTGGAGCAGGGATCAAGGCTGGAGCAGGGATCAAGGCTGGAGCAGGGATCAAGGCTGGAGCAGGGATCAAGGCTGGAGCAGGGATCAAGGCTGGAAACCGGGCAGTACAGGAACCCAGGATCAGTAGTGATTTGAATCCTATTCTTGGGCGTCTCATAGTGTTTTGGGCGCCCTTTTATGACGAGATCTGGGCACCAGTGATGACATCATCATGCAGCGACGCTGCAGCCATGTGTTCAGCATGCACGCCGCCATCTTGGATCTTCACTGTGACCGCCGGGAATGTAAACAGCGCCGTTGGGTACTTCTGGGTCGGTACTTCTGGCAGTCCTGACAAATATAAGCTGATGCTACAAAGCTGATTAGTAAATTCTGATGCTTGTCGCACTGGTTTCTGTGCTGCCATGTAGTATTTATCTGTATTGATTACTAAGCAGCCTTGTGACATTTATATTCTATATATAGTGTACAGTATATTGTGAGTTGGTCCCTAAGCACAGTAAATGACAGCAGTACAGAGCATGTGTAGTGAGTCAGCAGAAAAGAAGATGGGGAGCTACTGGGGCATCTTTGGAGGCACATATCTTCCCTGCTAAAGAGCTGTGGTTGCCTAGGGCTGGAAGCCTAAAACATACAAAATTTTTAGCTACTTCTTTAGTTACACTTTAGTTTTCCTTTAACAACAATCGAAGGTAAACATATGGACTAATGCACTCTGGTCAATTATATATACAATGCAAGTGCATTAACTTACGCAGGGTTTCCTTAAAGATTGCTCAAGCTCAAAAGGCTAAGTAATCTTAAATAGGCCCCAGACTACAATAAAATAAATGAGATATACAGTAGGAAAAATAAGTATAGAAAATGTCAAAAGTTTTCTCAGTAAATATATTTCTAACGAGGCTATTGACATGAAATTTACACCAGATGTAGATAACAAGCCAAGTAATCCACACATACAAAGAAATCAATGAAAATAAGTCCATAAATGAAGTTATGTGTAGTAAAGTGGAATGACACAGGGAATAAGCATTGAACAAGCTTACAGACATTTATTTAATATTTAGCAGAAAAGTCTTTGTTGGTAATAACAGCTTCAAGACACTCCTGTATCAGGTGGGATTTTGGCTCATTCTTCCACACAAACTTCAAATCTTCAAATCTTGAAGGTTCCGGGGCCTCTTCTATGAAATCTGATCTTCAGTTCTTTTCATAGATTTTTATTTGGATTCAAGTCGGGTGATTGACTGGACCATTCTAGCTGCTTTTTTTTCTTTCTCTGAAACCAACTGAGATTTTCCTTGGATGTTATTAGATGTCCTTGGATGGCATTGTCTTGCTGAAATGTCCACCCTTGTTTCATCTTCAGAGATGACAGCAGGGACATTGACAATTTAGTAAAAGGCGCTAGCGCCAATTCGCTAGCGAAAGAGATAGGCGCTAGTGCTCATTCGCAGCCTGGTGACATTACTCCGCAAATTCACTAAAAGTTCAAAAAACACTGGCGTCTTTTTCTTTTTTCAGAGTGATAGCCTGCAAAAGTCCTAAAAATTTTTTTGTGGGTAACCGGTGTCCCCCATACATTTTCTAACATATGGAACATGAACTATACAGTGGGCTCATGTGTAAGGCATTATTAAGGTTCCCTGGACATGTGTAACAGTGGAAATGTAATGTTTTTGCTGCAACATATAACGTAAAGACATGCATTCAACTTTAAATTTCCCACCGTATGTAAATGGAACTAAGAGCAAGACTTCTAGCGAATTTGCGATAGGCAGAAATGAACGCTAGCGCATCTTCACGTTGAATTGGTGCATTGCCGAAGTAACACTATCGAAAAGTCGCCAGCGTTTTGTGCCCACGACAAAACTCTGCATTTTATTGAATTAGTGTTGTCTGAGTGAATTTTCGCCTGGTGAAGTGTAGCGATGGGTGCAAACCGGTCGCTGGCTACTTTTCGTCAGTTAGTGAATCTGCCCCATGGTGTGTGCAATGACATCCAAAGAGTTCAATTTTGGTCTCATCTATATTGTCCCATAATTTCATTGGCTTGTCCAAATGTTGTGCAGCAAACATACAAGCTTCAGCATGCTTTTTCTTCAGCAGTGGAGTCTTGCACGGTGAGCATGCATAGAGGCCATGTCAGTTGAGTGCATTGCTTATTGTTTTCTTTGAAACACCTGTACCTGCTAATTCAAGGACTTTTTGAAGCTCTCCACAAGTGATCATTGACTCTTGGACAACTCATCTGATCATTCTTTTGACTCCTCTGTCAGAAATTTTGCAAGGAGCACCTGGTCATGTCCGGTTTAGGGTGCAATGAAGTTCTTTCCACTTCTGGATTATGGCCCCAACGGTACTCACTGGAACATTCAGAAGCTTAAAAATACGTCTGTAATTAATGGCATAAGTATGTTCTGCAACAATAAGGTTGTGAAGGTCTTGAGAGAGCTCTTTGCTTTTACCCATTATGAGATGCTTCTTGTGTGATACCTTGGTAATGATAAACCTTTTTATAGGCCATCATTTAGGACTAAAGCAGCTGATATTATTTTGCACTGATAGGGACAGGATTGCTTTCTAAATACTGACAGATTTCAGCAGGTTTCTTGGCTTTCCATGCCTTTTTGCGCCTCTTTTTTTCTTGTGTTCAATACTTATTCCCTGTGTCATTCCACTTCATTACACATAAATGAATTTATGGAATTATTTGTTTTGGTTTCTTTGTATGTCTAGATTACTTGTCTGGTGTAAATCTCGTGTCAATAGCCCCATTGAAAAAATATTTACTGAGAAAAATTGACATGTTCAATACTTATTTTCATTGCTATATATTTTGTTTTTGTATAAAATTAAAGTTCTGGGTTCTCTGTTAAAAATGTTCCTATACAATATATATTAAATGGCTGGCCACCCTACTCCTGGATAACAATATACGATTATGCAGTAAAATAAATATTAATCCACTTTTACATTTACATGCAAATACACTGGTGTATATGATACAGTGTAGGTGCTGATATATAATAAAAATAAATTAACAGTTTGCATAAAAGAATATGGGAACATAGCAGGACTGGTTTCGCAAGCCAAAACCTTGACATCAATTCATGTCACTGGAAATGAGAAAATGCAGGTTAGCTCTTAATAATTAAAAGGGAACAAATCTGGATTTCTCTTCCATAAATTGGCCCCTTTTGGTCTGATTGACAACATAGAATTATTTTCCTTCCTAAAAGAATAATCATCTTTTTATCACAAGGAAGTGTATTTCTTTTCTGTCTTGACCATATGTTTAAAGAATATAGGGGGAAGCTATTTTCTAAATCAATTTCTCATGCAGTTATGACTGTTGACTACCTTTTAAGCAGGCATCCAATGAAAAGTAAGCAGCTCCCTTTAAAGAAAGGGAGGTTAAGTAGCATATATATACTATGTCTGGTATTTATACAAATTAATTGATAAAACACTTGACAACATTTCAGTCTGCCCTCGGTCTTTTATCAAGCTTGATAAAAGACAGAGGGCGGTCTGAAATGTTGCCAAGTGTTTTGGGTCAGAGCCCATGTCTCAATAAAGGCATTTTAAGAAAAGAAACTTATGATTGGTTCTGTCAATAACAGATAATTTGGTCTAAACGGATGGAAGGTGGAAACCGTTGGTCTATATTACATAGCAGCCATTCATATAATTAGTTACACTAAAGGCATCCTAAAAGAACAGAGCAAGTTTTGTAGTGGAATAAAACATCCTATAGGAAAGGTTCTTGAGTCCCATGTGGTATGGAAGAACATTAATTGTAATACATTGTAGCTTAACAAATTTAATTTAACAAATCTTGATTTAAATGATGAGCAGCTCAATGCCATAAAGGCCAATGGGGTGAAATCAGGTTGACAATAAAAGGTGCTTTATAAAAAAAATAAACCCATAGAAATGCTGTGTGTATAGAGATGTAGTATATACATAAAAAAAATGTTTTTTTTTTTTTATTATATCTACCAATTATATATATTCATATACTATATACATAGTTTTGAAAACAAATGTTCTCAGACATAATGTCTGACACAATGTGTTTCATGTCCATTCAGAACTTTCATCTTTTGTAATCTTGCCTGCTCATTTGTATATTCAAAAGTGATTTTCTGCTCACTTAAAATAAAAGGCAACACTTCAGGTACCAGAGTGTGTATTCAGCATATTACTCCAATAATTGATATTCACATTGCAAATTACATATTTAAATTTGAAATCATTTTATGCTATTCATATGCTCAGTAGTGCTCCTCATTATTTCCCCATGCATTTATAATGCTGCTGATATAATGCATATGGTTGTACTACTCCTTAAAAACAGGTTATGTTCTCATTTTTCGCCAACCTGAATATATATTGGAAAAGCTGAGAAGCAAATTGCTTGCTTTTTCAAGCCATTTATTTAGATCTATTAGTTACATTTCTACCCAGACATTTGGTTTGGCATTATGTATTTGGTAAGAAAATATAATAAAGGCAGTTGGAGGCTAATGTATTTTTGCAGGCAGTTTATATTTAATCCTAGGTGAATAGTTGTGAGTTTGTATGTGAGTATTTTGCATAAAAAACCTGGAGCATACCTGGATATATTAAAAAAAATGGTACCTTATATTTGATCTCAAATAAGACTTAATTAAGCAATAATAATTATTGAAATCAAAACAATCCTTTAGTTTTTAATCCATGTTAAATGATTTTAGTAGACAAAATGTATGGATATGTATGTTTGGAGATCCAAAGTACAGAAAGACCCCTTATCCGGAAAACCACAGGTCCCCATCATTCTGGATAATAGGTCCCATACCTTTCCATATAATCTTATGCCATTCAGATTTATGAATACCAAATTAATTACTGATATTATTGCATACAAATATCTGTTGGGATAAATGCATTAGTCCATCAACGTTTCAAGTATATATTTAACTCTGGAGGACAATTGTTTCCAACTAAAAATAAATCTGAGAAAAAAAATACATTTTCTTAATTACTGTTATAATTCTATATTATTTCTGTACATTGTTAAGGACTAGTGGTAAGTGAATGTAACAGTGCAATAATCTCAGACTTGTTTTTATTAGAATTCTTATAGTTTTACAAACTTTGTTAAACTTAAACTATAAAATAAAGTTGAAATAGCTTTACAGCGCAAAATTAACCAAGTTTACAAGTAATAGTGAATATTGATACCTCAGTTGGTATGTGTATTGGAGATTGCCAGGGAGTAAGGAACACGAATAAAAAGGGAGCGGGAAAGTGGGCTAGGTGAAAGTAAAAAAAAAAATGTAGCATTATCAGATTAACACAAAGTTAATTTTAGATTGCCACTAATAGATGTGGTGCCCATTGGGCAATAATGAATTGTATGTTTTCATATAGAATATATCACATGTGCATCCATAGTTTATTAACAGGCACAAGCTTTCTTTGTGGTACCTTATATACTCGAGTATAAGCCGAGTTTTTCAGCATCCAAAATGTGCTGAAAAAGTCTACCTCGGCTTATACTCGGGTCAGCGGGCAGTAGCTGAGATTGCAGTCACTTTTAATCATTCCTATACCAACAGTTCACTTGGGGAGAGACTGCAATATCCCACAATGCCCTCTGTTGGTTATATGAAAGAATAACAGTGCGCCCTCTGTTGGTTATATGAAAGAATAACAGTGACTGCAATATCACGCAGCGCCATCTGTTGGTTATATGAAAGAATAACAGTGACTGCAATATCACACAGCACCCTCTGTTGGTTATATGAAAGAATAACAGTGCGCCCTCTGTTGGTTATATGAAAGAATAACAGTGACTGCAATATCACACAGCGCCCTCTGTTGGTTATATTAAAGAATAACAGTGACTGCAATATCACACAGCACCCTCTGTTGGTTATATGAAATAATAACAGTGTGCCCTCTGTTGATTATATGAAAGAATAACAGTGACTGCAATATCACACAGCGCCATCTGTTGGTTATATGAAAGAATAACAGTGATGGCAATATCACACAGCGCCCGCTGTTGGTTATACGAAAGATTAACAGTGATGGCAATATCACACAGCACCCTCTGCACATGGTAGTGGGACAGTGGGACAATGCACACAGTAATCCGTTTGGCAATTCTCTGTCACCATCAACATTACAAAGAAGTCCAGTTGATCGCTGGGGGGGTCGCTTTGGCTAGAGTCAATAACTAGTGTCAATAAGTTTTCCCAGTTTTCGTAGGTAAAACTAGGTACCTCGGCTTATACTCGGGTTGGCTTATTCTCGAGTATATACGGTAATACTCCACTATTGATGGCAGCAGAAAGACTTGCACATTCATTCTATGAAAGAAAACTGAAATTAATATGTCCCATTAAAGAGGACATTTGCCTTTCAAACAACAATATAGGCCACCAGGGTATTGCATTCTATACTAAATCTAATATACTGAGCTCATATGAAAAGGAAAACCAAAACAGGGCAGATCTTTATGCACCTACCAGTTAACAGGAGTCATCAGCTCAGGGAGAGCAGATATTTGTGTCTGCTAGATATTTCCCAACTCTTTCTGTATAGTGATTAATTATAAAAAGGCACTTATAGCTTAAAAGATTTCCCCCCAATGGAGATGTGAGGTAGCAAAGATTCTGGGTTGGCATCTCTGCCTAATTTGCTAACAGTCCTTACTGTATGCAATGGGTAAACATGCCTTAAAGGATAAGTAAACCTTTAAAATAAATGAATGTAAAACTGATGAGGGGGCTATTCTAAGAATTTTTGCAATTTACATTCATTATTTATTTTCTTTTCATTCCAGTATATTAAGGGATACATATACTGTTAATATGAATGGATTTTGTTCCAACAGCCCCACCTGCTGGTCAGTTTCCCACCAGTCTGACCACCAAGCAGTCGAGGAAGTTGTCAGGAGAAAGAAAGAGGCTGTCTGATGTTCTTCTGCTTAGGAACAAAATAACAAACCTTTCTCAAATCTTTCCTAAGCAGAAGAACATCCAAACTGACCAGTAGGTGGGACTGTTGGAACAAAATCCATTCATATTAACAGTAAATGTATCCCTTAATATCTTGGAATTAAAAATAAATAAATAATGAATGTAAATTACAAAAGTGCTTAGAATAGCACTCTCATCAGTTTTACTTTAATTTATTTGTAAGGTTTACTTAGCCTTTAAGTGTGGGTTGTAATATACAGCACATAGGGCACATGTAACAGAGTACCAATTTCTTTTGGTGCTCAGTAGTTCTATCTCTTCTCAGGGTTCCTTATTTTTACCCTCTGGCTTTTGTTCTCCTGGGGGCAGGGCAGGAACTATGGGGAGATAGGAAGAAGTGGATGGCAAGTGTACTTTGCCAGTCCCAATATGGCTACCTGCTGATGTCAGGTCAGCCAGTCCTGAAGGAACTATTATGAAAGTGACAGTTTGAAATGGTGAAGTGTTCAAAATTCTCTTTTCAATGCATGAATATAAAGCCTGGAGAGTTTACCACTTCTGAGATATTAGGAATAAGTGAGAAGAGAGAGACAAGCGGATTGTAAAACAGAGAGAGGAGGGAACAATTCAGAAAAAAAGAGTCCAGGAGATGGTGATAACAGGGTCAGGGATAGAAGAGAAAAGAGAAATCAAGCACTGCTAATGCAATAGACATAAGGAAGAAAATATACATTTCTGTGTACACTTTGACAGAGTGACTGATGAAAACTCCAAGATAGCTAAAGGAAACATTATCTGCCGTCTAATGTTACTTAAAAATTGAGTTTATAATTATCAAATGAATATACTAAAGTGATCTGATGTATTATTTAATTTGACACACTCCATTTCCAAATTACCAGGGAAGTTGTTTAACTATAACCTCTTTGTCTGGAATAATGTGTTCCTGGATGCAAATGATTATATCTTCACTGATTGATTTGAAGGCACATGCTTAGATGAAGCATTTGCAGTTTCTATTAAAGTTTGTGGCAATGCTGATTTGCTAAAGACTAATGCTTAATGACACTTCTTATTGCAACAAACTGCTACAATTTACATAACAGCTCTCTGCACTGATACATAATAACATTTTCTCAAATTGGCTATTTTAGAAATGTTATTGTTCATCTGAAAGAACCTTGTATTGTATCTTGGAGTTTCAACTGCCTGATTTTGTTATTGATTTATTTATTTTTCATTAACTGTGTTTGATGAAACACAGTTTATGAATGTACTTTTTGAACATTGAGATCAAACAGAAAAACAAAAACCCACAAAGTGATCACTTAGTAAATCTGATAAAGCATTCTAAAGAGTTTTTCACACAGTTTATCTGTGGAAATACTCCACTTGCTTGCCCAGTACAGATGATATTTGGTCTCAGTCTCATACCAACAGTAGAAGTTTGTGAAATGGTTTGCTAAACTTTAGCTTGGCACAAGCAGAATTTACCTGTTACCACTTAGCGATGTCAATTACTGTGTGTTCGTTTGGTATATTTCCTCTGCACAGGACTGTGGTTAAGCCACTGAGGATTTACAGCCAAAATATTTAATTATTTTACCAAGCAGCTATAGGACTGATCTTTGTTTACTTATTTACAGGGCATATGGCATGATTATCCTAGTTCTGCTGTTTTGCTGTAAGTTAGGTTAAGTTAATTTTATGTGTGAATAAAAATGAGGTTGATTAACTATTAGTATATAGTTTGAATTTTGTTTAACAGAATGACAGCCTAGTTGTTTACGTCATAAGGATTGTACACTTAGGTTTTGAAGAAGGGCTGTTTGGCTTGTAATGTACTTGCTGAGACTCACCTGACGAAGGGGGAACGCCCTCCGAAACGTTGTTTGATGCAATAAACATACCAAGGGTAGGACCCCGGTTTAATTTGCTCCGTGTGCCAGGCTTTTGTTTCTACATTGTGGTCCATTGGGAGTGCCGTCTCCCTTAGGCCTTGGCACCAGCGTTATCCGTCGAAGGGCCTGAGTGTGCGCGTGTTTTCTTTATACTTGCTGAGATATTATCATCATTATCGTCATCACATATGTCTCAAGTACCCCAAAATGTTTCAGACAAGATTATCATCTGAGACCAGACGGCCTGGAGGATTTGTCACAGAACATGGACTAAAGTAAACAAGGACTTTAACATCTGATCGTCAGAACTGAAGCCTTTGGAGACGCACTTACAGGGGTATAAAAGGACCAACACTGGAGGTCTGTTTTTGGAAAGTTTTTGTACAACTAGTGTCATACATGAGAGTCATTCCACCAGCGCGAATAAACCTTATCTGTTTTGTTTATCTCATAAGTCTAGGTGGCATTATTCTGTGGAGGAGATTTCCTCAGTAGATAAAGGGACTTGTTGCCTGACACATTTTTAGCTGGGGGACTTGATTTTAAATGCACAACATACTTAGACTGCTAATGGATAGTGTAGGACTCACGTACAATGAGGGGCCTTGACGTGGCACGTGAGCTTACATAATGTGGTACAACACCTCGTTTTTTGCAACAATTATTATTAAAGGTATACAGTGTGCTGGCGATTTTTCTTTGTTACAAATAATGGATTTTTATTGTTTATTGCAGCTGGTCAACTCCAGATGGGTTAGATCGAAGGCTGTTTCTTGGACTGCATGTACTACTACCTGCCACTGCATCTGCCCAGATGCAGACACACATAGTAGATTTCAACTCTGAAATGCACACTAATTCCGTGGCTCCAGGTGTAGACACACATTTGAACTGATGAGCTACATAATACATATTGTATGTTAAGAAATGTGGTTGTTCAACTGCATTTGTGTATATATTTCTGGTAAATATGAACATTGAATGCTTTAAGACCAATAAAGAAAACAATAAGCAAATATTTACAAATCTTGTCTCATAATTGGTCTTCTATAAGGGAACATTTGTTTAAGTAATTAGCTAGGAATCGATATAAGTAAAAATAAACCAAAAAATTGCATTTATTGTTCAGTAGCTATAGATACTCAGTGTACAGTTTTGCTTTGCCAAATAATTTTGCAGCCAATTCATAAATGGCTTATGTTCTGCCGTTGTGCTATTTAAATGATCCAATGGGACAGGAAATGCTTCTGTCCAACTGATTATGGGTAAACAAGGGATTTTAGTAATAGTGATCACTAGGAAAATGTACAGAAAACAAGAACATTTGCTATACTAAAACTTTCTACCCCCATCAAATCTTTGTATATCAGCACTGTGGCAAATTATTAATTCACGAGAAATACATAATAATGTCCAGTCTTCGATATAATGGAAATATTTGTGGTCTGATGCAGAGCTTTTGTTAATTGATGATAAATCTTCCCTTTTGAACATAAATCTGTATGGCAGATTTTGCAAAAAAACTGAATGGCATAGACCAGATTATAGAACAGTGGTTTAGATCATTTACGTGTGAAATCCGCTTTTAGAATGTTATTATACCCTGAGAGAACACTGACAGATATTCGCGTTTTTGAGCCTGCTTTTTTCTGATAAGTGAGGAAACAATTTTAAAATCCTTTTTTTCTGCTGTAAAATATTGTACCCTATAATTCTATGAATAAAAGTTACAAAATAATCAGAAAAAATGGCATGTTCATAATCATTTACATACAGGATTTATATTTTGATACACTGTGAAAGAATTTAACTTAAGGGTTATATCATTAAAGCAAGTGTGCATATGACAGCTTTCAGTCACCTGCTATATCTTCAGTGTTGATGGCAAACAGCCTACTCTTAGTCAGCACTTGGTTAAGCTTCTGTCAAGGTAGGCCAAACTGTACCAATATTCTTCAAACAAAATGTCTAATTATGCAAGCAACAGTTGCAAGTTAATCATTTACATATTGTAGGTGAATTAAGTGAAGACATGCCATGTGTGATGCAGAAGATCACAATTGGCTCAAGGGAATGATGGGAATTCTCTAGTCTATAAAGGGGAGGAGGTATCGTAAAGTAAAGCAGTGGAACACGAGTAAAGGGATCCTGAGAATCAGGATAATGAGGTGTGAAACAAAACTTGTTTTAGCATCTTCCATGAGTGTGATTTATGAATAGGCTCGTTGGTATGAGCAGTCTTCTGCTCCACTGAAGAAGTAACGAGTAACAAGTAACACCCAACAGAGTAGTAAATCAAGCGCTTAGTAAGATTCTATTCAGCAATAAAATCACTGTTACCTTTAAGAAGCACTGGTGCATATTGTGACTGAAATTTTTGGAACAAAACTGGTTTGCTTCGCATTATTTTTACATATCAGTACAGCTATTCTGTGTCAGTTATTTTCCTGTTGTAGTTTTATTGGTATTTATGTTAATTCAAGGCCAAAAGAATGGACGGCACTCTGTTCAAGGAGGTAGCAAGTTTATTGCAGGCTCCTACAAGGATCTCAAGCCCTACGTGTTTCGGGATACAATCCCTTAATCATAGGCAAACATCCATAGACACATTATATACAAAAAGTGCATAGTGACCCCTGCTGGGTTCAACATGGTACTACAGTTAAAATTACTATTTTAGTCCTCGTAATAAAATCAACATCCAGAAGGTAAAACCCTCATCTGTATCTTAAAATAACATGCTGTTAGTTAAAATTATCCCTGTACCTATGTGAATCCTAAATTACCAATGTTTAACATATTAACTCATAGAATCTGACCTCAGATGTATATATTTATAGACCAGGAGAAAGAGAATACACACGTAGGGGCACATTTTACTAAGCTCGAGTGAAGGATTCGAAATAAAAAATCTTCGAATTTCAACGTTTTTTTTTGGGGTACTTCGACCATTGAATAGGCTACTACGACCTTTGACTACGACTTTGATTCGAACGATTCAAACTAAAAATCGTTTGACTCTTCGACCATTCGAAGTACTGTCTCTTTAAAAAAAACTTAGACTACCTACTTCGCCACTTTAAACCTACCAAGCTTCAATGTTAGCCTATGGGGACCTTCCCCATAAGCTTTCTAAGCTTTTTTTGATCGAAGGAAAATCCTTCGATCGATGGATTAAAATCCTTCGAATCGTTCAATTGGAAGGATTTAATCGTTCGATTCGAAGGATTTAATCGTTCGATCGAAGGATTTAATCGTTCGATCAAAGGATTTTTCCTTCGATCGTTCCATTGAAGTATTTGCGGTAAATCCTTCGACTTCAATGTCGAAGGATTTTACTTAGATGGTCGAATATCGAGACTTAATTAACTGTGTGGTTATTAACCCCTTCCGGAAGATTGGGACTGTGATATTTACCAAGGACTGTGTAAAGCAACAGTTAAGCACCTAATAGTGATTTAGGTAGTGTCCCATGTGTCCCCAGTGTAGGAGTGCATAGTGTATTAGTTGTCCAAGTGTTTACTACCGTTTATATAAAGTTTATATTTGTTCATTTGCAAACTGTGTGTTTTATTATTCCTAGTGGAACCCCCTGAGGTGTGTTCCTCAGTGTTTACTAGGTGGAGGCACTGCGCTGTAATTCCCAGTTCCCAGTACTTTTCACACGCAAAATGGACTCAGGGCCCCTGGATTGCCAAGGGTAAGTTGCTAAAGAGACAGTAACCAAATTAGTGTTATAATAGATTGACAGCAATTTCTTAAAATCCTTGTTTAATTGTGTGTGTAGCAGTTGAGTCTTGAAGGTTGCATTCCACTGTGGAATATACAGGCCATATAAACTCAACGCTATCTTGGATCTTTTCATATTTTTGCCTGAAAAGCCAGAAATTCGGATTTTTAGGCTAATTCCAGCGCAGACAACAGAAACTTCCAAATAGGATGGGGACCTCTCCCATTGACTTAAATACCATCTCGGTAGGTCTGAGATGCCAGATTTTTGGATTCAGACTTTTTTGCAGCCTCAGGTTTTAATAAATCCTGAAAAATGTTGAGGATTTTTTTTCAACTAAAAATTTTGGCATTCAGACTCTGATAAATAACCCCCTTAGGGGTGCAGCCTCATCTGAGAATTTGGCCCAGTGTTAGCACAGGAGCCCAAGCCAAGGAATTGGTGAGACTAGTCCAAAATCTAGGGGAAGAGTGCATTGTTTTTTTTTGATGGTGGAGGGGGATGTCCCACAATAAGCCTTGCTCAATAGGCATGGGATATCTCTTGAGAGAGATTTTAAGCCTAAAGACTTGCGTGAACAAGAATTATATACATTAATATACCTCCATTATTGATTTATGAATAGTAAAGCATTTTGGTTAATGAACTAAGAACCTTTATAGCTCACACAAATATATGGATTTCTTATGAACTTGGACTTTTTTTTAAAAATTGCTTTAAAGGAGAACTATACCCCCCCAAACAATATAGGTCTCTATAAAAAGATATTGCATAAAACAGCTCATACTGTATGTAAAACCCTGCTTCATGTAAATAAACCATTTTCATAATAATATACTTTTCTAGTAGTATGTGCCATTGGGTAATCATAAATAGAAAATTGCCAAGGGTCGCCCCCTGGGATCGTACAATTCACTGTGCACACAAACAAATCAAACTATACTTCTTAGGTCACATGAGCAAATTAACAGACAGAGTTGTGTCTTTTGCTTCCACACTTCTTCCTGTTACAGTTAAGAGTTGTAGTATTTCTGGTCAGGTGATCTCTGAGACAGCACACAGACATCATGAAATGGTGGTTCAAGGCAAGAGATGTAAAAGGGCAATATTTACTTAAATATGTATTCCAGTTTGATAAGATTCTTTAATATGCCACTTAATATGTTGTAAACTATCTGTTGCTTAAGTATTCATTTTGGGGGTATAGTTTTACTTTAAGGAATTTTTATGACTTGAAGCTGCCAATTTTTATACATAGATTGAGTAACGCTCCTAAAAATTGTTATCAATTCCTTATATTGAGCTGATCCATTACATTTTGCACGGATAAAGAATCAGCCTTTTAGCACACACAAAGCAGATTTCAGTCTGGGAATGCAAAAAAAAATTAACGGGTAGTGAGAATAAAACCAATACAGGTATAGGATCTGTTATCCAGAATGCTCGGGACCTGGGGTTTTCCAAATAACGGATCTTTCCGTAATTTGGATCTTTATACCGTTACAGGGCAACCCTTTTGAAATAAAAAATAACAAAGTGGTATAAAGGTGATACCTTTATCGGCTAACTAAGATAATCATAGCAAGCTTTTAGAACATTTTAGCTCCGCTCAGTGATTGCCAAACCACTTTATCTTGTATGATTCTTTTACTGGCATGGTGCTGAGAGATTGACAAATTGCTAATGATGTGTCATTATTCAGAAAGGGATCCTGGTGTCAACTTGAAAACTATAGGCCTGTTTTATATATGGTAGGAAATCTTTTGGAGGGGGTAATAAGGCATTAGATACTGAAATTAATTTTAAATAAAAATTGCGTGAGTTTGTGCTGGCATGGTTTTATGTGCAATAGATCTTGCCACACAGAAGGTTACCGATTAAATTAAGGAATACTAAGAATGATATTTATGAGCTGGAAAGAGTGCAGAGACATGCAGCTAAACTGTTAAAGGAATAGTTCAGTGTGAAAATAAAAACTGGGTATATACAGTAGATAGGCTGTGCAAAATAAAAAATGTTTCTAATATAGTTAGTTAGCCAAAAATGTAATATATAAGGCTGGAGTGAACAGATGTCTAATAAAACAGCCAGAATCCAACTTCCTGCTTTTCAGCTCTATAACTCTGAGCTTGTCAGCGACTTGAAGGGGGGCCACATGGCACATTTCTGTTCAGTGAGTTTGTAATTGATCCTCAGCATTCAGCTCAGATTCAAAAGCAACAGATATGACCCATGTGGCCCCCCTCAAGTCTCTGATTGGTTACTGCCTGGTAACCAGGGTAACCAGTCAGTGTAAACCAAGAGAGCTGAAAAGCAGGAAGTAGTGTTCTGACTGACATGTTATACATAAAATCACTCCAGCCTTTATACATTACATTTTTGGCTAACTAACTATATTAGAAACATTTTTTATTTTGCACAGCCTATCTATTTACCCAGTTTTTATTTTTACACTGAACAATTCCTTTAAGGAAAGGAATGTTGAAGTAAGATTAATCAAACTTGGAGTAGTTTTATTGGAGAAAAGATGTTTGCAAGATGACATGACATGACATGACCTCAGGGGATAGTTTAAGCAGATATTTGGGAATTTATTTTGCTCTATTTTAGACTTTAGGGGCCTAATTTCAATTTAAAGCAAAGGAAATAACTCTTCTTACACTGAGGGGAGTGAAACTGTAGAATGCTGTGTAGGGTGATGTTGTGATGGCTCCATTAATACCATTAAGAATGGCTTGATGACTGCTTTGAATAGCACTGGCCAATATCCAGAGCTATAATCTCAAAATCTACAGTAAGGGGGTTACCTATCAAAGGTTGAGTTGATTTTCATCCAAATAAATTGAGTTTCAAGGGTATTTTTAAGTCAAAACTAGAATTTTCGGGTTAAAATAGAAAACTCGAGTTTAAAAAAAAAACAAAAAACTTGAATTATTAAAATGTATTATAACCCAAAGCGGGAAATATATTCCTGCTCAAACCTGTTAGGTCATGTAGAAGTCAATGGCAGAGCTTTCCAGCTCATGGAAAATTATGTGAAGATCCGCTATCTGGAAAACCCCAGGTCCCGAGCATTCTGGATAACAGATCCTATATCTGTATTGGTTTTATTTTCATTGCAATACCCTTTCATTTTTTTGCATTCTCACACTGAAATCTGCTTTGTTTGTGCTAAAAGGATGATCCTGTATCTGTGCAAAAGGTAATGGAGCAGCTCAATATAAGGAATTGATAACAATTTTTAGGAGCATCGCTCAATCTATGTATGAAATGGCAGCTAAAAGTCATAAAAATTCCGTAAAGCAATTTTTAAAAAATTCCAAGTTCATAAGAAATCCATATACAGTATGTGTTTGAGCTATAAAGGTTCTTAGTTGATTAACCAAAATGGTTTACTATTCATAAATCAATAATGTAGGTATGGTAATGCACACAATTCTGGTCATACATTTAGAGATTTATGAGTTTTTTTTTATACCTGAATGAACTCACAATTCAAATGTTTTCCTATTTAATAGAAAAAACTCAAATGGAAAAAAATGTAATCAGTGAATTCAGGATGAACAACCTGAAAACTCAAATTAATCAAGTTTTGGTAGAATCAATTCCGTTTTTAAATGAAACCCACCATAAATACTCAAACATCATGAAAGCTACAAACATGTTCAAATAGTTGGAATTGAGCTGAAGATACCCCACATACCCTTTTCAATTTTACCCCCAGATCACTTTCAAATGGCTGCAGCACAGAGCCTGCCAGCCTGGCCTGACTGCCCCATCCTCCCCCCTCACAAGCCAGTCAGACAGTCACATTCTTCAAAAATATACTAATACGTAATTTAAAAATTCAGCTTGCAGCAGGCACTGCCACACACTTTCTGCACATACCAATCAGGTACAGAAAGATAAATAGGCAGCAAGGCAAAACACAGGTTTAGATAGAACTGGGAGTTCCTAACATGATGAAGTTTGGCGCCAACTGCAGCTCTCCCTGTACACACCCAGGCTTTTATTGCCGGCTTTGGTGATCTTCCCTCATGTGATGCAATGACTCTGTGCGTGCTGTCAGGGCCGTTTTAAGGCCTTGGTAGGCCCTGGGCAAAGAGCTGGCTGGTGGACCCCCAAAATCTGGGAGTACGCCAAAATTTTTTTGTGGAACCAAGCCCACTTTTGGTCACACCCCCAAATACCACACCCATTTAACACAACATAATTCAGTCATGTCAGTATTAAATGAATAATCAGAAGATTAAATGCAGATCTGACAGTATACTACATAAAAATGGATAATTAGCATATTAACCCTAGCTGTGCCAGTATAATCACTATAGAAACTATGAAAACTGAAGGAAGAACACAGTAGCAGTTCCATGTATACATACCCACAGAATTCATAGTAGGATGGCACAGGGGCAATTCCATGTAAAAATATACACAGAATTCATAGTAGGATGGCACAGGGGCAATTCTATGCATAAATACCCCCAGAATTCATAGTAGGATGGCACAGGGGCAATTCCATGTAAAAATATACACAGAATACATAGTAGGATAGCACAGGGGCAATTCCATGTTTAAATACCCCCAGAATTCATAGTAGGATGGCACAGGGGCAATTCCATGTATAAATGCCCCCAGAATTCATAGTAGGATGGCACAGGGGCAATCCCATCTAAAAATATACACAGAATCCATAGTAGGATGGCACAGGGGCAATTCCCTGTTTAAATACCCCCAGAATTCATAGTTGGATGGCACAGGGGCAATTCCATGTATAAAGGCTCCTAAAATTCATAGTAGGGTGGCACCTGGGGAATTCTATGCATAAATACCCACAGAATTCATAGTAGGATGGCACAGGGGCAATTCCACGTTTAAATACCCCCAGAATTCATAGTAGGATGGCACAGGGGCAATTCCATGTTTAAATACCCCCATAATTCATAGTAGGATGGCACAGGGACAATTTCATGTATAAATGCCCCCAGAATTCATAGTAGGATGGCACGGGGGCAATTCTATGCATAAATACCCCCAGAATTCATAGAAGGATGGCACAGGGGCAATTCCATGTTTAAATACCCCCAGAATTCATAGTAGGATGGCACAGGGGCAATTCCATGTTTAAATACCCCAAGAATTCATAGTAGGATGGCACAGGGGCAATTCCATGTACAAACACCCCCAAGAACCCACAGCAAGATGGCAAGGGGCAATTCCACGTATAAATACCCCCCAGAACCCACAGCAGAATGGCAAGGGGCAATTCCTTGTATAAATACCCCCCAGAACCCACAGCAGAATGGCAAGGGGCAATTCCTTGTATAAATATCCCCCAGAAACCACTGCAGGATGGCAAGGGGCAATTCCTTGTATAAATACCTGCCAGAACCCACAGCAGGATGCCAAGGGGCAATTCCATGTATAAATACCACCCAGAACCCACAGCAGGATGCCAAGGGGCAATTCCATGTATAAACACCCCCCAGAAACCACAGCAGAATGGCAAGGGGCAATTCCATGTATAAACACCCCCCAGAACCCACAGCAGGATGGCAAGAAGCAATTCCTTTTATAAATACCCCCCAAGGCCAGAACCCATAGCAGGAAAGGAGACAAGTAGAATTGACTCACAGATTCAATGAAGGTGCCTGGTGTTAGTGTGCAAGTGGGACAGTCGGGTAGCGCCGCAGATCAGGAGGCACAGAACGCAAAGCTCCAATGCGCAGCTCGGCTCCTCTTCCACTCCAGCGTGACGTCAGCGTGCCTCACACACAAGGGCCGCACGCTGCAACATCACCAACCTGTAATGTTAGGGGGGCCTGGCCGGAACCCAGAACAATCAATAGGTGATTTTTTTTCAAGTTATCCAGGCCGGGCCCCTAGAGCTAAGCGGGCCCTAGGCAGGTGCCTAGGGCGCCTGGCGGGTAATCCAGCCCTGCATAAAAGGCATTTTTTCGAATGGCAATTTTTTGTGTTGGCAACATTTGTATTGGCGACTTTTTTTTCTCACAGCAAATCCATGGCTGGAAAATAATTTGCTCATCACTATTAGTGGATACAAAAGAGTTTTACAAGCTGTGGTTTGTGTCAAAGCAAGGGTTATTAAAGGAACAGTGCCACCAAAAAATGAAAGTAATGAAAATATCATGTAATGTTGCCCTGCACTGGTAAAACTGATCTGTTTGTTCACTACTATAGTTCATATAAATAAGCTGCTGTGCAGCAACGGCAGAAATTTAAAAAGGGCTATATGGCACCGGTTTAATAGTGGATAACAGATAACACCATTATGTTCTACAGAGCTTATTTGCTATCTGCTGTGTAACCTTAAGCCTTTTCTCCTTTGAATGGCTGCCCCCATTGTTACATAGCAGATTATATCAACAAAAATAGTGTTTCTGAAACAAACACAGAGTTTTACCAGTGCAGTGCAACACTGCATTATATTTGTATTATTTTTAAATACTTTCATTTTTTAATATTACTTTTCCTTTAAATACTGGCTAACTTTTGCACATGCCATAATTACCATTTTTGGTTTGTGAAATATAATGCAATTCATATATATCTAACATCATATAAAATTGCACTCGAATGTCTTTTAAAGTGACAAAAAATGGTAATTTATTGAAATTACATTTTGGCTTTATCAAGGTGATAGAGCTTGACAAAATCAGACATAAATAACTCCCTTCCTGTAACTTTGAGAAAAGTTTCAACTGAGACAGAAATGTTGGTAATCCAACGCTGCCCAATTATGGCATTTGTGTGTAGTCACATGAATGGCACATGTATCTGAGTCATATGTTTGACACATGTTTGTATGACACATGTATCCAAATGAAAAATGTTCCAGACGGCACTCCAAATAAGTATAAAGAGGTATCTTTGTTGTGTCATGGTGGGTAACATAATCGCCTTATGCGTTTCGGGAAAGCATTCCCTTAGTCATAGGCATACAGATTCACATTAATCTTTCCTTAAATAGTTGATGTCACAGTGACCTCTAGTGGGCTAAGCATCAAACAATTGCCCAACATGTTACAAATGTTTACACATGTATGTATGACTCATGTATGACATTTATGTTTGACACATGTATGTATGACATGTATGTATGACACATCTATGTATGACACATATGTATGACGTGTACGCCATGTATGTATGACTTATATATGTATGACACATTAATGAGATATGTATTACACATCTATGACACATGTATAATGTATGAAAGACATATGTATGACACATATGTATGATGTATAACATGTATGCCACATATATGACATGTATGTATGACGTGTGTATGACAAATGTATGAATGTCACATGTTTAACTCTTATATGACATGTATATAAATAACATGTATGTATGTCACATGTATAACACTTGTATGTTTGACATGTGTATGACACGTGTATGTATAATGCATGTATGACACATACATGTATGAAACATGTACATTGCATGTATGTATATCAAATGTTTAACACTTGTATGACACATATATGCCACATGTTTGACATATGTATAACACATGTATGACATGTTTGGCACATGTTTGACATGTGTATGTATAAAGTATATATGACACTTGAATTTATGCCATGTGTGTATGACACATGTATGTATGACACATGCATGACATGCATGTATCACACAAGTATGCCATGTATATATGCCATATAAGACTTTTGTGTATGTATGACATATGAATGAATGGCATGCATTAATGTGAAATATGTATGAAACATGAATTTATGGCATGTATGTATAAAACAAGTATGACACATGTATGTATGACATGTATGTATGACACATATATGACATGTATTTATGACACATGTATGACATAGTAACATAGTAAGTTAGGTTCAAAAAAGACACATGTCCATCAAGTTCAACCTTTTAACTTTTTTTTAACCAGCCTAACTGCCAGTTGATCCAGAGGAAGGCAAAAAAAAATATCTGAAGCCTCTGCAATTTGCCTCAGAGGGGGAAAAATCTTTCCTCATTCCAAAATGGCATACGGACTAGTCTGTGAATTAACTTGTACTATGAGCTATCTTCCACCTTTTAACTTTTTTTTAACCAGCCTAACTGCCAGTTGATCCAGAGGAAGGCAAAAAAAAATATCTGAAGCCTCTGCAATTTGCCTCAGAGGGGGAAAAATCTTTCCTCATTCCAAAATGGCATACGGACTAGTCTGTGGATTAACTTGTACTATGAGCTATCTTCCACAAGCCTGTATTCCCTCACTTGCTAAAAAGCCATCCACCCCCTTCTTAAAGCTATCTAATGTATCAGCCTGTACAACTGGTTCAGGGAGAGAATTCCACATCTTCACAGCTCTCACTGTAAAAAAACCCCTTCCGAATATTTAGGCGGAACCTCTTTTCTTCTAAATGGAATGGGTGACCTTGTGTCAGCTGGAAAGACCTACTGGTAAATAAAGCATTAGAGAGATTATTATATGATCCCCTTATATATTTATAGATAGTTATCATATCACCCCCTTAAACACCTCTTCTCCAGCGTGAACATCCCCGATTTGGCCAGTCTTTCCTCATAGCTAAGATTTTCCATACCTTTTACCTGCTTAGTTGCCCTTCTCTGGACCCTCTCTAATACAATAATGTCCTGTTTGAGTGATGGAGACCAAAACTGTACGGCATATTCTATATGGGGCCTTACAAGTGCTCTATACAGTGGAAGAATGCCCCCCCTCCTCCCGTGAATCAATGCCCCTTTTAATACAGCTCAAGATCTTATTTGCCTAGTGCAGTTCCATTAAGGGTATATGTGGCTTGGATATTTTTACATCCCAGGTGCATGAATTTACATTTATCAACATTGAATCTCATTTGCCACTTAGCTGCCCGGATTGGCAGTTTGTCAAGATCCTGTTGCAAGGATGTCACATCCTGGATGGAATTAATTGGGCTGGATAGTTTTGTGTCATCTGCAAACACTGATGATATATGTCATACATGTATGTATGATACATGTATGACATATGTATGTCACATATATGCATGACACATGTATAACACTTGTATAACATGTAACCTCCCCTAAGTCATTAATAAACATGTTAAATAAAAGTGGACCCAATACCGAGCCCTGAGGGACCCCACTAAGAACCTTAAGCTGGCCATAGATGCAAAGATCCGATAGTAGGAATCATCGTGCGATCGGACTTTCCCATCTCCCGACCCGCCACTAACCATTCAGATCAAAGTCTTACCAGTCAGATTAGTAAAAGAACAGATCAGCAATGTTCTGCCCCTGACAGCAATCTTACGATATCTATGTCCAACCAAAGCTAGTGACAGTCTCCCACTGAAAATCGTACGATCGGCAATACACGAAGAGATATTATCGGCAGCCAACAGAAATTTTCTAACCTGTCCGATCGACCAAACAACCGATCTCCGCCGGATGAAAAATGTCGGGACTCTCCACACACGTTCCGAAAATCGTACGAATCCTCGATTCGTACGATCAGATCTTTGCGTCTATGGCCAGCTTTACTCTAAGTAGAGAATGTCCCATTAACAACCACCCTCTGTACTCGATCCTGTAGCCAGTTTCCTATCCATGTGCAAACGACTTCATTAAGCCCAACAGACCTTAGTTTAGAAAGCAAATCAAATATGTCTGACATGACCTATCCTTCATAAAGCCATGCTGATTGCTGCTCATAATGCCATTCACATGTATGTATGACACATGTATGTATGACTTATGTAATTATGGCATGTATGTATGACATGTTTATATGATGGAAAACATGTATGTATGAAACTTGTATGACACTTGTATGTATGTATGACACATATGTATGTATATGACAAATACATGCATGCATGTCACCTTATGACATGTATGCATGCCACATGTATGACATGTATGCATGTCATATGTGTGTCACTTGTATGGGACATGTTTGACATATGCATGACACATGTTTGTATGATTCATGTATGACATGTGAGTGTATGGCATATGAATGCATGACACTTGTATGAAATGTATGTATGATACATGTATGAATGCATACATAACACGTGCATGCATGTAACAAGCATGTATGTCACATGTATGTATGTCACATGTTACACACTTGTATGACACATGTTTGACATATGTATAACACATGTATGCCACATTTTCAGCATGTATGACACATGTATGTATGCCATGTATGTATGGAGTATGTATGACACGTGCATGCATGAAACGTGTATGACATATATGTATGACAGGTGTATGTATGACAGTTGTATGTATGACACATGCATGACATGTATGTATGACACATGTATGCAATGTATATATGACATGTAAGAGTTATATGTAAGACACATGTGTGTGTATGATCTGTATGTATGATATATATATATATGACTTGTATATATGACACATGTATGAATGAAACGTGTAGTATGACACATGTGTATGACATGTATGTATGACTGGTATGTATGAATGCAGAATAATACGGATCCGCACACACTTTATCTTCAAGCAGATGGGGGTTACCCCAAGTTTATTGTACCACCACTAAGATCAACGTTTCGGGGGGGTTTAACCACCCTTCATCAGGACTGGTATGTATGACACATGAAGGAATGAAATGTGTATGTATGACATGTATTTATGAGACATGAATGGATGGCATGTATCTGACACATGTATGTATGACACATGTATGTATGTATGTATGTATGTAAGACACATGTATGTAAGACATGTATGCATGACACATGTATGACATGCATGTATGACATGTATGTAAGATTAATGTAATTATGACATGCATGTATGACACATGTATGACACGTATGTGTGACACATGTATGTATGACACATGTATGTATGACTAATGTAATTATGACATGCATGCATGACACATGTATGTATGATGAATAACAAGTATGTATGACACTAGCAGTAGACACATGTATGTATGACAAATACATGTATTTATAACATATGTATGTATGACACATGTATGTAGGACACATATGTATGACAAGTATATATGACACGTATGTATGATGTATGTATGGCACATTGATGACGTGTATGTATGACATGTATTTGACACATGTATGACACATGTTTAACTTGTATGATGTATGTATGACTCATGTATGACATGTATGTATGACACATATATCATTTATATAAGACACATATGGCATGTATGTATGACACATGTATGGCATGCATTTCACGTTTGGCACCCTAATGTATATCCAGAACCCAAGCTAAGCTCCCTGGTCTTGGCTCTCACTTCTGCCTCTAACTGCCGCCTTTCACCTCGGGAAGATCCCTCGGCTAATCGGATGCTGCCAGGTCTTATTTGAGAGAGGAGCAAAGCTAACGGTTCTGGACGAGCAAAGGGGCACAATCGTCTCACCAAGATACTGGAAGAAAGAACACCACCAGGAACAAGCAGGCCGGGCCAGCACAAGCAGAGAATCGTCAGACAGGCCGGAATAGGTATTGGAGAACGTAGAATAGTCGGAGGACAGGCAAATGTCAGATTGGAGAGGTCAGAGTAGTCACAAGCAGGCAGGATCAGGATTGGAAAGGTCAGAGTAATCGGGCAGGCAAAGGTCAGGATTGGAGAGGATAAGAATAGTCACAGGCAAAGCAAGGGTCAAAACCAGTAATAACAGAAAGGATTATACAAAGCAAGGCACTTTGGAACTTTCCAAATAGAACCTAGCAACGGGCAGTGAATTTCCATGAAAGGCCCCATTAAATCGTTTGAATTTTGCGCCGTTGCATGTGACGTCATCACGCCAATGCATAAACCCGGAAGCACGCCGGCGCGCGCGCCATAGAGGAACCGACAAAGAAGGAAATAGGACGCACGCAGTGGGCGTCCACGCCAGAACCGCGGCGTACGTCCCCGCTAACCACTAGACCCCCAGGGAAGGCTACTGGACCACCAGGGTAAGGTTTCACATGTATGGCATGTATGTATGGCATGTATATATGACGCATGTATGTATGACACATGTATGACATGTATGTATGTCAGGTATGCATGAAACATGTTTGACATGTATATATGACATGCCTGTATGACATACAGTTATGCCACATAAGTATGATACATGTGTGACATGTATAACATTTATGCATGGCACATTAATGACACATATATGACATGTATGTATGACACATGTAAGACATTTATATATGCCATGATACATGTGTGACATGTATAACATGTATGTATGGCACATTAATGACATGTATATATGTCACATGTATGACACATGTATGACACATACGATACATGTCTGAAATGCATGTCTGTATGACACCTGTATGACATGTACATATGTATGACACATTTATATGTATGTATGACACATGTATGACTTGTATGTGTGTATGACACATGTATGTATGATATGTATGTATGACACATGCATGACATGTATGAAACATGTATGACATGTATAAATGACACATTCTTATGATATACAGGCGTGGCACGTAGGTATGAGACATACAAAAAATGTATGTATGGCCAAGGTATGACATTTATGTATAGTACATGTCTGACATGAATGTATGGTGTGTATATATGAAACATGTTTGACAAGTATATATTACACGTTTGTATGACACAAATGTATGATACATGTATGGTATGTATTTATTTTACATGTATGGTACATGTGTGACATGTGTATTTCACATGTAACACTTGTATGTATGACACATTTATTGCATGTGTGTATTGCATATGTTTGGTATGTATGTTTGGCACATGTATGACATGTATGTAATACACAAATATGCCATATATGTATGACATGTATGTATGACACTTGTATGACTTGTATGTATGACATCTATGTATGACCCATGTATGACATATATGTATGGCACATGTATGACATGTATGTATGCCAAATCTATGACTTGTATGTATGGCATGTAAGACATGTATGAATGACATGTATGTATGACATGTATTTTATGATTTTATGTTTTGTAGGCTAAAGTGGACATCCCTGTGCTGTTTGAAAACTGTATGTTTCAGACACATGTATGATATATATGTATGTATGACACGTGTATATATATATATATATATATGTAATCTCTCCTACCGTACACCTGTAATTCACCAATTCTGCAACTGGTGGTGCGTTTCTTCCGTTGACCCGGCCGGGTCCCTTAGCAACGTATGTGTATTGAAAAAGGATCCGCACACACTTTGGTTAATGCAGTCGGGGAGTATCCCCTTTTGTTTAGTCATCAAACATTCAACGTTTTGGGGGGGGGGAACACCACACCCTCCCTTCATCACCATTCCTGATGGTGTTCCCCCCCCTGAAACGTTGAATGTTTGGTGGCTAAATAAAAGGTGATACTCCCCGACTGCATTAACCAGAGTGTGTGCGGATCCGTTTTCTATACACATACGTGTATATATGTCACATGTATGACATGTATGTATGGCACATGTATGGCATGCATGTATGTATTACACATGTATGACATACAGGTATGACATGTATGTATGGCATGTATGTATGACACATGAATGGCATGTATGTATGACACATGTATGACATGTATGTATTACACATGTATGACATGTATGTATGACATGTATGAGAAAATGTAATTATGTATCAGTGCAGAGAGTTGTAAATTATAGCAGTCTGCTGCAATAAGAAGTGTCATTAAGCAATGATCTTTTGCAAATCAGCATTGCGACAAACTTAAGCATCAGCATTGCCACAAACTTTAATAGGAACTGAAAATGCTTTAGCTAAGCATCTGCCTTCAGATCAATCAATGAAGATATAATATTTTGCATCCAGGAACACATTATTTTTTTTCAAATAAAATAATACCTCAGATCACTTTAGTGTATTCACAAGGCTCTTTGAGGTCACATGTGACACTAGCAGTTAGCCATATGGCAGGGCCGCCATCATGGAGTCACAGGGGGTACAAGTGTACTGGACCCTGGCCTGAAGAAGGGCAGTGATGAAAAAGCCAAAACAGCCGATGTCCGGAAGCAGAAAAGACCCAAAGTCACGAAAACAGCCGAAATTGAAGTCCCGAAGCGGCAAAAAGGCCGGAAGTCAGGAAAACAGCCGAAATTGAAGTCCTGAAGCGGCAAAAAGACCAAAAGTCACAAAAGGAGGCAAAGATGAAGCCATGAGTTCAATGTGTGTGTGTGGTTTTTTTTTTTAATCCCCTGGCCACCAATGTAATATTTTAATACTCTATATGCCCCTGCCACCAAGGTTTTTTTTAAAAAAAATATTCTCTGGGACCCCAATTTTTTTTTTAACTTGTAAGGGGGGCCCTGGAACGGAGTTCACGGGTTCCATCTTCAGCCGCTTCGGTAATCTTCGGGTCTTCTTCCAGTCATTCGGCAATTTCTGTGACTTTCGGCACATGTGCAGTTGCTGCGGAACAGAAAATTGCTTCAAACTGCACATGCGCCGATACAGCACTTAGCAAAAGAGAAGATCAGCAAAGAGAAGAAGATGGCTGCTGTGAACTCAAATGCCCTGAATCTACACCAAGGGGTAAGTAAAAAGTTAAGGCCATTTAGCAAAGGTACCACCTAGGCTGGGGGGAGCAGGGAGGGGGGTCTATGTAGGGTAGGGGAGTAGGGGATTTTAGTAGCAAGGGTTTACTTCTTGTTTAAAGGGGACCCGTCACCCAAAGAAATTATTCAGAATCCTATTTTATCACATTAGTCAAGCAAAATTAACGTTAATTACACTATATAAATTATTTGAATCTTGTTTCCTTCAGTCTGGGATTTCAAAATTATAGCAAGCAGGCAGCAGCCATTTTGTGCACACTGTTATTAAGGCAAGTTTTGTGTCATTTCAGAATCTTGTTTGTGCACCAGAATGGGGGACCCAATGTCCATTTCCATACTCTGGATACACAATTAAATGGTAAAGACAACGGGGGAATGTGGGGAGAGCAGTCACATCTAGGAAGTGCTGAATGGAAAGTGAAAGTAACTGTCTGCCCCGCCTCTATGCCATTGGCATAGAGGAGGCGCAGACAATATTTGATTGACAGCGGAGATTTTTAAATGAGCTTACAGCAGCTATGAATGCTTTAATAAAAAATAGAAATTGGATTTCATGTTTAATTTGAAAAGGAATTTTATTATACAGATTTTTGTGTCTGGGTGACAGGTCCACTTTAAGGCATGTTTACCCATTGTATGCAGTAAGGGTTGTTAGCAAATCATGTGGGATGCCAACTCAGGACCTCTGTAAGCCAACACCTCCAGTGGCGGAAATATTTTTAAGCTATAAGTGCATTTTAAAGGAATTGTTGAGTGTAAAAATAAAAACTGGGTAAATAGATGACTGGATGTCTAACATAATAGCCAGAACACTACTTTCTGCTTTGCAGCTCTCTCATTTATTGGTTACCAGGCAGTAACCAATCAGTGGCTTGAGGGAGGGCACATGGGTCACAACTGTTGCTTTTGAATCTGAGCTGAATGCTGAGGATCAATTGCAAACTCACTGAACAGTTAAGTCCCACGTGACCCCTCCCTTCAAGTCGCTAACTCAGAGTCAGAGAGCTGAAAAGCAGGAAGTAGTGTTCTGTTAGACATCCAGTCACTCCAGTCTTTGTACAGTAGATTTTTGTTTTGTCTCACTATATTAGAAACTTTTATTTTGCACAGCCTATCCATTTATCCAGTTTTTATTTTTACACTGAACGGTTCCTTCCATACCTAATCGTTACACAGAAAGAGTAGGGAAATTGCTAGCAGAAACAAATATCTGCTCTTCCTGAGTTACTTACTACTGTTAACTGGTAAGTGCATGAAGATCCATCCTGTTTTGGTTTTTCCTTTTCATATGAGCTCAGTATAGAATGCATTACCCCAGTGGCCTATATTGTTGTTTGACAAATAAATGTCCCCTTTAATGGGACATCTCTTCTCTTTTCTTTCATTTTATTTTTAAATAGTTTTATCAGTGAAATGTTTGTAAACAGTTGGCTGAATGCGCAAGTCTTTCTGCTGCCATTTATTTAGTGGTTTCCTCTTGGCATTGATAGTGGAGTATTGCCACAAAGAAATGTTGTGCCTGTTGAAAAACTATGGAGGCACATGGGATATATATGAAAACATACAATTCATTATTGCCCAATAGGCACCACTTCTGTTTGCCCTAATCTATAATTAACTTTGTGTTAATCTGATAATTCTACCTTGTTTTTTTAAAAAAAAATAAAAAATTCCTGCTCCCATTTTATTCTTGTTCCTAACTACCTTGCAATCTCCCAGGAAAATACAAACGGATGTATCAATATTCACTATTCATTTTAAACAATTGCACTGTAATGCTGTCTTAACTGATTATTTTCTAGCTTTAGTTTTAATTCTAGCAAGCAGGCAGGAGCCATTTTGTGGACACTGTTATTAAGGCAAGCCTTGTATCATCTCAGAATCTTGTTTGTGCACCAGAATGGGGGACCCAATGTCCATCCCCATGCACTGGCTATATAATTAAATGGTTAAGAGAACGGGGGAATGTGGGGAGAGCAGGGACATCTAAGGCTGAAGTGACGTAAGCGGCAGGCAGAAACTTTTTAATAATTTCTTAATAAAACAATATCATACTAGGATCTGTTTATACCCCTGTGTTGGAGCCTGAACATCGATCAGGGGAGGATACTGACCACTGTACCGTCTGGGGGAAAGCAAAGGATACTTGAATACTAATACTATATGCCACAAACCTACTGCCATCTTGTAAGTAGGCACTCAAGCCAAAGTTGGTGAAGGTGCCCTTTGGGAAAGCACGTAAAGCTAATTGTATATGGCACTGGAGGAAAGATTAATTTAGAGGAAAACACACACAGAAATCTACTTCATCTTTCCAAACACTGGGTGTCTCAGAAAAAAATCAAAAATCTGTTTTTAGTTGTTTTTACTATCTCTGTTTGCTTTAGGCGCTGATCCAAAAACATTGTTTTTTATGTAATATACATCTAAGAAGTGCTGAATGGAAAGTGAAAGTAATTGCTTGCCCCGCCTCTATGCCAAAGGCATAGAGAAGGGGCAGGCAATATTTGATTGACAGCTGATATTTTTAAATGAGTTTTCAAAAAAGAAAATGATTTTCATATTTAATTTAAAAATTACTTTTATTATACAGATTTGTATGTCTGGATGACAGGTCCACTTTAATGCTGAAATTTGTATGCAATTATATCAGTAATTAATTTGGTATGTATCAGTCTGAATCATAGATTATAGTGATCCCCAACCAGTAGCTCGTGAGCAACATGTTGCTCTCCAACCCCATGGATATTGCTCCCAATGGCCTCAAAGCAGGTGCTTATTTTTGAATTCCAGGCTTGGAGGCAAGTTTTGGCTGCATAAAAAACAGATGTACTGCCAAAAAGAACCTAAATGTAGGTTGACAATCCACAAAGGGGCTACTAAATGGCCAATCTCAGCCCTTATTTGGCACCCCAGGAACATTTTTCATGGTAGTGTTGCTCCCCAACTCCTTTTACTTCTGAATGTTGCTCACAGGTTCTAAAGGTTGGGGATCCCTTATATGCATAGGTATGGGACCTATTATCCAGAATGATTGGGATCTGTGGTTTTCCAGATAAGGTGTCTTTCTGTACTTTTGATCTCCATACACTTAGGGCCTTGGTTAAAAGTCCAATTTGTTCTGATTACTTAAATCCAAAGTCAGACCAAGCTAGAATCCAACATTAGACTTTATTTATGAACAAAAAAATCACGATCTAATTGGATTGGGGATAAACATGAAAAAAACTAGCAAAAACCTTGGTAAGTATTTTATAGTAAAAAAAACTAAATTTTTTCAATGTATGGCATCCGGACTTTAATAAATAAGGATTTTAATAGACTTAAGGGGTTATTTATTGCAGAATTCTGCTGGAGTAGCACTATTAACTGATTCATTTTGAAAAAACTTTTTTTTCCCATGGATTGCTTTGCCTCCAATAAGGATTAATTATGTCCCAGTGGAGATCAAGTATAAGGTACCATTTATTATTACAGAGAAAAAGGGTATAATTTTTAAAAATCATTCAATTAAAATTGAATCATGGGAGATGGTCTACCCGTTATTCGGAGCTTTCTGAATAACAGATCCTATACCTGTACTTTTAAATCATCATTAATATATCCAGTTATGTTCCAGGTCTTTTATGCAAAATACTCACAGACAAACTCACACTTACTCACTTAAATATAATAGTTTATAAACAACTGCTGCAAAACATACATTAGCCTCCAACTCCCTTTATTATATTTTCTTACCAAATACATAATGCCAAACCAAATGTCTAAGAACAAAGTAACTTATCGCTCTATATAAAAGGCTTGAAAAAGCAAGCAATTTGCTTCTCAGGTTTTTCAATATATATTCAGTATATAGTTAGTTGAAAAATGAGAACCTAGCCTGTTTTGAAGGAGTAGTACAACCATATGCATTATATCAGCAGCATTATAAATGCATGGGGGAATAATGAGGAACTGAGCATATGAATAGCATAAAATTATTTCAAATTTAAAAATGTAATTTGCACAGTGAATATCAATAATTGCTGAATACCCAATAATATGCTGAATACCCACTATGGTACCGGAAGTTTTTTTTTAAGTGAGCAGAAAATCGTTACATTTACATAGGAACAGCCAAGATTACAAAATATATATTATAAAAAATGTATATATATTATAATAATGCTAAAAAATATAAAAAAAAATATTCTGAATGGACATGAAACACATTGTATCTGAGAACATATTTTCTGCTTTATAAACCTGTATTATTTTCATGCAATAAATAAATATACAAAGAAACTTTGTATATAGAATATGAATATTTATAATTAATATATTTATAATTTAAAAAACAATTAAATTTTTCTATATACATACAGTATTTCTATAAGTTTATATTTCCATTCCATTCCATAGGACTAGGACTAGTAGGTTGTCAATGTCGCAAATATACAAAACACAATATTCCTGCTATAATAGATTCTTAAATACCATTTTCTCCTCCACGGATGCCATGTATAGATTGGCGTAGGTAGATGCAACATCACTGCCCATGGCAGTTACCCTCTGTTGGATACAATCACCAAATAAAATAATTCTGGTTTAAAACAATTTCCAATACATCTAACAGAAAAGTTTTTGTTAGCAGATTATATTCTGTTGCATCAGTGGTAGCGTAAGGTTTTAAGGCCAGATTCATGCAAGATCGATGTATAAAGACTGGTCACATCGAAACTTACTTACTTGTTCAGGGAGGTGCAGTGTTTTAAGGATATCAAGTAAATGTGGAGTGTCATTAACAAAATATTTTGTACTAGAGGTTGTAAAAGATTATCCAAAAAAATAGCCAGGGGGCTCAATACCAAGTCTGACCCTACAACTATTGGTCGCCCTGGGAGTCTTTTAAAATCTTTTATGAATCTTACGTAATGTGTATAGTACCAGTGTAATGGGATCTACCTTATATATTATATAATTGAGATCCTCATCAATTGTGCCCTTATCAAGGGCACTATGCACCTTATCCAATATGCATTGCTGTATTGACATAAGGGGGTTTGCATTCACTTATTTATACATCTCAGTCTGTGCCGATTGTGAGTAAATCTAATTTACATAAAAGTCCTTATTCATGACCACTAATGCACCTCCCTTATCAGCGGGTTTGATTACAATATTCTCATAATGCAACAGGTCTGCAGGCACGAGCAGTGGTCAGGGACAGACTAAGGGCTCTTACACACGAGTGGTTGACGCTGCGCTCCCTTGCGTTTCCGTTTTTCTGCGTTCAGCCGCAGGGGAGCGCAGGAATAGACGCATTACATTTTTTCCAATGGGGCTGTACTCAAACAGGCGCGTGTAGGCCGCCAAACGCAGGTTGAGACGCAACATGCTGCATTTTTCCTGCGTTCGGCGCCTACAGAATTTATTGAACCCCGAGAATGGAAAAGTCCAAATTTGAAAATCCAGCATCTCAGACTTGTCGAGGTTGCATATAAGTCAATGGGAGAAGTCCCAATGAGTTTTTGTGAGCCAGGTTTCGTGCAATTTTTTGTGTGAAAATTCCAAAAAAAAATCTTGAAAATCGGATGAAAAAATCAAAAAAAATCTGATTTTTTTCGTGAGAGGAAATTTTCATTTACCGTATATACTCGAGTATAAGCCGACCCGAGCATAAGCCGAGGTACCTAATTTTACTTACGAAAACTGGGAAAACGTATTGACTCGAGTATAAGCCTAGACACAACTAAGACCATTAGACAAGCAAGTATAGACGGTAATTTTTGGCAAAATCAAACTACACTTCATTCCTTTTATTGACAAAAAGTTTCTATTTATAACCCTTTATGCTGCAATCACTACAGCTAAATCACAGAAAATTTGTACCCCCCAGTGGATTTATATTACAGACATTTTTTCTGCCCACGCCATCATACACAGACACACACATATACTATATACACACACACTCCCCACACAATAATGACAAGGCACAGAGGAGGCAGAAAGCATGCACTGGTCTATGTCAAACTCTGATAACATATGTTAATGCAGAGCCAGAGTGTCTAACCTGTAGACTTCCAGCTGCAAATGCACAACACAGGGAAGCAGGTACAGCAAGTGCAACAATAACTGGAGGGTCGCACACGTCTGGGTCAGATGACAGGGAAAGCCTGGAGGGTTGCTCGGGCCTGCAAGTGAGGGAGGATCCATGGCCTGTAGTGGTTGTTTCTACTGCCACATTCCTTTAATCTTTGAGCTTGTTTGGAAAGAAAAGGCCCCAGTCGTAGGACTTTGCAGCGTGCCCTCTCTTACCTGGGTTTGATCCCGGCAGCGCTCCATTCATAGGCCCAGTGCGCGGGGGACACAGGAGCCAGTGGGTTGGTAAAGGTGGGGTAGGTAGTTTCTGTCCATATTTACAAAGCGACGCGATTTTTAGCGGCAGTGTGGTTGCGAAGGAGGTTAAGGCGCGCACACCGGTGCATGCGCGTGGTCCTGTATGTGCTTGCGCAAGCTCAGCGGCGCGCACAGAAATCCAGCTCAAGATCCGTGTAATTCAAACGGCCGCATCCGGTCACCGAGGTGAGAGGTAGTGGCTAGTTTCTTAGAAGCAGGATGCGGTTTTATTTGCTCGGTTTCCTGGGGGGTTATCTGCTCTGGGTTAAAGTGTATTGACCGCAGCGCCGGTAGCTGGCAGTCCGGCATTGTAGACTGTGTATGTACGGTATGTATGTGTGTGTTGCACGGATGAGGGGGGGTCTTTTTAATACATCTATTTCATCTACCAGAGGTGGGTTTTTTTATCGCTGACTCGAGTATAAGCCGAGGTAGACTTTTTCAGCACATTTCGAGTGCTGAAAAACTCGGCTTATACTCGAGTATATACGGTAACTGTAATAATAAATAAGCGTAAAAAACCCGAGCGGATTTGATCAGAGTTTGTAGCAGAAAATATTGAGATTAATTCGGACTTTGATAAATAACCCCCATGAATGACATGTATGTATGACACGTATATATTAATGAAGTGTGTATATGACATGTATATATGGAAATAGTATAACATCTGTATGTATGACAATTGTAGGACTTGTAAGTTTGAAGCTTTAATGTATGTATGTCACATTCATGTGTGATACAAGTATGAATGTATGACATGTATATATGTATGTATGTCTTATGTACATATGTATAACCATTGCAAGTGATATGCATGTTCAAAACTTTTTGATGTATTTATGAGCATGTATTTATGACATGTTTGATGCATGTATGACACTTGTATTTCACAGGTTTGTTGTGTGTATATGTAAATCATGTATGTATAACATGTATGTATCATACATATGTATAAAAGATGTACGCATGACCAATCTATGCATTACACACATATTAAACATTCATGCATGCATATTTGTATGTTGTATATTGTGTCAATGGCAGAGGTCCCTATCCTATTTTCTGTGGTCTGCACTGAATTGATGCTAAAAATCTGATCATTTCTGACTTTTTGCCTTCTTCTGTCTCCTTCCCATCTTTCATATGGGGGTCACTGACCCCTCCAGCCAAAAACGATGTTATTGTTACTTATCTTTCTAAGCAGGAATTCTGGTATTTGTATTCCCATCTCACAATCAAAACTCCACCATATTTTCCAGGGTAAATATGACCCTAGCAATCAGATAGTTGCTGAAAAACCAAACTGGAGAGCTGCTAAATAAAAAGCTAAATAACTGAAAAACCATGAAAAATTAAGACCATTTGCAAATTGTCTCAGAAGATCAGTCTACAGCATACTAAAAGTTAATATAAAGGTAGCCTACCCTTTTAAGTTAAATTACATAAAATACCTATACATAACTGTTAAAGGACCGGTAACATCAAAAAATGTAATTGTTTTAAAGTAATACAAATATAATGCAGTGTTGTCCTGCATTGGTAAAACTGGTGTGTTTGCTTCAGAAACACTACTATTGTTTATATAAATAAGCTGCTGTGTTGCAATGGGGGCAGCTATTCAAAAGAGAATATGCTCAAGTTACACAGCAGAACATGTTACCTGTTATCCACTATTTAACCTGTCCCATATAGCCTTTTTTCAATTTCTGCCATTGCTACTCAGCAGCTTGTTTATATGAATTATAGTTGTTTTTCTGAAACAAACAGATCAGTTTTACCAGTGCAGGGCAACATTACATGATATTTTCATTACTTTAAAACACTTTCAGTTTTTGGTGTTACTTTTCCTTTAAATGGCTCGTCTTTTTTTCTTCCCTTTAATTGAATTAAACCCCTCTGAAGAGGTATCATATTGAGTTTTTGTGAACAAATTCAGTATTTTCAAGCCATACCATTACCATCTGGTGTCCACAATACATTGTATGGCAACTTGAAAATATATTACTCAAATTTAAATATGACAAAAAAAAAATCTATAGTGGATATTAAATATTTAAAAATAATCTTAAAAAGTATTGTCTGGTTCTTTAAATAAATTCAGATTAGAAACCATGGTGTTAAGAATATTTTTTTATTATTTTGAAGTGGCACAGAAGACATGCACGTTACATTTTGTTACAATAAATACAGAGGAGAAAATACTGTAAGTCAATTTCACATACGGCCTGTAACAAAAACAATAAGTTAAGTACAATGATGATCTATATAATAAAGTGCATTTAACTAGCATCAAAGAGATTTTGAAGATTGTCTTTCAAGTATAAATGATCTGCTTCTGACAAACAGGAAATATTAAGAACAGAGCCAAACAGATACTAAAGCAGCAAATATAGTAGTGAATTATCAGATCATTAGCATTAAGTGCATTTACATTTGCCATTATTTTCATAAGTTTTTTTTCCCCGAAACCACCACTGTCTGTTTAAATTTTAACTTTCCTTCTTTTTCTTCACATCTGTTAACAGCTCCATGAACTAAGACTTAAGTGTACTCAATGATCTGATTTTGGAAGAGAGTTCAGGCACTGAACCGAGGAGGACATGGTAGCATATTTTATTTATTTTTTTATTTTTTTACAGCATCATGTCAAAGGAAATACTCAGATCACTGGAAGTAGATTTTAAAAACAGAAAAGGCACAGTAGGATGTAATGCCTCGGGCATCAGGCAGATAAGGCAAATGTCTCCTTTTCTTAAAGGGGAACTTTCTAATTACAAGTTAAATATTCTGTACCGTTTCTGAAATGATCAAATTTATTTATCTTCAATATTCCTCTCTCAGTATCTATTTCCCATTGTTCTTTCTTCATGCAGGAGTTGACAGTTAGATCCATTATATCTTATAGGGGGGTTCCTTTTGCCGAGAAGATGTGTTAGAATTCACTAAAAATATCACTAGAAATCCTGTCTTTCTACATTCAGGATGTGTGCAAAAGGCAGTTAGATTTTATTTGTAATGGAATTAGTTATCTGAATGAGCTCTAAAACTGCTAGGAAAGGACCCCCCCCCAGTTCTAACTGTCAATGAATATCTGACACCCAACTGCTGCATGAAGAGAGAATCAAGAGAAACAGAGGAATAATAAATAAACTTGATTATTTCAGAAACAATACAGAATATTTAACTGATTGCATTTACAAAGTTTCTTATTTCAGTATGCCAAAGCTTATATTAAATTTTCACGATTGTTCCCCTTTAAGTCCATCACATTTTATTGTAACCCATTAACAGCTGCTACCAATGATCAACATAACCTCTGCACTTGAACCAGATTGCTGGGTGGATTAGTATCATAAAGATACAGGGAATTAACAAGGTTTATAGCTATGAGACCTTTTAAGAAGCATGCCCCTACAATTTACTGACAAGTTGATACTGATACTACAGGGACCTGACTATTAAGATACACATATTAAACCATTCTAAATAAATAGTCCCAGGTATTTGCATTTTTTCTGGATTTGGCATTTACAGTCGTTGTGTCTGCTTACTGCTACTAGAAATATCTAGTCATTATGTTTTAATATGTACATCTGGTTTTAGCTGGCCACATAATAAGATCCAGAGAGCCGGATCCATGGTCAGTTGTGCCAAAATGTATTTGTGTGGATCCATACTAGCCTATGAGATCAGAGCTGCTTGGATATTTCTACAAGTCCAGTGCAGAATATGAAAATAACCAATTACTATATTTAACAGCCAATGTGGTCACTGGGCAAATAATAAATACATGTTTAATCCAAAATGGATTCTGCTCAGGCAGTTGTCGGTGAGTGTGTTTGGAGCTAGAACAAACCATTAGGCCAAACAGAACAAAATGCCTATGTTTTGCCAGCTATAGATTGTACATTGTTTGGTAAACTACACAAATCTAGAAAAAGCAATACTGGATGCAATGCACACTAACCATCCATAACTACAAACAAGAACACCATTCACACACATTCAAATTTTAGTGTAGCCCTTTTTGTGCCGGCCACAACATGAGAAGAGCATATATAATGTGGTTTTAGAAGTGCTTAAATATATGTACTAAGAATACACTAACAAAGCCACTGTTCTGTGATACTCTGGGGAAATTAATCACACTCTGCAAAACAAATTGTCTAAAAACATCTAAGTTACCGAATAAGGTACTTTCTATGCTGACAGAATGGGGGATGAACCTCCACATTTCTCACATATTCCACAGGTTTATTTCTGCATGTGCTTTGAGATCCTCTGTTGCAAATGATAAGCGAATATACGGCAGATGCAAAGCAACAAATTAATAACTTACATGCCTTCTTAGACTCATCTCTACCATGGCACACAGCAGCTTTTAGGGACTTACAGCAGAAAAATACAGAAAACAAACAAGAAATGACAGCGATCTTAACATAACATTTCTTAAAGCCGTTGTGAAAAAACTGTAGCTAGGAAACGTCCTATCTTAAGTATAGAAAAAAACTTAATGGGATCACTGCAGTGTTTACACAGGGTATGTGAAAAGGACATTTTCTGCCCTCTGTGCTGTTGTAATAACAATATCAACTCTGTTGTAGGTACTGATGTGTAAACATATTTAGCTCACTATCCAGCCAGCCAGCTTTATTCCTGGAGAGGAGAAAAAAAAATAGCAACCCAGTGAGTAAAAAAACACAAGTGTGTGACAGTTGTATGCATGAATTATATACGGCTTTCAGTTTTCTAATCCCAATCTCTGCTCTGGAGAGTATAGAGGAAAATGTTAGAGCAAGGGTACATGGAGCGTAGGCTCCACTCCTCTCAGCCTGTGTATTCTTTGCAGGCTGAGAGAAGTGGATCCACTCAGTGCCCCATCTGAATTGATTTTAATAAGATTCACTAGCGTGGAGTCACACGCAGCTGTGCGATGGAAAGGTCAGCTTGACAACAAGAAAGTAGATGTTTCAGGGCTGACCTCCACTTTGAATGACTGCATGCAAGTGGAAACAGTTCAGATGGATGAAGCTGGAGAGCAGCAGAGCAGACGCTCCATGTGCCTTTGCTTTTACAGGCAGAAATACTAGGTCTGTGATGTGCTTATTTATTTTATAAGACACAAACAATGCCACTTTGGAGTAGTTTTTAATAAAGAATTCAGTGTTGCTATTATTTTAGAGGTGTTGATATGACTAAATGCATTTTTACTGGTATGCATTCAAAGCCTCAAAAACACAGAAAATGCATATTACTCTTTATAGAGCACTGGCATATTCTACAGCGCTATACAGAGGTTATATTTCAGTCAATCATGCAAAGTTGCAGCTATTTATGCATTGTAATTTCCTTGATTAGACCACAACAAAATTAACATTTTTGATGATGATGCGCAGTTTCATATGGTGAGAGTCGATAGCATTAACTCTTTTCCAGCCTCTGTGGTTTACATGGCAGCATTAAGTTAGCCCCATCAGTTTCTCCATATGTTATGTGTTAAAAAAAATAATAATGCAATATACCAAGTACATAATGCACTGGAATGGATGCCTGACCCTTTTACCCTACCCTTAAGGTAATTGTTACAGAGATTGTAATAGCTCACCTGATACCCTGGTCCAGTACTCCTGTTAGTGGGAAAACTGCACCCACCTGGGGTATTTCTGCAGAAGTTCTTCAGTGCAATCTTTCTTCTCTCTTTATTTCTCCATGCATGAGAATACACTGGCCCAGGGTATCAGGTAAGAGATTTTAATCACTGGGGGTACCTAACAATCTGGCCCCTTAGTGATTTAAACTTTAGTTCTCCTTTAAGTAACAAATGTGAAACAACATGAATTTCTGTTGGGGTCGTTTGCTGCTGCTATATGGCCAACAGTCTAAATTTCCTAATTTGTTCTACATATATTTAGACTGATCACAATAAAAATTTACCATTTTTAAACATTACTAGATCAAAAAAAAAAAAACATAAGCACAAATGAATCTCACCAAAAACTTGCAATACCATAGCATACCTTAAGAGTTTTGCTTTACTCTGTAGACTGTCCAGGATTTCAATCTTTTTATTCAAAACATCAATATCTTGTTCCAGATTTTCTCTAGTCACATCTACCTGCTGGCACAAGTGAGCAAATGTACTGGAGAGCTCTCTGTCAGAAAAGAGAAAAAAAAATAAAAAAATAGTAGAAAGACACCTACAAATCTATGTTTCAAGATTGTCCATCATGTAACAGAATGTAAACTAGAATAAAAAAATTGCGTTTTCCAATTATTCCTAAAGCCAAAACGACAATATAAAGCTTTACATGATCTGAAAACACAATAACTAGGAAACTTACTGCTGAACTTGGTGGCTGCAATTGGAACCAGTGTAGCTGACAATTAGCTGCAGCTTCTCTGCAGCATAGTCCACAAACTGTCGTTTGAAGGCCCTTTCCTTTGCTTTATTAGTCCAAGTAAGGCGCTCATATACATATAGAAGTCCATAAAGGCCAAAAGAGAGTGCAATGAGCCTCCAACCCACTGCTTTCCAAACCTGTAAAAGGAAAACACAAAATGGACAAATCCATAGTTTCATCAACAGTTATTCAAAATAGTATATAAAAACATAAAATAGAGAGAATACTTACTACTCCTCCTACCACAAGTATTCCCATGGAAGTACGGGATGTTAACGAAGCTAGTCCAGTTACCATGGAAACCATAAGTTCTTCCTGTGTCATAGAGCCTTGTGGCATTGGTGGCATACTGGGGTTTACTGGGGTCAAAGGCATCACACGAGGTACCTGAAAAAGTATCATATTTAATTTACCCTGTTATGTTGATGGTTGGGAGCTTCAGAACACTATCATGAAATACCCTGTTACAGCACATTTACTCTCTTATTTAAGCTGCTACCACGTCAACATAAAAAAAAAGCCAAACAAACTAACCTGCCATGGATGCAATGGTTGAGGAATTTGCAAGAACAAGGTGGCAACTGCATTATTTGCAAAGAAGAATATACAAGGCATCTCAGGATCAGGCTATTTCAAAAGTGTAAGCTATTTCCAACAGCATGGAGCCCTCGCATAAAATGAAAGTGGTGAAAACCAAAGTGACTAACTTGATGAATATACATCTAACCTAGTCACTGCCTAAATTCACCAAATCATTACAGATAGTCTGGAAAAATAATAGGAAACATTTACAAAACAATGGCCTATCAGGACCAAGCTCCTTCTTTTGGAACACTCAACAACCCTATGCTTCCTCCCTTTCAATACGGTAGAAAATGACATATCTTGACAAGGGGACATAGAAACATTTGCCACTCCCCACCTTTGAAACTCTATCCAATAAATACCTCCTCTCTCGGAAACATTTACAGGAACAGTTAAACCAAACAAATTAAAGTGTATTAAAGGAATAGCAATATAATCTACAGTCTGGTCAATTCCCTATGGGACCAGACTGTAAATTATAACCTTATAAACAGCGCGTTCTGGCGTCAGAACGCGCCTTTTTTAACTTAATGCGTCAGCAGTGGACACTGCCGCACACTACCTGCAGCTTATCTTCCTGCCTGTCTGCCGCACTTGTCACTTCCCCACGTCCTCTCTCTCCCTCTGCTGTTTCCACCGTCAGCGTCTCTCTCACTCTTCTGTCCCCCCCTCCACCTCTGGTCTCGCTCAGTCTGCGTTACGTCTTTCTCCCTCTTCCGCTCCCCCTCCAACCACTCCCTCTGCCCCACACACTTGAAAATAAAACCTGTCAAAAATGACACATGCTGCAGCCGGTGAGCTTAACTCTTTACAAAACAGCAACATCCCTTAGTTACATACCTTGTGCTTGTAAGGGCGGGGCAATTATGGATATTTACAGGCAGGTAAGCCAATGGCTAATCACGTGGGTGTGGCTTGCGAGCAGCTGGATAAGATCAATTGGTGGATGCCCGTAATGAGGTAAAGTCTTCTAAGTGTTCTTATACAAAACAAGTAGATTGCACGTGCTGCATGTCTGCTGTGTGTAGTGATGCCTTACAACATGTGCCCCTAAACTGTGTGGCTCATGCGACATGATTTCTGTGGCATATAAACCTTGGATGCAGCTGGGTATAATGTCCCATGTTTTCTTATAACTTTAAGCCTGTTAGTTCATAATTGAATGAGCATTAGATATTGACTAATAGTACAGCAACAGGAACTTGCTTTTAGCAGAAAAGGGCTGCATTAGTTGTTGCTGAACTTCAATTTTCACCACATGGGATTTTCTTTCTATTCTTAAGCGTATAACTATATTGCAATACTAATCAAAATGTACCAGAAACAAGTAAACATCAGAAAAACAGAACAAGCATAAACAATCCAAAACCTGAAGTCAATGGGCCCTGCTCTTAACTGCCTACCCAGTTCTAGTCAGATTGAGCTCCCCATGCACCTCCTTTATGGAAGCTGCCACTACATTCTGGAAAACTCTGTTGTAGAAGGACAGATGAGAAGAAAAATTAGTGTAGGGTAACTTTTATTTTGTACAGCAGATGTTTTCCCTCATGAGGTAAACAAATCTTTTCCTCTGAGGGATGCCACTTTAGTTCAGCCACTGAAACTTCCCCCTCCTAACCTTGCCTTCAGCCATCTCTGATGCCGTGGAAGACAATGATGTCACACAGAGAGGGCTACTTCAAAACAACCGGAAGAAAAAATACAGGTACCTAGACCCCTAAAACGGCTGCAGGGAAAGATAAAAATCAACAAGGAGAGACACCAGCAAAATAGACTAGTTGGCATTATGTAAAAAGCAAACACATAAATCTTCAGGAAGTAAAAACTGAACTCAGAAACTTTAGATTATAATGAATAATGTACCCCCTACTTTAAATTTATAAAGATATTAATAGTCACCTCGGAGTTATGTGACCTGTATAAAAGCACTCGGCCTGCGGCCTCGTGCTTTTATATGGTCACATAACTCCTCGGTAACATAATATCTTTATAAATTACAGTAGGGGGTACATTATCCACTATATAATGTACTGTTGTGCTGCACTTGCAAAACTGGTGTGTTTGCTTCAGAAACTCTACAATAGTTTATATAAACAAGCTGCTGTGTAGCCATGGAGGCAGCCATTTAAAGCTGAAGAATGAGAAAAGGCATAGAAAAGACAGATAAGTTCTGTAGTATACAATGGGATTCTTCAGAACGTATCAATTATTTAATGTGTAACCTATGCTTCAATGGCTGCCCCCATGGCAGCAGCTTATTTATATAAACTATAGTAGTTTTTCTGAACTTAACACACAAGTTTTACAAGTGCAGGGCAACCGTTCATTATATTATCATTCCTATAAGACATTTTCATTTTTTGGTGTTACGGTTCCTTTAACTGGCCTACAGTCCAAGCATTCACACCAAATCTCACCTTAACTGGCCTTAAGGTTTGGTACCCCCTGCCACTGCTTTCAGTCCCCCCGGGGTGGGGTAACCCTTCAGTTTGGAACCACTGTTATGCAGTAAACCTAATGCAATCACTTAATTGCTTTGGTAAAGGGGAAAAAGGTTCTTTATACATCATATAGGGTTTGCAGAGTCCTCTTTCCAAAAGGAATGGGGGATTTGCAAAGAACCTAAATTACATAAAGCATTCAATTCTCCTTTAAAACAAAGCAAATGTGTTAATGTGTAAAGCCTATGTGACCTACAAAGCCAACGTTCTCTATGGACTGAGACACCCATTGGGTGCACACCTTATCCAGCTCTCTCTCCTGCCCTTAGATACTGTATATGGCCCTAGGTAGAATTCAGAGAGAGTATAAGGCACCTAGAATATAAACTACATTCTCCAAACATGTTATTACCATAAGAATGCATATTTAAAGTCCTAGATTACCTGGTTTCGTGAAATGATAGACAATCACTGTTCAGGTGGGGTTTTTTTTTCTTCAAACTTTGTATTTATTGAAATTTTTGCATACAACTAATAGCATTTACTGTCATTTGTATCTCAACATAATGAATAAAGAACATTTCTGTTATACAATCTTTGCCTGGTTGTGTGTTGTATAATTTTATTTACTTCAAACCTGGCCAGTAGGCCTTTTTTGTAATTGGGAGGGGAAAAATAGGGATGGGGAGGGTGTTGCGGTGGTTGCGGTTTTATCTATTGATATTGTTAATAATATCCCTTCTCTATATAACCATATTTTCCACACTTCTTCAAATTTGCTGATTTTATTGTTCATCAATTCTGTGAGTTTCTCCATCAGTTTTTTTTTTAAAATACAGTATTAGGAAATATAATACTGTCCACCCAAAAGCTATTCTTTGCACAACAAATACAGTGTTAACTTTCTGGTACACATTAGAAGTTTTCAGTGGCTTCAAAAATTTGACTGCCAAACAGCTCAAAACTGGTGACAAGCCCCTTTGCAATGAGCCATCGGGTTGCCATGTTGGATCCAGTTACATTTGACTGCTCTTTGGCCACACTTTCTGCTGCACACATTTGCACATTTAGTGTAAACACTTGAATACACAAACACGATTACTTTTTACCATTTACAGTTTGTTTTTTTCTTTAAAAACTATTTATTTTGTATTGTGATTAGTGGATCAACATATTTTGATCAGTATCCATGCTGTCTGATCAAATCTTTTATTTTATTGATTTGCAAAAATGTCTTTATTTACTGCATTTTGATCCCTGCTGATATGGTTTGTTACTTGTTTTAGAATAGCTACAAAGCTATGATGCCTTTGGCATAGCTTTGCAGCTTGATCGTTTTGAGTATATTTATGCATTTTGTATTAGGAAGAATATATACTTTCCAAAAAGGGATCCTGATGTTTTTAGGGGCTCTTATAAAAAATAAAATGCATGCAGAGTTCTTATTTTGCAGCATGTTAGCCAAGAAAATTTGTATGAATTATTTTCGTGTATGGTTTTTATTTTACAAGCTATATATTAAAGGGGTTGTTCACCTTCCAAACACTTTTTTCAGTTCAGTTGTTTTTAGATTGTTCTCAGTAATTAAGGTGCAGATTCTAAACGGTTACAGTTACGCAACATTTAGTTGATACATTTCTCAGCAGCATCTCTGGAGTATTAGCAACTATTGTATAAATTCTAACATCTGCCTGTAATGAAACCCAGAGATTCAGCTCAGCAGGGAGAAAGATAAAAGATGTATTAACTAAATGTATCCATTTAGAACAGTTTACAGGGTCGCGACCCCCCTCCCCAGGGCTGCTTCACAAGGTGAAAAATTACACTTTACACTTCAATATTAGAAAATGGTCACACATAGAAAATAGAAAGTCCCATTTTGGATTCAAACAAATCATAAACCTTCCGAATATATATGGTTTCAGGGGCCAGCATACTTTTTGCGGCTTTTAACACATATAAAACAGGCAGTGTGTATTTCAAGTAACTGAAGCATATACAAGGAAATTAGTGTGCACATGCTATTTATTAGAGCTCAAACTGCTCTCTTTCTAACCCCTGACATTTAAATGTAGGATGTTTTAGCTAAAATGTAGGAAATTTGTTGCAGTACATGCCACATACTTTGGTAAACCTATGTACACTGGGCATCAAATGTTCAGTATATCAAAACCTTTTTAAAACTACAGTACATACTTTTTTTCCCAAAACTATGCAAAAAACAATATTTTAAGGTCAGCAACCCTCAATTTGCATTCTAATTAAAAAAAGAAAAACCTAACAAGTAATTCTTTGATAAATACCTGATCATTGTAGGCCATCAAAGCTCGTCGTCCATTTTTGGGCCCCAAGAATCTGTTCACTAGCATTGTCCAGCCCAGAGAAAAGTGAAATTCCACATCTTCCTGAAAATCTGCACATAATTTATCACAGCTCAAGTCATAGCTGAGATTAAAGCATTGCCGGGGAACCAATAAATCCATTTGGGTTCTTGCAGTAGGTGGCAAAAGAGGCATCATTCCTTCTACAGAAAAAGAAAGTCATTAATGTCATAATGTATGCATGATATTTAAGGGGTGGTTCGCCTTTATATTACCTTTAGTATTTTATAGAATGGCCAATTCTAAGCATCTTTTCAGTTGGTCTTCATTAATTATTTTCTACAGTTTTTTTTCAATAATTTGCCTTAGTCTTTTGACTCTTTCTAGCTTTTAAAAGGGGTCACTGACCCCATCTAAAAACAAATGCTCTGTTGGCTACAAATGTATTGTGATTTCTACTTTTTATAACTCCTCTTTCTATCAGGTCCTCTCCTATTCATATTCCAGTCTCTTATTCAAATTAGTGCATGGTTTCTAGTGTAATCTGTATCGTAGCAAACTGGAGTGCTGCTGGACAAAAAGCTTAATAACTTAAAAACCATAAATAATAAAAAATGAAAACCAATTGCAAATTGTCTCAGAATATCACTCTCTACATCATACTAAAACTCAAAGATGAACAACCCCTTTAACTTTTCTTCATTTTTACTGTTTTGCCCTGAAATAAAATATGCATCAGGCTTGATACTTTAGTCTTCAGTCAATGCAGGTTTAATATATATTCTTGTCGGTGAAATTCTTGACTTAATTACACTAACATATTTGCAGACCTGTTATTCCGACCTACATGTTTATTATGCCATGAATTTTCAAACAATGTTCATGCTTTTATCCAAAGTTACTCTTAGTGTTATCTAAAAGAATACCCCATTGCACTGACCAGAGTTTGTCTGTCAGTCTGCTTTAGACAACTCAGAAATAAAAATGACCAAACCTATCATCTCCTGCTGAGTGGTTTGCAGTGAAACGGAAATCACACTAGAGCAACGATCTGACAAGTTCCTTCCAAGACCTTCTTCAATATGTCGGTGAAGTTCCTTACAAGATAGCAAGAAACCTACAGTTAAGCATATACTAATGGAAGAAGGCAACATTGCTGATATTTGGAGATTTCTTACATTCTTGTAGACTTTAAGGACCACTGGCGAAGGGTGAAAATCCAACTGAAACTCATCAACCAAAACAGAAAGTCTGCGAATCTCTTCAGCCATTGCATTGGAGACCTAAAAGATAATGACAAAGATTTAACTTGTTCATTGTCTATTTTGCAGTAACCTAATTTATGTTCTGTTAATGTTCTGTCATTTTATGGCCTATTCCCTCTAAGTTTTAGACTATATTGTGCAACTTTTAAGCACCAGTCTGCAATGCATGCATAGCTTTGTGCTTTAATATGGCCTAATATGGTTTTTATATGGTATGAAACATCACATTGACTTTTAATTATTTATATTTTGAATTTCCTCTTTTTTACATTTGGGGTATATTTCCTATAAAGGGCTAGGTTAAATTCAAGGAGAAACCCTTTTTTCTATTTTAATTCCCTATTTCCCCATAGATGTCTACCGAGTTTTCATGAGATAAACAGAGATATGTTTTTCTGGTAGAAATGATTGCAGCCAAGTGTGTGATAAGCAGGAGTGCATCCATTCATCTAGACAGACTTAATAAATTGGTGACAAGCTTAACAGTTGTTACATTATATAATAGACACCAAAGGCAGTTTCTTATACATTAAAAAGTGTTTATGGTACGGGATGTCAATTCTTTTTTTATTTCTACTGGTCTCTTGGTTAATATGTAATAGACAAGTTCAAATTTGATGTAATTTGTCACACTAAATATATTTCAATGTGTAATTTTAAAACTTCTGTACTCTCACCTGTCTTTCCACTTCATCAGTGATGAGTTTGATTTTAAATCTGTAATCCTCTGTCAGAAGCTCCAGTTGTTTCTCAATAAATTCCAAACGATCCTTAAACTCCTCACATTTTTCCAAACATAAGCATCTGTTAAAAAAAAAATGTACACTTCCTATAAAGGCAGCATTTATTAAAGTTATTACATAAAGTAACTTATGGGTTATGTGCACTTGAGCACAAAACAGGGATCCATTTAAAAAGCATTGCCATGGCATTTTCCTATAATTCTCTTTTGTTAGTTCTTTTCAGTTTTTCTTTATTATTTAAGAACAATTCTAAGAAGCAACTCATAATTGTCCCTCAGGCATTAGCCCAAATAGTAAATTGTGCATAGTGACAGTGAGAAAATATGTATTGCCAGAAATACAGAGAGAGAAACATACAAAACATTAAACTTAATGGGGTTGCTCCTAATAATGCTCTCCGGCAAAGCCAAGTTTGCAAGCCAGGGTAGATACATTTGTATTGAGGCTGGCCACAAAAATAAGAAATTGTTCTCCGTAAATTTAAAGTTAAGGACATGAACTGCAGCTACAAGCATCAGCCCCAAAACATTGTGTCATGCAAAAGAGACACCTTAACTATATTAATATATGTTCTATTTACATTTATTTCCTGTTACATAACAGGTGCTTTTTACATACACTTTGGAAGTGTTCAGTCTAGTGTGCTTTACTTTTTCTAATCTTCACACTCTAGTTAAATTAACTGCAGGCGTTTCCAACCAGCTGAACAGATGAACACAAAATGCAGTCATTTTCAATAACATAGTTTGACCATCAGTCTCCATGTAATATATATGAGAATGGTTGGTCAAATGTGAAAGGCAATATATAATTTGACAACGGAGATTTTTAAATGAGAATTTTTTAATTAAAAAAAATATATATATATTTATATAGGATTCCTGTTTAATTTGAAAAGAGCTTTTATTTTACAGCTTTTTATTACTCGGTGACAAGTTCCCTTTAAAGTAACCATTACTTTTTAGAGAATATTGCAAGTGAGCACCAATCCCTAACTAAGCTACATTATACATTATTTTTAGATGCAAATAAACAACATGAAACTTATGTTGTGATTTGTGTTCTCTGGCACTAATGTTACTAATGTTGTTTAATTACGTTGATTTTATGTGTTTATCTGTGACCATTTTTACCTCTGCTCTTGGGCAGCAACATGGACAGACTCCATTATTTGTCGCAAAACTTCAGCAATATGCTTGGCTCTCTTCGTATGCTGCTCAAATTTGGTCTTAACAGCAGACTGTGAAATGCACTCCTATAAAGATAGATGGGTGTGAAACATAAAACTGTTAAACAGCAGACTATTGCCATTATAAACAAACTATACCCTATACAAATTCTTACTACCTACCTCAAATCTTCTCTCAAAATTCTGGAATTCAAACATTCTAGCTTGAAAGCCCTCAGCTAAAGCTCCACCTAGAGACAGGATAAAAGTGAAAATAGCTCTGCCCGATTATCACATCAATCAATGACCAACTTTAAGGGGGAAATGCATACACACACGAGCACACAAATATAATTGATCTGTGCCAATCTGGTGGCACAAATCAATTACTGCATAATCTGCTGATACAATACAAATGATAAGCATAAATTACCCCAGTTTATTATAAACAGCATATAATGTTTTTTTTTAGACAAGCTTAAAGCGATCACACTGAAACACTTGTGATCACCAGATGTCCTTGCTGTCATTTACTTCAATGGCAAACTTTTAGGGCAGTGAATTGGAAATTGAGTTAATATCTAGAGTTAAAAAAGTCCATAAAGCTAAAAAGCACTTCTGTTTGCCAGTATCATAAAAAGCACATTCTGTTTATTGTAATACTTTTTCAATACATATGCTTAAATGTTTGGTTTTCTTATTTAACAAAAAAATCTTTTTAAAGATGCATGTCTTTTAAACCACAGCATAATCAGTGTACTGTTTACTGAGCTATATACAATGAAAACCACTGAACTTGCTATTACTGTTTTATGACTAATCTTCCATTATTATGCTTATTATTATTATCTTATCTTTGCTAGCATATAACACCTCTAAAGTTATAATATTTAAATGATTATTCAATGATTAATCACTTTTCATACAGTATTGGACCTTTTAGTTACATCTACAGAAATGTTATTTTTAGGACAGAGTTCCTAACTACATTGAGTTTTTACTATTCGCTGAGTGTTTTTGGACCCAAGAGACAAGCTAAGAGCTAGATCACTAATTCTAGAACTGGCTGTGTGATCAAGCTTTTCTGCCCTTGTGCCAATATATTCTTTGGCCAGTAGGTGGGGGTAAATATCTATACTGCAATACAGAAAGCACACACAATGGGTAGAAAACCATACTTTTTTTACAGCCACATTGTTGGCAGTTACCTTTTTTTAAGTTTGTTAAGTCACTGTATATAAATAATTATTATTTAATTAGAACATACCTCCTTCAGGCATTCCCTGAGCTTTCTGTATTCTGGCATTCAAAACTTCTTTGGCTGACACAAAGAATATACGATCTCCAGCTTGGGTTCGATCAAGCACTCCCAGTTCATCGACTAAAAAACTGGTGCAACGTTCCATGTGCTGGCGACGTACCTGAAAGTTGGCCAAATGGACAAGCCGCATCACTGTACCACTGCAATGTTACTGCATTATACCACTTATATGTTAATTTGCTTATCATACAGGTAATTTCAAGAACATTTTGGTTAAATAATATGCTCTAATTACATATGGATTTTTCAGTATCAAAATTGGCCTACATGTTGATCTTTGTGGAGTGCCTGCCCATACTTTCTGAAGGTTTGGGGCTTGGCACTCAAAACCAATGTTTCTACTGGTGAGTGTCTTCTAAATAAACTTGGGGGGTTCATCCGTATTTTTCCAATAAGGAGGCAGTGGCCCCCCAAATGATTTATTCTGGTGCTTTGATCTACCTCCATAACAATGTTTGCACATTTCTGACTCTCATTTTATGTGGGATCATGAAGTGGATCAGAAATTAACCATATTAAAAATTTTTTTTACAAAGCTTTAGTTCAAGAATGATTTTTTGAGCTCAAGAGACAGTGACAAAACATCCCACAATGCTTGGTATTTCAAATCGCCTGAAAGCACTAGGACACCATTGCGGCAACCTGTAGTGATTTGGACGTCCTTGTGAACTTCTAAACATTGTTTGTCTCAAAAAGCCCCAAATTCCAGCTATGTAATTGCCCAGAAAAAAGAATGACACAGGTTACCCGAGACTGCCATTGGAACCTTCCTTTCACTCTAAATGGGAAACACGAGACAGGACTAAAATAAGCACTTTTCAGTAAAATGCTGCTCTAAAAATCACTTGTGGGCTGAAACTCATCAGTACTGGTGCCCTCAGGCATTTCCCACTCAAGAGAAGAGGACCTGGCAGGGAAAGTTTTGGACACCTTTTTGCTGGCTGAATGTCTTGGATTTTCATTTGATCACTTAAAATTAAGCACTGCAGCTTAGAATGAAAGGATCCTCTTTTTGGTTTTCTTTTTTTTAATCCCTCCTTGTGATGTTTATAATGGTGTTAAGGAACGCCATCACTCCTTTCTTTAATCACAGATATAATCCCATGAATGGAAGGAGATATCATTAATCTATTCCCTTATGCCACTAAAAAAATTTTTTTGAATATAATATTATGAATCAATATTAAAGTATTGTAGGTCAGACTATATGTGTTATAACTATTAATTCAGGTATATATAGAAATCTGTCATAAATCATTAAAAAATTATTTATATTTGTGTCTCTACATAAATACTATATAACAAAGCTAGCAAATTAAATATTACCAAATAAGGAAGTGTTGCATAGCTTACTAGAAAGTGTATTCTAAAAGTATCCATGCTCACCTCTTCCATATATTCTGGCTCTGAGGCAGAAGCATCCCATCGATTGTTCAGGATGAAGATATTTGGTCGAGATAGCCTCTCATTAACCTTGTGGAAAAACTGCTTTTCCTTTGCAAAGAAGGAGCCAAGTTTAAGGCTTCATAGAATTATACAATGAAGAATACACTTCAATCTTACACAGCATTGCAACACTTACTGTCTGCATTAATGTAGACTCTGAGTTTGCAACCAACACAAACACATCAGCATCAAGGCAGAACTTATCTATCCAGCTATCCAACTCTGTGGTTACATCAATGCCAGGGCTGTAAACAAATAACCATACTATTGGTGGAGTGCATTGTTAAACAAACACAATCATTAAAAGACAGTATTGAAATCCACAATTTCACTAATATACTTGGATAAAAAAAAAAAAAAAACACGCACACACATTATTACGTAGTATTGCTTTCCACAGAGGAATATGTAAGCATGATTATTAAAGAAACAGTAACACCAAAAAAATGAACATGTATCAAAGTAATTAAAGTATAATGTAATGGTGTGCTGTGCTGGTAAAAGTTATGTGTTCAGAATGACTATTATAGTTTATATAAACAAGCTGTGTAGCCATATGGTCAACCATTCAAGCTGCAAAAAATAAGAAAAGGTATAGGTTACATAGCAGATAACAGATAAAACACCATTGTATTCTACAGAGCTTATCTGGTATCTGCTGTGTAACCTGGGCCTTTTCTCCTTTTTTTCCAGCTTGAATGGCTGCCCCAATGGCTACACATCAGCTTGTTTATATACACTATAGTAGTCATTCTGAAGCCCCACAGAACTTTTACCAGCACAGGGCAGCAGCATGTTATACTTTAACTACTTTGATTTTTGGTGTTACTGATCCTTTAAGAAACACTTGCATGCCATCATTTTTTAATATGTTATGTTCAACAGTCTCCACTACCATAACCCACCTGAGTTTTTACAAAAAATAATTTTACGGAATACCCAGTTCTCAAGAATTGTTTTGGTAATGTATTATTGTAAATAAAATATAGGTCTGGAGGTCATACCTGTCCATCAACACAAGGTCATCCTTTAAAAGAGGACATTTAGAATTAGGCCACATAACACTGACCATACAGCCAGAATCTAGTAGGTCATCTTGATGCAGAGCGTGGGCAAGCTGGTTTACAGTCTGAAATACAATAGGTTTACTGCATTTACAATAGAAAAAAAAAAACACTTTCTAACAGTATGGCCTTAATCACTGCCCAGCTATATATTTTTTCCCACAATATGCTCTATGCATTAATAAGTGAGGCAGGTCATGTACCTGCACAAAATAATAGGTAAGGTTGAACCTTCAAACAGCATCTTACTTACTGCAGCGAAAGTTCATACAGCTGCAGGGGGGCACGGTGTCCAAGCCACAGCTGTTTAGACAGGAAACGCAACTTTATAGTAGCTGCATTTGACAAAAACTTTTTATCTCAGGCAAGATAAGATTTGAAAAATAACAGTTGTTAATATGGATTTATGTAATACAAATTTGCACTATGATGGTAAAGTATTATCATTGGTGAAGTGTTACCTTTACACTCCTTTTCTCCTCTGAACCATCAGTAAGTAGATAAGCATCATTGCCATCTGTCCCTTCAACTCGCAGAAAGCAGTTGGTAGTGTGTCCGATGCCAGAAGGAAGGACTTTGTCCCATAGCATTGCATTAATCACACTACTTTTTCCATTGCTAGTCCTGAAAGAGAATAGTAAAACACATATGGTATTCCACTGAAGAGTTTTACAGTGCACTGTCCCTGAGCTATTGCAATGCCACATGGGGCGCAAATTTTTTGATACTTACAGTTAAATCCGTTTCTCTGTAGTCGATAGGGGGACACAGGGAATGAGTGGGGTTAAGCTCCTCCCTCAAGGAGGCAGGACACGTGCATAAATTATTAAGGGGTGTGCCAGAGGGCCTGGCTTTACCCCACACTGCACTAACCTATTAAGTTTGTACCAAAGAGAGACTGCTGAACACATTATCTATAACTCAACTTGCAGAACAGGTAACCCGGGGAATTATTCCCTTATGGACTAACATGGTCAACATCATGTAGCAGCGGCTGTAAGCCCTGTGTCCCCCTATCGACTACAGAGAAACGGATTTAACAGTGAGTATCTCTGTCGTCTATGGGGGATACAGGGAACGAGTGGGGACTTAACAAATCAGCAGGGTGGGAGCGAGTGATTGTAACACATTATTGCACCACGGAGTGCAACTTCTTGCGACCAAAGGAGGCCTCTGCTGAGGAAAACGTGGTGAGACTGTAGAATTTGGTTAAGGATCCAGAAATGGCCGAGTTGCACTACGCCCAGGAAGCTCCCATTGACCTTGCAGAGTGTTCCTTTAGAAATGTACACTTGACGGATGGTCTCTTTAAGCCATCGTGCAATGGAAGTCTTGGATGCTGCCATACCTTGCCGAGGCCTGGTGGGCACTGCAAACAGTGCTTGGGAATGTTGAAATGACTTGGATTTTTCCAGATACCAACAAAGGGCTCTGACTACATCCAAGCTGTGAAGTCGTCTTTCCTTATTGCTCTTGGGTTCCGGTCATAGGGATGGTACCACAATTTCCTGCTTCATATCTTATCCTTGTGAAATACTAGGAAAGATCGGTCACATGATAGGGCACTAAGCTCCGAAACTCTTCTGGCTGATGAAATTGGCACCAGAAACACTACCTTTCAGGTGAGCCACTTGTCAGAATTTGTCCCCAGGGGTTCAAATGGAGGGTCTAGAAGAGCCTCCAGTACCAGGTTGAGGTCCCATCCTGGAATCGGAGCTCGACATGAGCTACTCCTTGCAAGAAGGTACGGACGGGTTGTCAAAAGAAAGCCATGACTGAAAAGGCGCTGATAGCGCTGAAACTTGTACCTTAAACAAACTCAACTTGAGGCCCAAGTGAAGACCTTGTTGTAAAAAGGATAGGATTCTTGGGATGTTGCATTCAAGAAAAGATAAATGTGCTTCTCTGCGCCAGTTCCACTAGCTGCACTTAACCCTATGGTAGGCCTTAGATGATGAGGGCTTGCGTGACTTTAGCATCATGGTGATTACCTCTTCGGCTAGCTATGCATCGTCTTCTCCAACTGAGGCAACATGGGAAGAGGCGGAAAGATGTATGCTAGTTTAAACCGCAAACTCTGTCTCTGGCATCCACTCCCGCTGACATCGGGTCCCGCAAGTGGGTGAAGAATCTTTTCACCTTGCGATTGGTTCTGGACACCATCAGGTCGATCTGTTTTGCCAGGTCCGCGAATACCTCTGGGTGAATTCCCATTTCCCGGGGTCCAGTTGGTTCTGACTGAGGACATCCACCTTCGTATTGTCCACTCCTGGTATGTGAATGGCGGACAGTGGCATGGAGTCAAACTTGGTCCAACTTAAAATCGGTTTTGCTTATGTTAACTTTGCTGCGGGTACCTCCCTGTCTGTTTATATAGGCTACAGTGGTGGAATTGTCGCTCTGTACTCAGACTTTGCCTGAAGATTACAGACTTTGCCTGAAGATGGGTTGACCAGCGATCAAGAGCTAATTTTACTGGCGGGAGCTCCCAGAATATTTATTGGCAGCTTGGCCTCGGTTGGGACATTGTAATGATAGACAACAGTCTCCAAGGTTGGGGGGCAACATGGAACAACCCGTCGTTATCACAATCCAGTCTGGAGTCGCCCAAGATTGGCCTCCTGACAGGTTGTTTTGTCAGAGCCACCAGTGCAGGCGAGTCTCTGAGTGAGGGGGCCTCCCTTCTAAGCGGAAAGAACGTTGGCTTGTAGACGGATGAGGTGAACACTACCTCTATAGACGAAACCATCAATCCCAGTACTTCCATCGCCTGGTGGTTTGTAGGTTGTTTGGTGTGAAGAAGCATGTTGACCTGGTCTCTTATTCTCATCTGTTTGTCTTGGGGTAGGCTCAACCGTTAAATTCGAGACCCAAGAACTTCATCTGGTAGCTGGAAAGCAGGCTGGACTTGTCCCAGTTGATGGTCCAACTGAAGTCTTGGAGCATAATGATTACTGCCGCTCTGCCCTTCTCCTTTATCTTGGCCTTCAGGAGAAGGTCGTCCATATAATGTGTCACCAATATTCCCTGGAGCCTTAGTGCTGCTGCCGTTACCGACATGAGTTTGGTGAAGACTTTGGGGGCTGATGATAGCCCAAAGGGAAGAGCCACAAACTGAAAGTGAAGGTTCTTTAAGGCAAATCCCAGAAAACGGTGATGGGGTGGCCAAATTGGTACATGGAGATATGCATCCTTGATGCCTAGGAAAATCATTAGTTGTTCCGGTTCCATTCCTCATATTACTGATCGTAGAGTCTCCATTTTGAAGCGTACCGAACGAATGTGTTTGTTGAGGAATTTCAAATCCAGGACTGGTCTGAATGACCGTCCCTCTTGGGGACCAGGAACAGGTTGAAGTAGAACCAGAAAATCTCTCCGACTGAGGCACTGGTACGATCACTCCATCTGTTCCATCTTGATGATGCAGTTCAGAAAGGCCTGAGCTTTGATGGAGCTGGCCGGAACTCTGGACATAAGGAGTTTTCTTGGGGGGCGGGAAGAGAAGTCTTCTTAGATTATCTTGTCGACCCAGCTGTCCGATGAATGTTGGTTCCACACCTCCCGGAATTAAAGCAACCTGCCCCTATCGGCTACTGTGGTTCCTGAGAGCATGCCCCGTCAACCTGAAGTGGACTTATCGGCTGAGGGCTTGTTATGAACGTGTTGGGTTTCCATATTGAGTGGCCCTTGTCCGCAGGTTTTGTCAGAAATTGGTAACGTTGAGGGGGGATGCAACATCTAGAATACCGTCCGCTTTGGCCACGAAAATTTTTTCCCAGTCTCATCAATGTAGATGATCTGCTCTTGATCTGAGGAAGAAAGGTGCTCTTTCCCCCTGTGGCCTGAGAGATGATCTTCTCAAGTTCCTCCCCAAAAAGTCGCTGTCCTTTGAATGGCAGGGAGGTTAGTGATTTCTTTGAACGGAGGTCAGCAACCCAGCTATTTAGCCAAAGTGTTCTACGAGTCGCTACTGATAGTGCTGATGTGTGGCCGGTAATCTATGCAGTGTCCATGGAGGCGTCACGCAGATAAGCTGAAGCTTCTGCGATCCTCTGATCAGGGATTCTACCATGCTTGAATGGCCCTGGCTACCCAGGTTGAGGCCAGTACTGGGCATAGTATGGATCCGGCTGATGAGTACACTGCTCTCCGGAATCCCTCTATCCCTGGATCTTTGAACGCTGCCACATCTGTGACAGGTAGAGCTGTGGCCTTCGATAGTCTAGACACCAGAGCACCGACTGTTGGGGGCATTGACCACTTGTCCACCAGTTCCCTGGTAAAGGATAGGATTTAGAAAATATTCGAGTAGCCTGAAATTTTCGTTCTGGCGAGTTCCACTCCTCCTGGATGAGGCTGAGGAGTTGTTTATGTAAAGGGAAGGATGCAGAGGACTTGGGTTGTCACTTGAATAGGCTCGCGGTTTGTGTTTGTTGATCCTCTGCGAGAGTAATTTTAAGTACCTCTAGTACTCATTTAATGATGTTATCGATATCAGCAGCAGCAGCACCTCTCGGCCCATGGCCTCCTCGTTTTCCTCCCCTTCCCCTGAGGAAACATCGGAAGGTATCCGTTTGCCCTCGGAATGGGATGAATCTTCTCCAGCTGAAGAACCATCTCAAGGTGTATGGTTCATTGCGTCCCCTCTTGTACTTTCTGGTCTCTTATGTTTTCCGCTGGATTTGTGACCCAGCTTGGCTAACGCTTTTCCCAAATTGCCAGCGATAGATGCCAAGCTCTGTAATGTAGCAAGAGACCCGGAAAGCTGAACTGCCCAAAGGGGGGCTGGTGGGTCTGAAGAGGTGCCAGCGACACTCCCTTGTGCTGTAGGTTCTTGGATTGCATTCCCTGACTGAGCTGTCGTGGGGTGGGGGTAAACCCTGGAGCGGATACATCTCCTTGCCCCCTGGAGCAAGATTTGCAGAGCGGCTCACCCTGACGACCTGGGATCTTTGCCTGGCATTTTGTGCAAAGAAAATGCGTGACTTGCGCTGCTGGTGCTCTCCCTCCTACCCTGGGGAATAGCACCCCTGACTTACCTTCTGCCATTGGAGTGGCTCTGGTACCTGCAGAAGAGATAGGTTGGATTAGGCTATAGTTGCCCCAGTAAGCGCTGTAAAGCCTCTTGCCTAGAGGAGGGTATAACTCCGGGGGTGCCCCAATAGGTAGGGTAATGGCTGTGAGTTGAGGACCTTCCCAGAGAAGACAGAGACTCTCTGTGCTCTCGAACGTTCGCTCCTTGGACAACAAGATGGATCATCTGTGGCTCCAGCATTCAAGCCAGCGAGAAATAAAGGACTGTTGCATCTTTATTTTAACGGAAACATGGCTAAACACAAACATTGCTGACTTGGCTATCCACCTAGCCTGCTACCGAGCCGACAGAAACACCGCTTTGTCTGGCAAGAGCCAAGGTGGCGGTTTGTGCATCTATATCAACAAACTCTGGTGCACAAACTCTGCTGAAGTGACTCGCCACTGCTCACCACAAGTGGAGTTTTTAATTGTTAAATGTCGGCCTATCTGCCGAGGGAATTTACTGCAGTACTAGTGGTAGCTATGTACTAGCCGCCTAGCTCAAATGTTAACCTGGCAACAAGCTTCAAACAACACACCCGGACAGATTTATCGTTGTTGCTGGCGATTTCAACCATGCGAACCTGAAGTCAGTTCTTCCCAAATTCTTTCAACATGTGAACTTTGCTACAAGGGGAGAGAACTGTTTGGACAAAGTCTACACGAACGTGTGCGGCGCCTACAAAGCCTTCGCGTGCGCCCACATAGGTTCCTCCGACCACCAGACAGTGATGTTATCACCCACATACACATCGCTGCTCAAACGCACAAAACCAGCCAGAAAAACCATCGCAGTCTGGCCGAGTGGAGCTGTGGAAGCACTTCAGGACTGTCTCGAGTGCACAGATTGGAACATGTTTAGGGAGGCTGCTACCCACAACAGCTCCATCAACTTGGAGGAGTACACAGACTCTGTGGCCTGCTACATCAACAAATGCATAGAGGATGTTACCATCTTCAAAACTGTCACCACGAGAGCCAACGAAAAACCCTGGTTTCCAGGTTCGTACAAGGCTAAGAGAGAGAGATGACGCTTTCTGATCAGGGGACAGATTTGCTCTTAAAATAGCCAGGGCCAACCTCTCTCGAACCATCCACCAAGCAAAGCAGGATTACACATTGAAGATTCAAAATCATTTAGACAACTCAAAAGACTCACGCAACTTATGGCAAGGCATTCAGGCTGTTACACAGTATAAGCCTGCGCGGAGCAGCAGCGCCGAAGACGCCACACTCCCAGAGGAACTGAACAAGTTCTACGCACTGTTTGACGCGCTAAACAAAGAGCCTGTGAGGAAAGCCACGCCTCCTCTCACCAACCAAGTCATCTGTCTACCCACTGCTGACGTGAGGTGAACCTTAACCAAGGTCAATCCACAAAAGGCTGCCGGACCAGACAACATTCCTGGTCGTGTGCTCAGAGACTGTGCTGATCAGCTGGCTGACGTCTTTAACACATCGCTAAACCAGATGATCATCCCCACATGATTCAAGTCCCCCACCATCATTCCAGTGCCAATCTTCAGTAACCTGCCTCAATGACTACCGCCCTGTTGCACTAACCCCGGTCATCATGAAATGCTTCGAGAGACTTGTGATGGCACACATCAAGAGCACCCTCCCCCGCTCACTGGACCCACTACAATTTGCATATCGGCCAAACAGGTCAACTGAGGATGCCATATCTTCTGTACTCCACCTCTCACTAACTCATCTGGACAAGAAAGACAGTTATGTGAGAATGCCGTTTATAGACTTTAGCTCAGCATTCAATACCATAATCCCTCAAAAGGTGAGTGGGAAACTAAGAGAGCTGTGATTAAATACCTCTTTGTTCAATTGGACCTTGGACTTTCTGTCAGAGAGGCCTCAGTCTGTTCGTATCTGTGACAACGTTTCCAGCACCATCAGATTGAGCACAGGAGCTCCTCAAGGATGTGTTCTCAGCCCATTGTTGTACACATTGCTGACACATGACTGCATAGCTAGACACAGCTCAAACCACATCATCAAGTTTGCCGATGACACAACTGTGGTGGGGCTCATCAGCCACAACGACGAGTCGGCGTACAGAGATGAGGTTCAGCAGCTGGCGGTCTGGTGCAGTGAGAACAACCTGTCACTGAATGTGGATAAAACGAAAGAGATGATTGTCGACTTTAGGATAACTCTCCCTGCTCACACACCACTTAACATCAACGGCTCCACGGTAGAGACAGTAAAGAACACCAAATTCCTGGGAGTCCACATCTCTGATGACCTCACCTGGACCACCAACACCGCCTCCATCACCAAAAAGGATCAGCAGCGTCTTTACTTCCTAAGACGACTGAAACGGGCCAGCCTTCCGCCTCCCACCCTCACAGTGTTCTACAGGGGCACCATAGAGAGCGTCCTGACGAGCTGCATCTCCATCTGGTACAGTAGTGCCAGCTTTGCTGACCGGAAAAGTCTACAGCGGACTGTCAGAGCAGCTGGCAACATCATTGGAGCGGCTCTTCCATCACTGCAGGACATCTTCCACAAGTGCTGTGTAAGAAAGGCCTCCTGCATTGCACTGGACTCCACACACCCCTCACACGGACTGTTCACGCTGCTCCCATCCGGCAGACGCTTTTGCAGTATTAAAGCCCGAACAACCAGGCTGCGTGAAAGCTTTTTTCCACAAGCTATCAGACTCCTCAACTCACTGGCTGCCCTCCCACTACATTCCAGACACACCTGAACTGTGAACTAAACTTTGTGAAATGTTCATTTATTTGCACAATTCTAAAGGTTTACACATGTATATATCCAATATATTGCACATTTCATGTTTACATATTTATTGTGTATTTTTAAGTTCCTTTTTGTGATATGTACTAGCTGGAGCCACGTCGTCTCGTCTCACTGTATATTCGTATACTGCTGAGATGACAATAAAGTTTACTTTGCCCTTTTAAACATATATATAGTTGGAATATAAAAGTTGTATCAGGAATGAATCTGAAATGCACATTTAAAAAAAAAAAATCTTATAGGTAAATAAAGGAATATCTTACCTGCCAAAAAAGGCCACTTTCATGTGCCGTCGGGCTAAAACTTCACTGATGCCAGCAACATTGGTCAGATAGCACTTAACTTCAAGCACCTGCTCTTCTGAGGCAACTGGATCCAACTCTGCATTCTTGTATGTTTCTGTAGAGATCAAACAAAGCTTTTATGCATCATTTCTATGAGGATCAAAGCAGATAAGGTCCTATAACCCTTTGACTCCACAAAGAATCCTGGCCATATCCCTAACCTAATCTTGGATTTGGTGCATCCCTAGTTTTATGTTTCTAAGTGCACACAGACTGTAGTTAAATGAGAGCTTTTAGTCACAAGTTGTTTTCAAACAAACTAGGCAACGATTGGTCAATATACGCCTCTATGTAATTGAACATCCGTGTATTTATTTTTAATTAAATACACGTATAAACATGAACTAAATAGAAGGGGGAGAGAAAACACCACTGACTGGCAATAATAATTACCTTCGAGAAAGTTGTAGCTCTCCTGGGTGTAGGCACCAAGCTGGTCAAAAATACCATTGATTTTCTTCTTAGCAGTAACAAAGTGCTTAAGAGGGGAAGCAGTAACTTCAGCCATGAATCTTTTGTCTTTTTTTGTGGTGACTTTTATTGCTGGACGGGAAAACAGCACGGACATTGCGCTGCAAGGAAAGAAAATTCTTGTTAATATAATGGATTCTATGAGGTACAAGCCACACTGCACAGAAGTTGATCCTATCTGTAGGGCTGCCATACTGGATTATTCTTTAAAAGTATGTTAAAACGGTCACTTTTATGTTTGTTAGCGGAGCTGGTCGGTATCATTTTAGAAACCAGCACTGTCCTTTCTTTCCCTTCAGTCTCCTGCACTAAGAGCAAGTTGAACCAGGTTTACAATTTTCATACCATTCTCCCCCACCCACCACCCCACAGTCTGGTGTGAAGGTTGTCTGGAAGTGCAGCCTTCAGAACCAGGACAGTCAACACAACTCAGGTACCAAAGAGCTAAAGGACAGACAAGGCAAATAATTTAAAATTAAAACAAGAATATAATAATGGCACATTCTTTTAAAGACACATACAGAGGCTCAATGTCTAACCAGCACAGCTGTTCAGTATGTAAGACTACATAATGAGCATAAGCGAAAAACGTCAACAAAGTTGTTAGCTTAAAAAAAAAAAAAATTGCAGAATGCAAACTATTTTTTAAGGTGCGAAAGGCAGGGTCTTGGCTCTATCCACTGGTGTATATATAAAACCATGTACACTGCAGTGATCATTTAGAACAGTAGTAATTTAGTATTGGCACTGGAAAGTCCCTTTGCCATTATACATAAGCTGTAATACAGAATGTTGTAGAACTAGCCCATTTTAGGCTTTGGAAAGCAGATATTTAGCTGTGTAAATTTAGAATGCCTTTATTGTACTTATGGTGCTACAGTCCATCAAGAACTACATTTAAAGAGAGCATTAGAAGGAATATGACAAGACAAGACAGACCAGACTCAATACCACTAAACCTGATTTAATTTTCTTGCAAAACAAGTGTAACCACTTCAGCTGCCTTTGGACCAGTTTTTGACCTTTAACCCTATAGAGAGAATACAAAAATCTATTATAAATGGCACTTGCAAAGGTAAAATTAATTAAATCACTTTTCAACTGGTCTTCAATTTTTGTATGCAAGCCCTGTAAACAGAAGGAAGAATATCTGTAAGCATTTTTATTTATATTCTAGCCCCCTCATATTTATCTTACATTCATGCCCTGAAAGTCTCTAAAATTGGGCTGTACTGACAGATTTCTTTTTGTCAGACTTGCTCCCTATTAGTGCCATCATTTCTATATGGGTTCCACATTTCGTTTTGACTGTGAAGAAAAAGGTAATTCCTTGCAAACATCTAAATTCATGTGCACAACGAACTGGGTAGGTCAGAAGAATTGCAAAATCATGTGCTTTTGCAAATTCTTTGTAAAATTCTTCAAAATCTTTTTTTTTTAAATTTCTTTATTTTCGATTTTTCAACAAGGGTACAAAACAAAAAAGGGGAAGTAAAATGGTGATATAATTACAATTGCAAATATCCACGCATTAAATAAATATACTGCAATAACTCATTCCCATCCTTTTATTTGCCTTTTAATCTATCCTTTAAATGTCCTCCATAAATCTATGCCAAGGAAGCCAGGTTCTCCAGTATTTCTTACAAGTTTTGATAAAAATGGGTTAACTCTTCTAATAAACTTATTTCCTTCACAGCTCTGAGCCATTCCTCATAAATCGGTGGTTTTTCAGATTTCCAATTCCTAGGGATTAGAGATTTTGCGGTCTGAATTAACTGAAAGGTAAGAGGGTATTCAAGCATAGTTTGTTTATCTTTGTTAATATTGAATAATATCAGAGTAATCCGCCCTCTGAATTCTTATCCCAGAAATTTTATATATACACTCCAATATCTGACTCCAATAACCATCCAGGGACGGGCACGATACCCAAATATGTGTATGATTCCCCTCCCCTTCTTCACATCTCCAACATCTATTTGATGTATGTGGGAACATTTTTTTAAGTTTACTTGGGGTATAATGTTATCAGTTTAATCAGTTTAATTCTTCAAAATCTCATTCTCAAATATAAAACACTTGAATGAATACAATCCAGGCAAAAAAACTTGAATACTGTAAATGATTGAGTTATTGGCAAAAAAAACCTTGAGTAACTCGATTTGATCGAGTTTGAGCGCAATCCACCAAAAAAAAACCCCCAAAAATTATGAAGGTAAAAAACATCTTCAAATGGTTCAAGGGACCTCTGCCATTGACTTCCTTATGAGCTTGGCAGGCTTATTGCAGCTTTGGGGCATAATAAATCTCAAAAAATTTAGATTTTTTGTTGGTGCAAAATCAATTTTTACTGAAACTACCCTCAAAAACTATATTTTTTTGGGAAAAATGCAATTAGTTTTTGGTAAATAACACCCTGTATGTGACATGTAATCATCATATAATTGTGAATGCTTAGTGCTAAATTTTACATTTTTTGTGGGAGTGGAACTGCAGTTATGGCAACACCAAAATTACAAGACAGTAATAAACTAAAGATGGTTTGAGAGCATCAGGTTGATGAAAACAGGTGCAACTCTACTCCAGTCCGGTAGTTTATAGCGGCTAATAAGAATTAAAAGGGCTGTTCACCTTTATATTAACTTTTAGTATGATGTAGAGAGTGGTATTATGAGATACTTTGTAATTGGTTTTCATGTTTTATTTCGTGTGCCTTTTGAGTTATTTAGCTTTTTATTCAGCAGCTCTCCAGTTAGCAATTTCAGCAATCTGGCCGCTAGGGTCTAAATTATACCAATAACCATGCACTTATTTGAATAAAAGCATGAAATGTGAGCAGGGTCGGACTGGGGGCCAGGGCCCATCGGGGTTGCTTCCTCAGGGCCCCGCGCGTGTGCGCACAGTGATTTTGCTGCAACCGTCTGGTTGAAGCAGGAAGACAAAAGAGGTGCCAATCTGGACTGGTGGAGCCCAACGGGTATTTCCCTGTGTCCCGACAGCCCAGTCCGACCCTGAATATGAGTAGGAGAGGCCTGAATAGAAACATGAGTGAAAAAAGTAGCAATAACAATAAATTTGTAGCCTTACATAGAATTTGTTTTTAGATGGGGTCAATGACCCCCATTTGAAAGAGTCAGAAGAAGGCGAAAATTATTTATAAAAAAAAGAAGTCCAAATTAAACGTTTCTTAAAAATAGTGATTCTAAAACATACTGAAAGTTAACTTAAAGGCGAACCTCCCCTTTAACCACCGACTCTTCATTGGCCTCAGGGTATGTAATTTGACAGCCCTGCACTGAGAAATTGACGCAAAGCTGTCAACAATACCGCACTCGTACCAAACATTAATCTCAGATGAGCAAATGAGTTTACATTCAATGCACACAAAAGTGGTCTCTTACACAAGTCTCTACACGGCTGATGTAACAAGCTCAGGAGCATCTGTTGTACAAAACACACTCAGGTTACAAACCCCCATGACCACAAGTGCCCTTTTGCATCAGCTAATAAGCACAGCACACACATATAGGATCATCTTAAAGTTCTTACTTGTAGTGCAAGGATGCAGTTACTAGGCCCGCATGCTTTTCAGCAGGACTGGGGTTATAAAAGCAAGGATAGAACGGCCGGATGGGAGGCCAATAGCAGCAGGTAGTTTTATACACAGCAAATGCGATGTTCTACGCTCCGTGTTCACTCACATACCCACAGCAGAACGCAGACCTCCACTGAAGGGTACGGGACAGGAAGGAGTCTGAACTATGCTCCTACCCAAGCACTATAGCAAGCCGCACCCTCCAGCCCTGATTGGCACGCAGCAGGAAATCCAGAGAGTGATGTCACACACTCCGTCAAACAGGGGGCGGGGTATAAAGCCGCGGTTGTACCAAAGGGCATTTCTGGAAATTGTAATTCATTGGCAGCAAGACATGTAACGATGTAATAGGTGTGTTTGGAGAATGGGAATGCTACTCTGATGTAGGAGTAGAGTTGTTTCTAGTTCCTAGAGGCGATTCTTCCTACGGTGACGTCACACGCGCGCGTCATCGCTACGTGATATATATTGAAGTTAGAAGAGTGTTAGGTCTTTGTTGCTCTCTGGTTTCCTCAGATTGTATTCAATATCATTTTCACAGCTACACGAGTCTCTGCTCTGCTGTCTAATAATGTGTGTCCCTCTCAACATGTTGGGTGTGTTGGCAGGGCAGGGGGGAGAGTTGTAGGGGGCCCTGCCACGCCACACTTACTAGATTAGCCGGCCCCCATCTTTCTGAGAGCTGCTGACTTCGGGAAGGCATGGCCACCAATTTTCTCATTATGTGGGGGAGGGCCTGGCCACCAATTTTTCTTTTCTCATGTGGGGTCCTAGCCACCAATATTTTTTAATGGGGGGGCCCTGGCCACAAATATTTTTTTATGGGGGGCCCTGACCACCAATATCTTTTTATTAACATGTGGGAACCCTAGCCACCAATATTTTTTTTGTTTTTTTACTGTGTGGTGGGGGGCGGACCTGTAGGTGGGGCTTGCGGTGGGTGCAGCCCAGGGGGCCCAGGAAATTTTGTCGTATGGGCCCTGTGACTGTGTGTTGGTTGGGGTAGCTTGTTGTGTGCTGTTAGTTCTATGTGGGTGCTGAGTGCTGACTGCTGAGGCTAGTTCCTAGGTACTTATACCCTGTTAGGGTGGTTGGGACAGTGTGAGAGAATCCTAGAAATATACATGAATGGGATGATGGCAGTTTTTGGTGACCACATACAGGTTCATGGCTGCAAGGGGTCTTGCTACTGTGTGTGACATGTCCTTCCATATGTCTGTGGCCTTGGTCTTCACTGTGGTGAAGCAGTGTGTTGGGGCTACTAGGTATTTCTTAACCAAAAAGAAAACAGTCAGGTTTAGGAACTTCAAGTAACAAATAATTACAAAAGCAGAAATACCATGACCTATAAGTAACTTTTGATGTAGATTAATATTTTGAAAAGAACATTTATAGTGTCAGTATCACTATAAATATTCAAGTTAGCTGGAACAGCTGAGACTTTTCTTGGGTACTAGAAGGCCAATAAAGCTTGCAGAAATGCTACCAGACAAGATAAAATGATGAATGAAAAGAGAATTGCATTGAAGCTCGTAAAATGAATCCAAAATTATATATTTAAATATGTAAATAGTAAAATGAAGAAAAAATGGATGGGGACCTTATTATCAGAGGGAGGTCAGTTGGTTGATGAGAGCAGGGAGATTTTAAAGGGGTTATTCACCTTCCAAACACTTTTTCAGTTTAGTTGGTTTCAGATAATACGTTCTGATAATTTTATATACTCATATTTTATATTTGACCGTTTTTCTGTTAATTGAAGCTTAATTTTTCTATCTCAGGAGTTTCAGGACAGCATCTCCATAATTCAGGTGTAGAATTTGTGAACTGTTACAATTTGCTACATTAGTTGATACATTTCTTAGCAGCATCTGCCTTTAATGAAACTTAAAGGGATCCTGTCATCGGAAAACATGTTTTTTTCATGTTTTCTTGGGGCAGCTGGGAAATTGACAATATGTCTAGCCCGATTTCAGATTTCAAAATTGAATATAAAAAAATCAGTTTGCTCTTTTGAGAAATGGATTTCAGTGCAGAATTCTGCTGGAGCAGCACTATTAACTGATTCATTTTGAAAAAAATTTTTTTCCCATGACAGTATCCCTTGAAGGATTTTGCTCAGCAGAGCCAGATAGATAAGAAATGAATTGACTAATATATAAATCTATAACAGTTTAGAGGAGTCGCTGAGCAGAGCTGCTCTAGGCAGACATAAGGGAGAACAAGAAAGTCTTTAATAATGGTGAACTATAGAAACCAACTGAAAAAAAGTGTTGGAAGCTGAACAACCCCTTTAAATTGTTATTGCAACTGAGGAACCAGCTAATGAAGGCTTCCTTTTAATAGACTAAATTCTAATTATGTGTGTCCATATCCAGTCCAATAAACTCTGTCACTACCACTATATCTGCACCAATATCAGTATAACCTTATTGAAGGAGGGCTGCCTATTGGGATGGATTTGTTGTCAGGAATTTGTTATCCACTACAATTGTACTTTTCTTTACTCCTTAGGATTTTACCCTTGTACATAATTTAGCATATTTTTATGCTTTGGGCCCTGGCTTCTTTTCTTCTAGGAGCACCATGTTGACTCTTCATTACCACAACTATATGCACTTAAAGAATTGAAATGGTCTGCAATAACACTTCAACCTGCTAGGAGCCTCAAACAGACCTTCATTGGTTTGGTTAAGCCGACAGAGGAACAGTTAAAACAACCCATGGCAGAAAAGTTGTGAAATGCAGACAGACGTGTCCTATTAACCGAATACAGAGAATTTACCAGCTCAGTTTAGGACGACTAACAACCCCAACGCACATATATAACTGCTGGTTTGTTTCTTCTTGCTAGGCCTACACGCTGACAGGCCAATATCTGATACCTGTCTGCACCACAGAAAGTGAAATGTTAATGCTGTCGACAGCAACAGTCAACTCTTATCAAGAGGAGCAAGCAGATATTTCATTGGTTATAACCTCAGAGGGTCATTTAAAGGGGTGGTTCACCTTTAAGAAAACAGTAACACTATAACCCTCCACCTAGGGAACACTGAGGAACACACCTCAGGGGGATTCCACTAAGAATAATAAAACACACACAGTTTCCAAATGAAAATAAACTTTATATAAACTGCAGTAAAACTTGGGCAAACTAATACACCATGCACTCCTACACTGGGGACACGTGGGACACGACCTAAATCACTATTAGGTACTTAACTGTTGCTCCAGCACAGTCCTTATTAATATCAAAGTCCCAATCCTCCGTAAGGGGTTAATAACCACACAGTTCAAATGAAATGTCCCTTCCCCAGAGCTCTTATTCCCCAGATAGCGCCACCATTTCCCAAAAGTACCTCTCCCTTTGGAATTCAGCAGCAGCTCCCACGTAGCAGGTAAATACACAAGACTTGTCTTCACTTTGGGGCCCCACGCTTGTATCCGTGCCAGTATCCTCCCTTTGGTGGCTTACTCATGGGGTGCTCTCAGAGGCAATTACACTGGAGATTATAGGCAGCTCTGCAACAGGATCGATCTCAACAGTGGCACCTTTCTCCTTCTGACTTTCTAGCATCTTGGCAGGGGACAGGCTGGGCTCAATATGTACCTCCACAGATTTAACAGCTTCTCTGTACTTACAGCTACTCATGCCGACTCTGTTCAGATCTCTGGGAGACCCCATACATTTGGCTCCAAAGTCAGGCACACCCTCTCTCCCAAGGATGCACTGGGGTGGCCAGCCAATTGGATCGCTCTCCAGCCTGTAACTGGGCTGGATGATGTCACAGGCAGAAAAAGGAGATTTTGTGTACTCACCGTTAAATCTCTTTCTCATCAGTCGCTTGGGGGACACAGGGACAATGGGGTATAGCTAGTACATCTAGGAGGCAGGACACAACTAGAAAAAACTGGTTCCTCCTCCACTGGCTATACCCCCAGTAGGCGGAGCTGAACTCAGTTTGAGCTGTGTCCTCAGGAGGATAGGACATGTTTTTCTTTTTTTCAAGTTTTTTCTATTTTATTTTTTAATGTGATCAGCTAGACTGGCACTTGGGGTTGTTCAGGCCCTCTACACTGCGTAGAGGTCTTAGATGTACCAGCTATAGCCCATTGTCCCTGTGTCCCCAAAGCAGACCTGGAGAAAACAGGGGAAGGATTCCTCTTGTCCCCTACAACACCAAAAACTGAAAGTTTATCAAACTAATTAAAATATAATGAACTGTTGCACTGCACTGGTAAAAGTGGCATGTTTGCTACTATAGTTTATATAAAGAAGCTGCTGTGTAGCCATGGGAGCAGCCATTCAAGCTGGGAAAAAGGCACATATTACATAGCACATAACATATAAGCCGTGTCCAATACAATGGTGCTGTCTGCTAAGTAACCTGTGCCTTTTTTCCAGCTTGAATGACTGTCCCCATGGCAACAGCTTGTTGATATAAACGATAATATACTTTAAAAAGCAAGCACACAGCTTTTACTATTGCAGGCTAACATTATATTATATGTTAATTACTTTAAAACACTTTAATTTTTTGGTGTTACTGTTCCTTTTAAAGGAAAACTAAACCCTTGATCCTCTCCTCCCCCCTCCACTGCTTCTGCTCCAAGCTTCCTGCCTGCAGTGATGGCTCCTTTGAACTCTACTGCGCAACTCTGCATATTTATAGCAGGTTAGCAGAAGGGAGGTTTTTAAAAAGAACAAATACTGCGGGCAGGGAGCGGGTCAAGTGGGGGTTGAGGGGCCAAGTGTTTATTTCTCCTTTAAGTTACCTTTTAGTATATTATAGTATGGATAATTCTCAGCTATTTTTCAATTGGCCTTTATTTTTTTTAATTAGTTTTTCAATTATTTGCCTTCATCTTTTGACTTTTCAACTGACGCCATCTAAAAAACAAAATGCTCTGGAAGTCTACAAATTTATTATTGTTACTTTTATTACTCATCTTTCTATTAAGGCCTTCTCCTATTCATATTCCACCCACTCTCTTATTCAAATCTGTGTTTGTTGCTAGGATAATTTGGACCCTAGCAATCAGATTGCTGAAAATATAAACTGGAGAGCTGCTGAATAAAATGCTAAATAACTACACTATATTAAAAAAATATTTAAAAGTGAACAACCCCTTTAAAATAACCAATCCATACTATTGGTTAAATCCATAACTGCTATCCCACATCCACAGTCCCTTCCTACTGTCCCCACTGCTACTGTAGGCACCATTACTCCCTACCATACCTGCTATCCCAGTCACAGTTCCCTCCCAGAGGCTATTATCCCACTGCTACTATAGGCACAATCTCTCCCTACTATGCCACAGTCCCTTTCCAGAGGCTACTATCCCACTGCTACTATAGGCACAATCTCTCCCTACTATCCCTCAGCCACAGTCCCTTTCCAGAGGCTACTATAGGCACCATCTCTCTCTACTATACCTGCTATCCAACAGTCTCTTCCCAGAGGCTATTACCCCCACTGCTACTATAGCCACCATCTCCCCCTACTTAACCTGCTATCCCACAGTCCCTTCCCAGAGGCTATTATCCCACTGCTACTGTAAGCACCATCTCTCCCCTTTCATACTTGCTATCCCACAGTCCCTTCCCAGGGGTTGTTATCCTCACTGTTACTAGAAGCACCATCTCTCCCTTCCATACCTGCTATCCCAGTCACAGCCCCTTTCCAGAGGCTATTATCCCCACTGTTAATATAGGTACTGTCTCTCCCTACTATACCTACTACCCCACAGCCACAGTCCCTTCCCAGAGGCTACTATCCCACTGCTACTATAGGCACAGTCTCTACTATACCTGCTATCCAATAGTCTCTTGCCAGAGGTACCCCCACTGCTACTATAGGCTCAATCTCTCTCTACTATTCAACAGTCCTTCCCAGAGGCTATTACACCCCCAATGCTATACTATACTATAGGCATCATCTCTCCCTGCTAGATCTTTTATCCCACAGTCCCTTCCCAGAGGCTGTTATCTTTACTGCTACTACAGACACCATATATTCCTGCTATACATGCTAACCCAAAGTAAAAGCATTGTCCAATATTTTACAGGAAAATAACTTGATTTTTCTGACTGCCAACTCCTCTAATGTCATTCTTTCTATCCATGTTTCACAAAGCTCTTTGATTTTATTCTACTCTACAATTTTCATTTTGCTTCTCATTTTGTAAATATTAAAGAATGACCTCTTCAGGAGCTATCATAAGAGCCAATCATCATTTCAATCATGTGACATTCTGGGTTTCTTTGATGCCCTGTGCCAGTGGGGTGTGTCAGTGATTCATCTACTGATTCATCTACTGAGAATGAACTACCTCTGGTACCCAATCTTCTCTTGTAACACAGGTGCTGAAGGGGGCACATAGCATATTTCCAGTGCCAGGGTGGACCTGGGATGGCTGCTGTACCCTGCAGAGCCGAGACCCCCTTTTTAGTGTATGATATGTGGGTGGTAGTTATCGGTCACAGGGGTATATTTTATATTAATATGTAAAATATTATGTATAATGTATACCTGGTGGGTTTCTGTTGCAAGGTAAACATGTACACTCCTAAATGGTTTTCCAAATTCTTAAATATTGAATGGAATGACAATGTAAAGCTAAATCAGGCATAAATAGATGCATGAAACTGAAAGTAGGCATTTGTGAATAGGATGTTCTTTTTACAACCAGTATACAGTATTAATCTTCCTACTATAGTTTTACACCTCCCCCCAATTTTACATACAAACAGACATAGTTAGGCTACTGCCACACAGGGCAGTTTCTCAGTCTGCATTTAAGTGCATAGCTTTGATCTGCTCTCTGGTGTGTGTGTGTTTTCACATTGAAATCTGTTCCATGTGTTTGCACCCAGGCCACTGCAATGATTCTGGGTGCAGATCCACCAAAGAGCAGATGGGTGGAGCAGTATACCCAACCTGTGTATAAGCGCAGAAACTGCCCTATATAAAACACAGATGTACATAAGGCCTGACAGATTAAAGAACACTACACAGGAATAACAAGCGCAAGACTTTAATATAAAATTCTCAAAACCAAACTGTACAAAATTTACTATTAATAGTTATTTCAAAGCACCGTATTTAAAAGTTCATGGACTGGGATGAAATATTGTTACAACAAACTCAACACTTTTCCTTTAAAAAAAATGTACACACAAGATCAATGCTTTAAAATGAAGCCCCCTAATTTTAATTTAGGTCAGGTAAAGAAGATCTGTAGATAAGCACACTAATATGAGGCAGTCCAGTTAATCAAGTGATTATCTCACACATAAATCAAACCAGCATTCATGGGCCAGTCTTAGTTTGGTGGGGAAATGTGACCTAACAATGAGAATTTTCCCAGGTCCCCTGTAAGAGATCCGATCTCAAGTGCTATAAAAAGCCACAAAATCTAAAAGAAAAGCTTGTCCTATTTGACAGGCTATCTTTTATCATTCATAGTCCTAACAAACTAAACTGGCCATATGCCCAACTGTTTAATAGCTCTGCAGAATTCCTCCCTATTAATTTATCTCAGAACGCTAATTATTCTAAAAGGGCAAAGTTTTACTTTGATGCAACAGAGAAAATGGTATTGGAATCTTAGTTGATACCATCAATGTTTAAATAAATCATCATAAATAACACTTTATAGTGAAACACTATATAAATATAGAAGAAATGTTAGTACAGTACACCTGCATTGTGGAAATCTATCTAAATCTATAAGGAATAATAAATGTTTTTAATGTAGTAAAATTTACATCTATAACCAGTTGGAGATGTTCTGATTTTGAATACCATTGGATTCACAGTTATATTTGTCAAGTACTTGTTTGAGAAACTCTAGTCTGTTTAATTTTCTTAAAAATTAGTTTTACACTGGCTTCTTTTAAAGGGGTTGTTCACCTTTCAGTTAACTTTTAGGGGCAGATTTATCAAGGGTCGAATTGAAAATCTAATTCGATTCGAGTTTGAGGGTCGGATCCTATTGACCCAAATTTAAAAAATTCTATTTTTTTTTCTAATAAATTAGATTTTTTTTAAATAAATTTTAGATTGGTCATTTTTTTCGAATTTCGAGTTTATGGGAGTTTTTATAAACTCCCAGAAACTCTAAATTCGACACTTGATAAATATGCACCTAAGTATGATATATAGAGTGATATTCTGAGACAATTTGCAATTGGTTTTAATTTTTTATTATTTGTGGTTTTAAGTTATTTTAGCAATCTGGTTGCCAGAGTGCAAATTACTTTAGCAACCATGCATTGAGTTGAATAAGAGACTGGGATATGAATGGGAGAAGGCCCAAATAGAAACATGAGTAATAAAAAGTAACAATAGCAATACATTTGCAGTTTCACAGAGCATTTTAAATGGGGTCCGTGACTCCATATGAAATAGGGAAAAGAGTCAGAAAAAGAAAGCAAACAAGTCAAAAACTATACAAAATAAATAATTAAAACCAATTGAAAAGTTGCTTAGAACTGGCCATTCTATAACATACTAAAAGTGAACTGAAAGGTGAACCACTCCTTTTTAAAAGAACAATGTTCTAGTTATCCACATGGAAGCTCCTGAAACTGGACTTTTCTGAATATGTTATCATTCAAGTTCTCTGATTACTTTGTCAGTTACAAGTTATTTTATATGAAATGGACAATTAAGGATCCACAAAGGAGACTGCAATGTATCTTGTTCCTTTTGTTACACGTAGTCCCTCATGGTAATGAGTCAGTCGCCCTGGGTGCATCAAAGCCCAGCCTTTCCTTGGGGCTCTTACAGAGCAGTTGTATCGGAGGAATCTGCAGCCACCTCCCTAGAAAACCAAATATAAGTTAGCAACCATGTAAAAAGCACATCTCTGAACATGTATTTTACATAACACTTTATTTCTGTAAACTATAATTATACTTATGAAGAAAGAGAATAATGTGAATAAAAACAGCATATAACAGCTGAAATGCTTTTACTTGTGTGGAGGAAAAATAGACTTAAAGGGATTCTGTCACGGGAAAACATATTTTCTTACAAAATGCATCAGTTAATAGCGCTCCTCCAGCAGAATCCAGCATTGCAATCCATTTTTCAAAAGAGCAAACAGATTTTTTTAATATCTAACTTTGAAATAAGACATGGAGCAAGACGTTCTTAATGGTAGAATGAGTTATTTGCATGTCTAATTTATTAATAAAAACGACACCATAAAAATCATGACAGAATCACTTTAAAACTCAAAAGTAGTGATAGTTTTACAGGGCAATATCCTTTTTTTTAATTTTTTTTTTTTAAGTAGACCTTTTACTCTATTTATCTCTGTCATTCTGCATTTTTAAATATAAGTGACAGCTGCCATATTGCATAACATGGCCTTCTCCTTATCAAGAAGAACAAGTCTTTATGTTGTGTCACTATTTTTGACAAAAGAGAATGCTTCAGTATGATAGCTGGCATTTAAATGAAAAAGTGCAGATAATCAGTGTTCTAAACACACAAGGAATTATTCTTTATAATTTGGATATATTTTTCTTGACATACTAGTAAACTACCCCCCACGTCTTTGAAATGGCAACACCTCTTTATTATGATATTGACAGTAGGGATGCACTGAATCTACATTTGGGATTCGGGAAACTCCCTGAATACTTTGTCGGAATCCGGAATGAATCCTAATTTACATATGCAAATTAGGCACAGGAAGGCAAAAAGTGGGGGAAAAAATGTATTTCCTTTTTTTGTGACAAAAAAGTTAAGTGATTTCCCTCTCTGTCCCTAATTTGCATATTCAAATTCAGTTCAGCCAGACAGGAGGATTCAGCCAAATCCAAATCCTGCTTTTTCAAGGTATTCATATTTTTATCGATTGTTCAACAAATTTTTTTTTTGTTCGTACTTTTTTACATCAGAACTTTTGATAAATTCAGTGACAATCATGGTTTTAGAGTGTGTGAGTTTAGTCATGGTTTCAAAAACCTCTCAAATCCGACCTTAAATAAATAAGCCTCCAAATTTTGTGGATACATTATTGGGGATGAAATCCCTTTTAAATAAAACATTTTTGTGTGAAAATATTGGCCCATTAGAAAATGCTATTGCTTCATATACCTACATGTAGATACGAAGTAGCATATATTCGCAAATACTTACCTCGTAATCTTGTCCAACACTGTTCAGAGCAATGTTAATAGTAAAGGTGGAAGCATCATGATGAGGCTCAAGTAATGGTTGTTCATCTGGTTTGTATCGAACAACAAAAGCCAAGTCAAACTGTGCCTGTAAAAATAAATGTGCAAGATTAATTTATGCAAAAGTTACAGAAGTGGCAGGATTATAACATCCATGCATATTTTTGCATTATGAAGCATTGGAAGTGAGGTTGCTGCCGATTTTCTCTATTGTATTACAGGAGAAGCCTAGATTGCCAAAGCTCTCCTTAGCATGTGGATTTGAACTTTCACTCTGCATCATTGCCCAAAATAGGGTGATTTTAAAAGGGTTGTTCATCTTTAAATTAACTTTTAGTATGATGTAGAGAGGGATATCCTAAGACAGTTTGTAATTGGTTTTCATTTTTTTTTTATTTGTGGGTTTTTATTTATTTACTTTTTTTCAGCAGCTCTCCAGTTTGTAATTTCAGGGTCCAATTTACCCTTGCAACCATGCATTGATTTGAATAGGAGATGGCCTCAGTAGAAAGATGAGTAGTAAAAAGTAGCAATAATAATAATAATAATAAATTTGTAGCAGTACAGAGCATTTGTGACCCAAATATGAAATCTGGAAAGAGTCAATAGAAGGCAAATAATTAAAAAACTATAAAAAAAGGAAAAATGAAGCCCATTTGAAACGTTATAAAGAATGAGCCATTCTATAACATGCTACAAGTTAACGTTAAGGTGAACCACCCCTTTAACAAAACTGGCACCCACAGGATATCAAAGTATATAAAGACACTGCAGTAATCGGTCAGAAATGGTCGAGACGACCATTGCAACCCTGTTTGTGTTTACACCTTAAAAAAACTCTCTACTTGTGCTATATAAATGAATAAAACAAAAGATAAATACAACATATAGACACAGATTAATGATCAGTATATAGGGATACTACATGTAGTGCATTCACTATTCAGTAAGTATAGACATATTGGGCACATTTACATAATCAAATTACTGTTCTGATAGATATTTACATATGTTGTGCTATTAGATATGATAAAATGAAGATTAATAGGAATCAGTAGTCAATTGCAACTTCATATACTTACGCTTGTATAGTAGCCTGGAAACATTTTCTGAGTTAATGGAGCAATAAAATCTAATAGTATCTTGTGCCATTCTTTTTCATAGTCTATCTGGTTCATGTGAATGTCTATTGTAGGGACATTTTCATAGCCACCTTGGAGCCTTTCATCCTAAAATAAGTGAATCAAGCCAGTTATCATTATCCAAGCTTAATTAGAATTAGCAAAGACTTTACTGTATATAAATATTTTACCTAATCAGTTTTTTTATGATAGAGGCAATACAACCTGTGTTTTCTTTTGACAAAGCATACTTGCAAATAAAAAGTATTTAGAACAGGATTTTTTTATTTAAAAGGCAGCTAATTTGTGGCCATTATATATACCAAGAATTATAAACCCTCACGTATTTGACTCTCTACACATTTGTTCCAACGCGATTTTGCAGTACAAAGGTAAAGCTTAATTTTAAAGGAATAGTTTAGTGTAAAAGTAAAAACTGGCTAAATAGGTAGGCTGTGCAAATAATAATGTTTCTAATATAGTTAGTTAGCTAAAAGTGTAATCTATAAAGGCTTGAATGAGCTGATGTCTAACAGAACAGAACACAACTTCCTACTTTTTAGCTCTCTAACTCTGAGTTAGTCAGCAACTTTAAGGGGGGGCAACATGGGACATAACTGTTCAGTGAGTTGGCAATTGATACTTAGCATGCAGGTCAAATACAAAAAAGGGGGGTTGTGGGTGCACTCCTAAGGCTAAATTATAATATGTTTAAGTACAATGGAAATGTTACTGACCTGGCCAGTTAATCAATGCACATTCCCTTGTCCCCTGTCTAAGTAATTCAGAATAAATGCAAATGCATGCGTTTTAAAAAAAACAGGATTTTTTTGTTACAAAGTTATGATCATAAAATTAATAAGCCACCATACCACATCAAGGTAAACCCCACACGGTGGTCCCTAACTTGTTTACCTCTGGTCATAGTATAAAAGAGATATATATATATATATATATATATATATATATATATATAGGTGTGAGTATAAAGGGAAAGCTAAAAAGCAAACAGTTATGACCCATGTGGCCTCCACTCAAGTCACTGATTGGTTAATGCTTCTTAACCAATCCGTGGAAACCAAGAGAGCTGCAAAGCATGAAGTAGTGTTCTGTCTATTATGTTAGACATCCAGTCACTCTAGACTTTATACATTACATTTTTGACTTACTAACTATATTGAAACATTTTTTTATTTTACACATCTATTTACCCAGTTTTTATTTTTACACTGAACAATTCCTTTAAAATGGGGAGCAATTGGTCTAGAAGTTTAAGTTATGAACCTTTGATGTGGGAACTCTTGCTAGAGACCCTGGTTCTATTCCCTGTGGCATGACTTGTGACACACACTCGGCCGATTATGGTGATGAAAAGCATGACTTTACATTTCACATTGATATGGTTCCAGATGAGAATGGAAGAAGAGGCTGTTGCCTGCATAGGGACCGATACCGGCAAGTGTATTTCAGCAGGCTGATTTCATCCCCCAATTGACAGTTAGCCTAAGAACGAAACCCACTGTATTCTACAAATATTTTATTTGTTATATGTACTTTAACCTGTATATTTAGCCCAATTTTAACTTGAATGACTGCCCCAATGACTACACAGCAGCTTATCTGTACAAACTATAGCAGTCTTTCTGAAGCACAAAAACCAATTTTTCCAGTGCAGGAAACAGTACTAGAGGAGGCACATTTATCAAGGTCCAATTTAGAATTCAAGTGAGTTTTTTTAAATTCCCTTAAATTTGAATATACTCGAAAATTTGACTAGTGGATTATTTAATAAAAAAATCTAATATCTAAAACCCACACTAATTTTACCGACCCGAAAACTCTAATCGAATTTGATTAGAGTTTCAACCGAATTTGAAACTTGACTGTCAAATTGGTCACTGGACTGACTTTTACATGAATTCTACAGGTTTTAGGTGGCGAATAGTCGAATTCGAATTCTTAAAGGCCCAGAATATGATAAATCTCTACAATCTATTTTTTTTTAAAAAAAATTTGAAATTTAGAATTTTGAATTCGACCATTAATAAATCCACTGAATTTTAATAGCTTTAAACATTTTAATTTTTTCATATTACTGTTCATTTAAGGGTATGCAATTGATCAGCCCCCAGGCAAAACAGAATACAGGTATTGGACCAGTTATCCAGAATGCTCGGGACCTGGGGCTTTCTGGATAATTTGGATCTTCATACCTTAAGTCTACTAGAAAATCATGTAAACATTAAATAAACCCAATAGGCTGGTTTTGCTTCCAATAAGGATTAATTATAGCTTAGTTTGGATCAAGTACAAGGTACTGTTTTATTATTACAGAGAAAAAGCCAATCATTTTTTAAAAGTTGGATTATTTGATTATAATGGAGTCTATGGGAGACTGCCTTTCCGTAATTCGGAGCTTTCTGGATAATGGGTTTCCGGATAAAGGATCCCATACCTGTACAGCACAACTGGCTATATACAGGGATAGCCAAATGCTGTTGTTCAATATATTTGGCTGTCCCAATTGTAGCAAACGAAGGGTAGTAGTTCCAGTGTATTATGCACGGCTGACAAGGTGCATTGGCAAATTACATGTCCATATGTTGGGGCAGAATGGTCAATATCATTCAAACTGTCAAACCAAATCTGGCCATCTACGACGATAGATTACAAATAATATGCCCCCTCTGACCTTGTTACCACCACCTGACCACTTGCCAAAGTTCTCCATTTCTTCTACTATCTCATTGCAGGTTGTCTCCGTAAATAAAGGAAACCAGTACACATCTGGGCAGGGCTGCAAGACACAGTTAAGAACATCACTTATAGGTATAATACCATCTTCCATGATAGAATACAAACTCAGATGTACTTAGAATAAAAAGTGGAGCAGAAAGATTACGTCATGTTAGCAATCCCTTTAAGAAAACATATGTGTTTGGTTTATGCATTATCCTTTAAGCCATAGTTCACCCTTAATTGAAATGTTATGATCAGGTTGACAGTGATATTCTGTGTCAATTAGCAATTGGTCTTCAATTTTATGGTTTTGAATTATTTCACTTTGTGTTCAATATTTTGGAATTTCAGGTGTAAATGACCCTGATCAGTCAGGCTATGGTTTGAATGAGAAACAATAAAAATACTAGAAGGCTTGAATATAAAAATAAGTAATAAAAAGTAACAATAATATTATAGCCTCACAGAGCAATCATTTTCAGCTGCAGGGGTCAGTTGACCACAATATGCAGGCTGGAAAGAGGCAGAAGAGGAAGGCAAATAACTGAAAAACTAGTTTTTAAGACTAGAACAAATAGACTAAAACATTATATAACACATTATTTATCAAATTGAATCCCACACCTTCTTCATACTTACCATTTCAACTAATTTCCCTTTTAATGCTTCTGAATAATTAGGATGAATATATTTTTCTTTCCAGTCCTACAAAGAAAAATCAGAAAACCTTTGAGCTACCCTTAGGGACCAGTTTTAGCTATCACAGACATGGACTTACTGAACTTTCCAGCACATGAGAAACAAACACCCAATAAGTATGCAAAATTAACAAATTTATGATCTTACCTCTGTGTTTTCAAAAATCTCCCAAAGATCATTATGAAGATGAGTTGTTTTGTAATTCTCCAAGGAAAGGATGTGGCCAAATTCCTGTCTGTTTGTAACAAACATAAAGATTCCCTGCAACCAAATGATAATTTGTGGTCAGAACATTAAAATACATGAATGCACAAAGACTATGTGCTGCCTTATATCCTGTAATGAATTCTCAAACTTAGCATAAAACAAAGTCTATTAAAGGGGTAATTCACCTTTACATTAACTTTTAGCATGCTGTAGACAGTGTTAATCTGAGGCAATTTGCAGTCAGTTTTTATTTGTATTTTTTTTAATTATTATTTAGCTTTTTGTTCAGCGGCAATCCGATTCAGAGTTTTGAAGCTATCTCACTAATTTACTGTAACAACAAGGCAGTGGTTTGAATGAGAGAACAGAGGATGGATAGAAGAAGGCCTGAACAGAAACATGAGTAATTAAAAGTAACAATAACAAAATTGTAGCAGCAGCTGACAAGGTCAGTGATCCCCATAGACAGGAAAAAGAGACAGAAAAGACAGGAAAGAGACAGAAGAGGAAGGCAAATCACTCAAAAATTAAACTAAAAACAGGTAATCCCACATGGAGCAACACGTAAAGGGAAATATGTTTTATAAGCCCTTGAAAGACTCCCTTGGTATAAATTATTTCTTTGTCACCCAATTTCCAAGAGTCCTAAACTATACTTTCAAGTTGTGTTCACTAAGTAAGATGTGTAGTGTATGCTACTACAAAAGAACACAAGAAAGAACTTTTCTGAAGATTTCTATTCTGTGTACGCACCAAGTCTAACTTTGTGCAGGGGTTACCTGGAAGCCTGGGGCAAGCTATACATCAAAGTACCCCAGGCCAGTGGGCTTTTTAAAGAGAAGAAGCGCCAGCTCATTGTAAGAGGTGATTAGATTTGCTGAAGGGTGTCTAAGGAATTGGCACCCTGACTGACTCTTTGATTCCTTCTGCTCTCATTTCATATTACATCACCATGTAAAGCAGCACATACAACACAAGACCCATGAGTATTCTGTAAATTATATCCTAATTAGTGTTTCTTAGAGATGTAATTTGTGTCACGTGACTTGTTGACAATTATGTGGAACTCTGAGGTGACTTCTAATATCCTCATATTTTGCAACAGGAGGTACTTTATTATAGTAAAAAAGTTTAATTGAGTCATGTGACAGAAATTACATCACTAAGCTCACATTATAATCAATGAGATCACTAAGCACCTAAGGATATAATTTACAAGATATTCATGGCTCTTGTGTATTTCATGTGTGTGTTTGCGTGTATGTGTAGGTGTGTATGCCTTCTCTTATACAGACCTGTTGGCGGACATTATCACAGAAAACCATGTCAGAGTCCAAGGTACCACTGTGGAACATATCATTCTGACTTAGTTTAGATCTCAGAATGCTTCCTTTCACCAAATAAACACTGGAGATATAAGGGACATTCCAGACTCCACTAAAAGAAAACAGAAGAACAACCATAAACTAATTACACTTTAAACGGATTAGTTTCTTCCACTGAAATTTCTCCTTTGAGAAATTAAAGAAGAGGGAAAGGCTTAATCACTGTCTGTCTGGGCTGTGCATATGCATATTAGAGTAAAATCAGAAATTATGTATGACCCAGACAGCCAACCACAAGGGATCACTGTGAGAGGGGGCCAGATGATTGTCCAGCACTCGCTAGAGTAGTACCACATTCTGGTGTATTTTTCATCAAAGCGGCCCATGGTCAGATTATAATCACTGGTGTATATCTAACAGATTGGCACCTCTCAGTGCTTAAAGGAGAACTAAACCGAAATTGCATAGACAGAGCCACTGACACTGTTAACTTTGAAGAGAGCTGTTGCTCGGAAAAGCCTACTGTTAGCAGTCTAAAATTGATATTATCACAGGGCCTGTATAGAAAGTAATATATACATTGCAAAAGTTTTCAGAGGACCTCTCTGAGAAAGTTTACATCAATTCATTTCACACTACTCAATGGCACAAACAAAATTAGTTAAAAAAGGTACTGGTGAAATTATCTTGTTATACTTTTTGGTTACCCATATTTGAGGCCTGGTGGCAGGAAAAACAACAGGCACAATTCATGCACACAAACAAAACAAATGCAGTGCAGCAACCACCATATAGACAGACAGAAACCAATTCATCTCTTGGAAACCCAGTACCACGCTCCTCTTCTCTGAATGGCCTTCTCTCTGTCTTATCCTTAAAAATGCATGCTGTTCAGCTATGTTATGCCACCATCTTGCATTCAACATAATTGTTCTTAATACAGAGAAATATTTATGCAGCTACTGATTTATGCTCTTTGTATAGACTATGGAAAAACCTAGAGAGTTGTTCCTGACATTTGTGGGCCTGTATGATAGGGTGAGGAACATACCATGCCCCTTGACAACCAGACCCCTCATTCCCCTTGTAGAAGGAGCATGTGGCTAGCCTGCCAGTTAGTAATAACGAAACAGGAGCTTGGAGCGTCTAAATAAATCAACATTCAGCTCTTAATATTTCCACTGGCTAAAATAATGGAGAAAATAAAGGTATAGTGGCCCTTTCAGGAATATGGAAATGCCCTTTGTTATGAAGTATAGTTACCCGATGGCTAAAAACATATGCATACATTTTAAACAATACAGAGTAATGGGAATAAGGTTAAACACTGCACATACATTCTTTGTCTTTGAACAATGTCTATGTAATCCTCAGATCGAGCATAATATCCATCAGAACTCAAGGCTCCCCAAAAGTTTGACCACAAGTTGGCATTTCGGCTTACCAAGGGGGCAATTACAGACCTATTATTAAAGAAAAAGGAAAAAATAAAACAATGTCCCAATCCAACAATGGGACAAAAGAAAAAGTAATACTCAAAATAATTAGTAGTCCACATAAATGTCAGACTATATCATAAGTTATAAATATAAGTTAGTCTTGCTTGGTTGCTTCCAAGTCTGAAATATGTTACTGACTAAACAGCCATTTAAGCACACTACCATATTTATGATAACATGGCTACAATGTTCAGAGTTCTATTTATGGCTATAAATGACTTGTCAGTACACCCTGGTAGTGAAAGCAATATAGTTTTAATATTGATTAAAATGTAGGTTAATTATATACCCATGTTTTGTGGAAAACATAAATAAGATAAATAAATAAAAAGTATATAGCCTTTATCCTTTACAAAAAGGCTATATACTGTATTTCCTGTAAGCTTCAACACATAAGCGTCAGTAAATATTTTGCAACTCACACATCAGTACAAATCCTGTGAAATATTTCTAACATACTTGTTTTGTTCTATGAGGATTCGAAGAACGTTGGGGTTTTTCAACACTACCGGGGCATCAATACTGAAGTAATATTCACACTCTGGAGTTTGCCGGCACATATCCCTAAAAGTAAAGATCATAAGTCAAAGCTTGTTGGAAAAGTGCAGAGTTAAAGGAAGCTCTTTTTCAGTTTTCATTATGACTGCTTCTAAAACATAGTTACATCTGTGGGATCTACAAACAACACAGGTTGGCAACATGGGTGACTCATTCATATGTTTTAAAACAAACCATTAATAACAAAAGGAACTAATCTGAACAAGGAATAAATAAGTTAAAAGCGGAAATTTTTTTTTCCACAAAATAATAGATTTTTAGATTTTTATATAGAGATGCACCAAATCCAGGAATTGGTTCGGGATTCGGCCGTTTTCAGCAGGATTCGAACAAATCCTTGTGCCTGGCCAAACCAAATCCTAATTTGCATATGTAAATTAGGAAGGGAAAATCATGTGACGTTTTGTCACGAAACAAGGAAGTAAAATTTGTTTTCCACTTTTTCCTTTCCCGCTCCTAATTTACATTCAGATTCAGATTACCAACTAGTGGATTCAGTGTATCCCTAGTATGATCACAGCATTTTGATTTAGAAATACTGAATTAAATAACAAAAGTAAGCACTATCAAAGAGAAAAATTACCAATGTTCACAATAATAATAATATTAATTAGTACTTATATTTAGGGATTCACCCGATCCAGGATTCGGTTCGGGATTCGGCCTTTTTCGTCAGGATTCCCCATGGTACTGGCACCGTCCTTCGGCGCAGGCGTCGGAACCTTAGAGGTCATGACGCAGCGCGTCCGGATTCAACGCAACGCATCCGGATTCATTGCAATGTCGTGACGTAGGCGACGTGACGTGCGTCATGACGTGTCGCTTTTGACGCTGGGGCTTATTTACACCTTCTTTCGAGGTCAGGACTTTGCTCAGACATCGTCTTGGCTACTTTACCTAAAACTTTTGGAACTCGTCCTGACTACGCTTGCTGATCTCCCTTACAGCTGTGACGCTTGGAACTTCTCTGCTTTCCTGGTTTGTCTTCGCCTGCCCCTGACTACGTTGGATTTCCGCCTACCCTGACTCGGCCTGCCTGACCATTCTATTTCTTCACTACAGAGATCCGTATTTGCAACCAACATCACTGTTATTTCAGCTCTCATACCCTTCCCCTACCAGTTTCTCCTCTGTTCATACTTGGAGGACACACCGCGTGGGGTACTGTAAGCGCAGCCTTCTTCCAGCTAATTAGTTCCAGACTTTGGTAAGCCTGATAGAAGTAAAAAAATTTTCCCCTTCCCACCCCTAATTTCATATGCAAATTAGAATTAGGTTCAGTATTTTATATATATATATATATATATATATATATATATATATATATATATATATATATATATATATATATATATATATATATATATATATATATATATATATATATATATAATACACAAAAGCCATGAATATCCTGTAAATTATATCCTTATAAACGGTGAGTAGTGATGTCATCAGTTATAAACGGTGAGTAGTGATGTAATTTCTGTCACATGACTCACTAAAATTTGTGTATTATAATTAATAAAGTACCCCCAGTTGTAAAATATGAGGATATTATAAGTTACCTCGGAGTTCCATGACCTGTATAAAAACACTCGGCCTTCGGCCTCGTGTTTTTATATGGTCATGAAACTCCTCGGTAACTTATAATATCCTTATATTTTACAAGAGGGGGTACTTTATTCACTATATATATATATATACTGTGTAGCTGGTGCACACGGCAAACAATCCAATGCCCGTGTGCTGGTTTACAACAATCACATAGTCCGCATCAACCAGGTCTTAGTATGGAAAATCAAATATTCAAAATTTATTGTCAACGTTTCGGCTCCATAGATTGAGCCGTCTTCAGTGTCCTGAAGACGGCTCAATCTATGGAGCCGAATTTTGAATATTTGATTTTTCATACTAAGACCTGGTTGATGCGTTTTTTTTGAGCGGACTATATATATATATATATATATATATATATATATATATATATATATATATATATATAATACACAAAAGCCATGAATATCCTGTAAATTATATCCTTATAAACGGTGAGTAGTGATGTCATCAGTTATAAACGGTGAGTAGTGATGTATTTCTATCACATGACTCACTAAAATTTGTGTATTATAATAAATAAAGTACCCCCAGTTGTAAAATATGAGGATATTATAAGTTACCTCGGAGTTCCATGACCTGTATAAAAACACTCGGCCTTCGGCCTCGTGTTTTTATATGGTCATGAAACTCCTCGGTAACTTATAATATCCTTATATTTTACAAGAGGGGGTACTTTATTCACTATATATATTACACTACAATATGATATCTATATTCACTTATATTCATATATATTATGGTGGTTATTTATCAAAGGTCAAGTTTTAGAGGTTTCCAAGGTTTTTTTAGACCTCGAATAAACTCACAACTCAAGTGGATTCTAATTTATTGAAAAAAACTCAAATGTAAAAAACTAAAACCAGTGTAGGCGGAGGTGAAAAACCCGAATACTCAAATTGCTGGAGTTTTTGGCAGTATTTTCGAATTCAAGCTATTTTCAGTTTCGGGTATGATAAATCTCGAAAAACTCCAGCTTTTTTTTTTTTACCTAAAAAAGTTTTGACTGAAAAACACCCTCAAAGACTCAACGGTATTGAGGTAAAAATAAAACTCTTTTGATAAATAACCCCCTTTATATAAGGCTTAACAACGATGTACAACAGGTGAATTGGTTTTTCTATTTTAGAAATCAGATTTCTATTTGCACTTACATTCCTTTATTACGGGCATCAGCAAAGTCCGAGTTTTCCTCTGGCCCCACAGTTTTAACAAAGTTGTATTGTGTACCATGGTCCTGCAGAAAATTTTCCACCCGTCTCTGGTGATGAGGCTCCTGTAGATAAAGTACACAAAGCTAATTCATATAACACTAATGGTTTCCATCACTGGTGGAGAACAGGAAATTACTTCCAAACATGCATGCAGGACTGGATTAGACTGAAATATTTCAGTCCCTAAAAACTCTACAGACTACAATATGCTAACAACTTCAATACAGCATAAATGCAACAATATTGATGTTGGATTGAGATATACTTTTTTCCCAACAGTAAACTGCTGAAGGAAAAAAAAGCTTGGTTTTAAACCCAGACCCTGGTAGCTGCACATAGGTCACATTTTATCAGTAAGGGAATATATTTGGGAACATTGCATGATACCAAAATAACATTTCAGCTGGTTATGTTAAAAAACCCCATTAATTTAGACTATTGATATAAAACATTTTTAATCAAGCAAGATTTTAAAAATCAGTATTGTGTTGGCCTATTAAAAGTGATCAAAAGAAATATTTTTTTTACATAACTATTAAAAATATTCACGTTTAAACTAATAAAGAAAATAAATATATTCACAATGCCTTGCTAGTACCGATTCACAACATCAGCTATCACACACACCCACTGTGCAGGTCTCTAAAGGTGGCCATAGACGTAACAATTACGATCTTTCTTGGAAAAGATCTTTCCAAGAAAGATCGTTCGTTTCAATACACACGTGTAGAGCTAAATCGTCAGATAAACAGGTAGATATACGGGAAGAAACAATAGAATTCTACCTGTATCTGACGATTCAGCACTAACAATGGGCGATGTTTGGGTCCCTTCAAAGGCACCCGATCAAAATTTTCCGTCCAGCCCGATCGACGAGCCGACCGATATCCAAGTCTTCTGCCGATATCGGTCGGCTCTTTTTCCACCATACACGCAACGAATATCGGACGAAAATTCGTTTCGTACGATATTATCTGTGCGTCTATGGCCACCTTAAGATATCCTCATAAAACTACCGATCTATAATTCAATGGTGGCACTTTTAAGATGACCACACTCATTCTGACAAATGTCACAGATTTCTGGTGGGCCAACAATCCCAAACTATATACATGTACAGGTATGAATCTGTTATCTGGAAACCCGTTATCCAGAAAGCTACAAATTACTGGAAAGCCATTTTGTATAAACTCCATTTCATTCAAATGATAACATTTTATAAAAAGGATTTCCTTTTTCTCTGTAATAATAAAACGGTACCTTGTACTTGACCCCAACTAAGATATAATTAATCCTTACTGGAGGCAAAAACTCCTATAGGGTTTAATTAATATTTAAATATTTTTTTAATATTGTAATATTAACCTGATCATGTAGATTTAGAGTCATAAGAGGTTGGTATTTACTTACATGATTGCTGATATAAAGCTGGATTCGGTTTTTTGGATAATTTAAATTGTTCAGTCGCTTAAAAAACTCAGAGACAAATGGTGTTGGCTGTTCAATGAAGATGCCAATTACTACCAATGGAAGAGTATCAACCTTGAGGAAAAATAAACAAGAGGGAAAATATGAAGTGAATTGTTACACCAAAAAAAATATGTAGTCTGTGCGACTTGCAATTCATACAATATATGTCATCAATGGTAATACACATGTGCTTGAATTAGAGGCTTTGAACTGGTAATGTACATGGAATTTTGAAATATTTCATCATCTGGGCTAGTATCAGAAAAAGTATCTGTGCTAATGATCTGCTTGTAAAGGTGTAGAGACTACAATTGTTATATGGTTCCAATTCATTGGGACTGTGAGAGTGTCAACCATGGAAGGCGTGACCACAAGACTATTTTCTCCTTTCTCACTTGAAGAGACAAACTCTGCAGCCAAAAAAGGTTCTGTATTGAGTGCAGAGAATTTGACAACCTGCATGCCCACTTATGGTCTTGCATGCTAAAGGACACAAAAAGTCAAAAAATCTGCTGCCAGAGAAAGGATCTCTAAAAAAGAACCAAGTAACTCAGAATGTGTGTGTGTGTGCAAAGTCCTCATAGGTCCACCATTTGCAAACCCTGTATTTTTATTAAGATGTGATACTAAATTAAAAAAAAACATTTCCACAATGCACAGGAAATACATCACCTGCAGAAGACAGGGGCTAGTAAACACAAAATGAGAAAAGAAGTGACAGGTGAGGAAGCCAAAAAGAACAAGGGGGAAGGAAGATTGTGGAGTAATATTATGTCACATGCCCATGCCACTCCAAACCCCCATCCTAGGAAAATATAGATCTACCAGGGAAAAGACAACCCTGTGTGATAAAACAAACACCCATATAGAATGTTTCCTGCTGCTGTGGAGCCCGATGTTGAGCAGGAAGGCTCAGCACAATATGTCAATGTGTGGGCACTGGAGAAGACAGGGGCTCATGACCATGCCCCCCTTACTCCTGAAAATAATATATATATATATATATATATATATATATATATATATATATATATATATATACATATATATATATATATATATATACATATATATATATATATATATACATATATATATATACATATATATATATATATATACATATATATAAATTCTGAAACTTTGGGAATGTCAATTACATTGTGGTGAAAAAAACTATTGCAAATTGTCCTTCTTTAAAGGGGACCCGTCACACAAAAAAATGATTAAAAATCCTATTTTATCAGATTAGTCAAGCAAAATGAACTTTAATTACACTATATAAATTATTTGAATCTTGTTTCCTTTAGTCTGGGAATTCATAATTATGGCAAGCAGGCAGGAGCCATTTTGTGGACACTGTTATTAAGACGAGCCTTGTATCATCTCAAAATCTTGTTTGTGCACCAGAATGGGGGACCCGATGTCCATCCCCATGCCCTGGCTACACAATTAAATGGTAAAGAGAACAGGGGAATATGTAGAGAGCAGTGACATCTAAGAAGTGCTGAATGGAAAGTGAAAGTGATTGTCTGCCCTGCCTCTATGCCACGGGCATAGAGGAGGGGCAGACAATATTTGATTGACAGCTGAGATTTTTAAATGAGCTTACAGCAGCTATGAATGCTTAAATAAAAAATAGAAATTGGATTTCATGTTTAATTTGAAAAGGACTTTTATTATACAGATTTTTGTGTCTGGGTGACAGGTCCACTTTAATGCAGTTGTAAATGAGTCCTATAATCGTTACTATATGCTGATATCTCTCATATCTCCAAAGTTTCTTACATCTGCGGTGATTGCTTGCACTGCACAGTTTTGCTTGACACATTCAAGCAACTGAACATAGCAAAATTGTCAATTACTGTACGTAATTTTTGGGGAATGCAATATGTTTCGTTATGTAATATGTTTTGCAAAGACCATTGAGAACATTAGCAACCATGTTTGTGTCCTTTTTGAACCGATTACAGACCTCAGCGATAGCCTCGCAAATGGCTATTGCGAACATTCGCAGCGCTTAAAAAAATCGCAATCATATTTTTTTTGCTTAGAGATGTAATATTCACCAGCAAATGATTTTACATTGCGAGCAGCACTAAACATTCGCAAAAACATCATTTTAAATAGTGCTTACGATTTTTATTTACATTCACCCCCCTTAGTGTGGTGCAAAAAGTGCAATTTTTGGACATAAATCATGGATTATTTTCTCCACAATGCTGTGTACATTGCATTCTTACATTTACTACTTAATTTTTTGTAATACATATAGAACAAACTTTTGTTAATAAAAGCCCATATTTTTTAAATATCTCATACCGAAAGACTTTCCAAATTCCTCAGGCCCTCATCACAGACATTGCACCCCGACTCAAAAGTCCATACATGGGGAATGTAGTTACCAAGATAGTTCAGATGAAGCTGCACAAAACAAAAATTATGCACAATTACCACCTCAGGGAATCAGAGATGTACAAATCTTTATGTATGTGTAGATTTAAGATTTAGAAACAGGAGAGGATTTGTACAATAAAAATATGAATACTTGTCAGCAAATCTTTTGTAAAACCCCACAGTGTATTTTCAGCATAAAGGTTTAAATCTATATGGCAAAGCCCCCTGCACTATCTGCTTAAAAAATAAATAGGAAAATAGAAAGCGGCCTCCATCAACAGAGTAATAGAACAGACAAAAAGGTCATATAGCATGTAAATGTTTTTCAAATGGCTAGGATTTATTATATGGGGACTTGTTGCCTATAACTTGAAGGTCTGTTTCTTTAACTTTGTCTAAACTGCAATATTCTATTTAGCCCTTCTAACATGAAAAAAAGAAAAAAAAAAGCAGTTTAGGTGTGGTCTGACACTGCTAAAATGGACCAGCTGAACCGGGCAATAAATATAACTCGGTCAGAAGAACAACTGTTTTTTACCAAAACCTGTCCAGACAAGAAACCATAAAACTATGCTAGCACTGGTATTTCCCTGTACTAAGCAGAGAAATATTAAGGGTACAAATGCAAACTGTCTTGGAATAACATTATCTACATCATACTAATGTCTCTCAATCAAGTCATGATGCTTAATATACATGGTATGCAGGGTCCATTACTTGAAGTGCATTTGCCATGCAGTGCAAATGTAAATGTATCTCATGCTCTGTGCCCATGGGAACAGAGATCAATGCTGAATGTTATAAAAATTGATCTTGCTCCATATAACAGTGTTTACCTCTGTTACCATTGCTAAGGAAAATTGAGATCAATCAACTAACAGGCTGACATGGCACATACATAAAACTGCACCAAACAGCAATGGTGCTTGAAAAAACAAACCTTCTGCACTGCGCATATGGATTAAGCTAAATTTGCAGTGAACTTAAAATGTGTATGCAAAAATAGACAATGCAACACGTTTCTATAATCTTACATAGTTACACAGTTTGAAAAAAAGACCAAAGTCCAACAAGTTCAACCTCTTCAAATGAAACCCTGCGCCCACACACATACTGACACTGACCCTCCACAGACTCACATAAACTATATATATCTTGCAGAAAAAAAATGTAAGTGCTCCAAACAAAATGTAATTGAGAAACTATTCTATATTATATAAGTTGGCCAAGAGCAGAATCAAAACTGTGATTGCTAATTCTGTGCCTCTGACACACTCCATAGATTGGTGATTTGACTGTACAGGCTCAAAAATTAAATCAACTGAAAGCAAAAGTACAGCCTGGGGGAAATCTATAGTATTATTCTTACCAGTATGCAACAATAAATATGGCACAAGTAAGAAGATTTCACAGGCAAAGATTAATAGATTTCCATAAATCGTTTCTTACCTTTGTTGGACCATTTCCATGAATCAAGACTGGAAGAGTATCATATACAAGGTTTCTAGCTCTTACACGACCATGCTCAAACTTCAGGACAACATCCTCTGCAACCATAAAGAAAAGTTTAAAATGAAAGGGCAGTGAGAAGAAAATAAACTTGGCCATTCACAAAGATGTCCTCAACTGCATCAAATAAATAATTTGGCCAACCAAACTTTAAGACATATCGGGCTGAACAATTTATTTTTAGCCCAAGGGCAATAACTGATTCCTAGGGAGGGGTCCTGTACAAAATTGTCAGAAGCAAACTGCATCCATAGCTCAATGTAGTCCTTGCCCAAAGAGATGTTTCAGTGGCTGGCCAAACCCTAAAAACATACCAGCTGAGGAGGCCGTCATTTTGGTACCATACACAGGTCAATAAGGTGCTGATATAAGAGTGGCAGGCAAAACTGGAAAAAAATTGCACTGCATTTATAAATTATCCTTTATAAATTACCTTTATACTGTCTAGTGTATGTATGTATTGTTGTTGTTATTATTGAGTCAAAATTCTCTCACCTGCAGATCCATAGAGGTTCTGGAAAATCCGACATCTGTGATCTAAGGTTATATTAACCTTTCCCTTTATGGAAAAAAAAAATAACCAAAATCATTTACTGGCAAAACTTTTGGAAGATGTTTGTTTCCATAATTGCACTAGATCAGTAGTTATGGATTTGTAATAGTAATTGGGTATATTTCATCTGTAACTACTGCTTTCTGCAAACTTGGTGTGAATGTGCCACTTGCAGAGAAGGAATGCTCTATGCAATTTTACTGCAAGTATTTAGATGAGAATTCTCTACGCTCCTTTAAGGGAAAACCATTATTCCATACTGTTTTATAAAACATAATTTTGCAGAGGCATATAATATATGTATTATATTTTAAATAAATATCTGTTTCCATATAGTGTTTAAGAACATATTAAGTGAAATCAAAATTGTTTGGAGTGTCTACATACCCTTTTAACAGGATCTAGGAAGAGTTTTGTATAAAAGAGTTGGTCACTGTCTTTATCTGTTCCATCCCAATCCGCTACCATCTTATACAGATATGCAGCATAACCTATAAATCCTGTAGACAGGAAATTTAATTTAAGCAACTGTTTGCAGATACAGTAATGTAGGAATTTAGAGATGTTATCATATCCTTACTTTCAAAAACAAAAAATAAATATCTAGAATTTTTATATCAGTTGAATGTGCAGCCATATGTGCCCCAAAAAAGAAGAGATAACAGGATTTTTTGATACTCACCGTTAAATCTGTTTCTCTGTAGTCGATAAGGGGGACACAGGGACAGATGGGGTTAAGCTCCACCCTCTAGGAGGCAGGACACTTAGAATAAAAAAAGAAAGGGGCGTGCCAAGACCATGGCTTAACCCAACCTAGTAATAAACCATTCAGTTAGTACCAAAGCGACTGCTAAAGATAAACAAGAAACTGCAGAACTGGTAAACAGGAAAACAATTCACTTGTGGACCAATAGATCCAACTCGCTGAAGGGCGGGAAGCCCTGTGTCCCCCTTATCGACTACAGAGAAACAGATTTAACGGTGAGTATCAAAAAATCCTGTTTTCTCTGTCGTCTCAAGGGGGACACAGGGACAGATGGGGACTTAACAAAGCAGCCCCAACAAAAGAAGCAGGGAGGGAGCGAGACAATGACACATTATTGCACCACAGAGTGCAACACCTTACGACCAAAGGAGGCTTCGGCCGAAGAAAACGTGTCGAGACAATAGAATTTTGTAAATGTGTGGACAGAAGACCAGGTAGCCGCTCTGCAGATCTGGTCCAAAGAGGCCGAGTTGCGCCATGCCCAGGAAGCTCCCACTGATCTTGTAGAGTGGGCTCGAACACCTTCTGGGGGCGACTTACCTTTGGCTAAATAGGCCTTCGCGATGGTTTCCCGGAGCCATCGGGCAATAGAAGACTTGGACGCAGCCAAGCCCCTCCGAGTCCCTGTGGGCAGAACGAACAGGGACTGTGAACGGCGGAAGGACTTGGATCTGTCCAGATACCACCGGAGCGCTCTGACTACATCCAAACCATGAAGTCTTCGTTCCTTGTCATTCTTGGGATCCGGACACAGGGACGGTACCACAATCTCCTGGTTGATGTGAAAGGACGTCACCACCTTGGGTAGGAATGACGGAACCGTGCGGAGTACGGCCTTGTCTCTGTGGAAAACAAGGAAGGGCGGATCACAGGATAGTGCGCAGAGCTCCGAAACTCGTCTCGCAGAAGAGATCGCCACAAGAAAACCACCTTCCGAGTGAGCCAGTCATCGGAAACTGATGCTAGAGGCTCAAAGGGAGGATCTAAGAGAGCATCCAGAACAATATTGAGATCCCAACTCGGAGTCGGAGGGCGGAAAGGAGGGGCGACATGAGCCACTCCTTGGAGAAAAGTACGGACTGAGTCATCCAAGGCCAAACGGGATTGAAGCAACACCGAGAGAGCTGACACCTGTACCTTCAAGGAGCTGAGTTTCAGGCCCAACTGCAAACCCCTTTGAAGGAAGGACAAAACTCGAGGGATGACACAGTCCATGAAGGAAGAAGCAGCCGAGGGGACGGCGGTTTCCCTGCACCAGGTCCAGTAGTTACGCCAAACTCTGTGATAGGCCTTGGAAGAAGTAGCCTTGCGGGACTTCAACATGGTGATGATAACATCTTCCGCTATCCCCTTTCGTCTCCAGATGGCGGCCTCAACAGCCATCCCGTCAAAGCGAAGAGGCCCGGATTGTGATGAGCAATGGGGCCTTGAAGAAGCAGGTCGGTCCGCGGAGCCAGCCGCAGAGGTTGTGCGACGGACATCTCCTGAAGATCCGAGAACCAAGTTCTCCGGGGCCAAAAAGGGGCTATCACGATCGCGGTGACGTGAGACTGCCTGATCTTTTTTAGCACCCGAGGAAGCATGGGAAGAGGAGGGAAGACGTAGGCGAGGTCGAAGTGCCAGGTCTGTGTCATGGCATCTATGCCCACTGCCAGAGGATCGCGTGAGCGAGCGAAGAAGTTGGGCACCTTGCGATTGACTCTGGACGCCATTAAATCGATCTCGGGAACCCCCCAATGACGGACGATCTCCGCAAATGTTTCCGGGTGAAGCTCCCACTCTCCTGAATCTAGGAGGTGCCGACTGAGAAAATCGGCCCTGGTGTTGTCCACTCCCGGGATGTGAATGGCGGAAAGCCTTACGGAACTGGCCTCCGCCCAGAGTAGAATCTGTTGCACTTCTGCCAAGGCGGCCTTGCTGCGGGTTCCACCCTGTCTGTTGATGTATGCGACGGTTGTGGAATTGTCGCTCTGCACCCGAACAGCCTTGGCCTGGAGGATGTGTGACCAGTGTCGGAGAGAGAGTTTTACCGCCCTTAGCTCCAGTATGTTGATGGAGAGTTTGGACTCCTCGGGAGACCATAGACCATGTGCGGACCGACTGTCCCACGTTGCTCCCCCAGCCCTGAAGGCTGGCATCCGTGGTTATCACTAGCCAATCCGGAGTCGCCCAGGACTGTCCCTCTGACAGGCTGGATGGTCTGAGCCACCAAAGGAGGGACTCCCGTGTCGAGCTGAGAAGTGAGATTCTCTGCGATAAGGGTCCCCCTTTCCATGTGGTCAGAATGTTGGATTGAAGCGGACGAAGATGCAATTGTGCGAAGGGGACCGCTTCGATCGAAGAAACCATGAGTCCTAGAACCTTCATAAGTAGATGAATGGTGGGCCTGGCGGTCCGAAGTAAGAGTTGCACTTGAGTTCGGATCTTCTCCTGTTTCTCCGAGGGGAGACTCACTCTCTGCGTACGAGTGTTGAACTCGAGACCCAGAAAGGTCATCCTGTGACTGGGAATGAGATTGGACTTCTTCCAATTGATGGTCCATCCGAAGTCTGAAGATCCTGTTCGCTCTTGTCCTTCGTCCTGGCCTTCAGGAGCAGATCGTCCAAGTAAGGCGTCACCGATATGCCCTGGAGACGTAGGGCTGCTGCGGACACCGCCATGAGCTTGGTGAAGACCCTGGGGGCTGATGAAAGACCGAAGGGGAGCGCCACAAATTGGTAATGTCGATTCTTGAAGGCGAACCGCAGGAACCGGTGATGAGGTGGCCAAATTGGGACGTGGAGGTAGGCATCCTTGATGTCCAAGGACATCATCCACTGATCTTGTTCCATCCCCCGTATCACAGAGCGAAGGGTTTCCATTTTGAATTTGACCGATCTGATGAATTTGTTGAGAAACTTGAGATCCAACACCGGTCGGAAGGAGCCGTCCCGTTTGGGAACCAGAAACAAATTGGAGTAGAACCCTGAGAATTTCTCTGGAGGAGGCACTGGGATGATTACTCCACTTTGCTCCATCTTGTGGACACAGTCCAGGAAGGCTAGAGCCTTGGCCGAATTGGTAGGAAGTCTGGACATGAGGAACTTCCGAGGAGGGAGAGAAGAGAAATCCAGATGATAACCCTCTGATATGATCTCGTTTACCCAGGCATCGGAGGAATGCTGGAGCCAGACCTCCCGGAATTGCAGTAGTCTGCCCCCTAAGGACTGCCGCGATTCCGGAGGGGGTGCCCCGTCAGCCTGAGGCAGACTTGTCGGCAGAAGTCTTGTTGTGGAATTTGTTAGTCTTCCATGAAGGACGTCCCTTGTCTGCTTGTTTGGAGCGAAAATTGGAGCGTCTGGGAGGACTGTATCTTCTAGAAAATCGGGTAGATTGACCCCGAAAAAATCTGGACCGGCGGGGCTGTGTGGAAGGCTTGTTCTTAGACTGAGGAAGAAAGGTGCTCTTGCCCCCTGTGGCCTGAGAAATGATTTTTTCAAGTTCCTCACCAAACAGTCGTTGTCCCTTGAAGGGGAGCGAAGTAAGGGATTTCTTAGAGCTAGAGTCGGCTGCCCAATTCTTAAGCCACAGGGTTCGACGGGCCGCTACAGCTAGAGCTGAGGTACGCGCTGTGATCTGTGCGGTATCGAGGGTGGCGTCTGACAGATAGGCGGATGCCTCTGCTATAGAACGCACGGATTCGATAAGGTCGGCCCTGGGAACGCCGTCCTGAGTATCGGAGAAGAGAGATTCAGCCCATGCCTGGATGGCTCTGGCCACCCAGGCTGACGCTAGAACAGGGCGAAGGGTCGACCCTGCGGAAGAGTAGACCGCTTTAAGGAAACCCTCAAGACGTCTGTCAGATGGATCCTTAAAGGCTGCCGCGTCGGTAACGGGTAACGTCGTGGATTTAGACAGTCTGGAAACCGGGGCGTCCACAGTCGGAGGCATTGACCACCTGTCCACCAGATCCCTAGTAAAGGGATAGGACTTCGAAAATTTCCGAGAAGCCTGAAATTTCCGTTCAGGGAAATTCCACTCGTCTTGAACAATGTTGATAAGTTGTTCATGGGAAGGAAACAGAGAGAAGACTTGTGTTGTCTCTTGAACAGGCTGGACGTCTGAGACTGTTGTTCCGAGGAAGGAGAGACCTTAAGGACCTCAATGACTCCTTGAATAATACGGTCAATGTCATGCTGAACATCGCGGCCCGCGGTCTCCTCACTGTCCTCCCCTGCTTCCGAAGAAACTTCGGAAGGGAGAAGTTCACCTGCGGAATGAGAGGATTCCCCTCCTGAAGCAGAGTCCTCAGACGGGGTCTGGACACTAGAGTGCCCCTTAGACTTCTCTGATCTCTTGCGCTTGCCGCTGGATTTGTGGTCCAGTTTGGCAAGAGCTTTACCCAGAGTATCTGCAATGGAAGGGAGATTCTGCAAAGAAGCTAAGGACTGGGAAAGCTGAAGCGCCCAAAGAGGGGCTGGAGGTTCCGTAGAGGGTCCAGGAGAGGGATCTGGAAGAGAAACCTCTGGATTGGGGGACCCAGAAGGGGCCGCCGGGGAAGTGTTGCCACTAAGATCAGGATTGGCAACCGTGGCAGAAGCGGAAGACAACCCCTTTTTGCAAGATTTGCAGAAGGGCTCCCCTTGACCTCCTTGGATTTTGGTCTGGCATTTTTTGCAGGCTAAATAGGTAATCTGTGCTACTGCTTTTGCTGGTGCTCTCCCCCTGCCCTTGGGAAAAGTCCCCCTGACTTACCCTCTGCCATTGAAGCAGTGACTGAGGTAACTGCTGAATGGTTGTAGAATTTCTGCTTTGAGTCAGAAAAAACAAGGGCTGCAATGCGCTATAATCTGGTAACCGAAGGGTTAACCTATGCGCGTCCTGTAGGGAGAGCTAGTCCGCTGCGCTGTGGTCCCCCTGAAGAATCCTCCCTGAAGTGCTCTGATGCGAGGAGTAGGCAGCGTGAGAGGAGTCGGAGGAAGTCGGAGGAAGTTAACGCCTCCTAAAAAGCGCGCCTAGCCATGCGTTCCACCCAGAGCGCAAAAAAACAAAATGGCGCCGGAACGCATGGGGCTGGAACGCATGGCGCTGGAACGCACGGCGCGTCTCTCTTTTTCACCGCACCACGAGGCAGGCATGGTGCGCCTTAGAATGAAAATAGCGGTGGAAACCGCAGGGAGCAGTGCAAACAGAGGGGAGGTATAGAGAAGGCGTCTGTCAAGCAAGACAGAGTTCCTGATAAGGGGGAGGAGAGCCAGCATAGAGAAACCCATTAGACAGAAGGGTCATACTCACATTTTTAGCCGCACCGGTTAGGCCCTCTGCTCTCCCATCACGGAATGCAGGAATGCCTGGAAGACAAGTCGGTATAGCTTAAGCTAGATAGTGACTCCGGTGGGCATCCCACGTAGGAGGCACACCACAAAGGATACAGGTAACCCTGTTCCTGATGAACACCTCATTTGCCAGTATCCTGGCAAAATAATTCTTGAGATGAATTTGTCCATCCTCCTTGGAAGCAGGACACTTAAAAACTGAATGGTTTATTACTAGGTTGGGTTAAGCCATGGTCTTGGCACGCCCCTTTCTTTTTTTATTCTAAGTGTCCTGCCTCCTAGAGGGTGGAGCTTAACCCCATCTGTCCCTGTGTCCCCCTTGAGACGACAGAGAAATTATTATATCATTATTAGAAGCTTATAGTATTTTTTGCATTCTTGTAAAAGACTTAAGATATTGGCACCAGGAGGGGTGCCTTAAATTGATAGAAGGCTCATTTACGTGAAAGCATGCCCCGCACAGCTTTTTTTAGTGCAGGCCAGTCCTCTCCTTAACACTTGCCATAGGACATGCAGTAAATACAGGGCCCTGTGGTGTGTCCACTTACTAATTTGTATATCTAAAATTCTAATTGACACACAAATAAAGGATGGGTAGGGAACGGGGGGGGATGCCTAAGAACCTCCCCTACTACCTACAGCACTGCCAAACACAGGCAGCAAGTCTCTGTGTTCCAAAATAAAGCATTAAGACCTGCAGTAATTCAAAAGGCAAAGAAAGTAGTGTTAACTTTTGCACTTTTACAGTGCCTTCCCATTAGTCAGTAAGCTTCATACTCTCAATGTCAGAATCTTCCAGTGCATTTTTATGCACTTACCCAAATAAGAAACTAAAATTAATGGCACAATGGGGTACCAGGTATTACTCCACCATGGCTACTGCCACGAACATTGCTGGAAACTGCATGGTACCAAGCATATCTCCACAGGCAGAGAACTCTAACTCCATGGTATCCAGGACCCACCATAGGATGCAAGAGAAAAACTAAGAGCATACCTCCAGATCCGAGGAACCGTTTACCCTCTGGAACCACAGGATACTTTGACTCTAAATGCCGGTCAGGATAAGCTACAGATTCTGCTGAGAAAACAACCTTACTCTTGGCTTGTCTAAATTTTTTCAAGAGTTCTCCGGGTCCAGCTGCAAAAATCACATCATAACTAAAAAAAAGGAATATTTTAAAATTAAACCCTACTAAAGACCTGAAGTTGACAAATACAGCTAACAACAAAAATAAACATTAGTCAGTACAAAAGCTTTTATAACAGTTCACATTCATCAGTTACTGGCAGTCTTAATGATTCCTCTAACTTGTAACCATATTCTTCAACAATAGGTTGCACTGATCTCTACAAGAATTATATGACAATGTTGTGAGAGCACAGGCATGAGTGTGTTCTACAAGCAGTAGTTGCTTGTGCAAATAATTATTTTCATTATTTCTAAATATCTAGTTAAGAAAACACAGGACAACAAAGTATTGTATTATATTATATTGCTTCTAAGGGTAAGGCCACACGAGGAGATTCTCGTCTTTTGCGCGACTATCTCCCCGAACTGCCTCGGCATTTTTCCCCATAGGCTGCAACGCAAAGTCGATTATAGAAAACGCGGCGATGCGTTTTCTATAATCGCCCGAAGTTGCCTCACGCGACTTTGCGTTGCAGCCTATGGGGAAAAACGCTGAGGCAGTTCGGGGAGATAGTCGCGCAAAAGACGAGGCGATTAGTCGCCAGGCGACAAAATCTCCCCGAATCTCCTCGAGTGGACTAGCCCTAAAGGGAATCAATGTTTATGGCTAAGCAAACCTCTATACTCTGACAAAGAAAAGGCAAAATGCCTTAATCACCCATTATCCTGATGAGTGATTATGACAAGCTGACAACTCGGAAAAAAAAATGTGTTTGTGAATGGTGCCCACAAATCCCAGCTAAAAATTCCAAGGTTACTGAATGGTTGTGCTCAATTTTATTTGTGTTTCACATAGAGTATTACAAACAAATGTGGCAAATCATTTGTAAGAAATATAATACAATTTAAGAATACACTGAAAAAGACTCACATTTCCTACAATGTTAGCTAATAATAGGAGCCAGTTGTTTCACTAGCGATCAATTACCTTTCCGTGAACAAGATAATTAGATCCTCTTTGTCTGCATATGGCTCCAGAGCCAACTTCATGAGCTGGACCTTTTGTCCTTCTCCAAGCCATTGTCCTCCTAGTCCCAAAACCTACAATTAGACACCAAATCAGACTGCAGTGGCCTATTATAATTTGTTTTCAAATAAACAAAATACTTTTTTGAGAGATAGGGTATTTTTTGGAAAAAGCCATTTAACATAATAAGGCAATCACACACGCTAACAGATAGAGGGGAATAATACTTCTTGAAAATGTAATAATTATTGGTATATTGCTTTTTTTAGATACAAGATATCATATTCTAATAAAGATTTTACTATTAAAATATAATATAAAGCTGGCCATAGACGCAAAGATCCGATCGTACGAATCAACGTACAATCGGACTTTCCCATCTCCTGACCCGCCACTAACCATTCAGATCAAAGTCTTACCATTCCGATCAAATAAAGTAGTAAAAGAACAGATCAGCCAATGTTCTATACCTCTGACAGCAATCGTACGATAGTTAGGTCTGATAAAGCTAGTGACAGTTTCCCACTGAAAATCGTACGATCGGCAATACGCGCAGAGATATTATCGGCAGGCGACAGAAATTTTCTAACCTGTCCGATCGACCAAACGACCAATCTCCGCCAGACGAAAAATGTGTGGACTCTACACACACAGTCCAAAAATCGTACAAATCCACGATTCGTACAATCGGATCGCCGCGTCTATGGCCAGCTTAAGGAACAAAACTTCCAGGCTAATTATTTAAATATTTAATTTTAAAAAATGCCAATACAATACATTGCAAGAATGAGCTGCTCCTTTAAACCTAGCAGCCATCACTGTGATTTGCTGCACAAATTTTATGACAGTGCCGACTAGGTTTCCTTCCCCTTTAAAGCAATACTGACATAGGAACTTGTCAGTATCAATGCTGCATCTGGAATATTTCCCCTTAAAGCCCCCGCAAACCTTCGGTAACCCGACCCTCCAACACTGCTAAATGATCTTCTGAACCGTTTCAGTGATGCTGGGCTGGGGCGGCACAATCCTTCCATAGGCTGATTACGAATCAAAACAGACTTGAGTTTATGGAAGTATCGCTGCACCCCCAGCCCTGCGTCACTGAACCAACGCGGAAGATCTATTAGTGGTGTCAGCCGGTCTGCTGCACACAGGTTTGCGGGGCTAGGGGTGGCTTTGCAGGGAACTATTCCGTGAAAGCATTTACTTCATACGGACGTTCCTATGATTTTTATAGGAATGTGTCAGTATCGCTTTAAGTCTACTAGAAGATCTGTATTTAAAGTTATTAGGAGTCGGTACATTTTTGGCGACTGACTCCAGGTAACCAAAACTGCTTCCAACTCCACAGCTCTGAGATTATGTACTTGCTTTTGTGTGCTAAATTGTATGTAACTACTGACCTGTACAAATTTCCATCAGCACTCTAAAGGAAGTTTTCAAACTTCTACCAAATAATGGACACAAATTATATACTTTTAACTAATTACTAGTTAATTATTTCTTTCGATGATTTAAAGTAAATTTTTATTTCTTCTCTTGTTAAAATGAATCTAAGCAACCCAGAGAATAACGTACCTTTCTCGCGCCATTTGGTTTTATTTTATTTCTCTGATAAAAGCAGCTGAACTGCAGCTCTTTTGCTACTTCCTTAATTAGTGTGAAGCTCTCTTTCTCACTCCAACTGGGAAGACCTCAACGAGATGACTACTGGGCATGCTCACTGCCTCTGCTCCAATGGAAATCAATCAGCCATGTGCAGTAGACATGTTTTTGAGGTCATCACAAGCAGAGAAAAGGGGAGCTCAGTGGAAAAAAGTAGCTATGAAACTATTGGACCCTCTCCGAATTACGGAAAGACCAACTCCCATAGACTCCATTTTATCCAAATAATGAAAATGTATAAAAAATGATTTCCTTTTTCTCTGTAATAATAAAACAGTAACGTGTACTTGATCCCAATTAAGATATAATTAATCCTTATTGGAAGTTTATTATTGGGTTTATTTCATGTTTAAATGATTTTCTAGTAGACTTAAGGTATAGAGATCTAAATTACTGAAAGATCCATTATCCGGAAAACCCCAGGTCCCAAGCATTCTGGATAACAGGTCCCATACCTATAGTTTTTGGTTTATGTAGTTTGACTTTGATTTTGGTTTAGAATTACCAAAGGATGTGGTTTATATTTTTGAGCTTTGGCAGTAATAAAATGCCTTGTATGTCTTGTACTTAAAGGAACAGTAACACCAAAAAATTACTGGGTTATATAGTTAGGATAGCTTCAGTTAAACAACTATAGTTTATATAAACAAACCACTGTGTAGCCATGGGGGTAGCCATTGAAGCATAGGACACACAGTAGATAACAGATAATTTCTAGCATCTGTTAGCTGCTGTGTATCCTGTGCCTTTTCACCTTTTTCAGCTTTGAATGGCTGCCCCAATGGCTAAACAGCTGCTTGTTTATATAAACTATAGTAGTGTGTCTGAAACAAAGCCACTAGTTTTATCAGTGCAGCGCAACAGTACATTATATTTTTATTATTTTAGAACACTTTCATTTTTTGGTGTTACTGTTCCTTTACCTTCTTTCAATCAACTTGGAAAATATAAGGAATAGCAACACCAAAAAATAAAAGCGTTTTAAAGTAATTAACATATAATATTCTGTTAGTATTCACTGGTAAAAGCTGTGTGTTTGCTTCAGAAACACTACTATAATTTATAAAAATAAGCTGATATGTAGCTGTGGGGGCTTATTTTACCAATGCAGAGCAACAGTACATAATATTTTAATTACTTTGATACACTTTCAGGTTTTGTTGTTACTGTTCCTTTAAAAACAGGAGTTGGAGGTAATAAACTGAGGAGTCAGAATCAAAGGATTTTCATACCGACTCCACGGGCCCTGCATGATCTAAATTAAAGCTGTCCGACAGGACAGGCTCCCAGACTGTTAAAATAAATTTCAATCAACAGATTGGTGTTCAGTCACTAGCCTTATTTTAGGAAACAGCTGAAGTCAGATGATGAGGGGAGTACAGATTGTGCAGCAGATTACCAAAACTGCATGTCTTTTAACAGTCTATAATTAATGCTGATTCAGAAGATGTTATGTAATCTGTGTCCCCCCCCCCCTCATCTGACTGATTATCAGTTGGCCCCTGAACATATGATATATAGAATAGTGGCCTGCTAAATGTAAAAAGTTGGACAGCACCGATCTAAAATATTTTATAATATACTGTGATATGTTAACTATTATTACTATTTTTGTAGAATAACAATGCTATATTAATAATATCAAATTGTTATTCAAAAAAATATTTTTTTCGCTCTGCTAAGCTGGATTCATAAATTGTATTGTTGGTACTTACTTCATTTTTTAATATTAAAAATGATTTTGTAATCTCAAACAAATAATAAAATAAAAACCACAAAGTACATAACCAGGCCAGTTATTTTTGTCATTAATGACCTAATCCAGACTCATTCTGTCTCTGCATTCCTTCTAAAAACTGCCACATACCTTCACTTTGTAGTTAAAGGAGTGCGCAGATCTTTGGAAACGCCTTAAGCCATCCGTTTCCTCAGTGGCAACAGTTAGGACCAAAAGTTTATCATCTAGCAAAAATAATAAAATAAATGTCTTGTGAATAAAATCCATGACATGACAATGCATTAATTCCAAACTATTTGTACTGTTGTTACAAAAACAGATAAGTTTAATTTAACTACAGAATGTGGGTCAGTAGTTACACCTTTAAAGCTAACACAGCATTGATTTTGCACATGAAAGTAGCCCTCAGCTGTACATTTCGATGCAACACACTGTCAATGCAGAGAACTGGGACTTCCTCTGCTGCACAGAAAGCAAACTTTGACAATTAGGAGGATCCACCCAACAGTCACATTTGAGAGTAGAGCTGAGCTGAGCCATTTCCATGTCAAAAATCCAAAGTTGCCATAAATTTACACATGTCAGTGTCACTTTTCAGTTGGTCTGCATTATTTATTTTTTATAGTTTTTCAATTATTTGCCTTCTTCTTCTGACTTTTTCTAGCTTTCAAATGGGGGTCACTGACCTCATCTAAAAAACAAATGCTCTGTAAAGCTAAAAAATTATTTTTATTGTTACTTTTGTTTACTCATTTTTCTATTCAGGCCCTCTCCTGTTCATAGTTCTGTCTTATTCAAATCACTCTGCATGGTTGGTTGGGTAATTCTCGCCCTAGCAACCAGATTGCTGAAACTGGAGAGCTGAATAAAAAGCCAAACAACAAATAATAAAAAATGAAAACCAATTGCAAATTGTCTCAGAATATCACTTTCTACATCATACTAAAAGTTAGAACAACCACTTTAAGGTCAATAAAGAAAAATGTACTCATAGAAACAGTAATACATTTTAAGCACATTTAAGCCACTGTAGAATATAAGGACCACGTGGGTTTCCAAACCTGTGTAGTCCTGTATTGTAAGAACACAAGGAAGGACAAACTCAAATACCTGCCAGGCTGATCAACTGGATATTAATGTATGTGAGAGGGAACCTCCTGTCACTTCTGGGTCATCTAATGACTTCCCTCAAACACCAATATAAGGCATCAAATGGGATAGTCAGTACATAGACAACAATTGCTTTTCAAATACATGACACAACAGTCAGTCAAACTGTTGTGCCTTCTAACTGCTGGCTACTTCACCTGTTCCAACATATCACATAAGGTGTAAAAGGGGCAGTGTACCACCTGGCTAAAAAAAAAGTGAAATAAATAAAGCTTGTCTGTATACACTTTTTGCCTGTTGTTTTGACCAGGAAATGCTATGGTTTTTTTATGTATTAAGCTAAACACAGCAGAGAGGATAACTGCATGTTTGGTTCCTTCAAGGTAGGTAATAAGATTTCAGATACTGTGTTTGCACACTCAAATAAACTATCAAAAAATATATTTTTTTGACAAAACATTGTTTTTTGATTGAAATGTAGTGTACTGTCTCTATATATATTAAAAAATCCCTTTTTTATACCAATCTGTGTTGTAGTTTGAGTGGGCAAACCCAGTTTCTGAAATACTGTGCTTTTTGGTTACTCTGTGTAGGGAGTACTTTTTGGTTGCTTGCACCTCATGCATTTTTCTATACTTTTCTATTAATGGAGTGCCCTCCCTTGATCTGTATATTGTAGGTGATAAGATTATCAGTTAACTGGCAAATCAATGCTCCATTACTACTTTAAAATAAAAAATAATTAAGAAATACAATTTTAATTCAAATGAGTGAGTTATATTTTGAGTGTAAGTTCTATTTATTTTGCTTGTAATGAAAAAAATGTGTGGACATTTCCAGATACAACAATAAGGGTTCAGAAATAAATGTATTATCCAAGAATTATCAGAGAAGGGAACTTGGGAAATGGGGTGAATGAGCAGAGGAAACAGATATAGAATTCAAGATTCTGTAAAAGCTGTTATTAATACCTTATGACACACTGACAACAGAAATGCTGCAAGTTTTGGTGCATTGGTTCGGGCACTGCATTTTAAAGTGGTCCCAAAATCTCCCCCACCGACTTATGGGTTAATCGTCTGAAAGAGCCAGCGGTTTTCTAACAAAAGTACCTGGGAAGCAGACTCATAGACCATAGATACCAAGTTGTTACAATATGACATTGTGTCCCTTACCATCGGGGTTAGCGCAGTTCCCCCAGCGGGGCAGGATGGGCAGGATGGCGAGGACCCCCAGGAGAAGCGGCAATAACAGCACACCCATCACACAGATTCTCTCAGTAGCTCGTTCTGGAATACCAGGCAATCCTGAGCTCCCTAAAATTTTGCCACGCTGTGACCACTCCCCCGGCATGGAGAGCTTACGCCCACCACGTGAATGTTCGTCTCTGATAGGTCAGCGCTTTTGGGCCCCCCAACGCCTGTTAACTTCCTGAGTCCTTCATTAACCAGTTATGTACTAGTAAATAGTTTATTATACATCTAAAAAAAAAGCTTGCAATTAGGCATGTCACCTGGAATATTTTCTAAAATCTCGGTTCAGCACGTGCCATTTGATATTTCCATCCTCCATTATACGACTGGAGTTTGAAGCAATTTATCCCCCTCCGCATCTGTGTTGTTATTAGTAAGGACAGGTCTGGGCCACTCTGTGATTTACGCACTGTGCCTGTATCCCCGGTCAGATGTGCAGTGAGTACGTGCAACACGTGTGGGGAGCGCATACAGCTCCTAATGGGGGGGGGGGGGGGTATATTCTGCTTTTCCCGAACTATCCAGCTACTGAACCATTTTATTCCAGGCGTAACGTCAAATAAATTCATTATGATAGAGGTTTTTTTTTTTACAAGCTAACCTCGATATTATCGTTTTTTTATTGCATATTGTTTGATACGTACTTTTTCCCTAAATGGGGACAAATACAAATTAAAAATTACACTTCCCAAATAACTGCACAAGTGAAGTAGACAGTGCTTGGAGTGTACATCATGGAAGATTTTAATGAAGCCAACACACACGATGGAGTATTATACTTGCAAACTGAATTGTATTTATTCTGCCATGTGCTCTCGAGGAGGAATACTGAACTTGTGGCTTCAGAACTTCAAGTTCGTCTACTTTCGTGACTTTGGGTCTTTTCACCGCTTCAGGACTTCAATTTCGGCTGTTTTCGTGACTTCGGGTCTTTTTGCCGCTTCGGGACTTCGGCTATTTTCATGACTTCGGGTCTTTTCGCCGCTTTGGGACTTTGGCTTCAGCTATTTTCGTGGCTTCGGCTATTTTCGCCGCTTCGGGAGTTCGGCTGTTCTGCACTTCCACATTTTCGGCTGTTTGGATTCAAAAATGGCCACAATATACTACACATGACCATATATACCACAGAGCTTTACAATAAATAGGTCTATACATTAAACACAGATTTATACAAAACATCAATTACAAATGGTAACGAGGGCCCTGCCCAAAAGAGCTTACAGTCTAAAAATTATATTCTCCCTCCCTCCTTCATATTCCTGTTCTGTTCTCTAATTTTCCTTCTTTTTTGCCCTTTACTTTTTCTTTTTGTTAAACACATTATGTTCTGTTTCTCTTCAAAAAGGCATATTAAAGCTAAAAAGGGGTGCGCAGAACCCCCTTCTAAAGACTTCTGCTCTTCTCCATGTAGTACAGGGAACAGGAAAATGCACGGGATAAGGCCTAAAACACGTGCTGTAGGAGCCAAAGCAATAGACACATCCAAAATGCCAAATATTCAGTTTCCGGCAAAAATGGAACTGGCCAGCATAAAAAGTGTTAAAGCACATGTAAATAATTAAACTGGTTTTAAAAAGGGGATAACTGAAGAGAGTTGCTCTTTAAAATGTAATATTACTTGAATCCCCCATTAAAAGTACAGACTACATACAATACAACAAAAGTTGATGGGTTCAAGCATCCTTTTGCTTATGATCATATGTTCCCCTTAGTTCCCTGTGTATACAAGAAAGCAAATAAATATTCACCCTAAATATCACAGTTCACAGTTTGGGACGATACACTTTTTTTAAAGTTAGAATGCTGTTAAACTTCACTCTTGTGAAAAAAAAACTTCACTCTTGGTACATAACATAGTAATTACAGTACAATTACTATATTTACAAAGTGCAAACAGTTGACAGGTAACAAAGAGGATAGTACATGGAAATACAACCCCTGCAGTGATATATATATATGTGTACAGCTGCACGAAGTACAGAAGAAATCTGAGTAGAATTTACTTAATATACAGGCAGTAGGCAGATGTATTTGTGGAATGTGATTGATGGTATAATAGCATATGCCTGACACATCTGAGAAAAGTACTTTAAAGTATTCAAAGGCTAGTATAGTGCCATACTGAGTTTGACTTACTACAGATGAAAATTCTGCTTGCGTTTTCATTAACTTTTGGAGATATAGTCCTAATAGAACACAAAAAAGTAAATATGTTTTCTCTAGTCGGCCCTCCTGTCAGTGCAGACGTATGGGTTATGTCCAGGTTCACCTCTGGAGGCAGGACAGAAGAATTGGTCTCTTGGCCCCTCCCTCAGGATATATAGGCTGGCTCCACCTCTGTTCCTCAGTTCTTTTGTCCTGCCTTGGAGGTGAAGGATAGAAATCTCACTACTAATTTTTTTATTTTTATTTTCCTTTACAGATAGAGGCATGCAGTGCTGTCTCCCAACGTTTTGTCTGTTCCCTCCTTGCTGGCATGTGCAGCAAGTGGAATATTGACCACATCCAGTGCTATATACTAGCACTATGCCTGTTCCCTCCTTGCTGGCAGATTGCAGCAAGTGGAATCAGAAGGCCACAAACCATGGGGCTTTGTTTGGCTATCTCCTCCCTGCTGGGCTTCTTCCTTTGCTGGCAGTTTGCAGCAAGTGGAATCAGGGGTTAAATACCACGGGGCTCTGTTTGGCTACTCCTAGCCTGCCTATCCCTCCTTGCTGTCAATTGCAGCAAGTGGACTGGCGCTGCCTCAATCAGTCTACAGCTTTGCATGGAGAGGTCAGACTATACCTCTCATTCCCTGCATACCTTTCCTGTAAGGGCGCGCCCTCCACAACAGCAGCATCCTGACTACAGGCCATTCTGCGATCAGGCTGCGTGGTGAGCGCGCCATTCAACGATGACGCGATCACAGTGCGTCTTGCATTGGCGCGCCTAGGCCGCGCACATGCGGCTTCCTTATATGGCGCAGCGCGATGACGTCATCGCCGCCATTTTGATTTCACCACGAGCGCATCCCTGCAGGGCGCGCAGTCTGTTCTACCCCTTCTGGCGTTTTCCAGTATCACAGTTAAGTGCAAGGAGCAGCATCTCAGCAGCCACCAGCTTCTACAGCCACCAGTATCTGGTAAAGCCATCATATTTCTATAATATGGAGAGGTCAGACTCTTTAAGAGAACTCAGGGAGGATATACAGGCTGCCAAATCTGTTAAGAAACCAGCTAAAAAGCCTGTCAAAGGGGCCAAATGCAAGAAATGTAAGCATACACTTCGTAAGTCAGAATCCACATACTGTACTGACTGCAGCCCCATGGAGCCACCCATCCTGTCTCCTCAACAGCTCACAACTAACAATTCACCCTTGTTGGAATTACACAGTAATGATAATTCTTTGCCTCATACACCAACCACAGGCAGCGCAGCACCACAAGTTCCTCCACAACTAGGGGACTTCTTAGAATGGGTAAAGACGGCACTTCAGCCTCCCACTTTCCCACAACACACCACTAAGCGCAAGGCGCTGGACTCCACACCTGATGCTTCAGATTCTGAGGCAGGCCCTTCCTCCCACATAGATGCCATGTCCTGTTTGGACTCAGTTGCACCAGAGTCAGGGGAGTTGAGCTCAGATTCACAGAGTGATTCAGACACTGAACAGCCTACTTTTGCTAAACCTGATATTTCAAAGAAACTCCTGAGGGAGATGATGGCAACTTTAGAAATAAAAGATGAAACTGTGACAGTCTCAAAAGCAGATAAGGTGCTGGGGGTCCATCAAAAGAAATCCCGTGCTTTTCCTATTTTACATCCATCACTAAAACTATTGATACTGAATGGTCACAACCTGACCGCCGTTTTACCTTGTCAAAACGCTTTTATGACACCTACCCTGTTCCTGAGGAACAGCGCAAAGTTTGGGATAAGCCTCCTAGGGTAGATTCGGCCATTTCTAGACTCTCCAAACAAACTACATTACCAACTGAAGAGTCCGCATTTAAAGACCCCATGGATAGAAAATTAGAGTCTTCCCTCAAACGAGCATACTCTCAAACGGCAGCAATCCTCAGACCAGCCACAGCGGCAGCAGGCCTTGCTCGCACAGCTAGACATTGGGCACAAAAAATTGCCCAGAACCCTCCTACTTCAGCCCAGGAGTTAACAGGGGACATGAGTAGACTGAACACGGCCCTTTCCTTTTTAGCCGATGCTGCGTTAGAAATTATTCGGTTAGCAGCAAGATCTTCCGCAAATTCGGTGATGGCCAGACGAGCTCTCTGGCTTCGTCACTGGTCAGGGGATACCGCCTCTAAGAATAAGCTATTGAAACTGTGCTATACTGGCGAGTCCTTGTTCGGCCCTGACCTCAAGCAAATCATTACGGAAGTTACCGGTGGGAAGAGTACTTTCCTTCCACCAGGAAAAAGAGGGCGCATGGATCAACCCAACAGATCCACCAATAGGCGGACATGGTCCACTCCTAACCGCAATTTTCGTTCCTTTCGCTCACCTAACTTTCGTAACACCGGCTCAGACCAAGGTGCAAGACGTAATAAGACGCAGTGGCAACAACCGGGTAGGCACCGAAAGCCTACCACCACCAAACCCACCTCTACTTGACTGCCCCCACCTCGACCCAACATCCAAAGTAGGAGGTCGATTATCAAACTTCCTGTCATGTTGGGAAACTCACGTCCTAGACAATTGGGTTTTGCAAATTATCCAAAATGGCTACAGAATTCATTTCACCAAATTGCCCCCAAGAAAATTTGTTCCATCCGTAGTACCTCCACACAGACGACAAGCCTTACAACAAGCCGTCCTGGACCTACAACAATCACAAGTTATCGTTCCTGTGCCTCACCTTCAAAAATTCAAGGGATTCTATTCCAATCTCTTCCTGGTATCCAAAAAAGAAGGATCCTTCCGGCCAGTACTGAACCTCAAGAGGTTAAATCAATTCATTCAAAACCACAAATTCAAAATGGAGTCGATCAGGTCGGCCATAGCTTTCATGGAAGCAGACTGCTTCCTGACGTCGATCGACCTCCAGGACGCGTACCTCCATGTACCCATCCACCCCAGTTCTCAACCCTTTCTCCGTTTTGCAGTCAACGACCAACACTTCCAATTTGTGGCTCTCCCGTTCGGACTTTGTACAGCTCCAAGAGTGTTTACCAAGGTGCTTGCACCATTGATCGCTCACTTGAGAACTATGGGGATTCATGTGTTACCATATCTGGACGATCTCCTACTCAAAGCTCCGACTCAGGAGCACTCTGTCAGGGACACAGAGATCACTCTGCACACTCTTTCGCAACACGGTTGGCTGATAAATCACCGAAAAAGCTCCCTCCTTCCTTCCCAGAGCATAATTTTTTTGGGCCTTCGCTTCGACTCCCAACTCCAGACGGTTCAACTTCCCGAGGACAAGATCAACAATCTTGTCAACAATACCACCAAACTTCTACAACAAACCACAGTCACGGCCGGCGATTGCCTTCAGCTCTTAGGGTTCATGGTGTCCGCTCTCGAAGCAGTTCCGTTTGCAAGATTTCATCTGCGTCCTCTACAACGCAATTTTTTACAATGCTGGAACAAAAATCATCAGGATCTTCAGCAACCCATTCCCATCTCCCCTCACACCAGGAGCAGCCTTTCTTGGTGGACCAACCGATTGCACCTACAATCGGGCAAAAGTTGGGCTCCAGTCAAGTGGGAAGTGGTGACGACCGATGCCAGCCTGTTCGGCTGGGGAGCTGTTTACCGCGAACACACTCTGCAAGGTCGCTGGGACCCCCAAGAATCCCAACTACAAATCAATGTACTGGAACTTCGTGCAATTGTGTTGGCCCTTCAGGGCTGGTCCAGCCTTCTCCGGGCGCACCCGGTCAGGATTCAATCAGACAATGCCACGGCAGTAGCCTACATCAACAAGCAAGGGGGAACTCGCAGCAGACAAGCGATGCTGGAGGCTACCAAGATTCTGACCTGGGCCGAACTCCATGTTCCGGCCATCTCAGCTGTGTTTATTCCAGGTGTCCTCAATTGGGAAGCCGACTTCCTCAGCAGACAAACACTAGACCAGGGGGAATGGAGTTTGCATCCCGAGGTCTTCTCCCAAATCACCAACAAGTGGGGGGTACCAGACATCGACATTCTGGCATCCCGACACAATTTCAAAGTTCCATGTTATTGCTCCAGAACCAAAGATCCCGGAGCAGCGTTCACAGATGCGTTAGTGATTCCCTGGAACTTTCACAAGGTCTATGCTTTCCCACCGCTTCCGATTCTACCCAGAATCATTGCCAAAATCAAACAGGAAGGGTCGACCACTATCCTCATTGCTCCGGACTGGGCCAACAGACTGTGGTACTCAGATCTGATCAGCATGTCCATTTCCAGGCCCTGGAGACTGCCCATGCGGTCCGACCTTCTCCTGCAGGGACCAGCACGTCACCCCAACCTGCCTCTGTTGCGTTTGACGGCCTGGCACTTGAAACCAAGTTGTGGTCCGAGCGGGGGTTTTCCCCGGCAGCTGTAGATATTCTGCTGCAAGCACGTAAAAAGAATACAGCCAAAGCTTACTACAAAGTTTGGAAGACGTTCATTGACTGGTGCTACAACCGTCAGCAGTCATGGGAAAGTAGCACGTCACAGATTATTACTGACTTCCTAGCTTCAGGGTTTGCAAAGGGCTTGGCACCTAGCACTCTTAAGGCTCACATATCTGCCCTCTCGGTTCTATTCCAAGTGAAATGGGCGGATCATCCGGATATTCAGCAGTTTTTCCAAGGGGCATTGAGGGCCCGGCCTCCCTTTAGGAACCCCACACCTCCTTGGGATCTGACATTAGTTTTATCTGCCTTACAAAAGGAGCCGTTTGAACCTCTTCACAGCTGTGACCTCAGATGGTTGACTCTTAAGGTTGCCTTTCTCATTGCGATCACTTCCGCCAAGAGGGTGTCTGAGATAGCGGCATTGTCGCATAAAGAGCCTTGGCTGGTTATTCACAACGACAAGGTTGTACTTCGCACTGTTCCTGGTTTCCTCCCTAAAGTCGTCTCGGCTTTTCATATTAATCAGGACATTGTTCTTCCCTCCTTCTGCCAGAATCCACATAATGTCAAAGAAGGTCAACTTCACAAGTTGGACGTTGTGAGGGCAATTCGGATTTACAAACAGCGAACGGCTGGTTTTCGACGATCGGATTCTCTTTTGGTTTCCTACTCACCTGCACACAAAGGCCTAGCGGTGTCCAAACGTACTATTGCTAGGTGGCTCGTAGAGACTATCAACCAAGCCTACCTGCTCAGCCACAAACCGAAGCCGTTCAGAGTGGTGGCTCACTCTACCAGAGCACAGAGCACCTCATGGGCTCTCCAGAATTCAGCTACACCAGAACAAATCTGCAAGGCTGCTACATGGGCTTCGCCCAACACTTTTATCAAGTTTTACCAGTTACACGTTTTTGCTTCTACATCGGCCGTGTTTGGCCGTAAAGTTCTACACGCTGCAGTTGCTGAGAGACATGTCTGAAATTCATTTGGCTTAAATCAGCTACACCCACCCAAATTATTGAGGGACAGCTTTGGAACGTCCCATACGTCTGCACTGACAGGAGGGCCGACTAGAGAAAAAGGGATTTATACTTACGATAAATATTTTTCTAGTAGGCCCGAACTGTCAGTGCAGTAAGTCCCACCCAGGCTGATTTTAGTATGGGTCTGTGGACTCTGTTTTCTTGTCTCTCTCTCTCTATGTTCCTACTGTTGTCTCTTGACCTTCCTTCATTCTGCTGTCTCTTCAACCACCTCACTGAGCTTTATAACAGAACTGAGGAACAGAGGTGGAGCCAGCCTATATATCCTGAGGGAGGGGCCAAGAGACCAATTCTTCTGTCCTGCCTCCAGAGGTGAACCTGGACATAACCCATACGTCTGCACTGACAGTTCGGGCCTACTAGAAAAATATTTATCGTAAGTATAAATCCCTTTTGTTGCAACCAGGAAGTTGCAAAACATTTGTAAAGTAAAAATATAGACAAAAACATGAACAAAAGTGAAACCAAATCAAAAGTACATAAAATAAAATTTGCAAAAAAAAAAATTTGCACCCATCCCTGCAAAAATCCCACACCACTCCAAAAGGCTCACTTACAAATACAAATGCAAAACCCAGAGATGCCCAATAATTTTCTTGAACTATATATATAATTGGTCTTAACATTATATTTTCTGTGGATTTTGAATTATTTCGCTTTTTATTAGCAGCTATCTGGTTTGGAATTTCAGCAGGTGTGTGGTTGCTAGGGTCCAAATTGTTTGAATGGGAAGCTGGAATATGAATAGGAGAGGGACTGAATAGAAAGATAAGTAATAAACAGTAACAATAACAATACAATTGTAGCCTTGAAGAACAATAGTATTTTGGCTGTCAAGGTCAGTGTCTCCCCATCTGACTGGAAAGATGCAGAACAAGAAGAATTCAAAAACAAAAATTAAAAATGAAGACTAAATGAAAAGTGAGAACAGAAAGGGATAGACAAACAGTTTTCAGTACCTTTACACAGTGGCGTTACTACCAGGGAAAAGTTCAATACAGACGCACATCCTGGTCCTCCAAATGCGAAGCCCCGGTGCACGGTGAGATAGGTATTGGCACCTATACAATGTATACGGCAAAGGATTCACTGGCACACGGGTAATGCTGGATGGGTGATACCCTTGCTATAAAGTTATTGCATACTGCATTAAATAAATTTAAAGCAAGGGTATCACCCTGACAGCATTACCCGTGTGCCAGTGAATCCTTTGCCGTAACTACCAGGGAAACAGGGGGTGCGATTGGGCCCGTACCCCATCAGGGCCCCCGGTAGCTTGTGCGCCACTGACTTCTTCAGTAATTCTGGGCGTACGGAGGGGGGCCCTGGCTGCACGTCCCGCGCCAGGTCCCACCCCCCTGTAGTTACGGTACTGCCTTTACAAGTGTAAAAAACTAGAAAACATAGAACCATTGTAATGAGTGGATATTGCAAAGTTGCTTAGAATTATGTTTTCTTTCATTAGACTGGGCTGTGTGCACTGGGCTATTCTCGAACTTGCACAGTGGTTGTGCTGCATCAATGTTGTGGTCCTGTTATGATCAGGCAGAAGGTAATTGTCCATTGTTAGGAATTAAAGCCATGTACTAAAGAAATTGCCAAGAATAGCACTGGAGGAGTGTGGTAAATATATGGGTAGAGATTTCAGCTAAACTTAAAAGGGTAGTTTTAGTACGTTATAGAATGGCTAATTCTAAGCAACTTTTCAAATGGCCTTCTTTTTTTCTTAGTTATAGTTTTTTAATTATTTGCCTGACTCTTTCCAGATTTTAAATGGGGGGGTTATTTATAAGGGCTCTTACACATGAGCGTTCCGACCTGCGCTCCCCTGCGTTCCGTTTTTTGGTGTTCAGCCGCAGGGGAGCGCAGGAATAGACGCAAGTCATTATTTGAAATGGGGCTGTACTCACTCAGGCGCGTGTAGGCGCCGAACGCAGGAAAAATGCAGCATGTTGTGTCTGAACCTGCGTTCGGCGCCTACACGCGCCTGAGTGAGTACAGCCCCATTTCAAATAATGACTTGCGTCTATTCCTGCGCTCCCCTGCGGCTGAACGCCAAAAAAAGGAACGCAGGGGAGCGCAGGTCGGAACGCTCATGTGTAAGAGCCCTAAAGGTACTTATCAAAGTATTTCTAATATAAAAATCCGACTGTCCGAATGGACCTTATTTATCATTAAAAAAGTCAGAAAAAATTGGGTCAGGCAAAAATCCGATAACTTCGGAGCTTTGCCCGAAAAGTACGAAGTGCAAGTTTTCAGACTTTTTGGTCCAAAATCCACAAAATTATTGGATATTGGTACGAATATCAGCGCAGACACTGGGACCCTCCCCATTGACTTATACAGGATCTCGAGAGCTTTGAGATGCTGGATTTTCGGAGTCTGACTTTTAAGACCACCAGGCTTTAACAAATTCTGAAAAATTCATAGTTTTTTTTTTTAGCCTGAAAACTATGAATTATTTGAATTTTGGATATTCGGAGCATAATAAATAACACCTTGATACCTTTTATTGCTCATAATTCTAAACATGCCCTCTCCTATCCATGTTCCAGAAATTAGTGCATGGTTGCTAGGGTTATTTGGGCCCTAGCAACCAGATTGCTGAACCTGTAAACTGGAAAGCTGCTGAATAAATAGCTAAATAACTTCTAATCAGTTTATAAATTAAATTTACTCATTACATTCATGGGCAATTGACAACAAGCCAATAATCTGGAATAATTTCAGAAACTACTAGGGAGTTATTCTTAACTGAGTGGGTCATGCATCATTAACAATCCTTGAGCTCTAGAGGCTCTGGGTTTACCCTAGTTTTGCCTTTATAGTCACCATATATGACTTTCAGCCCTTTCAGCCATTGCTTATTATTGTAAATTTTTACTTGGTAAAAAAGTGAGAAATGTACACTCTTCTCCTTTCATAAGTCATCATTCAACAAAAATATTGAGACTTAAGACTATTGTCACCTGCAGGCCAAAGTATTAATTCCTACAATAAGCAAATAATTACATGGAAACAGAATAAACTTGTCATAAAAAAAACCATATCCGAGCATTATCCTGTTAAGCCATTTGAGGCTCTTGAAGGCTATCACAGGTCAGAAGAACACAGGACTTGTAAAAAGGAAGGTTTTATTAAAGGGGTAGTACACATTTAAGTTAACTTTTAGCATGGTGCAGAAAGTGATAGTCTGAGACAATTTGCAATTGGTTATCATTTTTTATTATTTGTGGTTTTTCTGTTATTTTTATTCAGCAGCTCTCTGGTTTGAAATTTCAGCTGTATGGTTGCTAGGGTCCAAATTACCCTACATTTAACTAAAATTACATTACTTGATTGAAGTCATTGCTTCTAGACTTTGCATGTAGGGTGATCCCCATGAGAAGAATTTGCAAGTCATATTGGAAGAAATTAAAAGGGTTATTTATCAAAATCTGCACAGATTTTTACCCCTTATTTATCAATTCATTTTTCCTGTGTGGGAAAAAAAACTTGCTAAAATTGTGAGAAAATTCGAATCACAAAAAAAATTTCAGATTTCACGCCCGAAAAGTCTAATTTTTTCATATTTTTGCCCAAAAACCACATAAATCTTTAGTAGAGATGCGCGGATTCCCCCAAATCCTTTGCGAAAGATATGGCCGAATACCGAACTGAATCCTAATTTGCATATGCAAATTATGGGTGGGAAGGGGAAACCATTTTTTACTTCCTTGTTTTGTGACAGAAAGTCATGCGATTTCCCTCCCCACCCCTAATTTGAATATGCAAATTAGGATTCGGTTCGGCCAGGCAGAAGGATTCAGCCAAATCTGAATCCTGCTGAAAAAGGCCGAATCCTGGATTCGGTGCATCCCTATTCTTTAGATTTTTGCACGAAACCCCTGCGCAGATCAGGATATCTTCGGGACTTCTACACTTGACTTCTACATGAACTCGGCAGGTCTGAGTTGGAGTAAATGGTGCAATGAGACATGGCTTGAGAAGTGGAAAGAATCAGACCTGAGCAGAAACTTGAACTTTATGTAACTGTTTCCCATAGTTGTTGTCCTAGAACTATGCAAATAGGAGCTAGCAAAAAAGGAAGTGTATCCTGATAAGATAAGTATGGCTCATGCGGTAAATATCTCTTCATTTACATCTTTCAGAAAGGTATTTTGGCAGGCACTAAAAATATGGGAGCTAGTTGCACCATCTAAAAATGCATTGAACTCAGGGCTTTAAGTAGAAAATGTGAGACTGAAGGAGGATACATTAAAGTTTTACTCAGAATATCTTTAAAAAAAACAATTGGTATGGGGCACCAGAAATAACTTTTTCCAATTACATATTTTCTATGTGTCACCGTTTTTCTAATATTGAAGTGTAAAGTGTCATTTTTCATCTTCTAAAGCGGCTCTGGGGAGGGGGGGTCGCCGACCCTGTAAACTGTTCTAAATTGATACATTTAGTTGATAAATTTCTTATCTTTGTCCCTGCTGAAGAGAATCTCAAACACCAGGGACAGGATCCTTTAACTTTAAACTTAGATTTTGGAAAAACAGCAAAAAATAATAATAATAATGGAAAGTAACTGAAAAAAGTCTTTATTTCTCGGGAACAATCTGAAAACAACTGAACTGAAAAAAGTGTTTGGAAGGTGAACAACCCCTTTAACACATTTTATTGCTACAAGTTCTCTGAAGAAAGTGTGGGTTTTTATTCAGTGGGCTCATAAGAAAGCAGTCGGGCAAGAATATACTGCACACTTGGACTACGGTTGCCACCTTTTGGTGTGGGTAACCCCAGGTGAGGGCGTGACATACTGGGGCGGACCAATGACACGAAGGGTGGACCAATGACTTATCAGGGGCGGGTCTATGAAGTGGCAATCGGCTGATCACCCTGTCAATCTCATGGAATCAGTTTTTCACCAAGACAGCCCTTCAAAATACCGGGCTGTCCAGGTCAAAATCGAACAGGTGGAAACCATAACATGCAAAGGTCTTTTGGTCATTTCCAGGCCTACTAGGACATAATAATGCAGGGAGCTAACACAGCCAGTGTCAGACTTGGCTGGCGGGGCACCGGGAAAAACCCGGTAGGCCCCCGGCTCTTGTGGGCCCCACCGGCCCAGGTCCGTACCCACATCTGCCTCTTAATGCCGTGACTCCCTATGTCGGAGGTAGTGGCAAAAAAAAATATTTGTTTGCAGCGCCTGTGCACAACCACAGATACAAACGCGTCACCGCGCGCATGTGCAGACGCAGTGAACACGCCGGCATGGCAGGGGGGGCCCTGGGGCAGTAGCCCCGGTGGGCCCCAGTCCGACCCTGAACACAAAAAAAAGAACAGGGGACCTCTTAGGACACCCAGGCCATGCGAAGCTTCACACTACACTGTGTAGGTCATGTGACCTAGTGACAGCTGTCACTAGGAGATAGTGGCTGACAGGCTAGGTATTGAACAAATAACTTGGCAGGCAGAGTAAGTAAAACCCCATTGAAAATGGCAAGGCAGAAAAATATGGGTATAAATAAGGGTGCCCATGAGCTGTCACTCATCCTGGAGCTGTTGTTGTGAAAAAGAACCAGCCCAGGATACATTTCTTTGCACAGAACACACTGGGATCCTCTGATACCTGAGTTAAAAAAGCCTAAAAACTCATGACAATTATATTCTCTGAAAACAGTCTTTGTTTTGTCCCGAAATTGTGAAAAATATGGCCCTAGTCTTCTCATAAAACACTGGTCTGGAATGCAATATACCTGTGATAGTCTGTTTATGGGTAACCATGGCTGACAGCTGGTGTGATATAACTCCCTGTAACCCTGGCCAGTACCAATCTTCACAAAAGCCCTCTTGGAGCCCTAGAATTTTCTGCTGTGAAACTGACAAAGGACCTGCACACTTCAGTGTTAGGACCAGAGTAATAGGTTACTTTTGGCCACTTTACCAATTATGCTCTACAAAAGTGGCCTTTCTTTTGTCCCTAAAAAATCTGGCCCTTGTTTGCACAAAAACACTGGGACTTTCTGATGGCAAAGCAAAAAAAAACAAAAAAAAAACTAAAAACTCATGATTGCTTTTGGTCAAGTTTACCCACTTGTCTTCTTCTAAATTAACCAATATTTTGTCTCAGTATAAACTCAGCGAAATAGGGAAAACTCCTGCCAAGCACCGGTCTTTATCTGCACACACTTGGCATCCTGAACTTTCTGTCGCAGAAATGACACGGAATTGCACACGCTGTAGTTTGGACCAGAGTAAATGAAGAGTAGGTCTTTTAAAATAGCCCTTGTTCTGGAACTGAGAAAATGAAAATTTAATATAAACTTCTAAACACTGTGCAACCAATTAAAAATTTGGTACCGTTTCTGAAATAATCAAGTTTATCTTCACTATCCTTGAAGCACGTTTCTTTTCATTCACTCTTCGTGCAGGGGTTGGGTGTCAGATATTAGACAGTTAGATCGAATATATCTTATAGGGGGCTCCTTTTGCCTAGATGTATTAGAGCTTTCTCAATTAAAATCACCAGACATGTCTCTCTACATGCAGGCCCGGATTTGTGGTGAGGCAAAGTATTAGGAGTGGCATGCCGCCCAGCCACTTTCTGGGGAGCACTGGGGACACGTTACTCCCTAGTGCTCCGGCGCATTCGCTCACGCAGGGGGAGGTAGTGCGGACGGGCACTAGGACCTGGGGGCGCCCTTCCATGAAATCCAAACTTGTCTACATACAGGATCTCTGCAAAAGGCAGTTATTTTGTTAGATTTTTTTTGTACTGGAATCAGTTATTTGAGTGAACTCTAATACATCTGCTAGGAAAGGAAGCCCCCCTATAAGTGGGGTTGCCATCTGGTTGATATTTTACTGGCCTGGCCGGTAAAAATGTTGCTTGATGCCAATGTTATTTATAGGGAAAAACCATAAAGATATAGGAAGGCCTGTATTTTTTTTACAGAAAAGGTGGCAACCCTACCTAGAAGATATATTGGATCTGTCAATGAAAATCTGACACCCAACTGCTGCATGAAGACAGAATGAAGAGAAACAAATGCTGAGGAATATTTAAGATAAACTTGATTACATTTTCATGATAGTTACCCTTTAAATTATGACAAATCTGAACCTTGTTGGCACAAAAATACACTGGCACCCTCAGATGCCATTGTAAAAACAAAGGAGCTTAAAAATACGAGTTTTGGTCAATTTTACCCATTGTCTTTTCCTGAACTAACACTTTTTTGTCTCTAAATTGTGATGAATCTGGCCCTATCTTTCACATAACACACTAGAACCCTTCATCACAAAGAGCCTGAAAACTGATTATCTAGTTTCTAGGGATGCACCGAATCCACTATTTTGGATTCGGCAGAATCCCCGAATCCACCTTGGAAGATTCGGCTGAATACCGAACCGAATCCTAATTTGCAAAATAGGGACTGGAAAGGAAAAAGTGGAAAAAAATTGGCGTACTTCATTGTTTTGTAATGAAAAGAAATGTGAAATCCCGCCCTCCCCACAATGTGCATATACAAATTAGGATTCGGTGCATCCCTACTAGTTTCATCCATTTTATCCTGTATTGCCCATAATTATTGTGAAAAGTCGGAACTCAAAATAACCATATCAATCAGTTTATGGATAGCCATGGGTTAAGGGCATATTTATCAAGGGTCGAATTTTGAATTGAAAATACTTGAAAAACTAAATTAAGTCTAATTTTTTTTTTCTGGCCACATAGGTCCGTTTTCAATCGAATAGATCCGTATTTGAATCGTACGAATCAAAGGAAAAGTACATTCGATCGATTTAGATTTGAAGTTTTTCCCCCCAAAAAATTTGATTTTTCAAAGTCCACCAATTGACTCCAAATAGGTTCTAGGAGGTCCCCCATAGGCTAAAACAGCAATTCGGCAGGTTTTAGATGGCAAATGGTCAAAGTCTAATTTTTAAAGAGACAGTACATGATAAATTTCGATATTCTATTTTTTTTTCAAATTTGAATCTAATTTTTACTATTCCCTAGTCGAAATACGCCAAAAAAATACCTCGAAATTCGATTTTTTTTTTTTTCATTCGAAAATTCAACTCGACCTTTAATAAATCTTAGGGGCAGATTGGTGAATTTTCAAATGGAAAAAAAAAAATCTAATTTCAATCTATTTTTTTGTGTTCTTCGACTAGGGAATAGTTATAATTCTATTCGAAAAAAATCAAAATTTATCATGTACTATCTCTTTAAAAATCCTACTTCGTCCATTTGCCATCTAAAACCTGCCGAATTGCTGTTTTAGCCTACGCGGGACCTCCTAGAACCCATTTGGAGCCAATTGGTGGACTCTGAAAACTCGAAGTTTTTATTTGGGAAAAACTTTGAATCTAATTTAATCGAATGCGCTATTCCTTCAACTCATATTCGGCCGATTACGGACCGAATCGAAAACTAACCTATTCGACCCAAAAAAAAAAAAAAAAAACCTTTGACTTCATTTCAGATGGTCTTTTTAAATTCGGATTTTGACGTTTTTTCAATTTGAAATCCGACCCTTGATAAATCTGCCCCCCTAGTGTCTGGCGTGGAGTAACTCGTCCAAGAAAAAAAAGTGTCAGAAGTATAAGTTCCAGAGTAACATGAGACAACGAACTATTTAGGCCAGGCAATAAGATATATCTCGGTTATTGTCGCTGAGTTATGTGGCGTCTTGTTGTAGGCAGCGCGCCACGAACTACTTGACACGGCGGCGGCCGCGATATTGACGTTGCGTAAACACAACGAATATGTCTCCATTTTAGCTTGTCACTTTCCCGGAGCGACTAGGCGTAGCGTCACAGCACTTTTATGCATGTGCGATGTCACGTCATAGTCTCACGAGATGAGACTTGTGACGTCTGAATTTGCTTTCCGGAAGGAATCAAGGAGCTCGATTTTAACGGCACTGCGGGACTTTTAAACAATGATCCGGAACAACGGGATGCGTTAAGAAAATCGGGACAGGCGGTATGGGCTGTTGTCTGTCTAGGTTGCCTAGTGGGTAATCCGGCCCTGGACGGAAGAATATTTGATTAAAACGCTCCTTATAGTTTCTGTTTGTGACTTTTAATTCCATCAGTGCTAATGAAGCCTAATTTCCAGATGTGGCTTCAGCAAAGGCTTAAAGTTTTCCCAGGGCTACTGTCCAGCAGTTGGGCACGTAGAGTCCTTGCAGTCTCTGGATTCCTGGTAATTATCTACTGGTATATCTTCTCAGGGTCTCGTTACAGATCATTTTGGTATTCAGGCAAGCCAAGGGGTATTTCAGGAGCTTGTCTGCAGGCTCAGACCATGCAATGGAAAACATTGGAGGAGAAGGGGGATGTGGTTATGGCCAGTTTTCCTGGTGAGGAAACCAAATTGCAAGGGCCAGCCATGGTTGGCAATGGACACATCATTGTGGATGTTGGTAAAAATAACCTTTGGGTCTCTTCATTGTCAGTACTATTTCATCTGACCAATTATTCTCCATTGACCTTTGTTAAGAATGTAGGCGCATTGGCAGAGACTCGTGCAACTACAGTTTTCCTCAAAGAAGGTTTGATAAGAACCATTAGTTGCCGACAGCTTGAAGCAGCAGACTCACCCCGTGACTGTGTTACAGTGAAAGAAGATCATTTTGCACATAGAAGCAGGCCACATGTATACATACAAAAAATTCACATTCACAATCCAAGTGACAGAGTGGTGGCTTTTGATATCTCATCTCAGAAACCCCTTACAGGGGAGGCATTTTCCACCAGTGTGGAGAAGGTTCAAGAAAGGCAATTCCTCCTGTCATCTGGGAGAGTATCTGTTGAAGATGGCAAAATTATCTTAGTTGTGGTTGCCACCAACAAGTTAGTCAGTAGACTGCAAGTAAGTCCAAAATCAGAGCATGATGAAACTGTACTTTCTGTTGTGTATGCGTCTGAGCCAATAGACCCTGGGAAGCTGTCTGATACCTTAAGTAAGTTACGAGAATCTGCAAAGAAGGAAATGGTTGAATTGATGCACATGAAAATTGAAGACTTGTTTCATGAACATCAACAAATTTGGTCAGACTTGTTTGTATCAGGTAAGAATAATTTTTATGTGTAAATATTCTTGTTTTATGTTGATCGCTGCCTCTACTAATAACTTCATTAATAGAGCATTCTTCAAAAGGATGTTTTATTTATAGATATATTGGCCTCCTCTCTGTAATACTAGGGAAGACAAGAAACGAGAGAGGCTTCAAGGGGACAGGCTGTGCATTTTATAAATTAACACTGTAAACCTGAAAACCATACTTTCCTCTTAAAACCAGTAATTTGTAGTTCACATCCACTTTATTTTTATGTAATTGTTCAGAAAAATGTATTGCCATGGGTTACTGTAAAGCTCACTGCACATTTATGTTCATATATATTTATATGCAGATGGATAAACAGCCTGGTGTGCCATTTGCTGTTTAGCATATTGGGCAGCTGTATTAAAAAACAGTCCCTTTAGATTGTCATGTCTTGTGTTAGTATGACTTTTAACTACATTTATGGTCCCTATGTTAGGCATACTAACCTAAGCAACTCAAATATATCTGTACGTTTAAAGCAATAAAATACAGTAAAATTGTATAAATCCGGCATCCCTAAATGTTGCACAAGTATTTCTGTAAAAATAGGAACAAGCATAGAGATTGTGAACTGAGCTTTCTTTTCCCTAATGTCCTTTGCAGTTTTTCACCTTAATATGGCAGTTCAACAGATAACACTTGTTTACATAATACTTAATGTTTTAGTAAACTTCCCCTTTATGCATAAAGAGTGTAGGGTGATGTCAGTTGAATAAGCAGATTTACACAAAACACATAATTGTTGGTGTGTTGCCATGACAGGTCTGAACTGGATATTAGAGGGTACTGTATGAACTGTGTCCTTTCCAAATGCCTGCAAGTATGATTTCATAGAATATATGCAGACTTATAGGTAAATTAATCAGAAGCCAAGAGTTTTTAATAGGAAAGTATTTTGTTTTTAGGTTTACAGGTTTCGGTTCTAAAATGCACATCGTGCCCCCCTTGCGGTTTGTTGTTTATGTCTGTCTGACCAACAGTGCACCAGCTCTTCCTAATGAGATATTCTGTTTGAGGCACTTTTTAGTGTATACCAAGCAAATCTCACTTCTTAAGTGATTCATGTAATGATGTGCCACAGTTGCAGGTGTCCGTACATTCCTCAGAATCTTTTAGCTGAAACTGCTAATTAGTTTAATATGACCATGTATCTGTTAAATGGCTTAAACTGAATTATTCAAATAAGTCTCCAGACTTCTTGGACATGCAGGGGGGCTATATAGTAAGGGCAGAGTACACGAAAGTTATTCGCAGTGCAATATTAAAGCACAAGGAAAAGTAAATTCACTGGGAGGTGACAAGTTGTTTGGCATCCACCACAATCTTCCTCCAGACATCCCCTTCAGTTTTTTTGGGTGTGTGCACAGTACAGAGATTTAAGAAATGTTTCTGTACTGCTTGTGCGCCCTGTAGAATTGCCTGTGGTAAGACTGGCAGAAGAAAGAAGATGGTGGCCATGTGCTCTGTAAGCAGTACCTCGGGTGTAACAAGTAAGCTAAAATAACTAAGGGGTGCTAAACAATTTGACACCCCTAAAGAAGTCTCTTCATCATTAAAGGGGCGGTTAACTTTTAGTATGGTATAGAATGACCTGTTCCTAGCAACTTTGCAATTGGCCTTATTTTTTTATTGTGTTTGAATTATTTGTCTTCTTCTTTTCACTCTTTCCATCTTTCAAATGGGGGGTCGCTGACCCCAGCAGCCTAAACACGATTGCTCTTTAACGCTACAGTTTTATTGTTATTCCTACTCTTTGTTACTTAACTTCCTGTTCAGTCCCCTTCTATTTATATTCCAGCTTCTCATTCAAACCATTGCCTGGCTGCTAAGGTAAATAAGACCCTAGCAATCATATAGCTGCTGAATAGCAAACTGCAGAGCTGCTGAACAGAACGCTAAATAACTGAAAAACCAGAAAAAATTAAGACCAATTGCAAATTGTCTCAGCATATCAATGTCTGTATCCTACTAAAACTTAATTAAAAAGTGAGCAAACCCTTTAAGCCATTTGCGTCCAAATGGACATGCCTAGTGAATTACTTGATATTGCATTGATTAGTGGGATTTAGATACAACAGATACATGCTGGTCTTTTTTTTTTTTTTTATTTAATAAATAAATGAGAATATTAATGATTGTTTACTTGTAAATACACCGCTGCTTTCCATTTCAGTCTTTGTTTATAGAGAATTGTATTTATTATGGTTTGGACTAACATCTTGATAACATTCTTTTTTTTTTTTTTATTCTAGGCATAGAGATGAAAAAGATTACAGATTTGCATACTCCATCCAGAGATACCATCAACATTACTCTTTACTACATGCTTTCTTGTTCTCTGGCACCATTGGTGGATCCCATTTTAAGTAATGAGGAGAGAGAGAAAATGGAATCATTTCTGAATTATGCAGATCACTGTTTCACTGGTCATTCCTCCATGCATGCTGAGAATTTGTGGCCTAATAGCATTAGTGGTATTACACAACTTTTGCAACTCTGGGATTTATGGAAATTAACTTTACAAAAAAGAGGATGCAAAAGTCTTGTGTCAGCTGGTGCCCATGGACTAATGCAGGGTATGCTTCTGAGCTTTGGAGGTTTGCAGTTTACAGAGAACCACTTGCAGTTTCAGTCAGACCCACACGTCCTCCACAATAGTTACTCACTTCGTGGAATACATTATAACAAGGACCTTATTAACCTTGCTGTCCTGCTGGATCACGATGAGAAGCCTTTTCTCCACGTGTCTGTGAAATTTCAGGATAAGTTGGTAAAACTTTATGCCTGTGAAGCAGGATGTCTAAATGAGCCAGTCGAATTGACTTCTGAAATTCGAGGGCACATATTTCCAGTGCTCATAACTCAGCCATTAACCCCGCTGCTGTATATTGCTACAGATTTGACACACCTTCAGGATTTAAGACACACCCTTCATCTGAAGGAAATTTTGGCACATGAAGAACATATGGCAAAGCAATATCGAGGGCTGCCTTTCTTGTTTTGGTTTAGCGTGGCATCGCTTATCGCACTGTTCCATTTGTTCTTGTTTAAACTTATCTACAATGAGTACTGTGGTCCAGGTGCCAAGCCACTCTTCAGGAGTAAGGTATAATTCTAAATCTAGCTCAAGCTTCCTGTTGCCTAATACAGAGCTGTTCTTCATGATGGTTGTGCCTGGTTTCTAAAATATAATGTTTGCCTGGGAATTTTGCTTGGTGTGTGCATGTGGTGATGGTTCTTCAGTTTCCACAGAATATGTCATACAATAGAAGTGAACATTTTAGAAACATTTTCAAATTTAAAAAAAGCTGCACTGTTAATTGAAAAGCACAAAACTTGTTTGTAAAACTGTTGTAGAAAATACATTTTCTGAGTCATTGTATTCACCACAAAAGGAATTTAATTTATTTCCTGTTTAAAGTAGGTTACATTTTTCAGTGTGCATTGCATTTATAAACTTTAAATTATATAGATTGCCACTGGATTTTGCATATTGATATGCTTTTGGCCTGTGTGGCAGACATACCAGCTTAGTAAACAAATCAATGGAATTATAAATACATTTGTTACCATATTGATTTAGGAAATGTAAGGCAACTTACAGTATGTTAGACACATAGATAAATCTGTTAGAAAGACAGGTCCAAAAACAGACTTTTTCTGTTAATAACTCCGTCATATTTTGGCTCTTTCCACAGGAGTTTTGTAATTTTAGGGTGTGGACCTTTTATGAGTTTATGGAAATTAAGTACATCTGCTTATATAATACAAGTAATTGTACACTTCAATAGTGGCAGTTCTTACTGCAAGATTATGCTTTTTAATGATACTTTTATGAAGTTCAACTACTGTTTCCCCCTCCTTTATTTATTTGATTCTAGTGTAAAGTTCTAAACCTGCTTTAAGGTTTATTTTTGATTGAATTTGCATTTCTGTGCAAATGTTTTCATATTGATGAATTACTTTTTTGCCTTGTCAGCCTCTTAATACTTCAGTTTATGTTATTTTGCAACAAATTACAGCAACATGTTCTACTTTTTTCAAGTTTCTTTTGGGATTTTTCAAAGACAAAGATGTATCCTTTTAACACGTTTTAGTAATTTTTTTTGTAATAAAAATATTGTAAATGCATAAATCTGTATTTTTCATTCCCCAGCTGTGCAATAAATCCTCTAATTTACCTCCCTATAGCTTTATAACATTTGCTGTATGTTTCTTATTTTAGCCTTGTTCCGTGAATTTTTGTTTCAGCTCCCATAAGTAGGAATGCCATGTCTGCTACTTTAGCGTTATGCGGTTGATGCTGTGTGATTAATGTGCAAAGTTACACAACATAACTGATCACCCCTATAATCACCTGAAATGGATAATGCATTGTTAAAGTTCACTTAAAGGACCAGTAACGTCAAAAAATTTTTTTACAAAATTAGTTAGTATACATCGAAATATAAACACCAACACACTTTAAAATTTTAAATTGCAAAGCCTTTATTAAAAAATAACTTACTGAAACTCCACTTCCTGTCCTCTTCAGAAACTGCGATACGGCGACCATCCTTCCTGCAGCAGTTGATTTCTTCTCCCTGGCTATCTCTCCTGGCCACTCTATGTCTGCCGCGCTCTGCCAGCAAGATTGACAGCCAGCTTCTTCTTCTCCAGTCACTTCTTGATGCAGCCGTACTGGTCCTGGTGGTGATCATCTATGGGGCTTGCACAAAACCGGCGTGCGCTGGACTTCTCCCTGCACACTCGGTGTGCTGCTGCTGCGGACTCTGAGCCCTGCTGCCCCTTTGTTTCCCGTGCACCCTGTGTAATGGAGGTCCCTGCTGACTGGGGGTCTGCGGCGGAGAGCGCTTGTTGTTGCTCCCACCGCCGGGCCTGTCACTCCTGATCGCTGCTCTCACGGAAAGTAGCGCCATGGAGAGCCTGTCAGGATCTGACAGGAGAGCCTCTCAGCGTGGCGCTGTCCCAGGCGCTGCCGCTTGAACTGCAGCTATCGGTGGAGAAGTACACAGTACAAGGAAAACCGTCAGAGTTTCCGTGCAGAAATGCACGCTTGTGGAGTTCCCTTCAGTTCAGACGGCAGCGCCTGGGACAGCGCTACGGACACCACCCAAAAGCAGCAGCACTGCGGGACAGGCTCTCCATGGCGCTACTTTCCATGAGAGCAGCGATCAGGAGTGACAGGCCCGGCGGTGGGAGCAACAACAAGCGCTCTCCGCCGCAGACCCCCAGTCAGCAGGGACCTCCATTACACAGGGTGCACGGGAAACAAAGGGGAAGCAGGGCTCAGAGTCCGCAGCAGCAGCACACCGAGTGTGCAGGGAGAAGTCCAGCGCACGCCGGTTTTGTGCAAGCCCCATAGATGATCACCACCAGGACCAGTACGGCTGCATCAAGAAGTGACTGGAGAAGAAGAAGCTGGCTGTCAATCTTGCTGGCAGAGCGCGGCAGACATAGAGTGGCCAGGAGAGATAGCCAGGGAGAAGAAATCAACTGCTGCAGGAAGGATGGTCGCCGTATCGCCGTTTCTGAAGAGGACAGGAAGTGGAGTTTCAGTAAGTTATTTTTTAATAAAGGCTTTGCAATTTAAAATTTTAAAGTGTGTTGGTGTTTATATTTCGATGTATACTAACGAATTTTGTAAAAAAAAATTTTGACGTTACTGGTCCTTTAAGAAGTTGATGGGAGGGGGGGGTTAGTTCTTCCAGAGAACACTTCCTCTACTTCATGTTCTTTGTCCCCTGCAAACTTCACACACGGCTACCTCAGAGTTATTTGTTCTTTCTCTTATGGAAAATAAGCGTCCTAATATAATTATCATGGTAATCTTAATCAGTACAGTGAGTGAGTCCCAAAAAATTAAACAGAATTTTGTAGTATCCTAAATCTTAAAGGGGTCTTTAGTTTGATGTTGAGAGTAGGTCTACCTGGGGTGGGGGGTAGGGTTTTTTTCCCCACAGGTTGATTTCTCCTTTAAGGGTGTGTTTTAATATGACTTCAATTTTTCACATATGAGTAACAAGTGATATCCCTGCAGTGAGCTCCAACAATTTGGTTTTTTGGTGTTCTACCACCATTAATGTGAATATGGTCTTAAAAGTTATTGTGGTAACATGGTTGTGGTTTAAAAAAGGGAGTGGGCAACACTGGCTTCCATTATCGGCCCTCCACTCTCAGTACCACAGAAGTTGAACAGCACTGCTCTATATGATCCATAGGGTCAAGAGTAGAGTAGTGATCAGAACATATTTCAACTATATCAAGACATATAGCTTATACTAATAGTTTATTAGGTGTATTAATTATGTTATGTAACTTTGCACAGTAATGACTTCTGTGAATGAAACCTAGTATGATATATACATGTCCTAATAGTGATGTCCTGATAGTGATGTGTGGGTTCCCTCAACTTAAACCTGGCCCGGCCTGCTCTGTCACCTCTATTTGAAGACCCGCCCCACGGTGATGTCATGAAAGGGGCAGGTGCAATTTTAAATATTCATGTAACTGAAGCTGGCACTGTGAGTTCCCGTGACCCAAACATTTTTTTGCAGTAGCCAGCCTGAACCCGCCCCATCCGCGGGTAAACCTGTGGGTTTTAGGCCGGCCTGCACATCAGTAATGTCTGGTAATAGCAGGGACAATTTTGGGGGTTAGCTGTATAGGAAAAGGTTCTCTTATACAGAAACCCATTATCCAGAAATGTACAAATTTTAGAAAAAAAAAAAGATTTCCTTTTTTTTCTGTAATACTATAAAAGGAAGGGCCTTGCACTTGATCCTATCTAAGCACAAATCCATATTGGTGCCAAAACAATCCTGTTAGGTTTAGTTAATGTTTACATTTCTTTTAGTAGCCTTATGTATGAAGATCAGAATTGCGGTAGACCCCTTATCTGAAAAACACCTGGTCTCAAGCATTCCAGATAACAGATTCCATACCTGTATAACATTTAGGAAAATGGGAAACCCAGGATATTTTCTGATACTAGACCTGATCCTTTTACTTTCACTCAAATGGTAAATAATAGGTAAATAGGCAAACATAAGTGTTAGATTAGGGTTACCTGAGGGACTTCTCATTCAAGAGAATAAAAAAGTGATCTTGGGTGAGCAGCAACTGTTCTTGATAGCCCGCAGAATTGAAGTGCAGGTTTTTGAGATTACATTAAAGGATAACTAGGTCACCATGCCCCTATCCTTCATGTTCTTCCAGCACAGCCCTCCTCCTTATATGTGAAGAAGCCCGACTGCTGCCTTATGATGCGCATAAAGAGCTGTACTTTACACTTTGGTAAAACAAATGGACCGTGCTGCTAAAACACAAGTTAGTCTTCCCCCAACATTTTGCTCCTTGATGTGAGAAAAGCAGCATGGGTAGTATGGAAAAGGGATTTAAATACAGGATAAGGCTTATGACCAATCAATTCCCTTCTGTTGTCTTTGGTTTCTTTTTTTGTCACAAATCTCTAAATCGGATGTTTTTTTCATGCTTTTTTTATCTATACTTTTTTTATCACTTATTTGTATACTTGACACATGGCAATGGCTCCTATAGGAACAAACTGTAAGGCAGGGTAATCTTGGTGATTAACATTCAGTGTAAAGTCAACTCATAATGTACTTCCCAAGTAAAATTAAAAATACACCTCTACTCTGAGATAAACATGACATCTATTCCTTGTAGTAGATCTCATACATTTAAAAGCATTTTTTGCAATTTTAACTGTAGCTACAGTGACATCATATGAATTGTTATAAATTCTGCTCCCTTCTGAGTGGTGATGCTAACAATATAGACTTGCTCAACACATAGCAATGAAGCCTCTTATTAACAACATATTTTATTGATTAAACAGGAAGATACCAGTGTCTGAGAAAGCATGAGACCCTGATAAGATTCATCATAAGCAACTTGGAGTGAGAAAACTACTGCAGCAAGAAATGTATTCTAGTACTTGGAACAGTTCACCATTAGTTTTAGAAGTAGTATTGTTGGGTGAGGAATAAGAAACGACAATCAAAATATATTTTGGAAAATAAAATATTTTTTTGTTTAAATAGGCTCAAATTGTATTTATCTGTTTATAGTCGATAGTTATTCAGAAATAAATCCACAATTTCCAATGCAAATCTACTTCCAATGCAAATCTACTTGCTAAAAAATGAAATCTAATAACATATCTGTATTTGCCATGATTGGTTTGTTTTGAAATTGTCTGTTATTCCTTATATAAGTGCCACTTATTGTGGTGTGACTTGATTTTATTTGAGTTCCATTAAAATATCTCTTTAATACATGTTTTCAGTTCTTTTGCCTTTTCTCCATTCTGCTAAACGACAATGGCATTGTAATTCATCACCCTTAAGGAAAGTCATAAATTGTCACCTTCTGTTTTAAGGCCACCTATCATACAATAAATGTTTCCCCACAGGAGGTGCAAGATAATAGTTTGGGGAAAACAATAGTATCATGTGAAGAAACCCTATGCCACCTGCACAGAGAGGGACCTCCTGATTCGGCAGCCATGTTGGTGCACACACGTGCATGTAATGACGTGTTGGTTGCTGATTGCTTGCTAGGGGGGCTTTCTTCACAAAATACTGTTGTTCCCCTCAATCAGAGTACAGGCAGATAGCAGATAAGCTCTGTAGAACATAATGTTATCTGTTATCCACTATTTATCCTGTGCCATATAGCCTTTTTTCAATTTCCGCCATTATTATTCAGCTGCTTGTTTATATGAACTATAGTAGTGTTTTTGAAGCAAATAGATCAGTCTTACCCGTGCAGGGCAACACTACATGATCTTTTCATTACTTTAAAACACTTTAATTTTTTAGTGTTACTGTTCCTTTAAGAGTAGGCACCATTTTTGTGTTTATTTCATGTAGGTTTTGTCTACAGTTAACTTAGAGAGCATTATTGTGTACCCAAAGGCAAACTGAAAATTGTCGGTGTACCAAGAGAATCCACAGAGTGTCACATATTGGGTTATTGTCCCTGTATCACTGAAAATTGTACTTGCTGAGTCATCATTCTAAGTTGTACCTGTATCACTGCACATTGCATGCTCATTACCAGCCTATTTCCATATATATAGGGCTTGCACACTCAAATAAATTACAAACACCAAGTGGTATCACAAAAAGGGATTTCTTTATATAAAGACAAAACACAATATGTCAATCAAAGCACTATTTTGCCACAAAGATATATACATGCACAGTTCATTTGGATATAAATACAAACCACCCAATTGTATATTCAAGGCAAAGAAAGCAACAAGCGGGACACTTGCCAAAAATTAGAATAGCCCCAACATTTTGGCACAATAGTTTTTGTCCCGCTTCGGGTTATCAGGTAAGTAATTATAATCAATTTATATATACAGGAATGGGATCCAGAAACCTGTTATCCAGAAAGATCTGAATAACGGGACAGTCATCTCCCTAGACTCTATTTTAAGCAAATAATTCGTTTTTTTTGTTTTTTTTTAAATGATTTCATTTTTCTCTGTAATAATAAAACAGTACCTTGTACTTGATCCTAACTAAGATATAATTAATCCTTACTGCAAAACAGGCTTATGGGGTTAAATTTATATTTCAATTATTTTAGTAGAAGGGCAGATTTATCAAAATGTGAGTTTAGATTTTAAGAAATAATAAATTTAAAAAAAACTAATTTTTAGAAGCATATTTATCAATGGGTGCATAAATAAGTGAGCATTATATTCAGGGACACTTTTTGGAATAATGTACTATGCGAGGATAAAGCAGAGAGGAGGTACTATCTAGGGTAGTGGATGGGGTTTTAAAATCTCCACGTGTGCCATTAGCCCGTGGCATCACATTGCAATCCTCTTCCACATTTTCCTCATCCTGTTTGGCCTCCTTGCAGGGTATACATTTACAGTAGAGCGCTTTTACACAGTGCAGAGAAGCACTGGCCCCAGGATCTCAGGTAAATTAATTTTATATGAAGGGCACACCAATGAAACTGTTTATAAAAATGCTTTGTGAGGTGCAACCAGCCTAAGAATACCCCCACACAGAGTATCAAGATTAACACTATTTCCATATATAGATCTTACATACTCAAATTTAAAGTGGTTGTTCACCTTTGAGATAACTTTTAGTATGATGTAGAGAGTGATATTCTGAGACAATTTGCAATTGGTTTTCATTTGTTATTATTGAAGGTTTTTCAGTTATTTAGCTTTTTATTCAGCAGCTCTTCAATTTGCATCTTATGCAATCTGGTAACTAAGGTCCAAATTACACTAGCGACCATGCATTGATTTGAATAAAAGACTGGAAAATGAATAGGAGAGGGCCTGAATAGAAGGATCCATAATAAAAAGTAACATTGCAGAGCATTTGTTTCTTAGAAGGGAGTCAGAGATGCCCATTTGAAAGTTGCAAAGAGTCTGAAGAAAAAAGGAAATGACTATAAAACTATAAAAAATAAAGAAAACCAATTGAAAAGTTGTTTAGAATTGGCTGTTCTATAACCACCCCTTTAAACTTAATTAAAAGTGATGCTGACACTAAAAAACAACTCTTCAACATATTAAAGTACATTTGGGGGCAGAATTATCAAAGGTCGAGGTGAAATTTTGAATTAAAAAATTTCGAGCAATTTTTTTCGACTAGGTAATAGTCCAAATTCGATTGGAATTTGAAAAAAATGTCAATATCAAAATTTATCATGTACTAACTCTTTAAAAATTCAACCATTCGCCATCTAAAACCGAATTGCTGTTTTAGTCTATGGGGGACCTCCTAGAACCTATTTGGAGTCAATTGGTGGACTTTGAAAAATCAAAGTTTTTTTTTTGGGAAAAAGTTTGAATTGAATTCGATTGAATGCGCTATTACTTCGATTTGAACGATTCTAATTCGGCCGAATACGGATCTATTCGATTGAAAACGAACCTATTCGACCAAAGAAAACCTTCCACTTAATTTCGGTTGGTCTTTTTGAATTTCGAAGTTTTTTCAATTCGAAATTCGACCCTTGATAAATATGCCCCTAAAAGTTGCTTATAGGTCATGCTGATAATTTTTCACTGATAGTTCTGCTTCTGTAAGTAATTGTTATTCGAAGTTCTTAAATCTGTCTGTTTTGCCAACCTGACTCTGTCCCTTCTCAACCTATCAGAGCTAGTGATGAGCAAATCTGTCCCATTTTGCTTCACTGAAAAATTTGTGAAACTCCAAAAAAATGAGTGAAGTGGCAAAAAAATTTGCGAAACGCATTGAAGTCAATGGGCGTCAAAATAATTTTGACGTGCAACAATTTTGACGCAAGAGTCAAATTTTAAAGTGCATCAAAGTCAATGGGCGACGACAATTTTTTTGTCGCAGCAGATTTTTCCGCTACAAATCAATGCCTGCTGAATAAATTAGCCTATCACTAGTTAGAGCTTCTAATGCTAACAGACTACTGCTGCACAAATATCGCAATTCTGTCATAGAGGAACTTGGGTGATGTGATAGGTAATGTAAAAGCATTCAGCAAATACTTTTAAGGAAAAATTATAAATAGCCTGCAAAGACATGATAGATGTAAAAAAATTATTAATTTCTGGGGTCAGTATCTCTTTAAGGTATGAAAATCCAAATTATGTAAATTCTTCCTTTGCCCTTTGGGCAGAGAACTTAGAACAGGTCGTTAAGGATCAAATGCCCAGAGAGAGGATTCTGGAAAGTCTTGAAGATTTCAGGTTGGCTTCTAATTTTTGCCTTCAAGCATCCTTGGATTTAGTGCAATTGTCTGCTCACTCGATGTCCTTTGCAGTAGCAGCCCGTAGAGCCCTTTGGGTAAGGTCTTGGTTTGCGGATACCGCTTCCAAAACTTCACTTTGAAAGATGTCCTTTGAGGGCAAGAAATTATTTGGCAAGGCCTTAGATGACATTATATCAAAGTCTTCTGGGTGTAAGAGTACTTTTTTGCCGCAAAGTAGAAGATTTCCTGATAACTTCAAGAGGCGGCCAGAAAATTCCTTTCTAAGAAGAGATGATACTAGAGGATTCAGATTCGGGAGAGATTTTAGAACCTCAAATTGGCGTTCAGGTCAGACATCTTTCAAGTCCAGAGTTAGACCTCCAAGGTCCCCAAAGTCCTCTTCAAATGCTCAATGACGGTCTCTCTACCCATCCTCCTGTAGGGGCAAGACTTTTGGCTTTTCAAGGAGTATGGGCCAAAGAGTTTTCAGACACATGGGTGGTCACTACAATTCAAAGAGGCTACCTATTGGAATTTTCTTTAAAACCTACGTTGGACCATTTTGTTGTTTCAAACGTACCCAAAGATCCAGAAAAAAAGTTCTTTCATTATGTTCAACAGCTGCTGATGAAACAAGCAGTTTCAGAAGTTCCTTTCCAAGAGGAAGGAACAGGATTCTATTCTCCTTTTTTTCTAGTCGTCAAGGCAACAGGAGATTTTCGTCCAATTCTGGACAAATCGAAGATAGAAACATTGGCGACCATAAGGAAAGTTATTCAGCCAGGAGATTGGCTGGCATCCTTAGATTTAAAGGACGCCTACCTTCACGTGCCCATTGCTTTAGAGCATCAGAGATTTCTGCGGTTTTGCCTATGAGGTCGGCGCTATCAATTCTGATGTCTTCCGTTTGGCCTAGCAACCTCGCTCAGAACCTTTACCAAGATTCTTGTGGTAATAATAGCCAAACTAAGACAAGAGAAGATAGAGGTCTACCATTATCTGGACAATTTGCTTCTTGTAGTTAGAGATCCAAAGATGTTATCTGCCAACCTTCAAAGGACCAGAGACACTCTCGAGAAGTTTGGTTGGATCATAAATTAGGCCAAGAGTCAGCTTATACCAGTTCAGAGGATGATCTATTTGGGCTCTCAGATAGATACAGTTCTGGGCATGGTATCTCTTCCATTACTGAAGATCCGACATATTGTTCTTCAGGTCAATCAGTTTCAGGAGAAGTCCTACACATCAGCAAGGACCTTCATGAGTCTTTTAGGTCTTCTTACTTCGACAATAGGTCTGGTGAAATGTGCCAAATGGAGGATGAGACCGGTTCAGCTTTAGTTTCTCAGGCAGTGCAATCCTGTTGTCCAGGATTGGTCAGATCACCAGAGAATGCAGACAATGCCTTGTTTGGTGGACGGTTCCGAGAAACCGTCTGAGGGGGTTTCCTCTCAGGGAACCAGTTTGGATAGAAATATTTTACGGACGCCTCCGGTGTAGGCTGGGGAGCTCACCTACTAGATCTCTATGCTCAGGGAGCCTGGGGAGAAAATCTATCCGAGATTCCATCCAATGTCCTGGAAATCAGGGCGATCTCACAAGCACTTCGGGCATTCGAGAAAATCATTCTCGGTTCCTCTGTGAAGATCAGGACAGACAATGTCTCATCTGTGGCATATATCAAAGGCCAAGGAGGAACGAGGAGCAAGACCCTTTTCAGAGAGATGATACCAATTATGCAATGGGCTCAAATTCATCGTCAGGACCTTACTGCTCAGCACATTCCGGGTGTTCAGAATTCATGGGCGGATTATCTGAGCAGTCACCATTTACCGAAGGGAGAATGGGAGCTGAAGCAGAAGGTTTTTCTCTGGATAACATCTATTTGGGGCTGCCCGCAGATATATCTGATGGCAACAGATCAGAATGCCAAGCTTCCTGTCTTCTTTTCCAGAGCCCCTGGAGCGTTGGATGCCTTCTCCCAGAATTGGGAGGTTCTGTTTGCTTATGTGTTTCCTCCAATACCGGTAATACTAAGAGTATTATGGAAAGTTATGAATACAAGAATGGAAGTAATAGCAATTCTCCCCAACTGGCCCAGGAGGCCTTGGTATACACTTTTGAGACGCGGATCCACTGCCAATCCCACAGTCCAGAGACGTTCTACTTCAGGGTTCTCGGAAACATCCCAATCCAGTGAGTTTCAAGCTAACAGCTTGGAGATTGAGAGGAGGATCTTAAAGGAATATGGTTGTTCTGATTCAGTCATTGAGACCCTGGTTAGGGCTTGAAAGAGAAACACCAATTCTAAATACCATAAAGTTTGGAGAACCTTTAGTTCTTGGGCTGTGAGTAAAATCCTTGATCCTTTGACACCTTCAGTAGCAGTTATATTGGAGTTTCTCCAGGAAGGTCTTCAGAAGGGATTGAGCCTTAGTACTTTGAAGGGTCAAATTTCAGCTTGATTAGCAGTTCTGGAAAAGAGATGGTCCAAAGAACCCCTAATAGAAAGATTTTTTCAAGGAGTGAAATGAATCTGACCTCCTTCTAGGCCCGTTTTTCCTACCTGGGATCTTCCACTTGTCTTGAGAGCCGTGTCGGCTGAACCTTTTGAACCTCTGGAACAGATATCGCTTTGGTTACTAACCTTAAAGACTTTCTTTCTGGTTGCTATCACGTCAGCCCGTAGAATCTCTGAGCTCCAAGCTCTTTCTGTGGATCCACTTTATACAATCTTTCATGAATAGAAAGTGCACCTTAGGCCATTTTTCAATTTTCTTCACATCAATGAGCCAATTGTTTTACCTTCATTTGAGAATCTTACATCTTCTCAAGAGAAAGATCTATCGCTAGATGTCAAGAGATGTTTGGAAATATACATCAAAAGAACGGAAAGTTTCAGGAAATCAAGAATGCTTATTGTTATTCCCGCTGGGAAAAGAAAAGGAGAGCAAGCCGCTAAGTCCACTCTAAGTTCCTGGATAGTCAAGACTTTATCGAGATCATATAAGGAGCAGGGCAACTCTCTGCGCATGCGTGAAAAACGAAAGTGCGCATGCGAATCATTATAGTTTCAGGAAAAGTACTTCATTTTATATTTGTTATCTTATAAAAGTATTTATTTCAAATCAATTTTTTTATTGGGCATTTATGTATTTCGTACATGGTTGCCGTGTCCTCAACCTGTTGTTCAGCTGCCCTCAACTGTGGCTCAGATTTGGTTCTTGTACTGCACAAAACAAAAACTGTGGTACCGTGTTAGCCAGTAGCAAATATAACAAATAAAAAAAAAAAAAAAAAAGAATTCAAAAAGTATTGTAGAAGTGATACCTATATTGGCTAACAATAAAAAAAAAAACAACTTGTACTGAAAGCTTCAGTCCATAATAAGAAGTGGCAGCCCTCTTAATTCTGAGCCTTTCATTCCTTCCTCTTCTCTCTCATGCATGGTGGCACTCAGACTTTATGCTTCTTCTCTCCTATTCTGTTCCTTGAGCAATGCATTAAAACAGACTGGGATCATGTTCCCTGCTAGGGTCCTATATATTCTGGGTGGAGACTTTGCACTTGGTGGCCTCCTTGTCTGTCCTATTAAAAGAGAACTAAAGTTTAACTAAAGGTGTAGCTAGAAATGTTGTATATTATGTTTTTGGCTTCTATACCAGCCAAAAGGCAACCACAGCCCTTTAGCAGGGAAGATCTCCGTCTCCAAAGATGCCCCAGTAGCTCCCCATCTTCTTTTCTGCTGATTCACTGCACATGCTCTGTGCTGCTGTCACTTCCTGAACTTAGGGATCCACTCAGTACAATATACAGTACACATAGAATAGAAATGTCAGAATTTAATAATCAGCCCTGTAGCATCAGCTTATATTACAGACCAACCTCATTTTGTGCTTGATAATTTGCAACAACCCCTAAGCTTAGCTTCTCAACAGCTGCTCAGAGCCCATTGAGCATGTGGGTGTCACAGACACTTTCTAAGATGGTGACCCCCCGTGACAAGTTTGAAGTCCTGGATCATTGCTGCTATTGAGAAGCTGAAACTTTAGGCTGGTACAATAAGTTCATTATACAGGTATAGGACCTGTTATCCAGAATGTTCGGGACATGGGCTTCGGGACAATGGATCTTTCTGTAATTTGGATCTTCATACCTTAAGTCTACAAGAAAATAATGTAAACATTAAATAAACCCAATAGTCTGGTTTTACTTCCAATAAGGATTAATTATATCACTTTAAAAAATTGGATTATTTGGTTATAAGGAAGTCTATGGGAGACGGCCTTTCTGTTATTCGGAGCTTTCTGGATAATGGGTTTCTGGATCCCATACCTGTATAAAATATGGCATTTATAGCCATATTCATTTTTAGGAGCTACTTTAAATTAGGCAGGCAGTTGGCAGATCTGGACACTCCACCTTCATTGATGTACCATGATTGGGAATCAGGGAAAAGGAAAAAGTAAATTATTCACCCCCACCGTCCTTTCTTCTTCTTCTTCTCTGAAAAGCAAGATTACCTTCATCCACAAAATGGGCAGAAAAGAGAAGAAAGTTTGGCAGGAGGACAATGGGTGCCTCTATGATAATCACAGGTAGGTACAGAATACAGTGTCTGTACTCTAGTCATTTGTCTAAAAACACATTTACTTTTGCTTTTAAATTCTACTATTTGATACTTATCAATAGTGATGGGGGAATTTGTCCCATTTCGCTTTGGCTCGAAATTCACAAAAAAATTGCGAAAAGCAAATTTTGATGCCGGCGTCAATTCGCAGGTGTCAAAAATTGATTCCGGCACCATTTGATATGCATTAACCCTTTAAATGCCACAGATCGTAGAATCTACGTTCTGTGGCAAAGGTACTTGAAATGCCACAGAACGTAGATTCTACGTTCTGCAGCACTTCCGGGTTCAGAAGCGGAGGAGCGGCTGTTAGAGCCGCTCGCTCCGTTCCTGCTCGATCCCCTGCCCCTAGGCAACGAGCAGAGCAGGGGATCGAGTGGCCCCTGGGGCGCGATCGCCCAGGGGCCCAAAAACAGCAGCAGGCACGTGTTACTTACGTGTCCTGCTGCTGCAGCCTGCACCGGATCGACGATCTCCGCCCCCACAGCACACAGACAGGAACCACGAGGCAGATGTCTTCCAGGGGCTCTTCCTGATCGCCTGCAACAGTCTCCAGCGATTTTTTCAGGTTAGTGCAACAATTACACACACAAACACACCAACACACACTTATTACAGTAATACACACTTAGATGCACACTTACACACACTTACACATACATTTTTGGGGATTGGGGGGGTCACTTACACTCACTGCACTTACACACATGTACACACGCGCACATAACATGTAATTTACCATTTGTACACACGCACACGCACATACATGGCATTGTGGCTTTTTTTTTTTTTTTCTTATCGCATCGTCTCTTTTTTTGGCTGAAAAAAATGTTTTATTGCCATTACGAATAGCGTATTCGCTAACCGTACTGTGCAATATCTTTTTTATGTTATTTCGGTGATTATATTGCAATTTTGGGTATTTTGGTGCATTTTTAGCCATTTTATTGAATTTTTAGCCATTTTATTGCATTTTCAGCTCTGCGTATGTTGTGTTCACTTGTTTCTAGCCGTATAACCTGTTTGGCCCAGCTAAAATATTCAAACTGTGATTCTGACGGCCGATAACACTAGTCTGGAAAAAAAACATTGATTTTTGTGGTTTTATTGGATTTTTTTGCATTTCACTCTTTACTGCCTTATTTTGTTTTGCCTTGTAAATTTTATCTACTTTATATCCATTTGGGGGTCTCTGTGCGCCACATAGTTTGGTATATCTATGCATATTGGGCATCAAAGTGTTCAGTAGACCCCTGGCGTTCATATTTAGGATGTTTTATGCTGATACGTTACGAAATGTGGGGCATATAATGGGGTAAAATTCAAGCTTTGTGACGATTTTCAGAAATTTGATAAAAACCGTTATGTTCAGCATTGCTTTGCAGTTTGGCAGTTTGCAGTAGAAACACTTATTTACCCATATTGGATTCGTCAGAATGTGTACTTTCTGAAAATATATGGTTTTCTGGGGTCTCTGTACTGTTAGGGGGGTCTAATGTCGCATAATACACACACCAGGTGCTCATATTGCAGCAGCCAGCGCGTCAGCCATGAAAATGTATATACACTATTGTCATTTGGGGGTCTCTGTGCGCCACATAGTTTGGTATATCTATGCATATTGGGCATCAAAGTGTTCAGTAGACCCCTGGCGTTCATATTTAGGATGTTTTATGCTGATACGTTACGAAATGTGGGGCATATAATGGGGTAAAATTCAAGCTTTGTGACGATTTTCAGAAATTTGATAAAAACCGTTATGTTCAGCATTGCTTTGCAGTTTGGCAGTTTGCAGTAGAAACACTTATTTACCCATATTGGATTCGTCAGAATGTGTACTTTCTGAAAATATATGGTTTTCTGGGGTCTCTGTACTGTTAGGGGGGTCTAATGTCGCATAATACACACACCAGGTGCTCATATTGCAGCAGCCAGCGCGTCAGCCGTGAAAATGTATATACACTATTGTCATTTGGGGGTCTCTGTACACCACATAGTTTGGTATATCTATGCATACTGGGCATCAAAGTGTTCAGTAGACCCCTGGCGTTCATATTTAGGATGTTTTATGCTGATACGTTACGAAATGTGGGGCATTTAATGGGGTAAAATTCAAGCTTTGTGACGATTTTCAGAAATTTGATAAAAACCGTTATGTTCAGCATTGCTTTGCAGTTTGGCAGTTTGCAGTAGAAACACTTATTTACCCATATTGGATTCTTCAGAATGTGTACTTTCTGAAAATATATGGTTTTCTGGGGTCTCTGTACTGTTAGGGGGGTCTAATGTCGCATAATACACACACCAGGTGCTCATATTGCAGCAGCCAGCGCGTCAGCCGTGAAAATGTATATACACTATTGTCATTTGGGGGTCTCTGTGCGCCACATAGTTTGGTATATCTATGCATATTGGGCATCAAAGTGTTCAGTAGACCCCTGGAGTTCATATTTAGGATGTTTTATGCTGATACGTTACGAAATGTGGGGCATATAATGGGGTAAAATTCAAGCTTTGTGACGATTTTCAGAAATTTGATAAAAACCGTTATTTTCAGCATTGCTTTGCAGTTTGGCAGTTTGCAGTAGAAACACTTATTTACCCATATTGGATTCGTCAGAATGTGTACTTTCTGAAAATATATGGTTTTCTGGGGTCTCTGTACTGTTAGGGGGGTCTAATGTCGCATAATACACACACCAGGTGCTCATATTGCAGCAGCCAGCGTCAGCCGTGAAAATGTATATACACTATTGTCATTTGGGGGTCTCTGTACACCACATAGTTTGGTATATCTATGCATACTGGGCATCAAAGTGTTCAGTAGACCCCTGGCGTTCATATTTAGGATGTTTTATGCTGATACGTTACGAAATGTGTGGCATATAATGGGGTAGAATTCAAGCTTTGTGACGATTTTCAGAAATTTGATAAAAACCGTTATGTTCAGCATTGCTTTGCAGTTTGGCAGTTTGCAGTAGAAACACTTATTTACCCATATTGGATTCGTCAGAATGTGTACTTTCTGAAAATATATGGTTTTCTGGGGTCTCTGTACTGTTAGGGGGGTCTAATGTCGCATAATACACACTCCAGGTGCTCATATTGCAGCAGCCAGAGCGTCAGCCGTGAAAATGTATATACACTATTGTCATTTGGGGGTCTCTGTGCGCCACATAGTTTGGTATATCTATGCATATTGGGCATCAAAGTGTTCAGTAGACCCCTGGCGTTCATATTTAGGATGTTTTATGCTGATAAGTTATGAAATGTGGGGCATATAATGGGGTAAAATTCAAGCTTTGTGACGATTTTCAGAAATTTGATAAAAACCGTTATGTTCAGCATTGCTTTGCTGTTTGCCAGTTTGCAGTAGAAACACTTATTTACCCATATTGGATTCGTCAGAATGTGTACTTTCTGAAAATATATGGTTTTCTGGGGTCTCTGTACTGTTAGGGGGGTCTAATGTCGCATAATACGCACACCAGGTGCTCATATTGCAGCAGCCAGCGCGTCAGCCATGAAAATGTATATACACTATTGTCATTTGGGGGTCTCTGTGCGCCACATAGTTTGGTATATCTATGCATACTGGGCATCAAAGTGTTCAGTAGACCCCTGGCGTTCATATTTAGGATGTTTTATGCTGATACGTTACGAAATGTGTGGCATATAATGGGGTAGAATTCAAGCTTTGTGACGATTTTCAGAAATTTGATAAAAACCGTTATGTTCAGCATTGCTTTGCAGTTTGGCAGTTTGCAGTAGAAACACTTATTTACCCATATTGGATTCGTCAGAATGTGTACTTTCTGAAAATATATGGTTTTCTGGGGTCTCTGTACTGTTAGGGGGGTCTAATGTCGCATAATACACACTCCAGGTGCTCATATTGCAGCAGCCAGAGCGTCAGCCGTGAAAATGTCTATACATATTGTCATTTGGGGGTCTCTGTGCGCCACATAGTTTGGTATATCTATGCACATTGGGCATCAAACTGTTTAGTAGACCCATATGTTTATATTTAGGATGCTTTATGCTGGTAATGATACATGGACAATACGATGCTGGAAAGTTGAAGCTTTGAGGCAATTTCCAGATATTTCACCAAAACCGCCAAATTTGGCAAAGCCTTGCGACTCAGTAGTTTGGAGCAGAAAGGCATGGGTACCCATTTTAGATTCGGTAGAATGTGTACTTTCCAAAAATGTATGGGTTTGGGGGGTAAACATATATTTCTGTGTTTTTACCCCACAAAAATGCAGTCAATGTGTTGATTTTTCATTAGCTGAAGTTACCCACGGGACTGTTTGTATGCGCTAACTTCATTTTGGGGCCTCTAAATGCCAGATACTTTGGTAAACCTATGAACAATGGCCACCAAACTGTTCGGAGGAACCCTGGCAATCATATTTAGGGTGCTTTTTCTTAGTACGTAATGACACATGGGTGATATGGTGCTGGGAAGTTGAAGCTTTGAGGCAATTTTCAGATATTTCACCAAAACCGACAACTTTGGGAAAGCCTTGCGACTCAGTAGTTTGGAGCAGAAAGGCATGGGTACCCATTTTAGATTCAGTAGAATGTGTACTTTCCAAAAATATATGGGTTTGGGGGTAAACATATATTTCTGTGTTTTTACCCCACAAAAATGCAGTCAATGTGTTGATTTTTCATTAGCTGAAGTTACCCACGGGACTGTTTGTATGCGCTAACTTCATTTTGGGGCCTCTAAATGCCAGATACTTTGGTAAACCTATGAACAATGGCCACCAAACTGTTCGGAGTAACCCTGGCAATCATATTTAGGGTGCTTTTTCTTAGTACGTAATGACACATGGGTGATATGGTGCTGGGAAGTTGAAGCTTTGAGGCAATTTTCAGATATTTCACCAAAACCGACAACTTTGGGAAAGCCTTGCGACTCAGTAGTTTGGAGCAATAAGGCATGGGTACCCATTTTAGATTCGGTAGAATGTGTACTTTCCAAAAATGTATGGGTTTGGGGGGTAAACATATATTTCTGTGTTTTTACCCCACAAAAATGCAGTCAATGTGTTGATTTTTCATTAGCTGAAGTTACCCACGGGACTGTTTGTATGCGCTAACTTCATTTTGGGGACTCTAAATGCCAGATACTTTGGTAAACTTATGAACAATGGCCACCAAAATGTTCAGAGGAACCCTGGCAATCATATTTAGGGTGCTTTTTCTTAGTACGTAATGACACATGGGTGATATGGTGCTGGGAAGTTGAAGCTTTGAGGCAATTTTCAGATATTTCACCAAAACCGACAACTTTGGGAAAGCCTTGCGACTCAGTAGTTTGGAGCAGAAAGGCATGGGTACCCATTTTAGATTCAGTAGAATGTGTACTTTCCAAAAATGTATGGGTTTGGGGGGTAAACATATATTTCTGTGTTTTTACCCCACAAAAATGCAGTCAATGTGTTGATTTTTCATTAGATGAAGTTACCCACAGGACTATTTGTATGCGCTAACTTCATTTTGAGGCCTCTAAATGCCAGATACTTTGATAAACCTATGAACAATGGCCACCAAACTGTTTGGAGGAACCCTGGCAATCATATTTAGGGTGCTTTTTCTTGGTGCGTAATGATACATGGGTGATATGGTGCTGGGAAGTTGAAGCTTTGAGGCAATTTTCAGATATTTCACCAAAACCGACAATTGTGGGAAAGTCTTACGACTCAGTAGTTTGGAGCAGAAAGGCATGGGTACCCATTTTAGATTCGGTAGAATGTGTACTTTCCAAAAATATATGGGTTTTGGGGGGTAAACATATATTTCTGTGTTTTTACCCCACAAAAATGCAGTCAATGTGTTGATCTTTCATTAGCTGAAGTTACCCACGGGACTGTTTGTATGCGCTAACTTCATTTTGGGGCCTCTAAATGCCAGATACTTTGGTAAACTTATGAACAATGACCACCAAAATGTTCAGAGGAACCCTGGCAATCATATTTAGGGTGCTTTTTCTTAGTACGTAATGATACATGGGTGATATGGTGCTGGGAAGTTGAAGGTTTGAGGAAATTTTCAGATATTTCACCAAAACCGACAATTTTGGGAAAGCCTTGCGACTCAGTAGTTTGGAGCAGAAAGGCATGGGTACCCATTTTAGATTCAGTAGAATGTGTACTTTCCAAAAATATATGGGTTTGGGGGGTAAACATATAATTCTGTGTTTTTACCCCACAAAAAATGCAGTCAATGTGTTGATTTCTCAGTAGCTGAAGTAAAGTCCTGAACAATTTGGATGTGCTAACTACATATTGGTGTCTCTAAATGCCAGATACTTTGGTAAACCTATGCATAATGGGTATCAAATTGTTCAGTGGACCCCTGGCAATCATATTTCAGGTGCTTTTTCTTGGTACCTAATATAGTTTGGGATATGCGGAGCAGCAAAATAAAACCTTTGAAATGATTTTTCAGAATTTTGAATTTTTTGTTGAAAAACCGCTATGTTCAGACAAGCTTTTATGTTTGGTAGTTGGGAGTAGAGAGACATAGTTACCCATTTTGTAATCGGCAGAATGTGTACTTTTCAAAAATGTATGGTTTTCTGGGGTAAACCTACGGTTTCAGGATTTTTTGCCTTGGAATCTAAAGCATGCCGTTTTCTGCCTTAGTGCTTTCAAAATTTGGTAATAGACTGCCGGGAGTTTTTGCTGTACAGAAATCCTAAATCTCCCTAAAACTATACATATCTGGTATTGGCACGTTCGAGAGACATAAGGCTTTCCAAATCAGTTGGATTTTCATCCGTAAAATGAAATATTTTTCTGGTATAAATTGATATACGATGAAAAATGGTAATTTTTCATTTTTTTTTGGTATTTAGCACTATAAATTTTTTTGCACAGGTGTAAATACATGAAAACTCAGGCAGATTTAGAAAGCTCAGTTTCTACCGAAAAAAACAATGTATAGTTTTCCTAGGTAAACTATAGGTTTCCCCTCAGAAAATGCCCCTAAAGTGAGAGAGCACAAAATGTTTCAAAAACGGCTGGCATTTCGCGTAACCAAAATGTGAAATTCTGCTGGCACTTAAAAGGTTAAAGTTAATGGGTACATGTTTAATTGTTGACGCCGTCAAATTGTTGCCGGCATCGGAATTGTCTCGGGCGTCAAATAACTTTTTTTTTCACCGGCAAATTTTTGTGGCAATTTCGTGAATTTATTCGCCGGCGGTGAAACCCAGAAATGCGTCACAAATTCGCATCTGGTGAATAAATTCGCACCTTACTAATTATAGAGCCGGTACCAGAAGACAGTGCTATATTGTAAAAATAATAAGAATAGTCTAGAATTAATTTGCCAACATAAAATTACTATATTTAGCATATATCACTATGATTTTATTATATTAAAATCATATTAAAGATAATATAAAGAACATATAATTTTGAAGAATAAACTAAGTATACACGGAAGAAAATAACATTTTTGTATAAACCAGATCTGAGCTGAATGCTGAGGATCAATTGCAAACTCACTGAATAGTTATGTGCCATGTGGTCCCCCTTCAAGTCACTGACTAACTCAGAGTTATAGAGCTGAAAAGCAGGAAGTAGTGTTATGGCTATTATGTTAGACATCCAGTCACTTCAGCCTTTATACATTACATTTTTGTCTAACTAACTATATTAGAAACATTTTTTATTTTACACAGCCTATCTATTTACACAGTTTTTATTTTCTCACTGAACTGTTCCTTTAAGGATGGCTTGTTTCACCTGCATGGAGAGCTCCTTTGAACGCATGTTGTCACAGCAAAATCTTCCACATACAAGCACCCCCCCCTCAAATCAACTCCTGGGCTTTTATCTGCTTCATTGATAATGACATAACGAAGGAATTGCCCACACCTGCCCATGCAATAGCCTTTGAGTCAATTACTTTTGAGCCCCTGAAATGAAGTGATTGTGTTAAAGGATAGGTTACTCACTTTTTTATGCAACCTTTTTATTCAACCCACTGAACTAAAGCTGAAAGTCTGCAGTTCAACTTCATCCGAGTTGTTTAATTTAAAATTCACTGTGGTAATGTACAGAACAAAAATTTGAAAAAAATAGTTGCCTCTGTCCAAAGATTTATGGACCTAACTGTAAGTCCAGGGTCGCACATGGATGCTGTTATAAACTCACTTGGCAGACATGACACCTTTCCAACAAAAATAAAGTAAAAAAGCTTACACTGAAGCTTTTGCACAGTTTACAAAAAAAAAACATAAGGGAAACCCACAAAGCATTTGTAGTTTGCACTTGCCAAGTTCAAGGTTTCCAAAGTTTTATATTAAAACAAAAAAAAACCCTCAAATATATTCCTCAAAACTAGATCTATTTGCAATAATTTCAAAATCAATTACCATGGCTAGTTAACAATCCTTTTAAATAGATATTATGGACTATGCTGGTTTCTATGAAGGCATATAGAATGCATTTCAATTACTAACTAAAACTATTTGGTACCATAGATAACAAAACACCCACACATTTTTTTTATTTACTTTAGGAACATTGCAGCTTGCAATGAAATTTCACAACTGATTTCATAGATGTCTTTCCAAATGACTCTACCGTTTTGTCCATTAACTATTTAGAATAGGTAAGATATAAGAAAAGAATCCTCCTTACCAAACTGTGTTTTTGCTGTTATTTTTCATATCTTATCTGCTATTTTGCCAATGTTACATTTGAATGGTATACACAACTTGCTCCCTATATCCAGAATAGTTGCTAGGCTCCCTGGTCTCGGCTCTGCTTCTGCCTGTAGCAGCTGCCTTTCACTTCAGGAGGAGCCCTCCGCTAATTATATGCCGCCAGGTCTTAATAAGAGAGGAGCCAAGTAAAAGTTCTGGACGAGCACCCTCCCACCCTCGTCCGTGTGCATTTACTACAGCCGGCTGCAGCGTGCGCGATCTGCTGGGGGGGGGCCCTGCGGGGGTTACAGGCCCTGGCCCAGTTGCACCCCCTGCTCCCCCGGTAGTTACCCCAATGCTCAGCAACTTTATGAAAGAATGGCAGAAAACAGAGGCAGCTATACAGAGACTTTCATCCTGTACTAATGTCTTATCTATGCGATTCATAGATTTCCTTCAAGAGCAACGATAGTGCTGTTGTCTTGACAGCTTAAATTCCACTGCCAAAGTTAATGTAAAAGTGGAAAAAGTAGTTTTGTTCTGTAAAGGAACCCAAAAAATATATAATTATGGCATCAGGTGCGAGGGAACCACTGATGTCAGTTAGTCTTGCAGATTTTTTGCTGACAAAGTTATAAAGAGGGTTTGAAAAGACAACATTATATAAAGAGATATTTTCATCAGTAATAGCTGATATTTTAAAGAAATCAGCAACCCTGATAAAAATTTACAAATATCTAAGGAAAATCCTTTTTGACATTAGGTGCTGTTTCTATATCTTCTGGTGAGGGCAAAAGAGACTATAAGCAAAAGGAGGAATTTTGTACATTTTCCTTCTGCAGATCTTCAGATGTTTTCGTATCAAATTATTGCCATTCTAAATATTGCTCTTTTTACCTCTGATACATTGTACAGATGTTGGAAAGATAATAATAACCTATCAGTCTACCTGACAAAATATCAGAGCATTTATCTTCTTCCCTTATTCGGTGACCAGATGTCTATGCTTTGTAACCCAGGTCTGACCACTGACTTGAATTATGTACAGGAGAGTCTGCATACAAATGGCAATGAAAAGCTCAGGGATAAATCAAAAGAAATGCTGTCCACAATCAGCCTTAAAATATATTTCTTTACTGTAGCTTGCTTTCTGTATCCACTTGTCCTAGTGTCATTTAAACAGATGACAGAGTGGATACAGAATTGTGCCATAAACCTTAAAGAAAGAACAGAAGACCCTAAAAAGGTGAGGTGACTGGCTGAAGATCTTCACCAGATGTTACCTAAGTCAGTGGCAAAACAATTAAGGAAACACAAGCATGTTGAGTCCGAAAGTTATAAAGAAGTCACAATTTATATGGTTTTTGATGGTGGTTTCAGGTGGTACACTGACACAACTAATGCAACCAATGTAATTCCCAAAGGCTTCCTTGTTAAAATAAGTTCTCTGTTTTTTTCTACTGTATTCTTTTAATATGATATAGAGAGTGATATTCTGAGACAATCTGCAATTGGTTTTTCATTTTTTATTAGCTGTGGTTTTGAGTTATTTAGCTTTTTATTCAGCAGCTCTCCAGTTTGCAATTTTAGCAATATGGTTGCTAGAGTCCAAATTACTCTAGCAACCAAACGTTATTTTAAATAAGAGATTGGAATACATATAGGAGAGGGCCTGCATAGAAAGGTGAGTAATAAAAAGTAGCAATAACAATAAATTTTAGCCTTACAAAGTATTTGTTTTTTAGATGGCGTCAGTGCCCCCGTTTAAAAGCTGTAAAGAATCAGAAGAAAAAGGCAAATAATTCAAAAACTATAAAAGATAAACAATGAAGGTCAATTAAAAATTTGCTTAGAATTAGACATTCTATAACATACTAAAAGTTAACTTAAAGGGATACTGTCATGGAAAACCGTTTTTTCCCAAACACATCAGTTAATAATGCTGCTCCAGCAGAATTCTGCACTGGAATCCATTTCTCAATATTTTATATAATAAAATATGCATTGTAGAATAAGTAATATTTCTGAATTTAAACAAGTGGCAAAATATACCACTATTATTCACCATTGACAACCTAGTGGGGTAAGTGGCATTTGTTCCTGTGTCCCACTGCAGTTAAGTCTTCATGCTTTCCACCTCTAGGGACTGCAGGACCAATTGCAGTCTATGCTTCCTTATCAGGCTGTGCTCATTAACGTACGTGTAAGTGCCAAACACAGGTGGAACGCAATTTGATGCGCAATGTGGATAGACACAATTGCAATGAAAATGTTAATTGTCATAATGTTGTACAGTACTTTCCATTGTTCAGCATCAAAATGATGTCTGCATCTGTTTCTTTAGACACAAGTCTACTGTGTTTATTGACACAGGCTGCTGTGGGAACTGTGAAGCTGCTACCTCTTTTGAGGCGGTGGTAGCAATATACAATGTGAAAACGTGACTGTGTCAAAAGGCAAACTTGTGCTAAAATTCCCCAATGATTTCATAGCACTTTAAAGTGCATTGCACAACTTTTTCCTTATATCCTTCTAATGCCCAGTAACCTCTGCAATCACCATTGCCCTGCACCCGGTGGTCATGTCAGTTGATCTTATAGTCTCAATTCTTAACATCATACAGGCCCAGATTTTCTCCCACACTCTAAAAACATACAGACGGGTTAATTGGCTTCTGACAAAATTGACCCAAGTGCTTATGAATGCAAAAGAAACCTTATACTGTAAGCAGCATGATGGGAATTATATAATGATGTATAATTTCTAGAAAGCATTGCGGAATATGTCAGAGCTATATAATTAAATTATAATAATAAGTATAATAATAACATCCCCCAGTTCCCATTGTAGTTGCAATTGCATCTAAAATCTCACTGCGAGCATAAAGAATTCATTCTGATATTATGCTGCTCTTCTAAATGAAAGCCATCAATTGATTAAAGAAAGTAGAGTTAGCCAGGCAGGAACGATATTTCATATGCCTGCTGATTGCCTTTTGAACCAGATGTACCCAGAACAGTATGTTCTGGGTACATCTGGTTCCAAATGCTTAGAGTTTGTTAAGACTAGTGGTCATAATGAAAATAATATTGTGTTTGTCTCACTGCTCCAACATATACAATATTTTACCTTAGTTATGCTTGGATATTAAAGGCATATGGAAAAAGATGGTGTTTCTATGAAAGTGAAACCTATTTAATGCTATTTTTTTTTGTGAAAGCAATTAAGGGATATCTCTACTACTTATAAAGTATTCTAAACTATAATATCAGTAGTGGTATTTTTTTTTTATTTAGTTGTACCAGTATTGAATTTTGTCAATAACAAAATATCAGTCCTAACAAAGGTTGTACAGATTAGCTCAGATAAGATTTATACTGCAACATCACAAGGATTACTGTAATATGAGGTCTGAACATTCCAATTCAAACATGAGTAACCAATGGCCTTCCATTATATGCTAAACTACAACTCCCAAGCCCCACCAATAGCCACTGTGTTTGTAGCTCAATGATACCATAGGTTGCTATGACTTCTGTTTCTGTTTATTACTTTTGCTTTTTATTCAGCAGCTTTCCAGTTTGCAATTTCAGCAATCTGGTTGCTAGGGTCTAAATTACCTTAGCATGCATTGATTTGACTAAGAGACTAAAATATGAACAGGAGTTGCCATGAATAGAGTAATAAAAAGTAGCAATAACAATAAATTTTTTGCCTCAAAGATCATATGTTTTTTAGATTTTTCAATAGTCCCCATATAAAATCTGGAAAGAATTAAGAAAAGAAGGCAAATAATTGAAAAAATAATAATCAAAAAATAATGAAGACCAATTGAAAAGTTTGGCAATTCTATAACATACTAAGAGGCAGATTTATCAAAGGCCAAGCTAAATTTTGTAATTCAAAAAAATTCGAATTTCAAGCTATTTTTGTGTATGTTGATTAGGGAATAGTCCAAAATCGATTTGAATTTGAAAAAAATTTTGAAAATTAGAATATCAAAATTTATTGTGTACTGTCTCTTTCGGCTTCAACCATTCGCCATCTAAAACCTGCCAAATTGCTGTTTTAGCCTTTGGGGGACCTCCTAGTACCTATTTGGAGTCAATTGGTGGACTTTGAAAAATCAAAGTTTTTTTGGGAAAAACTTTGATTCGAATTCGTTCGAATGCACTATTACTTTTATTCGAAATCGGCCGAATACAGACCGATTTTTTTGCAATGGCCATAGGAAAGAGGATTATGAGCTGACTATACAGAGTGGATGGTAACAAATGAAGGCCAAGTTGATTTTACAGTTAATTGCACAACGTAAGACTCTCACCTTTAAACCTAGGGTATCACTCACCAAAAAATAATGGAGTAGGTGGCCTTAGATAGGTATTGGGAGACAACTGTTAACTTATGAACTTCTAACTTAAGGAAAAGTATATGGGGTGCTCAGAGCTCAGAATAATTAACTTTTTGTAAGTTAATCTTTCTAAATGCGAATGAAGGGGTGTTGGAAGCCATCCATAAGGTAATAAAAATACAAGTATGTTCTGTTTATTGAGCACCAGACATGGCAAGGCTGATTTATCTATTTTGGAGTTTGAGCAAAACAAAAAATGGACACTGGAAATAACTGCAACAAAACTGGCTAGCATTTTTTATTAAGACCACTTTTTTAAAGAAAAAACACAAATTGAATAGTTGAGTTTTGAAGTATGTAAAAAAGTGTAAAAAAGTGAATTTTCATAAATTAGACTGTATTTATCACTCCCAGTGATAATAAAGTAAAATGGATCCTGTGAACCAGAGCATGTGCAGGGAAGCAGTATGGCAACTTTAATCCACACTGAGCTTCCAATAACTTGGCACACAATGTCTTCCTGAAGTCCAGTGCAGCTATTATGGAGGTTGATGGGTCTTGATCCAGAGTACATTCTGGGTACTATCATCACCAAAACATTTCTTTTAAAGAGACTCACCATGTATATGAGGAGGCCCAGGTGCTCTGCCCGAGTCTTCAGCAAAACGGAGCGGACATCACCATATTGTTTGTAGGGTAGGCGCTCAAGGAGCAATCCTCCATGCAGTTGTAGTAAAAAGGTCATTATTGAATTACAAGTATGGCTAACAGCCTTACGCGTTTGTGTACTCACATCAATTAATCGTAGGCCCAGAGCTTTCCCCTTGGTCCTCTTGCGTTAAGTCCAGGATGCCAAAGTAACTATAGAAGCCGTGCTTCTCTTTGTAGCAGGTTTAAATCTGTAGGATTATGTATTCTACCCTACACATGGCATGACAGTTTCAACTTGGACCATCAGTCACCAGCTCAATAAAAAGGGTCACTATTGTAGAAGACCGAGGACAAACCAATAAACATAAGAAAACCCTTCTGGAGTTCTGCAAACCTTGAACTAGACAAAACTCATCCAGACGAATGCCTGTGGACAGATGGGATGAAATTAGAGCTATTTGGTAAAGCACAAATTTCTTTGTTTACAAGGAAAATAACATCATCACTACAGGCAATGGATGGATGTTTTGGTATTGTTTTGCTGCTCCATGAATTGGGTTCTTTGCGTCAATGGATGTCATCATGAAATTAAGAGATTACCAAGACATTGTAGAATGCAATATTGTACACAGTGTCAGATAACTGGGTCTCCATCACAGATAATGGGAGTTCCAGCAGGAAAATAATCCAAACCATACTTCAGAAACACTCAGGAATGGTTAAAGACAAAATACTGACCTTTTCTGAAGTGGCCAGCAATAAGTCACAAACTAAATCCCATTGAACATTTGTGAAGATGAACCCAACGGAAAGGCTTCTTTGAAATCAGGGAAAACTGAGGCAATTTGCAAAAGAAGAGTGGTTCACACTGTTACAGAGATGTAGAAAGCTCATTTAGGCTATAAACAGACCTTGATTTCAGTTATTTTTTCTGAAGAGTGTGTTGCCATATAGTAAGTCTAGAGAGTCAATCATTTTGGCACCTAAAGCAGTTTGATTAATTATTTTCACAGTGGTGAGAATGGAAACACATTAAAAAGAATGCGTTTAGCAGGGAGAAAACTGTTCTTCTAGGATAAACAGAAACTGGATGTAAAATACTGATGTCAGGTTTCTTTATAAGGAAATTCAGATATTGCTAGGGGATCTTTATTTAAAAAGTCGAAATGCATTTTCCATATACAGTGTGCGTATTTTACAGACACACTTGGCAGAGTTATAAGGGCAGCAATTTACAGCAACTGCAGCACTGGCTCTTATGTTTCGAGACTAAATCTGACTCAGTGTTAGTACTTCAAAGTGTAAACTTTAAGTTTAATTGTGAAAATGATAAAGGATAGTTCAGGTATTAAGGGGTGCAATTGCAAAGGTAATGAATAGGAAGAGAAATGTTTGAGCAGATTATATCTAATTCTATCTCTACCTCTCCTGGGCTTGTGAAGCTGCTTTAGCACCTGGAACTTTTTAAGGGCCACAGTGTGGTCTGCATTAACAAAATGGCATGCAATGGGGCATTTGATGGCATATAGAACATGAGTTGATACATAGGTATGATATCCCTTGACTTTTATAGCAGTACCCTTTTTAGGATGGGACACTATATCCCCTATTACATCTGCATGCAATACACTGCCTTTTTTGTGCAAACAATGTACCTCTCAGTCAATATCAGCTTTACCTAGTCTAGTCTATGTCTATTTAGGGATTTTGCTTTTTTATATGAGAATGGTAGTTTCTGAAATGCTGCCAGCCAAGGGAATTCAATTTAAAAAAAATTCCAGTGTTTACAGACCAGCATTATTAAAACCACTACCACAAACAAATAGCAGTCTTTAATCTGGTTATAAACATTTACAGTATTTACTAACTGCATGAGATTACTTCCTATTACATCAGAATTTTCTATGGGTACCCCATGGCTATAAACATATTCTCCATTTCATCCAGTCTCTGAGATAGATTTCCACTCCACTATTTTCTTTTCTCTTGAGAACTGTGATTTCAGTACAGATATGGGCTGAGTAGAATGAAGAATACAGCGATAGGGTGTTTTTACCTGTTGGCTTTGCATTTAAATCTGTCTCTGTTTTAACCATCACGTTTAAATATCAACACATCAAGAAATGAATCTGATAAAGATCATAATGCATTGTAAATTTCAGAGCTGGTTAATACCTATTTGGCTCATCAAAGGAATGTCACTTTAGGTGAATGGTCGCTTACACAGCATGAAAACATTGTCAATTTAGCAAGACCAAGATTTAAAGTATGACTGAAATTATCTATTCATATATACTAATCTCTCCTCAAATGCATTGACAAAGATGTTCTATTCGCATACTTAGGGGCCACATTCAACCCCATTGCTGTATTGTAGTGCCTTACAACACAGTATAATTCCTTTCAAGAACAATTTGAAATACAGTAGAACCCCCATTTTATGTTTTTCAGGGACCAGAAAAAAAATTATGTAAAATCCAGGAAAATGTAAAATCAGGGAAATGTATTATGCATAATTTATAGGTGGGACCAGAAAACAACAATGTAAAATGTGGGAAAACTTAAAATCAGGGGATGTAAAATTGAGGTTTCAATGTAGATTAATTATACTTTGTCAGCTTGAGAAAGGACCATCGATGTCTGAAACATTGCTGAGCCTGTACATATGTAATATAAAGGTGGTTTTATTATTATGGAATGGGAGTGCTGCAATCCTTGTGAAGTTGTCTCAGTGTGGAACAGTGGGCAAACTTGCACAAATGCGAATTGATCCCCATCAAATATTCAAATATTTGACTCTGGTTGAGCAAACTTATTTCATTCTAAGAGGTATTGCCCAGGTACAGTTTAGCCCAAACTTAGTAAAAGCTGACTGAATCAACATTAAAATATTGTTTATATGCAGAGACCCTGATAAATCAGTACTGCAAGTACAATAATGAATCGTTCTTTAGCATCAACCTAGGCAGCACATACTAAGATCTCCTTTGGCTCTCCTAATTAGGGCAGTATGAACCAACACAGAGCATTAGAACTGTAAAATCTCACAATTTTCCTCCCATATGGCATTTTCTTTCTGTTTTACCTTAGGACAGAGGGCTGATGAGGATTTAGGAGAACTCCAAACTTCCCGAGTTTTGCTATCTCCACATGAAGAATCACCTTAAGCTTTAAACTCCCTGTCCATCAAGTGGAAGTTCAGGCTGGTTTATTTCTTTCCTCCAATTCCTCTGACAGAGGGTTTATGATTATGGAAAATCTTGACCAGGCCTTCATGATTGGAATCTTTCTCTTCTGGCCGAAAAAGGAGTTGGTTCTCTCTGCTAATTCAGATGAGATGGGGAGATAATTGGGTTCTTCCCGACACCATATACCGTTTGTATCAAGCAAAGTTTGTCCACCAGATATTGTAAAGAATTGGGGCCTTTCATAGGGTATCCCATTTTCATCTGTACTGGACAAAATCCAATACAGTCAAGGTTCATATGTCTGAAATGTGAGCCTTTTTGTTGATCAGGTTTCCAGAAAGAAAGAAAAAGATTTATCCACAGGGATATAAATATTGTGTTACAGAAACACTGTGTGGCTTTCTCTTTGAGCCCTTTGAGAATTCTGACTTTCAGCAGCTCTCATTCAAATCTTTTTCTTGACTGCTATTGCATTTGCCAAGGAAGTAAATGATCTTCAGGCCGTGTAAGCCAGAGAACCCTATATTAGATTTTTTCAGGAGCTAAGATAAATTGGAGAAAAGACAGCGGGCTGCTTTAATAAAGACAGATTATGTAGCAATTATACTGGAATATCTGGGGTTAATATGCTGATTATTATTATCCATTTTCTGTAGTAATTATACCGGCATGTTTGGTGTTATGTTTTGGTGAAATGGGCATGGTATTTAGTGGTGTGGCCTCACAATAGGCATGGTCAAAAATCTTGCTTATTGGTTAGGAAACCAATATTTTTCCCGTTTCTTGATTGCTGCACATTCCTTTCACTTTTTACTCACTCTTCTCTTCTACTTTTTCAGTTATTTATTTTGTAATTTATGTCTCAATCGGTTATTTAATATTACTGAGTCAGGCTCTTTCCTACATATAAATAAATGATGATGATGATCTTTCATTTGATTTTTTGAGGACCACATGGGGATAAAATAAAATTCTCTTTAATGCAATATAAAAGTAGTTTTTCGTCACATTTAGTAAATTTGCTAAAACACCTCAAATTATGACATTTCTGTTTTCTCTCTGCCCAAAGGTTACCATATTCTTCTCAGATATTGTGGGCTTCACTGTGATTTCTGCATTGTGTACTCCTCTACAGGTGGTGGAGATGCTCAATAGTCTGCTTTGATTAGAATAGAATACAGTCTTACAATGTCTACAAGGTATGTTTGAATATTTATGTGAAATATTAGCTGTTTTTTATTTATTTCTTTTTCATTTTCACAAAGACCTTGCAAGATGAGTGATATATTGAGGTTACTTCTGAGGTTGCTATTTTGTAATAATATACAATATACTATATTTTCCTTGTTGTTACCTTTAAATTAACTGTTGGTATGACGTAGACAGTGATATTCCAAGACAATTTGCAATTTGTTTTAATTTTTTATTATTTGTGTTTTTTGCGTTATTTAACTTTTTGTTTAGATGCTCTGCAGTTTGCAATATCCGCAGTCTGGTTGCTAGGGTCCAAATTACCCTAGCAACTATGCATCAATTTGGATGAAATACTGGAATATGAATAGTAGAGGGCTTCAATAGAAGGATGAGTAATAAAAAGTTGCAATAACAAAATTTTTTTTTTCTTTTTTCTTCCCCAGTGGACGGGGACCCGTCCTTATAATAGCAACACTAGCATAAGTCAATCTACACTCTCTCAATGGCTGTACATTGTGTCTTCTTTGAATATTGTTTTCTTTTTTCTTCTCTTTTTTTTTTCTCCTTTATTTTCTCGGGTTGAATATTTGTAAAGTGTCTAATGGTAAAATGTAAAACTTGTAAAAGTAATAAAAATTTAAATAAAAAAAAAAAAGTTGCAATAACAATAAGGTGCAGATTTACAAAGGGTCGAATATCGACTGCTGAAGGTAAATCTTTCCTTTTAATCCATCGATCGAACGATTTTTCTTTGAATTAAAAAAGCTAAGAAAGCCTATGGGGACCTTCCAAACAGGACATTGAAGTGTATGACATGGCGATCATCCAATCGCTGATCGGCACATTATCAGTCCCGCACCTGATTCCACCCACCTCGTTTACCCACGTGACCCGCCCCACCCCTGACATTACTGGCCTCCCCCCTACATCACCGGCCTGCCCCCATATGTCACCGGCCTGTCCCCTGACAGTTTTTGCAAAAAGTATGCCTGCTGTGACTGCTTACCTTGTGTAAGTTCTAAAAGGTATCAATACTGGAATTAACTGGACCCTGCATTGTTAACACCTCAAATTCAGGCTGTAAAGTCCTGAATTCTTCATTCCTGTAATCCTCCCTGTATTTTTCACATCTGTGACACCTCTATTGTTCATACCCCTTCACCCAAAAAAATTATTAAAAATCCTATTTTATCACATTAGTCAAGCAAAATGAACTTAAATTACACTATATAAATTATTTGAATATTGTTTCCTTCAGTTTGGGAATTCAAAATTATAGCAAACAGGCAGGAGCCATTTTGTGGACACTGTTATTAAGGCAAGCCTTGCATCATCTCAGAATCTTGTTTGTGCACCAGAATGGGAGACCCAATGTCCATTCCCATGCCCTGGCTACACAATTAAATGGTAAAGAGAACGGGGGAATGTGTGGAGAGCAGTGACATCTAGGAAGTGCTGAATGGAAAGTGAAAGTAATTGTCTGCCCCGCCACTATGCCCATGGCATAGAGGAGGGGCAGACAATATTTGATTAACAGCTGAGATTTTTAAATGAGTTTACAACAGCTATGAATGCTTTAATAAAAAATAGAAATTGGATTTCATGTTTAATTTGAAAAGGACTTTTATTATACAGATTTTTGTGTCTGGGTGACAGGTCCACTTTAAGTCCTGTGCTGTTCACACCTCAGACCCAGACTGAAAGTGCCCACATTGTTCACACCTCATACAAACTGCACCAGCATTGTGTCACTGTTTGTAGCACAGTATGAACTGTTTGTCTTAGAGTGGTCCTGATAGTTTTCCCTGTCTCCTGCTGTACTCTGCCTGCCTTATGCTCTATGTCTGTGCCATACTGTGCCAGCCCTATGCCCCCTGTGTGTGCTATACTCTGCCTGCCCTATGCTCTGTGTGTGCCATACAGGGCTGCCATCAGGGTGTACAGTTGTCCTGGACCCTTTGGGTTTTTGTGACTTAGGGGCAGGGCTGGTCCTATCAAATGTGGGGCCCAATTGGGACCATGTTGGCGGGGCCCCTAGACAAAGTGTTGCTGGCTACTGACACACCAAGTATTTAGGAAAATAAGGGCATACAGGCACAAAATAGAAAGGAAAGGGGCAGACAAGGTAACATAATAGGGGCACACAGGGTAAGAGAGAGAGGGAGGAAATAGGAGAGTGGACTGGGCCAATTAGTTTGGGGCTGGGCCGATTCAGCTTGGGAGCAGGCTTGGTTGGATTGGGGGCAGGCAGGGCCTATCAAGGTTGGAGGAAAGCTGGGCCTATGAGAGTTGGGGGCAGGCTAGACCTATGGATTTGGGGATGGGCTGGACTCTCAAAGTTGGGGGCAGGCCAGGCAACATCATGTGCTGAGGGAAATATTATCTGTGCTGCCCTGTGGTGCGGGGCCCCCCAGAGGTGCGGGGCCCAATTGGGCCCAATTGGTCCAATTGGCCTAAGGCCGGCCCTGCTTAGGGGGGCCCAGCCGTGCCAGGCTTTTTTGTTTAGCCAGGTCCCCCTGCTGTCAGAGAGCTGCAGACTTTGGAAGGGAGGGCGGGAGCTCACACACCAGCATCATTTTCATGCTAGCAACATTTCTTTACTGCCGATTGGTCACTGAAGTCTAAGTCCCTGGAAAGCTGCATGGGGATTGGATAGGTTGGAGAGGAATTTCAAACTTGACCCATACAATCCTTGTGCAGCTGTACTGGGACTTAGACTTTAGTGACCAATTGGCAGTACAGAAAGAGGCACCTAAGCTTTCGCCTTCCATTCTGAAGTCTGCATTTCCCAGACAGTATTGGTGGCTGTTAATAAAGTATGGGGGATCCCTGACCACCAATTTTTTTTAACTTGTAGGGGGGTGGCTGACCACCAATGATTTTTGTTTAATTTGTAGGAGGGCTGGCCACCAATGTTTTTTTAACTTGTAGGGGGGCTGACTTCCAATGATTTTTGTTTAACTTGTGGAGGGGGCCTGGCCACCAATGATTTTTACCACTGGAAGGTGAGGAGCATCAAGAGACCATTTAGAGAATAATTTTGGGAAAACTGGTTTCTGAGGTGCGTTTAGTAGGGAGTAAAACTGTGAGACTGGTTTACTAAGGGACAAATCAAATGCCAAAACCTCCAGCGGTCTGGGTGTTGTATCAATTTTCGTGGTCCCAAATTGCGCTCTATAGGCATGTCTAAGTTGAAGATATCTAAAAAACATGGTATTTGGTAACTGAAACTTCACTTTCAGATCGTCAAAGGGAAGCAGCTCACCCAATTCAGTGATTTGGCCCAAGTACTTAATATGACAGTTAGCCCAGAGTTGGACATCTGGAATAGTTCTCAGCTGGGGGAGATGAGGATTAAACCATAGGGGTAGGCAGCCAGAGTATTCATTCACCTTCTTGGGGAAGTACTGTAGGGCTATCTTCCACACTTGTATCGTACTAAGCATAAGTGGGGTGGTGGCGCTAATTCCTCCTTTACCCCGATACAGTAAATTTTTTAGGGCCTCATAAGAGCCCACCAGTTGAGCTTCCAATATAGTAGCAGCGTTGTGTGAGTTTGGGGCACACCACCACCAGACATTGACTAACTTAGAAGCAAGGTAATAGAGGAATAAGTTGGGGGCAACCAGTCCCCCCATGTCAGCTGGATGTTGTAACGTTGTCAGGGCTGGTCTAGGGGAGGAGGCAGCCCAACGACCTGATTTTCTGAAAAAAGCTTGTGGGTATGGCCACCGGGGCTTGTCGAAATATATACGTAAATTTAGGCAATAGTATCATTTTGAACAGGTTAATCCGACCTAGGAGTGTCAAGGGAAGGCTACACCATGCTTTAATTTTATTTTCAAATGTTGACAACAGTGGCTGCAAATTAAGTTCTACATATTTTCCCAGTTCCTTGTGGATCTGAACGCCCAGGTATTTAAAGGAATAGTTCAGTGTGAAAATAAAAACTGTGTAAATAGATAGTCTGTGCAAAATAAAAAATGTTTCTAATATAGTTAGTTAGCCAAAAATGTAATATATAAAGACTGGAGTGACTGGATGTCTAATAAAACAGCCAGAATCCAACTTCCTGCTTTTCAGCTCTATAACTCTGAGTTAGTCAGCGACTTGAAGGGGGGCCACATGGTACATTTCTGTTCAGTGAGTTTGTAATTGATCCTCAGCATTCAGCTCAGATTCAAAAGCAACAGATATGACCCATGTGGCCCCCCCTCAAGTCTCTGATTGGTTACTGCCTGGTAACCAGGGTAACCAGTCAGTGTAAACCAAGAGAGCTGAAAAGCAAGAAGTAGTGTCTGACTGACTTGTTATATATCAAATCACTCCAGCCTTTATATATTACATTTTTGGCTAACTAACTATATTAGAAACATGTTTTATTTTGCACAGCCTATCTATTTACCCAGTTTTTATTTTTACACTGAACAATTCCTTTAAAAGAAGAGGACCATTGGAGGGGGGCCCTGTACCTATTTTTGTCATGGGGGGCCCTGTACCTATTTTTGCTCCATGTATGTAATACCTGGAGTTGCCAGTAGTTGCATAAATATAAGGAACAATAGAAAGTGTCCATGTCAATTAGAAGTTTAAATTACAATATATGTTAATAATCAGAAAAATCTGCTGGACATTTATAACATGTTTTTATTTAATGCCCAAAGTGATAAGAAGGTGTTTGGAGCCATGAAAGAGGAGTATATATAATTTATTTAGGGTTTAAAAATGAATGAAGGAGTGAACTGAAGGATCACGCGTCCCCATAGCAACCAAGAGTAACCAAAACGAGGCTTGGTTGGGGAGACACACAGGAAGACGCTATAAAAGATTGGGACATGCGCAGTGAAGTTAAGGCCTCTGAAGAAGTCGCACGACGAAACGCGTTAGGCAGGTGACGTCATTGAAGTGCGCCCCGTCCTGTACACGAGGAGAAAGAAACGCCAGTGAAAACAAGCCGGGCGAAAAAACGCCAGCGTTTGTACTTTTACCATCTTAAAGATTCCTGGTGGACTCAGTGGGTGGACGTTTTTTTGCACAAGGGAAGCCTTCAAGACGGTGATGCATAGATATGCTTTTTTAACATTGTTTGCCATGTGAGTGCATTTTAATTGTTTTATTCTAAATTAAAAAAGATTTTACACTATCGCTGCTGCATGTTAATTCACAGTATATACCCGGATATTCCTCAAGATCTATTGCATGTGAGCTGTTAAGCATCCGCTTTATCGATTCGAAGGTTCTTTTCGTCGAACTACTATATGCAAGTTGAAAAATATGTGTTTGTGAGTACCCACCTATACACAAAAATTTTTTTTAAGGAAAGTGTTTAAATTTTATTCTGGTGGTGGAGAATATTACATGAGAGAAACACCTAGATGGTAAAAGATATTGGATTTTGCTGTGCACAAGAGGTGGCAACTTTGTAAAACAATATTACCCTATATCTTTCTCTCTGTGTTTGTCTCCCGTGCCTTTTGGCGCTGGCTTTTATTTTTCAGTAATCATTTTTTCGGACTTGGAGGGATACAAGTAAAAAAAGCCGGCTGGGAATAGTGGACTCAATTGGACATTGGTCATTCTTTCCTTTTTAGGATTTTTCTGTCTATTTTTGTCAAGCATGAAGTCATCAATGGGGAATATAATGGATTTGTTCCAGTTGATCCGCAAACCAGAGTAGGTAGTATGGGTGTCTAGCAATGCAAGCGCTGTATCTAGTGTATCATAAGGGTTTTCCAAAAACAGAATAGTATCGTCTGCATACATTGCCACCTTACCAATGATTTTTTTTTTAACTTGTGGTGGGGGGCCCTGGAAACAAATATTTTTTTACCAACCCTCAAGAAAAGTGGTATGCTCCAACACCCCCATCAAGAATAGTGGTATGTTCTGACATCCCCATCAAGAAAAAGGGTACAGTCCAACACCCCCCTCAAGAAAAGTGGCATGGTCCGACACCCCCTCAAGAAAAGTGGTATGGTCTGACAACCCCCTCAAGAAAAGTGGTATGGTCCGACATTTCCTAAAGAAAAGTGGTACATCCCCTAAAGGAAAGTGGTATGGTATTCTTGAGGGGGTGTTGGACTGTACCACTTTTCTTGATGGTGGTGTCGGACCATACCAATTTTCTATAGGCCCCTGGTCACCAATCTTTTAAAAAATATTCTATGGGCGCCCGACCACCAATGTTTTTTTTAAATTTGTATACGGGGAGAGTTCCTGGCCACCATTTTTCTTTTCATTTTCTATTGGCCCCATGGCTACACTACCTGTGGCACATGAGCCTGGTAGGGGTTTGTTCTGGGAGTTTAACATTTGGAAAGGGGGCCCCAAAGGTGTGTTAAATCACGTGATTGGGGGGGGTGTTATCCACAGGGGAGGAGGACACATATGGATTTAAGGGTATGTTAATGACTTACATTTTTCACATGTGAGTGATGAGTGATATGCCTGCAGTGAGCAGTGAGCATAAACCAGTTGTTTTTTTGGTGTGTTACCACCATTAATGTGGACATGGTCTTGAAAGTTCTTGTGGTAACATGGGTGTGGTTTAAAAACAGGGAGGGGTCAACACTGGATTCCATTATTGGCCCTCCACCACATAAGCGGGAAAAATCCACAGAAGTTGGTACCACAGAAGTTGGGCAGCACTGCAGTACATATATCCCTTGATATAAAAATAAATACATAAATAATGAATGTAAATTGCAAAGTGCTTTAATTTTAAGCTTTGTAGTAAAAATTAATCGTATTTTACTTTTAAGATTGCCATACATCTTCTGAAAAAGCTGTGTGATTATTGATTGGTATATGGACCTCTGCTTAGTTATGTGCCAACAAACTCTGATTTTCTCCATAACAGATCAACAGATAACAGGAGGCAAACCTAGTGATGAGGAAATATGTTAATCATTTTATTTTCTTGCATATACATTAGTGTAATGATAGCTTTTTTTTAGTTTTAATAGCTTACTTGCTACTCTGCATTGGCCCAGGGTACAATGATATGAGCACCACATTGCGATCTTCTTTGCTTCATCCATCTTGGCAAGTGCACATGCACAGTAGAGGGAAAAGCCAAAATTTAAGCAAAAGTTTAGCTTCCTTCACTCTACTGCAAATATGCTGGATCGAGGGGACAGGAGGATAAAGATGTGGAACGAGAAGATCACAATGTGATGCAGAGCAGCAGCCCAGGGTATTAGGTAAGCTATAATAATTACTGGGGTGCCTAATATTTTAACTGTCTTACTATAAAAAATATTTTCCAATTTCTTGGAAAGATGTAATATTTTTTATTTTATACTTCATTTATTAGTTTTGCTGAGAACTGAAAAATGCCAATAGGAGGAAACTATTGGTGATGCCTATATGGTGGTAAGTGGCTTACCAGAGAGAAATGACAACAGACATGCCGACAAAATAGCAAAAATGTCTCTTGACTTGGTGGCAAGTGATTATTCCTCAATTACCAAATGTGAGACTGCAGCTGAGAGCTGGAATTCACACAGGCATGTCTGCTGGCAAAAACAAATGGGAGATGAAATTCAGAGGAAAGCTATTTTATGTCCTTGCAACGTGTGCCTAGGCACTCTTCCAGATGAGTGTTAAAAAGATTTGCAGGCAAAAATGTGCTTATTCTCAGATTTCTGAGAATAATCTAAAAATGAGATGTGGGAATTATATAAATATTCTAAAGTTGTATTTTACACTTTTAGGCAAACCAGTGTCATGTGCCAGTTGGATATTCTTTTCTAAATTATGTTTTTGCATCTAAATAGTAGGACCAATGACTCTGATCTGAATCAAATTTCCAAGCTTCAAAAGCATCTAATGTTAAAGGAGAAGGAAAGCTTTTATTGCCAACAGATTAGCCACAATAGTGCAAGCTAGAACGCTAGATTTATTCTGCAAAATGCTATACCATACCTGAGTAAACAGCTCTAGACACTGTCTCTGTTTTTTTAGGATAGAATCTGCCATATAAGCATGGTGTGACATCACTTCCTGCCTGAGTCTCTCCCTGCTCACTTACAGATTACAGCAGGGAGGGGAGGAGGGAGAGAGAAAAGGGAGAGAGGAGCAAACTGAGCATGCTCAAGCCCTGCCCTGGAGGTTTAAGATGAAAACAGGAAGTCTGATACAGAAGTCCATGTGTACACAATAGAAGGAAAGAAATGCTGTGTTTCTTTTGACAGAGGACTCAGAGCAGCATTGCATTGAGGGTTTACTAGTGTATTAATATAGACCTTTCTGATAAAGCTTACTTAATTTTAGCCTTTCCTTCTCCTTTAAATCCAAAACCCCAAATCCAAATCCTGTTAAAACTTACTGTATATGTTTATCTCAATGTATAAACTGAATCCATTCATAGAAATCAGAATCAGGTGGCCCCTGTGTTGCACAGAACACAAAAGGTGAAGCTGGTTTATAAATAAGGTACAGTAAATTTTCCACTCAGACTATATATCTACACCAATTATAAAACACTGATATATATCAGGAAATGTGAACCTAGCAATCATGAAAGGTACAGTGAAATCTGTTCAAGTTTCTCCTGCTGTAGAATAAATCCGTCAGAAAAATTGAACTTTTCATATTGTTGATTTTAAATGAAAACCTCTTATTTTTTAAATTATTGTAAAACACTGCATAACTTTCTGGTGCTATAGAAAGAAATAAATGATGATGATGATGATGATGAAATCAGTGACTGGTAATATTTAAAGCAGTATAGCAATGTACTGTTTAAAAACAGCAGTGATTCTATATTCATCACATGTGGTTAAAAGGGATTATCGTTTTGGTGATTTAATTAGACACTTTTGGTCCCAGCTGCAGTAGTAGAACCCCACGTAAATACCAACAATCATACCCTCTCTCTGCAAATACTATTATTCAGTCATCATACAGTCCTCATACATACCTCATACATACATGGCTCATCACACTGCACTCCATTGCTATGTTCCCAATCCCCATAGCATATCATAACCTACTATCCTGGAAGTGGGTTCAAGGATTAAGGAAATGTATTGTGAAGTCAATGTTTTTTTGTCAGAATCTGGAATACAGAAGTTAATATTTTGCTCATGCTTGGTGCATGTGCTGTGATATACATTTCTAAAAAAAATATTTGACATTATGTGGAAAATCTGCCTTTCTTTGTGTCCTTGAAGTTGAGAGCATATAGTATTTATATTTACTTCTGCCTTACTTTTTGTTTGTAGCAGTAACAAACAAAACAGATGTACATTATTATGTATGCTGTCCTATTTCAGTGCCCTGTGTTGTGGGAGTTGTTGGCTACAAGATACCATGCTTCTGTCTGTTTGGGGATACTGTGAACACAGCCTCTCGAATGGAGTCTACTAGCCTGTATATGTTAAACATTTTTTATGCAGAAACCAGAATTCAGCCCAGGTTTTTAGGTAGGTTTTTACTTTTCTCTGGATTGGGTAGAAGGTATGAAGGACTTATTTAATCAAAAGTGTGAGCTTGATGGTAAATATGGATGCAAAACTTTTGCGCAGTAATGCCATTTATAACTTCAGGTACTTATGCCCATACATGCTCCTTGTACTTGTGTGTATTTGTGTTGCACCCCATATTAGGGAATCTGATAAAGTGTGTTATAGACAGGCTGCAAGGTGCTTAGACTGAATTCCCCTGTAACGACTACTACTGGACTGATGTAGACTAAAGAATCGGGCAGGTACAGTTAGGATCAGCAACTCGTGACAGGGAGAGACCTGCTCAGAGGTTAGGACAGTCAGTTGAAGGAAACGTCAATCAGGTTGTGGTAGCATGCATAGGTGATTATCTAGAGCTGCTTTGGAGGTCTAGCCAGGTCATACACAGAGATCAGAGATATGCAGCACCAAGGGAATAGACAAAGCAGGTGGTCAGGAAACAAGTTGAATCATACATAGGAGTCAACCATAATGCAATACCCAAGGGTTAGGAATTAGCAAGGCTAAGCAGGCAGAATTCACAATCTAACTAAAGCAGTAACACGTTACTCAATCTCTCAACGAAATATGTTTGCTCAGGCAACAAGAGAAGAAAGGCAAAGTCTATTAAAAGCTTTCTCCTGTTGCTGTTTTGAAGGAAGGTGCAGGTAAGTGTACCATTGCTGGAGCATGCACGTGACACCCCACAATTTCTGAACCTCTTTTATAATAAGATATTTGTCACCTGTCAGAAGAAGAATGCACCTTATACAGTAGGTCTTTTTTTATGTGACCTTCTCATGTAAAAGCATAGTGACAGGTTTTGGATGCCAGTGAATTTTTCCGGTGGTTTCGGTAATTTATTCGAATTCGCCACTAATTCACGCCTGGCGAATAAAACCACCTATCACTAGTAATAGCAAAAATATATATTCATTGTACACTAGTGTTATGTGATTAGTGTGATATTTATGCTTTAAAAACACAAATCTTGCTTACCTTCTTGGAAAGAATGCCAGAATGGGCATAGGTCAAGACTGGAGGTCACAGACTGTAATTGCCCTAGAAAACAACTAGCTCAATATCTTGAGTATGGTATCTGTCTGCTGGAATACTTGCTGCATAGGCCTTTGGGCACACTGGAAGAGTGGCTTGGCTTGTCCAAGCTAAGTGTGCAAAGGCCACTTTTGATAAATCCTCTTGTAGAGCCCTGCAGACAGGAGCACTGGGGACGCGTACTCCTGTACGTGTGCTCCATACTTATGCAAACCTGAAATCTGGGCAGTCCGTGGATACCCTACCTGGGTGCCTCTGCTGATTGCATGCTCACATTACCTTCTCCACCCGAAGTTAAAAGTACATTTTTTCGCTCTGACCTGGTTGAGCCGCCTCTGTAGTGAAGTCACTTCTGTCCAGCAGTGACATCACCTTGAATGATAGTGTCAGCAGGTCCAAGTCGGGATATGAGTTAGCTGGTCCAGGTTGGGCACAGGTCTGCCCAACTGGATGCATGCAGGACTCTACACCACAGTCCCATATCAGGCCAAGACAAATTGAGCCAGTGCAGCAGTGAATTCTAAATAGTTCACAATATGGACCAGATTCAGTTCAGTGAGAAAAAGTTATCTCATGGTTTATCACGTGAAAAGTCATGGACAAGATTAAAAAGTAGTATAAGGAGTATAAACTTTTCTCCTAATTCAGTTTCAGTTTTTTCCTATAGACTTCAATAGAGTTTTCACGAGATAAACCATGAAATAAATTTTTCTGAACTGAATTGCATCTCAAATTAAATCTCGTCCATGACTTTTCAACTTTTTCTGACTGAACTGAATCTGGCCCTATGTTGCTTAAGCACTGCACTTTTTATATGACTCTCTTTCAGTATAATATGAATCCGACTAAAGATGGCAATTTACAGGTTTATACTTTCTTGTCTGAGACTATCTCAGATCAGTGTTTGTTTTCTAGCAAGCTTGGAAAGGGATATACAGAAATTAAGACTGAATTTTCAGGAATAGTGAATAGAACTATTGCACCCTCTATAGCCCATTTTGTACAGAATATGAATTTTATATTGTATATGTTTTAAGTGCTGTAGATGTTTGAAGTGGTTATCGTGTATGTATAGATAGTATGTATATCTTTATTTATATTATGCAGCACTTCTGTAGCTTAGTACATAATTAATCTGTTTACTACATATATGATATGCACCTGAACATTCACACTTCATTTGTGTTTTCTAAAATGTTACCCACATTCACTGCCTAATAAAAGAATGTGTAATTCTAAACAACTATGCAATTGTATTACATTTCTTGAAAGAAGCGTTCTCTTATCTAAGAAATCCTTATCCCGGCTTCCCATAAAGCAAAGATTACTTTATAAGCTCCTTCTTGGGATTTTCAAAGCCCTTCATTCCTCTGCACCTCAATATATCTCTATTCGTGTGTCTCCATCCCTGGCCAATCCCTCCATTCTTCCCATAGCAACTGTTTGGTCACACCACCCACGTCTACTTCTGTTTCAGAGGGCCCCATACACTGCCCAATGAGCTGCTGACTTAATCAGTTGGTAGAAAGAGATAATGTGAGTTTTACCCTACTGGAGCCTATTAAGAGATGGACTCTTGAAGACCAGTCTAACCATGCAGCTATAATTGCATGTGGTAGCTGCAAATTTTCCAATAGTAATAATGCTCAAGAGCTGCAATCTATAAAGCCAGTCTCAAGGGATATAGCCACAATCCACAAGGGCCCAAATATCGAGTTTCAAAAATTATACTCCAGAGAGTTCTATTCAAAGTTAAAAATCAAAAAAGGATCACTCTGTGGTGCTCGCTTGAATAACTCTGGGCCGGTGCAGTTTTCTGCTGATAAGAGCACCGGCCCGGGGTTTCAGGTAAGTAAATAAAATCACTTGGGGGTGCCTAACATTTGGAAAGTGCAAGATGACTTTCCTTCTCCTTTAAGAGTGGCTTGGATGATGTCTTGGATAGACATAATATCAAAGGCTATTGTGATACTAAACTCTATAGTTAGTATAGATATGGGTATATATAATTTATGTGAAAGTATGGAGGGGTGTTTGTATGGATGCTGGGTTTTCATTTGGAGGGGTTGAACTTGATGGACTTTCTCTTATTTCAGCCTGATTTAACTATGTAACTATGTAACTGATGAAAACTGATAATTTCTGCAAAGTTTTGTAGTACATTGTATGAATATTTACAGTATCTAATTGCCTTTCCTCAGAATATGTACTTTCCAAAAATATTTGGTTATGTGTGGTCTTCTTAATGTGAGGGTAATTACACATAAAACACATGCAGGGTGCTTGTTAGTGATGTGCGGACAGGACCCTAACCTGCAATACCTTAACCTGCACCAGACCCTAACCCAGGGGTGTCCAAACTTTTTGCAACAAGGGCCAGTTTTGGTGAGGTGAAAATGTGTGGGGACCATTCAGCCTGACATTCTTTGAACCATTTACATTATTTAACTCATTTAAACAAGGAATCACCTAGCCGTAGCAGTAATATTTGGGCACAGTATTGAAATGATCTGCCACTTGGTCTATACTGCTGCCTGTGTGCTGAAGGTATTAGCAATAGACACGTACTGGCACATAGTGACGCGCCGCTCTCAGATACTTCTTTAGGACTGAAGGTGCACTAGATGTACTGACGTGCCAGTGAGTAAACTAAAGAAGTATGCGAGAGCAGCGCATCACTACATGCCAGTACGTGTCTATTGCTAACACCTTCAGCACACAGGCAGCAGTATAGAACAAGTGACAGATCATTTCAATACTGTGCCCAAATAATACTGCTACACGATTCCTGTTCGCACTGTGCTGGGGGTGGGGCACATTATTATTAATTTCATGATGGAGGCTGAAAACGGGCCGCAATTGGCCCCCAGGCCTGACTTTGGACATGCCTGCCCTAACCTGTAAAATGTTGCCATTGTAGAACCCGTGCCTGTACCCATGTCTTCTTGCTCTGTATGTTTCTTCTGTATCGGCATCTTGTTAAAAGACGGGGAATCTTCTGGAGCTGAGGAGGAGTGTACTTCACCAGTCTGACCTTCACCCAACCCTAACCTGAATTGGTTGGCCAAATTTCAACCAATACCCACCCAATTGGTGGTCAATCCGCAGGCACATTACTAGTGCTTATATCTCAGGAGGCAGTGACAGCCATGAAAAATCATATCCACTCTAATTTTGGGATTTCTCCATGGTGCATACATAGGAAATCCTACCTCTTCAGGATATTAATATTGGCATATTAGATTTGAAGGGGTAAAATGTAAGCTTTGAGACTCTTTTCAGAAATTCATAAAAACTGGCAACGTTTTGTGGTTTAATAGTTTGGAATAGAATGATAGATTAGAATCCAATTTATGCATTTTGGATTAAGCAGAATGTATTCTTTGCAAAAATATAATTTCCTGGTATGAGCTTTTTTTTATGGTGTTTCCCCACACAGAATGAAGTAAATATGCATCATGACAAAAACCACTCATTTAAGTGAAACAATGCAGTTTGGTAGTCTGAAGTAGAAATTTATAACAAATCCATTTTGGATTTATCAGATACTTTTGGTATCATACTCTATAAATCTCCATAAAACTATACATATTTGGTATTGGTATATTTCTGGAACTTGGAACTTTTACAAATCAGTTGCATTGTAGGTTTATGACATGTCTTTACATGTTTTTTTTTTCCATTTACCGTATGGGCTATTTAGAACACTGCTTGGGCAATGTAAATCTAATGTAAAATCTTAAAGACTAGGGGGCAGATTTATCAAGGGTCGAAGTGAATTCGACGGAATTTTCGAAGTAAAAAAATTCTAAATTCGAACTAATTTTTTGGATACTTCGACCATCGAATAGGAAACTACGACTTCAAATTTATTTTGATTCAAAGTAAAATCGTTCAAATATCCAACCATTCGATAATCAAAGTAATCGAAGTAATCGATAATCGAAGTCTCTTTAAAAAAACTTCGACTTCAATACTTTGCCAAATTATACCTGCCAAAGTGCTGTTAGCCTATGGGGACCTTCTACAGCATTTTTCGAAGTTTTTTGAAGTCGAAGTAAAATCGCTCGATTGTACGATAAAATCGTTCGAATTGTGTGATTCGAAGTATTTAATCGTTCAATCAATCGAACGATTTTACTTCGACAGAAGAATACACAAATTTGATGAAAAAAGTTTGAATTCGATATTGAATTTGAAGTATTTTAATTCGATGGTATTTTTTACTATGAAATTCGACCCTTGATAAATCTGCCCCCAACTATTTAAAAAATGAACATTTAATATAAGCTTTTTTTGTATTTGTTTCTCTTTAAGTAAGACACTGTGTTGTACCATTTTAACCAGTTATGGGGTAACATTTTTTTTTAAACCTGGTCTGTGTACAGTATTTTGCATATAGTTGCTGTGTAATTAGGTTTGAAAAATGAACTGAAACATTCTGAAAGCTTGCTGTGAATATCATCTTAGTTAGCCAATAAGAGTATCAACTTTACACCAGTTTTGTAATGTTTTATATTTACATGCTTCAGTTGTACACACATACTGTACCAAAATAAAAAGGAAAATGCAGTTTGCTACTGCGGCCACCAGATGTCAATATTATCAAGCGGCATGGAAAATAACTTCACAAACAATTGTTAGGTCTAAGTGACTATTTGAATTATATTTTGAGGAAGTTGAAAGTGGAAATACTGTATTTAATAAAATTAAGAGTATAACTAGGCTGATCAGGATAGTCAACTCATAAATAAAATGTATTTTATATATATATATATATATATATATATATATATATATACCAAGACCAATGTCAGTACTGCAAATTTACCACCAATGTACTTGCTAGTACATTTGAAATACACTCTTATTCCAACCCTGATCCACTTCATATCACAGACCACCACCCCAGCATATCCTGCTGCTATTCTTCTGTAACACTCGCTTAGAGGGGCATAACTACAGAAGAGGCAGACCCTGCGACTGCATGGGGGCCCAGGAAGTATAGGGGCCATGTGGCACTAATTCATATACAATTTCAGTAAATATTGGTAAAACAAGTCAATCTCTAGACATTTTGGGGCCCTGAAAAATAATTAGCTGTGGGGCCCAGTAATTTCTAGTTACACCACTGCTATCTTGCCTATAAAGGCTTTGTCAGGCTAGGCAGTTAGAACACTTGGACTCTTTAAAAAGCTAATCACTGATTGGTTGCTATAGGTAACTGCCCATAGGCAAATTTGCCCAGTGTTGATAAATGAGCCCCAAGGTCTCTCTAAGGCAGAACAAATTACTGGGCCTTGTTGATTTCAGGATCGCTGGAACATCGAGTAGATCAACTGATACAGGCCAACGAGAAAGGACAACTCCTTTCTAATGGCCAGAAGGTCCCCATAGGCTTGGCTAAATTTTTTGGTCGTAGGCTAATCCTTCGATCGTTGGATTAAAATCCTTTGAATCGTTCGATTCGAAGGATTTAATCGTTCGTTCGGACGATTATTCCTTCGATCATTCCATCGAAGTATTTGCGCAAAAAAAAAGGATTTTCATTCCCAGTCGAATATCGAGGGTTAATTAACCCTCGATATTCGACCCTTGATGAATTTGCCCCTAAGTGTTACAGTGGTTTATTTGTCTTGATTACTAGGGATGCACCGAATCCACTTTTCTGGATTCGGCCAAACCCCCGAACCCTTTGCGAAAGATTCGGCCGAATACCGAACCGAATCCGAACCCTAACTTGCATATGCAAATTAAGGGTGGGAAGGGGAAAACATTTTTTACTTCCTTGTTTTGTGACAAAAAGTCACGTGATTTCCCTCCCCGCCCCTAATTTACATATGGAAAGTAGGATTCGGTTCGGCCAGGCAGAAGGATTCGGCCAAATCCTGCTTAAAAAGGCCGAATCCTGAACCGAATCCTGGATTCAGTGCATCCCTATTGATTACCCACCACATTCATTCCTACAGTATGTGTCCAGCTGCATATCAATCAAAGGTCTACCCGCCAAACTGTGACCCGAATAATGTCACCAAACTAGTAGATCTTTATCTGTTTTACTCATCCTCGCACAGGGCCAAATCAGATCTGCACTGGAGAGTCTGAAGAGGGGGAGTCGGCAGCTTTCTTCTGCCCCTGTATGACCTTTACTGTACTGTATTTGAACTATGCTCACATATGTTGAACCTGTCTCTATCAGACTAATTACTGAGAGTATGTGCTTTTTATGTGCTCCTTATTCTAAGTCTTACTTTCTGTTTTGCTTAAAAAATGTATTCAATCCACACCTAAAGTCTAATAAATACATGTATATTAAATGATTGCTTGATCTTCCTTCTGCTTTTCAAGGAATTTGTCTACGATTTACTTTTGAGCTGTCAGTTGTTCTTATTTCATGTTATGTTTATCACTAGCTTACTGGAGGGACTTTAGTAGGGCATTGGCATAAATCATGCAGAAGATTGTTGGTAGCCAATCAAAGGATATTTAGAAATAACTTGTGTTATGAGAATCTGATATAATATCGGAACACTTACTACAGATTGTCCCATATGTTTCTGTGTGCAGTCTTTAGCAGAAGATGGAAAATAACTGGTATCATAGGAAGAAAGAACAGTATATATATATATATATATATATATATCCTTTATTCCATATAAATTGTATTATTAGGGTTTGGGTCATAAAGGCACTTATATGAACTTATAGAAGTACTTACCATGCCAACCGTTAGGTCCTTAAATTATATGTAAACTATTAAAAAATATATGTAATTTGTTAAAGGTACTTTTCTTAGTTTTTTGCTATTTACATTAGTTATTTTTTTCTGTTTCAAAGCTAGTGAAGGAACAGTAACATCAAAAATCTATAGTGTTTTAAAGTAATAAATAAAGTAATAAAAAAATATAATGCAGTGTTGCCCTGCACTGGTAAAACTGCTGTGTTTGCTTCAGAAACACTACTTTATATAAATAAGCTGCTGTGTAGCAATGGGGGCAGCCATTCAAAGGAGAAAAGGCTCAGGTTACACAGCAGATAACAGATAAGCTCTGTTGAACATAATGGTGTTATCTGTTATCCACTAACCTGTGCCATATAGCCTTTTTCAATTTCCACCATTGCTACACAGCAGCTTGTTTATATGAACTATAGTAGTGTTTCTGAAACAAACAGATCAGTATAACCAGTGCAGGGTAACATTACATGATATTTTCATTACTTAAAACTTTCATTTTTTGGTGTTACTGTTCCATTAAGCTGTTTAGCAACTGCTTATATAATGAATGGACAACAGTGTCACATGCCAACTGTATGGTTGGAGAGATATTTCAAAAGGAAAACAGAGAACACTGATGTTGCTCAGCTAAGGAAAGAAAAAAGAAAGGTCATCTGAGGTTTCTGATCTTCGGCATGTCATTTTGACATTGGTGGTTGGAAAGCTTTTGGCGGGGTTATACGGAATAGGATACTGGAATACATATCAAATTACAATACCTGTACTATGAGTTTGTGCCAGCATGGCAGGCCTAGGGCAGCGAAATTTTATGGACGGCATGCCACCCAGCCGCTTTAGGAACGCATCATTCCTGCACTGTTCGCATGTGGGGGTTGTTGTGGGGTTTCCTGTTCTATGGTTAATAAAATAAGTGGGAGCACATGACTCTTCTTCTTTGGCCTTCACCTGCTAAACAGAGTAGCGGCTGCTGGGGAGCATCGGGCCCAGTGCCCTAGCAAAGAAGGAAGCATCCACAGCAAAGCAGGGACCCCTTTAATGAAAGAGTGTGAGAATGTGACAGACTATTACTGTGTGTACTGTATGTACTAGTACACATTTGAAGTGTAAGATAGTTGGAAAGAGCAGCCTTTAGCTCCAACATTGATAGATTGGAGGTAGCACTTCCAGGCAATACCTAAATAAAAAGAACTAGAGTTTGGAAAGGGACTGAGGCTAGAAATTCTCCCTGAGGTTTTCACAGGAGGGGATGTGAACACATTACAGAACTTGCGGAGCATTTCAGCAGCTGAATTCATAAAATCTTCATTTATTGAATATGATTAAAAGCATATATATCATAGCTGTGACATATACCCCACAGGAGGAGATGTGGACTACTAGTGCGTATTCCAATAGATGAACTTAAGCCTACCAACTCTGACTTCACTGTGGTGCAAGTGTACATGTGCTCTGATTTGAAATTTCAGTTTGTTGTTATTATACTGTTGTTGTTATACTGTTCTCATATTTCACTGTGCATAATATTTTGGTGCAGTGGGACATCTGTTACTGTTGCTCCTTTATTGAATTGTTTGCATAAAAAAGCATAACACTGCTGATCATTCTACAGTTCAGATAAACAGGATTGGATGCAAAAAGTTGTGTATTATATCATAAGCATATTAAACTCAGGCACTCCATATGACTCAAAAGTCAAACTAGATGCTAATCTTCCATGTGGAGAGGATTTATCACATTTGATAAAAGAGATACATTTACATGTTACATGGTCTGTATAAAGAATGCAGAAGCTGATGTGCCCCATTAGGCAGTGTCATTGTGATAAGGTTGCATCCTAACTGAGTAAATCAAGGGTACTATCAGTTGTGGGTAAAAGACCATACCTGTGCATTTCTTTATTTGGCATGACCTCATTTAAGAAAACAACAGACTTTTACCTTCTTAATGGCAGACCTGTCCTTAAAGGGGCAGGGATTCAAATAGTACACGATTTAACATCTAGTTTCCCTGTTGAGTCATATGGCGTTTCTGGGTTTCACATTTTCGATATATTATGTGTGTATATGAGGTGGTCAAAACAATGGTGGTGGTGTTTATTAATATGGAAATATATCCCCATTTATTGTAAAGTCTGAATTCTAAGCAAAGTGCATAATGTAGATTCCAGTTCTTTAAGTAATGGTAGACTGGGTGTCTGTTGAATACAGCCAGTATGAAGAATAAATTGCTATCCAACACCGTATTAATAAATATTTTGTTGTCTGGTGTCTCCATTATTTTCTGTATCTGTGCAGAAGTTATTTTGGGAAGAGCTGCAAATATTTCTAATTTTATAGTGAATGATTAGTTGTCACCATGTATTAGCTGACAGCCATGAAGACATGTCCATGTTAATGGTGATTAAACATTAATATTTTGCCCTTTAGAATAACTCCATAATGTGCCTTTTACCTTGTAAAGGTAATTACCATTAAAAAGCTTTCAAAAGGCCACATCATCTAAAAATAATTTTTGCACAAACTCAGATATCCTATGTAGTCCCGTGAATTTCAAGATTTTCAAGTATGGCTCTTTTCATCCTTGCTTAAGAGATGGCTTAATGCCATGATTACTATTTAAACAGAAACTCTGGTCATGAAAGAGAAAGACACTCTGTCATTTAAAAAGTTCCCATAATAAAAAATATATTTCAGTTAATGGCTTGTCTGCTGATTGTTGCTTTGCCTGCAACATGGGAGCAGAATATGGTGGCCATTGATTTTCTCCTACTAAGGAGCATGTGGGAGGAAGATGCTAACAAAATATACATATCTCCTTGGAACAATGATAGAGTAAAAGAAAGATCCATCCTAGCATGACCTGTGCTCAACACCATGTAAAACATTTCTTTCTTTTCACTCCTTTAGAACATTAATGAACTTTTAATGATAAAATGCAGCATGTCAGTGGGTTGTGGGCCCATTAGTTGGTGAATAATGCTATTCATCTCTAATAGCATTCTTTTTATTATTTTCAAAATGCCATAGATCTTGGTATCTCCTGTGCCACATGTGCAGCCTCTTCTAAAATAAAATAGAACTTTGATGTCATTAATTAAACTTTAGAGAATATGCCATAAATATATATTTTACCCTTTGCAGAATATTTGTATGCCTAGATATTTTTAAGTGTTAGTGAACCCCAAATTCATCTCAGCAGAAATGTGCATACTATATGTGCATTCAAGAAGGATTTAAAAAGCGTAGTAGGGTGCAGCTGTTGCATATGATGTACAGAAGACCTATTCACTTAAATAATACTCCCCTAAATGCCTGCACACATCACTCTTCTTATGTGTGCCTCAGGGACCTGTAGGAGGATCAGACACAATTGCGCTAAAAACAATTGAAGTCCAAATGATGACAGTTTTGGCTCTCGTCATAAAAAAAACATGCGCACAGGATTCTTTAGGAACAAGTTTGCCGCTGTGGGAACCCTAGAGCTAGCTGCACCTTCAGAGGTGGCAGTAGCACCAGGGTTCCCCTGTGTCAATAGACTCACTTGTGCAAAATCTGGACTGAGCATGGTCTGATGTGAATGATGTACAGTACAATCCTTGTAAAGTGCTGCAGAAATGAAATAAATAAACCTATAAGCAGTCAGATGATTTGTGAGTGTTTCTTAAGTTGAATGTATTAAGCCTAACGATGTCAGTGGTAACTATACACTGCAGCCACCACTGAGAATATTTCCCAACTCCCCTATACTGACTTTGAGATATGTATTTAAGATTTCACTACAAGTTGCTGTGGTGTGTATACAAATGGCCTGTAGATGTCACTGTGCCCAGAGTTATACTGTGCATATTCCTGACATCTTAAAAGTGTAAGTTACTGTTGTGAAATGGCTGCATGAGTCTCTGCTAATAAAGCACTGTTATACTCTACTCATCCTCGGCTACCCAAACCATAACAGTTGCCATGCATTCTGTGAACATTTTATGACTGCAGCAGTAACTATAGTCTATAGCATTTCACCTATCGAATTGTGTCCATATCTACATTTGAGAATATAATTGTTGAAATGCAGCAGTACAATAAAAAATTTTGTAGAGCATTAATCTTTTCTCTACATTCAGGTTTAATTGCTAGTGTCACTCTCCACTACAAGTGATGCCTTATATCTATAGATATATATTATCATTGCTCCCACATAAATTTTAATTGGCTTCACCTGAAAGCATAACACATTTATTGGAAAATGTATATTTATTTTAAACCGTCTGTAAATGTTTTTATTCCAACATCCTTCATCATGTTTATAACATTCGGTTAGTTAAGGCATTTCATGTTTGTTCATGCTAGAAAATGACTCATTCTGTTCAACCTCGTTCTCACTTGTCTTGAATTATGAAATTGGTTCCTCTGGGTAAATCTCATTATCACGTTCTTGCAGTTTTACTCCGTTGCTTCCAGGCACATACAAAGGTAGCCTGGGAATGCAGTAAAATTCCCAGCGTACCCAATAGGAGCTCCTTGTTATATACAAGTCACAGTCTAATAACCAGTGGGAATACTGTACCTACATATACAGTATGCACTATAAAGGCATACTACAAACATATAGACTAAATATAAATGCACTGCAAGTTACATTTTACAAAAATAATTTGCATTACTGGATTGCAAGTAAAGAGCAACTCATAGTTTTGTAAAAAAAAAAACAAAAAAAACATCAAGGTGATTGTACAGCAGATTTGTGTACACAATTACTCTGGAAAAACTTTAGCGGTTGTATTCAGACCAGTTTGAGAGTTTTCAGCTGAAAGATAACATAAGGAACTGAACTAAGGTGAAGCAGTCCAGGCAAATAAAATGTAATTGCCAAAATTATGCTACTGCTCTGTTTTGAAAGATGAAGTAGACATCCAATGTACCATGGTACAATGTTTCACAAGAAAGTGAACCTATAAGGCGTACTGAGAGAATCAGAAAATCAGCACAACGGCAGTGGCACAGAGCACAAATACTGTATACAGAACTTTAAGGAGCCAATTCAAAAGCTAGTATTTTTTAAAAAAATGAATCAATTCATGCAGTGACTGTGGGAAACTTTGCATCATGCCACAGACTGCAGAAAGGACATTAGCAATATCAATTTTTATTGTATAATAACATAAGGTGATAGAATAAAATACTGTAATGTAATGTTGAGGTACAAAAATTAAGAGAAGTGACCAGGGACCGGGTAACAAACACATAACAATGTACAAAATAAATGAGAGAAAAATAAAATAAAAATAGAGGGGGACTCTCTGAGTTTTGCTTTTAGTAGTTGCATTTCTAAACAATACACCAAGGGGCAAATTCACTAAGATTCGTAGTTGCGCCAGGCGCAACTTCGCCTGGCGTAGTTTCGCCAGCGCTCCGCAAATTCACTAAAATCTGAAGTTGCGCACAGGGGTAGCGTAAGGTTGCGAAGTTGCGCTAGCGTTGATTCGCTAAGCAAAGTTACGCTAGCGATGGTTAATTTGAATACGGCGCCGAATTCAAATTTCAGAAGCACTACAAATGCCTGGGAAACCTTCAAAACATCAAATAAAACTTTTTTTTTTGCCCTACACATGTGCCCACTGTATAGTTAAGTTGCCATGAGTTAGGAAATGTAGGGGGGAAGGAGGTGAGCCCCAAAAATTTTTTTCGATCTTTTTCAGCCTATCACCCGTAATATAAAAAAAACGAACTTTTTGAACTTTTTTTGAAGCAATCCCTATCTACTCTATTGCGCTTCGCCTGGTCTGAGGTGGCGAAGGAAGTCTAGTGTAAAAGTTAGCGTTCAGTACACTGCGCGCGTTAGTGAATTTGCGTAGTTACGTCCGTATGAAAATTCGCCAGGCATAAGGGGGCGACGTAACACTAGTGAATTTACGCCAGCATTTGCGAAGTAACGAAAATGCCCAACGCTAGCGAATTGACACTAGCGTTAGGGGCTTCGGCGCTTAGTGAATTTGCCCCCAGATTGTCTGTTTTTGTCTGTATAATCAAGGAAAGGGGCCCTGGTCAGGAAAGGGTAGAAAGTATCTAGTGTATGTTTCTATCATTTGTCACATTCACATTTGTGCCAGAGGACCCCTTAGAAAGGGGTAACAAAAATGTGTAATAATAAATAATGTGTATTTAGGAGGCATGTATTTCATAATTTATGAACTAATTCAGGTTTGATCCATATGAGTGAACCGTGTAGTTTCTATAAACAAAATTATGGAATTATAAAGGAGAACTAAACCCTAAAAATTAATATGAATAAAAATTCCATATTTTATATAATTACCTTATTGCAACAGCCTAAGGCTAAGGCCACACTAGGCGATAGCGCCGCGATTTGACTCGCGGCGACTTTTTGCCGCGACTTTTAAGCCGCAATCGCTGGGGAAACTCTTGCGCTGGCGTCTATGGGGAATCGCCAGCGTAAAAACACACGCGGCGATCTTTTTTCTATTGTCGCTCGAAATCGCCTAGCGAGGCAATTTCAAGCGACAGTAGAGAAAAGATCGCCGCGTGTGTTTTTACGCTGGCGATTTTTCGCGATTCCCCATAGACGCCAGCGCAAAAGTTTCCCCAGCGATTGCGGCTTAAAAGTCGCGGCGAAAAGTCGCCGCGAGTCAAATCGCGGCGCTATCGCCTAGTGTGGCCTTAGCCTAAAGTTTCAGCTTCTCAATAGAAGCAATGATCAAGGATTTCAAACATGTCATAGGGGGGTGACCATCTTGGAAAGTATCTGCGACACTCACGTTCTCAGTGGGCTCTGAGCAGCTGTTGAGAAGCTAAAGGGATACTGTAATGATGGGAAGGTAATAAGATAACAGATCCCTAACACAAAATAACAGCTCCCTGGTAGATCTAAGAACAGCACTCAATAGTAAAAAGTCAAGTCCCACTGAGACACATTCAGTTACATTGAGTTGGAGAAACAACAGCCTGCCAGAAAGTAGTTTCACCCTAAAGTGCTGGCTCTTTCTGAAAGCACATGACCAGGCAAAATGACCTGAGATAACTGGCTGCTGGTTCAGGTAAGGGCTGTGGTTGCCTTCGGCTGGTACAGAAGCCTAAAACATAATGTATACCATTTCTGGCCTACTTCTTTAGTTAGGCTTTAGTTCTCCGCTGGAGTGAAATACTGCCTCACTCCATTAATTTCTATGGGATTTTTAAATGTGTATTTATTAAAGGGTGAATTTTGACTTTCACCCTTTGATTAATATGCCTTTAAAAATTCCATAGAAATTAATGGAGTGAGGCGGTATTTCACTCCAGCGGACTGTGGTTATCTCTAACTTCACTCTTTGATAAATATACCCCATAGTGTCCACCCTTTGATAAATATGCCCCCATTACCCTATACTGTTTTACCCTTTGATAAATAAGCCACTATATTAGATAATTTTAATATTTAGCTTTATTACCTAGGCCTCACATTAGAAGATATAATGTGGAGGGCTTTATGACAGGGAGTAAAGAGAAGGAAAACGGACATGACTTTCCTGAGAAATGGATTGGAGGAATAAAAAATAGTTTTGCACATTCCTTTTCAAGTTTATCAAGATTGTTAAAAATAGTGCATTTGTGTGTGTACTCCAATAAAATCTGTGCCCAAATCTATATGCACAAGTGAGCTATGGATATTGATGCAGGCCACTGTGTGAATATGCACGCTGCACTTAATTTACAAGGGGGTGCAGGACAGAATCATTGGTGCCAAGTGCAACTATGAATGGCATTTTTGAATGGCAAAGAATTGCATTTTTGTGCACAACTTCTGTGTCTTACATCTGCATGACAGACCACTGTATTTTTTGTTTATCATAAATTACCTCTTATGTGTTAAATATTCCCAGCCTTTGCAGAAATAAAGAGCATTTTGGAATTAAGTATTAGCCAATAATATAGCTATTGGACTAATCACCCCTAATCTGCACATATTACAGGGCATTACAACAAGAATACATTCCACAGGGCAGTGAGAAATGAAGCTGGAAGGCCTCTCATAACCAATGCACACCAATAAGCTTAGGCACAAAAGATTTGAAGATGTGTTTGATTTTTCTAAATAGTTTCTCTTTCTCCTTTTTTTGTTTTCAACTTTTTAAAGGAATAATGTTATGTTCAGGAAAATGAAAATGTGATATGGCAAAAATGTTAATTCACATGAATCTCATTGCTGTAGCCTTTGGCTGCCCTGTAACAAGCACTATGGAGGTCAGCTCAGCATTTACTGGCAAGTCAGTTTATTTAGGTACAGTGTATTTGTTTAAGATGTTAAGAGATGACATTTTGCTCTTCCTGTCAAAAGATATATGCAGTGTATATTATGGTGGGTATCAGTGAAGTAAATGCCTTAGAGGCTCTGTCTCATAAATAAAAAATGTGAAATATGCAATTACCTCATTTACGTGCTCAGGAGTATGGATCTTCATAGCTGCAGAAACCATCTTTCACATTCTTTTTGTTTTTCACAGCTTATCCTCATATTTGTAACGATTGTAGCTATTCTGACTGCAAGACCCTAACATGATGTCATGGCTCATATTGGCATTAACACTTCAACACTGCATTATAAATATGTTCTCTCTCTCATGCAGGCGACACAGTGAAGAAACCTGTCCTGGCCAAACAAGATAGGAGCTTTGTGAAATATTCCAGGTCCCTCTGGTGACAGGGTGGTGGTGGCAACATTTCACACCTCTACTCTCATGATTCTTTTTAGCTCATGTGCTTATTTTTGGAGTCTGTTGCCCTAAAGAATGCACTAAGCTTTCCCAGCAGAGGAAGTACAAAGATATAAATATAAAATTGTAAGTAGATCATTACATGGTCCTCATCCTTGCTGTACCAACCAAGACATGATCAGCAGGCTGTTGGTACAGCTACTTCTCTCATTAACTGGAAGTAGTCTATATTTTAAAAAAAAAGCCACTGCCACAATAGATGAGCCGTCGTTTCCACTATATCAATACCCTTTCAATTGTTTTATTTATTTTGAAAATATTTTATTTGATTTTCATACTAAACAAATGAAATCAGTATGACAGTAAATATTATGCAGATGAAGAGAATATGTTATATTCGATACAATGGCATAACCTTTTCAATTGTTAGTTAGTAGTCTCCATAATATGAACAAGGGGTCTTTACAATGCCTCTTACCAGACCAGGCATGTAGCCAAACCACACATGAAAATATGTAATTGTGGCTTTCTGCATTGCAGATTATTGATAAATAATACATTATATTCAAATTAATTAAAAAATATTTTTCCCTTTCCATTCCTTTGTTGTGTTGCTAGGTAGTGGAGGTAGGCACAGAGTTTCCTAAATACACCTGTCTGTTACCCTTTAATGTGTAGATTTCAAATAACTTAAGTGAAATGTAAGAATCTCGCAAAGCAGAAGTAGACATTAAGATGTATCTGCTTAAAAGATTTTCTCATCTAAACTAAGAGGCCCATTTACTTTGCTCGAGTGAAGGAATAGAATAAAAAAAACTTTGAATTTCGAATGTTTTTTTTGGCTATTTCGACCATCGAATTGGCTACTTCGACCTTCGACTACGACTATGACTTCGAATCAAACGATTCGAACTAAAAATCGTTTCGAATATTCGACCATTCGATAATCGAAGTACTGTCTCTTTAAAAAAAACTTTGCCACCTAAAACCTACCGAGGTGCAATGTTAGCCTATGGGGAAGGTCCCCATAGGCTTCCTAGCAATTTTTAGGTTGAAGAAAAATCGTTCGATCGATGGATTAAAATACTTTGAATCGAACGATTCGAAGGACTTAATCGTTCGATCGAACTATTTGCGGTAAATCCTTCGACTTCGATGTCGAAGGATTTACATTCGGCAATCGAATATTGAGGGTTAATTAACCCTCGATATTCGACCATATGTAAATCTGCCCCTAAGTCTGTGAGGTTGCTGAATTTTTATATTTCCACTGCAAAACTACTACCATAAATTGTGCAGCAGGAAAAAACATTGATCTTTTTTTCCACTTTTTTTCCACTTTCCCATCCCTCTATTGTGTTGCTAGGTAATGGTGGTAGGCACAGAGCTTCCTAAATATATTACTGGCATTTCTTAATAATAATAGAACCTTTAAATGAAAATCTGTTTCTGTGAGTAGAAGCTTTACACACTGATTTTCATCATAGTTGAAATGGAATCCTCACACAGGTCCTACTTCTACTTAGGGGCAGATTTATCAAAGGTTGAAGTGTAAATTTGAATTTAAATTTTTTTTAAAAAAAATTTGAATTTCAAACTAATTTTTGTGTACTTCGACTAAAGAATAGCCCAAATTAGATTCGAATTTGAATTTCGAAATTTATCATGCACTGTCTCTTTAAAAAAATCTACTTTGACCATTTGCCATCTAAAACCTGCCGAATTGCTGTTTTAGCCTATGGGGGACTTCCTAGAACCTATTTGGAGTCAATTGGTGGACTTTGAAAAATCGAATGCGCTATTACTTCGATTCGTAGAATTCGAATTAGATCAAAAACAGACCTATTCAATCGAAAAAGGACCTATTCGGTCAAAAAAAAAAAATACATTTTAATTTCGGTTGGTCTTTTTGAATCCAAATTTCAAAGTTTTTCAAATTCGAAATTTGACCCTTGATAAATCTGCCCCCTCCCTTAGAGTCTGATTAAAATGTTAATGAAAAAGGTGCTATGTACCAGGACAATCACACTTATACAGGCCTGCTTTAACACTGTCTTAGAGGGAACTGACCTCTGTGGTCGCTAGGTAATCTGTTTCTAGGTTTCTATGTGCTCTCCAACCTATCCTGTATTTTCTTTTGATTTTGGATGTAGTTCATTCACCCAATTTATTATCTGACATTGTGAAGGTTAGATTATAGATGGTTTGTTGTATATCTTCTTCAGGTTACAGCATTTGCTCACACCATATGCCTAAAAGGGTAGGGTAGCCCTCTCATGTCCCTATCTGTTCCCTAGTTTGCATGTTATTCATACAAGCAAATTAGGGAGTGCCACTGTGCACAGGCCACAAAAGTCCCCTGCCTAGGGCAGAACTACTGTAAGTGACATTCTTAGTAACATAGTAAGTTAGGTTAAAAGAAGTCACACGCCAATCAAGTTAAACCTTTTATGTCTATATATAATCTGCCTAACTGCTAGTTAATCCAGAGGGGAAAAAAAGGCTCTAAAGCCTCTCCAATTTGCCTCAGAGAGGGAAAAAAACTTTCCTAACTCCAAGATGGCAATTGGACCAATCCCTGGATCAACTTGTACTATGAGCTACCTTCCATAACCCTGTTTTCCCTCACTTGCTAAAAAAAAGCCATCCAACCCCTTCCTAAAGCTATCTAATGTATCAGCCTATACGACTGATTCAGGGAGAGAATTCCACATCTTCAACGTTTCGGGCAGGGGGGGAACACGGGGAGAACACCCTCCCTTCATCCTGAAAAAGCTGTGTAAAATATATGGAAAGGTGTGTATCAAGGTGTGTGTAATTTTGTGCAATGCGAACGCCAGATTTTCCAACGTTATTTTACATTGCTTCTGGCGAAAGTCACTCTAAGAAAAAATGCATTAAATTTTACACAGTTTTTTAAACGGCAAAGCCTGGCGATGTTTGGTATATTATCCCGCTGTTTTTTACACAGCATAATAAATATGCCCCCAGCAGTATAAATTCATCCTGGAGGTAGGAAGCAAGAAGGTTGAGTATTTGCTGGAAGCACTTAAACCACTTTAATTGTCAGACAACACTCTAGGCAGCAAATGCCTTTGTTATCAATTCTTAACAGTCTGAGGTAATCCACAGAGATATGAGCATTAAGGTCACTCACCTCAGGCCTCAGTCAGTTATATTTTGCCAGTCATTTACTACAGTATGCAATTTGTGTCATCCTGAAACAATTGGGAACAGGGGAATCATACAGGAAAAATTAGTGAGATAAGAAAAAACTAAAGGAATATGAATATTTTAATCCCCCCTAAAGAATGCTTCAATTATATAATGCATAATTCAGAGCATTATATATATATATATACTGTATATATATATATATATATATATATATATATATATATATATATATATATATATTTACATTTATTTTAGCTAATATTTAATAGTCATGCCTTTGCATACTATGGCTCAACTACATCAATTGCTTCTTTTGTTCTGAAATGCTTTATCATAAAAGTGAGTATAAGCAGGAAAATGAAAGAAGTGTCATGACAAGAATAACATTATTATACAAGGCTGAAACTTCAACACCTAATCCTCTCTAATAACTACACAAAATGAAGCTTCATTTGAAATGACTAAATCTAATATAGCAGTGAAAATAATGTACTTTCAATGGATGAAACATTTTCACATTATATGAAATAATAAAAGGCACGTTAATGATCAATTTTTTGCTGCAGTCTAGTTCATTTTAATTTGGAGGTACGGATCTTATTTCTGACAAAAACGTCTGTAGCAATGGACCAAGTCTTAATTATAGGGTTTTTCATTATCCAAATACTAACTAGTGTAATGAATCTGTCAACATAGCTATGGCAGTTCTGTTCTTTACATTTCCAGAGTGTGCATTTCAAGCCTCCAATAGTACCTCTAATGACAGAAGTTACTTGTCCAAGAGCTATGCTAATCTTTAAGTAAAAAGGCAAACAGGTTCAATTTGATCTAATTTACTAAGCTAATTATATACTTGCTCTGTCAAGGCACTCACTTTGGGAAGCTATTTTAACAATGCTAAGAACATCCCTTCAACATTGATTATGATGATTCATACTTAATAAAAACACTGAGTAACAATATATAGTTTGAAAATGTTACAGAAGTGCCACATCTGATTTTATTCCTTTGACTTGAAAGATTTAAAAGTTAGAGGGAATGCAAAACACATTTTGACAGTACAAGAACTTTAATGCATGCTGCAAAGTATAAATCAAGCCAACATAAACAGAAAATGAAAAACTACAAAAGTGCAAAACTACATTAAACCAATACAAACCAATACAAAAAGTCTAGTATATTCTAGTATACCTACAGTTTATATATCAATTTTTAAAGGAGAAGGAAAGCCAACAATCACTATGGGGTGCCAAAGTTAGGCACCCCAGTACAGGAGCAGGTGCTTCTTCTTTCTTCTTGTGTGTGCACATGCGCAGTAGAGTGAAAAACTGAACTTTAACATAAAAGCCAGCTTTTTCAGTGCATGCCCTAGGGTAGTGAAGTAAGAAGAAGTGGAAGAAGAGAATTGCTCTGTGATGCCTGCTGAGAAGAACACCAGACCAGTGCAGTTTACTGCTAACAGAAGCACATGCCCATGGTATCAGGTAAATGAATACAATCAATGGGTGGTGCCTAAGAAAACCTTCAGGGACCCCAACTGAGAGAGGTCAAGGTGAGGAGGTGGGGATGGTTTAAGAGACACAAAAGTATTGAATTCAATGATAGGAAGAAATCCAAGATAGTACACTTAATTGGTTCCCCAAAGAAGAGAGAATATGGATTTACATGGAAAACCAACAGATTCTTGTTTAATTTGTTAAATACAGGTATGGGATCAGTTATCTGGGAATCTGTTATGCATAAAGCTCTGAATTATGCATAGTAAGCATTAAACAATTTCCCATAGACTCCATTTTAATCAAATAATTAAGATTTTTAAATTGGATTTTCTTTTTCTCTGTAGTAATAAAACAGCACCATGTACCTGGTCCCATCTAAAATATAATTAACCATTATTAGAAGAAAAACAATCCTATTGGTTTTATTCGATGTTTAATTAATTATAAGTAGACTCAAGCACATTAACTAAACCTTTATTTTTTCTGATCAAGGTTTTTAGGGGGAAAACGTGAATTTTTCGTGGAAAATAACTTGAAATTTTAGAGCTTTATCATACCCCAAAGCTGCTAATAAATCAGAATCCAAAAATACTCCTTCTCAAACTTGTCGAGGTCATGTAAAAGTCGTTGGCAGATGTCCCTGAAGTTGTTTCTTGACATTGTGATCTGCACTTGGTAATCCAAAAAAATATTAGATTTTCGTCCGATAATCCAATAAGATCGAGTTTTGGATCGACAATTGTGCAATAAGAATCAACAATCTTTTTTGTCGTGGCGATTTCCATAAAAAAAATTGATTAATCAAAGTATTAGTAAATTGGCCCTTAATCGGCCTTATCTGGAAAACTCGAGGTTCTGAGCATTCTGGATAATAGATCCCATACCTTTTTCACAATGTACAGTATGTGGTCACTGGCAAAACAGCTTCCTGGGGGGGGGCTCACAAAAGTAGCATTAAAATGAGTTTGGCTATAAAGTAGAATGAGTAAAATATTTGATTTAAGACAGAAAATTATCAATCAACAAATTCACAATCACCTATTAATTTAATGCCACCCAACATCAAATGGGGTAAGGCTTTTGTGAATTTTATGTTATTTTGACCCAAGTTTAACTCCAGTAATATTACTATTTATATTATTATTTTGCCAGTTCAGCCTCATCTTTTGTTATTTTAGCTTTTTTACAACTATCTAAAGAGTTTGTGGTGGTCTGGGCTTTCTCATAAGAAAATTGGGCAGAATGCAATACACCTGCAGAGCTCCTTTGTTACAACTGTGTGCAATTTTAAATATAAAGGTTGGAAGGTATGATGTTTAACATGAAATGCTAACTGATTTTGCAATGACCACTGTATACACATGTATCTGTCTGAAGTTCATATCAATGTGACAGTCACTTGATGTAGGTATTTATTTTACTTGTGTTGAGTTTTAATCCATTACTAACCTCAACTGTAGCAGCCAGTCTAATATAACAGATAGTCTTAACCACTTTAATTTGTAATCATGGGGTTGACAGTATATTTTGACAGCAGCTTCAGCAAAGACTCCCAAACCAACCACCAAGGTTCCCTATCTTCTTTCCTGAAGTGTGAATTTAAAGCACTGTTTGCTAATCTGTTGGTGCTGACAAGGAACATGGCATTCCATAGTAGCGCATGACACTCCCTGAGCCACAAAAGGTACTAAAGGTCTTTCTGTATTCATCTAGTCATCCCCTGGTTCTTTAACATAGAAATAGACAATCTTCTTTTGTCTCATTAGGGAGGTACATGTCTCTCTTAATTAAAACTGACCTAAACAAAGTACATGATACATGAAAAACACAACGCGCTTCTGATTTGCATATGCATCCTTTTGCCATGCAATGGTGTAGCTTAATTTAGCTAAAAAACATGTTTACCACTAGTGGTTTGATTTAGGACGTTTGCATATACATGTACTGGGGTCTATGGTAGAATAACATTTTAAATGGTATCGAGATTGTATGAGCATGTACTGTCTATGTGGAAACTAATACTCTGGAGTAGTTCAGCATGTGTCAAAATATTTTTTTTCTGCTATGCACTCCCTTGTCCTTACTAATGAATACATTGCCAGCTGTTTATCAACTTCCATTCCAGCCTGGTATCACATCTCCATGTGTTTGCTCTTAAGATTAATGTAATAGACCTATTCACTCATGTGCTCTCATGTGCCTATTGCTCACCCTTGTCACACATTAGAAATATGTTGTTATGCCCTGTGATCATAACTGTTTGTGGAATGGCGTTTTAAGAAATGGTGCCAAGAGATTCCTTAGGCTGATTTCATGTACAGAAAGGAGTTACCAAAACCTGTGGGCACATATATACAATTGAATTAACGGGTCTAAGGACTCATCTGTGAACCCAAAGGGCAAAAAAGAAAGCCACTTTGCAAAATTCTTTTGGAATCGCAAATGAGCCCTCATAGTTTCATTTACATATATATATATATATATATATATATATATATATATATATATATATATATATATATTATATATATATATATTAAATATGCAAATTAGGGTTCAGATTCAAATAAATATTTGGCCAAACAAATCTTTGTGGAGGATTTGGTATTCACCCGAATCCAAAATTTATGGATTCAATATATGCATCTTTAGTCATGTTTCATAAATGATACAGTGTTTCTCATCCAGTTTTATTAACACAAGCTCAAATATTTTACCTGGCAAACTTCTTGTAGTAGTGAATATACTGTTACAAGTATATACATTGTTACACCCATTTACCCTCCATGTATTACCTATATTCCATAGTTATCTCTCACTGCTTTCTTCCCCTTCCCCTTTCTTTTAATTTAAAATCTTTTTTAACTTTCTAGCCATCCTATTTCCCAAATAAGCCGTGCCTTCAATACAGTGCAGCAAATGGGCCAGTAACAAAAAAGAAAGTCAGCTTGTTCTCTAAAAACCAAATCCCTCCTCCCTGAACTAATTTTTTAGCCATCCATTCATCTTGTAGCCCCTGCAACATAACATAATTCATAAGGGACGTACAATGAGCTGATAGCACCTGATAGTACTAGGTGCTACAAAAGGTTGGGGAAGGTGCACTCGGGCAAATGACTAGGTGATTGGTTCCAGGATTTTACACTTTTCTCCTTGATACCCTTCATAAATGAGCCCTATTGGGTATTTGAGAATGGTAATAGATCACATGCCCCTTTCCTTGGCATATAAGGATATCTCAATAGTCTTCCAGTTCTTAAAGGAACAGTAACACCAAAAAAATGAAAGTGTTTTAAAGTAATCAAAATATCATGTAGGGTCAGATTTATCAAGGGTCGAATTTTGAAGTAAAAAATAGAATTAAAATACTTCAAATTCAAATATCGAATTCGAACTTTTTTCATCAAATTGTGTATTCTGCGGTCAAAGTAAAATCATTTGATCGAACGATTAAATCCTTCAAATCAAATGATTCTAACGATTTTAATGTATGATCGAACGATTTTACATCATCTTCAAAAAACTTAGAAAAATGCTGTAGAAGGTCCTCATAGGCTAACATAGCACTTCAGCAGGTTTAATTTGGCGAAGCATTGAAGTCACAGTACTTCGATTATCGAATGGTCAAATATTTAAACTATTTTACTTCGAATTCGAAGTCAAAGTCGTAGTATCATATTCGATGGTCGAAGTATCCAAAAAATGACTTTGAATTTCGAATTTTTTTACTTTGAAAATTCCCTCGAATTCACTTCGACCCTTGATAAATCTGCCCCGTAGTGTTACCCTGCACTGGTAAAACTGATCTATTTGCTTCAGAAACACTATAATAGTTCATATAAACAAGTTGCAGAGTAGCAATGGTGGAAATTTAAAAAGGCTATATGGCACAGATAAAGAGTGGATAACAGATAACATTATGTTCTATAGAGCTTATCTGCTGTGTCTGCTGTGTAACTTGAGCCTTTTCTCTGTTGAATACTTCTCCCCATGGCTACACAGCATATATATATATATATATATATATATATATATATATATATATATATATATATATATATATACATAAATGGTAGTAGTGTTTCTGAAGCAAACACAGCAGTTTTACCAGTTCAAGGCAGCACTGCATTATATTTTTATTTCTTTAAAAAGATAAAATTTTTTGATGTTACTGTTCCTTTAAGAGTATCTAACAAACCATTTTATATATTGTAATTGTTGAATGACAACATATGATTAATGTTCTTTATTTGCATTATGAATAACATTACCTGTCACATGCTTTAACCCAGCTTCAACCTTTGACTTGCAATTAAACAGCTGGGCGCCAGATTGATATTTTCTCTTGGTTGACCTTTCTCCTTGCTGTTACTATTTCTTATGGGTATTCACAATCATTTCCCCTTTATTAACTTCAATGAATCATTGATTTCCATTTTCTTGAAGGGTAAACAAGTAAGATATTAAAACTAGCCATATTATATATTAAACCTGACATGGGAAATAGCAAAGGATAGAATTTTTATGGGATTAGAATAGATGATGACAACAAGTTCTATGTTTAATGATACTCATGTGCTTTGTGCACAGCTATATCTGTTAAATGAATTGGAATATTACAGTTAATTTTGGAACCTCAGGTTCTGAAATACCCAGAAATTCAACATCTAAATATCCAGGAATCTAAATAAAACACCAGGAAACATATTTTCAGGTAAGAATCAAATAAAACAGACATATTTAATGGTAGTTTGGATTGTATTTTGAAAGGGAAAGGGTATTAATAAAAAGGAGTTTAATATATCGAAGCGGAAAATCCAATTTATTCTGCTTTCTTCGTGTTACTGAAGATACCTGTGTTTGGAAGTCCCTCTAGGATGCTCTATTGTCTCAGTTATAGGGACACTTTCTGAAAACATCTGTATCTGTATTAGTTTCTTTTTAAAACCCTTAGCATAAAATCTGCTCACTCATGTGACATTTGGAAAGTAATTTTTCACCACTTTGGTATCATTTATTTTGACAGTTTTGGATTTTTTTTTTCAATTAACTGTAAATATAAGGCATGTGTGCCCCCTGCTCCTACCCTTCCTATGCCAACCTGTTTATGTTCTGTTGGTCGGAGACTGAAATAGTGTTTGGGCCATATACCATGGCTCTCACCCCTAAAATCGTTAGGTGGTGGAGGTACATAGATGATATTTTAATAATTTACAAATACTGCATATCCAACTTTAGTGACCATATTAATCAGAACAACTTAGGTCACTTCCTTAGTCTACTGTGACCTGATACCATTCTTAAATCTTTCTTTAATAATCAGTATTACTGGCTGTTTTAAAACAGATTTGTTCAGAAAACCCACTTCATCTAATTCTGTTTTGCATTTTCAGAGTTGTCATTTATTCTGCATGAAATATGGTGTCCCTATGGAGCTATTTCAATGGGTAAGACCTTACTGTTCTTCTGTTCTTCTCCTTTGGTGTACCAAAGATGTGAGGATGAATTGCCGACCCGTCTCTGGGTGTGAGCATATAGTAATTCAATGATTGGTTGTTTCTTACTTATACTAAACAGTGGCCCTGAGTTGGGGTAAAACCCCATAGTTTCCAACTATTTAGAACAAAAATTACCTTTGGGCAGGTAAAAGTTCAAGGGTGCATTTTGCTGTGGAAGTTGTAAGATTTGTCCATGGATATGGAGGGGTGATACGCAGTATATCAGTTGCTGTACTAGTGATGTGATATACGCTATTGTGTGCACAAGTAATTTGGTATAAGTTGGACAGACTTCACATGAATTATGGAACTTTCCTTTGGATGTGGGTGGATACTGCCCCTGCCTGTAGTAATAATGCAAGTATGCTCTTTGACAGAAGGAGGTGGCTGGCAAATCAGTAAATGTCTTTAAGATAAGGCAAATATTTTTGCAGGTTGCTCTCTCTATATATAAAAACATTCATATGAAAAAGTTTGGGAACCCCTCTCAGCCTGCATAACAACAACAACAAAATCCCAGCAAAAAAGATAACAGTGGCATGTTTTTCATTTCCCAGAAACATCTGAGTAATGGAGTGTTTTCTGAACAAAGATTTTTAGTGAAGCAGTATTCAGTTGTATGAAATTAAGTCAGATGTTAAAAACTGGCTGTGCAAAAATGTGGGTACTCTTGTAATTTTGCTAAATTAAATGCATGTTACTGCTCAATACTGATTACCTGGCAAAACCAAATTGGTTGGATTAGCTCGTTAAGCCTTGAACTTCATAGGCAGGTGTGTCCAATAATGAGAAACGGTATTTAAGGTGGCCAATTGCAAATTGTGCTTCTGTTTGACTCTCCTCTAAAGAGTGACAGCATGGGATCCTCAACGCAACTCTCAAAAGATCTGAAAACAAAGATTGTTCAGTATCATGGTTTAGGAGAAGGCTACAAAAAGCTATCTCAAAGGTTTAAACTGCCAGTTTCAACTGTAAGGAATGTAATTAGGAAATGGAAGACCACTGGCACAGTTGCTGTAAAACCCAGGTCTGGCAGGCCAAAAAAATACAGTTTGGCAGGGTGATGAGAAAGAAGCCCTTTCTGCACTCACGCCACAAACAGAGTTGCTTGTTGTATGCAAAAGCTCATTTAGACAAGCCACAGTCATTTTGGAATAAAGTGCTTTGGACTGATGATACAAAAATTTTGTTATTTGGTCATAACAAAAGAAGAACTCCGCATTCCAAGAAAAACACCTGCTACATACTGTCAAATTTGGTGGAGGTTCCATCATGCTGTGTGGCTAGTTCAGGGACTGGGCCCTTGTTATAGTCAAGGGTCGATGAATTCAACCCAATATCAACAAATTCTTCAGGATAATGTTTACGCATCACAAAGTTGAAGTCACACAGGGGTTTGACAATGACCCTAACACACTTTGAAATCTAAAAAGGCATTTATGCAGAGGGAGAAGTACAATATTCTGGAATGGCCATCACAGTCCCCCGACTTAAATATCATCAAAAATCTATGGGATGATTTGAAGCAGGCTGTCCATGCTCAGCAGCCATTTAACTGAACTGGAGAGATTTTGTATGGACGAATGGTCAATAACACCGCCATCCAGAATCAAGACACTCATCAAAGGCTATAGGAGGCATCTAGAGGCTGTTACATTTGCAAAAGGAGGCTCAACTAAGTATTGATGTAATATCTCTGTTGGGGTCTCCACATTTATGCACCTGTCTAATTTTGCTATGATGCATATTGCATATTTTCATTGATGGGCGAATTTATCCCATTTCACTTTGCCACAAAACAGGTGAAAAATTTGTAAAACGGCAGCGTCAAATTGGCGCTGGTTCGATTCTGTGGCTGGTGCCAAAAAACTTTGACACCAGCGAATTTTCGCTGCAAATTTGCAAATTCATTTGCCGGCGATGAAACTTGGAAATTCGTGCCTGCCGATTAAATTCGCCCATCACTACATATTTTCTGTTTATCCAATAAACTTTATGTCACTGCTACTGTTTCCATAAAGCATGTTATATATTAAAAGGAAGTTGCTACTTTGATAGCTCAGCCAATGATAAACAAAACTCTAAAGAATTAAGAGGGGTTCCCAATTTTTTTCATATGACTGTAAATATAATAATATAAATATATAAACAAAGACAAGAGGTCCCCTGCATAATTCATATGCTAAGGACATTAAAGGGATTCTGTCATAATTTTTATGATGTATTATTTATTTCTAAATTACACTGTTTACACTGCAAATAATTCACTCTACAATATAAAATTTCCTTACTAAACCAACAAGTGTATTTTTGTATTGGTGTGTAGGATGCCATCTCAGGTCATTTTGCCTGTCATGTGCTTTCAGAAAGAACCAGCACTTTAGGATGGAACTGCTTTCTGGCAGGCTGTTGTTTCTCCTGCTCAATGTAACTAAATGTGTCGCAGTGGAACCTGGCTTTTTACTATTAGGTGCTGTTATTAGATCTACAAGGCAGCTGTTATCTTGTGCTATCTGGTTTCCTTTCCATTGTTCTGTTGTTAGGCTGTTTAGGGGGACGGGACGGAGGGGATGATATCACTCCAACTTGATGTACAGCAGTAAAGAGTGACTGAAGTTTATTAGAGCACAAGTCACATGACTGGGGGCAGCTGGGAAACTGACAATATGTCTAGCCCCATGCCAGATTTCAAAATTGAATATAAAAAAATCTGTTTGCTCTTTTGAGAAACGGATTACAGTGCAGAAGTCTGCTGGAGCAGCACTATTAACTGATGTGTTTTTAAAAAAACATTTTTTTCCATTAAAGTATTGCTTTAAGACATTTTGTGCATTAAGCTACCAAAACTGCACTCCACTTTAAACAAAACAGGGATTGATTGTCCATATATTGCAATATATTTAAATTAGCCAACTACGTCAGTCATCCCTGGTCCGGCTAGTCCTATAGTTACTTTCACCTGATTCATTAAGAATTCTACTGCTTCATTATACATTTTACACAGGGACAAAATGTTCTTAAAAAATAAAACTGAAAACTGTAGCAGTTAAAGGTTGCTTAACCGTATTGCCAAGCATTACAATCTACATACATAAAGCAAAAGAAATCATTGAAATTTGCTTTCTATATAGCTTTCTTTTATCACATACATGCAATGTTCAGCACAAGAAGCATCCATTTAAGTGAAACTGTTCTATTAAATTCCATCCTGTTTTTCAGCCCTTATAACCCTGTCTGTTAATATTATAAATGTAAAAATGTAATATTTGACAGGAGTGTTTCTGCGCTTCCACCTTCAGCATGAGACTGATGTGACAGTAAAATTAACCTGAAATGGCTTTTTAGTAGCAGAACTGCAGAGAAGGAATATTTTACATGTTATGATAAAAATATTGAAATTTTTATTATTATTATTATTAAATATTACTCTAAAATAACCAAAACCTACTGGAATTTTTATAAAAGCATATTGTATGTGAGCTTAAATGCAGATAGATTGGTTCACATACATGCTTTGTTATAACATATAAATAGTAATTATGTTCTGTAGCTGCAAATGTAGTAGTAGTAGTAGTGCAAATTATGAATGATGTGTATCTTTGACATTATGGTCTGTCAAGAACTAATAGATTAACAACCCCCAGCAGAAGTCATTTGAATAGGAATGATATATATATATATATATATATATAGATATATATATAGATATATATATACAGTATATAGATATACATACATACACTCTCTGATGCTGAATTCATGTTTTTTTAAATGGTCTGACAAAATTATTAAAACCATATTTTGTTCACACACCAGAGTTAAACGAGATCTTTTTAATTCTGTTCATAATAGCATAATAATCTCACATATGTAAAAGTCTTTAGTCACTTGATCTGGCGAAAAGGAAATCATAATAAGAGCATTTTATGTCTAAATATACTTGATGCCATTTCTAATTGGAGTGGCCTGGCCATCACACAATGGCTTGTATATGGCAATTATGCCGTTTTCTTCCTTGAGAAATAATGGATGTCATAGAGAAAATGATTCCCTCCACCTGCCACCAAGTGCTTGGTGTGCAAATCCATCTGGAGAGAACCAACTGTCATACTGTAATTAGTATTTCTGAATCAGAAAAGAGGCTTATGATTCAGAAATACTATACTATGAATGTGTCAGCTATCTATATCTGCTGACCAAAACAACTGGTGCTACCTACTGTACGCTGATGTGTTAGACCGTAGTCTTTTTTGAAATTACCTTATTTAACTTTAACAGAAAATTATAGGCAGAAGTCTGCACTGCATACAAACTGGATATTCCTCAGTTTCCTTAGTTTTACTATTTTTTTGCCATGATTCTTGAAATATTAAAACACCTACATTTTTTACCTGCTGGAATAATGATTCATACAAGAATTTGTTTTTATGGCCAGGAAAATCACTATAGTGTGTAATAGAAGGGCTAATTCTAAGCAACTTTTCAATTGACTTTCATTTTTTTCTTTTTTATAGTTTTTGAATTATTTGCCTTCTTCTTCTGATTCTTTGCATCTCTCAAATGGGGGTCACTAATCCCATCTAAAAACAAATGCTCTGAAGGACTACACATTTAAATTTGTATTGCTCATCCTTCTATTCAGGCCCTCTCCTATTCATATGCCAGTCTCTCATTTAAATCAATGAATGGTTGCTAGGGTAATTTGGACCCCAGCAACCAGATTGCTGAAATTGCAAACTGGAGAGCTGCTAAATATCTAAAAAAAACACAAATTAAAAATGGAAACCAATTGAAAATTGTCTCAGAATATCACTGTATACATCATACTAAAAGTTAACTTAAAGGTGAACCAACCCTTGAAATGGGTTGTTCACCTTCCAAGACGTTTTTCAGTTTAGTTGTTTTCAGGTTGTTCGCTAAAATACACCGTTGAAAATCTGTATAATGTGTCATTATCTTCAAACTCTCTGTATTCATTTGTTCAATGATTATACAATGACTTCAAAGAACAATGTCTCTAGATCAGGGCTGTCCAACTGCATGCAGCATGTGACCCCCCTTGTGTGGCCACCCACACCGAAGACTGCCTGCTGTGTCTGCTTTCCATGTGTAAACTTTAAAAGGTATCACTACAGATATTAATTGTCTCCTGCATTGGTTAATCAAATTCACACTATAATCCCCAGTATTGTTCAAACTATAACTCCTTTGCATTGTTCACCCTTGTGACAACTCTAATGTTCTCACCCTAAAGCCCTGTAATGTTCACACCTGAGACCCAGGCTGAACTGCCAGCATTGTTCACCTGTTCACACTCATATAAACTGCTGAAGGGGCACCAGCACTGTATCACTGTATGTAGCAAACTTGTGTGGTCCTGATCAGTGAAAACTGGCTCCTGCTCTGTTCTGCCATCCCTATGATCCGTGTGTGTGCCATACTATACCTGCCCTATTCTCCTTAGGCGTGCCATACTCTGCCTACCCTATGCTACCTTTGTGTGCAATGCTCTGCCTGTGTGTGTGCCCTGCTCTGCCTGTGTAACATAAGCCTGGTATTTGTTTTGGGGGTTTGTTAGTGTAGCGTTATAGTAAATTAGAGTGCCACTGCCTCTACTATGAGCTTACTTTCAAATATATTTGTGCCACAGATTAGACCTTTTCTCTCAGTTGTAAGCACTTGCTACGGTGTGGAGACAGGGTGTAGTGCAACCGTAACAAATGTGCTATGCACAAGAACTGGGCGCCAGTGGTTCTTTATGCTTAAACATAGAACTTAGTTTATGTACATGATAATCCACAATGGAGTACAGAGGACATATAGCATAAAGGACAGCATATCCCTGCCTGCAGCTGGATCCCTGCAGGCAAGGGAACATGTCAGCAGTAGTTAAACAGCAATTGAGAAGGTACTCCCAGCTTTCAGCCTGTGCCCTAAGTGGAACCCAGGGGAAATTGTACCATCCCTAAATTTATGCACTTAGTCCCTACTTCTGGGTTATTAGTAACCGGGATCTTAATCCCTCTGACTCTCCTCATCAGAGCCTTGAGCTGCTCAACTATATAACCTGTCTATCACTCCTAGAATGATCTATGAAAGAGTATAGGTATCCGCTTTACCAGGGCTGAAGCACCTAGGTTCCACTACCCATTCCCTTTCTGCCTGCATGGTAAGGGCTAAAGCAATGGACCCAGACCGCATGGTTACCTAGACCTTTATACTATAGCACAGTGCCATCTACAGTACACTGTGAGAACAACAGGGGCTTACATAAGCAGAGCATTAACACAAGTCCCCATTGGGACCCATTTAGGCATCTAAAACCTTTAGTATGTGCCTGCCAATATTATGTGAGGGTGTCTAAATGATCACATCCCTACACTAGCATTTGAAAATTATTGTTAGGGGGCCCTACAGTGTTTAATCATGTGCTGAGGGGTGATGTGTTATCCACAGGGGAGGAGGCATATGGATTTAAGGGTAGATCTTAAAGGAACAGTTTAATGTAAAAATAAAAACTGGGAAATAGGCTGTGCAAAATAAAAAATGTTTCTAATATAATTTGCCAAAATGCATAAAGGCTGAAGTGACTGGATGTATAACATAACAGAACAAAACACTACTTTTCAGATCTCTAACTCTGAGTTAGTGTCTATAAGGGGGGGGGGGCACATGGGACTGCCTGGTAACCAATCAGTGGAAACCAAAAGAGCTACAACTCAGGAAGTAGTGTTCTGGCTATTATGTTAGACATCCAGTCTCTCCCGCCGTTATACATTACATTTTTGGCTGATATATTAGAAACATTTTTTATTTTGTACAGCCTATCTATTTGCCCAGTTTTTATTTTTACACTGAACAATTTCTTTAATATGACAACTTTTTTCACATATGAGTGATAAATGATATCCCAGCAGTGAGCACAAATCATTTGGTTTTTTGGTGTGCTACCACCATTAAGGTGGACATGGTCTTGTGGTAATATGGGTGTGGTTTAAAGTGGGTGTGGTTTAAAAACAGGGAGTGGTCATCATTGGCTTTCATTATCATCCCACGTGGTACCACAGAGGTTGTACAGCAGTGCTCTAGATCCTTAATACTTTATACAGTGAGGGCAGAAGGTACTGGTAATACAAATACAATTTAATATACAGCGAGAGCGAGGCAATGGGAACTTTAACCTAAAATATATTATATACAGTGATAGGTAATGGATCCTGACATTTCAGATTCCCCCTCCTTTCAAAAAGTTACCTTAAGGATTGAGAAGCCTTCAGCCTATGGTTAGATATGAGTATATCATCCAAACAGGAAAAATGTGAGCAAAAGCTGAGTCTTCAAGTTGAGAGATAAGGATTGAATAGGTAAGGCAAGAGATACCTGAATGCACTTGCATTGCAATGAATGGAGAGCACTGCCTACACACCAAAACTGACTCAGAAGTCTGAATTACCATATTTTTTATTTATAGCTATTGTTTTCACTAATGCAATGGTTTTATCAGCAAAATATTTTAATTTAATGTATCACCAACTATTAAAATGAGCTAAATGTGTTGCTTATATTGTTGCTTATATTACTCACTTATATTGAAGTTATTATTACTTGAAGGCATTGTGTTCTAGCTCTTTTAATGCTTGGAATTCAGGAAAAAAAGGCTACTATATTAAATTGCCTTTTTGATAATTTATCAAATTACTATTATGAGCATGCCAAAAGCAATACATTTTTTGTGATCACAAGGGACATAAAGAATGCAAAGTAATTGCCATTTTGTGTTTCTTTTTACCTTTGCAAATGCCATTTAATGACCTCTGCATTCAGTACTACATAACACTGTAAGACAAAGGACAGAGGAAGCTCTGCTTAGGAACCATTTTATATAGACCATTCTGGTTTTTGAGTTTTAATCCACAAGAATTGTTGACATGTATTGTTTTTGTTGGTCTGCCAAGCAACTTGTTTTTTGTGAGAAACCATTTTTTATACTTTTGACAAATTGTTCATGTTACAGAAAAGAAAAAAAAATATGATTATTTTATGAACAATATTATGCATATTTACTGTACTGCAGACGTGCAGTCATAGATATGGTAGCTGTAACAAAGAACAGGTGCAGTGCTCCTTAGTATTAGAAAATGCTGGTCTAAATAATATGCCATTTTCTCGAAATACATCTGTGAAAGAGAATCTGAAGATGACTCAGAGTTTATTAACCGGTTCATGTTCTAATTTCAGTATTAATTTCATGGATAAAGTGATATCCTGAAAGCTCTAATATGCATGTCTGACACATGAAATGCATCGTTTCTAAAAGTGTAGGTGTAAAATTCTGCATGGCAGGTACCTAGTCATTATAAAGGCGTGTAGGTAATTTTGCACAAAATAAAAAGAATAAGCAATATCATAATATTGGTATTTTATACCAAATTTGTAAAATGTTTATATATATTTATAGCTATTCAAAAGAGATTTTGGATTACCATCCATGCCATTTATTTGCCATTCCCAATTAATGTAATCTGTTTAGTACCTGTTCAGCAATGAGCACTATGTGACAGGTTCTTAATTACACAGATTATGTCAACAAATAAGATCCATCTAAATACAGATGCATTCCAGAATAGCAAAGCACTTCTATTTTGGATATGTTAGACCTATGCACAGCTAGGCAGATTGGCTATATTAGACTCTAACACACAGGAATGGGCCTTCTTATGTGGAAGGTATAAAGGGAAGATGTAGTTGAACCACAACTCCTGTGTATAAAAATAAAATAAGGATGTCAAGAGGTTCTTGAACTTTTGGCCAACAACTAGAGAACTGAGGGGTTTAAAGCCATAGGGTTGATACCAAACCTATAGGTCCCTACATTCCATAAAATGTTGGGACTGTATAAGTAAAGGATAATAATAAACCTGTAATAAAATAAATAATAAACCTGTTCCACCACACTTCATTTAGGCTATGGTCTGACCAGAAAATGCAAATGCATTTTCACAATTAATTTTGCTCCATGTGTCTGTACCCAGGCCAATACCATGTCTGCAGGTGCTTGGCTTTGGCTACTTAATGTCTTGATCCTTCTGTATTATCACCTTAAAATGCCTAAGCACTGCAAATTTATATCCAGTAATGTGACATATTTTGATATATAAATTCTATTTTTAAAATAAGGGCAATTTGTTTTCAAGTTAGTTTAGTAACCTCTTATGAATATGACATGCCTGAAAGGAAAGAGATCTAACCCGTTCTATATTTGGTTAAATCACACTAGGGCAAAAAGCAGATTAAACACATTAAATATTATGATCACAGTTGGCACAACAATTTTTAAGTATTTATGTCAGTTTGTAAACTCTCTTAGTCACCAGGCAGCCGAATTATTCAAATTGCTGCTGACTGCTCACAAAATGTAAGTGTGTTCTGTTCAACCTTTGTAATTAATATTCCATGACGGATGGCCCATGCAGACTAATATAACATTGAAAGCCTTAGAAATCTCAGTAAGGATATGAAGCTCTGTTGGTTTGAGGGAAAGGAAAAACCCCAGCATTAAAAGTGGATGCACCAAATCTATGATAGATAACTATAGGACACAGAGCAACTGAAAGAAAACAGATAGATAGATAGATAGATAGATAGATAGATAGATAGATAGATATGATAGATATAGATGATAGATAGATATAGATGATAGATATAGATGATAGATAGATATAGATGATAGATATAGATGATAGATATAGATGATAGATAGATATAGATGATAGATAGATATAGATGATAGATAGATATAGATGATAGATGGATATAGATGATAGATATATATAGATGATAGATAGATATAGATGATAGATAGATAGATAGATAGAGATGATAGATAGAGATGATAGATCGATAGAGATGATAGATAGATAGATAGAGATGATAGATAGAGATAGATAGATAGATAGATAGATAGATGGATAGATAGAGAGAGATAGTGATAGATAGATAGAGAGAGAGAGAGAGAGAGAGAGAGAGAGAGAGACAGATGCTGTTTAGAGATATGCCATTTATTTGACACAAAATTTGACATATTTTGTCATAAAATACTTAAATGCACCTCTATAAATATGCTTTTGAAGGTTGCTATACAGAGACAAGTGAAAGCTGCCAACTCAGACCCTCTTGACAGCAGCTTATTGGCTCATATATAGGAACCTCCAAATGGTCTGCTTGACAGATAGCTGGCCAGAGATTGGATAGAGCCGATTAGACAAGTTAAAAAATTCCATAGAGTGAGGGACCCGTTATGTGGACCTGCATAAACCTGTATTAGGATCTGATGTGGCCCAGCATCTGCGTGGCCAAAAAGGGCAAATATGCTTTTGTGTATGGCCAGCTAAAACATATAGTGAATAAAGTACCCCCTCTTGTAAAATATAAGGATATTATAAGTTACAGACAAATTCCATTTGATCTTATCCCATCACGTCTACTAAAACAGTGTGCTTCTGTCCTAACTCCAGTACTTACTCATATATTCAACTGCTCAGTAACTTCTGCTACTTTACCCTTGTTATTAGAACAGGCCTGTGTCAAGCCCATTCTGAAAAAGGCTAAACTGGACTCATCCTTTTTGTCTAACTACCATCCTGTCTCTCATTTACCGCTAGCCTCTAAACTTCTGGAACGTCTCGTCTTCTCCAGTATTACTAACTTTCTCTGTACCAGTAATCTGCTTGACCCTATGCAGTCTGGCTTTCGACTTGCACACTCCACTGAGACTGTCATATGTAGAGTTGCAAATGATCTCCAGACTGCTAAGGCCAAACTGCATTACTCTATTCTCATTCTTCTGGACTTATCTTCTTCTTGTGATACTGTTAACCATTCTATTCTAATGCAAGTTCTCCATTCAATTCTCCATTGGTATCCGTGATCAAGCTGCAGCCTGGTTCTCTTCCTACCTTTCTGACTGCTCCTTCTCTGTTATTTTTGCAAACAAATCCTATACTCCTGTCCATCTTTGTAACATAGTAACATAGTAACATAGTAAGTAAGGTTGAAAAAAGACACATGTCCATCGTGTTCAACCTTTTTTTTTTTTTTTATTAACTACCTATCTGCCAGTTGATCCAGAGGAAGGCAAAAAACCCATCTGAAGCCTCTCCAATTTGCCTTAGAGGGGGAAAAATTCCTTCCTGACTCCAAAATGGCAATCGGACTAGTCCCTGGATCAACTTGGACTATGAGCTATTTCCCATAACTCTGTATTCCCTTACTTGCTAAAAAGCCATCCAACCCCTTCTTAAAGCTATCTAATGTATCAGCCTGTACAACTGATTCAGGGAGAGAATTCCACATCTTCACAGCTCTCACTGTAAAAAACCCCTTCCGAATATTTAGGCGGAACCTCTTTTCTTCTAATCGGAATGGGTGACCTCGTGTTAGCTGGAAAGACCTACTGGTAAATAAAGCATTAGAGAGATTATTATATGATCCCCTTATATATTTATACATAGTCATCATATCACCCCATAAGCGCCTCTTCTCCAGCGCGAACATCCCCGATTTGGCCAGTCTTTCCTCATAGCTAAGATTTTCAATACCTTTTACCAGCTTAGTTGCCCTTCTCTGTACCCTCTCTAATACTATAATGTCCTGTTTGAGTGATGGAGACCAAAACTGTACGGCATATTCTGGATGGGGCCTTACAAGTGCTCTATACAGTGGAAGAATGACCCCCTCCTCCCTTGACTCTATGCCCCTTTTAATACAGTGGGGGTGCCTCAGGGTTCTGTACTTGGTCCTCTGTTGTTCTCCTTGTACATCTCTCTATAGGAGACCTTATATCTTCATTTGGCCTTAAAGATCACCTGTTTGCCGATGACATTCAGATATATTTAGACAATCCCTCACTAAACGTTTTTTTTGGGAAAAACTTTGAATCGAATTTGATCGAATGCCTTCGATTCGTACGATTCGAATTCGCCGAATATAGACCTATTCGATCGAAAACAGACCTATTCAACCAAAAAAAAACTTCAACTTAATTTCGTCTGGTCTTTTTGAATTCGAATTTCAAAGTTTTTTCAATTCAAAATTCGACCCTTGATAAATATGCCCCATACATGTTTCAATATGCGCACTTGAATTTCAGTTTAAATGTTTTAAATGTGAAAACTGCAAAAAATTTAAATAGTAAAAAAAATAGAAAAATAATCACAAAAAGCTGGAATGCAGTTGCTTATAGAAGTAATGCAATAATCAGGAATATTTAATAATGAAAAAAATCCATATACAGGTAAAACAGAAACTAAAAAAAAATATTTCTGGCATATAATAAGAACTGTAAAAATAGAATTTTTTATATTTTAAAATGAAGTCTCTAGAATTCAAAATGAGTAGAAGAGGTAGGAAAGATGCTGGTGTATTAATTACACTGACAGCTTAAGTAAATTATATCATGGCTTGTCATAGAGGCTGTCAAAAAGTCATAACGATAGTTCATGTAGCATCAATATTTCTTATATTAGTTATCTGTGCAATGACTGGAAGAATATTTCCTTGGAAAGAAATAATGTCGTAACTATAGCTGAGAGTGAAAAATACGCATTCTTGTAAAACTAAACATTACAAAGAAAACCTTCAATAAGTTCCACTTTTTTTCTGGCTTTTTTTTGCCATTAGCCAAAATTATCTAACCAATAGCCAATGAACAGGACCAGTAAAACGAAAAATGAAAATAATTAACACTGCCTGACATAACCTTTCTTTTTCCATACCATGTAAAAATCTTTTTTCTGAAGGTCTATCTTTTTTTAGTGAATCAAAGCCCACCCTTTCTGTTAACGGATAATACTGTAAGTATTCATGAACTGTCACCTGAAGCCTTAATATGGTTGTGAGGGTCCTGTGTTTTGCCAAACATAAAAGTCTCACCACTGAAAATCTGTCAAGATTCTGATCTTTAGAAACACTTTTTGTTGTGATTTTGGAATGAAAAATCAACACATGAAATTTTAATTTTCTATTGTTACTGGCTGTTTAAATAATCTTTCATTAAGCCATAAAGGATGGCCTTGGTTTTATGCCACTTGAATAGGAATGGGAACAAAAACTCCCCCTGGATTTCTACTGACTTCACTGTTTTAAACACAACTAATGTAAAGATATTTAAATGAGCAAGCCTTTCTTTGTGCCTTCCTTTTGCACCTTTGCACTAATTGGCTACATCCCCGGTGCTCTGTTTATTGTCAATTCATATACCCAGAGTTGTTGTTACATAATTAATAAATAACGAGAAACTCATAGCTCTCTATAAATTATAAAATGACATTGTTATACAGGTATGGGACCTGTTATTCCAAATGCTTGGGACCTGGGGATTTCTGGATAATGGATCTTTCCATAATTGGGATCAAAAATCATTTAAACTAAATAAAATAGTTTGACTTCCAATAAGGATATTTTATATACTGTATTAGCTGGGATCAAGTACAAACTACTGTTTTATTATAACAGAGAAAAAGTAAATGTTTTTTAAAAATGTGAATTATTTCATTAAAATTGAGTCTATGGTAGATGGTATATCCAAAAAATATGTGAGGACCTCCAATAATAAAGAAAAAATTATATTAAAAAATTAGAAAAATTTATTAGGACATGAAAACCTAACGCGTTTCGTGCCTATTGGGGCACTTACTCATGGGCTATGGTAGATGGCCTTTATGTGATTCTGATCTTTCTGGATAATGAGTTTCCCAGGATAATGGATCCCATACCTGTATAGACTTCTTGTAGCCATATTTCTTCAATTTATAAATGAATAATCTCCTCTGGAGACAAGAACTGAATTGTTTAGAAAAGTTAAATACATCGTATTTCATCAGCTTCAACAAGCCAGTCTGGATTCTGCCTCCTTCAAAGTATTTTAGATTAATTTCAAAGGACCTATGCTTCTATGCTTTATACAGACATACTTCATAATATATAAGTAAAAAATCATGATATTGATACACACCAGCGTCAGGTAAAATTAACTCTATGCAATAAAGTTGTATATGATTTATGTTGAGAGTATGGTAACACTATAGGGCTTATTTACAATCGCAAGAACATCTTAAATACTCGATGAAATGGCGCCCGATTTGGCAAATTTTGACAAATTGCTCACAGTTGTGGTAAAAACACAGCATTGCGGGGAAAAAAACATGGTGAGTGCTCTTGAAAATAAGGAGCAAACAGGAGCCGGTTGTAGTCTCAGGGCTGGATTTCGACTGCGGCACGCCCGTAGGCTGCATGGTCCTAGTGCCCAACCACAGCCCAAACACGCGGCCCTAGTGCCTATCCCCTGCAATCTCCCTCGTGAATGCACGCACAGGAGCACTAGGGAGCTGCGTGTCCTAAGCACGCGGCTGGACGGCATGCCGCCCCTAATAGCTTGCCAACCTAGGCTCGGACTTTTGTGGCCTCACCACAAATCCGGACCTGTGTAGGCTATGTTCTCATTTGTGGCCTTTGGGCCAATCGTTTGAACCAATATCACCCAAATCAATATCAAAACAATAGCCATAGCCAATAAATTTAAAGGACCAGTAAAACTAAAAAATAATAATTAACATGACCTGACATAAAATTAATTTTTCCTTTACATGTAAAATATTTTCTCAGAAGTTGATTATTATTAACTCGGCTGGGTTCAATTATCTTTTATCTGCTGTGCAAACAAAGCCTTCTCTGTCAATCCTGTTAAAGGCAAAAAAATCCAATTTTTACTTTCTTTAATGAAAAATAAATCTATCTCCAATATACTTTAATTAAAAAATGTGTACCATTTTTATAATAAACCTGACTGTATGCAGTGAAATTCCCCCTTTGTTTTACTTGTTCTGACAGCTGCAGATAGGAAACTTCAGACGATCCCTAGCTGCTCTGCAGGGAAATTATCATTCTTTCAAACGGCAGGGGGAGGCCCCTCTACCTTAATTCCCTGACTTGGGGCAGCTGTGTTTGTTTCCCTGTAAAGCAGCTGGCGACTGTGTAGAGATTTGTATCTGCACATCCAGTACAGTCTGCATATTCTGATTATTAATCTCTGTCTTGCTGTATCGGCTTCTGGCAAATATTATTTGATTTGTGCTGTTTTGATAATTTATGACGATCCCTACGCTTAACCTCCCAACTGAAGCCCAGACCAAACTGAGCTTGTGTGGGGTCTTGCAAAGATGTTTACCAAAGTTAAAAGATGACAGCCCCATGCGGCCAACTTTGAAAATAAAAATCATTTGTTTAATTAGGCTTCTGGTGCTGTAAGTTCATGTTTATGTTTAGTATAAATAATACAGAATTTCTAGCATTATTCTATTTTAGACTTTGGTTCCCCTTTAATGCTAGGGCCACTTATTCGCTGCTTCTGTCTCATGTTGTGCTTGCACCCAGAAGCAGAGTCTTAGCTTCGGTACAGGCAGATACAGTGGATATCGCTGTGAAATTCAAACTCTCTCACTATTTTGCTGAAATACGCCACATCTACTTGCACCTAAGTGGAGACTATGCTTCAAGGGGCAGAAGAGCAGCAAAGGAACATCAGTTGGAGAGCTGATTCTTGGCTTGTGTTTCTCAGCATGCCAAGATCCACTTTCTGTGGCTCTAGCCTTTGACACATACTGTTATTTGTCTCCCATGGCTACAAAATGCCAGAAAATATCGTGTCATAGATAGAAATACTGAGAATGGTCTCTGCAAAAACACTTTAGATTTTAGTGTTTTAAAAGGTTTTGAAACCACAACTAAACATGAAAACTCTAAAACGAGGAATATCATGACATTTATTGAAAGATCCGAATAAAAAAAGTATAAACGGAAAATTACGCTGAATGATATCTTAAAAAAATGAATACCTAATAAACATTGAAATATTAGCGTTTTCAGACAATTCCTAGCAAAAAAAATTCTAAAACCTCTTAAGAGTCTGAATTGATTTAAAACAGTCCAATAAGCGCAGCTCCCACTGACTTCTAAAGGACCTCGACAACTTTTGCCGGGTGAAGTTTTGTATTAGTGGTTTTCATGGTATTTACACTGAATAAATCTCAACTTTTTAGAGATTTTTTAAAAATAGGAATACCACAAATTTTTAGCGATTTGTGGAAAATATCTAAATTCGATTGCTAGTAAATGGGCCCCTTAATGTAATTGCTAAATATGCATACAAAGACATTTTGTGGAAATTACGTGATTTCATTGTTTTAGCAGAGACAATTCTTAGTATTGTCTACGGAAGGATATTTTCTGGCATTTTATAGCCACAACAAAATGCACCATTTATCATTGCCCTAATGCAGTGCTGTCCAACGTCTGTGGTACCGAGGGATGCAACTTTTCTAGTCTCTGCTGATAATGGAAGACAGTGTTGACCACTCCCTGTTTTTAAACCACACCTTCTTTAAACCACACCCATCTTACCTCAAGAACTTTTAAGACCATGTCCACATTAATTGTGGTAGCTAGTGATGGGAAAATTTGTCCCGTTTCGCGGGAAATTCGTTAAACTGGCGAAAAATTCCCGAAACGGCAATTTCCCGAAAGCGACAATTCACCAGCATCAAAATGGAATCGAAATTGGCGCCGGAGCCGAAACCGTTGCCAGTGTCGAAAAAACTTTCAGCAAAAGTATTACAGCGAATTTTCGCAGCAAATTTGCAAATTTATTCGCCGGCAGCGAAACGGACAAATTCACTGCGAATACACGCCTGGCGAATAAATTCGCCCATCACTAGTGGTAGCACACCAAAAACCAAATGGTTGGTGCTTACTGCAGGGATATCACTCATCACTCATATGTGAAAAATTCATTATTATGCTTATGTATGATTATGGGTGGGTAGTATTTCTGCAGTTTTTTAAAAATAAAAAAATAAAAGTTATATGAATTAAATAAGGCATATAAGAACCATGAATTTTTAGATTATTCATCAATTGTGTGTAGATACATTTTGTTGAAGGTCACAGCACCTAATTTATAGCACTTTAGCACTTTAATCATAATTATTTGTATTAACACAATCGATTGAAATACCATTAATTGTATGTTGGTGCTAAATTGATTGAGAACTAAGCATATGTTTATAATAGCACTAAGCAATTATATAATTAGATCTCAATTAATTTTAGTAAGGTAGTGTGGGGTTTTACTGCTTTCTCTTGTTTTTAGTATCCCTATTCTGGTTTATATACCTCTACACAGCCTGAAATTGGGTAATACAAGTGAGTGAACATTAATTACAAGTGAACTATATTTTTGTTTGTGATTTAAAGGGATCCTGTCATCGGAAAACATGTTTTTTTCAAAACGCATCAGTTAATAGTGCTACTCCAGCAGAATTCTGCACTGGAATCCATTTCTCAAAAGAGCAAACAGATTTTTTTATATTCAATTTTGAAATCTGACATTTTGTCAATTTCCCAGCTGCCCCTGGTCATGTGACTTGTGCCTGCACTTTAGGAGAGAAATGCTTTCTGGCAGACTGCTGTTTTTCCTTCTCAATGTAACTGAATCTGTCTCAGTGAGACATGGGTTTTTACTATTGAGTGCTGTTCTTAGATCTACCAGGCAGCTGTTATCTTGTGTTAGGGAGCTGTTATCTGGTTACCTTCCCATTGTTCTTTTGTTTGGCTGCTGGGAGGGGGAAAGGGAGGGGGTGATATCACTCCAACTTGCAGTACAGCAGTAAAGAGTGATTGAAGTTTATCAGAGCACAAGTCACATGACTTGGGGCAGCTGGGAAATTGACAATATGTCTAGCCCCTTGTCAGATTTCAAAATTGAATATAAAAAAATCTGTTTGCTCTTTTGAGATTTCAGTGCAAAATTCTGCTGGAGCAGCACTATTCACTGATTCATTTTGAAAAAAATGTTTTTTCCCATGACAGTATCCATTTAACTGTAAAAGTAAATCTTTTTAGAAGCTGTACCATACATCTCCCTGTTCCAAATCTAATCTCAGGCCCTTAGATACACTTGCTTCCTCAGAATACTTTAATCACCCACGCACACTCTTGGGTAGCATATACATTCCTCCAGTCTTTTTGCCATCTTTTTCCCTAGCAGAGCAGACCTTTTCTTATGAAATACAATCCACAAAGGCTTTAGTGCTCTCCAAGGAAAATTCAGCTCTAGGAACCCAAAAAGGCTAATTACAGACAAATCTGCTGCCTTTTGCATCTTCTATGTGAATGACAGGCACGGGATCAGCCAGTTAGTACACGCACAGAGCAGACATTGCACAAGAAATGCACAACTTAGCGTTTTCCTTCCGAAATCTGCTCTGTGTGACTAACAGGCTATTCTCACGCGTGTCATTGCAAACATACATGAGAAAATGACCCATGTGCCATTAGCCTTACACCAAAACATCAGCCCACTGACTTTCTTATGTTGCCTAATGGAACAGGAACAGGTAAACTTTTCAAAATAATGGGAGATCTTTCTTTTACCTTAGAAACTAGAATCCCATTTATCCATTTAGGTCCTTTATCTACCATTGACTTTCTCTTTAAAAAAGTCATACCTTGCCCCATTTATACCATCAACCATAAACCTTGGAACCCAGGAGGCAACAAACAATTCAGTTGTAGAATAATAGCTTGCTGTCTAAAAATGGAGTCCCTTATAACCACAATTTAAGTTCCTGCAGGGGTCCCTTTACAGCTCTCACTGTAAAAAGCCTCTTACAGGATATCAAAAATAAAAAAAAATAAAAAAAAATTCAGAGTACTTCTCTAAATACATTTGCACATTCAATTCCTATTTTAATGTTTGTTGAGATATTAGCCGTTTTATACTGCTAGGCAGGCTTCAACTCATCAGCTCTCCAAGAATGTGAGCAAATCTGTCTATGCATTTTCACTGCGCTTCCTGTATTTGGTTAACCACAGGGATGCCAAAAGACTGGTATAAGCAGGCTTAACTGCAAATACCTCATATACAGAGACAGAAATGGAAAAAATGGCTGAAAACAGAAAACAAATGTATATTGCAAAGGTGCTCAACAGTGAACATGTTAAAGTGATACTGACACTAAAAATGTTCATTTCAAAATATTAATCTACATTATGGGGGAGATTTATCAAGGGTCGAATTTTGTAGATAAAAAAACTTCGAAATTCAACCATCGAATTAAAATACTTTGACTTCGAATATCGAAGTCGAAGTTTTTTTCAGCGAATTTGGGTTTCCTGCAGGCGAAGTAAAATCGTTCGAACGATTCGAAGTATTTCGATCGATCGATCAAACTATTTTACTTCGACTTCCAAAAACTTAGAAAAATGCTCTAGAAGGTCCCCATAGGCTAACATAACACTTCAGCAGGTTTAATTTGGCGAAGTATTGAAATCTAAGTTTTTTTAAAGAGACAGTACTTTGATTATCAAATGGTCGAATATTCGAACTATTTTACTTCAAATCGAATTCAAAGTCGAAGTCGTAGTATTCTATTCGATGATCGAAGTATCCAAAAAATTACTTCGAATTTCAAATTTTTTTACTTAGAAAATTCCCTCGAATTCACTTCAACCCTTGATAAATCTGCCCCGAAAAGTTACCTATAGGTCATGATGTTCATTTTTCGCTGATAGGGCTGCTTTTGTGAGTAATTGTTATTTGAAGTTACTAAACCTGACTGTTTTGCCAACTTGACTGTCCCTTCTTAACCTGTCAGCTCAGTTTCTAATGATAACTCACTACTGCTGCACAAATATGGCAACCCCCTCATAAAGGAATAGGGTAGTGAGAAAGGTAAGGTAAAAGCATCAGACATATTTTTTTTTGTGACTTGTGCTCTGATAAACTTCAATCACTCTTTAGTGCTGTACTGCAAGTTGGAGTGATATCACCCCCTGCCTTCCCCCTACCCCCCCCAGCAGCCAAACAAAAGAACAATGGGAAGGTAACCAGATAGCAGCTCCCTAACACAAGATAACAGCTGCCTGGTAGATCTAAGAATAGCACTCAATAGTGAAAACCCATGTCCCACTGAGACACATTCAGTTACATTGAGAAGGAAAAACAGCAGCCTGCCAGAAAGCATTTCTCTCCTAAAGTGCAGGCACAAGTCACATGACCAGGGGCAGCTGGGAAATTGACAAAATATCTAGCCCCATGTCAGATTTCAAAATTGAATATAAAAAAATCTGTTTGCTCTTTTGAGAAATGGATTTCAGTGCAGAATTCTGCTGGAGTAGCACTATTAACTGATGTGTTTTGAAAAAAACATGTTTTCCGATGACAAGGCTATTGCTAAAACAATTTCTGTTCAGCTTTCATATGGAGAGAGTAATTGCAAATTATCAATAACAGCTCATTTTTATTTAACACCAAATTCATATATTTTTCAAAGTGATTCATATTATGCATGATATATTGAGTTCATATTATTTAAAAGAAAACAGAATTGTTTAAATGTGATAACGTATACCATAAGTTAAATTGGAAAATGTCTGTATTAAAATTTCAGTATTACATTTAAGGTTTGGATTTTTTATCATGCCTCTGCAGTACTATGATGTGCAGTACACCAGAGATTACATTATTTTTATGATTGCCAAATCAGTTAGGATTATTTCCATTCAGCCAATCCATAGTGTGTGAGTGGGCAGGCATCATCACTGGGGCTGTAAATAAAAAGCTCTTGGATCTGGAGGAGAGGGAAATGTCACAGCTCTAGAAACACAACAGAAGATATTGTAAAAGCTGAAAAAAAGCAGAATAATGAGTTGCAAAAACCTTGCCTGTCTTGGATTTCTCGTGATGCTTGTCTTGGGTAATGATCATGTACGAGCAAAGCCAATGTCCAGCTTGCAGGTAAGCGCAGACATTAATTCTCTAAAAAAAAAGTGAAACCGATATTGTACAGAAAAGAAGCACATTTATGTTTTAGTCATTTTCACATTTGTCTATTGCTTTTAGTTACTTTTCTTGTTTGACTATATACTGATTTTACATAATATCTCTTATTAATGCATGGTGTCTCAGTGGTTATCATGACTGACTGCCATACTGGGGTTGTAAGTTGTATTCTGACCAGGGCATCTTTACTTTGGAGTTTGTATATGTTTCCCATACCTGCAGGGTTATTCTCTTTTTTCCATACTAAGTTAATGGGATCCTGATGAATATACTGTAACACTTGTGTGTATTGTGGCAGTATGATAGGGAAATTAGACTGTAAGTGCAGGTACTGGTGACACATTTCTCTATTTAAAGTGTTCATACTATATAAAAAAGGCAAAAAATAATCTAAAATAATTTATTGTAATCTTTGGAGGCTGAACCTGTAACACCAAAAAAACTGAAAGTGTATTATATGATGTATAGTTACACTGCACTGGAAAAATTGATGTGTTTGCTTCAGAAGTACGTTTATAATTTATAATATAAGCTGATGTGAAGCCAAGGTAAGATTTGTAGAATACAATCAGTTTAGTTCTTTCACAGGAAGATAAACAGGGTTCAAATGCTATTCATGGCTTTAGATCTACAGAATGAAAACCTTTCTCATATAAAATGGACCATTAATTGCCAATAAATAGGTAATTTGTAGGAGTTGGATCAATGGATACAAATTAGTGTTACTGTCTTTCAATTGCATTTCTTATTTTAAACACAGAATTTTTGCCCTGTGTACTAATATTTGACAAAATCATGTTTTAGAGTGTATCTCGAAAATTAGAGGATAACTTTGAACACTCCTTTGGATCTGAAGAAGAGGGACATGAAAAAGGAGAGCTGCTGCCCAGTGATTCATTAGATCAACAAGATTTGGAACTTCAGTGGCTCAAAAATAAATTGGATCAGGTTGGAAGCCCACAGCTTGCTGAGATTGCTCTGCAGCAGCTCTTGAACGACCCTTCATCAAGAAGGTACAGATTACGGAGCAAAAAAGGATTCTCCAGAGGATGCTTTGGCATGAAACTAGACAGAATTGGATCCTTAAGTGGTCTTGGTTGTTAATATATATGGTAAGTGGACATAAATCAGTAATTTTGAATAACAACATTACTTATTGCAGTGCTGCATTGTGATGTGTTATAAGCATGTGTTCATCAACAGATTAATGTATACTAGCTCTGAATTTAAATCCACTGAAAGAACTCTCATATTTTCAAAATGCATTAAATAACCAAGTTTAATATGCTGTGCCTTAATTGTATTTAAATCTTATTCATTAAAATCTTATTTATTGCCTATAAATAACATGACTTTAGTCAGCGGTTGAAAGGTCAATTAATGCAGTGGTGATCTGTGTCCAATTTAATGGGGGGGATATGGAAAAAGGGATTCATCAAACAGTTTAGATTCTATACAGTATATCAGAAAATGAAAGGCAATTTATACAGATATCTTAAGAAAGGCCCCACAGGGCAAGAGAGTGCAGAAAAAAGAATAACATGAATATTAATCTTGTTTCATTATAAAACATTCATTAATGTCTTTTGGTTAATATTACCATTAATAAACTGATAACAAGAAGTTGTATTTATTATTTCCCACATTGCTGAAAACATGTTTTCCAATTCAGTGGTATAAATACTGGGAATGCTAGAATTTGTTAATATAACTACTATTCTTCTTTATTATATAATGCTGACGAAGTTTATATACATTTTTCTCATTTGCCCCTGCCTAATGTCCCTATTATAGTCACATCCAGGTCACAAGAAGTACCTGGAGGAAACCACACCCTGGCTTGAATTGAACCTATAATTTTTGTGCTGCAAGAAAGCATTGCTTGTAATTTACAAATGTGTACTGCCCACATAAAAGACAGCTTTGATAATAGCAGGAGCAGGCATTCTCTGTACTGCTGTCCTGGGTGCTGAAATAAGCCCACTGTATAAGTCCTATAAGTCAAAGTTCATTTTCATAAACTACGGTTAGGAAATGCAGAGACACAGATCAGATTAGATTGATCAGATTCAGGTAGTATTTAAATCTTAATGATAAACAAAATGAATGTTGATATATATAATTTGTATTTCGCAGATTCATCATCATTCAGAGCTGAGAAGATTGACCTTCTGTCTTACACCATACTCTGAAATCACCAAGAACTGGCTTGTTATGGTCTTCTGCTGTGCTCTGTTCCCCTCCATAAAGACTTTTTCTTTCTCCACAATCTTTAATCACTTCCATAATGTGCAACCAATACTTTTGGGTTATCTTGCTATCATATGTGATATACATTTTATGTCTTTAAGTGACATGCAGGTCAAAAAATAAACGTCTGTCCTTATGAGTGGTCCTATTATTTTTTTAATCAGGTAGTGGAGTATAATAAAACAAAATATTGTGACACCCAGTTAAGTTTATTTGTGATAAAGTGTGGCTTAAGAGCTTCTTAGTTTCCAGAAATAATTGTAGCATAAGAGTTGAGTCCCTCGTTGTATGCAAAAGCAATTTATATGAAGTTAAATGAATTCATTTCAGTTGCTCATTGCACAAAGGCAACACATGGAAATGATTGCTATTGCTTTATACTATTTAACAGCGTGTAGTTGTTTTATAAATAGTTTAGAAATTTGAATCTCATACACGAAAAAAGGTTATCAGAAATAAATACTGAATCGCAGATTCCTGTTACATAGGAATGCAGGTGTATAAATGGGCATTAGTATGAAAATAAATAGTTTCTTCTTGCCTGCATACATAGTTAAAGCAAACCATAATATTTAACTGTAGGGCTTATTTAATATGCTCGTGCAGTGTGCAAAATATCACTGCAATCTGCCATTTTTGTAACGGCAATCTAGGGTTTTAATCTGCCTTACAGACTTATTGTGCTCACTGCAAAAATTGCATGAACCTTGACTAGTGCTTTACTCATCAATGCATGTGAACACTTGATTAATCAGGAGCTTTGTATTATTAATGATATGGCCATACTGGAGTAAACTGAGTCAATCGTGCCCCTAGTGTATAATCCAGTTTGTGTATGTGGGGGCAAGTGTGGAAGAAGCAGTGGAAATACTACCTACTTAATGCAGGCAGCAATTCCACGGCTTGCTTGCTCCTAGGCGGCAAATCAGCCTTCTTCTTGCATTGCTTAGCACATGGCAAAGGAGAAGGTAAGGGTTAATCATTGGGTGGGTGCCAAATTGTTAAGTGAGTCATCGCTCTTTACAATTGTACATCGGACTGGTGTGTTTTTCAGAAAATAAGAGTACAAGCCATAGTCAAAGGTCTATTAATCTATTATTCGGCAGGTTTAAGGTGGCGAATAGTCGAATTTGAATTCTTAAAGGGACATTACATGATAAATTTCAAAATTATTTTTTAAGAAACTCAAATTGAATTTTAATTATTCTCTAGTCAAATTTCATTAAAATAAATTCAAAAATTCAAATTTCAAATTTCAAAATTCGAATTTGCCCCTGAATGTAAATAAATCTTCTAAATGTAATAAATTCATTTGATGTAATAATTTCACTCAAATTATTGGATGTAAAATAGAGAATGGTATTTCAGCACACAAGGCTGTTATTAATAGTGATGTGCTCATTGGATTAGATGATTAGAATATCATTTAGCAGCTGCTGTGTATGGCAATATTCCCAGCACTTTAATATGTCTCTGTTTATAAAAAAAATCTCCAGAAACATTTTCCTGACAATTAGAAGTTTTTAATCAACTGAAACATTTATGCAACCTGCTACCCAAAATATAGTGTGTGTGTGTGTGTACAAATATGCATGCTCAGCATTGTATAGGTGGAATGTAATAATTTTATGAAGGCCATCTCCAATATATTCCATTTCAAGTAAATAATACTCGTTTTTAAAAATTCTTAACTTTTTTTTCTCTGTAATAATAAAACATTCTGAGGCAGATTTATCAAAGGTCAAGGTGAATTTTCGAATGAAAATTTTTTAAATTACGGCTATTTTTTGTGTTCTTCGACTAGGGAATAGTCCAAATTCGATTTGAATTTGAAAAAAATTAGAAAATTCTAATATCGAAATGTATCATGTATTGTCTCTTTAAAAATTCTACTTCAATCATTTGTCATATAGAACATGCTGGATTGCTGTTTTAGTCTATGGTGTCAATTGGTGGAAAAAACATTGATTCTTATTGGCTTGAATGTGCTATTACTTAGACAAAAAAACAACTTCAACTTAATTTCGGTTGGTCTTTTTGGACTTCCGAAGTTTTTCAAATTTGAAATTCGACCCTTGATAATATGCCCCTAAATTGTACTCGATCCTAACTAAACAAAAATATTGGTAAAAATGTAATTTTTAAATTATTTTTTAGCAGACTTAAGGTATGGAATTCCAAGTTAACAATACCTTCAAGTCCCAAACATTCCTGATAATAGATCCTATATCAGTGGTGAAACTAGATGTTACTGTGCCCTACAGCAGATTCATTTTAGTGCCCCGAACATATCCAGAGGTTGTCCTGCTTTACCAATATATATTGAAATTGCTTAATAATTAGGGTTTCATGGGGCCCCTATACCTCTTGAGCCCCTGCAGGTGCAGGGTCTGCTTCCTTCCTCTATAGTTACGCCCCTGTCCTATATCTGTAATTTAAAGATTTCTCCTCTTCTAGTAAACCTTATCAAAAAAGCAGCATGGACATTTATTGGTGGGTAATTTGACAACAAAGGTCTGCTAGCTGTCTCTAGATGTGAGGTACACTTTGGCTCTGTTAGATTACATCTCCTAATAAATACTTCCACAGATCCGTCAATCATCTCTTTTGAAAGTGCCATCATTGCTTTTTTCGACAAGGGTTACAAACCTTTTTCAATTCCTTTTTTAACAAATCATATTAATAAAGGGATACTATTATTTTATATTATAGTTTTTTATACCACTACTTACTTTTTAATTATCTCTTCAAGGTTTTCTGCCACTCATGCTTATCTAGCCTCTATGACATAATCAGTGGTATTCTAAGATAACGTGAACTTCTAATTTGTTCTTCTAACTCTAATTTGTATGGTTTTCAAGTTTTTGCAGCTCTTTTCTTTTTTTCTTTTGCAGCTCTCCAGTATATTTTTTGATTTGTACGAAATAACAGCGTTGAAGATAAATGTGAAAGGGGGAATGTAATAAAAGTTGCAAAGAGCAAAACAATTAGCACCAATTAGAATAAAAATCCACATCTCGCAATGTAATATTGTTCCTTAAACTGTTATTACATTGCGAATTTTAATTGTGCACTCTTAAGAAGTGCTTGAAGGTGTTGACCTCTTGGCAAACTTGGGAAAATAGTTCTAGACTAGTGATCAAAACTCTGTGAATCAGGCAGGTAGAGGGTGGAAAGGAAAATATATCTATGTTAAAGAAGGTTTCATTTTCATGTACAATACTATTTTCCTTGAGTTTTAAGGACACCACCCACCACTGAATCTGTTCAATTGCTTTGAGCATGTAAATTCCTTTCTGCTCTATGGGTATGTTAGAACTGTGAAGATTCCGTGTTTTTCAAACCTTGGATATCAAAGCTAAGGATAACAAGAGCCCAACCTGTGTTTTTACATTAAGAAAATTCATGAAACGTGTTTCCTCAGCTTGTAACTCTAAACTTGGTAAAAAAAAAATTTTTTTAATTCGTTTTTTTAATGTGTTGATCTAATTGCTACTGGAAATAACAGTGACAGAAGAAACTAATACTGTCAGAGCCAAGCTCTTCTCCAAGTTTTGAATAAGAAACATTACTATATTGGAATAGTTCTAACAGAATATATTTTCTGTCTGGATATTCAGGTAGTGCTGACCAGTTTCTTGTCTGGCTTTCCAAGCAGTTCTAAAGATTCCTCACTGTGTTATTCCCCTTTGATGAGATCTTTTGTTTGATCTGCACCATTGGAGTTTTAGCACAGAACTGAAGTTTTCTCTTCAATATAGAAAAAGGAGTAAGTACAGTATAGTGAAAGAGAGGCATGTGTAAAATATGTAGTAACCCCAGCTTAGAGGATTGTTGAGTGAAGATGAAAGAAGTGTGTACATGAACATATTTATATAACTCTGCTGTAAAACATTTCCCATGTAGATAAATATAAATATCTTTATTTTTTGTTTATATAATGTTACGTGTACATGCAGAGCTGAACAGTAGATTGCAGATTATTTTATTAATCCAGCACAAGATGGAGAGCACCACCCAGAAATATTATATGTTTATACTAGGTTAAAAACATTTTTTTAAAAAAAATAAACAATTGTCTAGTAGAAGTTAAGTTGCATATCTACGTATATCTTATTAAGGTGACCATGAAGATATTTCATGTGTACCTCTATCTTTTAAGATTGTAAACAACTTTATCAGTTTGCTAAGGGGCATATTTATCAAAGGTTGAAGTTCGAAGTTAAAAAAACTTCGCATAGACAGATTAATGCATAAGGTACTACATGGATCAGATGCAGGGACCCACCAATGTGATCTTTGACATGTTGCCACTAGGGCCTAAAGCAAGTCCTGGCAAGGTAGGTTTAAGCTAGCTCTAGTTAAGTGTTTCCTAATTATAGTGTTTCTGATATTATGCACAGTGATGCCAAAAACCAATTGGCAATCAGTATAATTGGGGAAATGTTACCTTTCTCTATTTACATTTTATGGTGTAGCAACCAGCAAGCCCCATCAGAAAACCCATACATAGACTGTTTTGCATGTTGCATTGTACCATATTAAACAAACAAAAGAGCCATTTACTGTTCCTTTAATACATATTTTTATTAATCTTAGAATAGCAGTTTTTGTCTGGAAGTTGAAAAATACAGTGAATAAAAAAACATTATTGGTTAAACCCCTTGTGCAATACTCAAATAATTATGCTGACACGGTTTTATTAATAAAAAAAATGTAAATGTGTTATTTACATGATACAAGTATTCTGTACTTGAAAATGTGTATTTTGTTATTTGTATTAGTTAGAGTTCAGTTTCTAGAATTCTGGAATTCCAAAGAATTACACAATAGTATAACAAAAGTAGATAGTTAGAGAGAAAACCACCTATATAAACATTAGTAACAGCCTTGAGACTCAATTAATATTATTGATCAAGAACTGAAAACACTGTAGCACTAAATTCTAACAGGAGACCTGTGTAAGTAGAAACACCCCAGAGACAAGGTTATAGTTGTTTATATGAAACCTCATCTCAGTCTGATTTTCTATTCAGCACCTTGTTGCTATTGTATCCAATGCTAGATATTGTTTTTAACTAATTAATGAACATGAATCGTTCTAAATGTTTAATTCTGAATAACTGAAGTTTAACTTTTTCTATTAAGTTAAATAAAAAAAGAATATTGGATTCAGTGTTCATACTACTTGATCATATTTTCTATGTACTCTATATAGTAGGACTATAGAGCAACGCAGTAGGCTAAATTTATTTGCACAATGCTAGCTATTAATAATTGTGACCCTTCTATATGTCAATAATGGGCTCTCATGTCAAACCTCCCCATACAAAAGGAAGTGTGTTGTCCCTATTAAATAGAAAGCTGCCATGGATAGTTCTTCAAGTGAACCCACTTTTGTTTCCTGGCATTCCTACCAAAGTTCTTATACAATATGTATTTGGAATCAAACATATGTGTTGAAGTTTCTTGTCTTACCTTAACCTTTTCCGTCTTTATAATTATCTTTTACTAGACTATATAATTGATAAAAAATGTATATGTGAAGGGTAATAATTAAACCTTCTTTGACCTTGTCACTGTATGCTATATTAATGTAAATGCAATGTGCCATAAACTGTACTTATCAGTTTTGGTTACCCAGGGGCGATCCTGGCCCCTCCTCTGCCTGAGGGGCGAAGCACCCCTGTGGTTACCTTTAACCTTGAGAACTTAAGATGTGGCATCTTAGGAGCAATCTATAATTATTTTGATGTGACAATTTTTTTTTATAAAATAAGATACATAAAGCGCCTATACAAGAGAAGGACCTTGCTTCCTTTGGATCAACTACAATGGGAAATAGCAATTACAGTACATAGTCATTTCAAGCTGTGATAAATACCTTCATTGTATTTCTCTATAAGAATGGTATTGTTCAGTAAAATAAAATTGCCAACAATCACCCCACCCAAGTCTTTAGCTTCCTTTGGAGAGGACAGGTCCATGAATCCCATTAAAACTTTTTTGATTTAACTGGTCATCAGGTCTTGGGAGAATTATATCTGTATAACAGGGGATTACTCATTGCAACAGGGGATGAGTTAATTTGAAAGTGTGTGTCACCGTGTATACTAACCCTAATTTGGCCCATACAGTATACAACAAAATGTTGCCCAACATAAAAAAATTGATGCATTTGTACCCAGGGCCGCCATCAGGAGAGCTCAAGGGGTACCGGGCCTGTGCTGCCTCTTCATTAGCTTCAAAGCTGAAGTCCCGAACCGCCAAAAAGCCCCGAAGCCACGAAAGGAAGCCTCCTGAAGCTGCAAAAAGACCAGAGGTCATGAATAGAGCCAACGTTGAAGTCCTAAAGTGCAAAAAGACCCAAAGCCACAAAAAGAGCCGAAGCTGAAGTCCTGAAGCCACGAGTTCAGATCTACTGAACACCAATGTATATTTTTTTATTTTTTTAAACCCCTAGCCAAAAATGTATTTTAATACTCTATAGGCCCCTGCCACCAATGTTTTTGCCGCCAAAGTACTCTCTGTGGCCCCAATGTTTTTTTTAACATATAAGGGGGCCCTGGCACCAACATTTTTTTTAACTTATCGGGGGACCTGACCACCTATGATTTTTTTAAAAACTTTTATGGGGGCCCTGGCGCCAACATTTTTTTTCAACTTATCAGGGGCCCTGACCACCAATATTTTTAAAAACCTTTTATGAGGGGCCCTGGCGCCAATGTTTTTTTTTAACTTGTAGGGGGGCATTGACCACCAATTTTTTTAAAAAAAAACTTTTATGGGGGGCCCTTTTTTAACTTATAAGGGGGCCCTGACCATCAATGGCTTTTTATAACTTGTGGGGGGGTTACCATTTTTAGCGCTGATGTCTGTGTGGTCTTTTAACTGTTGTGTGGGGTGGGCTGGATCTGGGGTGGGGCTTGGGGGATGGAGTGGGTGTTTTATAAAAGGTAGCCATGTTTGTACCTGAGTGTGGACAAATGGACTTGCATTTAGAATTGTTAGATCGTTTCAATTTGCTGAGGGGGAAATTAGTCAGAAATAATAATAAGGTGGAAGTGAAAATACTGAAATGCCACAAATTAAGCAGGAGGCAAAATAAATAAATAAGGTCTGTGTGCTATTAAATTACAAAATATGACCAAGGAGCTTACAGAATAAGAAATATTGATATACAAAAACAAGAAAATATATATATGCTAAACAGTTTCGGTCTTTGCAAAAGCTATATTTAATTTTGTGCAAAGCAAAATTTGTCTGCGCATTTGTCTGCTGTTCTGCAGTTACTGAGTTTACTGAGTTTTGATATTGTAAGTAGGGATGTAGCGAACTGTTCGCCGGCGAACTAGTTCGCGCGAACTTCGACTGTTCGCGTCCGCCGAATGTTCGCGAACGTCGCGCGACGTTCGCCAATAGGCGTTCGCGTCAAAAATCGTTCGACCATTCGACCATTCGATCGCTAAATCGAAGGATTTTCGTTCGAATCGAACGATCGAAGCCATTGGATTGAATGAAATCATTCGATCGAATAGCTTCGATCGTTCGATTCGAACGAAAATCCTTCGATCGAACGATTAAAATCCTTCGATCGTTCGAATCGAACGATTTTCGGATGTTCGAAGTTCGCGAACAGTTCGCGAACAGTTCGCGAACTGTTCGCATTTTTTGCCGGTGTTCGCGAACGGCGTTCGCGAACACATAAACGGCAGTTCGCTACATCCCTAATTGTAAGTTTTATGTCCACTAAGGAAAATTAAATATGCCACCTAGGGTGGCCCTTCTTCTCACAGATAATAATAGGAACTAGCACAGAAAATGCATACATTTTTTCATTTTACTTAAGTCCTCATTCAGACTGATACGATTAAAAAAAATAGTTAACGTATTTGGTTTTGACTGTGACTACATATCATCCTATTGGGTGTCTGACAAAGCTGCAAAATGCTGCAACTTTAGTTTGAGTAGTTATATAGGAAAATCCAATTTCCATTCATTTCTATGAAATTGCAAAAAAACTCAGATTAGTAGGGTGCAATTTACAATGCCTCATGATTTTAATAGCTATTTTCTTTTCCAATGAAATCTCATCCTGCTAAGCTCCATTAAAAATTGCAAAATACTGTTGCTTTTAAGTTATTGTGAAGGCAGCAATTTAAAAAAAGATGCTTTATCACATTTTAATTGTCTTTAGTATTTATATTTAAATACTCAAGCCTAGTGAGTGACTGTGCCATTCTAACTTGAAACGGAAAGCTAAATATAATACTAAAATGTCGAATATCTTCTAAATAAGATATGCCATTTGTAGGTCATATTTTAATTTCAATGACATTTCAAGGTGAGTAAGGTGAAAACTGTGTAAATATCTGGGGGTTTCAAAGGAACAGCAGAAAAATACAGCCCTTCCTCGGACTATGCTCACATTTTGAAGTAATGATAAAAAGAGCAAGAAATAAGATGAAATGTACAGATCATGACCAAATGAAAACAGCAGCCTCTGATCGAAGGCTTATGAATTCTCAAAGAAAAATTCAAAAGGTTGAGTTTACTGAGCCTTTTTGCCTTAAAATAACCTATATTAAGGGGCATATTTATTAAGGGTCGAATTTTGAATTTGAAAAACTTCGAATTTAAAAAGACCAACCGAAATTAAGTCGAAGGTTTTTATTGGCTGAATAGGTCAGTTTTTGTTTGAATAGGTCCGTATTCAGCCGAATTCAAATCATACGAATCGAAGCATTCGATCGAATTCAAATCAAAGTTTTTTTTTGTCCAGCAATTGACTCCAAATGGGTTCTAGGAGGTCCCCTATAGGCTAAAACAGCAATTCGGCAGGTTTTAGATGGCGAATGGTCGAAGTCGAATTTTTTAAGAGACAGTACATGAAAAATTTCGATATTCTAATTTTTTTCAAATTAGAATTTTGGACTATTTCCTAGTAGAGGTACACAAAAATAGCTCCAATTTTTTTTTATTTCGAAAATTCACCTCGACCTCTGATAAATCTGCGCCTAATTGTCAGAAGTAATGTAAAAATGTTTGATGTTCTCATGCATAATTGTGTAAAACGATATTTTATTATGTATCTTTGCTCTGTAACCTATCTTTTACAAAAACGTATTACTTGTAAGTAATGTGTGAACTGTTCTGAAACTGCTGGGGTACAGATTTGAGAACAGTATTGTATGTAGCAGACAGGCGGTGTCAAAGGCCCTCGCCTCTGTTCAGGGATGATTTCTCCACCATGACATGAATCCCCTCTTTCATGTCTCTTTTGTGACTCTTTCAAACCAGCGGTCTTCTTTATCCAAGATCTAGACATTGCTATCTTCAAAGAAGTGTCCCTTGTCTTTTAGGTGTAGAAAGACAGCTGAGTTTTGCCCTGTAGAGTTCACCCTCCAATGCTGAGCCAATCGCTTGGTGAGAAGTTGTTTTGTCTCCCCAATGTATAGATCTCTTCACTACACTGGACTGCGTATAGGTAGGTATAGGATCCTTTGGGTGTACCAGTTTTTTCTCAGTGTGTTGCTAGGTTTGAAAAACACAGGGACATGGTGTTTGTTGAAAATCCTCCTAAGTTTCTCAGACACTCCAGCTACATATGGGATGACTACAAATGAAAAGCCAGAACCAAAGGCACAGGGGACAGACAGAACAGAATATAGGGTAATATTGTTTTACAATGTTGCCACCTCTTGTGTGAAAAGCAAAACAATTAACTTCACCTTATAAGTGTTACCCTCATTCGATATTAACCACCACCAAAGGGTTAAAGAACTTTCCTTAGAGACTTGTTTAGGTGGGTACTCACAAACATAGAATATCAACTTGAATCGTGAAGCACTTCTCCTGGTATGAACTGTAAATCGACATGCAGCAGCAAATAGTGTAAAATACCTCTTTAATATTTTAAAATCAAGAATTAAAATGCACTCACATGGCAATGTGTTTTTTAAAAAGCATATCTATGCATCGTCCTCCTGGAAGCTCCCCCTGTGTAAAAACGTCCGAGGCAACTTTGGGCGACTATTGAAAACGCATCGCCGCATGCACATTAGCGCAGGCGATTTTGGGCTGTAGCCTATGGGGAAAATACGCTGAGGCAGTTCGGGGAAATAGTCGCGCAAAAGACGTGGCGATAAGTTGCCAGGCAACAAAATCTCCCCGAATCTCCTCGTCTGGCCTTACCCTTAGACAGGCCTGCAAAATTAAGGAAGAGATTATTCGATCTCCTGAACTATGCCGACTTAGACAGGTAGAAAGCCAAACACTGTCTGACATCCAAATTGTGAAGTTTGCTCTCCTTATCCCCCATGGGGTGTGGATAAAATAAAGGGAGTACAATCTCTTGAGATGAATAAAAAGTCAAAGCCACTTTAGGAACAAAGGTGGGTGGCAGTCTCATTACCACCCTATCCGGAAATATCTGCAGATAAGGATCCTTAATAGAAAGACTCTGTATTTCACTCACCCTTCTAACTGAAGTGAGGGCTACCAATATTACAGTCTTTAGTTTAAGTAACTTAATATTGATCAAAGAGACTGGTTCTTCAGATAGAACTGACAATAGTAGGTTCAAATCCCACAGAGGACAAACATCTCTAACAGTAGGTTTCAATCTACTTGTTGCTTTGATGAACTGCTTGACAAGAAGATTCTCACCTAATGGAATGCACTTCATCGCCCCTAAGGCTGCCACTTGAACTTTAAGGGTAATTGGTTTCAACCCCATGTGGAACATATCCAGAAGAAATTGCAAATTCTGAGGAACAGAAGCCATATGCGGATCAATAGAGTGATCTCCGCACCGGAAGGAAAACCTTTTCCAAATTCTAGAATAGATCTTATTGGTTCCTGCTTTCCTATAATAGAAATTACTTGAGTTGACAACCCCTGCTGCGATTGCCATTCAGAATCCATGCTGACAGAGCTAGTCTTCTGGGATCTGGATGGTGCACTGGCCCCTGGCAAAGCAGAGTTCCTCCGCCATTTTCAGCAGGAGAGAAAACCAGGCCCTCCTGGGCCAGTACGGAACTATCATGATGACTCTGGCTTTGTCCAGCTTGATCTTCTTCAGGACCCTGGTTATCATCCAAAGCGGAGAAAATATATATTCCAGACTGCCTCTCCAACACTGAAGCATGGCATCTATTGCTGCTGGTCTGTCCTGAGGAAACAGGGAATAGAATCTGTCTAGCTTGGCATTTTCTCTTGTAGCCATGAGATCTGTAGCCAGACAACCCTACGATGGCTCAGCATCTGAAAGACTGACGGACTGAGAGTCCATTCCCCTGGTACCACCAGTCTGCGGCTCAGAAAATCTGCTCTCATGTTGTCTGCACCTTTTATATATATATATATATATATAGCCTGCAGCGTCAGCAGATGTATCTCTGCCCAACACAGAATCCTGAGTACCAGCTCCAGCAGGCTTTGACAGTGAGTTCCTCCTTGTCTGTTCAGATAAGCCACAACTGTTGTGATCCACTGCTCTATGACCCAAGGAATTCCTCTGGACAAGTTCGGGTCTTTCCACCAACTTAGCGAGTGTCTCACATGAGGAGGTAGCGTCATGGGATTGTCCAGAGAGCTCTCTGTGCCATCCCAAAACTCAGTATTGCTCTCTGTAAAAGCCTTATGTGCAGTCTGTCCCAAGGCACCGCTTCTATCGTCGCTGTCATTGCTCCCAAGGCTGACATGGCCTGCCTGATCGAGCCGATTCAAGCCTGTACTCTTCCTTGACACTTAGAAACCAAGGATCGCTGGTGATCCTTGTATATCTGTGAAAAAAATAATGAAGTCTTTCCCCTACCACGTCAGAATTGTTTTGCAAGCTTCTTCTGACCTATTTCCTCTCTTCTGGGGTTTCCCTGGTCTATCCCGGATTGGACGAAAAAAGGTTTCTCTTTGGTCCTTTGGATTGATTTGACGGGACAAAAAAAAACCTTTTTCATTTCTCTTGACTTAGAAACCAAAGCTTCCAACTCTTTCATCAAAAGGCATGACACAAAGTCTGTTCTTCAATGCCATGTCTGCTGCCCAATGTTTGAGCCACATCGCACGCCTGCCTGCTACTGCTAAAGCAGAAGATCCGGCTGCCATTCTTATGCTCTCCACTGAAGCATCGCACAAGTAGTCTGCCGCTAACTTGATCATTTCCATGGAAGACTTCATATCCTCTCTGGAGACTCCACCTTCCATATTCTGATCCAGCTGAGTGAGCCAAAGTGTAATAGAATGAATGACACAAGCTGTGGCCATACCTGGCCTAAATCCTGCTGCAGAAGATTCAAAGAGCTTTTTGAAAGCGGCATCTATTTTACGATCCATAGGATCTCTAAAACCGACTCCATCTTCTATTGTAATCGCAGTCTTTTTTGCCAATCTGGCCATCTCTATATCCACCTTAGGAGGAACATCCCAAACATCCCAATCTTCAAACATTCCTTAGAAATTATCTCTGAAATCACTCCATGGACTGGAAGATATTCTGGGTGATTTCTTATGACCCAAGAACATCATATCTTGTTTGGTGCAAGGCTTGTCTTCATCCTTTAGATCCATTGAAGATCTAACAGCTTTAATCAGATGATCTATATTCTCTACTGAAAATACATAAGCATCTTCTTTTATATCATCATCGGACGAGTCCATCAATACATCATACGTTTGCAATACGTTTGTTGCGTATTGGACTTAAACCAGGACATGAATTCAGACATCGACTCTGGTACTTCCTGTTGAAAATTTTCCTTGAAACACTCTGAACAAATCCTCTTCAGAAAATCACGTGGAAGCCTGATCTTGCACCGCCCACATCTCTTGGATCTTGAATCCTCATGATCCCAAGTTTCAGAGCGGGAAGACATGGCTGAAAAGAAAATGTTGCAATAAGGAACACTAAATATCCAATTTCCCCACCCAGCTTAGATAGAGCTTATCAGAATGGGCAAACAAACACACCACAGCCGCAGTGTAGGGAGGATACCGTACTGTGTAGAAAAAATCTGGCAATTTAAAATTAGCAGCGTGTCGTCACGTGACCTGCCAGCCGAACCTGTAAATAGGGAACCAAGCTACACGCGACACGTAGCCTAACAACCCGCTCCCAACACGGGTTACTCTGCCCCTCATTGCAACCGGCTCCTGGCTGGTGCTACTGCAAGGAACCAGGGAAGCACCTTAACTTCCCAGAGCCTGCCACCGAAGATCATGCTGCAGGTACCAGTATGAGCATTCTTACAGCCCCGGCTGGAGCCTAAGAGCCTTAAGGGAAAAGGAAGGGGAGGGGAAAAGCCAAAAACCGTGACCCCACAGCTAGGGGCGAACGGTATATCTCCAGATCTGGCCTATCAGGTTAAACCCCCAGGAATCCAGCTGGACCCCTGCTATACCTACCTGATCCTAGAAGGACAGGAGACAAAAACACAGGGAAGCGGGGGGGGGGGGCATTTTATTCTTGTTTGCTGTACCTAGGAGGAGGGCCATCTCTCTCTTTGGTGTGCTGCCTGGGGCCTGAAGAAAACTATTCGCTTCCTATTTCCAGACAGCTGGACTGGTGATTGGATAGCTCAATTAACTCCAGTTGCAACTGATGCATCTTCATAATATTTTGCTATTGAACATATAATCAAATGCTTACATAAATAAACAATCAGAATTGAATTTGGCACAAAATATTTCTTTCCTTTAGATAAACGTTCATATTTGGTTCAAATTGCAATGATTCTCTTGTGAAATATGTTGTGCAAAATGACTTTCTTTCTTTTGTTCTTAACCATCAAGTTTTATACATTTGAAGTAGTGTCCACTGAAAATGTATTTCCATTGTAAAAGCTGATAGAGGAGAAGCAGATCAATAATTCTGAAGAATATGAATGACTTCTTTAGCTAGAAATCCATGGGGTGAACAAATGTGCATAATATTTCTTAATTTTTTTTCTATTTGCTATCATTGACTTGTTTAGCATGGATAAAATAGAGACTGTTACACATTATATTTCCCTCCCTGGATTTTACCATTGCCTAATTCTCTAGTCAGATATGCCTTGTTTCTAGAAGTTACCTAAAAATTCATATTGTGTTACTTTAAAACTTTGAAAACGGTATGGAAAATTACTGAGAAGTGAAGAGTGAAGGCAAAATGGTCTTTCTTCATTACATTAGTAAGTAAGAAAACACAGATAATTGTATTCCTTACAAAATGTGCAGGCAAGTTAATCTGAAAATGCTGTGTCACCTGAAGCAGAATGGAATATTGCAATAGAAAATTAGTTTTCTAAATCTAGAAATATAAGCCTCCTGTTCTAAAACAGGATTATAATAAGGTATCCAGTGACTGCTTATATTATTCCAAGTATTCAGACTCCTGTGTGAACCACAGGAGGACAACATAAATAAAACAAATGATATCTAGATGCTGCTTAACTAAATAGACTTGTGTTTATCAAAAATACATAAATCTGTAATTTGATTATATATAACTTTATTAATGATAAATGACTAAATAATAGAATTTGGTGGGATGTAGCAGATGTCTGTAATCAACTAATTATCTCTCGCAAGAACTACACATTATTACCTATTGCATTAGATTCTCCTTCTTTAATATCAGGGTTACAGCAATGGTAATATATGGTATTAAAATCTGCAAAGTATTGTTTAAAATAACAAACTTATTTGAGGTGTGTTTCAGGGGTATCCCCTATACCTGTTGTAAATTCCCAACACTAGCCAGAATTGGTATAATGTGGTTTGATTGTATTTGGTTAGTTAGTAATTGCAGTTTCATGTATGAGCTCACCCAGAGATGTGTGTCCTCTCGTCCGGAGGGAAGGAATTAAGACATACAGAAGGGGGATTAGGAAGGTTTGCATTAGTAGAGGTAGAGATCTGATTGTGGATGGACTCTACTTTGTCTTTAAAGAAATCAGCAAAGTCCTGAGGAGAGTGCGTCAGGTTGACCGATACTGTTGATGACGGATGAAGAAGAGTATTGAATAGAGAAAACAGGCGTCGTGGGTTGGATTTGTGATTGTTTATAAGGGTACTGTAGTACTCTTGCTTGGCTTTCGAGAAGGCAGAATTGAGGCAGGACAGAAGAAATTTATAGTGAATAAAGTCTGCTTTTGTATGGGATTTTTTCCACATACTTTCAGCAGATCTTGTACAGGAGCGTAAGAATCTAGTTTGTGAATTTAGCCAGGGTCATGGGTTTTGAGAACAGGCTTAGCCTGTAAAGAGGCAAATGAGCCAATGTTGTGGATCGTATGTGATTATACTGACTTACCAGGGTATCAGGATCAGACATCTTCTTAAAGGAAGTGAGACTGGACCTGAAAGACGGAGCTAAGGCTGGAAGGTCAATGTCATGAGTATCCCAAACTAAGAAAGTGGAGTAAGAAGCAGGTGGGCATGGAGAGTGAGAGATGGAAAATGTAACCAAATGGTGATCGGAAAGGGGGAAGTGTTCACTGTTAAAACCAAAGAGACAGAGTTTTTTTTAGTAAAGACTAGATCCAGAAAGTGGCCATCCTTATGAGTAGGGGTGTTTGTCCACTGCTGGAGCTCAAAAGAGAAGGTTAGGCGGAGAAAACGAGAGGGCCAGGGTTGTGAAGCATCATCGATGTGGAAGTTTAAATCCCCAAGGATGATTGCAGGGCTGTCAGTGTAGAGAAAGAAAAAAAGCCAGGTGTCAAAGTCAGAAAGGAAGGCAGCAGAGGAGGAGGCTGAAGGGGTTCTGTAAATGACAGCTACACGTACAGAGAGAGGGTTGAAAATCTGAAGGGCATGCACCTCAAAAGAGTTAAAAGAGAAGGCTGGAGGAATAGGAATAGGTTTTAACCGACAGCGAGAGGAGAGGAGAATTCCAACTCCCCCACCACGTCCAATGGTTGGGGGGGGTGAAAGAAAAAGAGACCACAATGAGAGAGGGCATCTTAAATTGCAGTATGATTCTGTGAGAGACAGGTTTCTGTTAGTGCAAGAAGACTAAGTGAATTAGAGCAAAAAAGATCATGGATTAATGTGGTTTTATATCAAAGAAGGAAAAAAATACCCCGCTCAATCCAATTAATTCAAACAGGTCACTAAAATAGATTATAAATACACCTTTATCACCAGGCTAGAAATAATTAATTATGTATATAGTTATTTCCTTGACACCACCAATATTTAATTAAACCAATCACATAACAAGTTAATTATTCAATAAAGTGCAGTGCAATAAGTTAAGAATCAATTGTTATCAGTAAATTAATTAAAATTGATTTATCATTTAATTAATTTAATGACAACAATTGATTCTTAACTTTTTTCCTTCTTTGATATTGTCAATAGGGATGGGCGAATTTTTTCCCTAAAAAAAAAATGACGCCCATAGACTTGTATGGCGGCATGTGTAAAAAAAAAAAGACACGCGTCAAAACAATTTCACTGCGTGACAACATTTTTTTGACACCCATAGACTTTAATGGGCGTCTGCGACATTTTGCCGGCGGCAAATTTTTGGCGAAACTAAATGGGTCAAATTCGCCCATCCCTAATTGTCAATCATAATTTACTGACCTAGGTCAGACCTCTGCCCTAATCTGTAGGATAAAATTATAACCAATTACCAAGGGTATCTTTTGCATTTTTGTTGAAAATGACAATGAAAGATGCAAAGTTGCTGCCCATTACTTTTCACAAGGAAAAGGAAGAGGACATTGAATATGACCATTTCATGCCTCTACATTCCACTCAAAAACAAAGCGCTCTTTTATCATCTCCAGATAAATTGTACCTGGGTAGTAGTTCTCATTAACCAAATAATGATTTGCTTTTTTTCAGTCACCTGTGGGTAAAAAAAATAAAAGCAAATTTTCTCCCAATGTTGCCATTCGAGAAATGGCTTACAAAGTAATTTCAAGATGGTATTACACGCCAAAACGTAAACACAATTTTTCTCCTTCCTCTTCTCCATTGTGTTTTAGAGGATGTGGGGGACTAGGTGATTATAAACATTCGTGGTGGTCCTGCCCAATAGTAGAGCAATTTTGGACTAAGGTGGTCCAAATTGCTTGTGACTTAACTAATTCACCTATTACGCGAACTCCTGAACATCTTTTACTGAATCACCCTAATCCAGATTTTAATACAATTACCAATGCTTTGCTATTTCAGATATGGGCAGCAGCACGCTGGGTTATTGCACTTAACTGGGTTTCTCCTACACTTTTTGTAACTCAATTTGTTTCTAGACTCAATTATATTCAAGAAATGCATTTACTAACAGCCATTGCAGATAACAAAAAAGAACTCTTTGATGACATATGGCAACCTTGGGAGAACTACAAGAAATCTCTTCCTTTTTGCTTTTGTTTCCTTGACTCAATTTCTCCCCACGAGTACATTTACTTATCAAAGTTAATTGTGAACACAACCCGTCATAACAGGATGGATTACAAATTGTGGACAACATAGAAGCTCGAGAAATATGCGTGAATTCTCTTAGCAATCACATTATTACCTGCTCTATACTATTTACCTAAGTATGTTTATCTATTCCCCCTTTTTTTTTTTTTTTTTTTCTTTTGGTTATTCTTGGTTTATTTTCTTTTTCTTTTTCTGTTGTTTAATGGAAGTTGTAATAATTACCTTATATTTCCACAAGTTACTACTGTTGAAATACCTTTCAATGTTTATTTCATATGAAACACGATATTGTGAAAAATGACGCAATGACAAAACTGTACTGTTGACATTTTATTCACGAAATAAAAAAAAAGATATGTTAAAAAAAATAAATAAATAAATAAATAAATAAAAGCAAATCTTTAGTTGGCATAGGTTACTGCCCATTTTCAGATTTCCTAGTGTTGCTATATGGGCCCAGATTTATTTATACATTGTGTATTATAAAATTATATTATCATTTGTTAATACACACGATCCACATGAATTGCCTGAAAATTATAGCCTTGTAATTGGTACTTGATATAATTTGCATCACATGACTCACTGAAATATGTATATTATAAATATTGTACACATTTTGTCAAATATATTATAAGTAAGCTTGGAGTCCCATGACCTGTGTGTAGGGACTCAGAGAGTTAGCTGTATTTTTCTTATAGTTTGGACACTTAGTACGCCATGGGTGATTTTTTTTCCTTTCTGGGGTAAAAGTGATAAAGGAACAATTCAGTGTTTGCCCATTAGTTAGCAGTTTTCAAGAATATAAAAGGCAAAGCCTAGGTAACCTAGTCAGGATTAAGTTAGTTAGGTAGGCTCAGAGAAATAAACATACTGTATATATAAGAACAGATGCGGTTCACATCTGAGCTCACCCAGAGATGTGTGTCCTCTCGTCCGGATGCTGCTCCGAACCCGGCCACTCCACGCTGTTGCTGATACTAGCAAAAAGAGATACTTCCGCATTCATCAGCGCTCTCCACGACTCCAAAGGAGGACACCATTAGTTGTCAAAAATCGGCTTTATTTCAACACACTGTGTGGAACGAACATTGTGCAGTGGGGGCGCTCAGACTCACCCACTGCACAATGTTCGGTCCACACAGTGTGTTGAAATAAAGCCGATTTTTGACAACTAGCGGTGTCCTCCTTTGGAGTCGTGGACAGCGCTGATGAATGCAGAAGTATCTCTTTTTGCAAGTAGGCACAGAGAAAGTTAGCAGAGCAGTCCTTTGCTCCACTGTGGAGTTTAGTAGAACCCCCTGGTTATCAAGCTACTAGTATAGGGACATGAGTGAGTGAGCTCAGAACCAGGCAGGGTGCAAGGTAGCAAGACGCCATTGTGTGATTGTTTTGGGGATAGGATTAACAGCAAGAAGTGTGTTACCTTCTGGGAGGCGTTTGTGCCCTAGTGTGAGGTCAAATCTGAAATCTGATCCTTTCCAGGATCCAGAAGCTGCTTTATGTTTATGCTTCATATGCTGTTCAAGTGACCTTATACTGATATCAGCAAATAATAAACTGTTTGGGAGTTAATAAACAAGTTTGTTTGTCACAAGAGACATCTGTGGTCCCGGTCATTTTGCCAATTCTGTCGGTTGATATTCATGTGATCTAGTAGTTGATATCTATTAGAACTTGGCTATAGTCATCAATTGGTTACACACAGTTGACAGTTACCTTCCATAAGGCTTATATCATCTTTTACCACAACAAAAATAAGAAATAAAATACAATCCTCTTTAGTGTGATTTCTATATATAAAAAATTCCTAATATACTGAATAGACCTTCTACCTGCTATCTCTATTCACCAAAACCAAGTATTGGATTTCATTCACAATTAAGATGATAATTCGGTGTTACAGAATCCAACCTCCAAAATAAAGTGCCAGTGTATGACTTTCATTCCAAAAAAATATTATTGCAATCAAAATTTTGGGCAGTGATTAAAAGAGCTTGGATACCAGTAAAAAACATACGTATTCACTTATACTAAAAACCTAAATTTAAAATATGAATTGGCGATGTAGAAAGTATAGTAAGGTGGAGATATCCCAAATAAGCTGCTAAATAGGCCATTAGCTATATAGTCCATAGGGATACCACCAAGTCAGAGAAGACAGCAACCAAGGGGCTGCAGTCTAAGGTGTGTTCACATGCGTGTGCACACAAATTGTGAGGGCTGCATACAAAGAATTTTTTTTGAAAACACAAAGTTTTGTATTTATTCTGACCTGAGCACACAGTTTTTTAAAACTGTGCATAAAAATTTAAATGTGCACACAAAATGTGCACATACCCGAAAAGGAATTAGAGGGCTTCAGTGTCAACCTTCTCTAACACTAAGGGGCTTGTTAATGAAACCTCTATTTTTTCTGGTTGGGTTTTTAAGGGAAAAAATCTAAATAATTCAAGGGGAAAAAAATGGATTTTTTCAAGATTTATTATGATCCAAAACTGCTAAAAATCTGAAATTACTCTAGCTAATACTTGTCAAAGTCATGTAAAAGTCCATGGCAGATGAGGAAGTGACTAGCACAGGCATGAAACTCGTAAGCAGTGCTCTCCCCCGTCTGCTTTATCTATCTGTACTCATACAATGATTTTACTAGAGAACCTAAATAAAGAAATGTATGAATCCTGCAATACGGTGGGCAACAAGTGTGCCCTTGATGACTTTCGTGTTGTACCACGTGACCTCAGTGGATCGGCTATCACTGGTAGCAATTTCTTGCCTCAATGGCAGATGTGCCTTTTACAATTTGAATATGTTTTTTGGCTCTCATGATTTTTGAGGATTTTGGGCAGTTTGACGCTGGTTTTCATCCGAAAATGGCAATAATTTGTCGTTTTATGTGACAATTAAAAAAAGTAGCACAATTTGAAGCAGAGCTGGAACTAGGGGTAGGCACGTGCCTAGGGTGCAAAGCTGGGGGGGCCCCAGGCACGTACCTGCTCCGTCGCCTACCCATGTCCGGTCTCCTCTCTGCCCAACTGTGTGTGCTATAGCCATATCTTTTTGCGTCCTGTGCATGCGCGTTAGCGCCAACTCACTGCGTATGCGCGCAAGCTCCAATGCACGCGCTCAGCCAGCCAAATGATTAGCCAGGTTGCCTAGGGAGCCTGGCCGGCCTCGCACGGCTCTGATTTGAATTGTCACGGGATTTTGACGCAACTTTTCCTGCCATGCTTTTTTTTTTAATCTGATTTTTTAGTAAATGTGGTTTGGATTTAGGTTGAATTTGCTTTAATAAAAAAATTTGAAAAAGACTTTTATTATTATTTTAGTAAATAGGCCATGAATAGTAAAGTTAGACTATTAGACTATTTAACCTAGAAACCTGCGAACCCCAAGGACAAGAGGAAAAAAGAATGCAATTTCTAAAAAGTGGTTCATTAAAAAAGAGAAACACTGGTAAAATGCCTGGTGATATTCAATACTACCTTAAATTCTTTAAATAAAGGAGGGAGATACACCACAATAGTGAAATAATTGTAAAGAAATCAAATGCTCTTTTCCCTATATGTTTTATCTTTGAAGTTGAAGTCTGCAAAGCAAATTCTGCATATGATCCATGTGTTACCTGTGAATAAGTGTTAATAAGAGTGCTTGGAAAGAAAAAGGAGGTTTACAGCAGTAAATCGTGTTATGTAGGTGCAGTTGCATCTCGTGTAGGGATGCACCGAATCCACTATTTTGGATTCGGCCAAACCCTTCGTGAAAAATTCGGCCGAATACCGAACCAAATCCGAACCCTAATTTGCATATGCAAAATAGTGGTGGGAAGGGGAAAACAGTTTTTACTTCCTTGTTTTGTGACAAAAAGTCCCACAATTTCCCTCCCTGCCCCAATTTGCATATGCAAATTAGGATTCGGTTCGGCCAGGCAGAAGGACTCGTCCCAATCCGAATCTTGTGGAAAAAGGTAGAATCCTGTATACGTTCTTGGAGCAGACATTCCAGGGAGGAATGCAGGTGGCTTTTCCCTCTTGGAATCTGAATTGCAAAATCTAAGGGGATAGTTTACAAAACTGAGGGGGGGACAGCAAGCCACTGGTGGGTGGAGGTGGGACAATTTTGGTATTAGAGCCATATAGCTTGTTACAGTTAGAAGGGAATGTATGGGGTAAAATGGCAGGGTGGCTGCAGCCAATCTACAACAACAGATTTGCCATTTTGGGCGAAGATGTTGAGGAGGGCAGCTATGAACTGGCATGTATGGAGCAAGCTGACTCTTAGAGCAGGGTAATTTGTTACAAGGAATACATGTCGAAATGTTGCCATCGCCCATTAAAGTCGCGCGCCTTTTTTTTTTTGACACACAACACCATACAAGACTATGGGCGTCATTTTCACAGAGAAACAAGGCAAAAAAAATCACCCATCCCTAGTCAAGACTGGCAATAACAGGGTATTTTAATCATTCACCCACATATTGAATTGGGTCAACAAAGACACTAAACTTTAATACCTTCAAATCATTATTTCAGCTTGTACATTTGGCCATGAGGTTCTCAACGAAAAACACAAAAGAGAAGTGGCTGTAATTTAAAATTGTATTAAAGCATTACTATTCTAAAAGCAGGGACAGAACTAAGGGTAGGTAGAAGAGTCACATACCTAGGGCACAAGAGTGATGGGGGCTATAGGCAAATATCTCTTCTGTCTGCTTACCCCAAACGTTTTGTAAGTTTGGGTTGTGCGTACACACGGGGGGGACAGGACCTCCCCCATGCTTGTCCCAGCTCTGTCTAAACATTTTCCATAAGAATAGAAATCTAAAAGCATGATAAAACCCTATTTATCTTACCACAGTTGTAAAGAAGTTAATAGGAATGAAGAGGACGGCATTTAAAAATGACAAGTTTGAGACCTTATTTTAAGACCTATGAATACTACTAAAAGAGTTGTAAGGCAGCAAAAATGCATGAATATGGTTTGACAGTGACCCCCCATTAAGGGATGGTGTTATTTTCAGGGCAGCTCCTGCCATGAGCCAAGGTGAGATCCTTGCCTCAGGCAGCAGTGAGCAGCCATTTATCAGGGGTGACAAAAAGCTGCCACTGGTAGCTTTAAAAGCTGAATTTCCATTTTTAAAAATAGAAATTTGGCTCTATTAATGCCGAGAGTGCATCTACTCCCTAAGCTGAATATCTGGGGCATGTGCACCTGGACCCACCAATTTTTGTTGGGAGTCTACTTTACATTTCACTGGCTTATATGGTATTGTCTATATAAGGTACTGGAGGTTTTTAACAATGTGGTTTTTAAAGTTTTTGATGCTTTATTAAACAGTTAATCTTTAAAGTGGACCCGTCACCCAGACACAAAAATCTGTATAATAAAAGTCCTTTTCAAATTAAACATGAAATCCAATTTCGATTTTTTATTAAAGCATTCATAACTGTTGTAAACTCATTTAAAAATCTCAGCTGTCAATCAAATATTGTCTGCCCCACCTCTATGCCTAGGCATAGAGGCGGGGCAGACAACTGCTTTCACTTTCCATTCAGCACTTTCTAGATGGGCATGGGGATGGACTTCAGGTCCCCTATTCTGGTGCACAAACAAGATTCTGAGATGATACAAGGCTTGTCTTAATAACAGTGTCCACAAAATGGCTCCTGCCTGCTTGTTATAATTATGAATTCCCAGACTGAAGGAAACAAGATTCTAATAATTTATATAGTGTAATTAAAGTTCATTTTGCTTGACTAATGTGATAAAATAGGATTTTGAATAATTTTTTTGGGTGACGGGTCCACTTTAAAAGCTGACATGAGAGAACCTATTCAGGTGACCAGAAAGGAGTTTCCATCTTATGGGAGGAGGGTTTTTTAAAGGGAGTGCTGTGATGTGGTGGAATTCTCTTCATAAAACAGTTGTACTGGCTGATACATTAGATAGTTTCAGGAAAGGGATTCGATTAGAAATTCAGAGTTTCTTAAATCAATTCATAGTACGAAGATGCTTACATCTTCATAATTCATCCCCAAAATTTTATTGTATACCTAACAGACCGGTCAGCATTATTTTTTTGTCCATTGGTTATTGGAAATCTATTCTCTTTCATAGAACTCTCATATGAAATATACCTTGAGGATATATGTACAAAAATGTATATTAACCATGTATAATGTAAGAATATGTTCCACTCACCGATACATTTATTAGTTGCATTCACAATATATTGACTCATTTTTTGGACAGAAAATCAAAGCTTGATCCCAATCTATCCTGTAGCAAAAGAGTGGAGGGGGATATCTCATAATTAAGAAGGAAATTCATTATTCAGACTAGAGAGGGAAATTATAATATATTACTCACTTCCTTTGACCAGCACACACTGCTCCAACCTGTCCTCCAAATCCTGAATCTATACAAGGTACCAGTAACTACAATGCCCTAATCAGGGATGATTCTGAGAATTAGTATCCGGTGCTTACATATAGATCACTCACAACAAAAGTTCCAAGTATGCCACTGGGGGTGGGGGTAATCTGAAGTGCAGCATCACAGGGACACAGGGTGGCACATTCCTTTTAGTGACAACTAAAAAGGGAATCTTCAACTAGCAAACTGGTTGTTTCTAGTCAGAGTAATGCTGATTCCAGAATGTGTCCAGATAAGTTTTAGATAACCCTTGAACACAGCACTATGGTATAAAAGTGCATCCAGGCTAGTTTGGGAGTGCAAGAAAGAAAGGGGCAAATAGAGACACACAGGGAGAAGGAACAGTTTGAGAGGCAGAGAGGGGGTATAGAGTAGAAGAGAGGCAGAGGCAGAAAGCTGTAACTGGACTGCAGAGAAAGTGTGAGAGCACCAAGATTAGCACAGGTTACAATGGAGTGGAAGGTCTATCTGTTCTGCGGCTCCCTGCTGTTTGTTTGCTTACAGTTCCAGAGCTGTGCAGCCCACCCGTTGATGGACTTGGACAAAGACAGAGACCTGGACACCTTCAAGGTGAGTTTGTTTCATGTTTCATATATAATTGTAACTTATTTTCCCAATAGATCCATACTGAATGGAGTGTACTGGACTACAGAACTATAGAGGTAGGGGATAGATTATAGCTGGGCAGAAAAGTGTGAAGGGCATGAGCTATATAAATGTGCTAAAAATAAATGATTTTTTTTACATATATAAACATGCTAAAATAAATGATTTTCCAGGGCTATAAATGGCACCTCCTCAGCCATTCTCACCTCCCAGCCTGCAGATGTTAATAAAAATGGTAATATTATTGATTTACGGTTGCTGCATGGCAGGCTACATTAACATTCCCTGCAAAGCAGCCGTCTGGGCAGGTATGTCTGTGCAGCATGGGGTTAATGAAACTGTATGTCAGATTTATATCCAGTCTTCATGTTTTGCAATAGGGGGTACTGGAGAGGCTGGAAGAGAAACTGGCTCTTATAGAAGCTTTGGATGCAGATGCCACAGAGCCTAAATCGCAGGATGTCGATGCTGCTCGGCTGCCGGTAATAGATCAAGATGACATTGTCTCCCAGTCGCTGTCAGATCCACAGCTCCCACTGAAGGACTCGATCCTCAAAGGGTTAAGGTCCCTGCGAAACCCCAAAATGATGAGGGGTTCCGGATGCTTCGGGAGACGAATAGACAGAATCGATTCCCTGAGTGGAATGGGATGTAATGGTAAGTCTTTGAGATAGTTCTATTATGTGGTTTTCTATGGATGGGATGGGCTCATGGGCATGGCACACAATGAGTTAATGCTTTAATTACTGCAGCACCTTTATGTGTCGGTGGCTGAAGGCTCTATGATATCGTAGCGTTTCTATTAAATATAATTATATATTAAAATGGTATAAACATATTAGCAAATATAATAAATAATAGAAAACAAATGCATTCAAATAATAAAGTAATACATATTTAATAAAAAAACAGTATAATTGCAGAAAGCAATGTATTCCTACCCCAGCCTTGTGTAGGGGAATTACCGTAATTAAAGGGATACTGTCATGGAAAAAAAATTTTTTTCAAAATGAATCAGTTAATAGTGCTGCTCCGGCAGAATTCTACACTGAAATCCATTTCTCAAAAGAGCAAACAGATTTTTTTATATTCAATTTTGAAATCTGACATGGGGCTAGACATATTGTCAATTTCCCAGCTGCCCCAAGTCATGTGACTTGTGCTCTGACAAACTTCAATCACTCTTTACTGCTGTACTGCAAGTTGGAGTGATACCCCCCCCCCCCAGCAGCCAAACAAAAGAACAATGGGAAGGTAACCAGATAGCAGCTCCCTAACACAAGATAACAGCTGCCTGGTAGATCTAAGAACAACACTCAATAGTAAAAACCCATGTCTCACTGAGACACATTCAGTTACATTGAGAAGGAAAAACAGCAGCCTGCCATAAAGCATTTCTCTCCTAAAGTGCAGGCACACGTCACATGACTTGGGGCAGCTGGGAAATTGACAAAATGTCTAGCCCCATGTCAGATTTTAAAATTAAATATAAAAAAATCTGTTTGCTCTTTTGAGAAATGGATTTCAGCGCAGAATTCTGCTGGAACAGCACTATTAACTGATTCATTTTGAAAAAAATTTTTTTTCCCATGACAGGATCCCTTTAAACGTGAGAAGCGTCTGATAGATACGAATTAGCTTTTTGCTGAAAGCAACTTGTCAGTAGCAAAAAAAAGAATATTCCAGAGTGTAGTTAGAATTCACGAGTAAAGGATATATCAACCACAGGAGGAAATTGGAACTTTCAACTCATCAGTCATTATCTAAGTTGTACTGTATGAACTGTGAAATATAGCCTTTAGACCCTTTGTAGTCTATAAAATCCACTCAAATAATAGAAAGGGCATTAAACTGGCTTCCAGTAATGATATATAAATAGTGTGATACAAGGCATATTTGGATAATTTCCCCTGTCACATAAAGGTTTCAACATTGCAAACCAGATCATTGCCAGCAAATCTTCTCAACAAAGGGCTGAGTACTGTATCTGATATGTGAGTTAAGCTGGTCATAGATGCAAAGATCCGATCGTACGATGATTCCCCAATCTCCCGACCTGCCACTAACCATTTATAACAAAGACTCACCAGTCTGATCAAATAAAGTAGTTAAAGAACAGATCAGCCAATGTTCTACCTCTGACAGCAATTGTACGATAGTTATGTCTGACAAAGCTAGTGACAGTCTCCCACTGAAGATCGTATGATCGGCAATACATGCAGAGATATTACCCGCAGCCAACAGAAATCTTTTAACCTGTCCGATCGACCTATAGGGACTCTCCACACACGGTCCGAAAATCGTATGAATCCTCGATTCGTACGATCGGATCTTTGCGTCTATGGCCAGCATTAAAGACAGATATATATGGAATCATTTATAACCAGTATTTATTGTTCTGTTTTCAGGATCCAGGAGATATTGACCCAGCAAGGATTTCAGATTCTCTTCTGTTTCTTTAATTCCTATAAGAAAATTTGCATAGACATTTGTATTCTATTTAAGTCTCTGTTCTAATTTATTTATTTATGACTATTTATTTGGTATTTTATAACAGCATTTTGGTAGCACTTCATAATTCATATTAAAAATGACAGCTGGCACTTTATATTGGCTTCTGTTATTCATTTCATTAAACTGTCAGTTAATTGCTTGAAATGTTAATGCAAGTGGAACCTATCTGCTAGAAGAAGGAAAAAAGATCCAGAGACATCTTCCAGTGTTGAATTGTCTTTTAATACAATTACTTACTTACTGGATTATATCTGAACAGAAAATATATACAAGAATTAGAATCCATAACTGTAACTAGTATTCATGCTCTGCAAAGTGTTATCCCAGTAAATACTGACAGTTGGGGGCAGCTTTATCGAGTGAATTTAAAGGGTAGTTCACCTTTAATCTAACTTTTGGTATGATGTAGATAGTGATATTCTGAGACAATTTGCAGTTGGTTTTCATTATTATATATTATTGAAGGTTTTTGAGTTATTTAGGTTTTTATACAGCAGCTTTCCAGTTTGCAATTTCAGCAATCTGGTTGCTAGGTCCAAATTTCCATAGCAACCATGCACTTATTTGAATAAGAGAGTAATAAAAAGTAAAAAAAAATAACAATACATTTGTAGCTTTAAAGAGCATTTGTTTTGAGATGGTGTCAGCGACCCCCATTTGAGAATGGTAAACAAGAAAAAAGCAATGAATTACAAAAACTCTAAAAAGTAAATAATGGAGACCAATTGAAAAGCTGATTAGAATTGGCCATGCACTCCTTTAGGGCTCACCACAGTAAAACTGTCCCACTTTATATTAATTGCTATGGGATTTTTAGAATTGTATTTATTAAATGGTGAACTCTAACTTTAGTAATTCAACTTTGGCTCCCGCACACCCTTTGCTAATTAATGAAACGATACCTGGTGCACAAGGGTAGAGGATCAGCCGCCTCATAAACAGTCTAGCAGAAAGAATCCCAAGGCACACAGGATAAATGCAAACAAGCTGCCTTGCATGTTTATTGGGAAGTGCAATGTTTTTAGGTCATGCTTGAGAAAGGGGCGTGACCCCGAAACGTTGCACTTCGCAATAAACACGCAAGGCAGCTGGCTTGCATTTATCCTGTGTGCCTTGGGATTCTTTCTGCTGAACTCTAACTTTAGCACATTGATAAATACACTTAAAAAAGAAAAGGCTTGCAAGGCGTTACTATAGAGTAAGCAGACCCAGCAGCTGCAGTGGGGCAGCAGGAGGCCCTAATTAATGAGCTCTTTCAAGATATATTGGTACAACAGGTCAACCTCTATATATGTGGTGGGCCCTAAAATGAATTTGCTATATCCACAAGCATTAACATATAGTTTTCCTCATAGTCTTCACTGGAAGCCCTGTAAGTTTGTTCTCCCATGTGAGTGTCTGGAAATACCCCTAGACCAGGGATCCCCAACCTTTAGAACTCGTGAGCAACATTCAGAAGTAAAAGGAGTTGGGGAGCAACACTAGAATGAAAAATGTCCCTGGGGTGCCAAATAAGTGCTGTGATTGGTCATTGGATAGCCCCTATGTGGATTCTCAACCTACATTGAGGCTCTGTTTGGCAGTACACCTGTTTTTATACAACCAAAACGTGCCTCCAAGCCTGGAATTCAAAAATAAGCTCCTGCTTTGAGGCCACTGGGAGCAACATCCAAGGGGTTGGAGAGCAACATGTTGCTCACGAGCTACTGGTTGGGGATCACTGCCCTAGACCATGAACTGATTAATTTACATCTACACAACCTCAACCAAAATCTGATTGCAAATAAAGGTGCAGGATCCATTATACAGAAACCCATTATTCAGAAATCTCAGAATTACAGGACAGTTGTCTCATTTGGATTCCATTTTAGATGCATAATTTAACATTTTAAATTCGATTTCCTTTTCTCAAAACAGTACCATGTATTTGATCCTAAGTAAGATAAAATTGGTCCTTATTAGTGTGAAAACAATTCTGTTGCGTTTATTAAATGTTTAAGGGTAAGGACACATTGAACATTGGTTCAAAAAGATGCAGATCTGTTCCCTTCTGTATTTCTGTGTATCTGCACTGAAAAGTACAACTTCTGTTTCATTGTGGGTACATGGAGAGGAGGTTGGTCCTGCTTTCTTGTCTTTCGGCCAATCTTCGCTCCATGTAAGGGATGAAGATCTAAAGACCCCATATCCAAAAAACCCTAAGTACTGAGCATTCTGGATAAGATGTCCCATACCTGTACTATTAATCTGGAACTTTGGTCAGTTTGCATGCTATCTCCATATTTAATAAAAGCCTCAAAGTTTGCCAGGAGCAGTAACCCATAGCTTCCAAATGGATGTTTGCATTTACACAGGTGTCCAGTAAATACTGCTTTCTAATTGTCTGCTATAGGTGACTCCAATATATAAGCACATCTGATACATGTGACCTTGTGCACCAAACATGTACATATAGACGGTTTCATTGTTGGCACATAGCAGTGCCATGCTTTAAAATACTCAAAAGATATTTGTTTACAAGGCACTTTCAGTAAGTTTACCGCAATAATTTGATTCCAGTACCGTACTGTTTTAAGGATTCATAATGTCTTAATATATTAAAACGTTTGTAATATCACCACATTATAATAGCTATAATGTTATAGTTTATAACAAATAATCATGGAACATTTTTGAATTTGATGTGTCAGTGAAAGTCTTCAATCATAATTTCATCCCAAAACAAAAAGGGCACCGTGTGTTTTCAGTTATGATACTTTTTTTTTTGTTTTTAAAGAATGGTAGATCCCTAGAGAGCAGTTAAAGACAAACAATTGGATTGATTTTTGTACCCAGTCACAGGAGAACTAGAGCTCTTGCCATGTTGGCATTCTGCCCTGTCCTGAAATAATCAAGTGTCCACTTAGATACTGGCATGACACAAAGCATTCGTATCCAAAAAATATCTTCACTAAAATGCGGTGACCTCATAAATGAATCTTAATTACACGCAGAAATAATTGTCAAACCCCCTTCCATAACATACATTAGTGAAAGAAACGTACAAGGGGCCATTTACGACCTTTAAGGGAGTGTGAAAAGCGCAAAAAAAGTAAAGTACTTTTTTTTGCACACTGCTTTCCTTCAATGTGTAAATGTAGATTAGCAGCGGGTGTCTGCACTCAGTTTTAGAGCTCACAGACTTGCATCTGCCTCAAAGATTCCTGAGGGATAAGAGGGGAAGCATCATTCAGACACATAAGTTAGGGAGTAGCAGAGCACACAGGCTGCATCAAGGCCCTGTCTTTATTGTTTACTCCTATGGCGGTGATAAGGACAGGTCTGACCTTTACCCCTGATACTGTGGTTTGCACCTCAAGTCAGATATTTTTATTCAGCACTGAAGCCAGACTATGGGAAGAAGTGCTTGCTGAATAAGCACTAAGGGGCACACTATTGCACTTTTCCTGGTCAGTTGTAAATTTTACCTACAGTTAAATCTGGCATGAGTCCCGTAATTAAGCACATCCATCTGTTTTATGTTTTCTAACACTGTACTAAAATTATTGCAGTCATGTGTGTTCATTTTAAATCTTAAAATTGTATTTACTCTGTAGTTTTCTTTGGAGTACTGAATGAAATTTATTTTTCTCATAATAGACTTCAGATCTGGTATTTTCTGTTGGTTTATTTACCAAAGAGATTAACATTTAATTTTAGAGGCAAGAGGGCAAGCATTGAGTGATCTGCCATACCTGTAAGTCATGAAAAACTGTGAGCTGATTTAGAAGGTGGTATGATTTATTTATTAGGGCATTGCTTCAATTAAATTTTGCCTCTGACCTTCCCAAGAGCCGAGTGCAATAATTTGTTTCTTGTATCATCAGGGAAATTATAATGTAAGCGCAGCATGTACAATATGTAGCTTGGGCGCAATTGCAGAAACGATCCAAACTGTCGCTTGCTTTGCTAGAAAAATAGTAACATAATAATATAGTAATTAAGTTTACATAAAGGCACAAAAGCTCCTTTGTGAGTTAAATATTGTAACGTAGTCTTCTTTTACTTACTAAAAATGCATCCAACCCTTGTCAGCTGTGTGGCTAGTTCACTGATAGCATCTTTGCATACAATGAATGTCCTGAAGATAGACTGTCTGGTACTACACTGGGTGATGGGTGATATAATACTGGTTTACAAATCTTGTGGTTTTCTTTTTATATATGTAATATTATAACATACACAACGCAATATCACTTCTGTGGGGCATAAAGGAAGATTTGAAATTACTACTCTAGAATCTCCAATAAGCAGCCAGGTTCTACAATCTATTGATCATAAAGAAGCTAAAAACACATGAGAAAGAGAATGGCACACCATCTCTTGAAGTAAAAACAACTGTTTATTCAACCATTAAAAAGTAGGTAGCTGGAGTGCATAAGATGGTTTTGCTTTTCGGGAATACCCCTTACTCATAGGCTTAAACGAGATGGATGTGAGTTACCCTTGTATACATTCAATAACAGCGCCATCTATAGGACAAATTACAAAATACATTTAAAAACTACTATCATAAAACCAAATCAGAAATTTAGTGACTGAGGGAACCCCCAACAAAAGCAATAAAAGCAATAAAAGCAATAAAAGCAATAAAAGCAATAAAAGCAATAAAAGCAATAAAAGCAATAAAAGCAATAAAAGTAATTAATTATTGCATATCAAAGCTTGTTGAATTTGGCCAAGACTGAGAAAAATCAAGAAAAACAGAGATGAATGTTAAATGCAAAGAAGAAAATCTAGTATGAGGGACTAATAAATATAAATCAAATTTTATATGAAACATAGGGGCATGTTTATTCAATTCGAATATCCAGAAGGCTTCCCTGGAATTTAAAGTTCTTAAAGAATTGCCTCCTCTAACCGGGGTTGCGACCTTCTCTATGATTTGTACTTTTAAATTGTTGGAACCCCTGTTTACACCGTTTTTAAAATGTGATATTCAAGTGATATTCAAGAAAAAAAAAAGTAAATGATGCCAATTGTGAAATCTAAAATAGGAAATAACATTTCAGCTTTTTCTGCATATAAGTAATTTGTTAAAATTGCCATGTTGTGGCCCTTAGGATGAAGTGCTCTCTTCTGGATGAAAGAAGCTAATAACTATTGCTGTTTTAAAGTTTCACTAATTCATTAAAAAAATCTAAAATTAAGTTCTAAGGAGTAATATCATACATTTTTTCTTGCATAATTAAAGGAACTGTAATATTAACCAATGTTTCAATATACATTAATACAAATATTTTACTGGCTTTAAAGTTAAATTATTCTCTGCACATCTGTTTTTGTCTCTTGAATCAACTTATCATTATTCAGGTGATTGTGGTAACTGAAATCCTGGGTGGAAGAGAGCTGGTTTCTGCTATATTGTATCAAGAGTCAGAAACAGCACTGAGGAGATAGAAAAGGGTAAACATTTACAAGTATCTTTAAAACAACTGAAATTATATAAAGAATAGAATATAATCTTTCATTATTCAAAAAAAATGTGGATGGAATGTCCCTTTAAAAAGGGCAAGGGGAATTGTAAATTCTACAGTTTGTGCATTTTTTTGCCTTTGCATTACTGTAAAGTATGTGGGTAAGTGCTTTAGCTTACTAGCCGCTTTAGGATGGCAAATGAGTCCTTGGGATGCAATTCCTTATAACACTACAGCTCCAAGGACTGGGTGTTGGATGAGAATAATTTCCTTACTTCTCTTAAAAAGCCCATACTCTCACTATAAGCCTATTTCTCTCAGTGACCAGAGCTACAAACATAAAACAAAAAAGTCAAATGCCCATGGTTTTAGAATGTAACACAAACTTCTGTTATATCATATTTGGTGGAGGCAATGACTTCTTCTTGCTCCTTAGATATTTGTTTAAAATCTTCTTTCTTTGCTCTGCTTATGTGCTTCTGGTATGCACCCCTCCAGCATGATCACATACTGCACTCCAATCAGTCTCCGCTATCCCTATACACGCAGCCTTAACTGACCCCATCCACAAGAATTTGGGTGACATCATTTATAAATAAAAATGGCAGAGGACATCCCCGATACTATCTCATAGAACATTTACAATATCACTGACATCACATGTCACCTCTGATGTGAGTTTATAAAAACAATTTCAATAACTTTAACTGTATGTTCAGGAAATTTTTAAAAAAAAAACATAGGACATTGTAAACTGGTTTAAAGAGATGCTATCCAGAAGATCTCTACACTTTTGCTTCTTCTGTAAGAGTAAGAGTGTCAGTAAGTCACCATGGATAATTTCTCATCAGCTGTACTAAATGTCAGTTGCAAAATTCAACAAAAGGTTTCTCATCACAATATTAACAAGTGACATTTATCATTAATTAATATTAGGCTTAACCAGTAGACAGTGAAAAGGAAGCAGTGCATGATAAACAGCAAATGTCTCACATCTTGCATAAAAGCTGCCTTAGCTCATTTTTCTCCCTGCAGGTTACATAATTCACCCAATTCATACTTTTGTTCAGGTTATGAGACCATTAATTAATTTATGTTGTCTGCCATAATCCCTTCTAACATATATTCCCAGCAGCACAAATGTTGTGAATGCGCTTTTCTTCTTTTCTAAAAAGCATACACTGTTTAATAGCAATATATAAAAGAAAACTTATTAGGAAAATGTGTCTTACCATACAAACTATCCTAGTTTTGCCTAGTATTTACCTTCTTACTTATATTTGTCTCAGATATGTGGGTTTTAATACATGCAGCAACACCACAATAGTCAGATGAGCAAGCTATTGACACATATTATTATGCTTTATTTATATAAAGCCAACATGTAATTCAGCACTTTGAAGAGCCTGTTCATAATTTACATCAGTTCCTGCCCCAGTGAACATTACAATGTAAGCCAATTAACCTGCTTTTGTGTTTGTGGAAAGTAGACCCTGCTTTAGTAAATTATGGGCACTCCTGTAGTAGATCCTTTCAGCAGACATGAGGGCATCCATTGAGATCAGAAGAAAGCAGGTTCCAGTATAAGTTCAAAATGTTTTTTCTACAGTGAGAGCTGGTTGAGTATTGTAAATCCCTTCCTAAAGCAGTTGTACTGGCAGATACATTGGATAGTTTATTAGTGAAATTAACCTAGTAGAGGTTGATACAGGGGACTGGTCAGATTTTGTAGTGTAATCTTGGAATATAATACTGTACATTAAGTTTCCATTCTGGTTATACCTGTGGGTCTGCTTTTAATGTAATCTGCTTTGTGATGAGGGAGTAAACAGAAGTCTAAATGTCAGAAATAGAGTATAAATCTTTCCAAAATTGCTTATATTCTAGAGTGCCACCTATTAATGCATTGGGATTGTTGCACAATGTTGAACAACAATATCTAGCTTCATATTCAAAATATACACACACTCCATATTTGCCACTATGGTAGCTCTGCATAATTGCACTGAGGCCATTTTTACAGTACCAAGTGCCCAAATTATCAAACAGTTCATTCATTCAATCTAGTACTGTATAAAAACTGAACTAATAAATGTCAGCTAAACTGAATTGTAAGTGGTAAGGGAAAATTTACCAGCCCAGTAAAAGTTATGGCTGTAGCTACCTATATCTTTTTAATCAGTTGGAAACTCATAATACACTTAAGTTGATTGCTTTATATATCCAGAACAATTCTTAGCTTTTTTAGAATGTTGAGAAATATTGATTAAGCTTCTGACAAGCTACAGTGGCATTCCCCATTCCCATTGCCATCCATGATCAAGGGAAGAACAGAGGTGTCAAACACCAACTTTAAGACTGGTGGCTGCTCTCTGCATCATGCGCTGAATTAAAATCTTGTGTGCAGAGGTGCAGAGTGCAGCACTTTCATGCACAAAAGAGCCTTACACTTATCACCACAGGCAAGCATTAAGTACAGGGCTTTTCAGCACCTTGTGGCCCCAGCACTGCCTAGCTGCCATTAAGCTTTAGCATCCCATACTGGAGAATGGTGTTCAAATGCTCAAAGCAGTCAAATGCATTATAAATGCTTAGTAACTGAGATAAAATTGAAATCAAATTTATATAATAAGGCCTAGCCTTAGCCTACATTTAAGTATGCTGTACGAACAAATAAAATGCATTTTTTGTATGAAAAGTTTTATATCTTAACTTATTGCTGTGCTCATAGAATAAGGACTTTTTCTTTTACATAAGGCACAGACAAAAGACTTAAATAATAGATTTCAAACTGTGAACGTAAAAAATGGAAAACATGTCATATCTTCATTGCCTAGGAAACAGTAGGTTTCCTTCCCTCTCCAGACCCTCCTAATCATACCCAGCGGTGTTCCAGGGGTTGCTGATGCCCATCTCCCACTCCACGCTTTCAACTTTTAGCATCAGATCAGGTCTAGGGGGGGGCGCATCACTAGTGCAGTGAGCGATATTGCGGTTCAGGTTGAGTGCTCCAGGTTCTCACCTTGCCTCATGGCAGGAGTGGCCCTGCTGATGACCTTGCACAAACACACAGAGATGTTTATTACTGACTCGCTGTCTGTTCCAGACGTCATATTTATTAAATAAAGCTAATTTGGTCAAATCTGTTGGATTTACATTATATTTTATTAACCTTGGAGTGCTCCTGTACGCTTTTGTATTTCACAGGCTGTCTGAACTGCATCCATAACACATGAGAATCTTGAATCTTCTTATTTTCCATGAGCCACTAATAAGGAATGCAGGTGTAAAGATAGATGGGTCAGTTTATCCTTTTCACCCAGACACTGCATGTGTTTAACAAAGAATGTGAGTCTCCTGTCAGGTCAGGCTAGTCAAGTGGATAAGGCACCTCCTGGAAATTCTGTGGAAATGTGGAGGGCAGGATAACTTTAAAAGGGAATCTTCTGTTGGCCTTCAATCAGATTCTTTATCATGCGGAAGTGCTAGAATGTGGCGGGCTTCATTCCTCTGCAACCTTGTGTCACTGCTACGCATATAAAAATGGGTCAGTGTTGTGAATATCAGAACAAACAAGGAGTCACACAGACATTTCTATAGTGGAAATTAGGTGTCTTGTCAATATCAGAAAGTCTCAGGAGCCATGCAGACTTCATTTGTTGGATACTTTACTTTGATCTTCTTTCTTCTTTCTCTGATGAAGGCCAAGGGCAGTCCTGCATACAGCTCTGTCCTGTCATCTGATCTGACAGACTTAAAGGTGAGAGACACGTTGCATGAATGTAGTTATAAAGAACCTAATGCAGAAGAAGAAATGAAAATATAATGTAAACAGCGAATATTAAAAAGAAAGTATATTGCATGTTCTGTATTCTATTATTTTACACACATAGGGGCACTATTAAATATTAACAGCAACTAGCTATTATAAATGGAATCCCATTTGCCTCGATTGCCTTCCTAAAAGGCACTGGCAAATCAATGTAAAATATCTTAAGTACACACTGAATTAAATCATTTTTTGTAACTATTCTTATTCTACTTATGGTCTTTCTCCAGTACATAGCCTCTTTTCTACATAATTAGCAGGGATGCTCTTGAAACCCACCTAATACAACATGTGGTCTTAGCAAGTTCAGCTATTAAAAAAAGTTAATAAAATTGATATGCCAAATATAAAAGAACGTTGAAAATACATTTATAGTTATTAAATTAGAAATGCATATATACGCACATAGTAAAAACCATATAGGGCCAATTATTTAGCTATTTGCAAGTATCAGATGTTATTCACACATTCCTATATAAATCTGTAAATACAAATGTGCACTACATTGGTAAAATATTTTACTTCTAAGGGGGAAATGTAATAAAATTGTAAAGAGAACAAATGTGCAAATGCAAATTTGCATGCCGCAATGTAATATTCTTCATTAGGCTTTTATTGCATTGCAAATCTTAATTACGCATTACAAATCTTTAAGACCTGCTTGAAGGTGGCGTAAACGTTTGGAGAAAACATAACTTTTTTATTAAGACGTTTTATTACATACACTGCACACTATCGCAAACTATAAAATTTGCAGTCACTATCCTACTGTTGCATGAGTGGGAGAGTGTTCGCGAAGGTAAAGTTGTTCACTTTGCGAATATTTATTTGCATTGTGAACAAATTGCAAACGATTTTTGCTTTAGCAACTAATATTATATTCCCCCATAAGGGACATCTTATATCTAATCTAAATCTAATATCTGTATTTATAAGATTACAGTTACAGTCGGGATGACTTAATTCCTTATAACCTATAATTTATCTTTTTTGGAATTCACAACATATATTGATTTGTCCTTATTCATTTTGTATGTGAGTTTAGATCCACTTTATTCCTTATAACCTATAATTTATCTTTTTTGGAATTCACAACATATATTGAGTTGTCCTTATTCATTTTGTATGTGAGTTTAGATCCACTTTATCAACTTACAGTGCCCTTTTGCAATTGACATAAATTTTTTTGCGCTTAAAGGAGTACAGTATAGATTATAATAATTTTCTATTGCTGTTTCGATTCCCATTAATTAGTAACATTTTTAGAGAACCAATATATGTTTTAGTGTTTTAATCACACATTGAATAATATAAAAAATGCAGACAACTCTCCTCATATACTGTAGCCATACTGTTCCAGGTAAACATGGACATTTATTTGGAAGTCAATTTTCTTTTGATTTCAACAATATACATACATATATGCACAATTATGAATAATTACCTGATGTAGTTTCACACAGGCACACTGTATGAACCATAAATCCTAGCATCTCGAAACAGTTTGTCTATATGTATTAATTCATGGTATTAGTCAACAAATTGGAGCAACCAAAGCTGGACTACCATGATCTTTACACATATTTTAATAACTCATTTTTGTATCAGAACAACTCTTATGGATCTGGCTTACAAAATATGAAGAAGCTATACATCAGCTGGCTGACAATAGTAAGGCTGTGGAAAAGTTTATTTCTCTTTTTTAAACTTGCGCTTTTTCCAGTTTGCCCAGATTGTAGTCTTTCTGTATTAGTCCAGTATTACACCAGTATGGGGTTTTCCCTCAAATTAGGGCTATGCCGATTGCTGCTAGAGGTGAATACAGTAGATGGGATGAAAGATTGGATCAAGAGAAAAGCCTATAAGGTTTAATGGAAATTTGTCCAATTATTTAAATCAAAATTTATTTAAATATTACCCTCAGACATCAGAAATTTTTGTTAACACAATTATAATTTACAAAAGTTTATAATACTACAGACAAATCAGCCATCACACACGTATATGAGAATATAGGATGCCTGGGTGCAGTCCAATGTGATAGCAACAGATCCAACAAGCCAAAAACATCCGCACTCGCAGGTCTTATGTAGAAACAATTAGGTCATTTTATTAATGGAGACTGACATTTTGGCTACAACAGTAGCCTTTCTCAAAGTGAACAAACACAAACAACTCGTGTCTATCTAGAAGTAAATCTAGAGCAACTGGACTTGCTAAATCCAAAAAGTAGTGGTTGAATCAAAACAGCTTCAGGCAGTAATTTTAAACTGCAAAGTGTTTATTATACCAGTTTAGGCACACTACATGTTTCGGGCATAACCCTTTGGTTGGCATTACACTTGACAAATGGTTATGCCCGAAACATGTAGTGTGCCTACACTGCTATTATAAACACTTTGCAGTTTAAAATTACTGCCTGAAGCTGTTTTGATTCAACCACTACTTTTTGGATTACGCATTGAGGTATAACATAGAGCTTTTGAATCCTACAGCTATAACTAGTGAAGAATTTTGGAAACTGAATCATACCTGTTTATATCAACTGGACTTGCTGATTAATCATTGAAGATGTTTCACTACTCATCCGAGCAGCTTCTTCAGTTCAACTGAAGAAGCTGCTTGGATGAGTAGTGAAACATCTTCAATGATTAAAAAGCAAGTCCAGTTACTTTTGATTTACTTCTACTAGATATACCCTGACCTGATTGAAAACCTTCATAGACAACTCATGTCTAATTAACACGTGGAGGCGGGAAGGTGCTATTTGTGACATCATATTACATCACCAATGTTAGACAAAGTGAGCAAGAAACATTTGCATAGAATACTTACTTACATAATAAAAACTCTGCAAAAGATGCTAAGAGTGTCAACCTGTTTTGCACTCAACAATAAAAAATAAAAAGCACTTATAAAGAAACATTTGGGAGTTAGCTGAAGATTGATCTATTTGGAAAAGTTTACTCCTCTAATATTTATGTGTGGAAAAGAGAAATAGCTGTGTACCCATAAATTGACATATTACAGTAAATACAGCTTTTGAGCTCCTTAATTATTTCATAATAATCAGAGTTTATTAGTTGATAAATGAATGATGTGTTCGCAGAAATTAATATCTTCCTAGAAATTTAGCTTGGTTGTTGGTAAATCCTAGTAGAAAATACTTTTTAGAACAAAAGATAATTTTTCTCAGCAATTAACGTAACTACATCTTTTTCTGAAGAATATTCTGGAGCGCTTGGAAGACAGAGTGACTGCAGAGGAGCCAATGGCCCCATCCCAAGATTTATTTGCTCAGAATTATGATGCTGCTGACTCTTCTAACTCTGCTCCTTCTTGGACTGGAGAGGCTATAAGACCCCAATCTGATATTATATATAACAAAGGGTCTTCGTGGGAAACACCTGATAAGTTATCCCGACTAAAAAGCAAGCTAAGAGAGCTTTTGAATTCACCAAGAAGTTTAAGAAGGTCCTCAGACTGCTTTGGAGGACGCATTGACAGAATTGGAGCCCAGAGTGGCATGGGTTGCAACAGCCACAGGGTGAGCAGCAAATCCATTATTTAATGTGGGAATATTTTGCATGTAAATAAATTGAAAGATAAATTAAAATTTGTGAGTAGGAACTCAACATTGAAAAAAAATTAGAAACTGTCGCTTTTATTAAAACAATACCTTTAAAAGTTTCAAATGAATTTGCATTGTAGCACTGAAGGCAACAGTTGTTTGAAAACAGCAGATCTAAACCATGTATTGCAAATTTTGCATTGCTGTGTAACGAAATATTTTAGTCCTGTAACTAACACTTCTTAAATTGAAATACATTACATTGCCATACACATGAATTAATACTACCAATTAAGTTATATTTCTATTTCTATAAACTTGTACTGTAAGGGGCCCATTTACTAAGGGTCGAAGTAATTTTTGAGTACTTCGACCATCAAATAGGCCAAAGTTCGATTTGAATAAACTTCACAAATTCGACCATTCGAAAATCAGTACTGTCTCTTTAAAAATCTTCGACTACAACACTTCGCCACCTTAAACCTACCGAATTGCTGTTTAGCCTATGGGGGTACCTCCTATAATCTATATGAGCTGTTGGCTAAGTCGAAGGTTTTTTTGTAAAATCGTACGAACCGAACGATTCAAAGGATTTCATTGTGCAATCGAACGATTTTAATTTTAATCTTCGACTTCGTACTACACCTATTCGAATTTCAAATTTTTTTAACTTCGAAATTCGACCCTTGATAAATATGCCCCTAAGTGTTTTCAGCAGAATTGGGCCTCTGTCTTCTACATTTCACCATTCATATTGGTCAGATTTGCTTATCAGAGTGGTCAGCAACTGATCTAATGCTGGGTTCAGTCTAAAACCATGTTCAATTTTAAATTATACTGTTACTAGTGGTGTTTATTAATCACTGTAGACAACTTGACTGTTGACAAATACAGTAGACCACCTCTCAAAACTCAAGCTGTTACAAACAGAATGTCCTCTAAATTAATAAAGGCAATAGAATGTTTTATTTAACATTTGTAGATAGAAAATAACCCATTACAAAAACCAAGGAAAGAACAAAAGATTAATTTTTATAGAAAATATCTCATGTTGAATTGGATATGGAAGGTGAGATTGTAATGACACACATATATAAATCTCTTTTGCACAAATATTTATGAAATGATAATGTATTACCTATCTTATATTTGTAAAAATGCTGAATAATGGTTAAGTAAACTGAGGAACATTTTGCATTGCAATTATTTATATTATTTGCTAACAAGAGAATCAAATTTAGGTGTTTAAGTTGTAAGCTATTCGAACAATGTGTTCTTACTTGATATGGATTTTGAATAAGGATTCTACCAAATCATTAATGCAGTCTGCAAAACAACAGCACAAGAAGTAGAGAAGCAGAAGTAGAGAATAAAATACATTGCATAAAATACATAACAGTCTAACACAAACCTTTATGACCCCTTTACAACACAAACAAAAAAAAGCTTCTGTGAATTACAGTAGCTTCCCTGCTGAGATTTCAGTATATACATCATATCTGAATACACATTCCTTGAATAAGGGTCTCAAGAGCTTGAATTATATATCTCTGTAGTTTAAAAGGAAAATATTCTAAGCAAAACTAAAAACATTTTTTTCTTAAATAGTTTTGAAGAAGCCAACCAGAAGACTGAAGAGTCCTCTTCTGCAACGACTGGACTATCTTACGAAATCTGAAACAAAATAATTATTTATGGCACCATGCACCAAATTCACATTTGCAGAAATGTCTTGTCTAAAAAAAATTATTTTTCTACATGCAAATTTGTTTTTACCAGATCACTCACATCATTACAGTGTCCATTGAGATTGTGTAAACCCTCACTTCTGACTGAAGAAGCATTACATAACAGAATTAAAAATGTGTTACGCTCTGTGTTTTGTCGTGTAGAACAAAATAAATTATATTTATTACTTAAATGCTTCAAGATTTCTCAGAACTGTATTCATAATGGCATCTCAGAGTAATAAGTATATTAGTGTATTAACTAATTCAATACTTGAATTCCTGTAAAGGGCATGTTTACATGAAATTAGCTTTCAAATACTGCATTGTTCTAAAACATTTAGAAATTAGTTCTTGTTTTTTAGTTTTTCAAACTGTCTAGTAAAATGAACAGCAGCAAGATAAATAAGGAGAACTTTTAGTATAAGGTATAAATGGAAGGCTGGGAGATAAAAAGGAGATTGCTTTATTAGAAAAATAATAAATAAAAAAAAAAAAAGCAACCAAATAATGAATTCTGGTTGCTGGTTGTTCTGACATGAACATTCAGTGGGATTCCAGACAAAAGAGCACCAGTGAAGCAAATTAACATCCATCATATTAGCTCTACTGACTTTTATGAGCACTTGGTATTTAAAAATGTTTCTTGCCCTAAAAATTAATTAACGTTGTAAAGTATCACTTTGAACTTAATGGTTAACGATCTAGTGCTATAGTATGTGAAATTTGAGTTGTTCACCTAGTACACTACAGCTCTCACCAACTTGCTATAATCTTCCATAGGATTTGCTGTTAACAAAAGCTGGTGGAACATTCAGTAACTAACATATATAGGAACGCTATTATCATAATTATTGATTCTGATGTATACAGCTGCGCATGAGCCAGTATTGTGAGGCACACGATATTTGAAGGCTTGTTAAGAGATCACATTAAAAATGATGTCCTGATGAATGGCATTATGAGCAGCAATCAGCATGGCTTTATGAAGGATAGGTCATGTCAGACTAATTTGATTCCTTTTTATGATGAGGTAAGTAAGATGCTGGACAGCGGGGGTGAAGTAGATTTGATCTATTTGAATTTTGCTGAAGCATTTGATACAGTGCCCCACAGACTGCTTTCTAAACTAAGGTCTTTGGGCTTAATGAAGTCGTTTGCACATGGATAGGAAACTGGCTACAGGATCGGGTACCTAAGGTGGTTTGTAATAGTACAATTGCAAAATGGTTCCTTCTCCAGAAAAAACGGTGTACAAACAGATTTCCGAATGAAGGAGCTACCGTAGCTCCCATTGTGCCCAATCTTAGCATAATGTCCCAGTATGTTAAGATGTCTTTACGCTGCAACATTGTATTTCTCTCTGTCCAGCGCCACAATACTACCACCTTTATTTGGCTTTACGGATGACTATATTTTTTACTATTCTGCAACCGTTTCAGAGATGCCCTTTCTTTAAAGTAAAAATTACTAGCATTCAAGCTGGCTTTTTTTCATTTTGGCAAGTATAATCTGTTCAAAGCCTGAACTGACTCATTCTGTATGTCGGGCATAAGGGTACTTGGTCTCTTTAATCTATTAGTAGGACCAAAATTATCATTGCTGGAAAAACACATTTTGAGCTTAATTTTACGTATGAATTTAAGAAAGTCTATTTCCCAGTCCTTTGCCGGTATTGAGTAGGTGGGAATAAATGTTATGTGTATGTAGTCTGAAATAAAGCAGCTTGCAGTAGCTGTCTGCATTTGATATGCTCTCCTCCCTTCTATAAGAAACAGCCTGAAGTACAATGGTAAACCCTAGTCAAGCAGAAATTAGTGGAACACTCTGAAGGGCCTGCTTCAACCTGTAATGGAGCAAAACTCTGAACCATCTCAAAATAGCTTATATTCTGACTGACCTACTACACAGATCAACTCAGAGAGCCTTCTAGGATATGCAAGTCATATGCTGTTTACCAAGTTTGTATACCACTAGATTAGTGACTCTCTGCAGCCCAGAGAAAACCATATTTAGATTAGAAAAAAGGGGGATTGCCGCACCTTCTAACCCGTTGTTCTTCCCTAGGGATACCCCCTAACCGAGAATTAGGAGCAACTTGGTATGGACGTGCTGACTACTCCCATTCACGACAACCAAATTCGATGCTCAAGAGGAGAGACAGAAAAGTGGAGTATATGGCGTCGCACAGTCCCAAGACTACTCTATACAGATAACTGTGTCTTCCAGCCTAACGTGATCAACTAAGGACTTAGTACAAACATTGTGATTCCTGTGATATTTTGTAACATCTCAACTGAGATAACTCAATAAATAATTAAATTAAATACTTAAAGTGAAAATCTTGTCAATTCATGGTGAATATGATTCAAAAGTGCAAGTGCTTATATATGTGAACATAGAGTTGTGCTGGAGACCACAGCTTGGACTCAATAAAGAAAACCTAATAAAAAGTAACTTTTATTTCATCATTAAAATTCATGGACTGAAAGGGAATCGATAAAATCACTAAAAACAGTTAAAAAAGAAGGTGGAAATAGATCAATTATCAGAGTAGAAAGGGGTAACAGTGTAATAAATTCATAAGACTGTTCCCATATAGATCTTACATCACCCGTATCCCTATACTGGCTGAATTATAGTCAGGGAGTGTAAGGAGGACTTGATTAGCGACAGTGCAGTATTTTAGATGGAGGGTGAGTGTTGAATGAGCGTAGAATGAGGGTTGTTCTGGGGTGCCCCCAAACAGTTGCCTTGAAGAGGATTGGGTGATAGAGAGGGTGCAGCGTATTATCCTCAAACTTAGTGTCACTAGCCCTTCAGTTCGAAGGGTGGATTTGTCGGCCTCTGTACAGTATGGTGTGCAAAGAGTTAACTAACGCTATGTCCTCTCAGAGGCACCTAATACGTTTGGCCTATTCCCTAGACACTACAAATGCAACACCTTATACTGACAGTGGTTACACATTGCGTACGTAGGATCCGAGTCCCCACATAGAAAATACCCTCCGTTCTTCCCCCTCTAATTATCTGTTATACTGCGGATTGTCATGCGCTCCCTCCTATTCCCTGTCTTGAAACCGCTAGACAAGCGGTAAAGCTACAGTGCCTTCCAATCCTCTTCAAGGCAACTGTTTGGGGGCACCCCAGAACAACCCTCATTCTACGCTCATTCAACACTCACCCTCCATCTAAAATACTGCACTGTCGCTAATCAAGTCCTCCTTACACTCCCTGACTATAATTCAGCCAGTATAGGGATACTGGTGATGTAAGATCTATATGGGAACAGTCTTATGAATTTATTACACTGTTACCCCTTTCTACTCTGATAATTGATCTATTTCCACCTTCTTTTTTAACTGTTTTTAGTAATTTTATCGATTTCCTTTCAGTCCATGAATTTTAATGATGAAATAAAAGTTACTTTTTATTAGGTTTTCTTTATTGAGTCCAAGCTGTGGTCTCCAGCACAACTCTATGTTCACATATATAAGCACTTGCACTTTTGAATCATATTCACCATGAATTGACAAGATTTTCACTTTAAGTATTTAATTTAATTATTTATTGAGTTATCTCAGTTGAGATGTTACAAAATATCACAGGAATCACAATGTTTGTACTAAGTCCTTAGTTGATCACGTTAGGCTGGAAGACACAGTTATCTGTATAGAGTAGTCTTGGGACTGTGCGACGCCGTATACTCCACTTTTCTGTCTCTCCTCTTGAGCATCGAATTTGGTTGCCATATTTAGATTAGCATACGGCTAGACTCTAGAATCTCTGCAAAACCCATATGAATGATAGTTTGACAGCCTATTATAAACCTTGGTTATACCAGGGCCCAATATTTACTACAGGCCCAGTGACACTACGACATATGATCCAATTATAAAGCATTATATATCATTCTTTTATATAAGAAATTTGCAGTTGGGTTACAGCTTAACACATCCTACATTTTTTCCAATGGGGCTGTACTCACACAGGCGCGTGTAGGTGCCGAACGCAGGAAAAATGCAGCATGTTGCGTCTCAACCTGCGTTCGGCCCTACACGCGCCTGTGTGAGTACAGCCCCATTGGAAAAAATGTAATGCGTCTATTCCTGCGCTCCCCTGCGGCTGAACGCAGAAAAACGGAACGCAGGGGAGCGCAGGTAAAAACGCTCGTCTGTAAGAGCCCTTAGTGTAGCTGATCACATGATTCCATTCAGCTGAGGCTAATTAGGTATGCATCTAATTAGCCAGTTCTCAGAGGTTACCATATAACTTTGCACTAGCTGCTAGAATATTTTCATTGCAAGTGAAAAGGTCCAGTGTATTATCCAGTACAGCCGCAAGAAGCCATACACAGTACTGGAGCAATTCTGTGGAAAGCTCAGGTAGAGTGTACCTGATCACCCAATTCTATTCATCTGAGGCTATTTGGGTATACATCCGTTAGCTAGTTCTCAGAGATTGTTACTGCACCAATTGCTAAAAACAATGCAGAGCAAATGAAAAGTTCAACGCAATACCCAGCGTGTCTACAAGTAACCATAACACAGGACTGGTGCAATTCCCTGTAAGTTCAGGTAGAGACCGGGGAGAACCAGACCCCTAGTTGTATACCTAATTACATTTAGCTGAAGCTGCCCATGCAGCTTACCTCTCTGTAGGGCACCACACCAGCACAAAGCTTAAAACTGGAGTGGGAAACCAGGCACATTTTGTTTCTTTTATACTTCTGAATACACAGCCTTAGGAAAGACTTTGTGATGGAGGCATAAAGAAAAAAAAACTCCCCAAACAAACAAAACGGAGGCCATTAACTATATATTTACTGAGGACTGCTAACCTTCCACCTCCTTTACCCATCTGCAAAAATACAAAGGGCGCAGGGCCACACATCATTTCCACTGGGTGCTTTTCGGCAAGCTGGAAGAGCACTTGGATGGGGGTGGACAAGCACTTGCCGCTAGATGCTGTTGAAGGCACATGGGATCAAGCATTCCGTATCGGCTTTGTCTTAAGTTTTCCTGCAGAACAGTGCTGAAGATTCCAGGATATGAGGTAATGTGCAGGGGAAACAATCTCATGGATCAAAAAAAACAAAAACCCCATTCTCTAGGTGCCATTTCCGGTCACCCAATGCTTTTCCAAATTAAAAAGAAAAATGTTTTGCTTCCAATGGAGCAAGGAAAGCAGACTCCTTGGAGCAAGTAAAGCAGAAAGCAAAGTGCCGATATGGAATATGTCCAGGGAAATTTCATATCAATGGCCCCATTAGAAGTATATTTACTGAGAAAACTGTTGACGTGCTCAATACTTTTTTCCCCTGCTGTATAAATCATAAAGGGATTACCATATAATCTACCTTTAATGAAGAGGAGCCATGTACACTACATGGCATTGAATCAATTGATTTGCGTGGCAGAGTGTGTCTATGTTATGAAGAGGACATTTTAGGTGACTAACTTAGGACACTGTTTTTTGGCTTTTCAAATGTTAGTACACTTTAAGTGCCACAAGACTTTATCTTCTTTTTGAACAATGGAAAGGCAATATAAGATTTTGGTTTCAGAAGCTAAAATTACATGTTACAATAACAAATCTTGCCTCAAAGCAGCCCTTTGATTTCTTGATGGGGGGGGGGGGGGTAAAGGAGAGTGGAAAAGTCAGTTGTGACAGATAAGTGGGCAAGTCTAAACCTCAAAGCACAGAATGGTAGAATAGCACCGACCAGAAATAAACAGCCCCCCTGAATAATTGTAATGCTGTATATTAAAAAAACAATTACATTATTCATTCCCATTCTAAATGGTTTCCCTTTAAAACTTCAATAAATCTTTTTCCCACAAAAAAAGACCATTTATTTACAAAGAATGAGAATACACGGAATTGACTTATTTGATTTTTAATTCAGACATGTAACACGGATATTATACAGAAATTAAATACATAAAAAATAAAAACTACACAATTTTATATATTGTACAATGAAAACATAAAATAGCTTATACTAACTCAGACCAGCCTTCAGTGACCCCTTAACAAGCCAAGATTAAAGAATGAACAGGAAGGCTTTCCATTCTTTGGATATGTACTTACAAGACTAATTAATTTGATGGACAGTTATCATTTGTAACTGAAATTAAAATCATACCGACATATATGGTATTATTGGGAAAGTGTTAGTCTTTAAAGAAGGACTTTCTTTTCTATCCCCTAAACCATCCTCAGCACAGTGGTATTGTCACTACACAAAATTCTAACCAAGAATGAAGTTGTCTGAGCACAGAGGCAGTTCTGTCACTCAAGTTGGGTTGGCTGCACCACCAGGACATACATACATATATACATATATATATATATATATATATATATATATATATATATATATATATATATATATATATATATATATATATATATATATATATATATATATATATACACATATATATATATACATACATACATACATACATACATACATACATACATACATACATATATACATACATACATACATATATACATACATACATACATATATACATATATATATATATATCCATATATAATAATGCAAAGTGATAATAGCAATAGTACACTGTTACTATCAAGAATGTGTCACAGTGAGTCATTAAACTCAGCAGAGAAGAGTCAGTAGATGCTTTCTGCATCCATAACTATAGCACAAATGAAAATTTTATATAAGGTACACCTCATGGAAGTATGAAACTGTTTTACGGAACGCACTGTTTCAAGAACAATCAAGTTAATTTTTAGTATCCCTCTTTCCAACAATCTAATTTTTTCATGCAGGAGTCAGAATTCGATTGACAGATCTAATATATAATTGGTGTACGTTCCCTTCGCCTAGCTAATGTATTAATTAGCTGTCAATCAATCTGACCGACTCCTACATGAAGATTAAAGAGAGACAGAAAACTGAGAGAGGGATACTGAAAATTAAATTAATTATTTCAGAGACAGTACCAAATGTTAATTGATTAAATTTAGAAAGTTTTTTATTTCTAGTTCCTTTAAGTTGTTGCTGTTCTGTCTGGCTGCTTTCATTGCTTCTGTTACACATTCATGATATTAGCAAAATAGCAATGTAAATTGCAAAAATGCTCAAAAGAGCACTTTGTTTAATTTTACATAGTTATATTGGTGGCTATACCTCCCCTATAGGGTCTTTTGCATTTTATACCAGGTAATGCATTATTAAAGAGAAAAATACTCCCTTTTAACATGAACTCATTCAGAAGAGGCGCATAAACACTATCCAAACTCAGAGTCAAAAGATAATCTCATTTAGTCATATTTCCCTTTCTGTGGAATGATAGTTAATCTGTACAAAAAAATCTTTATATATATATATATTTTTTTTTAATTATTATGGACCCTTTCTACGAAAAATTCAGTAGAAAAATGCATTGGCTTGCTATGGAGTACTTTCACACTGGTCACAAGTTAGGCAATGAACACAATTGTATCAGCAAAAGTGCAAATAATACACAATGGAATGTTACAAGATCTTGGACTGGTAAAGTTAAGGGATTTAGAAATCAAGGATCCCTTAGCTGTGAGCAGCTGTCAATAAAATCACTAGTGTTTCTATGTCAGATGGCCTGTTGATTGTTCCAAGTTAATTAAAAACTGTCGAAGATGACAACATTTTAAAAAATGGATAAATGTATAATAATAATAATAATGCTTCCTAAAATGCTGCCTAAAATCTTGCAAGCAATTACTTTCAAAGCATCGGAGTCATGGAATCTAAAAAATAGAATTGAACATCAGAAACATGAAAGCAATGTTGATGACATTTGAGCAAAAATAATATTCTGACCTTTAAAGAGTAATAGATACAGGATCTTTTGCATACCAGTCTTCAAAAACCCAGAATAACTTCATTTAAGCAAGTATAAACTGAAGAAAGATTTTTGGCATAACCATCTAGACTCCTTCCAAACCCAGGGTTCTTTTCTAAGGTTACAATTTGCTGCAAGCGCTGTACAGGACATTATTTTTTTATATTTTCTTAGTGAGAAAATTAGGTTTTAGAAATTGCCAAAGTTTGTAACAAAACAAAAAAAAACATGCTACGAACACTTTGGGGCCTATATTTCACTGTTCAAAGACTGGCTTTGTAGGCTACAACACTGGCGTGTTCTGACATTGCTTTTTTTCAAAATATAAAAAGCAAGCCAGATGCCAACTCTTACATTTTTTGGGGAACAAAAATGTTCAAAAAGAAATCCTGTACGAATGATAATAAAACAATCAATGCCAGAAAATATGAGCAAAAGTAAGATCTTTCATGCATTTTGACATGGCTTATAAGATTTATAGGTCAACAGTGTTCAGTCTTTATAAGTTGCTTCATTCCTCTCTTATTCTCCCTGAAACAGGAATCATGAAGAAATATAATTTATAAAGACTATGCACTGTTGACTGCCAATGAAAAATGAACAAAGTTTTAACTTTAATGTATAAAGGTAGCAAGGGTATAGTACGATTGGGGAGGTACCTCCTGTCAATTACTATATTTTTATAGCAGACTGGCCAGCTACTTCTTCATTATGATATATTTTAATTTTTTTTTTGCTTTTCATATCCAAAATGTATTTTTGCCTATACAAGCTAATTTATTTTGATTACTTTGGGTCCAGATGAGGTGCATGATTGAAGCAGGTTAGTGGTGTCCTGGTGCTCTACAAAGCCATAACATTGGTAGGAGGTTTGATTCAGTCAACTCCTTTTAGGGGTTTGCTGAAACTTTCTGTTCATTACCTGGGACTTAATTATTTAACATAAAGCAGAACACACAGGATAGCTGCATTCAGTGAAGCGGATTGCCATACATACTCATTCATTGGTATAAAATAAGTGGTGCAGGACAGGGGTGACAGCCATGGCATTTAAACTTGACTTGTAATGTGTCGATTTTACAGAGATGAATGGAAGAATGGTAAATTATGGAAATAATCGCACAGTCTGCTTGAACTGTTTTGTTTGAGAAAGACCAGCAATTTAAACAGTGCACAATAGAATTGTACCACATGAATCATGTTAATGGTAATTTATGGCAACAGGAAACTTAATATCTCAGATTTACTACTGGGTCTGAACTAAAACATAGTGGGGCTCATTTATTAAAGCAGCACAGCGCATAAGTGGACGCAAGATTGTCTGCGCCATCACGAGCGTGATCACTAATATATTTGCGTGATATTGCGCATAACAGAGCTTTTGCGATGGTTTTGTTTATGCGCATTGCGCAAAAGATTGGGCATTTATGTCGCAAATGATGCCGTGGTTGTTAGGGACGTGGCTGTGGGCGTGGCTACAATGCGCTTGCACTGCGGCCGTCGCAGATTTGCGTCTGTATATGTGCAAAACTGCACCCGGGCAACAGCACCACAATTTTTACGACTGCCTCTTCGTGGCGTAATAGTAACGCTCTTCAAAATGCGCATTCCCGCCCAGCTGCGCTAGTATATTCACATTTTTGCATTTCATGTTGCTTAAAAGAGAATTTTATATATGTGTGCAGAGCCACACTGCTAAACTGGGTTCTGGCAAATACAATGGTGCTGCTGTTGGTGGGGATGTTTGTTAACTCAAAGTTAACTCAAAGATGAACAACCCCTGTAAAGTGCATATTAACCACGCCTTCCACCCAACATGTTTATATTGACCAAGGTTCCTTTAAGGGTATCAGGTAGGCTAAACACCTTTGCAACCAAACAAATATTAGCACAGAAACAAATGCAGATGCGTCTAAGTGAACGCAATATGCGCAATATGTGACGCAACTAATTAAAGCAGCGCATTCATACATGAGCACAACTAATCCTTACCTTTGCGGTATCTTCCTGTGCGCACAATTTATTATAAGCACTGCGACAGCTGATACGCAGTTTCACACGTCGCACCTGTCTATGTCTACATTAGCGCACAAATCGCACTGTTAAGGTATCGTGCGCTACATTATTAAATACTCGCATGCGCTGGGCAAATGTCAGGCCACTGCGCTCTTTTTAGCGCTGCGTTAATAAATGAGCCCCATTGTGTTTTTTTTTTTTTATTAGGCCAGTTATAAGAAATAGGAATTACTGTGTGTTTTTTTTTTTTTGCAAAGTCCAATGACCACAGGGTGCCTTATGTAAAGAGAAAGGAAGACTGGATCCCAACCTGAGGGTAAAAAAAATGCTAGGTAAATCAGAAATATGCAACTTGCAGCTTTTAGGTTACTGTTGAAAAAACAACAGCTGGAGGGTCAGGAAATACAACAACTGCCTGTAGAAATCTGGTCATTATACACTATATGGACAAAAGTATGTGGACACTCCTAATGTTGAATTGGTAATTACAGACAATCCAAAACTGCTGATATTGCCTGCCACCACAACATCGTATGGATAACATTCTTGACAATGTTATGCTTCCTACTAAGACAATAATTTGGAGAAGGCTCTATCCTGCAGGACAATAATATAGTGCAAAAAGTAAGGTCCATTAGAATCAGAATTAGTCTGCAGACATGGGAGTAGAAGAACATAACAAGACTTGTACAGAGCACTTGATGCAACTTAACACTTGAGGGATGAACTGGAAATCGAATGCAGTCAGGCACGATCTACCAAAACGTTTACATTATTACACCAATAACTTGTAAACATGTAGTTGAATAGAGGGTAGAGGCTGTTTTAGCAGCATAAGAGATCCAAGATCATATTAAATACCCTTGGTTTTAAATTTAGATGTTTTGACAGGCAAATGTCCACACTTTGACCATACAGTGCAAAATTCAGCAAACAAATTATGAGAATATAGTGACCCTGCAAATATTAAAATACACAAAAAATTGCTATGCAATTTGAACCTTTTAAAAAGAAGCCCCTCTTCGGCTGGAGGACAAGAGCAAATGCCCTCTTTGTGCTGCCTTTACTTCAGCCCTGGAGGGGGAAGATGCCATAACAGTATCAGATCTAACAAGGTTAATTTAAAAAGCTATATGTTGAACATCACTGTAAATTTAGTCAAATAACTAGTATAATCACAATATAGTAGCTTGAGGAATAAAACATATCTTCTGTAGACAGAGAAAACAGACCTAGATGCTATCTCTGTGCGAGTGTAATGAAATAAAATGCAGGAAATAGTAACTAAATGATACACTGATAGGAGATGAAAGATGTATGCTTAATAGACACTGTTTGCTTGAAAAATCTTTTACAGGGGGAATTATTAATCTAAGTTCAACATGAGCAAAAAAATAAATAAATGTATTTTTCACTTAAAAAGGCCAAATAGTGTATGGTTTTGCTTTTAAACCTGCCTTTTGAGGCTCCCATTCATTTAATGGGAAATTATTAAATTCTGTAAAATTTCATTTCAGTTCATAAATGCTCACATGCCTAAAGAGAGACATAACAAGTTCCTATATTGCATTCACTTTTACTGTGTCCCATATAATTTGGGCAAAGAAAAGTTTAAATGGGAGAATCTGAACAGACATTCTGATAAAAATTGTATGTTGCCTATCTGTGTTGCGTTAAACAAATGTAGAACTAAAAAAACAATTATAGGCACTTTTCTGCTTGCATATTTCCTGGTGCATAAAACTGGCGCCATCCTAATGATTTGTTGATATAAGGAAAAAAAAAGTATTTGATATGTAAGTATTTGAAGGCAATGATGAACGCTATTTTGCAGTTTACGGTTTTACTAGTGCTTTTATACAGGAGCAAAATGCCCTCCATTGTGAGAAACACCTGTGCTTTGGGAGGCAAAATTGGCCTAAAAACACAGCAGCAGGTATTCTTCAAATGCAATGCTATACAGTACACTCTCACATTTTAATTTTGAAAGTTAAAACAGTAGGCACAACACAGTTTCAAACTCCTAATTATATGGCTCATGCTGAACATAGGTTTATAATTCCCCCAAAAATCATGTCATGTTTCATGCTATAAGTAGCCTTCTTTTACAATACTCAGCAGCAGAATCAAGCCAAATCTGGATTATGTTGGGTAAAGAGACAGGGGAAGGCAAAAGGCCATTTATGGGTCTTAGTAGAGGCATCAAACCAGTTTTTATTTTGCCTGAACCCAAATGAACAGTCCTGGAAGGTTCAGTCCTCCATAAAGGTGAAGAGATCCATCCTTGAATGGGCTGAAATTTTTTCTTGCAGAGTAGCATCAGGAAGTCATATAATGCTGCCTTAGACGGGCTTGCAGAAATTCATGGGTTAAATTGTGCCGTGTTATTATTCCAACAATCTAAAATTAAAAATCCATATATAAACTTACATAAAAAGACATGTCACTGTATATACATAAGTTAAAGAAAATAAAAAGAATAGATGTAGATATTAAAAGTACAATATTGTCAATCCACATATAATTTTGTAGCAGAAGTGACATAAAATGGTAAGCACTCACCTCTCCAATCGCATTCACCACTGGTAAATGCCTCAGTCCCATTGTTCTGAACAGGTTGAATACCTGAGAGACGTGGGTATTCGGTGACACAGAGAAGGGACAAGGGTTCATGTAGGGTGCAACATCCTGTAGCATGAAAAAAGGGCAATTGTCAAAACCACATGCAGTATGCATTCACCGGTCTCCTATTTGAACATTTATCATTTACAAACAGTATAACCAGCACGTTAATTTGGTTTTCATAAAATCTGCTGGTTTTCAGATATACTCTTCTTACCACAATCATTCTTGGATTCAGGAGAGTAAGGTTAACATCATGTATGTCAGGGTAACGTGGATAATCTTCACACATTTCTGCATGTGAAAGGCGGGGCTGGCTAGCACTCTGAAAAGATAAAATATGCCCAATACTCAGCCACTGATAAATAAAATCTAATGAAATTACTTTTCTTTAAAAATGTCTACATAATGGATAACATGCTCAGTAGACTTCTTCTATAAATATTTATACATACAGTAGACCTGCTTATGGGGAAAGCCCTTACACATTTTATTAAAAGAAAAGTCAAGATGTAATGTATTTCTCATCTTCTCACATTTAACTATTAACAAAAAAAAGCACTCCTAGAATACAAAACAGACCTTTTAAAATTAAATTACGGATAGGTGGGTCTGCATGTTATAAAAAAATGCTCCTGTTTTCTGCTTACAGATGTCTGTAACAATACTGCTTTTTCTATGTCTACAACTGTAGAGGAGATCATCAAGAAGAAAGAAATTGAAAAAAGTGTAACAATGAACTGGTATGTGCTTTTGTGATACAGAAATTCTCCAAACTGTCTTAATTGTCTGATCGTTACATGTGTAGATCACAATCTATCACTATCTTGTCCTTGCATTCAGTATGTCTCAGGCTCGAAGACAAGTGATCATCATCTGATATGTTTTATTGTGTAAAAAAAACAAGAATGTACCAGAGCATTATACTCTTTTTTTTATATAGAAGGAATATGATTTAAAAAGATCATTAAAGGAACAGTAACACCAAAAAAATAGGTGTTTTTAAATGAATGAAAATATCATGTACCCTGGCACTGGTAAAACTGATTTGCTGTGTAAACTGATCCTTTACTCCTTTGAATGGTTTCTCCCATTTCTACACAGCAGCTTATTTATATAAAAGACATTCCTGTTTCTGAAGCAAATGCCGCTGTTATACCAGTGTAGGGCAACACTGCATTATATTTTTATTACTTTAAAACACTTATTTTGACGAATGGTTTATTCACAGCAAAACTTCCAAAAAGAGTTAATAACAAGAAAGAATGGATGCAAAATGATGAGTTACCTTATCTGTCAAACATTTAGGGGGGTATTTACGAAAACTCAAAATTCTCATTTTTTTTATGAAAACAAAGTCAACCTTATTTCCATCCACAGATGTAACTCATTTATAAAGAAACTGCTCAAAAAGTCTGTGCGGGAAATAGTCGCAACAAAATCGTGCAACAATTTGAACTGTACGAATTGACGCCAAATAGCTTAATTTTTTCTAGTTGTCAACCGAGAGCCCTGACATTTTCAGATTATCTAGTGCAGATCATGATATCAAGAAACAATTGACTTCTACTTGATCTCAACAGGTTTTAGCTGGAGTATTTTCGGATTCTGATTTTTACCAGCTTTAGGGTATAATAAAAGTCTAAAAAATTGAGTTTTCCCCTTTAAAATCCCAACCAGAAAAAAAATCGAGATTTAATAATAAAAAAAGAAAAACATAAAAAAAACAAAAACAAAAAAACAAACCAGCAGAACTTACAGACTGATTCTCAGCATAGCATACTCCACGAACTAACAACGTGACCAGCTGGGAACGAAGGATGATACCATGGAAAGTCAAAGGCCTAAACCGTTCTTCCATTGTCCACTCCTCACTTGGAGACTGATCAGGGTAAAGGTTGGGATAAGGGGTATACCTATAAAAACATAAAAAGCACAGTGTGATACTTAAAGGTTTGGTCTAGATTTTTATGGAGTCGTTTTTATTTTTAAATTACTAATCTAAGATAGATATAGATATAGATATAGATATAGATATATATATATATACACACACATTTTTTTTTTTAGCCATAATATTGGTGAGTAGGCAGCCATCTCAGGTCATTTCCCTGAATCTGTGCTTTCAGAAAGAGCCAGCACTTCATGATGGAACTGCTTTCAGGCAGGCTACTGTTTCTCCTACTCAATGTAACAGAAGAGGTCTCAGTGGGACTTGGGTTTTTACTATTAAGTGCTGTTCTGATATCAGGTAGTTGTTATTTTGTTACATTCCCACTGTTCTGTTGATAGGCTGCTGGATGGCTTCAGTACAGAAGTCTGCCGGAGCAGCACTTTTAACTGATGCGTTTTGAAGCAAAATTTAGTTTCCATTGACAGTAACTCTTTAACATGTACAAATAATAGAATTCTTAAACATTCTCAGTATGACAAAATAAAATAAAGCTCCCATGTAGGAGCTATGTCTTCCCCCCCATAAGGACACTAAAAGAATTGGGCTGTGCCAGCCTCCCGGAGGGGTTTAGCCTGCTAGGGGCAGCCAAGACCTTTATTCTTTTAGTGTCCTTTCCTACTGGAAGGTTAACCATCCAGTGCCCATGTCCCTCTGAAATGGAGAAATATAACCTGCGTTCCAACATCTGCTGCAGCATATCCTCTTTCTCAACAGGTTCTTCAGCAGCAATGTGCTCATCGCACATATTACGTAGCTCACTAGATGGATAAGACTTCATAGACTGACTTCGCTTTCTCTGCTCTCCAGCCCGTGTCAAAATGCTTGCTTTCTACAGAAAGAATATTCATATATTATAAAGGTCAATATAGTATGAAGATAAGGAAATAGCGGCACTCACTGGACTTTTGTATAAGCAAAAACAAGGATGTTTAATTGACTCAATATTTAGATCCCTAACTGTGATCTTCGTCAGGAGTGAAAAACAGAAAACCAGACAACCCCCCAAAACGTGTTGCTAGGCAATCGATAGTTGCTACTGATCTGCAGGTAGGCAAATACATAATCGTGTGCAAAAGTGCAGGTAGAGAGGAGCGGGGTAAAGGGCATAACCATGAAGTGCAAGTAGAACCATCCGAGACAAGAGGCAAAGGGTAAAGATAAACATACACGTAAACATACAGTTAGGCCTATAAATCTTTGGACAGGTAACGTTTTTGCTAATTTTGGTTCTGTACATTACCACAATGAATTTTAAATGAAACAACTCTTTAAATGAAACAACGTGAATCCAAATGGTAGATCCATTTGGATTTACGTATTAGTAATGCTAGGTCTTTAGCCAGTCCATGTCCCATTTGCAAGGAATGTCTCGCCTCGGTTGTTTAGTAGTTTTTTCTTTTAGTTCCTTTGCTGATGGCCGATCTGTGATTGGCGATTCTATCTCTGAGTGGGGTGGTGGCTTTGCTCACATAATACAGGTCACAGGGGCATGTGACAATATATTCTACAAAGGTAGTTGTATTTTAAAGTGCTTGCCTGTATGTGGGTGTGGAAAGTCTTTACCAGTTAACATGGATCTACATGTTGTACAGTCGGGGAAGCGGTACTAGCCCAATTTTCGTTGTACTGTAAGCCAACTTGTAGCAGTCTTAGTTCTATTCAGAAAATCTTTTTTTATCAAAATGTCTCAAGTTTCAATTCCTCTCATGCCTAAACCTCGGGTATGGAGCCTTAAGACAGCGTCTCACCCATGGCAATAATAGGCCAGTTCTTATGTATACACCTTCTCAGGTCTTTGGAAATGTGCAAATATTTGGTGGAAAAGATCAATTGTGTCGACATCTGGTCATTATTAGGTTTTTCTATCAGTAGGTCCGCTTGTGAGTGTGTGAGGGCCCTCTGCAATTGCTGCTTTAATGAGTTCTCTCTGAAACCCCTCTACAGGAATCTCCCAAGCTGTGATTGCGCCAATTTAGGATCACTATTGTTACGTATGGTGCGCAGAAATTGTGAATTGGGGAGGGACCTAATGGTAGTAGGTGGATGGTTACTAGCAACATGTAGGATCGTGTTACAGTCCGTAGGTATCCTGTATAGGCTGGTCCAGCCCATATTGTGTTTTATAAAATCTGTAAATCCAGGAACTCAATACTCTGGTCATCATAATTCAGGGTAAATCTGATGGGAGTGTCCACCTCTCCAGATCAGTAATATTCAAAAGTGTCTTTAGAGTCACCTCTCCATATCAGTAATAGATTGTCTATGTAGCGTAAATATGAGATTATCTTATCCGCAGCCTTGTCTAGGATATTCTCCTGTTCATATTGTAGCATGAACAGGCCAGACGTCTAAGTAAAAAAGTGTTTTCGAATCTGAAATAGTTTTTGCCAAGAGTCGGTTCCAGTAATTCGAAAAGAAATTCTGTTGGAGTAGATTTTTCCAGATGTGTCTCTAGAGCCCTCCTGCAGGCCTGAACACCCTGGTCATGGGGAATCACTGTATATAAACTAGACATCCATAGTGGCCAAGAGGGAGGTTTTCAAGTTTTTGTAGCATCTTAATCACATGGGTAGTGTCTCAGGTGAAGAAAGGAGTCAGTCAATGAAGACAGCCACAGGTTGGAACAGTGAACCAACCACTGAAATAATAGGTCTTCCTGGAGGTGCAGATTGAGACTTATGTATTTTGGGAAGTGTGTAGATTATGGGGACACTAGGGAAGTCTGAAGTCAAGTAATGATAGGTGTTCTGATCTAGCCATCCTGCAGATAGTGCACATTGTAGTTTATTATCTAGTTCCCTTTTAAAGACAATCATAGGGTCTCCACTTGGGCATGGTATGTAGAGACATCAGAGAGTTATCTAAGCATTTAGTTAGTACCTAACTAAGTAGGACGATGCCCCACCCTTATCAGCAGGGCAAATTACCAAATCCTTGTTCTGTCAGTGTTCTAATTACTTGTGTTTCATCGGGGGAAAGGTTACGGAGGGGTTTCGTATGGTGTAATGTAATGTTACAAAAGGTGCGAACAGATGCCGGTGTGTTCGATGGGTCAAATCTACTCTTCTAGTTTTGTGGTCCCACTTACTGTGTATATTATGCATAATACATTTTCCTAATTTTACATAATATCTTTCTGGTCCCTGAAAAAATGCCAAATGATGGGGGGTGGTGTGTGTGTGTGTGTGTATTATGAAGTTAATGCATGCAATCTCAATATAGATACCATACATAGATACATTTTACTACAATCATTATATTACTACAATTATTTTTAAAAACACTACCTTAAATTTAATATTGTTACTGATTAGTTGGTTTCCTTTCATGAATTCTTTTTCATTGCCACGGTTCTCAGTCACTACAGGAAATGCATGATGGGCAGTTGTACGAAGGATGCTGACTAAGGACTGAATACGGGTGTGTGGATAAACATATGTTAGGTTGGGTTCCATGATGTCACAGGCTCTCAGCCTATTAGAAGTTAAACAAAGATGCAAGAAAAGATTATGACATGCAAGGCAATGTGCCTTTTCCTAATACAAAGTCTTTATCTTCTTATGGCAACAGCTCAGCAATGTTTTAATACTACACTTGATATGAAAGGCTTTGTATTAGGCAAAGGAGTGCTGTTGTAGGAAGTCCTTTTTATTTACAGACGATAGAATAGAAAGATTGCTAATTTGTGGTTTTTAAATGTTTTCACCAGATATCTGGTTGTTAGGGTTCAAATTACCCTAGCAGCCCGGTAGTGGTTTGAATGATAAACTGGAATACAAATCTTTATTCTATAAAGATAGTGGCTACTGTATTGCACAACCGTGATTTAAGCCATCAATTGCAGCACTGACCACCAAAATATTAAGAAGTTCTCACACTGATGGGGGATGTGTATATATGTGAAAATTAGTATGTGCATATGCACTCTTTTTAATAATACATTACTCATTTTCTGGTCAGAAATTACGCTTTATGGAGTAGATGGTTCGTAGAACAAGGCTGATGTGATTTTCACCATTTTAGCAGTGTTCAGCGTTCCAGAAATAACCCCACCCTGAATTGTGTAACTTTCATAATTCCTTCTCTGTTCTTTCTCTATTTACTGTTGTATTGTTAACAAATAATGCAAACATCAAAACTCAAAAAAAAATACAAGAAATATTCTGAACACTTTGCCATAAGAACAAAAATGAGCAATATATACAGTATTTAACTAGAAGCAAGAGCAATTATAACTTTCTTCAGAAATTTCACAGAGTACAGAATATTCAGATTAAAGCAAACTATATATTTATTCCCCCTTCTCAAAACATGGCATGGTCTAATGTGGGGGAATTTTTATTTATTTTTTTTTTAAACTTACTTGTCCATTTCCTCTTCAGTCTCCCATTCCAACAGAGGAACACCTCTTAGTTCCACGTGGATATCATAAATGCCTTTGTTAAAAAAATCGCCGGTCCATTTTGCCACCTACAGTAATGAAAGCAGTCAGAAAATAGGTGGCATAATGCTTGCATATGCTTTTTTATATTTGGCTTAAAATATTACTTCCTTTAATTTCTAAGTAAGTCTAAGGGGTGCATAATGTTAATTGAAATGAGTTCTATATGGGAACAGTTTTATTCATCCAGGTCGTGATACATAGTGTGTAGTGTTGAGTATAAAGCTATTGGACCAGCTGAGTACTTGGGTAGCATCTGTGTAGGGGAACGTGGCATTGAGTGCACCACACTTAATTGACTGTAAAATACATAACCAAAAGTACTGTGCACCTGGTACATTACTTTTCTGAATAATTATACAGGAGTTCAGTCTAATATAAAAATACCAGTCTAATATAAAAACATCAGTCTAATTTAAAATACCTTCTATGTCTATAACAACAATTTATGCACATGTAAGCAATATTGCTCCTATCTTTATGGATACATTTAAACAAAGAATTAACTTTCTTTGGTACAGTACAGCAGAATTGTCTTTTTGGATTGAAACAAGCACACTTGCTTCCAGATTTGATTACTGAAAGATATTAACCCCTAACTGTTTGTCTAAATATATTTTCTCTCATCAAATTTTAAGTCCTTTGCTGGCTTCCTATTCAAATGGCATCTCTGGCAACTGAAGCTTGTGCTCCACTCAAAATCTCTTCAGTTTACTCTCTTTCTTTAAAATCCCTATTTTGTTTAATGACCTTCGAATTTATTGCCCAGTGCCTTTGGAAATAATTACTACTCCTATTTGGTAGTCTTAATGTATTGTTTTCTACAGTCTCCAAAACATTTAAATACATGCACAAATGCAAGTATGGTATCATTCCAGAACAACAACATCATTGTCTCTAAACGGTTTGTGGCTAGTCAAAGTCCATAAACAAATGAAACCTGCAGAATCATTTATACTTTATTGATACAGCACCTACATGTTCACAATTCACAAGATTATAGTTTCTAATGTATTGCCCATTCTTCCATACAAAATTGAATTGTATGAAGCAACTCTTAATACAGAATGATTTTAACATCATCATACTGAGCTTCAACTAAATATTTAAAACTCATAACATTAGTATGGGAAAAGATGAGTTACACTTTTGAATGTAAGGAAAATTTCACTCTACTGCATGTGGGCATTATATTATTTCCAGCAAATGAATTTATTGAGAATGCCTAACATTTTGGCCCAGTAAACTAAAGTTTCCTTATTCTTTAAGAAATGCATTTCCTTTAAGGTATAATAAAGTAAAGGGCAGCTCACCATTAATGTGATCATTATTGGCAACCCATAAGAAATCTCATTAGTTGATTCAATGAGAATGACTGTAAGGCTGATAGTCATACGAACCACACCACCAAGGAAGGCTGCAGCACCAATTAGGGCAAAAGTTCCAGAGTATATGTGTGACAATCCAAGGTAGCTACAGAAAGAAACAGGAGGTCAAACAAACAAAAGAAAACAATATAAAGGACACTCATGAAAATGGATTCTGAACTTAGACTACCTTTTAAGAAGATTAGCAACCAAGCGTCCATAGGCTGCACCACAAAGTAATGAAGGCACAAATAGACCACTGGGAACAGAGAGACCATACGTCCAGCAGGAGAGGAGGAAGTACATACAGCAGAAAATAGATAGAGTGACTGGGCTGAAAGTGCCTAGAACATAAGAGATGGATAGATCCCTTCACTCAGCAATTAGAGTCAGCATGTTCCCCTACCAACAACTACATTACTTGCATCACAGCCTTACCATCCTGGTGAAAAAGCTGTAAAATTGCAGATTCCTGAGGATTGAAGAAAAGTGTTGCCATGTCATTGTATGTATTGTTAGGACAGAAGAATGTCTTGATACTTGAATTTACTTCTTCTGATGAAGAGACCTTGGGGAAAAACAATCTGAATTAGCTTTAAAAAATAAAACAAGAGATCTCAGACAGGAAGTTGGCAATACAAGAAAGCTGAATGCTAATGTGTGCTGGTAATAATATCATCATTAAGAAATATCTACTTTTTGTTATTTCTTGCACTAACAGGGCAAAGACTGACAACAAAATCTAATTTTAATTTCTAACTTTCTTTGGTTCTTGCAAGCAATCTCAGTCAATTAGAAGCACTGCACATATTATCTTTGATTCTTCAGGGTAGGACTCCACAAGTGATTTTGTCACGATCCGACAAAACGCATGCGACAAAAATAAGGTAAGAGATAGATTTGTCGCATGGTGTTGCAGCATTGATCTGACGCAGCACGACTGTCGGATGCAGAGCATCTGCATCCGACAGTCGGATCAACGCTGCGACACCATGCGACAAATCTATCTCTTAACCTTATTTTTGTCGCATGCATTTTGTTGCAGCACGTCGGATCGCGACAAAATCGTTTGTGGAGTCCTACCCTCAATGTAAAAAAAGCAAAAAAAAAAAAACAATTATCTGATTTGTTTTAGTTTTAGAATATAAAAAAAACATGGATTTTTTTTAAAATAGTAATGTAAAAGAATATCTTATTTATATCTATAAATTGCATGTCAAAAGGGCTTAAACACCAAAAATATAATTAAAAAAAAAAAATAAAGGACTCTGGGAAATCTCAGCATTTGTGCTTTGACAGTTTAAAGCTTTTTTTTTTTTTGCATTAATATTTGATTAATTTATTAATAAAGGTAATAATTCACAACTTGATTAACAGGTGTTCGATCATAGTTATAGTGCAAATAGAATGGGACAATGTTAAAAGAATTAAAAGTGCAAACAGCAACAAAGTTTCAATAGAAGAAAAAGAAAAATCTCAGGATAGGATGATCCTTGTAAATGAAAGGAAATAGGAGAAAGGGAGATAAACACATTTTACTTAATGGTGGCCTAATAAATATATAGTACCAAGAATGAAACGAATACCTGAAAAGTAAGGGAAGTATTGCTCCAGTGAGGAGACAATTCCCTACATTCTCCTAGAACCATGGATGCAACAAATATGATCACTGTAGTAACCAGAGAAATCAGCAAACTTTCAAACACTCTGAAAGGCAAGTTAAAGAGGAATTATGACAGAATTACACATATGAATAACTATTTCTAGCCATTGCCAACATGAAAACCAGACTATTACTTACTGTATATTAACAACAATTGTCCAGCACATTTTGAATATGCAACCACAAGATTGTATAGCTACTGCACTGCAGCACACCTTTAGCCCTCTGGCAGCCAACATACCGTATATACTCGAGTATAAGCCGACCCGAGTATAAGCCGAGGTACCTAATTTTACCTACGAAAACTGGGAAAACTTATTGACTCTAGTATAAGCCTAGACACAACTACAGCCCTGTCTCCCAGCAGCGCACATTCTGCCAAAGCGACCCCCCCAGCGATCAACCGGACTTCTTTGCAAAGTTGATGGTGACAGAGAATTGCCAAACGGATTACTGTGTGCATTGTCTCACTGTCCCACTACCATGTGCAGAGGGTGCTGTTTGATATTGCCATCACTGTTAATTTTTCGTATAACCAACAGAGGGCGCTGTGTGATATTGCAGTCACTGTTAATCTTTCATATAACCAACAGAGGGTGCTGTGTGATATTGCAGTCACTGTTATTCTTTCATATAACCAACAGAGGGCGCACTGTTATTCTTTCATATAACCAACAGAGGGCGCTATGTGATATTGCAGTCACTGTTAATCTTTCATATAACCAACAGAGGGCGCTGTGATATTGCAGTCACTGTTATTCTTTCATACAACCAACAGATGGCGCTGTCTGATATTGCAGTCACTGTTATTCTTTCATACAACCAACAGATGGCGCTGTGTGATATTGCAGTCACTGTTAATCTTTCATATAACCAACAGAGGGCGCTGTGATATTGCAGTCACTGTTATTCTTTCATACAACTAACAGATGGCGCTGTGTGATATTGCAGTCACTGTTAATCTTTCATATAACCAACAGATGGTGCTGTGATATTGCAGTCACTGTTAATCTTTCATATAACCAACAGAGGGCCCTGTGTGATATTGCAGTCACTGTTATTCTTTCATACAACCAGCAGATGGCGCTGTGTGATATTGCAGTCACTGTTATTCTTTCATACAACCAACAGATGGCGCACTGTTATTCTTTCATATAACCAACAGAGGGCATTGTGGGATATTGCAGTCTCTCCCCAAGTGTACTGTTGGTATAGGAATGATTAAAAGTGACTGCAATCTCAGCTGCTCGGGTACCGCTGACCCGAGTATAAGCTGAGGTAGACTTTTTCAGCACATTTTGGATGCTGAAAAACTCGGCTTTTACACGGGTAGGAATATGTTTAGTAAAAACAAACATTCTTTGTATTATTGTACAAAATGTAGATCACCATTCTGAGTATTACCCTTAGATTTTTTAAAACAATGGCTTGAGAAATTGTTGTTAATTTCAATGTCAATAATATATTAGTGTAATGCATGTCTATTGCAGTATAACCCTTGGGGTGTTAGACCATGAAATGCTAAGTTTGCTCAAATTAGACCCAGTTTCACTAATGTCTGGATACCCTTTATTCCACATTGCTCTGCAGCTAGTGACAATTTTAGTGCTCTCTCTACAGATGCATACATCTGGCCTTGAGCCAGGCAAACCTGCAAGCTGATGGGTAAAGGAAATGCCTGTAGCTCAACTTCTCTCCCCACTACAGTTCAGCAGTAAAGCAAGTGATGCAGTACTGCACAGCATGCTGCAATTACCATTTGCCATAAAGCTTCTATCCCACTTTGGAGCGGATTGTTGCCAACACGTTGATGAATGAGCATCACTCACTTAGCTAACCACAATATTTTAGTTGTCCTTACGGGGGAATACAAATGCTATCCCCAGACTGAAGACTGGTGCTTTTCTCATCCCTGAAAAACACCCAGGACAAGGATATATTACTATGAGAGCCATGTCGCTATCTTCAGTGACTTTTCAGCAGTATGTTGCTGCTACCTGCAAATATTCGATTTTTTCTACTTTGACTATGCTCCACCTATTACGAGTTTAAAAAGTTTATTGAAACGGTCTCTGAGATGCTACTTTTCTGTCTGTAAATAAGACTTTTTTTAACTTAGAATGTGTTAAAAATATGTAGCAAATTACCTGACAAGTTTTGGTTTGGGGTGAACATTTTTCATGCGATATTTAGCTAGCCTTTTATTCAGACAGTTGAAAGTTGCCCCGAGCAAACCTCCTGTCACACCCATAACAATGAAGAATGCAAGGTCTACAATGGTCCACAGATGACACTTCTTATCAGCATCAGAGCACTGCAAGGACATAAGAAGTCAACTTAGCAAAATAAATTACAGTTCAAAGAAAGTAGCAATAAAACTATGGTTCAAATAGTTGATTAAATAATCTTGTAACTCCTATTCAAAAGAATTGTATTAATTACAAATTAATAAGAAAACTAGCATTAAAAGGACAGTAAAGACCTCTGTTCTGCCTACTTTATCCTCTCAAAACGGATAGGAAGAACCAAAGCAATTTAAAAAGTATGTTTTTATACACACCTTAAACTCTCCAAAATTAAGCAGCCCGGGTAGTTGAAATGATCCCCAGCTTGAAAACTGAATCCCAGAACGGAAGAAATTCAGGGTAAATGTTGCTGACATGGAACAGAAGAGCTGGCAGGAATAGAAAAAAAAGTGAAAGGTCAGAATAAAATCAGAACTGCAAAATAAATGTTTACTCTGCTATGTTAAACATTTGAGGATTAACTGTGTTATTTACAAATATACATATGGATAAGAGTGTTATTCATCACTGAGAAAACACTTAAGGTGGCCATACACGGAGAGATAAGCTCGTTTGGCGATGTCGCCAAACGAGCAGATCTCTCCCCGATATGCCCACCTTGAGGTGGGCAATATCGGGCTGATCCGATCGTGGGCCCTAGGGCCCAATGATTGGATCCCAACGGTGGCTTTACGGGTGGTCGGATCGCATCAATGAACAGATGCGGCCGCGATCCGACGGGATTTTTTAGTCCCATCCGACTGATTGGCCAGATCTCGATGGGGGAAGCCCGTCGGGGGTCCCATACACAGGCCAATAAGCTGCCGACTCGGTCCGTCGGCAGCTTTTATCGGCCCGTGTATGGCCACCTTTATAGTTGTCACATTGAGACATACTGGGGTTTAGCCATAGGTCAGATTTAATTAGAATAAATGAATGAATGAATGAAGCTGTACAAAAAAAATTCCAAATTCTGCCAATAAGATATAATAAGGTCGAAATAGCCAATTCGATGGTCGAAGTAGCCAAAAAAATACTTAGAAATTCAAAGTATTTTTTATTCTATTCCTTCACTCGAGCTAAGTAAATGGGCCCCCAAATATCAAGTGTATCAAAAACATACAGCCAGGCCCGGATTTAGGGAAAGGCCCCCTAGGCCCGGACCTAGGGCGGCAAGATGTTAGGGGCGGCAAGAAGGCGCCCCCTAACATCTTGTGTAAGTCGGCTGCTCCTGATAGATCCGGCTGGCTTTAGGACCGCTCCTCCATCCTATCTCCCAATGTGGCTCCGCCCCCTCCCACTCCCTTCTGTGCTCGTGATGCTGCTGCCTCTGCCGTGCTGCGTGTGTCCCAGCAAGCTGAACTGTTCCTTAGCTGGTATGTACATTTAACATTTCCCCTGCAGATCTGCTGTATATCGGCCATGTAGAGAAATAGGTCATAGTCAACTTGCAGATTTGCTGGAGGTGCAGAATCACAAGTGTTCTAAACCTGTTACAGATGTTTTTATGTCCCTTTCCTGCTTCCTACAAAATGAAAACCATTTCAGTTCTATTACACAATTAGTCTATTTTTAATATCGAACTTTTTATGCTTTAAGACAAGTTACTGCGAAGATAATCAAGATGAAATAAATATTTATATACAAACTGATATGAATTTAATGCTATAAATTAATTGCTACATATGAAATTTGATAAATGAATTTTGTACATGATTTTATATATATTGTGTGATGAAATTAAAAACCTCAATTAATTTAAATCCATTTACTCCATTTAATTAATGATTATTATATTTCATTAAGAAGAAATTTACAAGAGTACGACATAAGGGACCTTTTTCGTTTCAACCTATTACAGAATTAGGTTTCCATCCTTCCACTTTTCCCTTGTTTACAAAATGTGATTGACTTGCATCTTAGCTGCAGGGTTCAGCAAAACATATTGGTTTTCTGTCATCTGACATACAGACTTGTGCAGCAGCAGATACGGCCAGAAACTGCTTCTTATAAGAACAGCTGCGCTGCAGCAGCAAGTGCAACATCAGACACAGTTTGTTCTATTTGTAAATTATCTTTTCAACTGGAAACAGGGTACTCTGAGCATTACTCATGTATAATAAGAGATAATGTACCCCCTACTGTAAATGATAAGGATATTAGAAGTCACTGAGGGGTTGTTCTATGGCCATATAAAGGCAAGAGGCTGCAGGCTGAGTTATACAGGGAACTCTGAGTATCACTCATGTATTATAAGGGATAATGTACCCCCTACTGTAAATGATAAGGATATTAGAAATCACTGAGGGGATGTTCTGTGACCATATAAAGGCACAAGGCTGCAGAATCAATTAACATATTTTACATGAATTACACTTGTGAGAAAGGCAGCACTTTATGCACATCATTTTTTGCAGTTTTACCCCAATATATGAGCAAATGTGTACAAAACCATTGCATGTTTACATGTGGGCTGCTTTGATTTCTTTTGCCCGAGCTGCTTCTTACCCCCAGTCTGGCCCTGTCTATAACCCACAGTAATTGTAAAACGGTTACGGACTGCTGGTCAATCCCAATTCCAAAACAGTCTGAACAGACTGAAACTCAGTCTCTAACAGTTGGTAGGTTCAGGCCCGGACTTAGGGAAAGGCCCCCTAGGCCCGGGCCTAGGGCGGCAAGATGTTAGGGGCGGCCGCTGCTGCCACTCCTGGCTCCGGCTGCAGAGTCCTGCTGTGTGCGCAGCGGCAGCCGGCAGCAGCTGTCAGCATTCAGCTCTCTACTCTCTCTGGCCGCAGATGATCGCTTCCGGGCAGTCAGACTCAGTATGCGCACGGCACGCAGCACACGCTGTGCGCGGTGACATCATCACGTCACATGACTGCGCATGCGTCACTCGGCGCCAGCGGCCAGCCTCACTCAGCCTGAGCTGAAGGTACTAGAACATCAAAGTTGGCCCATCAAGTAAGTTAAAAGGAAAATAAAGTGTTCTTTTATTTGATAACCATGCAGCCTAAAGTTTAGTCCACTAAAATTGGCCAGATATTTATTGAGTAAGGTTTGCATTGTGCTGTTAATGTGGTCCTACCCCAATTGGTCTGTTTAGGCCTCCAATGTAAACCTATTTATTGGCCCAGGCCAAAGCATTGTATCAGCCCAATATAATGTCAATTTGGCTGCCTGCCCGCGGCCCGCCCCTTGCTGCAAGCCTGCAACTGAAATCATTCAGCAGTGGCTGTGGCAGAATTTATTGCCCTATATTTTTTAATTATTGCAACAGTTGGTAGTAATATACATATTGGTTATATTTAAAAGTTATTTATGGTTTAATACATAATTATTTCCATTTTATTGTCTGTTATTTTATTTTGCATAAATGATTGGATAAAGATTCGCTTCCAGAAAATGCGGGGGGGGGGGGGCGGCACAGTAGCTGGGCCTAGGGGGGCAAGAAAGGTAAATCCGGCCCTGGGTAGGTTAAAACGTTTATTTAATTTAATTAATTATATAAATAATGAAAAATACTGCTGTGACGTCTGCTGAGAAATAGGAACTACAAAGATTATGCTGCTGCCAAGATTTGACTTTTTTATTTTATAATAAATATTTAACTGATGCTGCGGCTGCCCACTGGAGCACAATTTATCAAAACAAGGGACACATCGCTCTCTGCATCTATGTATAAAAAGGTGTTTATATATAGAGAATATATATATATATATATATATATTGTGGTATGGTGACAAAAAGGTCCCCAGTTTCCTGGGGAAAAGTGATTGATGGAATGTATGTTGGGCCACGGATTCTCAGATATTGTTGCTGAGGTGAGACCAGTAGTGCTGTTAGCAGAGAAACACTATGTCTCTCTGCAAGGTTTTTGTAATTGCTGATCCGGGACTGGTCTTACTGGGAACCCGCAAGAGTAGGGTGGGGCGGATTCCCAAATCCGGAGGCCAGGTTTTCAAGAGGCCCTAGGCCTATTTAGTACACCTGATGCTGAGCAGCAGTGCTGAATGTGTGTGAGACAAACTGCTGGTATTGCTCAGCTTCAGGAGAGAAAGCAAAGCATTTCTTTTGTGTTAGCCAGGAGGCTGGATATTTCTGTTAAACCGCTGTTTTTTGGTTACCTTCCCCCTGCGAGGGGAAACTTCTGCTGCCACTGGAAAATAAACGCGGGCAGGAAGCCCTTAAACCGTTCCTGGTGTGTGAAGTCGCCTCTTTTGCAGCCTACCAGCGAGTGAACCCCCACAATTGGTGTTTCGGATGCGGGCAGCGATTGCCACACGCGGAAGTTGCCAAACCACAGTAAGTCTCCTGTGGGTATTGTGCGGACTGTATAGCTTATAAGTGGGATTTAAAGAGACAGTGCACTTAAAAGTTGTGAAATGGAGGATGTCCTCAAGGCTTTGCTGCAGTGCACTGCAACTTTACAGAAGGCCCACCAGGAGAGCCAGTTGCTACAGCAGCAGTGTAACGCCACCCAGCAGGAGGCAAATCGTCTGTTGGAGGCCCAGATCACTGCACTGGCGCAGGCTGCAGAGAAAGATCGGCAGCTGCAAGTTGAGGTGGTAAAACAACTGACAGCCAGGGTCTCTGGGGATGCTGCCCTAGTCCCCGGAGTGCCACGCTCCATCCCAGGCAGCCACCTCCTGCGGAGAATGACTGGGCAGGATGATGTGGAGGCCTTCCTCTGTACCTTTGAGAGGACGGCGGAGCAGCAAGCCTGGTCGAGGGAGCAATGGGCGATGATTGTTGCACCACTACTAGTGGGGGATTCCCAGAAAGCTTTTTATGACCTGTCCTCCGAGGACGCAAGGGACTATGACAAGCTGAAGTCTGAAATCCTGCGGAGACTGGGAGTAACCACCTCTGTGAGGGCACAGCGGGTCCACAGTTGGGAATTTAAGGTTAAGGGATCACCCCGCTCCCAGATGTATGATCTCATTAACCTTGTGAAACGCTGGCTACAGGCGGACTTGCTTTCCGCGCCTCAGATAGTGGAAAGGGTCACAATGGACCGATACCTGAGAGCGCTTCCACCTGAATTACGCCGGTGGGTAAGCCAAGGCGACCCAAATACAGCAGACCAGTTGGTGGAACTGGTGGAGCGATACCTTGCCGCTGAGGACTTCACTACGCGGGCGGTGCCCACCTCGAAGAGGACTCCTGCAGTGGACCGATCCAAGAAGTCGGCTACAGTGGAAAGGCTCAGCCCAGAGGACCCCGGTAATCCAGGTCTAGACTCAACAAGAGGAAGACCCCGTGGAGACAGCCCCCGCCAGACCCGAGGAGCTCCCCAGTGCTGGAGGTGCAGAGAGTGGGGACATATTGCCGCCAACTGCCCAGCTGATCCAGAACCCATGGAGTGTGGAACGGAGGGGAAGTTGTCTCTGTTCGCTCGACCAGGTCTCGTTGCGGATCCTGATGTACCAACTTGTGTCGTCCAGATTGGTAAGCGCACTGTGAATGCACTATTAGACACAGGTAGCTTAGTCACACTGGTAAACACACAGCTCCTGAAGGACTGTCCTTTAACACAGCGTCAAGTAGGAGTGGTGTGTGTACATGGGGACTGTAAGAAATACCCCACAGCCTTAGTGACTTTTGTGACCCCCGCAGGGACTGTGTGCCATGAAGTGGCAGTGTCTCCCATACTCTTGCACAGTGTAATTTTGGGCAGAGACTTTCCCTTATTTCGTGAACTGTGCCAGGAGCAAGCTCCAGAGACTGAGAAAAGTTTTGAGCATGGTGAGGTGAGACCCCACCCTATTGAACTGGATACTTCTATAGAAACTGTTAAGGACAATAGAGTATCTGGGGGAGAGAAAACAGAACCACCCATGTCAGGTGTTATTGTAAGTGGTACCGAGGATGGGTTGGAAGATAGTGAGTTGTTTCCCTTAGCTGTATTAGCTGGTGAATCTGAGGTAACTGCGGAGACCATTGAGGAACCTAGCATGCCTGAGCTAGAGGTCTCCCGGGATAACTTCGGAACTGCCCAGCTAAGGGACCCGACACTCACTAAAGCTTGGGAAAATGTCAAGGTTAAAAATGGGAACCCCGAAAATCCTGGGGTAGAATGTGTATTTCCCCACCTTGCTGTACAAAATGACTTGCTTTACCATGTGGATAAGGTTCGAGGAGAGATTGTGGAACAGCTAGTGGTCCCACAGCCATATAGGAGAACAGTTCTCAATCTGGCCCATTCTCATCCACTAGGTGGCCACCTAGCGTATGAGAAAACCAAAGACCGAATGCTACAGAGGTTCTTTTGGCCGGGGGTACATGCAGATGTAAAGAACTATTGTGAATCATGCCCCGAGTGTCAGAAATCGGCCCCAATGCCCCATTTTCGCAGCCCATTAGTTCCCTTACCCGTAATCGAAATTCCATTTGATCGTATTGCCATGGACTTGGTAGGGCCACTAATAAAATCTGCTAGGGGGCATCAGTATATTTTGGTAGTCATGGACTACGCCACTCGGTATCCAGAGGCTGTCCCCTTAAGGAACACCTCTTCAAAGACCATAGCTCGAGAGCTGTTCCACATGTTCACCCGCACAGGAATTCCAAAAGAGATCCTTACAGATCAGGGGACTCCCTTCATGTCTAGGGTGATGAAGGAATTGTGCAGGTTTCTCCAAATCAAACAGTTACGCACATCTGTCTATCATCCCCAAACTGACGGGTTGGTGGAAAGGTTCAACAAGACCCTTAAGGGGATGTTAAAAAAAGTGGTGGATAAAGATGGGAGGAATTGGGATTGTTTACTTCCATATCTCATGTTTGCCATTAGAGAAGTCCCACAGGCCTCTACAGGGTTTTCACCCTTTGAGTTGTTGTATGGCCGCCACCCACGAGGGCTGTTGGACGTGGCAAAGGAGACATGGGAGTCTGAAGCCACCCCACACAAAAGTGTCATAGAGCATGTTGCAGACATGCAGGACCGTCTTGCAAAAGTAATGCCCCTTGTGAGAGAACATATGCTTCAGGCCCAGCAAGCTCAAAGCCGCATATATAATAGATCGGCTCGTGTCCGAACTTTCCATCCTGGGGACAGGGTGTTAGTCCTGGTTCCTACGGTGGAAAGTAAGTTCCTGGCCAAATGGCAAGGCCCCTACGAGATTATAGAACGCGTAGGGGACGTTAATTATAAGGTGTCCCAACCAAACAAGCGGAAAAAAGAGCAGCTCTACCATGTTAACTTAATTAAGCCCTGGAAGGATAGGGAATCGCTGTCCGCCTGTCCTGCAGTTGTAGAGGTAAAGATCCCACAGGTGCCTGAGGTAAAAGTGGCTGAGACCCTTACTAACAGTCAGAAGCAGGAGATGAAAGAGTTTCTGATCCGGAATAGACAAATATTCTCAGACCAGCCTGGGCTTACTGATATTATTAAACATGACATTATAACTGGACCTGGGGTTAAAGTCAATGTTAAACCTTACAGGATACCCGAGGCACGACGTCAGGCAGTGACAGAGGAGATTAGAAGGATGTTGGAGCTGGATGTTATTGAGGAGTCCCATAGTGAATGGTCCAGCCCCATTGTCCTTGTCCCAAAACCGGATGGTAGCATCCGATTTTGCAATGACTTCAGAAAGTTAAATGAGGTCAGCAAGTTTGATGCATATCCAATGCCCCGGGTCGACGAACTGATAGAAAGGCTAGGGCAGGCCCGCTACATTACCACCCTAGATCTTACCAAGGGGTATTGGCAGGTACCCCTCACTGAAGGGGCCAAAGAGAAGACTGCGTTTTCCACTCCTGAGGGGCAGTGGCAATATAAACGCCTACCGTTTGGCTTACATGGGGCCCCAGCAACGTTCCAGAGAATGATGGACCGCATTCTCAAACCACATCAAGGTTATGCTTCAGCTTACCTGGACGATGTGGTTATCTTTAGCCCAGACTGGGAAAGTCATTTGCCCCGGGTACAAGCGGTCCTTGACTCTATCTGGAAGGCGGGTCTGACAGCAAATCCCAAAAAGTGTGCAATGGGGTTAGAAGAGGCCCGTTATTTGGGGTATGTGATTGGAAGAGGGGTAGTCAAGCCACAGGTGTCCAAAATTGAGGGAATTCAGGAGTGGCCCCGGCCCAAATCCAAGAAACAAGTGAGGGCCTTTCTTGGGATAGTGGGATATTACAGGAGGTTTGTCCCCAATTTTGCCACCCTAGCAGCCCCACTTACTGACCTCACAAAAGGGAGTAAAGCTGGAACAGTTACATGGACCCCAGAGGCAGAGGAAGCCTTTCTAAACTTGAAGGCATCCCTGTGCAGATACCCTGTGCTGATAGCTCCTGACTTCAAGAAAGAGTTTCTTGTACAGACTGATGCTTCTGAAGTTGGGTTAGGGGCTGTTCTGTCACAAGTAGTGAATGGGGAAGAACACCCAGTAGCATACCTAAGCAGGAAGCTAACCCCCGCTGAACGCAGGTATGCCATTGTAGAGAGAGAGTGCCTGGCCATCAAGTGGGCACTGGAGAGCTTGAGATACTATCTGTTAGGGAGGCAGTTCAAACTTGTCACTGACCATGCCCCACTTAAATGGATGGCCCAAAATAGGGAAAAGAACGCCAGGGTCACCAGATGGTTCTTGTCCCTTCAAAATTTCAAGTTCTCAGTAGAACATAGACCTGGAAAGATGCAAGGGAATGCAGATGCTCTCTCCAGGGTACATGCATTTTTGGCATACTGTGCTCAGCCCTACGGGCTTGAGCAGAGGGGGGGGATATGTGGTATGGTGACAAAAAGGTCCCCAGTTTCCTGGGGAAAAGTGATTGATGGAATGTATGTTGGGCCACGGATTCTCAGATATTGTTGCTGAGGTGAGACCAGTAGTGCTGTTAGCAGAGAAACACTATGTCTCTCTGCAAGGTTTTTGTAATTGCTGATCCGGGACTGGTCTTACTGGGAACCCGCAAGAGTAGGGTGGGGCGGATTCCCAAATCCGGAGGCCAGGTTTTCAAGAGGCCCTAGGCCTATTTAGTACACCTGATGCTGAGCAGCAGTGCTGAATGTGTGTGAGACAAACTGCTGGTATTGCTCAGCTTCAGGAGAGAAAGCAAAGCATTTCTTTTGTGTTAGCCAGGAGGCTGGATATTTCTGTTAAACCGCTGTTTTTTGGTTACCTTCCCCCTGCGAGGGGAAACTTCTGCTGCCACTGGAAAATAAACGCGGGCAGGAAGCCCTTAAACCGTTCCTGGTGTGTGAAGTCGCCTCTTTTGCAGCCTACCAGCGAGTGAACCCCCACAATATATATATATATATATATATATATATATATATATATATATATATATATATATATATATATATATATATATATATATATATATATATATATATATATATACATATACCACATATTGTACAAAAAACCGCACACTCAGGTCTTCTCAGAGGTGAAAAAAACAACAACTTTATTACGACGTTTCGGCTTCTATACTGAAGCCTTTCTCAAGTGGAGTGACTCCACTTGAGAAAGGCTTCAGTATAGAAGCCGAAACGTCGTAATAAAGTTGTTGTTTTTTTCACCTCTGAGAAGACCTGAGTGTGCGGTTTTTTGTACAATATGTGGTCTACATAATTTTTTGAACACCGCACCCAGGCAGCTGTTTTGGCTCATATGAGTGCTCCAGTTTTGTGAATATATATATATATATATATATATATATATATAGATATAGATATAGATATATATATATAGATATATCTCAAACAAGCCTAACTGCTAGTTGATCCATCTGATCCACTTTTGCATCAATGTCCTGATTGGAAAAAGATTCACATTCAGAAAATGCGCGCGCGCGGGGGGGGGGGCAGCACAGTAGCTGGGCCTAGGGGGGGCAAGGAGGGTAAATCTGGCCCTGCATACAGCAGTTGTTTCCCCATAGTGTATTATTTATACTATCCATTTTTCTGATTTATCAGGTCTGCCTATTCTGTTTCAGACAGTGCTTTGAACTTGATGGTAACCGAGTTAGCATAAATCCATAAAGATAACAGAACAACGATATTTTTCTTGAAACATTTAGATGCACATTTATTAAACGTCGAATTTCGAGTTCATGCCAGTTTTTAAAAACACCCATAAACTCAAAATTCAATCAATTGAAAATTATTAAAAAAAAAAATCTAATTTCCAAAACTTGGGTGAATAGGATCAACCATAACCCAGAATTGAATTTGCTTTTTTCTCAAAAAAAACAAAAAACTCAACTGTCAGGAAAGCTGCAAACAACTCCAAATTGATCCCAGGACTTCTTCTATTGACTAAAACAGCAATTCAGCAGGTTTTATGTGGCGAATTGTCTAATTCAAGTTCTTAAAGGGCCAGCGTATGAAATCTCGAAAATCGAATTTGAATTTTTTTTAATTAAAACTAATCAAATTTTTAACAATTCCCTATTCAAATGACAGTTTTGGCCATAAAAAATAAATAAATATAAAAACTCGAATTTTCAATTCAATCCTTGATAAAACTGCTGCTAAGATACAGTCATATGAAGAAGTTTGTGAACCCCTCTCAGCCTGCATTATAATTTACTCCACTTTCAACAAAAAAGATGTCTTTCATTTCCCAGGACATCTGAGGTGTTTTCTGAACAAAGATTTTTAGTGAAGCAGTATACAGTAGTATGAAATTAAATCAAATGTGGAAAAACTGGCTGTGCAAAAATGTACCCTTGTAATTTTGCTCAATATTGATTACTGGCAACACCAAATTGGTTGGATTAGCTCTAGATGCACCGAATTCAGGATTCTAATTTGCATTTTAGAGGCAGGTTAGGAAATCACACGACTTTTAGTCACAAAGGAATCTTTAAATGGTTTCCTTTCCTGGCCCTAATTTGCATATGCAAATTAGGATTCGGATTGGTATTTGCCAGAATCTTTCACCACGGACTCTTGCCCGAATGCCAAATAGTTTGGTGCATCACTAATTAGCTAGTTAAGCCTTGAACTTCATAGGCAGGTGTGTCCAATCATGAGAAACGGTATTTAAAGGAATTGTTCAGTGTAAAAATAAAAACTGGGTAAATTGAATCTGAGCTGAATGCTGAGGGTCAATTACAAACACACTGAACAGAAATGTACCATGTGGCCCCCCTTCAAGTCGCTGACTAGCTCAGAGTTATAGAGCTGAAAAGCAGGAAGTAGTGTTCTGGCTGTTTTATTAGACTCTGTTCACTCCAGCTGTTATATATTACATTTTTGGCTAACTAACTATATTAGAAACATTTTTTATTTTGCACAGCCTATCTATTTACACAGTTTTTATTTTCACACTGAACTGTTCCTTGAAAGTTGCCAATTGTTGTGCTTCTGTTTGACTCTCCTCTGAAGAGTGACAGCATGGGATCCTCATAGCAACTCTCAAAACATCTGAAAACAAAGAGATTGTTCAGTATCATGGTTTAGGGGAAGGCTACAAAAAGCTCTCTCTCTCAAAAGTTTAAACTCTCAATTTCAACTGTAAGGAATGTTATCAGGAAATGGGAGGGTCACAGGCACAGTTGCTGTAAAACCCAGGTCTGGCATGCCAAGAAAAATACAGGAGCAGCATATGCGGAGGATTATGAGAAAGGTTACAGACAACACAATGATCACCTCCAAAGAACTGCAAGAACATGTTGCTGCAGATGGTGTATCTATACATTGTTCTACAATTCAGCGCAATTTGCACAAAGAACATCTGTATGGCAGGGTGAGGAGAAAGAAGCCCTTTCTACACTCACACCACAAACAGTTGCTTGTTGTATGCAAAAGCTCACTTAGACAAGTCACAGTCATTTTGGAACAAAGTGCTTTGGACTGATGAAACTAAAATTTAGTTATTTGGTCATAACAAAAAGTGCTTTGCATGGCGGAAGAAGAACACCGCATTCCAAGAAAAACACCTGCTACTTATTTTCAAATTTGGTGGAGGTTCCATCATGCTGTGTGGCTAGTTCAGGGACTGGGGCCCTTGTTAAAGTCGAGGGTCGGATGAATTCAACCCAATATCAACCAATTCTTCAGGATAATGTTCAAGCATCAGTCACAAAGTTGAAGTTACACAGGGTTGGATATTCCAACAAGACAATGACCCTAAACACACTTCGAAACCTACAAAGGCATTTATGCAGAGGGAGAAATACAATATTCTGGAATGGCCATCATTCCGAGTTGAATATCATGGAAAATCTATGGGATGATTTGAAGCAAGCTGTCCATGCTCGGCAGCCATCCAATTTAACTGAACTGGAGAGATTTTGTATGGATGATTGTCAAAAATACCACCATCCAGAATTCAGACACTCATCAAAGGCTATAGGAGGCGTCTAGAGGCTGTTACATTTGCAAAAGGAGGTTAAACTAAGTATTGATGTTATATCTCTGTTGGGGTGCCCAAATGTATGCACCGGTCTAATTTTGTTATGATGCATATTGCATTTCTTCTGTTAATCCAATAAACGTTATGTCACTGCTGAAACGCTATTGTTTCCACAAGGCATGTTTTATATTAAAAGGAAGTTGCTACTTTGAAAGCTCAGCCAATGATAAATAAAACTCCAAAGAATTTTAAGAGGGGTTCCCAAACGTTTTCATATGACTGTATATGTAGTGGGTTAATGGCACTGTGCTCCACAATAAGACATTAAAGGGATACTGTCATCGGAAAACATGTTTTTTTCAAAACACATCAGTTAATAGTGCTATTCCAGCAGAATTCTGCACTGAAATCCATTTCTCAAAAGAGCAAACAGATTTTTTTATATTCAGTTTTGAAATCTGACATGGGGCTAGACATTTTGTCAATTTCCCAGCTGCCCCCAGTCATGTGACTTGTGCCTGCACTTTAGGAGAGAAATGCTTTCTGGCAGGCTGCTGTTTTTCCTTCTCAATGTAACGGAATGTGTCTCAGTCGGACATGGGATTTTAGAATTGAGTGTTGTTTTAGATCTACCAGGCAGCTGTTATCCTGTGTTAGGGAGCTGCTATCTGGTTACCTTACCATTGTTCTTTTGTTTGGCTGCTGGGGGGAGGGAAGGGAGGGGGTGATATCAGTTCAACTTGCAGTACAGCAGTAAAGAGTGATTGAAGTTTATCAGAGCACAAGTCACATGACTTGGGGAACCTGGGAAATTGACAATATGTCTAGTCCGATGTCAGATTTCAAAATTGAATATAAAAAAATCTGTTTGCTCTTTTGAGGAATGGATTTCAGTGCAGAATTCTGCTGGAGCGGCACTATTAACCGATTCATTTTGAAAAAAATTTTTTTTCCCATGACAGTATCCCTTTAAGGAAACCCGATTACAAAGAAAATCCCAGGACCCAAGAAATCCAGATTCCCAATATATATCCCATACCAGTATAAAAACCCGAAATACTTAATTCAGGCATTACAGAGAGGCAATATCTAAACAATAACTATGGGACAGCCAGTTTCAATATCCTATGTACAGGGAATAAAATAATAAAACAGACTCAGGATATGGTTCCTAAAATATTTCAGATCATCCATGCTCACCACTTTCCATGTGAGGCCCTGATTCCAGAATGAGGACCCCTCTTCCAAACTGAATAGCGTACCTCCGATAGGTGCACCAAAAGCAGCAGCTACACCAGCAGCTGCTCCAGCAGATACAAAGTCTCTCTTGTCCCTATGTATAAAGATACCAGATACTGTTTAGGTAAAAGTGTCAGTGGCTTTTTTGTTTGAAATTACAGTTCTAATAACTTTTTGGGGGACACACTTGGTTGGGTAAATTCTATCCCATTCTACAACACAGGGACACAAACAAAGGTATATTATTCTTTATTAGTTCTCATCAGACACACTAACACAGTTCCCTCTCTTTTTCATCAACTTACTGAATCAGTATACATAGAAAAGAATTACATTGCTCAATGCAAAAAGTTTTGGTATTGGTTTGTTAAGCTTTAGCTCTCCATTATTAAGTAATTGGAAAGATTTAGATACCCTAACACTACGGCTTTACCTCACGCTAATAGAACCACACAAATATCTATTGGGTAGGTTAAAAGATCCTGTAGAGTATGAATGGCAGCATCAGGTTGATGGGATTCTCTTCAGTGACAGGTCTGCACTGGTGCATTATGGTTCAAGTTTTGGGGAGGTGACAAACAATCCAATCAGAATGTTTTGGCCTAGCACTTGGGTGGCTAAACTGCCAAAATATCTACTTAGTTGGCTACATCTCCATAAAAAAAATTTTATGGCCAGGTTTACTTTGAGAATGTTGGTGTAGTGAATGTTTTTATTATAAGAACTAGGGATGCACTGAATCCAGGATTCGGTTGGGATCCGGCCTTTTTCAGCAGGATTCAGATTAGGCAGAATCCTTCCTCCCAGCCGAACCGAATCCTAATTTGCATGTGCAAATTACGGGCGGGGAGGGAAACCGAGTGACTTTTTGTCACAAAACAAGGAAGTAAAAAATGTTTGCATATGCAAACTAGGGCTCGGATTCAGTTTGGCCAAATCTTTCATGAAGGATTCGGGGGTTCGGCCGAATCCAAAATAGTGGATTCAGTGCATCCCTAATAAGAACATGAAAGTTGAAGGTGCAGAGAAACATAGTCAGACATTTTACCATTTCACTTATCTTCCTTTCAACAAGAAAAACATAAAACATCTTTTTAATACACGGCCATGTTCTTTGTTGAAAACACAAAGCTTTATTGCAGAACTTTACTACATACCGGTCACTCCTGAAATATGGAAAATCAAAACGTATCTTCTGGAAAGACATGCTCTGAAACTTAAGAAAAAAAAAAAGCATGACTGCTACTGCCAAAGTCTAATTTTGTGTGCTCGGTAATTATCCCATTATTACAGGTCATCAAGTTCAGGGCTGTTATCTTTAAATCCTAGGCGCAGTTGTGGCCTTCCAAAGGATTTTTATGACTGCCATGTTGTCGAAGAACTCGAGATACCTTTGTTGCATGAGAGCAGCATTTTATAATGATTCAGCCCTCAGTTATAGTATGATATAGTTTTACCATAACCACTGCACGTATTAAAAGAACAGATCTATGTAATTCAATTCGCTCAATTTCTACCAGCAGCTATCCAAACACCTCTAGGACTATGGCAAAGTGGATGTTTTGACCACTGCGGTGCTCTTGCAGAAAACCGGGTTGCTTCTTACAATAGCGAAAGCATATTATTTATAGTCACCATAAATTTGATAATTATATTCAGCAATAATGTGGAAGTAATTCTGTGAATGTAAATAGTCGTGCTTTTACTCAAGATTTGTACCAAACACTGCTGAATTAAATATTTTACAATAAATGCAACCTGCGGACTGACAAACTAGGTTTTCAGCCTGCTCACCAAAGTGAAATTATTTCAGAATATCACTATTTCAGCAGCAAATACATTTCTGTACAAATGCAAGATAAGAGCAATATACCCTTTATAGTATATTGCCAGGATGCTGCACTTACATTAACAGAATCTACTGAAAATACAGTCCACATTCTCACATATACAAAATGGTACTAGTGAAGCTTAGTAACTATTTTTCATTGCATTCCATAGTTAAAGGAGCATTTTTCCCCAATAAAAGCACTTTGCAGTCATAGCTACTGCCTTGGATTTGTCCTGCTTTCTATTATAATACTGACTATTAAAGAAACTTTAGGCGGTACAGCATACCTATATCTGGTCTGAAGCAGGTTTATAGGGAACAAGTATTTAGGAACTGATTCATTTACCATTTATAATCTGTTTAACACACATATTATATGAATGGAAAAATAACAAATGCGCTATATAGGTCTCAGGACTAGCACCAGGAACCTTGTTTTCTATGTAATTTATCAGTGCCAGTTGAAGGTAAATTCACAATTAATGGTGTCTATATACTGTTTTGACATTAATTTGCACAATTGTGTTTAAAACAAGCACTAACCTGGGGTAAACCTGCTCCTACAACTGCACCACTGTGAATCATCGGGCCTTCCTTGCCTACAAAAAGACCTAATAATGCAAAGAGAACAGTGAAATACACACATGTTTAGAAATTAATGTTTACAATGCCCTTTTTAATAAAAGGTAAAAAAAAAATATGTATGGCAGCACTTGCAACTGCTAGGCTTTTACAATACAAAAGAAAGAAATGCAATGTCAACTTATAAACTACCTATATTTGTTTCCTTATATTTCAGACCTGTCCACTTACTGGATTTTTACTGAAAAGGAATTAACATAAATTTGAATATGCCAACTAGAGATGGCAAATACATTTAGCATATCAATGCAGGGTAGTATAATATAAAATTAACTATAAGGGGCAATGTGTAAAAATTGGGTACTTGACAATACATAAAGAATATCATTTTATAAATAGAGCTAAAAATAAAAAGTTAGGTATTGGACAGTTTTTTCGGTTCACTGTCACCTCTCCTTGTATTCAATGGTATTTGTTTCCAGTGTTGAACTTTTCTATAGGTAAGTGAGGTAGCTACTATATTGCCAATACATTCTTCATCCAGTAACTAAACACATTGCTTTATTTCTGCTAAGTGAAAAATAAATTTTGTTTGTTTTTATATTTTTCTTGTTTGCTTACATCCAAAAACTAGCAATCATATTTTGGTTCAAGTTAGCTTTTGTCTAATATTTTATATGGTTAGAGATAAAACAAAAAGCTTCCACAAAAGCTTTCTTACCTCCAGACACACTGAATAAGACGCCCAAAGCCTTGCACACTAATGTACGGAGACGGACTACACCTGGAACCTTCACCCCATTTAGGTAACATTTTATCTCTGGTATCCCAGAACCAGCTGCCACAGGCTGTGTAAAATTGTAAGCATTTGTTATTGAATTTACAACGCCCCAAAAAAGTAATTTAATTGCTTATAAAGCTAAGCAAGTCTGGCAACATTTCAGCTTTACATATGATAACACTTTCCATTAAAATAAAAGTTCATTGCTACCGTTATGTATTTATCACTCTCTCAAATTTGAATCTCCAACAATTTACCTGAATTAGGACAAAGAGTGTTGCAATGAAGGTAAAAGTCAAGTTAAATCCCAGGAGCTCCAAAAGTGAAAGTGCCAAACAACCCCTCTCAGTACATTCTTCAACAGCTAAAAAATGTGTTAAGGAAATTATTGAAATAAAGGATCAGTCAACTCTATAATTCAGCTTTGGGGATTCCAGATTTTGTGCTTTATTACTACTTTGGTCTAGATGCACTTTTGTTTTCAGTGAAACGTTTAAAGAAGTAAAGTTTTAATCACTGGGGGCACCAAAGGTTATCTAGTTTTCATAGCTATTTGTTTTGAGGACAAGACAGTCAAGCTTTTGCTTACAATGGGCTGAAAATGCCTTCCCCGACAAATCCCTACAAAAATCCCTTTACAAAAAAAATAAATAAATAAATAAAATCTTCTAATTATCTTGCCTAAAAACAGACTTGCAAAGAGTATATGGACATACAAAAGCATTTAGAAAGGAATGTTTACAATGCCCTTTTTAATACAAGATGAAATAGCATGTTTGACAGTCCAAGCAACTGCAAGGCTTTTACGATAGACCATACACCATAGAAAGAAGGTCCATTTCAGCCTAATTTGCAACCTACAGTATGATTGTATAGCCTTATATCGATCTGTCCATTCTGTAACTGAACCAATTGGATTTTTTGGCACAAGAATTTAGATAAATTGAATATGCTAATGTTATGCACAAGAAAAGGAAAATTTATTTAATTTGCTATAATACAGTAATAAATGAACTGTAGAGGGCATTCTATGAAAAATGGATAACGGACAGTATATAAAGCATACTAATTGATTTACTTGCTTAGAGGAAGTGGGAATTGAAAATGATAGAATACAGACACAGAATATAGCACAATTTTGGAATTAAACAGTTTCTACCTCCCCAAGTATTCAATGGGAATTGCTCGAAAGTTACAGCACTAACCTATAGTGGCAAATCAGTCAGCTACTTAACTGATAAATTAGCAACCAAAACCAGTACAGTGAAACCTCAATTTTACACCCCCTTTTAAGTTTGTACCTGTTTTTACACAATTTTGGTGGTCCCACCAATATATAATGCATCCTCTGATTTTCCATTCTCTTGGAATTTTCACCATTTTTTTCTGGTCCCTGAAAAGTGTAAATTGGGGTACTACTGTAAATTAATTTCTACTAAAACCAGAGGGATAAACCTCCTATCCATCCATTGTTTGTATTTTATTTGTATCCAAAATTACATAAAGATTAGCAGTCACTTTAAAGGGAATCTGTCGTCATTTAAAAAAAATTTTTTTTTTTGGATTTTTATTAAAAACACACATCCATAAACACTGTCTGGCAAATAAAATGTTAATCCACAAATCCATGCATAAATTATTTTAGTTTGTATTTTGTCATGGGGGCTTCCATTTTTGCTCATTACACATTCATCCTGTGCTGCTCTAACAGCAGGCACAGCATTACCTGTGTGCTTGGAGGCAGCCACTCTGTAATGAAAAGCCAGGTCGCACTGAGGGGCAAATTCACTATGCGCCGAAGCGCCTAACGCTAGTGTCAATTCGCTAGCGTTGGTCATTTTCGTTACTTCGCAAATTCACTAACGAACGCTGGCGTACATTCGCTAGTGTTACTTCGCACCCTTACGTCTGGCGAATTTGCGCAACGGACATAACTACGCAAATTCACTAACGCGCGCATTGTACTGAACGCTACCTTTTACGCTAGACTTCCTTCGCCACCTCAGACCAGGCGAAGCGCAATAGAGTAGATAGGGATTGCTTCAAAAAAAGTTCAAATTTTTTCTAAGTCCCAAAAAACGCTGGCTTTTTTCTATATTATGGGTGATGGGCTGAAAAAGATCGAAAAATTTTTTGGGGCTCCCCTACTTCCCCCTACATTTCCTAACTCATGGCAACTTAACTATACAGTGGGCACTTCTGTAGGGCAAAATAAAATTTTTATTTATTTGATGTTTTGAAGGTTTCCCAGGCATTTGTAGTGCTGCTACATATTCCTCCATTGAAATTTGAATTTGGCGCCGTATGCAACCGTATATCAACGCTAGCGCAACTTTGCAACCTTACGCTACCCCTGAGCGCAACTTCGGATTTTAGTGAATTTGCGGAGCGCTAGCGAAACTACGCCTGGCGAAGTTACGCCTGACGCAACTACGAATCTTAGTGAATCTCCCCTCTCTGCCCATGCGTGTGATGTTTGGAGGAGAGAGGTCACATGGTTTGCAGGAAAGCAATTACTTTCACTTTCCTACGTCCTGCTCTACAGCTGCACTAGCAGCCCCTCCTCCCACAGACGACTATCAAAGCTCCTGCCGTTCTGTAAGTTTGATCTCTGCATTCCTTTGGAGGGGGGAGCTTTCTCTCCTTGCTGCCTTCCTAGTTTGTTTTACTGGTTACTAGATGAGGTAAAGGAGCTGTGAGTTCCCTCTGCTATCCACCTCACACAGACCTTGCTCCTTTCCTGCCTGCAATACTTTTTTCATTAACTACTTACTGCCTCCTTTTCATGAGCTATTTTAACCCTTCCTAGACTTCCTCCTAAGTTTTCCTGGTTTTCAAGTATGTCCTCCTTATTTTACACTTTTTTTCTATTCCCTGTCATCAGTCCTGGGAGTGTACTCCTGTGTTTCTGCCATTCATTTTTGTGTAAACAAATATAATAAACTATCTATATAGGACTATCTTATTTCAATCCTTCTGAAGTGGTGTCAGTGAGAGCTTATCTTGATTCCTGCCTATTGTTCAATTGACAGGCTCAGCAGACAAGGCTCTATTTACATTACAGCAGCTTGTATGAGGGAGGGGTAATGACATCACTCCAACTTGCAGTACAGCAGTAAAGTGTGACTGAAGTTTATCAGAGCACAAGTCACATGACCTGAGGGCCGCTGGGAAATGTCAAAATGTCTAGCCCCATAGCAAATTTTAAAATCAGAGGAACATACTTACTTATTAAAGTTATTAATGCTGCAATGGGTGGCTTTACAAAATATTAGTATGGAATGGATTATACAAATCCATCTTTTTATCCTTATTAAAATAAGTTACGTTTCCTAACATACACTAACGACAACAAAACTGTGGATGGCTCAAGGAAAGGAGGCGCATCTAATATTGATGTGCACAGTGATTTGGGGACTATGCAATTCTCTAGGTAAACCGAATACTGCCTATTTAAAAGTGGCTCTGCATCTTACAATTGTGTGTTGCCTAGTGCCTTTTGTATCCTCTAGACCTGGGGTTCCCAAACTTTTTGCAACGAGGGCCAGTTTGGTGAGGTGAAAATGTGTGGGGGCCCACCATTCAGCCCGACATTCTTTGAACCATTAACAGTAAATTACAGGAATCACCTAGCCGTAGCAGTAATATTTGGGCACATTAGTGAAATGATCTGCCACTTGGTCTATACTGCTGCCTGTGTGCTGAAGAAGTTAGCAATAGATACATACTGACACATAGTGACGCCATACTTCTTTAGTTTACTGTACTGGCACGTCAGTACGTCTATTGACACCTTCAGCTCTAGAGAAGTATGTGAAAACAGCGCGTCTCTACGTGCCAGTACGTGTCAGCAGTATAGAGTAGTAGAAGATCATTTCACTAATGTGCCCAAATATTACTGCTATAGGATTCCCGATTGCACTGTGCTAGGGGGCCCTCATTATTATTAATTTCATGACGGAGTCTGAGGGCCGGTGTGAATTTGAAAACGGGCTGCAATTGGCCTCCGCGCCGCACTTTGGACATGCTTGTTCTAGACTGCTTTGCTACCAACATTGCCATAGATACACTGCACCAATTAGTAAGGCACAAGATAGTGTAATGGAAATAGAGGTTTCTTCCCAAGATGGCGACGGCGTCCAAGATGGTGAAGGCGTCCAAGATGGCGACCCTGGCCCCACCATGTGGATCCTGCTGGTCGCAGCACTATGACGTCTGCGTCCTTCCGCTTGCCGATTGGTCGCCGGCGTCAGAATGGGCGCCGGCGTCAGAGCCAGGACGCCAGCGTCATGACGCCATTGCGCCCAAACTTTGGCGCCAAACCTGGCCTATATAAAGCCCTCTGGACATTACAGACATTGCCCAAGTATAGGTTTATCTTCGTGAATTCCTGGGTGTGATATTATTGACTGATTTCCTGTGTACCTACCTTGCCTGTTATTCGGATTGACCCTTTGCTGCCTGGACTGAACCTTTTGCCTGAACTTCGACTATTCTATTGCCTTATCCTTCTGTTACCTCGAACTCGGCTGTTACCTGCCTCCTCCTTGGTCCGCACTCCTAACTGTGCCTTCGGGCCCTTACATTATACTTGGGCCATGGACCCATCTGAGGAGGCCTCGGCTCAACCAGACTTCGGAAGAGCTTTTCGTGGGATACCCTCACGCATGGAGGCCTATGAAGCTCGGCAGACTCACTTTGGCCAAGCCCTTGAGGCCATTTTGGAGAAATTGTCTGCTCTCTCTCCTACTGTTCAGGTTCCTGCCTCCGCTTCGGCCACTATTCCAGTGGCGCCGGTTCATGTCTCTGAACCTCGCATTCCAGCACCTCCGCTCTTCAGTGGTGATTCTGAGGCTTGTAGAGGGTTCATCAATCAATGTGACATCCAGTTCACACGGCTACCCCATCAATATGTCTCGGAACGTGCCAAGGTGGGATACATCATTACCCGCTTGACTGGTAAAGCCTTGGAATGGGCATCTCCGCTGTGGGAGAAAGAGGATCCCCTGATTGATGACTCAAAGGCCTTTATCCGTGATCTGCGCACCGTATTTGATGCTCCCGGCCGGGCAGCGTCTGCCTCTTCCCGCCTGTTCCAGATTCGTCAGGGAACACGTTCTGTGCCCGAATATGCTATCGAATTCCGCACACTGGTTGCCGAGACCAACTGGAACAACGACAGTTATCATGCTGCCTTCTACAATGGGTTGTCCATGCGCCTCAAGGACGATTTGGTCTCACGAGAGTTACCTACACGCTGGGAGGATCTTGTGGCCTTGGCAGTCAAGGTGGATACTCGTCAAAGAGAACACCAAGTTGTTAAAGAACGAGTGAGAAAGTTTCAACCTCCCCTGGCTCCTCGCTTCCAGAGACCGGTTCTTCCCAGCACTGCCTCATCTTCCTCCTCGGCTCCGGTTCCTTCTCCCACTACCACTGAAGAGCCTATGCAGATTGGTCGTGCTCGTCTTTCCGAACAGGAAAAGTTGCGGAGAAGGGCTGCGGGACTCTGCTTATATTGTGGGGGCAAATCCCACTTTGCCCATGAGTGCCCTGTGAAGTCGGGAAACGCCAATGCCTAGGTAAGTTTGGGGAAACTTACCTGGACGGAATTGATCATCTTCCCCAATCCTCTGCTCATCGCTTTCTTCTTCCAGTACAGTTCCAGTTTGCTTCCAAGACCATCACTACTCAAGCCTTCCTTGACTCCGGCGCAGCTGGAAACTTCTTGGACAAAGCCTTTGCAGAAAGTCATTATATTCCTCTTCAAAGTCTGGCAGTTCCACTCCGAGTCCTAGCCATTGATGACCGGCCTCTTTCTTCTGCCTTCATCTTCAAGTCTTCTCAGGAGTTATCTTTCAAAGTGGGCACCTTGCATACTGAGAGACTCTCGTTTCTGCTAATTGATTGCCCATCGACTCCTGTAGTCCTAGGACTTCCTTGGTTGCGCATCCATAATCCTGTCATTGACTGGTCTGCAACTCAAATTTCTCGCTGGAGCTTCTTTTGTCAACGGAACTGTCTTCCGGCCCAGTCCCTGGTCAAGGTATCTTCTGTTGTTCCAAATCCCGCAATTCCTCCTACCTATCAAGATTTCTCTGATGTTTTCAACAAAAAGTCTGCCGAAACTCTACCTCCTCATCAATCTTATGATTGCCCTATTGAGCTTCTTCCTGGTACTATGCCTCCTCGAGGACGTACTTATCCGCTCTCTCCATCTGAAACCGCAGCGATGAAAGAGTACATCCAGGAAAATCTCCTGAGGGGCTTCATTCGTCCATCTTCTTCTCCTGCTGGGGCAGGGTTCTTCTTCGTTGAAAAGAAAGATGGCAGTTTACAACCGTGCATCGATTATCGCGGATTGAACAAGATAACTGTGAAAAACCGCTACCCTCTTCCTCTCATTTCCGAGTTATTTGACCAGCTCAAGGGTGCCAGCATTTTTACCAAGTTAGATCTTCGTGGGGCCTATAATCTCATCCGGATCAGAGAGGGAGATGAATGGAAAACCGCATTTAATACTCGGGATGGGCATTACGAGTATCTCGTGATGCCCTTTGGACTTTGTAACGCTCCTGCGGTTTTTCAAGAACTTGTTAACGATGTTTTTCGGGACTTACTTGGCCTAAGTGTGGTCGTGTACTTAGACGACATTCTAATTTTTTCTTTAAACCTTACCGAACATCGGATCCAAGTGCGGGAAGTCTTATCTCGTCTAAGAAAAAATAATCTTTTCGCCAAGCTGGAAAAATGCTTCTTCGAAGTCTCCTCTATTCCTTTTTTGGGGTACATCATTTCCCAACAAGGCTTCAAGATGGATCCAGCTAAAGTTTCGGCGATCCAGGATTGGCCCCTCCCCACCAGCGCTAAAGCTATCCAGAGGTTTATTGGTTTTGCCATTTATTACAGACAGTTCATCAAGGGCTTCTCGTCCAAAATTTCTCCTATCCTGTCCCTCATCCGGAAAGGTGGAAGACCTCAATGCTGGTCTCCTCAAGCTTTAGAAGCCTTCAAGATTCTCAAAGATTCTTTTTCTTCGGCTCCAATCCTTAGACACCCTGATCCTCTTCTACCATTTTTCATTGAAGTGGATGCATCTGATGTCGGGGCCGGAGCTGTCTTGTCCCAAAGGTCTTCTAACGATGGGAAATTGCATCCTTGTGCTTTCTTTTCTAAAAAGTTTTCTTCTCCTGAGCAGAACTATGACGTGGGAAATCGTGAACTGTTGGCTGTCAAACTGGCGCTTGAAGAGTGGAGACATTTGTTGGAAGGTTCTTCTGTGCCTGTGTCTATCTTTACTGATCACAAAAACCTTGAATTCATCCAGTCTCTCAAACGTCTTAATCCCAGGCAAGCTAGATGGGCACTCTTCTCTAAATTCAACTTCATTATCACATTTCGTCCAGGGTCCAGAAATAAGAAAGCAGACGCTCTTTCTAGAAGCTTCATTCCTGAAGATACTAGTTCCGAAGATCCTGAACCCATTGTGCCTCCCATCAAGATTATTGCTGCCTTATTTCCTACCATGGCTTCCCAGTTGTTATCTGCACAGTCCTCTGCTCCTGGCGATACTCCTTTGGGAGTCGCATTTGTTCCTCCAGATCTTCGTCACTCCATCCTTTCTCAGTCCCATAATTCCAAACAGGCCGGCCACCCTGGAATCAAGAAGACTACTGAACTTCTGTCTCGCCTGGTATGGTGGCCTTCTCTTCGAAAGGACGTCAAAGACTTTATCTCTTCTTGTTCCATTTGTGCTGCTTCCAAGTCCGGTCACTCTCCTCCTAAGGGATTGATTCTACCTTTGCCCATTCCCTCCCGTCCATGGACTCATCTGGCGATGGATTTCATTGTGGATTTACCTGTCTCCCTCGGTCATACGGTCATCTGGGTCGTGATTGATAGATTCAGCAAGATGGTCCATTTCATTCCTCTACGCAAGCTGCCCTCTGCTCAAGAACTTTCAAAATTATTTATTCAGCATATCTTTCGCCTTCATGGATTCCCGGCTGAAGTGGTATCCGACAGAGGTTCCCAATTCGTTTACAAATTTTGGAGATCCTTATGTAAAGCACTTCATATCTCTCTCCAGTTTTCCTCTGCCTACCACCCTCAATCCAATGGAGCTGCAGAGAGAGTCAACCAAGCTTTGGAGCAATTTCTTCGTTGCCATGTGTCTTTGTGCCAGGACGACTGGGCAGATCTTCTCCCTTGGGCGGAATTTGCTCACAATAATGCTATGCACGCTTCTTCTGAGAAATCTCCATTCTTTTGTGTCTATGGGTTGAATCCTCTAGCATTTCCTCAAGACCTTCTTCTCACAGACGTTCCTGCAGCCAATGATCAAGCCGCTCACATGCTCGCTATCTGGGTCGCCACTAAGGCTAATTTGGAAAAGAGTTCTCTTTCTCAGAAGAAATTCGCTGACAAGAAAAGAATTTCGTCTCCTCAATATAACCTTGGTGACAAAGTCTGGCTTTCTACACGAAACATCCGTCTCAGAGTCCCTACCCCCAAACTTGGCCCCAAGTTCATCGGTCCTTTTCCTATTATTGAGATTATTAATCCTGTGGCGGTTCGTCTTCAGCTTCCCCCCGAAATGCGGGTTCCTAATGTCTTCCATGTGTCTCTCCTCAAGCCTGCAACACATTCTTCTTCTTCTTCTTCCTCTCCTACTCCTGTTCTTGTTGATGGGCACCAGGAGTTTGAAGTCAAGAGGATTCTGGACTCTCGGATTTCCAGGGGTGTGTTACAATATTTGATTGAGTGGAAGGGGTTTGGTCCTGAGGAGTGCTCCTGGGTGAAAAGTTTGGATGTCCATGCTCCCCTTCTTATCCGAAGATTTCACAAACAGTTTCCATCCAGTCCTTGTCATGGCAGTCCTGAGGCCCCCCCTAAGGAAGGGGGTACTGTAATGGAAATAGAGGTTTCTTCCCAAGATGGCGACGGCGTCCAAGATGGCGACTCCTGGCCCCACCATGTGGATCCTGCTGGTCGCAGCACTATGACGCCTGCGTCCTCCCGCTTGCCGATTGGTCAGAATGGGCGCCGGCGTCAGAGTGTCAGAGTGTCAGCGCCAGGACGCCAGCGTCATGACGCCATTGCGCCCAAACTTTGGCGCCAAACCTGGCCTATATAAAGCCCTCTGGACATTACAGACATTGCCCAAGTATAGGTTTATCTTCGTGAATTCCTGGGTGTGATATTATTGACTGATTTCCTGTGTACCTACCTTGCCTGTTATTCGGATTGACCCTTTGCTGCCTGGACTGAACCTTTTTCCTGAACTTCGACTATTCTATTGCCTTATCCTTCTGTTACCTCGAACTCGGCTGTTACCTGCCTCCTCCTTGGTCCGCACTCCTACTGTGCCTTCGGGCCCTTACAGATAGCCCCTTAGTTAAGGGAGTATTATATTATTTTCCTGAAAAAGTCCAATAACAATCTATTTTAACTTCAGTAAAAAATTGTAATAGAATCCTAATAGAAGGTTTACACCTTTTAATTAGCTGATCAATACTTCTTTTCACAGGAACAACCCACTGTTGGCCCTGCATATTTGTAGGACTTTAATGCAAGATCTGTCAAAATGGTTAATATTTTATCCTTAGTTAGAACTAGTGCCCAAACATTCAAGGGGCTACAATACGCCAACGTCACGGAAAAGGTATCCCTATTTGCTGACGACATACTAATATATCTTGAGGATCCCTTAGATTCCCTCTCCACTCTTTTAAACTACTATCCAGCACTTAAACATTCGGGATGCCGCATCAACTGGGAGAAAATAGCAGCTATTCTGTATTGACCCTAACCCCCAAGCCCCACTTCCCCCGCAGACACGGTTAAAGTGGGTCACATCATTCAAATACCTGGGAATATGGGTGTCTTCAGACCCCCATCATTTTCTGCAACTCAACCTAGACCCCATAATAGAGACTCTAACCCAATCCCTTAAGAGTTGGGCCAAACTACCGCTTACGCTTTGGGGTAGGATCGATCTCATTAAGATGATATATCTCCCCAAACTCATATATAATCCACAATACCCCATTTACCATACCTCAACATTTCTTTAAAAAACAGAACAGAACTATAATTCCATTTATTTGGGCCAACAGTACTCCTCGTATCTCCTGGAAAAGGCTTACATCACCCATTGAAAAAGGGTGTTTGGCCCTTCCACACTTCTATTTTTATTACTTAGCCTCCCAAATTTACTATTTACACTGGTGCTTTTCTCCTGACCCTTATAACCCAAACACTGTACTTCAAGCATCCTTCATTCCTTAGAAGGCTTGGGACCCTACAGACATCATTTGGATATGACCACCGTACCCCATACTATCTTAACGCCACACAAAGCATGGTCTACGGCTGTAAAAATCCTGTGTCCTGGCCGCTGCTTTCACTCCACCTTCCTCTCTGGACCAACTCACTCCTGAACCATTTCTGTGAACTTTTGTCTATTGGCCACGGTTTAGTGTTAAAAAGCATTCTGAAAAACCTTTCTGACCTACCCATCAAAAGCTGCAGGATAGAGTCCCCGGTCAACAGGTGCAACTCTATAGATAGTTCCAAATCAGACATGCGTTTCAGGAGCAGTTTCACACTCTCTCCCCCACAATAGACACCATACCTTTAAAAGATGCCCTTCTCAAGATGCCACCATCCTCAACCAAACTCCTATCTAAATAATATAGTGGAATTATGGGAGCAATCAAGCCACCCTTTGATCAAGCCTATCTCATGCGGACTCAGGTTATCCCAAGACTCATCCACCAAACAAATTCATCCACCAAACCTATAACGCTTCTCAAGCTAAAGAAATTTGGCAAGAGGCAGGATGCAAACTCTTATGTTTTATGCTAAAAAAACTGTGATCATGCACTGGATAGGAGGATCCTAGGTGACACCTAGTGGATGGAGCTCTCCCCGTAGTAAAACGAACTTATGAAACGAGGGGGGCGCACGACAAGTTAGCAAAATGTGGGGGGACTGGTGTCACCATGACCCCCTTGATGAATAACTGGCCCTTTAAAATTGTTGTGACCTGCTATATAATGCTACCTATGATTACCCGAAAAATGATAATTGCTTTATTTTGTGACAGAACTATCCGGTTACATCATCTTTATGCAGTATTGCTAAACACTGTAAAACATAGTTATTTTGTGTTCGTTTTGGTTTTGTAAAATCAATAAAACTGAACCTTTACAAAAAAAACGGTGTAGACCAATAGTACATAGGGTGCTACATACAACAGTTGGCTACCCTCTGACATCAAAGTGAAGTGCTACCGGTTGCCTGGACTACTAGTAATGACAGGTCTAGGGCAATATGTGATGCAATATGTGATGCTTCCCACTGATGTCACCAGGAAGTTTAATGTCAGCAGGGATCAAAATTTTGCATGCCATCAGTTTTAAAACACGTCTGCACATGTCTGTGTGAACAAATTTGCCTTTGTGTGTATTTAACACAGCTTTTGCGAACCAGGAAACGGTTTAGTGACCATTTCCGACAGTGAAAGAAGGTTTGCGAATTTTATAGTTTGCGCTAGTGCGCAGTGAATGTAATAAAACTTCTTAATGAAAAAGTGGTTATGTTTGCTCCAAAAGATTACGACACCTTCAAGCACTTCTTTAAAGTGGGCAATGCGTAATTAAAATTCACAATGCGCAATTAAAATTCGCAATGTAATAACAGTTTAAGGAAGAGTATTACATTGCGAAATCAGACTTTTTATTCTTATTTGTGCAGATTTTATTCAGATTTGGGTTCATTTTTTAACCTGATCACAATGTGCAAAGCACAAAAAAGGCTGCCATTTTTTTGCACTCTATGCAGAATATTTCCTTTGGCACCAAGTGAACAGGACTGACTATGTTAAAAGTACAAACTAGTTAGTACCGTATGTTTGGAGTTTTATGTAACAGAACAAGTCAGGTTTGAAAGGATACAACCTTGCACCACTCTATACTTAAACCGGGAGAAGAGCTGGACAAAGAAATCTACAAAGAGTCCAACCTGCAGAAGCCAATAGAAACAGGGATAAAAAAATGTTTAAGTAATTGTAAATAACACAGATAATAAATGCAGATGCATGCAATACAAAACCAGCCCTGGTAGGAATCCCAGAGAAATATTATATTGGGCACAGCAACACAAATAATTACAATACACATATTAAAAAATACAACAAATCAAATAAAGCACACATTTACTACTAAGCAATCCTTTCTTTAATGGTTATTTACACACTCTCAACCAGGATGAAGTCTATAATTTTTTTTTGCTACTATCATAAATCAAGAGGATGCATACTGCTAACTGGCAGAACCCTACCGCCATAAATCCTGATTTATTATGACTGTGGCCCACCCAGGGTCCATATACAGTGGTAGGTCCAGCTAACTAAGTATTATAGGTCCCTTTGGAACCGAACCATAGCATGTTAGAACCCCTTTGACTTGCTAAGAGCCCCTGACTGGACTGCCAAAGGTCACACCTCCCCATTGAGTGTGGGCCCTGCTGCTGAGAAGTAAATAATATATATGTGAGATCAAAAATGGTTAAGGGTAAAGGGTTTTAATCTCTAAACATCCCAGAAAGTGTCAGTAAAAAAAGTCTTGCAGGTCATTCCTGTATTAATTAGTGAATATCCTTTAAGGGCAGAGATTCGGGGAGATTAGTAGCCCGGCGACAAATCTCCTCTTCTTCAGGGAGGCTAATCTCACCGAACTGCCTAGAATGTAAATCCCCGGCGGGATGGCACTGAGACTGCATAGTTTTCCGAAGTCGTCGGATGAGGAAACTTCGGGCAACTTCGGATAACGAAGTGCTCCGAGTGCCATTTCGCCGGCGATTTACATTCTAGCCAGCGGAAAGGCAGTTCGGGGAGATTAGTCGCCCCGATGAAGAGGAGATTTGTTGCCGGGCAACTAATCTCCTCGAATAACAGCGTGTGTCTCTGCCCTAAATATGCTACACAAGCATAACTACAGTCTGAAAGGAATAGTCAGTCCAATGCACTGTATCAAACAAACTTTTTTTTTCCAGATTATCCTGAAAAAAAAAAGTATTGGCAACAATACATGGGCTAAAACATGAAGATTAAAGGAGAAGGAAAGGTTAAAACTAAGTAAGCCTTATCAGAAAGGTCCACCTAAATATACCAGTAAACCCTCAAAGTATTGCTGCGCTGAGTCCTCTGTCAAAAGAAACACAGCATTTCTTTCCTTCTATTGTGTACTCATGGGCTTCTGTATCAGACTTCCTGTTTTCAGCTTAAACCTCATTGCCCTGGGCAAGAGCATGCTCAGTTTGCTCCTCTTCCCCACCCCCCTCCCTTCTCTACTGTAATCTGAGCCCAGAGCAGGGAGAGACTCAGGCAGGAAGTGATGTCACACCAAGTTAATACTGCAGCTCCTATCCTAAACAAACAGAGAGTTTCTAGAGCTTTTTACTCAGGTATGGTAAAACATTCTACAGAATAAATATAGCATTCTAGCTTGTACTATTGCAGCTAATCTATTGGCAATAAAATGCCTCTGTAGCTTTCCTTCTCCTTTAATTAAAGGGGTTGTTCACTTTCCAAAACCTTTTTTAATTGAGTTGTTTTCAGATTGTTCCCCAGAAATACTTTTTTCAATCACTTTCCATGTTTTATGTTTGACAAATCATGAAACTAACAAATTCTGCTCAGCAGGACAAAAGATAAGAAATGTATCAACTTATGTATCAATTTAGAACAGTTTACAGAGTCAGCGATATTCCCCCTCCTTTAAAGAAACAGAAGACAAAAAATTAAATGTTAAAGCTTCAACATTTAAAAATACGGTCACAAATAGAAAGTGATTGAAAAAAGTCTATTTCTAGGGGAACTATCTGAAAACATCTGAACTGAAAAAAAAGTGTTGGAAGGTGAACAGCCACTTCAAGAAGAGAGCAGTGCTCTGAAAGGAAACATTGTTCCCTCTGATATGAAAGTCTTCAATACTGGAGTATCAAAAGGAGTATCTCCTTTTTAATACAGATGTTACAAACTTCACTTAATTATTTTCATTCTTAAAGGAAACCTATAGGTAAATAAAATCCCCCCTAATCTTGCAGGCAATAAATAAACAATATATGGTGCTGATTTCACTCTGTCTATCAGAAGCATAGTAGGAGTAAAGGGGCTAGCCAATAACAGCCCTGGAGTCAAGAAAAGACTTCCTTCCCTATCAGGTCAGACTAGCTGGTCCCTGTCTTACAGTGCAGTGTGCCGATTGCTGCTGGCACCCCTTCACAATCTGGAAAAGAAGGCACCAATAAGTAGAACAGATGGGTGGGACGACTAGGGTTTTTGCATAAAGCTGAAATAAATCAGCCTGTAAAAGTACGTTTTTTCTATATTTAGAGGAGTTTTAAGTATTACAGTTCTGTACACCGAAAAAAGTGTTTGTTTGTTACTACTAAACGTAATAGACAAGAAATGATTGTGTTATAAAAGCAAATTTGCTATTGTATAAAACAAATTTTGACTGCTGCAGCCAAAATGCCCTTAGTTTGAATGGGAAGTCCACTGCCCATGGCACACAGGCAGATAATTTCATAATACTGCTCATTCCCATTGTAGTACTGACTTCATATAAAAATGTTTTTCACAGTGCTTAGGATCTTGCAAGAATGCACTGATTGTTTATAGTAGTGTAACAAGGAAGACGCACACACGGGCCCTTCAAAACGGATATCCACCTGGTGTGCCAACCCTGGGAAGAAAGGAGGAACGCCCCTGAAACGTTGTGACACAATAAACACAAGGGGTTTGTCCCCTGTTTGTATTCGCCTTTTCTGTGATTGTTTAGTAGAACATTTAAATTACTGTTTAATGAAACATATAGTCATTTATTGATTTACCTCCATTATTTAGCCATTTGTTTTTAAGTGGTATATTTAAGTGGAAAAATAAAAACCTCACCAGTCCTGTGCAGACTCCTATAGCAAAGACCATTATCCATTTCACTGCCTCGTACCTCCAGGCTCTCTGGTAGAAAAAATACAACTTATTACACAATTTTAATTCATCTACAGCTATTCTGAGATGCATTGAATAAAGAAAGTCACTAGGTACTTGAATACCAAACTCTTGCAAAACTTTACTCCACTTTTCTTACATACCTCCTGGATTTCTTTAAATGCATTTCTTTCTTATTTTGTGTATAAAATTACCTTATAGTTGATACTCTCCAGAACTTCAAGATATGGATCACTAATACATCTGTCATAATCCAAGCTCTGCAAAGAAGAACATATTTAAAAAAAACTGCAATTGTAAATGTTAAACGTTACTGCTTGTTTGAAGTGCAGATATTTCATTTTTGCCGCTATATTCAAATTATTTGTGGTACGAGTTGAACTAGAAACCTGTTGTTGTGGGTTTGCCTGCATTTTTATGTAGCTTCTAGAGGAAAAAATTCAGGGAATTTAAAAAAAAATAATAAAACATTTACCCTACAAGTTTCTGAACTTTGTGTGCTCAAACACACAGTCCAAAATGTAGCCAGACATTTGCCTTAGCTTATAAAAAAAGGATATCCATAATTACTGCTCTGTTTTTAAGAATCCAGGAGACAATAAACAGCTCGCACATGCGCAGGCTGCAAATAGGGGCCAAGCCACTGTATTTACTGGGTCTTCCCCGTGTCCACGCTTTGCAGCATATCTGTGAGGCTGTTTATGACTTCCTACCTAGGAAAATAAGTATGAGGAAACTGCCCTACATTTGAGTTAAATTTGACACAGTCAAATTTTGATATAGCACAAACTACAGAGAACTACATTGTAGTGTACGTTCTATTAAAATATTTCACAGAAAAAAAGATGCAACACACTGATTAATGTAATAAAGGCTTTTTATTAACTTTAAAACTTTTTTTTTTTTTTATAAATAGTATGTGCTACTGAAGAATCCCATATTGATACACTGCAGTTTTTAAAGACAGTATATCCCCTTGTACAGCATGACTTCATGCTCAACATAATTTTCCTACTGTTTCAATCATAAAAAATTAAAGTTTTCTGTTATTTCTTGAGCTAAACAGGGCAAACAGAGAAACTGAAGCTACTCCATGTTTAGTCCTTGCAATATAATGAATTACAACGTCCTCCATTCACCCTTTGTTATGAGTGTTTCCTTAGGAGTCCATTATGGAAGAGGATTATCTGTGCACTAGTAATAATGTTTTCACAAGCGTTATTCATTGAACTCATGTTAAACATGCAGCTATGCTGACCCAATATGAAAGTTTGTCCCTTCTGCTTGTGTGAAGTATAAACCAAAGGCATGAATACATGAGGTTCATTAGCCAATGAATGGATAGAGCTGTGTCTATTACTCCCACACTTTTTCCTGTTAAAACATACTTTTCTTTCCAGATATGTATACAGGTATGGGATCTGTTATCCGGAAACCGGTTATCCAGAAAATTCGGAATTACCGGAAGGCCATCTCACATTGACTCCATTTTAAGCAAATAATTCAACCTTATAAAAATGATTTTTTTTCTCTGTAATAATAAAAAAGTACCTTGAAATTGATCCAAACTAAGATATAATTAATATTTAATTAATTAATTTCATAGATTTTTTTAGTAGAGTGAAGGTAAGGAGAACCAAATTATTGAAGACCCCTTATCCGAAAAACTCTAGGTCCCGAGCATTCTAAATAAAAGATCCCAAACCTGTATAGCTATGTAACGTGCACCTGAGGCAATATATAGATATTTGCCAAATAGACAGCATGACAATCGCTGACGAAGTGAGCATCAGTGCATTTCTGCACTCAAAGTAATGAATACAAGCTAATTTTTAACCAAGAGATTTAAGCACGTCATGTGCATAATATATAAATGCAAAAGAAACAGGATGATCCGTGTTTCCCAATGTTTTGGTACAGTAGGTACATTCCTGTTGCCAATCCGAATGATAAATAGCCAAGTGAGAGATGAGACCACCTAATTGAACCACTTTTCTAATCAACCTTGGGTTTAAACTGTTCAGCTGATGCTGTGCTACAACTCACACAAATTTGCCAAAACACAGGACTTGCAAAAAAAGACAATCTACTGTATTTATAATTTGAAGCTCTGACCATTGTGATCACGAAACGCGTCAGTAGTCTGTAATATTATGCCCTGTACCTTTGCTGACAGTTTTTTAATGGATGAAATAAAGTGGGAATATTTTATCACGATTTTTCGAGAAAGTGCAGTTGAACCTGAGCTGTGAGTACGTTGTATCCTATTTATAATTTGTGTCTAAGAACCAAAGTTCTGTAACTTACTTCATAATCTTTCCGGGGTAGAATCTCCTCATCTTCTTCATGTGTTTCCCCTAGTATAGTCTGTGAAAACAAATTAAGGTTCAGTATACTTAATAATTCAAACCCCCATGACCCATAGCTAGCGGTCATGCATTTAAAGGACAAGTAACGCCAAAAAGCACCAAAGTGTTTTGTATGCATTTAAAGAGAACGTCCAGCATTAGTTAAAGTTTAATTTAGGAAAACTACTATAGTTTGTATAAATAAGCCATGTGAAGCCATTTAAGCAGTGCAAAAAGACATGTATTTATACAGCTTCTAACACAGTTCTAAATACAGTTATTCCAGTGACCATAAATTTGAAGGCAGCACTATATATGAAATGTTTTTAACTAACTGTTGGCATACAGTAATGGAAACATTGGTTTATAATGCTACCTTACCCTACGTAACTCTGTAGCCCTAAGTGACCCTGTAGGGCACTTTAGATACTATTACCTGCCCTAGCAGAAACAAGAAGTAATTTTCACATTTGCACATACAAATAAATAAATCATGGGATACGCTGTGTAAATATTGTCATGCCTTTGTGACAACAGTAAAGATTCAAAGTGAATGTTGAATAGTCAGAACATGATTTAAACACAAGCGGTCATGTTTGGATCCTCTGAAGTACATTATATAGAAATGGTTATTGGTTTCCAAGCACTCCAAGAGCATAAGACTAGATCACTAGTTTTGCCCCACACTAAGCCAGTCAGTCAACCAGAAACTTTATAAAGCATTAACCGGAGAATACATGTACATGGAAAACGCATAAATAAGATTGTTTGTCCAAATAGAATAACCAACATATATTGCTACATTTGCCCCAACAGAGTGATGGATGGATACCACACTTCTTTCAAAAATCATACCAATATCCCGACTGCATCACTTCACATAGAATCAAGTGATTCAGTCAGGATATTTGACATTAAGCAACAATTTTATTTGAAAACAATGTATTAACAAATAGGAAAAATAAGCGAGCCACTTGGCAGTCAAAATGCTTGCAGCAAAACTGCCATATTGTATCAAAGCCTGATTTTAGAAGTGCTGATTTTACATAACCTATATAAAAAAATCTTTTTTCAATAACCATATGCAGGGTGAAAACTGGAATATTAGCACCAGTTACTGTCCCACAATGCCATTCACTGTGAATCCTGGGAGACACCCATGACCTCCCATGAAACATGACTCAGGCATTGTGCTGCAGTCACCTTACAAGTGAGGATGCAACTGAACTACAGAAAGCAGTAATCAACGCACATTCCCTATCTAGACAATTATCAGAAAGAAGGGAGAGGGCACGAACAGTGCAGTTTAAAAGTACTAGAGGAAATAAAGACATCAGACTGCCTGGCTTTTCAGGCATTATCAGAAACCCTGCATTCCAGCGAGGCTCGTCCTCTCACCAATTCCTCTGGGGTGCGGCTCTCTCGATTCCCGCAGCAACAGCACACCGAACCCCCACAGCACGCCATCTTTTTTTTTATGCCCCCCTCCCAGAGTGTCATATAACACGTGATAACAACACCAGCAGATCCCCCTCGCTACCCTATGACAGTGTTGTACCACTAGCAGGCATTGTTCGGATGTACCCCGCCCCTTTCCAGTCACATGACACTGTACCTTCCAGACAGAAGAGCAAAAGGGCCGGCTGATAGGAAGACATGCTGTTTCACGGATGTTGCGATCACATGGTATTCTCGCGTACTGGTTACCCCCTCCCCCCACCCAGTCTCCTGAGTGTTCTGAGCGTGACGTAGAGAGAAGTCTATGCGCGTACACTGGTAGTGTCTTGAAGCGTGTTCTGCTAAGACAGCGTGGGTGACAAAGGAGTTTGTAGCGGATGAGGTAAGAGCCTGTAGTGTTTATGCAGATGACACAGTTAAATGGAGCGAGAATGCGCAGCAGACTTTAATAGAATGTGCATATACCGTATGCTTTGTATTTCGTTGTAGGCATTTGGAATTCCAGGTTCTGAAAATTGAATGACCAATTACATGTGGAGCCCAAGGTTTCTATAAGTCATAAAAAACCTTGTTGGTCCTAATATCTGAAGAAACTTTAACAATGCACATGCACTTGGTGACTAGTTCTTGGTAACTTGTAATTGAAATAGATCTGTCAGTGGCACATGGTCGTGCTTTCCTAATTTGGCTCTATGGGAACAGTCATGCATTTTTTCAGGAGTTGGAAGAGCATGGCTTCATGTTCTGAGTATTTCTTAGCCAGTATGTATTTGCAAAGGTTGAGATTGCCAAGGATTACCTCTGCTCCAATTATTTGTTTTTATCCACTATCTGGCATTTATATATACATTTATGCAGCACTTTACAGAGATTACACATAGTTTGCATTAGTTGCATCTGTTCCAATGTGGTTTACAATGTAAGGTCCCTACTACATTCACACACACGGGTCATTTGTACCAGAAGCCAATGACTTGCCTACGTATGTTTGGGAGAAAACTGTATAGAAAATGAGATTACAGAGGTTTCTTGTCTTACAAAGGCCACATAAGCATTGGCCAGTTAATATTTACTGTAGGGGACACATTAGTCTATATTTCACTGACCTCCAATGTCTCTGATGCTGGTGCTATACATATACGGTAAGCATTTAGTTGTTTGGTAGTATGGGTGGCAAGCACTACATCCATCACCAGCTGGATTCTGAATTTATGTGACAGTCAGGATGTCAATCTTACTTAGCTACCTTTTACTGTATTTCTGCCTCTACGCTTTAACTTTTTTCTTCTTATTTACACGTCTTTACTATCTTCGTCCCTCTTCTCCTTGTTATTGTTCTCCTTATTTTCATTCTTTTTTACGTCTCACCTTCTCCTCTTGATCTCTATATTGCAAGTTTCTGTTTCTTTCACCACCCCTTTGCTTCACTTCTCCCCATCTCACCCTATCTGCTTCTGTTGTCTTCTGTCCTGTTTTGGTATCCTCAATACCAAGGCTGTCAAACTGGAGGCCCTTGGACCAGACGTGGCCATCCAAAGGATTTTTATGGCCTCTAGTCTGCTCAAAGGTTTCAGAGACTTCATTGTATGAGCATGATCATTTTAATTACATCTAGCTCTCAAATGTGCTGTGTGAGAAATAATTTGCCCACGACATGTAACAAGTTGGACAGCACTGCTCACAGCCCTTCTTCCTCTTCAACAGCCTATGTCTTTTGATTTTGCTCAGTTCTGACTTGTCTCTCCACATTTTGGTTTTGTACTTCCCAGTCGATTTATAGATTAACTTCCCTTTTATCCCCAGTGCATTTTCTGTCAATCTGTGCTTCATCACCCTGGATCAAGTGTGGTATCAGTTGGAGGAAAACTCTAGCCCTAACTATGAGAATGGTGAACCACTTGATCCTCTGGCCAAAAGGCCTGGCAGCTAGGATGCCCATGCTTTTTGACCCCAGGCCTTGCACACCTGGGGTGCCTGAAATCATGGCAACTAGAGCGCACCACATGCACTTTCATTGGCACTGCTGCACCTTGCTCCTTTACCCCAACCTTACCCAAACCAGGGGCACACCTGCATGTTTTGATTTTGTAGTTTTCCAAGTATCTGGAGCAAAAAGGCTCTTATGAGTCTGCACAAGGATCTAATGGACATGTGTGGTCATCAGGCTTCTGAGCCCTCTGTGAGCGTATTTGTATTGGGACCCTTGCAGGTTTCTGAAGATTTCCCTACCTGTAAGCTTTCTGGCTGCAGCCTGGGTAAAAGGGACACCTACCCCCAGCCTTGCAGAGAAGGGGTGTCTGAAGGCCTTTTGACTGGGGGGCATAGGATAATAAGGGCCCCTTTAGTCTTGCAGTGAAGGAGTACAAGCAGGGCTTCTGGCTGTGTGGTTGAAATGTTGAATATTCTTACATTATTAAGCAAAGGCTTATTGCATTTTTTGCAGTGGGTAAATTGAAGCACTTGGATTGGACTTTTATAAATAAAAAAGGCAGTTTGAACCTGCATGTTAGAGAACTGAGCCGGTCTAATAGGGTGGACATGCTGCTGACTGATAAAATATATTTTTATAACCTGCAAAAAGTATATCTTAAACCTGACCTGTTACCCACCACATAAATTGGAAGTGATGTCATCCCAGGGGAAGATAGAGAAGACTTTCTTGCAAGTAAGACCTGCTACAGAATTCTGTATGACTTCCCTGTGTATGATCACATAATATTTATTTGTATTAGTGGAACTCTGAGTTAGAATAATATGCAGGCCTGTGGGCTGCATATTGCATAACCTTAACACATATATACAACAAATATGTTGAAGGTGTGACATCTTTTATGCATTATATTGTGCCCCTAAATAAATTCATAAAGCATATGATGTCTATCATGCAGTGTATAAAAAATATGGCGGAAGTTCAAGGAAGAAGGAATGAAAGGACTACTAGTCCAGTCATTGTTCATAGTAAACTAGGTCAAGAGGTGTAATCGTGCCAGTTAATTCTAAATTTTGACTATTTTTATTTCTTGTTATGAATATGAGTATTATGGTACAAATTTACAAATAATTAATATACCAACGTATTGGTTATTAGTGGTAGCACAAACTTGTGCGTGGTAAAACAACTTCCTGAGTTGGAAAGTTCAGTGGAATTTTTTCACCCTTATAATCAAGCAAAGAGCTGGTGTCTGTATTTTGTTATCATATCGGGGCTTGGGGACATTATGGACAAGATAGCGTCTTTGGAATGAGATGTTTTATTAGGAGTGAATAAGGGCCTTTGCTTAAGTCAAGATTACATATGGAAGTAATGACAGCTAGCAGAATTGCAGAATAGAAAAGCTAAATCCAGTCTCAGCCAGGTGTCACAAACTATGACTTTTGCCCCAGATTCCATAGAACAAAGTTTCTGCTTGTACCATACCATAATATTCTATAATCACTAGGAAAATAATTACTAGGAAAAAACGGGATAAATAACTGATCATTCAGCATATTTACAGGACTATTATCAAGTAGTTTATAGTTTTAACATAGATTGGGTGAATTAGAAATGTAGTTATAGAAATGTTATTTAAGAGTTGGAGATATATGTAGATGAGTGATATACGCTGTAACTATTAGAAATTTGTAAAAAAAAAAAAATCAGTGCAAGTTAACTTGTGTGTTAAACAAAAAGGTTTACTTTTTATAAAATGTAGTATGCTGAGCTTATAGCAACCACATCAAAGTACACAGTCTTGATGAGTTTTTTCTGTCACAGGGGCACTTCTACTTCTGACCTCCATTTGAGTACACATTTGGCAACTCCCAAAAGAACGCCAAACAAAAACAAAAAACAAACAAAGCATTTGTGTAGACTTTTCTCTGGGAAAGGTAGTCATCCCATCAAGACACACACAAACAAACTTAGATAGCTTTTTGTGTTGATCAGGTGCTTTGTATTTAAGACCACATTGGGAGTCACCAAAAGCTACGAGGGGGAATATGCATACACAAGTTTTTTTCTGTCATTATCATATTTTACATAGCACTGTTTAATGCTCAGCTGTAACCCTCCCCATATGTAATAAAAGCCACAAAGTTTGCCCAGAAACAGTAACCCATATTAACCAATCAGCAGGTAGCATTTGCTGGTCACGTGTTTAAAAGAAACCATCTTATTGGTTGCTATGGGTTAGTGTTCGTGGGCAAACTTAGTTCCTTTTATTACATATGCGGGTTTTTAATTTTATGTTAGACTTGGGCTAACGGTAATATTTATAGGCAATACATGCTGGACATAATGAAGTCATAAGTTGCTAATCTCCTGTGCATGGTCCCAGTCATGTCAGTGGGAAGTGAACTGCAGCGTTTTGTGAGGTTACATGATCAACATTGTCCTTTTTCCATAGCTTCCAGTGAAGCAGGAAACTTTCCTAACTAATTGGATGATATATAAAAGTTTGAATTTTAGAGAAGTAATTGCCATATATGGAACTATTGTCATACTGATTTCCAATACTGTGTCTGCAGCACCCTGGTACCTTTCCAGAAAGGCCTATTAGTTATATTTATGCATTTATGTAAATTAAAAAACAAATTCTTTAGATAGCTAAGGCAATTCACTGGTATGTTTAAATGCCATGCCCCTCAGGAACGTTAATGTACATATTGTATAACATGTTGTACCAAGAATAGATAGATGTGCTGCCCTTATTCTTCTTACCATATGGTGGGAGTCAAGTTCAGGATTCTTTTAACTATTATATATCTTTAAAATTATCAGCACAGAAGCAGTCTAGATAATGGCAAGTAACATATCCAATGTATTTACTGCTAAATGATCTTTTGTGTTGTTTCAGTGACGCTCGGCTGGGGGCGCCACAATCCTTCCATAGGCTAATTACAAATGAAAACAGGACTGCAGCCTATTTTCGACGTTTCACAATTTTTTTGGTGAAACGGGACAGATTTGCCCATCACTAATTGACAGTCATCCAAACTGAGGACTAATTCACTACAATCAATACAAGCAAAATTTGTTACAATAATTGCAAGTCAACATAATTTTTTTTTGGTTGATTTGATGATATAAGTTTTTTAAATTAGCATGAAAGATAAGCATCTTTTATTGTTTAAAGAGTTACCACCCCAAAGCTGCCCCCAGCCCCGCGAACCTTCGTAAACCGGACCCTCACATAGCTAGTGGATCTTCTGCATTGCTTTGATGACGCTGGGCTGATGGCGCCGCCCCCAGCCGAGCGTCACTGAAACAACACAGAAGATCATTTAGCAGTGTCTGGAGTTACCTCCGACTTTTCATTCAGTCCAATTGTATCTTCACGCGTGTGGCTCCATCCGACTTGTCTTGTGCGTTTTGTCGATGGCGTTGATCCGATGAAAAACGCTTGTGGAGCTCTACCCTTAAAGTCTCGAGGTGTGTACTAAAATAAAAAGGCTACTTCTATAAAATCAGTATCCAATCAGTCCTTTGGTGTGGTTTTTATAATGCTCTTCAGCAGAAAGTGGGTTCCATATTTCTTGGTGTCTTATAGTCCTTATAGCACTGTTTTCTGGGTGCTATGGTCTTATTTTCTTAGCAACCAAAACATATTTTGAATGACAGACTGTAAAATGTATAAGAGAAGGAATAAAAAGAAGCATGATAAAAATGTAAAAACATTAAAAATTATAATCTGAGAGGAATCTGCAAATGTGGTTGCCGGGGACATTTACCCAGCAAATTAAAGCTGCAGGTCAAATGTTCTGGGAATTAACAGAGCTTGATGTTCAGTGATATTCTAAGGTCGATTGAATATCGATTGGTGATGTGAAAGTGACTGTTGTCTGTTACTATTCCTAGACACGTCACCATTGACTTTGTAATCAGTACATTATCACCTGAGGCTTTTACTTTTCTCCTGCTTTTCCTTTTATCAAAACTGGGCCATCATGTCTTGGTAAAAGTACCACTTGCAACTAATAACCTTCAGTACACAGGGCCCAGAAAGACTGAAGAGTCAGAGATTAAAGTTTAACTGCAAGAGTAGCCTCATAACACTGTTGGGCCAATTAACATATGGTGATCCCCTAATGCCTGTGAATTGATTAAAAAAAAAAAAGCAGGTGATTATGGCAGGCTTATGGCATACAGTTAAATGCAAATATATATAGTACAGTATGATTTAAACACACAAACCAGTATTGCTTTGGGAAAAATACAGCTCAGGACAGAACAGTACATAACTAAAGGAAGACAAACACTTTGTCCTAAGGAAGAGACCCTTCTGTGGTTCTGTCTTGCCTGCACTCAGAACAGTTGTGTTAGCCCGGATCGTGTTTCTTCAGGGGATCTGGAAGAGGCAGTTCACAGTAATAAAGCATAGACTACAGTTCTATCACCACTATCACATCACCTCTTTCACAAACACTGCATCACACAGACATCCCATAACACACACTTCAAAATTTAAAACTACATTAGTGTTCTGTATACAAAGCTTCTGTATCTGAGTCTAAGCGGTACTGTATACAGCAATGTTCCCCAACTAGTCGCTTGTGAGCAACATGTTGTTCACTAACCCCTTGGATGTTGGTCCCGATGGCCTCTAAGCAGGTGCTTATTTTTCAATTCCTGGTTTGGAGGCAACTCGATAGCATAAAAACCAGGTTTACGGCCAAGTATTGTGTCCTGTAGACTGCCAGTCCACATGGAGGCTACGAAATTGTCAATGACAGGCCTTTTTGGCACCGCCCACAATTTTCCTGCTTGTCTTGTTCCCCAACTCTATTTACATTGGAATGTGGCTCACAGGGAAAAAAAAGGTTGGGAACCACCCGGTATACAGCATCATTGCCCTACGCTTCACAATTATTTGGCAGCTTGCTGTCCTGCCTGCTCTGATAAAATTTTTGGCTTTCTGAAGACCCTCCAAACAGTATGTCAAAATGACCTTGCCTGACAATAGTTTCCCCTTTAATCCTTTGCATGCCAAGAACATAGCTTCTTTGTGCAGGCAGACTAAGCCTCTAACTGCCAAGAATATAGTAGCTGAGTTCCTGTGCAGTTAGAGGTTTCTCTGTATCAGTGAATTTTGCTGCCTCCGCAGGAGTGATAACTAGAAAGCATTTCCTAAAGAATGATTAACGGGCAAGGAGAGTCTAAAATAGAATAAGGCTACAAATGCTGTATTTTGTATACTAAACATAATAATGAACTTACTGCACCACAGGCCTAATCAAACAAATGATCTATGCTTTCAAAGCTGGCCACAGGGGGGGTCACCATCTTGTAACTTTGTTAAACATCTTTGCAAGACCAAGACTGTGCACATGCTCAGTGTGGTCTGGGCTGCTTAGGGATCGTCATAAACTATCAAAACAGCCCAAGCCAAATAATATCTGCCAGAAGCCGATACATCAAAACTGGTTAATAATCAGAATATGCAGACTGCACTGGGTCCTGTGTTGTCATGTAATCTAATGTGAATTTTATAGTTTTTGTATTGTTTAATATAAACTTTCTCCAACTCTGCAGAACCAGTGGCTGCAACAAAATAATCCTCCAAATAGAATCCTGGTTTATCTGTTTAAATCTGTCTCCATGATCTTTGTCCCTGCAGCTGGAGTTGGAAACAGTGAAGGGGATATAAAGACAAAAATAAAATCCAATACAAATATCTACACAGTAGCCCACTGCTATACACAGGGGGGAAAAAACAAAGCTGCTTGAGTTCTGCATGGCTGGGAAGGCGGGGGCTCCCCCTGCTGTTCATAAGTATGATTGTTTCCTTGCAGAGCATTTAGGGATTGTCTGACAATTCTTATCCTCAGCAGTAAGTGAATGGAGAATTTCACTGCCTACAGCCAGGTTTCTTATAAAAACAGTACACATTTTTTTAATTAAAGTATATTGGAGATCGATTTCTTTTTCATTAAAGAAAGTAAAAATGGGATTTTATTTTTTTGCCTTTACATGCCCTTTAACGTTTGTTTTATTCTGTTTTAGTGGTCTCAGGATGGTGAATGCAAACAGCAGTGATAGTGGCACCGCTAGCTGTAGCAGTGCAGAAAACTCCAAGGAAAGCTCCCGATGTTCCACACCAGTCCTGGACATAGAGCGACATGAATGTCTCAAGGAAAAGATGAGAAGGCGGGTTGAAGCTGGCGATAGATGGTTCTCATTGGAGTTTTTTCCTCCACGTACAGCAAGTGGAGCAGTTAACTTGATCTCCAGGTGTGATCTCTCAAAGAGGGTTTTCTTTCATGGCTTAACATTTCACTTGTTAAAGGGGTGGTTCAAGTTAACTTTTAGTATGTTAAACTTTAACCAACTTTTCATTTGGTCTTCATTATTTATTTTTGTTATAGTTTTTGACTTAATTGCCTTCTTCTTCTGACTCTCTCCAGCTTTTAAATGGGGGTCACTGACCAAACTAAATTAGAGGCAGTTTAAATACATAAATAAAAAATTTAACCAATTATACCCCACTGGATAAATGGCATGGTAAGCTTAAAGGAACAGTAACATCAAAAAATGAAAGTGTTCTAAAGTATTAAAAATATAATGCAGTATTGCCCTGCACTGGTAAAACTGCTGTGTTTGCTTCAGAAACACTACTTTATATAAATAAGCTGCTGTGTAGCAATGGGGGCAGCAATTCAAAGTAGAAAAGGCTCAGCTTACACAGCAGAAAAAAAATATGCTCTGTAGAACAATGGTGTTATCTGTTATCCACCTTTTAACCTGTGCCATATAGCATTTTTTCAATTTCCGCCATTGCTACACAGCAGCTTGTTTATATGAACTATAGTTGTGTTTCTGAAACAAACACAGCAGTTTTACCAGTGCAGGGCAACAGAATATGACATTTTCATTACTTTAAAACACTTTCATTTTTTGTTGTTACTGTTCCATTACAAACTCTTGGTGAGTTAGTAGCACTCCAATATATGTGCATTTAAATTCAAATAATAAATCCTGTGAATTAACTGGAGTATTTTATAGGGAATTTTGAGGAGATGTGTCCCTTTATCCATAATCTGTAATACTGAATCTCTTATGTATATACAGTAATTTGACTCATTACGTGTAATTAGGCTTGATATTAACATGGCTATACATGGGAAATGAGTATAAAAGCAATCGGCTATGCAAGGAAGGACATATAATACACAAAAGCCATGAATATCTTGTAAATTATATCCTTATAAACGGTGAGTAGTGATGTCATCAGTTATAAACGGTGAGTAGTGATGTAATTTCTGTCACATGACTCACTAAAATTTGTGTATTATAATAAATAAAGTACCCCCAATTGTAAAATATGAGGATATTATGAGTTACCTCGGAGTTCCATGACCTGTATAAAAACACTCGGCCTTCGGCCTCGTGTTTTTATATGGTCATGAAACTCCTTGGTAACTTATAATATCCTTATATTTTACAAGAGGGGGTACTTTATTCACTATATATTGTATGTTTCACTGAAAGATGAAGTTTGCTTACTTCTCTAACACAATAAGATTATTAGGGATGCACAGAATCCACTATTTTGGATTCTGCTGAACCCCTGAATCTTTTGCGAAAGATTCGGTTGAATACCAAACCGATTCCGAACGCTAATTTGCATAAGCAAATTATGGGTGGGAAGGGGAGAACATTTTTTACTTCCTTGTTTTGTGACAAAAAGTCATGCAATTTCCCTCCCCGCCCCTAATTTGCATATGCAAATTAGGGTTCGGCCAGGCAGAAGGATTCGGCCGAATTCTGCTGAAAAAGGCTGAATCCTGGATTCGGTGCATCCCTAAAGATTATAATAATGTAAAATTACACTTAGTGCAATGATACTCTAAAGCACACTCAAAAAAATGTCCAGAGGGCTGCATGCCCATATTGTAAAACCGTAGACACTTTTATTAAAATTAAGGTAAAGTGTAAGAGCTTCTATGAGCTAAATGTCTCCAGATCCACACACTGTATAATCAAATGGAATATGACATTCTGATCTAGTAAGAGATGAAGTTTCTAATGATTTTCATTTATATCACAGGGTTCAAAAATCTATTTCACACTGTTTTAAAATCAAGTGTGTTGTCACATGCCATCCAATGTCCCTTATCAATAGTGTTCATGTATACAGGTATGTGACCTGTTATACAGAATACAGTATCCATACACTACCTGCTAAAAAGTAATTTCAACATTATATACATACAGTGGTGTGAAAAACTATTTGCCCCCTTCCTGATTTCTTATTCTTTTGCATGTTTGTCACACAAAATGTTTCTGATCATCAAACACATTTAACTATTAGTCAAAGATAACACAAGTAAACACAAAATGCAGTTTTTAAATGAGGGTTTTTATTATTTAGGGAGAAAAGAAATCCAAACCTGTGTGAAAAAGTAATTGCCCCCTGAACCTAATAACTGGTTGGGCCACCCTTAGCAGCAATAACTGCAATCAAGATAACTTGCAACGAGTCTTTTACAGCGCTCTTGTTAGGGTTGAAGTGAAGCGGATAAGTAGTGTGAGGGTTAATGACCCAGCCAGCGAGGCAGGAGTTAATGGCAGGTGGGTTCAGCAGCCTATCCGCAGGGAGCAGAGGTGTCTTAAGGCTCTGAAGTGCACACGCGGCTGCCAGTTCAATGAAAGCCGAGCGTGTGTGTAGTTAGCGTAAACGCTTCTTGTTTCGAGTTTGAGTCTGCCTCCGTGCAGTGAATTGGGGCTTTGGGTAGTGTTAAATAACTTGTGTCGGGCTCAGAAATCAGCCGCCACGTGAACGTTATTAGCGTGTACTTCCGAAGCACCGCTCTGCCGTAAGCCTCTGCATGGGTTCAGTGAAGTAATATTGGGCCCTCCGGAATTTAAGCCACCCAGAGAGAGTATAGCACTATAGCCGAGTTCAACAGGTTGCGGTTATGTTGCCAGTGAGTTACTAATTCTTGAACTCCGCAAGTGTAGCAATTAGTATCAAGTGTTTCCTCGAGTTAGTGATAGCTACATTGTAGCCGGTCTCAGCCATTGGAGTCCATAGCGGAATTAAATCATAACATATTGAACTGGCCCATGATGGATTCCGCTGAGACCAATCAAGCTATTGCAGAACTATCCCAACAATTCTCTTCCATGGTGCAAATGGTGACCAGTTTGCAGTCGCAAATACAACAACTTCAGGGTCAAATAGCACGGGGAAGTGGGACCGCTGCTGTTCCTGCCGCGAGTGCAGTTAGAGAACAGAAAATGCCCCTGCCTGATAAATTCAGTGGAGACAGACTGGCGTTCAGGGGTTTCATTAATCAATGTCGGTTGATTTTTCAGTTACAGCCTCAGCAATATGTTCATGATTCTCGTAAGGTGGGGTTAATCCTAACATTATTATCAGGAGAAGCATTAAATTGGGCTTCACCTTTAATTGAGCAGCAGAGCCCGTTGCTGTCAGATTTCCACGGGTTCCTGGCAGCTATGTCAGTTATTTTTGATGATCCAAATAAGGTGGCTACAGCAGAAACTAATTTGCTTACCTTATCTCAGGGGCAAAAATCAGTGGCGGAGTATGCCGCTAGTTTCAGGAGATGGGTGGCAGACACTTCCTGGAATGAGGCTGCCCAAAAATTTCATTTTAGGAGAGGGTTAACTGACAAAATCAAAGACGAATTGGCACGGGTGGATGCGCCAGAGGATCTTGGCTCCTTTATCCAATTGTGTATCAAGATTGATAGGTCGTCTCACCGAAAGATGTCGGGAAAAGAGTGGGAGACAAGTCGCAGCCCCAATTACTGGGGTGGTCAGGGGCGAGACTGCACCGGGTGCAACCTCAGGAGAGGAACCCATGCAAGTAGGGTTCATCCGGGGACCCATTTCTGTCGAAGAAAGGAATCGGCGCCGCACTCAGCATCTGTGCCTGTATTGCACAGGGACATTTCTCAGTGGACTGCCCCAAAAAGTTCCGTGGTTCTTCTTACACCAAGAAGGAGACGGCTAAAGGTAGTGTAGAGAAACCCCAGATTTATAACCTGTCTCCCTATGTAATGCATAACGCTAAATATTTCACTTTATCTGTTACTTTGCAGAAGGGAAACAGTCAGATTGAAGCAAGAGCCCTCATCGATTCAGGGGCCAGAGGCAATTTCATTTCTTCCACTTTGATAACCAAGGCTGAGTTCAAGCCGATTTGTAAACCATCACCCCTGATTGTGGAAGTGGTGGATGGATCCTTTTTGAGTTCAGGGCCCATTACTCATGAGTTACGAGACGTTTTGGTGTTGATTAATAAAGAGTGTGTTGGAAAAATTTCATTTGATGTTTTGCCTTCAACTCCTTTTGAATTGATTTTAGGATTTCCATGGTTGCTTCAATGTAATCCCTGCATTAATTGGGTGACAAGGGAAGTTACTTTTCGGACAATTACCTCATTTGGGGCCCAAGTAACAAATAGTTGGGAAAATAAGGGGGGAGAACGAGTACACCTTCATTACACATTGCCTGCTCCCTATTCGGAGTTTGTAGATGTTTTTGATAAGAAGGAAGCAGACAAACTTCCCCCACATCGGGCATATGATTGCCCCATCGATTTACTCCCTGATGCCAAGATTCCCTATGGGAGAGTTTATAATCTTTCTGAACCAGAGCTGCAGGAATTAAAAAAATGTTTAGACGAAAACCTTGAGAAAGGATTTATTCGTCCCTCCTCATCACCGGCTGGGGCTCCCATCTTCTTTGTTAAAAAGAAGGATGGCACACTGCGGCCCTGTATAGATTACCGGGAGTTGAATAAAATTACATGCAAGAATCGGTATCCGTTACCACTCGTGTCTCAACTTCTGGATCAACTGAAAACCGCTCGGATTTTTACAAAGTTAGATCTTCGCGGGGCATATAATTTAATTCGTATTCGAAGGGGAGACGAGTGGAAAACTGCATTTTGTACACGATATGGGCAGTTCGAGTACTCTGTTATGCCTTTTGGCCTAAGTAATGCGCCCGCCACGTTTCAGTTTTTTATTAATGATATTTTTCACGATTTGTTAGATCAATTCATAATCTACTTAGATGATATATTGATCTTTTCGGCCGAAATTGAAGAACATCGTCATCATGTTCGGGAAGTACTAAGCAGGCTTCGTAGACATAATTTATACGCCAAGTTCGAAAAATGTGAATTTGAGGTTCCTGTCATTTAATTTTTGGGGTTTGAGATTTCATCCAAAGGACTGAAAATGGATCCCAGTAAGATCCAAGCCATTTTACAATGGGACATTCCAACTAATGTCAAAGAAATCCAACGATTTATAGGATTTGCTAATTTCTATAGACGTTTTATTAAGGGTTTTTCTGCAGTTAGCGCTCCTATCACTCGTCTCACTCATAAAGGGGTGCCATTTCATTGGTCAACTCAAGAACAGGTGGCGTTTGATAAATTGAAATCCTTATTCACCTCAGCGCCCGTTTTGAAACATCCGGATTTGGAGAAACCATTTATAGTTGAGGTGGATTCTTCAGATTATGCGGTTGGCGCAATACTGTCTCAGCGCCATGGTCCGAAATCTCTGCTCCATCCTTGTGCATTTTTATCTAAAAGATTAACAGAAGCAGAAAGGAATTACGACATAGGGAATAAGTAATTATTGGCAATTAAGATCGCCTTCGAAGAATGGAGACATTTCTTGGAAGGAGCTAAAAACCCCATCATTGTATTCACAGACCATAAAAATCTGGAATTCCTGAAGTCCGCTAAGCGCATTAATCCACGGCAAGCCAGATGGTCTTTATTTTTCTCACGATTTGATTTTGTGATTTCTTATCGGCCTGCTAGTAGAAATGGGAAAGCCGATGAGCTTTCCAGGCCTCCTATATCCACTGTCGTACGTCGGAAAACCGATATTCCAATTGTGGATAAAAACATTTTCTTTTCACCGTTCCTCACTTAAACTTTTGGGAGGGAATGAAGAAAGCTTATACTACGGACCTTGAGGCTGCAAGTTTACTGACATCTGGGGAATTGCAGGCACTGGATAATTTTCTTTTCCATGGAAAGCAGATCTTTGTTCCTACATCCTACCGCAAGCAAGTTCTACTGTTACATCACAGTTCCAAGGTTGCAGGTCATCTAGGTTTTTATAAAACATTAGACCTTGTACGCAGAAGTTTCTGGTGGCCTACGATTCGGCACGACGTAATGGACTTTGTGCGTTCCTGCCAAGTTTGCGCTAGATGTAAGAGTTCAAGGAAAGCACCTATGGGATTACTGATGCCATTACCAGTTCCACAAAAACCATGGAGTTCATTGTCACTGGATTTTATTGTGGACCTTCCTACATCTCAAGGATCTAATACCATACTGGTGGTGGTAGACCGGTTTACAAAGATGTCTCACTTCATTCCTGCTCGTGGCCTTCCATCAGCTGCGGTGACAGCAGATTTGATGGTGCGGGAGGTGTTCAGATTACATGGTACTCCTGATTCGATTGTATCCGATCGCGGTACACAATTCACCTCTAGATTCTGGCGCGAATTCTGCAGATTATTGGGCATCCAAGTTTCGTTTTCCACAGCATTTCATCCGCAGACTAACGGACAGACTGAACGCACGAATCAGACCTTGGAGCAATATTTGCGTTGCTTTGTAGCATTTTTGCAAGATGATTGGGTTCAGTTCCTTCCAACAGCGGAGTTCGCGTATAATAATTCCATTCACACTACTACCGGAATGACTCCATTCTTTGCCAACACGGGCATCCATCCTTCAATGTTTCCTGGATTACCCAAGAAGGAAGAAATCACCGGCACAACAGGTTATTTCCAGCAGGGAAACCCTTGCTCGTTTATTTTGCGGATGCAACGTTTCGGTGCGTAACCCCTTTGTCAAGCATCCGCAAAATAAACGAGCAAGGGTTTCCCTGCTGGAAATAACCTGTTGTGCCGGTGATTTCTTCCTTCTCGATTGCTGCGGAGGTTGCCAACACCTCCTTCATCGAGCACCAGGTGTCGCGGAACTTGGACGGCCAGGGTGTGCGAGGTGACTCCCTTCTTCTTTCCTGGATTACCCAAATCATCTTCTGTCCCTGCAGTACAGGATCGGATATCTGCATTACAGGATCTACATGCCACTCTCATCTCGTCTCTCAAAGAGGCTAATGCTCGCTCGAAGAGGCAGGCTGATAAACGCAGGAGTCAGGAGGTGTGTTTTCAGGTAGGGGACAAGGTGTGGTTATCCACAAGGAATTTGAAACTACAGGTCCTATCTCCTAAATTAGGTCCAAAATTTATTGGGCCATTCAACATCAAGAAAAAGGTTAATGCGGTAGCCTATGGGCTCGATTTACCTGAATCAATGAAGGTTCACCCTGTGTTTCATGTCAGTCTCTTGAAACCTTACCTTGAGGGACAATTTTCCCACCCCAGTGTGGTGCCCCCTTCTCCAGTGTTGGTCAATGGGGAGACAGAGTTTGTCATCTCGGACATCCTCGATTCACGGATTTTTCGGGGCCACCTTCAATATTTGGTTGATAGGGAAGGATTTGGCCCTGAGGAAAGATCTTGGGAACCAGTGGGAAACATTCATGCTAAGAGGCTGATTCGGGACTTTCATCGGAGGTACCCCCGTAAACCAGGACCTATGACGGCCAGAGGCCGCCCTCAAGGGGGGGGTAATGTTAGGGTTGAAGTGAAGCGGATAAGTAGTGTGAGGGTTTACGACCCAGCCAGCGAGGCAGGAGTTAATGGCAGGTGGGTTCAGCAGCCTATCCGCAGGGAGCAGAGGTGTCTTAAGGCTCTGAAGTGCACACGCGGCTGCCAGTTCAATGAAAGCCGAGCGTGTGTGTAGTTAGCGTAAACGCTTCTTGTTTCGAGTTTGAGTCTGCCTCCGTGCAGTGAATTGGGGCTTTGGGTAGTGTTAAATAACTTGTGTCGGGCTCAGAAATCAGCCGCCACGTGAACGTTATTAGCGTGTACTTCCGAAGCACCGCTCTGCCGTAAGCCTCTGCATGGGTTCAGTGAAGTAATATTGGGCCTTCCGGAATTCAAGCCGCCCAGAGAGAGTATAGCACTATAGCCGAGTTCAACAGGTTGCGGTTATGTTGCCAGTGAGTTACTAATTCTTGAACTCCGCAAGTGTAGCAATTAGCTACATTGTAGCCGGTCTCAGCCATTGGAGTCCATAGCGGAATTAAATCATAACAGCTCTGGAGGAATTTTGGCCCACTCATCTTTGCAGAATTGTTGTAATTCAGCTTTATTTGAGGGTTTTCTAGCATGAACCACCTTTTTAAGGTCATGCCACAACATCTCAATAGGATTCAGGTCAGGACTTTGACTAGGCCACTCCAAAGTCTTCATTTTGTTTTTTCTTCAGCCATTCAGAGGTGGATTTGCTGGTGTGTTTTGGGTCATTGTCCTGCTGCAGCACCCAAGATCGCTTCAGCTTGATGGCCGGACATTCTCCTTCAGGATTTTTTGGTAGACAGTAGAATTCATGGTTCCATCTATCACAGCAAGTCTTCCAGGTCCTGAAGCAGCAAAACAACCCCAGACCATCACACTACCACCACCATATTTTACTGTTGGTATGATGTTCTTTTTCTGAAATGCTGTGTTACTTTTACGCCAGATGTAACGGGACGCGCACCTTCCAAAAAGTTCAACTTTTGTCTTGTCGGTCCACAAGGTATTTTCCCAAAAGTCTTGGCAATCATTGAGATGTTTTTTTAGCAAAATTGAGACGAGCCTTAATGTTCTTTTTGCTTAAAATTGGTTTGCGCCTTGGAAATCTGCCATGCATGCCGTTTTTGCCCAGTATCTTTCTTATGGTGGAGTCGTGAACACTGACCTTAATTGAGGCAAGTGAGGCCTGCAGTTCTTTAGATGTTGTCCTGGGGTCTTTTGTGGCCTCTCGGATGAGTTGTCTCTGCGCTCTTGGGGTAATTTTGGTTGGCCGGCCACTCCTGGGAAGGTTCACCACTGTTCCATGTTTTTGCCATTTGTGGATAATGGCTCTTACTGTGGTTCGCTGGAGTCCCAAAGCTTTAGAAATGGCTTTATAACCTTTGAAATTGAACTCAGGTGTGATAAACCACAGTTAAGTTATTTTTTAACAAGGGGGGCAATCACTTTTTCACACAGGCCCATGTAGATTTGGAGTTTTTTTTTCTCCCTTAATAACGTAAACCTTCATTTAAAAACTGCATTTTGTGTTCAATTATGTTATCTTTGACTAATAGTTAACGGTTTTTGATGAGCAGAAACATTTAAGTGTGACAAACATGCAAAAGAATAAGAAATCAGGAAGGGGTAAACAGTTTTTCACACCACTGTAGGATTGTTTTGCTTCCAATAACAATTAGTTATATTGTCGTTGGGATCAAGTACAAGGTACTGATTTATTAAAAATGAATTGTTTTAACATTTATGTTATGTAATATTTTAGTTAAAGGGGAACTATCCTGAAAATGAAAATTTAATATACAATTCCTCATACTCTAAATACAATCAATTAAAAATACTGTAATGTTTCTGAAATAATGAAATTTATATTCAATATCCCTCTCTCAGCATCTGTTTCTCTTCATTCTGTCTTCATGCAGCTGTTGGGTGTCAGATGAATGATCTCCCTTTCCCAGCAGACGTATTAGAGCTCACTCAAATAACTGGTTCCAGTACAAACAACATCTTATAAAATAACTGCCTTTTGCACAAATTCTGCATGTAGAGAGACAGGATTTAATAAAATGAGCTCTAATACATCTAGGCAAAAGGAGCCCCCCTATAAGATATATTGGATCATTCATGTGACACCAAACTCCTGAATGAAGACCGAATGAAGAGAAACCAATGCTGAAAGAGGAATAGCGATTATAAACTTGGTACAGAATTTTTAACTGATTGTATTTAGAAACTTTCTTATTTTAGTATGCCGAAGCTAATATTTCATTTTCGCGACCATTCCCCTTTAAAATGGAGATGGTCTTCCTGTAATTTGGAGCTTTGTGGATAACAGGTCTCCGGATAACCGATCCCATATCTGTACTAGTAGTCATTAAGAATAATGGGTGATGCTCGTTCTGTGGCAGATGGCAGTGATGTGGTTGCTGATTTGGTAGTGATATAATTGTGGTTTATTGCCTCAGGTTTGATCGAATGGGTTCAGGAGGTCCCCTCTTCATTGATGTGACCTGGCACCCTGCTGGAGATCCCGGCTCAGATAAAGAGACATCCTCCATGATTATTGCAAGTACTGCTGTTAATTTCTGTGGGTTAGAGACTCTTTTGCATATGACATGCTGCAATCAGACGAAGGAGGACATTACAAAGCATCTCCAAAAGGCAAAGCGTCTTGGGCTGAAGAACATAATGGCTCTTAGAGGAGGTATGGATCCAAAATGCTTTTATTTATAGTGCAACATATGGTATCTATCACACATACTTTCTTAAGCAACCCTACTTCAGATCCATTTGCTCACTTACCCAGTATAGCTACTAGAACCAAACATTGGCTGCAGAACCTCTTACAACTGACATCCCTCCTTGAACAGTTTATTGAATGAAAGCATATTTGTTGCCTCCTTTTTCTCCGTGTTTCACCTTCAGTGGTCCTATTTTTTTTTAATAGTCAGAATAGTAAAGTTTATGAAAGTGACTCCCTAAAGGTGATAGACTGTAACTGTAAAGGCTCTCTCACATGGTGCTCACCGCATGTAATATGTTGTATGTAAGTGCTGAATGCATGTATGAGTGTGAATATGTGAGTGTGACTTCCCTAAAGGGTGCCAACATGGCCATACTGAGTAGGTTGCCTGACAATCGGGACATAACAAGACAACTTCTCTATAGTAGGTTTACACTCATTAGCCGCATTTTTAGTATAGCCAGACTATGTGTTTCCCTGGAAGCTCCGTCCCTGGCCTCCTCTTATAAATCACAATTTTGTCGAAGTATGGGAATCACACGCTGTAGGCAGAATAACTGCATTTAAGATTTATTAAATTTCCACACAACATGTTTCGGGCACCAAGGCCCTTTATCAAGTGTGACAAGACAACTTGTGGAGCTGGAGGGTGAAGTTTAACAAACTGTCCGTTTCCTTTTTCAACTGCCTAAAACAAAAGGTTTGATTTTTCTTGACACATTCTTAGTATATGAATGTGGCATTCAGTTCAGATCCATTTGTTTTGCCATGTCAGGGCAGCATTCTATTATTTGATCAGGTTCACAGTGAATGAAATTAATACATATTAAGACAAATACAGGTTTTATGAAGACAAATACAAGTTTTAATAAATCATATGACTTACAAGGGCAAAAACATGTTAAATCACTGGGGATGGGTTAAGTTTGTTGGGCACCCAAGTAGCCTAACTGCCCTCCTCCACTTGAAAAATGCAGGACTGAACTTAGAGTGTACAATGTTTAATATGTATCATATTGGTTTGGTACAACTTACATCCTAATTGTGCACTTAATGTTATTTGTTTTGTTTCTAGACCCTACTGGTGAGGAATGGGAGGAAGAGGCAGAGGGCTTTAATTATGCTGTTGATCTTGTTAAGCACATTCGTCATGAATTTGAGGATTACTTTGATATATGTGTTGCCGGTAAGGTTTGATGGTTTCCCCCTCATGACTTGTGTCAAATACCAGCCAAAGAAAATCCTGATAGTAAGGTTTTTTTTTATCTCTCTCTGTAATTAGGATATCCCAGAGGACACCCTGATGCAGAAAGCTATGACCAGGACTTGAAGCACCTTAAGGAGAAAATAGATGCTGGAGCAGATTTTATTATCACTCAGCTTTTCTTTCGATCTGAGACATTCCTTACATTTTTAAAGGATTGTAGAGCTATAGGGATAACGTGTCCTGTCTTGCCTGGAATCTTCCCGATCCAAGTATGTTGTTGATATGAACACACAAGGGTGCCCATTTTATTGTGCCTTAAATATTATTCACCTTAGAAAAAGCATGTAAAGGCAACTTGAGAGCATTGCTGACTTTGAGCCAGCTCTACATATAGGGCTACACGTGCAGCTACCCGTATTCAGCTTTCTTAAGATGCAATCAGTGACTTTACACAGGCTACATGAATATAAGCCACACTAAAATGATTTTATTATAAGTCTTATGAAGACTTATAATTATATTTTACAATTGGGGGCAGGGGTACATTATTCACTATATTATTCCATTTGCATGGATAAAATCTCACTATAGGAAAACAACGAAGACTTGCTGGTGCAGATACTTTTGTAAGATTTGGATTTAGAGTATCCACAATCTACTATTTTAAGGAAATGGCACAAATAGCTATTATGAGGTTTTGTTTTCTCAGCATTTAGTAGCTCCACTCACTGGTAACAAATAGCAAGAAATCATCTCACATTCATGCTGGTACAGTTTCCTGCCATCTCCCTGAACCTGACTGAGGTGTATTTTGCTGGTTCAGCATTGAAGGAGTGGAAAGGAGGACTGGTTTCCTCTCCCATTGTGATAAACAATCAAAGATGTTAAAAATGCACATTTATAGCTAAAGCGCAGATATATAATCAAAATATAATTTTATTGCTTGAAACTTGTATAAATACATATTAAACTATTGGATAGCGTATTAGTTAAATTTGAAATAAACGTGACATGGGAACTTTTTAGTTTATTTCCATTTAAAGCTTACATAAACTATTACAGGTATAGGATCTGTTATTTGTAATGCTTTGGACCTGGGGTTTTCCAGATAAGGCATCTTAATTTAAATCACCACACCATGTCTGCTTAAAAAAATGTATAAACCCAATAAGATGATTTTACCACCAATATTGATTTTTATAGCTTAATTAGCATCCAGTAGAAGGTACTGTTTAAACTGAGAACAAAGGAAATCTTTTTTTTTTTTTTTGTCTTTTAATTTGAATTAATTGCTTAAAATGGACTGTAGAGATGTAATTTGGAGCTTTCTGGATAACATGTTTTCAGATAAGGGATCCCATACTTGTACATTTGTAAACAAGCTTGATTGCCTCATCCTTTCTACTCTGTCATTATGTGGTAAAAATTCGGTAATTTGAAAGGCAGAAACTATTTACCTGATTTAATTTTTTTTTCTTATGTTAATCAGGGATATGGCTCTTTGCGTCAGCTAGTAAAATTATCAAAACTTGAGGTCCCCCAGGAAATTATGGATGTCATAGAACCAATTAAGGATAATGATGCAGCCATTAGAAATTATGGCATTGACTTGGCAGTATCAATGTGTAGGGAGCTGCTGGACAGCGGTCTGGTACACGGACTTCACTTCTATACACTTAACAGAGAGGTAGCCACTATCGATGTCTTGAAGCGCCTTGGGATGTGGAAAGAAGATCCTAGGTGGGTAAAGCAACTCTGCTGTAACAAGGATCTACTCTGGCAACTTTAGTAATACTTTTTTTTTTTTTTTTTTTCTAGTATAGAATAAAGTATGTGTATATGGACAATTTTTGTTCGTAAACACAATGCTTTATGAAGAAATGGTAATAATAATATTGAAACATATAGTTTGTCTAAGATTTTCAGTGGTGCAAACTGCATTGGGTCAGAAGCTCAAATGTAGATTATTTAAATAAGCTGCTATTTTGTTTTGTTTGCAAGTACAATTTCTTAAAATTTTCAGTATTCACAAAATTTTCCTTGGGGCATTTTGATGAAAGTTACTGTACATAGAAGCATACAACATAATCCGTGTGCATCTGATCTTTTAACGTTGTATGATGTTTAAGCTTTTTGTATATATATAACAGATAAACCAGTGTTACACTAACACTGCACTGCAATAAAAGGCAAGGCTTATTTGAAATTAATTGTCATTGTCTGACGATTAACATGGAAGTTAAATTGTTAACTTAAGAGGGCCTTCACCCTAAAACAGTTTTTTTGCATAATTCTAAGCTATTTTTCCATATACATAAACTAAAATGTTCGGTGGCTTAACTTGTACATGTAATGGCTAGTAAAAGCCATATATATTTATCCTTTCATGTTTTGTGGGTTTGACCTTCTAGACTTGAGTCAGCAGCTTATTATATTAGTCCATGTGTTTTGCAAACCAACAGGCCTGACCAACCAATATCGGCTAGATATTGACTGGACAGGTTTGATTTTCCAGTCAGATCAAGGATCGCATCTGCACGTTTGTGTAGTCCTCGATTCAACAACCTGCATAGCGGCAATTATGATCTAATTATAAGCCCAAGGGCCAAATGATTTGATCAGACAGATATTTGCCATGGTGGGCATATTGGTAAAAAAATCCACTCGTTGGCAACCTCTTAATATGTATGGCCAATTATAGACAATAGAGTCACAGTAGATCTCAAATTTTGCCAAGGCTGCTGTTACAATGTCACAAACATTTGCTTTCTAAAATAAGGTCTGTTCTTTTTGGTGTTAGTATTAAAATATTATACAATATCAAACCTATCCATGATGTATCATGCTTGTTGGGGGATTTTAAGAGATCTTGGGGAGGCTAAACAAAGGTTTGTATGATTTTTAGACAGTGTGTGGATTGTCCCGACATTTTTTGTACCATATCGACCAGTCGTTTAATCGATTGGACACGTTAGAAGATTTCTGTCGGCTAACAATATTTCTGCATGTAATGTCTATCTGACAAAATCAGTGGGTGACTGTCACTACTATATGTCTGATATAACTTTCCTACTATTGCCGTTTGTCAATTCATGGCCAGAATATTGTCTGATTTGTTCTCCTTTCTACTTTATTTATCTGAATGGTTAGTTGTAGGTTGAAGATTGCAACAGGCGATCGTTCATTCAACATAAGGACACATTTACATGTCTATGGCCAGCTTTAAGGATAAATCTGCATGTCTATGGCCAGTTTAAGTGTCCGACAAGATTCAGTGTTGACAAAGGTTTGGCACTTGGGATTTTAAAATATCCTGGATACTTCTAGAAGTGAATTCTAGATGGAGAAGGACCTAAGAGTACTTCAGTAGCAGAGAAGGGGCAGCAGGATATTGTCCTGTATGCAAAGTGGTATAGACTCACAAGAGAAAAGGGTATTTCTTACCCTTTACAAAGCACTGGTAATGCCACATCTAAAATATGCTGTGAAGCCTATCTCCAGTACTCCAAAGGTACATTATTGAAATGCAGAAAAAAGAGAGACTAAGCTAACAATGTGTTGAAAGGAGGCTTCACTTTACTTTGCAAAAAGGATTTGTTACATTGAGAACTGTGAGCTTGTGAGTCTCTGAAGTAGTTCTTCTGACAGATACATAACATTTTTGCAAGTAACAATATATTTTAGTTTTAGTGTGTAGTATGCCAGCTGGAGACAGTGGTGTTGATAATATATAATTCCCTTTGTTGTTCACTAGGCGACCTATGCCTTGGGCTATGAGTGCACATCCAAAACGAAGAGTAGAAGACGTCCGTCCAATTTTTTGGGCTAGTAGGCCAAAGAGTTACATACATCGTACACAGGAGTGGGATGAATTTCCAAATGGGCGTTGGTATGTTGACTGACAAGTGGAAGTTTATTGTTCTGTAAATGATACAGGTCTTTTAGTTACATTTTGCTTCTTTGTTTTTAAGGGGCAACTCCTCTTCTCCAGCTTTTGGTGAGTTAAAGGACTATTACCTTTTTTACCTGAAAAGCAAATCTCCACGAGAAGAATTACTGAAAATGTGGGGACAAGAACTCAACAGCGAAGAGAGTGTGTTTGAAGTGTTTACCTATTACATCTCTGGAGAACCTAACCCTAATGGGCACAAAGTAAGATTGTTTATGGATTCTATATGCAGGTACAGAATCTATTATCCGGAATGCTTGGGATCCTTGGCTTTCCAGATAGGGGATCTTCCAGTAATTTGGATCACCTTACGTTAAGTCTGTTAAAAATCATTTAAACATTAAATAAACCCAATAGGATTCATGCAGCTTAGTAAAGATCCAGTACAAAGTACTAATTTTTAAAAAAAGAGAATTATTTGCTTAAAATGGATTATGGGAGATGGCCTTCCCGTAATTTGTAGCTTTTTGGATAACAGGTTTCCGGATAAGGGATCCAATACCTGTGTTTATACAGTAAAAATGCTTTAACTCCTGTATTTTATCATTTCTATTGATACACAATTGTCTGTTATAAATTTGGTAAACACATATTCTAGGACTGTTAATAGTAAAAGTAAGCCATGCACATACTAGGTGTATGTTTGTTTGTGTTGTAAGAACATTTTCCTTGTTTGTTTTGACTGTAGTATTAATCTGCTGCTTTTTCTGTATACAGGTAAACTGTTTACCTTGGAATGATGATCCTCTTGCTCCAGAGACCAATCTACTGAAGAATGAACTGCAGAAAGTTAATAAAAGGGGAATTCTGACTATCAACTCCCAACCAAATGTCAACGGGAAGCCCTCCACAGACCCAATTGTGGGCTGGGGTCCCAGCAGAGGCTATGTCTTTCAAAAGGTATTACCAAGGTTTTCTATTCATGACGGGTTAATTTACCCGTTACAGAATAATTTCAATACATATAAAAACATTTATTTATTTCATTATTTATACCAGGGAAAATATTGAACACTCAACGTTTTTCTAACAAAATATATTTCTAATGGCATAAAAATTGACAAATTTACACCAGATGTCTGTTACAACCCAAGTAATCCACACATAGAAAAAGATCAAAACAAATCCATAAATTAAGTTATGTGAAATAAAGTGGAATGAGACAGGGAATAAGTATTGAACACATGAAGAAAAGGAGGTGCAAAAAGGCATGGAAAGCCAAAAAACCTGCTGAAATCTGTCAGTTTATAGAAAACAATCCTGCCCCTATCAATGCTAATTAATGGCCTATAAAAAGAAAAAGCATGTTGGAAACTTGTTTCAAATTTGCTGCACAACATTTGGACAAGCCAATGAAATTCTGTGAGAATATAGTCTGGTCAGAGGAGACCAAAATTGAACTCTTTGGATGTCATTGCACACACCATGTTTGAAGGAGAAATGGCACTGCACATCACCCCAAAAACACCATACTTAACAGTGAAGTTTGGAGGTGGGAACATCATGGTGTGGGGCTTTTTTCAGCATATGATACTGGCAGACCTCATAATTGAAGGAAGGATGAAAGGAGAAATGTACCGGGACATTCTTGATAAGAATCATCTACCAGGATGCTGAAGATGAAACAAGGGTGGACATTTCAGCAAGACAATGATCCCAAACAAGCAGCCAAGGACACTCAATTTGTTTCAGAGAAAGAAAATAAAGCTACTAGAAAGGTGCAGTCAATCACCCGACAAATTCATGGAAAGAACTGAAGATCAGATATTATAGAAGAGGCCCTGGAACCTTCAAGGTTTGAAGACCGTTTGTGTGGAAGAATGGGCCAAAATCACACCTGAGCAATGCATGCGACTAGTTTCTCCATACAGGAGGCATCTTGAAGCTGTTATTACCAACAAAGGCTTTTCTGCTAAGTATTAAATAAATGTCTGTAAGCATGTTCAATGCTTATTCCCTGTCATTCCACTTTATTACACGTAACTTCATTTATGGACTTATTTGTCTTTGTATGTGTGGATCACTTAGCCCCATTAGAAATATATTTACTGAGAAAACCATTGAATACTTATTTTCCCTGCTGTAAATATTTATAATATTAATAATGGTGTGAAATAAAGCAAATGTTTTGAGGGGGTTCATGTTTAGGAAGCTGCAAAGAAATCAGACCATTCCACATCTGTAAATGTAGAATCTTCAATCTTTAATACTGATCTTTGAAAAGGTATGTGTCTCAGATCCATACAGCAATACTGATTGACTAAAATGAATAAACAACGTCGCTGCCATTTACCTGTGCAAAGCTTAAACAGTACTACCAATTGCCTTAGTGGTTGTAGTGTTGACAAGTTCAAAGGGGAAGTGTTGCTAAAATGAAAATTTGTCTCATAGAAATAAGGAACAGCAAGATTTTGCTATAATACTTGATTCCTGCATGCAGATAAAATGAAGCAACATGGATTTTTAAGGAAGAGTGACTTCATTATTTCAGAAATGGCACAGAATTCTTAATTGAATATATTTACATTTTTCTTTCTAATGTTAATAAGAAGCTTACTGTATATTGAATTGTCATTTTCACCACATTTGCTCTTTAATATTCATATTATCCTAACATTTACCCAGAAATGCTGTATAGTTCCCAATGGGACAGTAACTGATTAGTTTGCTTTTGAATATTCAAAAAGCAACAATTTTACATGTATAGGAACATTCAATTTTCATAATATTTATGTTGCATAATTAAGAATTTTGAAAATATGCGATTTTAAAATTCGCAATAACCCAGTGATTATAAATTCATCATATATTACTTTATATTTTGCTTTTTATTGTATACATATACGTTTGCTGACTAATCACACTTTTTTTTATTCTTAGGCCTATCTTGAATTCTTCACATCCAGTGAAATGGTCTCTGCCCTCATCAAAGTGCTTAAGCGATATGAGCCACGTGTGAACTATCATATAGTCAATGTACATGTAAGTTGAATGGCAGACTTTAAAGCAAATCCCTGGCCTATATTTTGTAGTTTTAGTCTAAAGCCTAGAAAATACAACTGTTCAGTTTAAGTGCACCCACAGCAGTAGGTTATGAATCTCTAATTAGGCTTGTGTAAACTCTAAAGGCAACGTTTATTTTCAAGTGTGATGCCATTGGAGTTAAGGCATCTGGGCTGAGTGCGATATCATTTCCCCACAGTCTGACATATTTTAGTTAAGCTTGTGGATTCTTGATCAACATATGTATGTTATATCTTTCACGTCTGTTCATTATTGTATAAATGGGTGGTGTTTAGTTCCCCTTTTTTTTTGGGATTGTCACTATTGTTAAAAAAAACATGTTCTGCAAGGCTACAGTGTATTGTTATTGCTAGTTTTTATTATTCAACTTTATATAAAGGCCCTCTCCTATTCATATTCCAGTCTCATATTTAAATCTGTGCATGGTTGCTGGGGTAATTTTAACTCTAGCAACAAGATTTCTGAAATTGCAAACTGGAGAGCCGCTGAATAAAAAGCTAAATAACTCAAAAACCGCAAACAATAAAAAATTGAAACTAATTACAAATTGTCTCAGAATATCACTCTCTACATCATAATAAAAGTTAAATTAAAGGTGAACAACCCCTTTAAGTGCAGCTAGTGAGCGCTCATAAAATGCAGCATTTCCATTTACACTGAGTGAAATATTTCTCCCGCATTTTATAGGGTCAAAACATTACCAATGCTGCAGATTTACAACCAAATGCTGTGACGTGGGGAATCTTTCCAGGACGTGAAATTATTCAGCCAACCGTTGTGGATCCAGTTAGCTTTGTGTATTGGAAGGTAAATAAATTGTGTAGATATTAGCCCATGGTATTTGTAGAGATAAGTCACAAACATTACCTGATTCTTATGATGTTATTTAAAGTGATAGACACTAAAAAATGTTCTTTTCAAAATATTAATGTACATTAAAAGTTACCTATAGGTCATGTTGATCGTTTTTCACTGCTTTTGTGAGTAATTGTTACCTGGAGTTTCTAAACCTGACTGTTTTGCCAACCTGACTGTCCCTTCTCAGCCTGTCAGTTAGAGTTTTTATGCTTACGGACTCCTGCTGCACAAATATGGCAGCCCCCTCATAGAGGAACATGGGGGTAAGAAAGGTAATTTAAGAGCATCAGGCAAATACTTTTATGGCAAAATTATAAATAGCATTCAAAGACAATGTTATGATAAATATAAAAAAAATATTTTCTGGTGTCAGTATCTCTTTAATGTTACAGCTGAAGCGACGAGTGCAGATATATTTAGAAGTCATTCCTCAGAACCATATTACCAAGTTATTTTTATTGGTATCAATCTGAGTAATGTTGTTACTGTATATTCTATATATATATATATATATGTGTGTGTATTGATAGGTCTGTATACATACTTATGTCTTTTTGCAAAACACGTGAGATCCAAACCTTTCAAAAATCTTTTTTTACCCGCAGGATGAAGCCTTTGCCCTGTGGATTGAGCAGTGGGCCAAACTGTATGAAGAGGAGTCTCCATCCCGTATGATTATTCAGTATATTCATGACAACTACTACTTGGTAAATCTGGTGGACAATGATTTCCCCCTTGAGAATTGCTTGTGGCAGGTTATAGAGGACACCTTTAAAGAGCATGATAGACCAACTGACCAGTGAGAATAAGCTGTATCCTGCTGATGTGCCTACTACCTCGTGGCTAAAGTGCAATTCAAATGGTTTTGAGATGGACTGTGCCATTTCACCCCCCTTCTGTCCGTAAATTTGAATGCTCCAGTTATGTTTTAAAGGATTCCTCAGGCCTATGACACACAAGGCATTTCTCTGCGGTCAGAAGCCCCAAATGCAACCATGCACTTGTGTGTGGAAAAGTAACATGCTGAATAATACACACTGTGTGCCATAAGCCTTACTGTATAGCACTATACTGTCAAAAATTTAGTATTAATTATAGGAATACTGTCTTCTGAATTGCACAAATATGAACATTAAAAGATTGAACACTTCAGGTAAAACCTCAGTGTAAAAAAATGAGGTCTCCCCTCAGAATCATTTTTATATCTAGTTTGGTCTCCAGAATTAGGAGATCAGCAATTAGTGTCTTTTTAATTAATGCTCTCCAGACGTCCACCTTCTGTTTTGTATGTTTTTAACTTATTTTTAACTAGGACTTTAAAACAGGAAATTCGGATTTTATGTTTTGGCCTTTACGGCAGCAGTGCTTGTTTTGAATAGAAGAGCCTACTGGAGTTTCCTTAACTTGTATTCCATGGACTTTAAAGTATGTAATTATGTGGGCTCTGTTTCACTACCAGAAATATAGACATTCATAAAACTAAGGTTAATTACTCTGAATGAGCAACACTAAAAACTCTGTATTTTTGTATACATATCAATAATGTATAGTACAGATCAATAAATATTTTAATTTTACCTTGAGCCACCATTTTGTGATGTTTTCTGTACTCCTTTACAGAACACACTGGATAGCAGGGAGCAAAACAAAAAGTGGGTCTAACATGCCATTTGCTTGGTTTGTTGTGAGGAAGGTGACTCACGAGCCAGACGAATAGTCTGTAGTACTGTACTTTAAAAAAAAATTTTTGTAACAAAAACCCAAATCATCATGTAAAGTATTAATAGCAGCAGCAGAAAATTATGTGATAATGTGATGCATATCCACATGGTGAACAATTTAGGCACTTTTGGAAAGTTCCAGGAAAAATAAATTGAAACACAATTTGTACAGGTGTGTGCCTATTCTTGGTAACATAAAAAAAATTGTGCGTGTGGGTAGGGGATCCCTTATCCAGGAAGCTCCGAATTATGGAGGCATCACCCATAGACTCCATTTTCTATAAATCAGGGGTGTCCAACCTTTTGGCTTCGCTGGGCCACATTGGAAAAACAAAAATTGTCTGGGGCCCCACATGAAATACACAATCACTTTTGATTTGTAAAAGTAAAGAAAATACAAAAAAGAGAACTACAATACCAGTTGGATAACCAAATGGAGCTATACACTGGAATATGGGACGCCTGGATATTAAATAGATTTATTATTACAAACTGGGCAATGGGCAGAGTCCCCCTCATCCTATATCCTTTGCAACATGACGTTTCCTCGGGAACTGAGAGTTTCAAGCTGGGCCGCATTCATATCCATCCTGGATCAATCGGGCCGCAGGTTGGACACCCCTGATCTGAATAATCCAAATTTTTAAAAATGATTTCTTTTATCTCTGTAAAAATAAAACAGTACCTTGTACTTGATCCAAACTAAGATATAATTAATCCTTATTGGATTATTTAATGTTTACATGATTTTCTAGTAGATTTAAGACATGAATATTTAAATTACAGAAAGATCCATTATACGTATCTTTCTGTAATTTGGATCTCCATACCTTTAGTCTACTACAAAATCATGTAAACATTAAATAAACCTTATAGGCTTGTTTTGCTCCCAATAAGTATTAAATATATCTGTTAGGATCAAGTACAAACTACTGTTTTATTATTACAGAGAAAAATATAAAGTGTTTAAAAAATTGGATAAAATATATAATGTTCAAATTATTTTTTAGTAGACTTAAAGTATGGTGATCCAAATTACGGAAAGACCCCTTATGCAGAAAACCCCAAGCATTTTGGATGACAGGTCCCCTACCTGTATATTAGAAGGTTTCATAAGAGGTAGAAAGTCAGAAAATACTAATTTGATCCAGAGACTGCACCATTTGCCCTCTTGGAATCAGAAACACTTCAGATAGAAGTTATTTTCCCCTTTCTCTGGATCAACTAGCAGTTTGTCAGGTTTTATTTTTTTTCCAGCCTAATCTACTATATGTTTGTAACATCTTAATTGTCAGGAAAATATTTTTCAGTCCTTGGACAATATTGCAGTCTCTCATCTCACATGTTCATGTGCTTTACTAACGTGTACTTGGGCCCCCCATGGTGCACACACACCTTCAACAATCCACCACATTAGAACCACTACTAAACTTTCCTTCCCAATTCAGAAAGACCTTGGGGCATAATTATTAACACTGGAGACAAGCATCACCAGTGATAACGTATAACCGCATCACATACATTCCTTCTTTGCCATTTTCAATGCTTACTGCTGTGTGGCCCTTCAGAATCTCTAAAAACAAATACTTTCCAACCCTTTTGCCTTTGGAGAGCAGTATCTATTACATCCTCATCCATATTATAATATCATTATACTTATTCACTTTTTTTTAATATAAAGAGAGATTTTTGTACTTACCGTTAAATATTTTTCTCTTGTCCTATATTGGGGGACACAGGCACCATGGGGATGAAGATCCTGCAGCTGGAGATGGACACTATGTTGCAAAATATGACTCCTCCTCCTGCTCTGGGCTTCATCCCCTGCCTCCTCCTATTACCCTCAGTTTCGACCGAAGAAGGAGCAAAACAGCCCAAAACAGAAGCGAAATCAAGAATAACACCCTCTTAAAACAGAAAAAACTTTTAATAGAAGAGAACGAACAACTCAATATGAAAAAACGTCACGGCAGCCGTGAAAACAGTGTCAGAATAGGGAGAGAAAGCCTGTGTCCCCCAATATAGGACAAGAGAAAAAGATTTAACGGTAAGTACAAAAATCTCTCTCTTGCCTAATTGGGGGACACAGGCACCATGGGGATGTCCCAAAGCGCCCCCAACGGTGGGACACTGTATAGCAGGTGTCTAGCTAATAACAGCTCTGAGCACCTTCCTCCCAAAGGCAGCTTCGGCTGAAGCATGCGTGTGGAGCCTGTAGAATTGAGTGAAGGTATGTAGTGATGCCCATGTGGCCGCTTTACAGATCTGATCCGCTGAAGCTTGGTGACGGAAAGTGCTGAGAGAGCGTGTAGAATGAGCTCTAACCTTGATCGGAGGATCCTTCCCCTTGACAGCATAGGCTCTGGAAATTATGGATCTGATCCATTTGGACAAGGTTGTCTTGGCGGCCTTGGTACCGCGTTTGGGGCCGTCGGGGATAATGAAAAGAGTGTCAGTTCTTCTAATGTTCTCTGTGGCTTTCAGATAGAATGAAATAGCTCTGACAACATCCAGTTTGTGGAGTTTGTTCTCAATCAGACCTTGTGGGTTTGGACACAAGGAAGGTACTACTATGTCCTGGTTCAAGTGGAATTCAGAGACCACCTTAGGTAAAAAGTCTGGAGTGGGTCTGAGAACGACTTTGTCTATGTGAATAACCGTGAAGGGCGATTTGCATGACAGTGCCGCAATCTCAGAAACTCTCCTAGCGGATGTGATTACCAAAAGGAACAACACCTTCTCGGTGAGCGTGGACAGAGGGATCTGTTCGAGTGGTTCGAAGGGTTCCTCCTGTAAGACAGCACCAAATTGAGGTCCCACGGAGGCACAGAGCAACGATACGGTGGAATGATTTTTTGGATTAAATGCCAGCTTACTCTGTAGGAAAATTGACAAGGCCGAAACCTGCACCTTCAGCGAACTTAGGGCTAAACCTTTAGTAAGGCCATCTTGCAAAAAGGAGAGGATCTCCCTGACTCTTGCCTGCTGAGGGTTGATATCTCTGTGTTCACACCATGATATGAAGGTTCTCCATACTCTGTGGTATATTTTCGCTGAGGCAGGTTTTCGTGCACGAAGCATGGTGGGAATTGCATCTGTAGGCGCTCCCAAATCTCGAAGAATCAAGGCTTCAAGAGCCATGCCGTTAAAGCCCAGAGACGAGAATTCAGGTGGACAACCGGACCCTGAGTGAGGAGGTCTGTCCGGTGAGGATGATGGAAGGGGTCGTCTGCCGCCATGGCGATTAAATCCGCGAACCAGGACCTTCGGGGCCAGAACGGAGCCACCAAGATGGTCTGAGTTCCTTCCCTTTTTATCTTTTTGATTACCTTCGGTAGAAGAGCCAGAGGGGGGAAGATGTAAACCCTGGAGAAGCGCCAAGGAATCACTAGGGCGTCTACTGCGTGAGCCAGGGGATCTAGGCTTCTTGAGACAAACGACCGAACCTGTCTGTTGGTCCTGGACGCCATGAGATCGATTTCTGGTAGACCCCACTTTGCCACAATTAGGCGGAACACGTCGTCCATTCCCCGTGATCGATCGTTTCTCTGCTCAGATAGTCCGCTAACCAATTGTCCACACCGGGTATGTGGACCGCTGATATCGCAGGAACGTTGTTCTCTGCCCACATTAGGATCTCTTGAGCTTCCCTGAGGGCCGTGAGACTTCTGGTTCCTCCTTGGTGATTTATGTAGGCTACTGCCGTCACGTTGTCGGACTGGATTCGCACAGGCTGACCCCGGAGTAATGATGCTGTGTGTTCGAGGGAGTAGCGTATCGCTCTGAGCTCCAGAAGGTTGATGGGTAGCCTCTTTTCCTCTTGAGTCCATAGGCCCTGTACTGTGGTTTGGTCTATGACTCCTCCCCACCCCCGTAGACTGGCATCTGTGGTTAGAATCTTCCAGTGATGGGGTGGGAAGGGTTTTCCCCCCGTCATCCGATGTGGTTTAAGCCACCAGTGTAGAGAGAGAAGTACTCGACTCGGAATGGATATCTTGCGATCGAGGTTGACTCGATCTCTGCGTTGGTGCAGAAGTATGGTGTGTTGAAGAGGTCTGGTGTGGGATTGAGCATACGGGATGGCAGGAAAGGAGGCGACCATCGTGCCTAGAGTCTGCATGGCTGATCGAAGGGGAATGCTGTTGGATCCCATGAGAGACCGAATTAGAGTCTGGAGGGTTCTGACTTTGTCCTGCGGTAGGAAGGCTCTCCCTTGTCTGGAGTCCAGGATTAGGCCCAGGTACTCTATTGATTGAGTCGGGTGTAGGTTCGACTTGTTGAAGTTGATCGTCCAGCCCAGAGAGGTCAGGGTCTGGAGGACTTGAGATGTGTGTGTAGGTGAGCTATAGGTGCGGAATGACCCTTGACAAGGAGATCGTCCAAATATGGGATAACGGTTATTCCCTGAGTCTGAGTTCCTCCAATGCTGCCGCCATGACCTTTGTGAAGGTGCGTGGAGCTGACGATAGGCCGAATGACAGGGCCACGAACTGCCAATGCTCTCCGTTCACAAAGAATCTGAGGAAGCCGTGATGAGCTGGGTGAATTGGTATATGAAGATATGCGTCCTTGATGTCGATGACTGTCATGAACTCGTTTTCTTCCATGGATGCTAGAACTGATTGTATTGACTCCATTTTGAAATGGCACTTTCTGACGAAAGGATTGAGATCCTTTAGGTCTAAGACAGGTCTGAGTGAACCGTCTTTTTTGGGAACCATGAATAGGTTGGAGTAGTAGCCCCTTCCCTTGGCGTTTGGTTGAACAGGTTGAATGGTGCCTGCCGCGGCCAGGTCCTGTATGATGGAGAGGAATTTGGTTCTGTCTGAGGCCTTGACCGGCAGTCTGGATACAAAAAGTCTGTGGGGGGGCGTTTGAGTGAAGTCTATCAAAAGTCCTTGTGATACCACCCGAAGAACCCACTGATCCTGAATCTTGTTGTTCCATACCTCTCAAAGGATTTGAGTCTGCCTCCTAAGGGTATCCCTTCGGGAGGGGGCACACCTTCATGCGGTGTGGGGTTTATCTTGTGAAGGCTTGGAGGTAGACTTGGATGAAGACCAAGGCTGTCTTTGTTTGCCCTGAAAGCGGGAGCGAAAGTTAGAGTTGGACTTGTCGGATTGCGTCTTTGACCTTTGTCCTTGTCTGAAAGGTCGAAAAAAGGGTCTCCTCTTGAAAGGAGGACTCTTGGGTCGGGTTTGGGGGAGTAGGGTGCTCTTGCCCCCAGTCGCCTGAGAGATGATCTTATCCAGTTCAGCCCCGAAGAGTAGTTTACCTTGGAAGGGTATGCTGACTAGGGAACGTTTGGATGTTAGGTCGGCGGACCATGATTTTAACCACAAAAATCTGCGAGCGGCTACGGATTGAGCTGAGGCTTGAGCAACCATCCGTTCTGCGTCTCCAGTGTATGTAGTGGCGTCTGCTATTTGGGAAAGTAAATTGTCGGTAGTTGGGTCTTCAGATCCGATGAGTTGTGCCACCTGTTCCACCCAGACCTCCATGGCCTTTGCCACCCAGGCGATAGCAAAGATGGGTCGGAAGGCTGAACCAGAAGCTGTGAAGGAGGATTTGCAGAAACCTTCTAGACGCTTGTCTATGGGGTCTTTGAATGCGGCCGCGTCAGCGACCGGAATGGTGGTATTCCTGGATAATCTGGAAACCGGAGGATCGACTGCTGGAGGTGAAGACCAGAGTTCAATGCACTCTTTAGGAAAGGGATAAGTCTGGGTGAATCGTTTGGAAAGCTGTACCCTGTGATCAGGGTTTTTTCCATTGGGACTTGATAATTTCGTCGAGCTGTTCGTATGCTGGGAATAAGCATGAGCTCTTCTTGTGTCTCTTAAAAATGTTCTTTGCTGGTTCGACCGAGGGAGAAGAGTCCTCTATGTTCAGTGTGTTTAGTATGGCTTGAATAAGGCCCTCTACTTCCCCTTGAGTTCTGGGAGTGTCTATGTCGAGATCAGGGTGGTCCTGATCAGAGTCGTCAGCGGATAGGACCTGACCGTCCTCGTCGGAGAGAGAAATTCCCCAGGGGAGTCTGGAGGAGAGGGAGCGTGACGTTTAGATGTCCCTGGGCGGTGTTGAGAATGGGAAGGTTGAGATAAATGCTCAAGAACCTTGTCTAAGGTCTCTGGGATGCGGGCCAAATGTTGAATGCCTGCAAGTGAGAGGGATATGGCCCTAAGAAGTTCAGGATCTGGATTTGCTGTAGGTAGTGGCAGTAAATCGGATTTTCTGCAGGCCCCACACAATGAATCAGCCGAGGTTGAATTAAATTTTGTTTTACAATTTGAACAGGCTAAAAAAGAAACCTGTGGGTGAGTTTGAGCTGAGGACTTGTTGGTCCTGGGCTCTTCTGACTTGTTAGCCATTTTGCTCCTTATCAGTGAAAATGGTAGGAATAGTTAGACAAAATCCCATAAAAAGCCCAATAATTTTTTTTTTTTTTTGAGGCAGGGGAGTCGGTCTCCTATAAGCCTAAGCAAGGGTATGGCCGTGAGGAAATCTCCTTGGCGAAGGGTAGCCTGCGGAGATAAGCAGAGGTATGAATGGAAGCCCTTTGGGTCCATGTACCCTATAATGCAGTAAACATAACATGCAGTAACATACATGCAGTAACAAAACATGCTCATATTTCCAGACTATAGCCAGATATCTGAGGCATAATAAATATATATTTATATTTATATATATATATATATATATATATATATATATATATATATATATATATATATATATTGGAGGACTTGCCTCTGAAGGCGCTATAAAAGAGCATGGAAGGGTGGCTGTACGCACTAAAAGCAACCAGGCATGTGGGGTGGTTAGCAAGTGATAGGAGAAGGGCGTTCCTATGAGAGTCCTGTAGCAGGGAGAGAGAGATAGCCATGGGTTAGGGGAGCGGATGAAGAGTACAAGGATTGTTATAAAAAATATCCGATGTGGAGCTAACCTGCTCAGTAGCTGTCTTGTACGTCGGAGCCGCATATAGAGCCTGCGCGTAGTGCAGGGTGCGTCTGGCGGGAAGGAGAGGTAGAGAGAGCGCGCCGGAAGTAGATGCGAAGGGCGGGTGGATGGGCGGTGGAACGTATATGCGTTTCACCAGAGAAATGGCGCATGCCCAATGGCGCCGGGATAATCAGAGTTGAACAGTCGGAAGTAGAGGCGAAGGGCGGGTGGAGGGATGGTGGAACGCATATGCGTTTCACCAGGGAAAATGGCGCATGTCTAAATGGCGCCAGGATAATAAGAATTGCGTCTGTGTGTAGAGGGGCGCATAATGTGAGAGGGTGACCAAGGGAGTAAAATACAATAAAGTACTCACCTAGGAAAAACGCCAGCTGATCTGTGCCCTGTGGAAGATTACCCCTGTGAATAAAAGACACACACATAAATATATATATGCACAGATGTGAAATATATATGTATATGTGTGCTATTATACACCCAGGTGGATGTATACCGCTGATGCAGACCTCCGTAGAGCAGGAAAACAGCGCAGGGGGTGAGGAGCAAGCCTGCAGACCTCCGGAGAGCGGGAAATCTAAAGGGCAGGTAGGTTGCAGCTGGAGAGGCGCTTGATTAAATCAGTGGCCCCTGAGTGTGGCGTGATCTTAGACCTGGGGCCCTGATCAGTGCTCCAGCCACTTAGAAGAAAAAACCGTGTCTTCTCCTTCTGAGGACACTAAAAGAAACTGAGGGTAATAGGAGGAGGCAGGGGATGAAGCCCAGAGCAGGAGGAGGAGTCATATTTTGCAACATAGTGTCCATCCCAGCTGCAGGATCTTCATCCCCATGGTGCCTGTGTCCCCCAATTAGGCAAGAGAAATTTAATTTTGGCTTCAGCTTTGTCAGCCACCAATGTCTGCCACGCTCCAGGCCCCTGGTGAAAAATTGTTGGCGGGACCCGGGCCAAACAGCATAATCTAAATCGGCCCCCGATCTCCGCCCATGCTGCAGTAGACAGGAGAGCAGCTGGAGAGGGGGGATTTCTAACAACTATAGAGAAAGCGGAGTTTTAACCTTGAAAGTAAGTTGGAGGTAAAACTTAGTCCCTCTGTAAAATGTATAATGAAGTAGTATAATCCAAGTCATGTAGAATCCAATGGAATGAACAAACGTAGTTCTGGCACTCAGTAGCACTTGCAATGGGGCAGGGCCGGACTGGCCTGACAGGACACCGGGAAAAAACCCGGTGGGCCCCGGCATTGGCAGGCCCTAGATCATCTAATTACAGTAGCAGACTGTATTTACGCAGCGGTTTTTTTTTTTTACAATTTTTTTTTTAAAAAAGGCACCTGCTGTACTGAGCTCCCTCCCCCTGTCCAATCCACTCACACTCGCACACTCATCCCCCTCCACCCACCGAAATGACAGGTGATCGCAGCATTGGTGGTTCAGTGGGCGCCTTTAAACTCTTTGTTCTGCGATCGATTTCTTCTCCTGGCTCAGGCCTGTGCTGCATGTGTGAAGTCTGTCTCTGTTATCTTGTGAGAGAGATAGACACGCACGAAGGCGCGCAGGCTCCTACCACAAATCTGAGCACAGAGAAGGAAAGCAATGTATAAATTATGGCTGTCCACCCACTAAACCACCAATGCTTCACTGAAGATAAGACCAAAACTTAAATCTTTAGAAGGCAAAAGAGAAACTAATGTGGGGGGAGCTGAAGTATGGAGAATAAGGAGAGCAAAGGACAGGAGAGAATGCCATGTAAGTAGCAGGACAGAAAAAAGTGTGGAATAGAAAGAGAGGGAGGTGCATATAGAAAAGTAATGATGTATAAAATAAAAAAGAAAAAGCTAAGAAAGGAAAATCTAATATGCTTGCAGAAAAGAAAAGGTGTGGAGGATAGAAATGGTAAAATAAAAGAGAGTAGACAGATCTAAAAGGTTGATAACAGGAAAGTGTTAAAACAGATAAATAGAAAAAAAGTGAATAGCATGCAGGAGAGGCAACTGAGTAACAGAAGGTGAGCTCCATACATATATATTTATGATGATATATTTATGATAATTGTGGGCCTAGATGTGTTACCAATTGTTGATGCAGCATGATTTTTAAGCACTGGTGGTGAAGAACTTAAAAGCCCAGACTGGCAATCTGTGATTTCTGGCAAATGCCAGAGGGGCTACTGTGGAGTTCCATAGACACCGACTATTTAGTGGGCTGGTGGGGGGGCTATTTGCGCCTCTGTGTAATTGTTATGGATTCCATTCCAGGACTGGGTATAACTGTACAATTATAATAAACCCACCTAGTTCCGGCCCTGGTCCTTGCTGCTTCTTGTGTCATCTGATTGGAGTACCAGTGCCCTGGTTAACTTTTTTTTTAGTATGTTCTAGAATGGCCAGTTCTAAGCAACATATCAATTGGTCGGCATTATTTTATAAATTGTTATATTGCTATTAATATTATATTTATTCATATTTATTTGCCTCTTCCTTGACTTTTTATTCAGTAGTTCTCCAGTTTGCAATTTCAGCAATCTAGTTGCTAGGGTTCAAATTCCTCTAGCAACCATGCACTGATTTGAATAAGAGACTGGGATATGAATAGGAGAGGCCTGAATAGAAGGATCAGTAATAAAAAGTAGCAATAACAATATAGTTGTAGCCTTACAGAGCATTTGAATTTAGATGGGGTCAGTGACTCCCATTTGAAAGCTGGAAAGAGTCAGAAGAAAAAGGCAAATAATTAACTATAAAAAATAAATAATGAAGACCAATTGAAAAGTTACTTAGAGTTGGTCATTCTATAAAATATTAAAAGTTAACTTAAAGGTGAACCACCCCTTTAATGAATAGGGGAGCTCCACTTCCACAGGTTCACTACTTAATCAGATTTATTTTTTTCTCAGAATTGCTTCTCTCTTGCCTCTGCCTTACTGCCAATTGTTCTCTTCATTGTCCATATTTTAGTGATCTTACTTGCTTGTCTGGGATCGATGGAGTACTCATTGGCCATTTCTACAGTGATTATACTGGCACAATATTATGCTAATATGCTAATTATCAATTTTTTGTAGTAAATGTAGCATACTGTTAGATCTGTGGTTAATATTCTGATTATCCATTTAATGCTGGCATGACTTAGTTATTTTTTTTTAATTTTTTTTTTTTAAATGGTTGTGGTATTTGGGAAGTGTGGCCAAAAAATGGTTATTGCTTCACCAAAATTACGCGCTCCAGAAGATTGGGATCCCACCACTAAGATTTTTGCCCAGGGCCCACCAAGGCCTTAAAACAGCCCTGCATATGGTCAGTCAATGCCTCTGTTTTTATATTATTCAAAGCTGTATGATTGTGCTGACTACTGGTGCACTTTCCTGTCAAAGCCATATCATGTAAAATAACTGTGCTACGAGCCATCGTGTTATGACTTCTGGGGGTATTTTTGCCGTATTATACATGGAACTGCCACTGTGCAGCAGTCTGTTGCTGGGTGAGGAAAAAGCAGAGAAAAGGATTTTTTTACCTCCTAAAACTGTATTGATAAGTGAATCTGACCTGTTTCATTTCACCAAAAATATTGGTACACCGGAGGTGCGGGCCCTTGAAATCAGGTTTCCTGGTGGGCCCCAGGTACCCCAATCCGACACTGAAATGGGGAAGATTCCCTACGTGGGGTATAGCTGGCACCACTAGGAGGCAGGACACAATAAAAAAAAATAGTAACTTGATCCCTCCTCCTCCTGCTGTACCAGGAGGGATCAAGTTACTATTTTTTTTATTGTGTCCTGCCTCCTAGTGGTGCCAGCTATATCCCACGTATACCCCTCTGTAAGCAGAGACACTCAGTTTTGTTGTGTCCTCAGGAGTTTAGGACCGGCATTCAGGAGTATTTTAGTATTTATTTTGCTCTTTTTATTTCATTACAATTCCTTCACATTATATGGAGCTGGACAGCTGCACTGAGTAGTCTGATCCATTGTCACCGGGTCTCTTGTGCTCTGCACTGACCATCCAGCATTGATTCCCTCCCTCTGTTGTCCAGAGTGAGGATGCACTGGCCGGGACACAGGGCTGAGTTATAGGCAGTTCCATCCTGTGGCTAGGGTTGCCACCTTTATTAAAAAATGTTACCGGCCAGTGGGGGGCGGGCACCAAAAGGGGGTGGTCCGTGATGCTAAAAAGGGGCGGAGCTACGCGATGTACCGCAAAAGGGGTGGAGCAACATCGCACAGCGCTGGAAAAAAGGTAAGTTCTTTGCGAATTGGGGGCAGGCCAGGGGCTTTTTTTTTAAAGGGTATTACAAATTACCGGCAATTGCATTGCCGGCAAATTTGTAATACCGGCCCCGGCCTTGGCAGGTGTTTTACCGGCTAGGCCGGTAAAAACCGGCCGGGTGGCAACTCTACCTGTGGCTGATTCCTCCTTATATGCCTCCAGAATCCTTAGACTAGCACTCTGGGAACTCCTGCCGTGGCTCATATATCCTTAATAGCCAGCCTATTCACTCTCTGAGCACCCTCCCCCTCTTCAAAATCCATCTGCCTTTATAGCACAGTAGTATAGGAGACTGTTGCAACCTGCAGGTCACTAGTTCAGACACAGGCAGTATGTTAAACAGCCTCCACCAAACACACAGGCAGGCAATGGGAATGGCAATTATGTTTCCTACTGTCCTCATTGTCAGCAGCGCAAGAGAGACACCGGGCTGTCTTTCACTCTACCTGGGGAGGCAACGGCTCGGCCAGATTTTGCGCTTACTGTACGCCCATTGATTCTGGAGGAGGTTCCTCTTCCGGCGACGCTCCAGTCTCCATTACTAGCAGACTCACCATGCTGGGCGGAGCTCTTCCCCAGCTTCTCTGCAGCGCAGCCCCCCGTTTTTTCTTACAACACAACAGGGCAGTACTTCTGACACAGTGGGGTTTTTAGCTATTGCCACTGTTCTAATTACTGCCTTATCAGGCTTCTACTTTCCTCCAAGGCTTTGCACTCAGCAGTACCCTGGGGAGGCTTTTTAAGTTTATGTATACATATATATAACCTACATTATATATATTGTTAACTTGATTCCTCTCTTATAGGAACAGCTTGTGTACACCATGTCTGAAGGTACAGGTGATAACCGATGCAGAAGTAGCTGGCCTGGAAAAAGGTTAAGTATTTAGCTTGTGCCAAGTGCCGCAAACGCCTGCCATCTGGTCACAAGGACCCTCTGTGTTCCATGTGCAAGCCACCTGAGGCCGTTTCTGAAACTTCAGAACTCCGTCCTCAGGTAAGCCAAGCCTCCCATGTGGACCCATCAGGCCAGCCCCGGGACTCCTCACCCCTGGACCCACAGCCTCTCCCAGAATGGGCATTTCCGCTTGCCACCGGCATTCCTAAATTGGCTCTCTGCTAGCGCGGCTAGATAATCATTGGCCTAAGCCTGCAAAACGTAGAGAGCCCCCCTCTCCTTCCGAGGATGAGTGTGAGACGGAGTCCATTACTACTTCTCCCCTGCTACCTGACTCCGAGGACAATCCGGCCCTGTCTGATGGTGAACTATCTCACAGTTCCGACCGAGAGGAAGAGGACTCTCCTCCGAGTGTAGAACAGAAAAGGATCGTCACACAGGCATTCAAATTGCAGTGTTACCTGCTCGTTTATTGTGCAGTCCGACAATAAACGAGCAGGTAACACTGCAATTTGAATGCCTGTGTGCCGATCCTTTTCTGTTCTACACTTGGAGGAGAGTCCTCTTCCTCTCGGTCGGAACTGTGAGATCGTTCACTATCAGACAGGGCCGGATCGTCCTCGGAGTCAGGCAGCAGGGGAGAAGTAGTAATGGACTTTGAATGCCTGTGTGCCGATCCTTTTCTGTTCTACACATATGTGAGGCTGCCGGATCCTTTGGGATTGTGCACCGGGCTGATCTGGTGAAGGGTGTGCGTTGGTTCCTTCTACTTTGGTGAGACTCTCCTCCGAGGCCATTGATTCCCTCATCTCCTCAGTATTAGAGACCCTTCTCTTACAGGAGCCTGGACCTAGTTCCAGTACTTCCACCACCTTGTTTAAGAGCCACAGCAGGTCCTCACCTTCCTTTCCCTCTCATGCTCAACTCGAGCAAATTATCCAACAGGAATGGGACAAGCCAGAGAGACATTTCAAGGCTAACCGCCGTTTTCTCAAACTATATCCTTTTCCACAGGATCTAACGGAAAAGTGGACCTCCCCACCTTCAGAGGACGCGCCTGTCTCTCGACTATCCAAGGACACTGCCTTACCAGTTCCTAATGCAGCCTCCTTCAAAGGACTCCATGGACAAGAAGCTTGAGGGCATTCTACTTTCCCTCTTCTCTGCTTCAGGTACCTCCGGCCGGCCGGTTCTAGCCTCGGCTTGAGTAAGTAGAGCCGTCCAATCTTGGTCGGACTCCTTATGCCGAGCGATTGCCACAGGGGTCCCCCGTGAAGAACTCATTTGGCCTCGCAAATCAAAGAGGCTAATGACTACCTATGTGAGCCTCCCTCGATGCGCTGCAGGTGATTAGCAGAACTTCAGCCGACTTCACTTGTCGGCTCGCAGATCTCTCTGGATGAAGCTGTGGACCGCGGACTTGTCTTCAAAAAAGTCTTTCACCTCAATTCCATTCAAGGGAAAACTCCTCTTCGGTCCAGACCTGGACAAGATCATCAGCCAGGCCACCGGGGTTAAGAGTACTCTACTCCCACAACCAAAATCTCGCCCCTCCTTTCGTCAGAACCGGGGGGGTTTTTTCGCGGCTCCCAGCACAAGGGCGTGAGATTGTCTCCTCCCCAACACTCCACCACCGGCAGAGGACGCTTCAGTGGAAAGTCCAGGTCATCCTGGCAGTCCCGCAAGCAAGCCCACGTCTGCATGACTCACCCCATCTTCCCTCTGGCGACTCAGCCGTAGGGGGGGGAGACTTTGCAGGTTTGCAGACTCCTGGAAGAATCTGACTCAAGACGCCTGGGTACACATGGTCGTGAGTCAGGGTTACCACCTAGAATTCACTTCGCCCCGCCGGTTCTTCATGTCCAGATATCCTCAGGGGCATCAAAGGGCTCAGGCGCTGCACGACGCGATCGACAAGCCTATCCGTTCACAGGTCGGATAGAGATTCCAAGGCTGTTACTGGAACTTGTTTGTAGTTCCCAAGAAGGATGGATCTGTTCGGCCAATCCTGGACCTCAAGGAATACATTCATTCGACTGCGAAGGTTCAAGATGGAATCCCTCAGGTCTGTCATTGCGGTCATGTCCCCAGGCCAATTCCTGGCTTCTCTGGGCATAAAGGACGCCTATCTTCATGTCCCAATTTTCCGTCCCCATCAGAGATTCTTGCGATTTGCCTTCCAAAATCGCCACTTCCAATTCACGGCCCTTCCCTTCAGCCCCTCGTGTCTTTACCAAGATCATGTTGGTGGCCACTGCTTTAATCCGCACCTGGGGGATCTCCATAACTCCTTATCTGGACGATCTCCTGATCAAGGCACCTTCCTTCGCACAGGCCCAGCAATAGTTGCACTTCACTATGGTTTGGTTACAGGAGTTGGGTTGGTTCATCAACCTGGACAAGTCATCGTTAACCCCGAGCCAATCCATGGTTTCCTCGGGATGCAGTTCAACACCCAGAAACAAACTGTCCCAGCGACAAGGTCCAGCATCTATGGACCCTCGTGCGGTCTGTCCTCTCAAAATCATCCCACACCCGGAGACTCTACATGAAGGTGTTGGGAGTCACGGTTTCGACGGTAGAAGCAGTACCTTTCACCTAGCATCACCTCAGGGAGCTTCAGTGGAATATTCTTGCAGCCTGGAGGTGCAAATCCCTTCTCCTGGAATTTCGTCTATCCCGCAGGACTCGAGTCTCTCTTCTCTGGTGGATGCAAACCAGTCACCTGACATGGGGCAGACCCCTAGGGGATCCACAATGGCGACTGCTCACCACAGATGCAAGCCTCTCCAGGTGGGGATCAGTGCTGGAGGGTAGGTCAGCGCAGGGTCGCTGGTCTATTTTGGAACAACATCTTCACATCAACCTTCTCGAGATACGGGGCAGACCCCTAGGGGATACACAATGGCGACTGCTCACCACAGATGCAAGCTTCTCCGGTTGGGGATCAGTGCTGGAGGGTTAGTCAGTGCAGGGTCACTGGTCTCTATCAGAACAACGTCTTCACATCAACCTTCTCGAGATACGGGCAATCCGACTCGCCTGTCAGCCATCTTCATTCCAGGTCTCTTCTTCCTCTCATTCCAAGAACGATCAAGAAGCTTCAGAGAGAACACACTACTCTCATCCTCATAGCTCCAAGATGGCCCCATCGATCCTGGGTCTCGGATCTAGTACATCTCTCAGTAGAGGAACCTTGGACTCATCCCGGACCTTCTCTCTCAGGGTCCAATCCTTGTCCTGCCAACCTCAATTTGATGGTGTGGCTACTGAAACCGCTATCCTGAGACGGAAGGGGTTCTCTGACGCTGTCATTCTACCATGCGTGCAGCCCGCAAACCGGTCTCCGCCAAGACGCACCATCGGGTCCGGTCCACTTACCATCGGTGGTTCCAACATAATGGTTTCAGTTCACTGAAGTTTTCCACTCCACACCTTCTGGTCTTTTTACAGGAGGGACTGTCCTTGGACATGTCCCTCGGGTCGCTGAGATCTCTCGGCACTTTCCATCCTGTTCCAAAGACGTCTCACATTGCTCCCCGATGTTAAGCTCTTTCTTTAGGGAGTGGCCCACGTAAAGCCCCCAGTACGTTCACCAGTGCCCAATTGGGACATAACCCTAGTCCTACGTGCCCTGTAACGCGCTCCCTTTGAGCCCATGGATTCTATTCCACTTCAGTGGCTCACATGGAAAACCGTTTTTCTGCTGGCTATTGCCTCAGCACGGAGAATATCTGAGATCTCTGCCCTCTCCTGTAGATCTCATCTGTTGACCTTCCACAACAACTGGGCAGTACTTCATACTTCTCCCTCTATTCTTCCCAAGGTGGTTTCCACTTTCCACCTCAACCAGGAAATTACGATTCCTACCTTCTGCCCATCCCTTTCCATTGGGAAGGAAGTGGCACTGCACACCCTCGACCCCGTTAGGGCCCTCAAGTTTTACCTGCACCGGGTCGAGGACATCCGTCAATTGGACTCTTTGTTCATCCTTCCCTCAGACCCTCTCAGGGGCACACCAGCTACTAAGAATACCATATCCCGCTGGATAAAACAGGCCATCCAGAGATCCTATTCATCATAGGGTCAGGTTCCCCCAGACTCAATCAGGGCACATTCCACCAGAGGAATGAGTATGTCCTGGGCTTTTCTAAATCAAGCCTCAGCGGAACAATTGTGCAAGGCTGCAACGTGGACTTCAATCCATACTTTTGCCAGATTTTACCAGTTTGGCACCTTTGTGGCATCTGACACCCCCTATGGCAGGAAGGTACTTCAGGCTGCAGTGGCTGGGTCCACGTAGGCCTCTACTTCCCGCCCTTGATTCAGGGGACAGCTTTGGTACGTCCCCACTGTCCCCAAGCAGACCTGGAGAAAAGGAGATTTTGTGTACATCACTTGGGGGACACAGGGCTTCCCTCCCTGGATAGAGGCCTTCTCTTGGCTTCAGACTTGGTTGACTCAACCATCTGTTCTTCTTGTAATTAGTAATCAGTTTTTCTGTTGATTATAAATAACCTCCTGTTTCTCCTTTGGTACGAACTGAGTGTCTCTGCCTACAGAGGAGGGGTATAGCAGGAGGAGGAGGGATCAAGTTTCTATTTTTTTATTGTGTCCTGCCTCCTAGTGGTGCCAGCTATACCCCACTGTCCCTGTGTCTCCCAAGCAACGAAGAGAAAAAGATTTAACAGTGAGTACACAAAATCTCCTTTTTTGTTTATCATGTAGAATCCAAGTCATGTAGGACTGACCAAGCAGGGGATGACTGATGTAGTTGGCCAGCATGTATATATTGCAATATATGGACAAACCATCCCTACACTACAAGGAAAGTAAGATTACCAAAGATTTTCGTTTGGGAGTCATCCACCAATGGAGGCACAATAGCATCACCCATAGCATAGGTTCTTCATGCACGTCTTCTTTTTAATTAAATAACTGAACTTTTACCCTGCTGGCTTTGCCAGAATGTTCGAAGACTCCTGGAATGCAAACAATGCATTGTTGAATGTGGTTCTACTCCGTTCAAATCTCACGCTAGAATCCATTATCGCTGGCCTCTCCCACAATGTGCAAAATGCACACACATCCACATCAGCAGTAAAGTAAGATGGTATATATAGTATATGGTGATTATAAAGTCTTTTATTCTTAACATTTCTTTAAATCCATCAAAATGCCAATATATTACAGAAATATGTTAACATTAAATGTGTTTATATATATATATATATATATATATATATATATATATATATTCATCCTGTTCACAGTTTATACAGTTGAAAGGTTAGCAAGTATGCCTTATTGAACAAAAAATCTGTCTAAAAATACAAAACCAAAGAAGTTGTAGGAACATCCAACATTTGTCACAGAGAATAGGATTGCCTCGCATCTGAAGTGATAGCGAGACTTTTTTCTTTTTTCTAACCTCCTTCCAATATATGAATTAAAAATATATAGATCTAATTTTGAACACAACAGCTATTTAACTTTTATAGACCATGGATACTGTTGTTGTCTCCTCTTTTTGACTTAAACAGGAATGGTCCCCCTCACATGTTTTACTAGTTCTGCTCCCTGAGAACATAAGGCATTTATAGCCTAGGGATCAGACAAGTATTACAACTTCAGACCTTGCTTCTGTTTTTTGCATTCTTTTGGTCACAGTTATTTTTTATGATCACAGTATTTTTATGCGGTTTATTTTTAATATGCGCGGGATGGCAATTTATCTTGGTCAGCTGGAGGATCCACATGATCGATGGACTGGTAGGAGCTGCGATCTCGGGAAACTGTAATGAATCCTATGGAGAGATATATTTACCAAATATTGTTACTTAATTAAAGCTTTTGATTCAACGTTTTAAAGAAGTATACCAAATCAGTGGGTTTAATATAGAACACTTATTATGTGACAGCACAGATTTTTATTAGGAGAAACCAATGGGCACTGTGTGTATGCCCTCCAGTTGCACAAGACACCAAATCAGTTTCTTCTGAACTGGTCCAATATAAGGATATATGGTTCACCACTAACTACAAAAAGATTTGCAAAACAGCAGCAGAAAGACATTTACACAAATACACAGGCATGGGATTGTTAAATCCAGAGAGCTCTGACTGACAGGATGGCTATCCAATGTAAGCATGTATGTTTCCCCACCAGTGATTTGCATTTTAGCCAATGGGAAGGAAACAAGGAATGTCTTGTCACTCACGGTAGTGAAGATTTATCACAAGTAACAAAACATCCCATGTGTCATTATCCTTAGCCCAGCAGACAAACAATACTGCCTGCACTCAATAGTAAAATCCAGGTCCCACTGGGACACATTCAGTTACATTGAGTAGGAGAAACAAAAGCCTGCCAGAAAGCAGTTCCATCCTAAAGTGCTGGCTCTTTCTGAAAGCACATGACCAAGCAAAATGACCTGAGATGGCTGCCTACACACTAATATTACAACTAAAAAAATACACTTGCTGGTTCAGGAATTAAATTTTATATTATAGAGTGAATTATTTGCTGGGTAAACAGTGTAATTAAGAAATAAAAATTGCATCATAAAAATCATGACAGAATTTCTTTTAATCTACCACAGGTATAATGAGTAAGTGATTCTGTTTTTTCTTATGGGACAATGTCTAAACAAAAAAAAGGCACCAAAGGTCATGAAAAAAACATATTACAAACATACTTTTACCTGACCTGTCTCATGATCCATCATTCAATACAGTAACTGCATTAATATTTCACTAAAGTGTAACTAGAGTTTATTCAGGCATACCCAGCTTGTCTAAAGTGAAGAGAAATAGGCACTCCTCTTTCAGAGAACACAATGAATTTGTACGGTCACTGGAGGACAACTATTTTTGACTCATTGACTGTAACTATAAGAAAGCACATTAGTTCTCACTTACCTAGATTGACAAAGAACTCTCCCCCTCGCTCACGATACATATGATACATGAAGAAGCAAGACAATGGTTTGAGAAGCAGGCTTAAAATGCCCATGCCAGAACTAAAGCGAAACAAATCTCGAAGAGGTCCTGATTCAGAGGCTTTCTCTGCTCCAGCAAAGTACAGTGCAAAAAGAAGGATATCCGTCAAAACAGTCAGTAAGAGGCCAACAAAAAACTGAAAGAGGAAAACATTCCGTTATCCAAATCTGAGATGCATTTTCAGTATACTTTTTAGGAATATGTTTTACCTACCATAAAAATTGCATCAGCAGAGTCCCTCTGTGCAATTGCCCAAACTCCCATTGCCAGTACTGTTATGTTTGCCAAACCATAGGCTCTAGGAAGCCAATCAATCATGCATGCACTGCCAAACAAAGAAAACGTGAATATTATAGGAAAACTCTACCCCAAAATGAAAAGCAACAGATAGTTTATATCGTATTAAGTATGGAACATTTTGCTCTCATTAGATAGCTTTTAGACTCTCATTTCTCATTTAGTTTTACAGTATTTGGTATTTCAATAGGCTCTCATGCTTAACATATTTTGGCCCACAAATGAACAAATACAAAAAGTATTATAATCTCTGGATTATCCCTCTTTTACCATAAAGTATAAATTACACACACACACACGATACAGAGCTATTTATTAAGTCTAGGTTATTTGACACAAGTGCATAAATACTTAAAAGGGCAGTACACAACATCAATTTTGTTTTTTTGAACATGATGTTTAGTTTGATAAAACATACATTATCTCATTCTCAACCTTTTATTTTTTTTTATAAAATCCTTTTTAAGCAATGATTTATTACCAGATATATTGCGAGTTTGCTATTGTCCTTTCCTGTTACAATAGTTAATATTGCGAGTTTGTCCTTTCCTGTTACAATAGTTAAAATAGCGCATACTTCCTACAATTCACTTTAAGAGCTACACACATCAGGGTTTTAACTGCCACTGTGGTGTGAAGGGAAAAAAAACTCATCTTAAAATGCCCATGTGCCTGTCAAACTTCTGATAAGCACTGACAAAAAGGGATATACCTGATGCATACACCTAGTGGCTGATGTCAGAATAGCAACTAGCAGGAGATCTATAAGATATACAAATCTCTATTGTTGCAGTAGCTGTTTGAAAGAAATTCAATGAAATTGAAAGTAATTGATTGATTGTGCTGGATGTTTCTGCAAACACAGGATTATGAACAATTAACTGGCATGGTTGCCCTCACACCAGAAAACAACCAACTTCATTATGTTTTAACATTTCAAATAGTAAGATAATTTATACTTGTTATTTGTATAGCTGCAGATTTTTTTCCAGGTTCAGATTAGACAAATGTTAAAACTTCCTCCTTGTAAAACATGTATATTAAAATAGAGGCTATTTCTTGATGAGATTTTGATCAGATTAGAGTTTATGTATGACTGGCTTTAACCAGGGATGCCTTTGAAATAGTTGGCCATCTTGAATATATTACAATATATGGACAAACAATCCATTTTTGTTTAAATGGGAGGACATTTTTAGCAGCTTCCTAAATGTACTGATATGGGTACATATGTATATTATAATGTATAATACATAATATGGCAGCCCTCCACCACCTTTTGTCTTTCTTCCCATGACTCCGTAAACAATGTCACAAGGAGAGATTATGAGCAGCTTGTCACTTGTGGCTGGCCGTCTAGATTCCTACCGGCAAGTGATTGCCCCGTGCTTGGAGAGGACTACCATAAAAGTAAAAGGGGAGGATGATTAATGGCAAGTGTTATGACCCTACATCCAAATCTGTAAATTGATGTGATCTGCAAAACATTGTAAATCTTGTAGTGTCTTATAGCTGGCAGAGGTAGTGTACATACTATTACAAATTATACATACTACATATTAAATCTGCACATTCCCATGGGCCCGAAGGGTGGATAATGTTATTACTGCATTGCTGCTATGGTACATAGAAAGCAAAGTACAAAAGATGAAGGCCCAATGCATTTTTTTCCCAGGAAAAATGATGAAGATAGACGTGATAAAGATAAATCAAGCTCCATGGTTTATTTCCCTATGCACTGTTCTACAGGAAAGCATGGAGGGTTAATCAGTAACAGAGAAGAATACTTACAATACTGTCAGCAGCCAGTGTGTGAACACAATTGCCTGTAGAAATAGGAAACATGTGATATATTCATGATTAAAATCTCTATACTATTTCAAGAATGTCATAAATAACAATAATGAATTAGCTGAACCATTTTATGTAAACTGTAGAGCCATAAATTACTGCTAGACTGTTACCAATAGCATCCAATTGCTAAAAACACTATTCATTATTATAATGCATATATGGTGCCAGCATGCAAGGGCAATGGCACACAAAGATTTGTCTGTAGTAAAAATGTGGGCAACAAATCTCCCGAAAGCATTTAACTGCAGGTGACAAATTTCCCAGTGTGTCATTGCCCTAAAGTCTTTCAGCCAGGCATGGAATGACTGACATAGGTCATTGGCCAGGTGTAGGGAAATGACAGGAGACTAGAAAAGATGAACTAGCAGACAATTGCAGCACTAAATAATCAGAGGAAATTCAGGGCAATGGTACACAGAAATTTCATTGCGAGGCAACTTCAGAAAAACCAAGCGCCTCGTAAGTTTTACCACCGACGATTTACATTATTGGCGGTGGAAAAGCATTTTGAGTAATTTTTAGAGGAAATTTATCATGGGTTACTAAACTCTTCATGTGCCATTGCCCTCAACCTTGCAGCAGGATGTACAGTAAGTCTAGATATCTTTTCTCCCAGATGCTCAGGGCAGTAATTCTTCAAATCAGGTTAATAAAAAAACCTTTTAATTTTCCATTAATTATGCACTGTAGAGAATGTAGCTGTCTCTCCAGAGTGCAAGTGTGAAAGGTGGATTAATGGGGTCTGCTTGGAGTGTATTTTTTTTTCCAGTGAAACACCACATGGAGGAATTCTAGTGCACACTTACAAATTTTGCTTCAAAACTGTACCAGGAGAAAAGCTATATAGTACAGGTATGGGATCCGTTATCCGGAAACCCGTCATCCAGAAAGCTCCGAATTACAAAAAAGCTGTCTCCCATAGACTCCATTATAATCAAATAATCCAAATTTTTAAAAAATTATTACATTTTTCTGTGACAATAAAACAGTACCTTGTACTTGATCCAAACTAAGATATAATTAATCCTTATTGGAAGCAAATCCAGCCTATTGGGTTTATTTAATGTTTACATGATTTTCTAGTAGACTTAAGGTATGAAGATCCATTATCTGGAAAATCACAAAATGTTCAACAACGTTTTCTTTGCTTCTGTTAAAAAATGTTCTATGTCATTTTAAAAAATCAAGTAATGAACCGTATTTGTGCACTAAAAATGTAGCAAAAGGCAGGCACCAATCTGGAACCTCAAAAGTGTAATCCGGGAGTTCATAGTTTAAATTATACAAATTTTATTTTACATTATGTTAAAAACAATAGCCTTACTCATTTAGTGTCGCCTAGAGCCGCTTAAAGGTGAAGGAAAGCTACCGAAGCAGTTTATTGCCAATAGATTAACCACAAAAGTGCAATAACACTATATTTATTGTGTAGAATGCTTTACTATACCTGAGTAAACAGCTCTAGAAGCTCTCTCTGTTTGTTCAGGGTAGTAGCTGCCATATTACCTTGGTGTGACATCACTTCCTGCCCGATTATCTCCCTGCTGACTTATAGCTATGGGTTCATATTACAGCAGGGAGGGGAGGAGGAGAGAGGAGCAAACTAAGCATGCTCAAGCCCTAGAGGTTTAAACCAGGAAGTCTGACACAAAATCCCATGTATAAACAATAGAAGGAAAGAAATGTGGTGTTTCCTTTGACAGATGACTCAGAGCAGCATTACTTTGAGTGTTTACTGGTGTATTTATATAGACCTTTCTAATAAAGCTTACTTAATTTTAGCCTTTACTTCTCTTAGCAAAACAAAACATGCAACGCTTAACATAATGTAAAATAAAATGTGTATTATTTAAACTACAGTCTCCTGGATTCCACTTTTGAGGTTCTGGATTGGTGCCTGCCTGACACTACATTTTTCATGGTTTACTTCACTTGCTGAAGTTCCGAGACATGAGCACGCAGACCCACCGTTGACAGCGGTAAGCTTTTAAGCACAGTCCAGTGAACTCAGCTTCTCATGTCATTACATAGTTACAAAATTAAATTGGGTTGAAAAAAGACAAAGTCCATCAAGTTCAACCCCTCCAAATGAAAACCCAGCATCCATACACACACCCCTCCCTACTTGTAATTAAATTCTATATACCCATACCTATACTAACTATAGAGCTTAGTATCACAATAGCCTTTGATATTATGTCTGTCCAAAAAATCATCCAAGCCATTTTTAAAGGCATTAACTGAATCAGCCATCACAACATCACTGTCCTGACTGTGAAGAACCCCCTACGTTGCTTCAAATGAAAGTTCTTTTCTTCTAGTCTAAAGGGGTGGCCTCTGGTACGGTGATCCACTTTATGGGTAAAAAGGTCCCCTGTGTCAGCGGGGGCCTGCGGCACCCACAGGGGGGTGTAGTAAGGATCAAGGAGGAAGTCCTTTTCCAGTGAGTCCAGGCAGGGTACAATTCAAGGGTAATCCAAAAGAGAGGTCAAGTTCAGGCACGGGTTCGAGATGGCAGGCAGCAAGGTTCAAATGTCAGGAAACAGGCAGAAGATCTATAACAGGAAAAACAGGCAAGCTGGGAGACCCAGGAACACAATATAATATTGAGCTATACTCGGGCATCAAACCCGGGTTTCCGGCGTCTTTTTAAGTTTGAATTTGGCGCCAAGCGCGTGACGTCACCGCGCCGGCGCTCCGGCGTACTTGCGCCCACGTGTAGTCCTGGGCGCCGCCATCTTGGATCCGCCGCGCCGGGGGAAAGGTAGGGAGCGCCGAGCGCTCATTGTGACAGTACCCCCTCCCCCACGGGGGGCCACCGGACCACCAGGACGAGGCTTCTGGGGAAACCGACTATGAAAGATATTCACAAGGCCGGGAGCATGCACATCCGAGTCCTTCTCCCAGGAGCATTCCTCAGGACCAAAGCCCTTCCATTGGATGAGGTACTGGAGAGATCACCTGGAGAGTCTAGAATCCAGAATCTTCTCGACTTCGTACTCTTGCTGGCCGTCCACGAGGATGGTAGAAGGAGGGGACTGACCAGAGGAGAAGTGATTGGACACTACAGGTTTCAACAAGGAAACATGGAACATGCTGGGAATCCGCATCTCAGGAGGTAGCTGCAGACGGACAGCCACAGGATTGATCAACTCGGAGATGGAGAAAGGACCCACGAATTTAGGACCCAACTTAGGAGATGGAACCTTCAGGCGGATATTCCTAGAAGAAAGCCAGACTTTATCACCAACCTGTAAGGAGAGGAAGGCTTTCTCCTACGATCAGCAAAGGTCTTGTGTACCAGGGAGCTCTTCTCCAAATTAGACTTAGTAGCAGTCCAGATGGCAGATATGTGAGCTGCATGATCTTCAGCAGCGGGAACGTCGGAGAGAAGAAAGTCCTGAGGAAAGGCTAGAGGATGCTGACCATATACAGACAGGAAAGGAGATCTTCCAGTAGAAGAGTGATTGGCATTGTTGTGAGCGAATTCCGCCCACGGAAGTAGATCTGACCAGTCGTCTTGGCAGAGGGAAACATGGTTTCTCAGAAACTGTTCCAGAGCTTGATTCACTCGCTCCGCTGCCCCATTGGTCTGAGGGTGATAGGCAGAGGAGAACTGAAGAGAAACCCCCAAAGACTTAACATAGGGAACGCCAAAATCTGGAGACAAACTGGGATCCCCTATCGGAGACAATTTCCACAGGGAAGCCATGTAGACGGAATATATGCTGTATGAAGAGAAGAGACAGTTCCACAGCAGAGGGGAGTTTCTTTAAGGGAATGAAGTGTGCCATCTTGCTGAAGCGGTCTATTACCACCCAAATGACAGTGTTCCCACAAGAGGGCGGCAGCTCCACAATGAAGTCAATACCCAAATGAGTCCATGGACGAGAGGGTACTGGTAGAGGTTGTAGAAGACCGCAGGGTCGAGAGTGGCTAGCCTTAGTGGTGGCACAAACAGTACAAGCTGCGACAAAGTCTCTGACATCCTTACGGATGGTCGGCCACCTGACTAGGCGCCGAAGGAGCTCAAGAGTCTTTTCTGAACCAGGATGACCGGCTTGTTTGGAGCTATGAGTCTGCTGGAGGATGGGAAGGCATAATTCAGGGGACACAAACACCATTCCAATGGGGGTATCTGGAGGAGCGGCAGACTGGCAAGACATGATTTGTTCAGCGAATTGGGGAAATACAGCATTGAAGATCCTGGATGGAGGGATGATAGGATCTTGCTCTATAGGAAGGCGGTCCTCTGGGGAGAAACTTCGAGACAGGGCATCTGCCTTCCGGTTCTTGGTCCCAGGACGATACGTCAGGACAAAATTGAAACGAGAGAAGAAGAGAGACCATCTTGCCTGACGGGGGTTTAGTCTCTTGAGGGATTGTATAAACTCTAAGTTCTTATGGTCAGTGTAAATCGTGACTGGATGAGGTGCGCCCTCCAAGAGATGACGCCATTCCACGAGAGCGAGTTTGATAGCCAGAAGCTCACGATTCCCAATGTCGTAATTCTGCTCAGCGTAGGAAAACTTCTTGGAGAAGTATGCACACGGATGGAGCTTACCATCTGCAGAATGTCTCTGGGAAAGGATAGCACCTGCCCCGACGTCAGAGGCATCAACTTCAATGAAGAAGGGTAGGTGAGGCTCAGGGTGCTGAAGAACTGAGGCAGAAATGAAGGCATCCTTCAGGGACTGAAAGGCTTCAAGAGCCACAGAAGGCCAACAATTGGGCTTCCCTCCTTTGCGGATGAGGGAGAGGATAGGAGCAATGCTAGAAGAAAAGCCTTTAATGAATTGGCGGTAATAGTTCGCAAAGCCTATGAACCTCTGGATCGCCTTGGTACTCTGGGGGAGTGGCCATTTCTGGATAGCTGATACCTTGGCAGGATCCATCTCGAAGCCCTCAGACGAAATGATATAGCCAAGGAAGGAGATCTTAGGGACTTCGAAAGTACACTTCTCCAGCTTGGCGAAGAGGGAATTCTCCCTGAGACGAGAAAGAGCCTCTTTGACTTGGGAGCGATGGGTTTCCAAATCTTGAGAAAAGATGAGGATGTCATCCAGATACACAACAACCGACTTCCCCAGGAGGTCCCGAAAGACATCATTAACAAACTCCTGGAAGACAGCAGGGGTGTTGCAGAGGCCGAAGGGCATCACAAGGTACTCGTAATGCCCATCACGAGTATTGAAAGCTGTCTTCCACTCATCGCCCTCTCGGATCCTGATGAGGTTGTAAGCCCCGCAGAGATCCAACTTGGAGAAAACCTTGGCCCCTTTTAGCTGGTCGAAAAGTTCAGAAATAAGGGGTAAGGGGTATCTGTTCTTGACAGTTATCTTATTGAGACCCCTATAGTCAATACAGGGGCGGAGACCACCGTCCTTCTTTTCCACGAAGAAGAAACCAGCTCCGGCTGGGGATGTGGAAGGACGAATAAAACCTCGCTGGAGATTCTTAGAGATATATTCCTTCATGGCAATAGTCTCCGCAGGAGACAAAGGGTAAGTTCGCCCACGGGGAGGCATGGTTCCAGGAAGGAGGTCAATGGGGCAGTCATACTGCCGATGCGGGGGAAGGAATTCTGCTGATTTTTTGCAGAAAACATCGGAGTAGTCCCTGTAGACAGAGGGCAATGAAGATAAGTTCGTTGAGGAAACTGTAACCCGTTGGATGGGCTGAGAAATTAAACAATGTCCTTGGCAATGTAGACTCCAACGGGAGATTTGACCGGAGGACCAGTCTATGGAAGGGTTATGTAGTCGTAGCCATGGTAAACCCAGCACGACCGGAGTGGAGGGACAAGGGATGATCAGGAAAGACATCTTCTCCCGATGTAGTGCTCCAGTCTGAACAGATACTTCACCAGTAGACAGAGTGATGGTGTCAGTGGAAAGGGGTCTGCCATCAATGGCGAAAACTCGTATGGGAGGACACACGGAGGATAGAGGAGCTCCAATCTTTTTAGCAAAAGCCAAGTCCATAAAGTTTCCTGCAGCTTCGGAGTCAAGGAAGGCCGAAACAGGAATTGACTTGGAGGTCAGCAGGATCTGCAAAGGAACACGAAACTGATGAGAGTTTTCAGAGGACTTGGAACAGACACCACTGATAAAAGAAATTCCAGTCTTACTCTGAGTAGGAACATTCTTCAACTTTACAGGACAAGAGACAGCTAAGTGGGATTGCCCACCACAGTAGAGACAAAGTCCAGCCGTACGTCTACGGAGCCTTTCTTGTTCAGAGAGACGAGCCCTTCCAACTTGCATCGGTTCCTCCGGAGGAGGAGAAGTAGAAGCTGGAGTATACAAGAGAGACCTTTGGAAACGGGGTGCCAACAAGGGTTGAAATCTTTTACAATGCTCCTTCTCTACTTGATGCTCTCTGAGACGAGTGTCCACCTTAATGGATAGTGCAATCAGATCTTCTAGCAGGTCAGGGAACTCCCTGGAGACAAGATCATCTTTAATGCGAATAGACAGTCCTTGATAGAATACAGCCTTATAGGCATCGTCATTCCAGGAAGTCTCAGCCATCAAAGTTCTAAAGTCAATAGCATAGTCACTGACAATGTGGTTTCCCTGCAGGAGTTGCAGAAGACGAGAAGTAGCATTAGTGACCCGACCCGGGGCATCAAACACAGTACGAAATGCTTGAAGAAAAGCCTTAGCATCAAAAGTCAGTGGAGAATTTTTCTCCCAAAGAGATGTTGCCCACTCAAGCGGTTTGCCCATCAAACGAGACATTACATAGCCCACCTTGGAACGTTCATTGGTGAAGTGCAAAGGTTGAAACTCGAACTGGATCTGGCACTGTGTAGCGAAACCTCTGCAGGCCTGTGGGTCTCCACTGAAGCGAGGAGGAGGTGGAATACGAGGCTCACCAGACGAGAATCCTGCGTTGGACGAAGAGACCGCCAAGGGAGGATTTACAGCAGCTTGGGAAGCAGGGGGCGCTGGAGGCACACGAGAGAGAAGGGTATTGAGTGCCTGCCCTATGCGATACTGCTGGGCTTCATATTCCTCCATGCGGGATGCCAGTCCGCGGAGCGCACGTCCGACGTAGCTTCCTCAGTAGGATCCATGGCCCGAGTATAATGTCAGCGGGGGCCTGCGGCACCCACAGGGGGGTGTAGTAAGGATCAAGGAGGAAGTCCTTTTCCAGTGAGTCCAGGCAGGGTACAATTCAAGGGTAATCCAAAAGAGAGGTCAAGTTCAGGCACGGGTTCGAGATGGCAGGCAGCAAGGTTCAAATGTCAGGAAACAGGCAGAAGATCTATAACAGGAAAAACAGGCAAGCTGGGAGACCCAGGAACACAATATAATATTGAGCTATACTCGGGCATCGAACCCGGGTTTCCGGCGTCTTTTTAAGTTTGAATTTGGTGCCAAGCGCGTAACGTCACCGCGCCGGCGTCCTTCCGCCCATGTGTAGTCCTGGGCCCTGCCATCTTGGATCCGCCGCGCCGGGGGAAAGGTAGGGAGCGCCGAGCGCTCATTGTGACACCCTGCTATTTGTCTATAATGTCCTCTAATGTACTTGTAAAGTGTAATCATGGTGGACACAAGTATCATCATTTTTATGAATATGCATCCACTACTGTTTTATTGTGTATACATTTAAAACCATTTAAAATTAATAGCAGGGCAAACACTAGAATATGATTGGTTTTTGGTGAGCATTTATCAACACAGTTTATCAAACTATGGCCTGCATAGTTTTGTGCCATGTGCAAACAGATATATTGCCCTCCCACAAGTTATTATTGAACAAACTCCTCTGTGGCACCCTACCAAAAACTAGTTTCACTTGCTTTATATCTTAACCAGAAAGGGAGGGGCTTTGTGTGGAAGTGGGCAGTGTTCTGTTTATAAAATTATACAAAACACAATTGGTAAAAGGCATAGGAGAAAGGTCCTATACAGCTTTACACCAGTTACTGATAGAATCAGCCTGGAGCCACATATAAACTAATGGGGGTCATTGGGGGGCTGAGCTGACAAAACTTGAAACACTTTGAACATTTATTTTAAATTACACATAAGTAATTAATTTTATTACCTGTTACCATCTGTGTTAAAAAAAAAAAAAATGTTGGGAGTTACTTTACCAATGCTTTGCTTGTTATGAAAGTATAATTTCAACAAACCTCAAATTTAAGGAAGTATTTAGAAAGAACAGAAGACTCAAGATTTCTCAATAAGTTAACTATTGCAAATCATCAATCATCAAAAGTAAAGTGAGTGTATTTTAGATGTGTGTAAAGAACAGATTTTGAAAATGAATCATTCATACAGTGCTCAGCATCTGTGTACTTACATACGTTAAAAACACATACCTGGTAGAATTATCGTTGTTGTCATAAAACAAGAGTAATTGGACATGCATATAGAATATTTATTTTAACGGGGTTGGTCACCTTTAAGTAAATGTTTAGTATGTAATAGAATGGCCAATTCTAAGCAACTTTTCCATTGATTTTCATTATTTTTTTTTCATAGTTTTATAATTATTTGCCCTTTCCCTCTGATTCTTTGCAGCTTTCAAATGGGCGTCACTGACCCCATCTAAAAAGCAAATGCTCTGTAAGGCTACAAATTTATTGTTATAGCTAATTTGTATTTCTCATATTTTTCTAGGTCCTCTCCTATTCATATTCCAGACTTTTTTTCAAACAATGCATGGTTAATAGGGTAATTTGAACCCTAGCTACCAGATGCAATAATAATGCATATTAAGCTGAATAAAAAGCTAAATAACTCAAAAACCTTAAATAATAATACATGAAAACCAATTGCAAATTGTTTCAGAATATTACTCTCTACATCATATTAAAAGTTAACTTAAAGGTGAACAATCCCTTTAATATGCTGTAAAAGGGTGATAAGGCACAGGGCTAAACTCCATCCATTAGACATGCACTCTTTGCAGTAATGTAAATTGAAAGTGAAGTCATCATAACAGGAAATGAAATATTCTTTGTGACCCGACCTACTAATCCCAACTCATCCAAACATTTTGTGGGTACCCAAGCTGCTGCAGAACTCTAACTAATGGGACGCCAATATGCACAACAAAATGTGATATGAAAATCTTTATACAAGCACAAAATAATTGACAGCACTATGTAAGATTTAAGACAGTTTTCAAATAAGTATGGAGCACAAATCTGTCATTTTTGCACTCACCACTGTGCGCGCGCACACACACACACGTGTTAAACACACAGCTTCTAAATTCGCACAACAGTCTAGAATCACAACACAGTCTAAAGAAGTTTTCTTCTTTTTACAAGAAATGTTATAAATGTTCACTTTCTATATTGGGAAGTGAAGGGTGAAGGAAGCATTACTGAATATTTCACAATGTGTTGCAAGCTGTAATGCTACAGTGGTGTGAAAAACTATTTGCCCTCTTCCTTATTTCTTATTCTTTTGTATGTTTGTCACACTTAAATGTTTCTGCTCATCAAAAACCGTTAACTATTATTCAAAGATAACATAATTGAACACAAAATGCAGTTTTTAAATGAAGGTTTACGTTATTAAGGGAGAAAAAAAACTCCAAATCTACATGGGCCTGTGTGAAAAAGTGATTGCCCCCCTTGTTAAAAAATAATAATAATCAGGTGTTTATCACACCTGAGTTCAATTTCTTTACTCACCCCCAGACCTGATTACACCTGTTTCAATCAAGAAATCACTTAAATAGGAGCTACCCGACACAGAGAAGTAGACCAAAAGCACCTCAAAGGCTAGACATCATGCCAAGATCCAAAGAAATTCAGGAACAAATGAGAACAAAAGTAATTGAGATCTATCAGTCTGGTAAAGGTTATAAAGCCATTTTTTAAAGCTTTGGGACTCCAGCGAACCACAGTGAGAGCCATTATCCACAAATGGCAAAAACATGGAACAGTGGCGAACCTTCCCAGGAGTGGCCGGCCGACCAAAATTACCCCAAGAGCGCAGAGACAACTCATCCGAGAGGCCACAAAAGACCCCAGGACAACATCTAAAAAACTGCAGGCCTCACTTGCCTCAATTAAGGTCAGTGTTCACGACTTCACCATAAGAAAGAGACTGGGCAAAAACGGCCTGCATGGCAGATTTCCAAGGCGCAAACCACTTTTAAGCAAAAAGAACAATTTTGCTAAAAAACATCTCAATGATTGCCAAGACTTTTGGGAAAATACCTTGTGGACCGACGAAACAAAAGTTTAACTTTTTGGAAGGTGCGCGTCCCGTTACATCTGGCGTAAAAGTAACACAGCGTTTCAGAAAAAGAACATCATACCAACAGTAAAATATGGTGGTGGTAGTGTGATGGTCTGAGGTTGTTTTGCTGCTTCAGGACCTGGAAGACTTGCTGTGATAGATGGAACCATGAATTCTACTGTCTACCAAAAAATCCTGAAGGAGAATGTCCGGCCATCTGTTCGTCAACTCAAGCTGAAGCGATCTTGGGTGCTGCAGCAGGACAATGACCCAAAACACACCAGCAAATCCACCTCTGAATGGCTGAAGAAAAACAAAATGAAGACTTTGGAGTGGCCTAGTCAAAGTCCTGACCTGAATCCTATTGAGATGTTGTGGCATGACCTTAAAAAGGCGGTTCATGCTAGAAAACCCTCAAATAAAGCTGAATTACAACAATTCTGCAAAGATGAGTGGGCCAAAATTCCTCCAGAGCGCTGTAAAAGACTCGTTGCAAGTTATCGCAAACGCTTGATTGCAGTTATTGCTGCTAAGGGTGGCCCAACCAGTTATTAGGTTCAGGGGGCAATTACTTTTCCACACAGGTTTGGATTTCTTTTCTCCCTAAATAATAAAAACCCTCATTTAAAAACTGCATTTTGTGTTTACTTGTGTTATCTTTGACTAATAGTTAAATGTGTTTGATGATCAGAAACATTTTGTGTGACAAACATGCAAAAGAATAAGAAATCAGGAAGGGGGCAAATAGTTTTTCACACCACTGTATGTCCATATTATAAACAGAGCCGGGCCAATCCAGCCAGGCGCCCTAGGCAACCTGGCCGGGCACGGCGCCGGCTGAGTGCATGCTTTGGTGCGCATGCGCAAAATTGCGCTCATGCGCAGAACTGCATGCGAAGGAATTACAAGAAAATATCCGTGGCAGTCGAGGAGAGACGGGACCGGACAATGGGGTAGGTGTCAGAGCAGGTACGTGCCTGGTGCCCCCCAGCTTTGCACCCTAGGCACGTGCCTACTCGGCCTACCCCTACCTAGTTCCGGCCCTGATTATAAATATTACATAACTTCACATAAATCCACAAAGCCTTGTGAAAGGAGTGACATTGTGCATACACAAACCACACATCCATCTTTCCTGATTTTTGATCATCTAGATTACTCAGCACATCATTTATCTCCAGCATACACAATTACTGTGCATCCTGGGAAAATAAATAACCACATCACTTATTTTATAGAGCTGAGATTGTTTCTTATCTATTAACATGATGTAGATCAGATGCCACTGCTTAGTAAGGCCTAAAGCTATTATTCTCCTAGACATTTCTAGTAAAATTAATTAGACCACATATAAACCCAACATTTTTTATTTGAAGAAACATCTACAAAGAATACATTTCATAAGTTGTAGCATGGAATGTGATTTTGACAAAGATAAGGTCTTGTGAGCAACTTCTACTGAGCAAGTAGACAGAAATAGGTCTTATGATTTTCTACGAGAAAACAAGCAGTATTGTTAAAATTTGGATAAAACTGACTTTTTGTAGCTATGAAAAATGAATGCCCTGCTTCCCCCTTGAACCACCACGAACACATTTTGCTATTTATACATTCTCTGACCACACTATAATATCAGAAAGGTCATGGCAATTTGGCCATTTATGGTTGTGGCCATATTTATATTTTTGACACTGTACCAGACAGATATATATATGTTCAAAAGTAAAGGCTCTAATGAAATGTTCTGATGTCCTTACTAAAAAATACTAATAAACGCTAGTCTATTAGTATTCGTTCAGAAGAATGATGCAGCCTACATGAACTTCTATGTAACTATTCAGAAATCAGCAATAAAGTTTTGTACACTTGTAGCTGTCCACTTTTAAAGTGAAGACCTGGCAATTCTATCAGGTCCTGACTGGGATTCAAAACAGGCCCTGGCATTTCAAGTACAGAGAGGCCCAAACAGCCCAATACATAGTGACTGTCTATAGCTTCTTACAGCAGCCCCTCTGGCATTTTCCAGAATCCACACTTTACCAGTTTATAACACCTATACAATCCACATACTATAGGTCTTATCAGTCATAAAATGTGCAGCATATGGCTGCCTCACTAACGTTTAGTTATCCTATGCTCAGATTGTGCAAGATACAAGGACCTAAAATGCACAAGGTTTCTTCATGATAGAATTTAGAGCAACAATTGCCTGATCTAGACAGGCTCACAAAGATTGCCATTATAAAGAATACAAAATGTCTAGAATAGCCCTATATGTAATTTCCCTAAACAGAGCTAGTCAATCAAAGCAACAGAAAGGGATATCTTCACGGTTTTCTCACTTAAAGGAAAACTAAACCCTAAAAACAAAGGCAGCTAGAACTTACTGCACCAGCCTAAAGGCTCAGCATCTCTATAACGAATGAGAATGTGCATTCAAAGTTGTCAGGGGACCTCCCCATCCTAGATTTTGTTAGGAGTGTCACTAACACTAATTCAGATTCACATTACATGGCAGCTCTGAGACCAGTACAATTAGCATCAGAAATAATCAGCACAGTAGCATTATCTTAAATGACAGGCAAATTTCATTTTCTGCCTTACAATTTATGATGACCCCCTAAGCTTTGCTTTGTAATTGTAGCCCAGAACACTCTGAGCATGTTCAACTACTTATCAGCCTTGAGCCGTGAATGGTATATCGTATTTATACACTTTATGTTGTGAATCAGTCTCTTGAAGGGGTTCTTTGAGTTAACTTTTAGTATGATGTAGCGGAGGGGTCCCCAACCTTTTTTACCCATAAGCCACAATGAACTGTAAAAAGAGTTGGGAAACAACGCAAGCATGAAAAAAGTTCCTGGAAGTGCCAAATAAGGGCCGTGATTGACTATTTGGTAGCCCCTGTGTGGACAGACAGCCTACAATAGGCTTTACTTGACAGTAGAACTAGTTTTTATGCAACCAAAACTTGTTAACATAAAGGTAAACCACACCTTTAACTGAGAAAAGGAGATGGAAAGCTCCTATGGGCATCTTCAGAGGCACGGATCTTTACTGCTACGGGCAGAGACACACGTGGAGATTCCAGGAGATTAGTTGCCCAGCAACAAATCGCCTCTTCTTCGGGCTACTAATCTCCCAGCGATCTCTCCAACTACAATAGGCTCTACTTGACAGTACAACTAGTTTTTATGCAAGAATTCAAAAATAAGCACCTGCTTTGAGGCCACTGAGAGCAACATCCAAGGGATTACTGGGTTGGGGATTACTGATGTAGAGAGTGATATTCTGACAATTTGTAATCAGTTTTCATTTTTTTTTTTATTTCTGGTTTTTGAGTTATTTAGCTTTTTATTCAGTCACTATCTGGTTTGCAGTTTCAGCAGTCTGATTGTTAGGGTCCAAATAACCCTAGTAACCATGCATTGATTTGAATAAGTGACTGGAATATGAATAGGAGAGGACCTAAATAGAAATAGGAGTAATAAAAAGTAGCAATAACAATTCTTTTGAAGCCTTACAGAGCATTTGTTTTTGGATGGGGTCAGTGACCCCCACCTGAAAGCAGGAAAGAGTCAGAAGAAAAAGGCAAATAATTAAAAAACTATAAAAAATGAATAATGAAGACCAATTGAAAAGTTGCTTAGAACCGGCCACTCTATAACATACTAAAAGTTAACATAAAGGTAAACCACTCTTTTAACTGAGAAAAGGAGATGGAGAGCTCATGGGGGCATCTTCAGAGGCACAGATCTTTGTTGCTAAGGGCAGAGACACACGTGGAGATTCGGGGAGATTAGTCGCAGAGCGACAAATTGCCTCTTCTTCGGGCGACTAATCTCCCCCGCAAACTAGAATTTAAATCGCCGGCGGGATGGCACTCAGAGTGCTTTGTTTTCCGAAGTCGCCCAAAGTTTCCTCGTGAGGCAACTTCAGAAAACGAAGCGATCCGAGTGCCACCCCGCCGACGACTTACATTCTAGCCAGCAGGAAGGAATTGCGGGGAGATTAGTCGCTCGAAGAGGATGCGATGTCACCGGGAGTCTGAATCTCCACGTATGTCTCAGCCCTAAAGGACTGTGGTTACCTTGGGCTGTTACATAATAATACAAAACATAATGTGCAGATGTCTACCCTGCTTCTTTGAGCTTTACGTCTTCTCTCCCTTAATTGAAAACACTGGGGCTCATTTTTGGATCCTGACCATTAGGTAAAGGATCATAATATTATAGCATTCCTAATTGAACGTTTAAACAGCATAACTGGCAATAGCAGCAGTATTAAAATGAAACATTCTGTACAAAAGAAGCAACTGTACCTATGTAAAAAAGATCATTAGATATCATTATGTCACGGTGTCATCTTAACAGGAAGGAAGTCTAAATAAGATAATAAAAAGGAAAAAAAAAACAAATCAATGACAGCTGCAATTCTAAACTAGATGAATAGATTGAATTTCCAGATATGTAATGACTCCAGTCCTGCTAATTGCACCATACCAACAAACGGACGAGTTCTGGGAAAGTGCGCAGCTTCCTTTTTCACAGACTGTGAGTATAAACAAAAGACAATAGCGATATGTATGTAAGGCAATAAGCTGATGCCACTCCTCGGCACTATCAAACTTTAACCCTCACCAAAGGAAGTGTGAGGAAAATACGATAACAATGAGTGGACAGTGTGTGCTGCAGTTATGAGGCACAGTCATACTACACAAAATACATTATACTGCTAGTACACCTGAGCTTCATCGGAGACTTCGCGTGAAATCTCCCCTGTCAGAAATGATTTACGTTAGTTTATAACACATTTCCCCGCTCCCACCAAAAAACAGACCATTACTCTTGAGAACCTGGTTACCTTTAAATTCACAGCCGGCAACTCCATATCCTGGACTTGTCTCGCCTTGCCCAAACTTCAGCTGTAGTCGCCTGCCCGACTGTACGCGCACCACGTGATGAGCCTTTCCTAGCGGCTTTGCTAAAACTCAGTCAGCGGGGTCACATGGGATTGAGAGAGTTGTCATGTGATAGTCCATAAATTGTTGGTTATACCGTTTTCATAATTGTGTTCTTGATGACTTATTGCCGGATATATACATTTTGTCTAAACAGCAGCACGCGGAAGGCTGAAAATGAATTCCCGTGCATGGAGTTAATATGAATAAGGGATACATAGTTATTTGCCTATTAAAGCGAAAATAATCACAGTTTCTGCTTGTCACATCACATATACATAATATCAAGCAGGGTGAAAAAATAGAGTGTAATGCATAGTGACTAAAATTCTTTTAGAGGGGTTAACGTGTGTTAATGTGACCCCCTTGACAGCAGAGCTAACATTTTGTCCCAATTCTGACCTGCAGGTTGGACAGGTGTAGGTTAAAATTGGGGCAACGGTTACAGGTAGTATGTGTTCAGAGAGGGAAACAACACTACTCTGCTCCTTAAGATTCCATGTTTTAAAACCAGATGTGTGATGAAGTGGCGTACAGATCGAGAGACGTCATGGATTGGGTGCAGCCGTTCCTACAATGGCAACATTCTGCAGGAGTGGCCGGCCGCTGGTTAAAGTTTTGTTGGTTAGGGTCTGATGCTAGTTTTTCCGACCCATAATTTTTGACAGCTATTTAAATTTCTTGCACTGCCCCAAATCTTGCATATATGGCCACTGCAAGAAGTTGGGCATACATGAAAATACATGTTTCAGACTGACCCAATGACTTAAGATAGCCAAATGAGCGGATCTTTCCACCGAAGTGCCCACCCAAGGTGGGTGATATTGGGCTTAATGTGATTGTTGGCCGTAAGGCCAAACAATTTGATTACAATGGTGGGAATATGAGCCATTAGAGCTCATCAACTAGCTGATGCGGTCCTCGACCTGAGGGGAAAATCAAACCTGGCCAATCCACATTGGCCAGGTAGGTCCATCGGAGGGGCCCTTACACGAGCAGCTAAAATGCTGAATTGGTCTAAAGGGCAATAATCAACAAATTAAATCTGCCCAGGTATGCCCACCTTCAGTCTCCATATTATCAGGATGTCACAAGAGTACTCCATTAACAGGCTGATGCATTTCTCGCCAATGGGATTTTGTAAACTGCTCAACTGATATTTAGCCAAAATAATCTACCATCTTGATCTGAAGAGATCTACAGTAGCAGGTTCGGACTGAGAATTAAAATAGGCCCTGCCATTTCAGGTAAACAGAGGCCCAAACAGCACCCACCAGCCCACTAAATACTGACTGTCTATGGCACCTTATCGCAGCCCCTCTGGAATTAGCTAGAACCCAAAGATTGCCAGTTCGGGCCCGTACAGTAGTCATTATTTTATATCAGTCTGTGTATGTCCAGCTTACTGTAGAGCTGCTAATTCACTAGGGTTGCAACTAGCCCAGCTGATAAAAATTTTACTTACTTCCAATGTCATAATAAGGAATTAAAATAAGAGAATGGTAGCCCGTTATATTTTTCAAGAAAAAGCAAAAATCCTACAAGTCAACGGATCAAGTGAAACATACTCTGCATGTTTGGCTACTGAACCAGTGTTTGGAAAGGATGGGAAGGGAGACTGTGTTCAGGGGAGTGATGGGTAGTGACTGATGACGGAGAAATAGGCTATTGGAGAGGGAGGGCAGATAAGGAAGGATGCTGTGTGGAGCGACATGCTGATGATGGGCACATGGTCTGTGTTCCAGGAGTTGATAGAAAATGAGGCAGCATGCAGTCAAGTAATAAGAACGGAGGCAACGTGCAGTTATGAAGAAGGAATCTGTTGGCAAAATAGTAATGGGCAAGGAGGTTGTGTTCTCAGGCGATAATAAGGAATCAGTGTGCAGAAGAGTTATAAGAAAGGAGGCAATGTGTAGTGATGTGGTTATGGAGAAGGAGGCTTTTTGCAGCATATTTATAAACAAGGAGGTTGTGTGCATCAGAGACTAATATGGAAATGAGATTGTGTGCAGGATGTAATAGGAAAGGAGGCTGTGTGAAGTTGGGTGTTATGGGAAGAAGGCTGTGTGCAAAGTGGGTTTATAAACAAGAAAGTTGCATTCATTGAGAAGGAGCGGGAAGAGAATTGTGAAGGAGGCTGTGTGTAAGCAGAACGAATTAGGGAAAGGAGGTTGTGTTAAATGAAGTGGTTAATACAATGCACAGATTAATGGCATTATTATTATTATTGGTATGCCTGGTGGTCATTTCTTACAGTGTATAGCTGTTCCTATGGGAGTATGAGAGTATTTAATTGGGGGTTCAGTTACTGTTCTTAACCTGCAGTGAACAGTGAACAGATGAAGAGCCAAACACAATTTCTGACACACTGTGATTTTCCTTTTTATCGCACTGCAGACTTTAATCCCAATTTGGCAGGTTTGTCACAGTTTACGGTCCATCACACTCACTTTCTTTATGCCAATCTGCCCAATTCTCTGACATCAACTGGAGAATGGAAAGTGGACGCGCAAGTGCAGGCCAGAAACATGTGTGGTTATAAAATTGTTAGTGAAAACATTCTTACATTAAAGTCATGGTAACTGTAAACAGGGTTGGGTGGTCTATGGCCAGTTGTGGTTTATTATATTTACATATTTCAGTCACTAAATTGCAGCGATAGACACAATGATGATGGTGCAGCTGTTTTGGTAGAGAAGATGGCTAGACGGTTGGAGGAGATTTTAAACTAGGCGTGGGATGGGGTTCAGTAAAAGATTCAGTGGAAAACAGGTTAGATGAGATAGTGGGCAAAGAAAGGGAAAATGGGGAAGGAGATTTGGCTGGGGGTACCGTTAAGGATAGGGAGGACCACATGTCATATGTTCAATATGGTACCAGTATTAAATGTATGTTTGCAAATGCAAGGAGTCTGACTTGTAAAATGGGAGAGCTAGAGGTGCTGGTGGGAAAATATGATGTTATTGGTTTGGCCGAAACATGGCTGAATGAGTCACATGACTGGGCAGTTAATATCAGTGGCTATACTTTGTTTCGGAGGGACCTTTTTCAATAGAAAAGGAGGAGGGGTATGTCTGTTTGTTAGGCAGGATTTAAAAGCTTATATAAAGGAGGAGGTTATGTTAGGAAATGAGGGGGCATAAGTCTTATGGGTGGAGTTCTTCACCAATTGTAAAGAGTCCAGCAAATTAATTGTAGGCGTATGCTATAGACCCCCTAACAGGCCGGGACTGGCAATCTGTGGGTTCTGGCAAATGCCAGAGGGGCTGCAATAAGGTGCCATAGAAAGTCAGTATTTAGTGGGCTGGTGGGGGCTATTTAGGCCTCTATGTGGGCTGATTGGGCCTCTGTGTACTTGAAATGTCAGGGCCTATTTTAATTCTCAGTCCGGACCCCCAGTCCGGACCTGCCCCCTAATGTAAGTGAGGAGGAGGAGGCTAAGCTCCTGATGCAAGCTCCTGATGCTCCTGATGCAAATAGAAAAGGCTCTTAGTTTGGTTAAAGTAATGATAATGGGGGATTTTAATTACCCAGATATTGACTGGAACAACAGTACTGCCAGATCAGTTAATGGAAACACGTTTATAAACTTGTTGCATGACAATTTTATGGCACAGGTTGTTGATGAGCCTACCAGAATAAATTCTATTCTGGATCTAGTGATCTCAAATGACCCAGAACTTATAGCAAATGTGCAAGTTATTGAACCCCTGGGTAATAGTGACCATAATGTTATATCATTTAATGTCTGGTGCAAAAAACAAATATATGCTGGGGCAAATAAACCATGAATTTTGGAAAAGCTAATTTTAGTGCCTTGAGGGCTGCCCTACAGAGTATTGATTGGGGCATTACGTTTTCAGCTAAAAATACAGAACAGAAATGGTTGTCATTTAAAATGGTATTAAGTCATTACTGTTCTCAATTTATTCCCTTAAAGCAGGGATCCCCTACCTTTACAACCCGTGAGCAACATTCAGAAGTAAAAGGAGTTGGGGAGCAACACAAGCATGAAAAATGTTCCTGGAGTACCAAATAAGGGCTGTGATTGGTCATTTAGTAGCCCCTATGTGGATTGTCAACCTACATTGAGGCTCTGTTTGGCAGTGCACCTGGTTTTAATGCAATAAAACTCACCTCCAAGCCTGGAATTCAAAAATAAGCACCTGCTTTGAGGCCCCTGGGAGCAACATCCAAGGGGTTGAAGAGCAACATGTTGCTCGCGAGCTACTGGTTGGGGATCACTGCCTTAAAGGGAATCTGTCGTCATTTTAAACTTTTTTTTTTTTTGCATTTTTATAAAAAACACACATCCATAAACACTGTCTGACAAATAAAATGTTAATCCACAAATCCATGCATAAGTTATTTTAGTTTGTATTTTGTCATGGGGGCTTCCATTTCTGCTCATTACACATTCATCCTGTGCTGCTCTAACAGCAGGCACAGCATTACCTGTGTGCTTGGAGGCAGCCACTCTGTAATGAAAAGCCAGGTTGCACTACGACATGAGAATCTAGCTGTACACTCCCCCTCCCCTCTCTGCCCATGCGTGTGATGTTTGGAGGAGAGAGGTCACATGGTTTGCAGCGAAGCAATTACTTTCACTTTCCTATGTCCTGCTCTACAGCTGCGCTAGCAGCCCCTCCTCCCACAGACACTATCAAAGCTCCTGCCATTCTTTCTGCCTTCCTAGTTTATTTTACTGGTTACTAGATGAGGTAAAGGAGCTGTGAGTTCCCTCTGCTATCCACCTCACACAGACCTTGCTCCTTTCCTGCCTGCAATTCTTCTTTTTTCATTAACTACTTACTGCCTCCTTTCTCCTGAGCTATTTTAACCCTTCCTAGACTTCCTCCTAAGTTTTCCTTTTTTTTTTTTGAAACGTAAGTGGGGGCAGTGATCACAGGACTATCTTATTTCAGTCCTTCTGAAGTGGTGTCAGTGGGAGCTTATCTTGATACCTGCCTATTGTTCAATTGACAGGCTCAACAGACAAGGCTCTATTTACATTACAGCAGCTTGTAGGAGGGAGGGGTAATGACATCACTCCAACTTGCAGTGCAGCAGTAAAGTGTGACTGAAGTTTATCAGAGCACAAGTCACATGACCTGAGGGCAGCTGGGAAATGTCAAAATGTCTAGCCCCATAGCAAATTTTAAAATTCAATATAAAAAAATCCATTTCTTGTTTTGAAAAACGGATTTCAATGCAGGATTCTGCTGTAGTAGCACTATTAACTGATACATTTTGTAAAAAACGTGTTTTTCCATGACAGTATCCCTTTAAGGAGGAAATGTAGAAGCTCTAAGAATCATCCTATGTGGCTTAATAAGTAAATAGTTAATACGAAAGAAGAGAAAGGCATTTAAAAACTACAAATCTGTTGCTACAGAAGCTGCATTTAATGAATATAAACACTGTAATAAATGTTGTAAATCAGCAATCTGGAAGGCAAAGAATGGAAATGAAGAGTTAATTGCGGTGGAGGTGAAAACTAACCCTAAAAAGTTTTTTAAATATATTAATAGTAAAAAGATGGAGGTTGAGAGTGTTGCTCCATTAAATAATGGTACCAGTATGGTTGTAACAGATACAGAAAAGTCAAATGTGCTAAATCAGTTCTTTTCTTCAGTGTATACAATAGAGGAGTCTGAGTTCCCAGGCTCACTTCATAGCTGCACTAATGGCTCAACTCAATCTAGTCATTGGCTGACTCAGTATATGATTCATGAAGCTTTCATAAAAATTAATGTAAACAAGGCTCCAGGGCCTGATGGCATACACCCCCGGGTTCTAAGAGAGCTTAGTTCAGTTTTAGACTAGCCCCTATTTCTGATTTTCTCAGATTCACTTTCATCTGGTATGGTGCCTATGATTGGAGAAAAGCTGATGTTATTTCAATATTTAAAAAGGGATTACGATCTCAGCCTGGCAACTATAGGCCAGTAAGTTTGACATCTGTGGTGGGCAAATTATTTGAAGGCTTGTTAAGGGATCACATTCAAAATTTTGTCCTAGTGAATGGCATTATGAGCAGCAATCAGCATGGCTTTATGAAGGATAGGTCATGTCAGACAAATTTGATTGCTTTTTATGATAAGATAAGTAAGATGCTTGATAGTGAGGGGGCAGTAGATGTGATCTATTTGGATTTTGCGTTTGATACTGTGCCCCACAAATGACTGGTTTCTAAACTAAGGTCTGTTGGGCTTAATGAAGTCCTTTGCACATGGATAGGAAACTGCCTACAGGATCCAAGATGTGGCATCCTTGCAACACGATCTTGACAAACTGGCAATCTGGGCAGCTAAGTGGCAAATGAGATTCAATGTTGATAAATGTAAAGTCATGCACCTGGGATGTAAAAATATCCAAGCCACTTATACCCTTAATGGGACTGCACTAGGCAAATCCATTATGGAAAAGGACCTTGGAGTCCTTGTAGATGATTAATTTGGTGTAGCAAGCAATGCCAGTCAGCAGCATCAAGGGCAAATAAGGTCTTGAGCTGTATTAAAAGGGGCATATAGTCACGGGAGGAGGGGGTCATTCTTCCACTGTATAGAGCACTTGTAAGGCCCCATCTAGAATATGCCATACAGTTTTGGTCTCCATCACTCAAACAGGACATTATTGTATTAGAGAGGGCACAGAGAAGGGCAACTAAGCTGGTAAAAGGTATGGAAAATCTTAGCTATGAGGAAAGACTGGCCAAATTGGGGATGTTCACGCTGTAGAAGAGGCGCTTAAGGGGAGATATGATTATTTACCAGTAGGTCTTTCCAGCTGACACGAGGTCACCCATTCCGATTAGAAGAAAAGAGGTTCCCTCTAAATATTCGGAATAGTTTTTTACAGTGAGAGCTGTGAAGATGTGAAATTCTCTCCCTGAATCAGTGGTACAGGCTGATACATTAGATAGCTTTAAGACGGGGTTGGGTGGCTTTTTAGCAAGTGAGGGAATACAGGGTTATGGGAGATAACGCATAGTACAAGTTGATCCAGGGACTAGTTTGATTGCCATTTTGGAGTCAGGAAGGAATTTTTTGGAAATTTGAGAGGCTTCAGATGGGGTTTTTTTTGCCTTCCTCTGGATCAACTAGTAGTTAGGCAGATTAAAAAAAAAACTAAAAGGTTGAACTTGATGGGCATGTGACTTTTTTCAACCTTACTTACTATGTTGCTATGTTACAAGACAAACACAAAATCACCATGGTGTAGAAGGTTCTAGCAGGAGAGGGTCTTCTAGTGCCAGTGAGGGGTAGGAATTGCCCTGGGGTAGTAATAATCATTTTTTGTAAACAAAACAGATAATTCTATGTAGATTGCTGTTTTTCTAACTAATAGTTGACTTGGAATATCTGAAATCTTTACTTAGTTAGGATGCTTTTAATCTCATACATACATACTTTGGTAGAATGATCAAAGAACCGAGTCAAAAGGTGAATTTTGCCTTTAATTTCTTCCCAATTGGACATGTAAGCTGCAAAGGAGATGTTACTAAACATGAAATGGTTTCTCTGTTTAAATGATATTGCCGTCTGACCCTGGAAACTATAGTGTTCTGGAAGGAACAGGCAAGCCAGACAATCCATTCCAGTGGTCCAGTTCACATGTTGGAGCTCAATTTCCACAGGAAGGCTGTCATGTTGAAAGGTAAATAATTGTAGTGAAATTGTTAGGAAGTCTCTCTGTTAGGAACTCCCAGAGGTGCTGGGGGAGCTGCCTGCCACTGGTAGGCAAGGCTAGTGAGCTTGTATCCCAGGAAGGGAGAGTCAGCAGGGCTTAGGGGGAAGCCCAGAACATTCCAGAGTGTGGAAGGCACCCTGTACGGTGAGAACCCCAGAGTGGGGAAAAGTCTTGAATGCATGTTGTTTAAATGGCAATGAACTGTGTTCCTGTGACTTTTTGTTAGTTTGCCTGAATAAACTTGTGTTTTTGCCTGAAGATGTGGTGTCCCTGTTTTTATGCTCCTAATCCTCCTCTTACCTACCTACCATAGCTAAAACTGTGTGCACAGGCAGCTAGCTTGTCACAATACATTCCCCATAATGCTGTTTGGCCTATAGGAAGCACAAGCCTCCATTCGGTTTATGTCAGTACAGGTATGGGATCCATTATCTGTAAACTTGTTTTCCAGATAGCTCCAAATTACAGAAAGGTCATCTCCCATAAACTCCATTCTAATTTAAATAATTTTACAAAGTTTTAAAATTAAGCTTTTTTCTCTAATATTAAACAGTACCATGTACCAGTGTCGGACTGGGCCGGCGGGACACCGGGAAAAAACCCGGTGGGCCCCGGGTGTTGTGGGCCCCGGCTGTTGTGGGCCCCGCCGGCCCAGATCCGTACCCATAACTGCCTGTTAATGCCGCGACCCCCCTTTATCGGAGGTCGCGGACAAAAAAATTTAGTGCGCACTCTGTATAAACTCGGCTCCGCACGCATGCGCAGGCACACAGCGCACACGCCGGCGCAGAGACGCGGTGTACACACCGGCGCGGCAGTGGGGCCAGAGGGGGGCCCTGGGGCAGCAGCCCCGGTGGGCCCCGGGCCCCCCAGTCCGACCCTGCCATGTACTTTATCCCAACTAAGATACAATTAATCCTAATTGGATGCAAAACAATCCAGTTGGGTGTTTTTAATGTTTAAATGATTTTTAGCAGAAAACCCCAGGTCCCAAGCATTCTTCACAAAAGGTTCCTTATCTGTATCATATATTCCTCTTACAGAATGCGGACATCTAATGCAAAGCACATTGTTGCAGGGTCAACATGAACCTGCCATAGGACAGGTAGTATGTACAGGGCTCTGTTACATCATCCACCTGCTGGTGCTTCCTAATGTGCAGGTTGAAGAGCAGGATAGGCAATGTCAATGGGATGCCCCCAGCCTGCCCTTCCTGAATACAACGCTGCTTAATTCAAACAGCACTGTATTCATTGGATACAGGTCTTTGAGCTTGGCTAGTATTGCAAAGAGCCTCTCACATGGGCAGCCAGGGCAGGGCCCAAAAGTCGAAAGCCATTTAGGTTTGCACCTGTTTTTTGCACTTTAACCCTGTATTCTAAATGAGCCCTATTGTGTTTATTTCCATATCTGTATGAGTTGGTTTATATGCAAAGCATCTTTTCAGGGAGATTGAAAATATATTGGATCATACTGGACTTTGTAGGATCTCTGTATATTAATTATATATATTATAAATGTTACAAAATTATGTGAACATCAAAATGGGATACATTACAATGATGTTGCCCGCGGTTTATTTTTCATAATATCTATTAATATACTGTATGTATTTAATATAATTGTTATGGTGCAGTTGACCACCAGATGGCTCTATGTATGCATGTATTACTAGTGGTATATGCCAGTGTTTCTTTCTAGGGCTGCCGGAATCAAGTAGAGGTATGTAACAGGTTTGAGAGAGGTGGCCATATCCAAGGTGCACACCGTTGACCAGGTCCGGACTGAGAATTAAAATAGGCCCTGCCATTTCAGGTACACAGAGGCCCAATCAGCCCACACAGAGGCCCAAACAGCCCACACCAGCCCACTAAATACTGACTTTTTTATGGCACCTTATAGCAGCCCCTCTGGCATTTGCCAGAACCCACAGATTGCCAGTCCGGGCCTGCCGTTGACTAGGTTTTTGCCCGGGTGCCAGCATAAAGGATATATAGTGCTTTACTGATGGCCTATCTATGATTTGCGATTCGGTATCTCAGTGGGATGGTGGCTTTGCCTACATACTACAGGCCACACGGGCATTTAACAATGTATACCACAAAGGAAGTGGTCCAGGTGAGTCTGTTTTGAATTTTAAACCTCTTGCCTGTGTGGGTGTGGGGATGGGGGAAGTCTTTTCCTGTTTTTGTTGTCCAGTCAGTTGTGTTGTTTTTCTTCATAAAGTCAGTATACTATAATCACAATCAGCACAGTTGCCGGCGGCGCCAGATTTGATTGGCCGTTAGGAGGAGCTGTGTCTGGTGGTTTTAATCTGGCACCGTGCTTCTTCTTACTTTAAACTCTGTTTTCAACAAAATAACTTTTTTTCTAGTCTATACAATAGCCTGAATATATTCTGCTTTCGGTATTTCTGTATATTAAATGATTTGCTTCCTGATGGCTCAGTGACAGCAGTGGTTGCCTAGAAATTTTGGCACCAAATGTGATCTGTGGGTTTATATTGTGGGGGTTGGTGGGCTTTCTGGTTGTTTGCTGTTTTTTGATTACGAAGATCCCTGTGGGGCATCGAAACGTTGTGTCCAATAAAGATATTTTGTTTTTGCATCAACTCCCTGTGAGTGCCGCATCCTGCTTTATGTGCTGTTTATATATATATATATATATATATATATATATATATATATATATTTTTTTTTTTTTTTTGTTAGAAAGAGAGAGAGAGAGAGAGAGAGAGAGAGTCAAGGTTCTTTGCACTCACCCATAATCAATATGCTAAGGACACTAAGGCAGATGTTGCCCCAATGACAGGAATGTTGTCGGCCTGTGTGGAGCAGATTTTACAACTTAAATGTGACAAAACACAGCCTGAGGAAAGCAGATGATCCGCTCAGTGTCCCCTTGTCCTTTCTTTCATCTGATTAATTAAGGATTCTACAGCTTCATTATACAATTTTACAAGGACTGTTTTACCTGCAACTTTCTTTCCAAGGTCAAATCTTCCAAATGGTTGCCCTTTTTAAGGGTCACCATCACTGGGATCCCCTGACTGTAGCTAGGGCGTTAGCTAGCTTGAATAGCCAGACAGACAGATAGAGATACACATAAGCATACTTAAGCAAACAATTATTTTTATTATTATTATAGGCATTTGTGTATTTGGCAAAAGAAAAAAAAATGTTTTTCTCTTTTCATTATTTATTTACAGTAAAAAATATTCCACATATTAAATGTACTTTACAAGCAACATTGCCCTCTTGGCAAATCTCTACAGTAAATGCAAGTCCAGTTCTACAATATAATAAGGCATATTTCTAACTAAATCCCCTCTAAAATATCTAATTATTCATACATTAATACTGATCTAGATATCCATGATTCAGTTTCTGTGACAATTATTATCTGCCACCCTGTTTACAAAGTCTGATGGCTAAAGCCCGCAATACAATACTCTATACTAGTTTGATTAAATCAATAAATTCGTCCAATGAGGTCACACACACAGATGGGCAAATGAAGTGGTGTATATATGCCGAGATCTGACCATTTGGATGGTGGAGGTCTAACCGTTCAGTAATAACCTATTGGAAAAAACTTACACTGGCAGTTTTTGCCTTATCTGAACTTGAAAGTGATTTGAATGTTAATTCAGTCTGAAAACACAAACAGCAATAGTTTATCAATATTGTTAGAAAGACATTCTTCTTACTTCATTACAATTTAGAGCCAAAAGTAAAATCATAGATCTCAAAACAACTTATCTATTGGCTATAGGCATATTATATACTGTATAGCAGCTCACTGTAATTAGACAAGATAGAGTATGTGAATAAGCTGAAATATCTGCTAAGGCAGCAGAATAAATAATAAGGAAATGAAAACGCCCTATGATTGTGTGTGTTTACGTTTTACAGGATTATAACACTACTCACTGTTATTTAGTAACAGCTATATTATAATTCACACTACTGAATGTAAATAGATACAAGAAATCATTTACATGGGATACAAGATGCAAAGTACAAAAACAAATACCAATTGACATGCTTTGCCAGTAATGCACCTTGCCAACTTTGAGTTGCCCTGCTGTTTCACTCCCTGAATAGAACTCAAAGTGATGCAACTATTGGTGTATGCAAATGCTGTATAAGAGAAGAGCTTCACATGGGCATGCCCCTTATAGTGCACCATATAAAATCCACTATAAAGGAGGGCCACTGGACTCAATGTGCAAGGCCTCACATTGTTGCTAAGAAGGACCAGGGGACCAAATTAAAAAAAATTATATATGCTACAACTTAAGGAAAAAAGAAACTTTCTACATGTAATCAATTAAAATGTGCATTTTTTTTTAAATAATCAGAACACTCTTTACCATTCCCCTCTCAGCCATTTGTCTTTATCCACATGCAGCTTTTTGGTTATTTTGGAAGACAGTAAGCCGTAGTACACTTTCTAAGCAAAGCAGCACAAACCAATGTATTTGTCCTGGCAGACAGATTGATTAAAGGGGGATGCTGAAGAGAAAGTTATTATCTTATTATTTCACAAATGGTACAGAATTTTAAAAGGGAGCACTTGCATACATTTCAAGTTATCCATGGCAATAAAGAACTTTCTGGAAAAAAAGGTTAAAAATCCTGTACAGTTTCTGAAATAATCAATTCACCCATCGCTATCCCTTTCTTACCATTTGTCTCTCTTCGTGCAGCTTTGTGTCAGTCATTTCGAAATGTAGCTCTAATACATTGTCTATGCGAAGGCAGCACACACTTAACTATCAAACAAAGCTGCATGAAAAGAGACAGATTACTGAGGGGGGGGGACAGGGAAGAGTACCTTGATTATTTCAGAAACTGTACAGATTTTTTAACCAATTGTTTTTTGAAAGTTCTTTATTGCCATGAGATGAAGTACATGTAACATCAGGGGTGGCACTACAGAGGAAGAAGACCCTGCGATTGCAACAGGGCCCATGAGGCCCTAATTCATATACAAATGTTATACATTTTGGTAAAAGAAGACTAGACATTTTGGGGGCCTGAAAAATAATTTGCTGTAGGGCCCATTAAGATCGAGTTACACTTTTAAGATTCTAACATTTTAAACATTTTGATTATAAAGATAGTTTCTTACTTTCATAGAAGGAAGCACATATTCAATTTTAAATTTTCACAATCTCAGGGTGTGTTAATTACCATGGTTCCTTGTACCTAGTAGCATTGGTAGGGTGCTTTGTGTGTGCTCTAAGGGGCATCATGTTTGCACAAATGCCCATAGTAAATTACTATAGTGTATATCATCATATTTTATTATATATATACATATTACATTAATACAGCTACATCCGGTATAGGTGTATTTAAACTGCCTTTGTCTGAAGAATTTGCAAAGGCAGTTTTAATACATCTCTAATTATTTTTTGCAGGCTTATTAACCTTCATTTCTTTATTGGTAAAGTGTTTTATATCTTTAATTCCAATAAAGCCTGACTACTGTAGAAAAGTTTCAGCTGCTGCAATAGAAGAACATCATAGACTGCTTGACACACACTTCATCCATGAAGTAAGATCAGTTTATAAATACTGTAGAGTTGGCAGACATATTTGTATGTTTTAAATAGAAATAAATGATCCTTGATCTTTATTTATATTTTCTGGATCCACACATCGTCCTTTCCGTCTAGTTACTCTTTGATTCCGATGGAATTTGGCATAACAGCGAAGACCTGAATGGGATAAAGGGACACATTATTGCAGACAGCAAAGTTATTTGTTTCTGAATGGGATAAAGGGACACATTATTGCAGACAGCAAAGTTATTTGTTTCTATAGTAACAAAATTATCTTCAAGCATAAGAGGCAAGTATAAGAGGGCACAACAAGTTTAAATGGACATGTGGAAAAAAAGCCTAAGACCCAACATTAACTTACAAATGTATGGGAGAAAATAAATGACCTTTGCTTTGCAATCAGCATGACTCAAAATTTATTACCTTCCAGATAAGAAGATGTGAATTTTGTGAAAAAAATTGCGAATTTGAATTTTTGGCAAAAATATGCAGCTTTGTAAGATTTTTTACTGAGTGGGTGCACCAGTCAGGAAAAAAAGTTGGTGGTGGTGCGGGGGGTGCCTAAGATAATGCTACCCTCCAGTGTATTACCTTGTATTTCCTTGTCTTTAAAAAACAAGTCACCCTAAGCTGGGAAAAGTATATCTTTTTACGTATACAGCTTTTCTTGGCTGCATACCTCTGAACAAAACATTTATTACAAAGTAATAACTACATGTAATTAAGTGATTAAGTGATAGTCTCTGATGCATGCAGGGAGAAAAGATTTGGACAGTTATTGTGTGTACAAGAATGTGTGTTTTTTTTTTTTTTTTGGATTTTTTGTTCTGTAGCTCAGGCTAGACAATGAAACAAGTTGTTTACCTTTGCAACCAGGAAGTGTTTTTGCTATGTTTGGTCTGATCTGCTTTCACATCCTTCAAATTACTCTTTCAAATAATCTTTGTCAATATAATATTAATCGATTATGCATTCCACTCATTTGGCTTATGGCATGAATAAAGTTGAATATTTATGTCACAGTGACATTTTAAAGAAAGAAAAATCATATTTATAAAAAGGTACTGCCCATTTGACATTGGCAGGATTCATACCTTCAGTACACATACAGTCATCGTAACACTTATTGTTAAGTCCTCGATTGTTAGGTTTGCAGAGGTGTTCTCGTAAGTCACAGCAAAATCCTGTAAAAATATACATAAAAATGCAATGACATTAATTCTTCACTGTAAAACTGATTGGACTATAAAGGGAAAATATGTTTAGCAGCAAGCTTATGATCCCTCTATTTTGTGCATATTTTTGATGATTTATATATGTGGGATTTCCATATCTACATTAGAAAATACAACATTTTTTTCATGAAACATTGCCCCAGGGGTCATAATGGTCTACATATTGTAAAATGCTTTCCTGACAATTTTATGGAGCAAAACTCCTTTTAAAGAAGTTAGAACAGCACCCAATATATTTCTGAATAAAAAAGCCTTTATTGATGCAAGAGAATTAGAGTAACATTTCAGGCCATGCGGCCTTTTATTTAGCTTGATAAAAGGCCGCACGATCTGAAACGTTGCTGTAATGCCCTTGTACCAATAACGGCTTTTTATTCAGAAATATATTGAGTGCTTTTCTAAATCAGTATTGCCAGTGGAATGTGGCCATTATAGAACGTGCACCTGCTCAAGGAAGAAAGTGAATGTTGTGCTGACTACTTGTCTGCTAATTGTAAAACTCCTTTTAGTCACATCCTGTTGAAGTTTGGGGCTTAATGAAAAAATCAGAACAGAACATGTCAATATCGAATATATCGAAAGTTTTACTTACAGGGAATACTGCATTAGCATAATCAAATAATGTAATGCTACTGTGTTTGCAGTAACACTGATTAAAGGACAAGAAAATGTGAATTGAGGACAAATTGAATGGGGGTAACAATATGTTAGACACCCCAGTAAATACAATTGCTATAAAGCCTGGGGAAAGACTTAACTTTTCCAGTTGCCAGTTTTACCATGATTGTATATTTATTTCCTAAAAGGAACACCAGCTTGGGGAAAAAAGTGGTTGAATTCACTTGGGGGGTGGGGGGTGTAGGGTTGCGTAACTTATTATACAGTAAATTAACCTTTCCCTGTCCTTTAAATATTGCCTGTTCAGTAACCATAGCAATCAAGAAGCAAGAATTGATTTTACTTGTGTATAAAAATTATTTCTTATGACATGCTTTAAAAATCTCAGATGCATTGGTTAAACTTCAATAAAATATTTCTGGGACCCCCTCCATCTGTATTCTAAGGATGCAGCGAATCCACTATTTGGGAGTCAGACGAATCCCCAGATCCTTCATGATGAAAAGTCATGTGAATTCCCTTCCCACTGCTAATTTACATATGCAAATCAAGATTCAGTTTGGCAATGATTTGACCAAATTCTGCTCAAAAAGGCCGAATCAAGGATATGGTGTATCCCTACTGTATTTGTTTTACAGCCACCAAGAGTCGATACCATACCCGGCAGACAAATGTTTACATTGAATTGTTTATCACACACAAATTGTTACCTGGAAGACAATCAAGATGATGATCACATGGTTCTTCAACTGACAAAGTAGCATTTTTTGTGTTCTCCTTGTTTTTACCTTTTATAATGAAAACACAAAACTACAGTAAATGTGTTGTTGTAGAAAATAGCATAATTAAAAAATAAAATCTTAGCATATTAAACACAGAACCATCTCCCTTTTTATAGAGGGAGGGTGTGTGTGAATACAATGACAATGTTTCATAAGTGCTTTAAAATGAGTAAAGTATTTTTTTCTTAATTGAAAAAATAGGTAATATACATTTTCAACAAAAGCCCTATTTATTCCAGAATTTTTTTTATCAAAGACGTATACCGGTGTTTATATATAAGGGGTCATTTCTAACTGCTAGTTCAAATTTCCCAGCAATCAGTTGCCAGTCTCATTCATTAAAGGGGTTGAAACTCAGGGATTCTGCTCAGCAGGGCCAAAGATAAGAAATGTATTCACTTATGTATTATGTAGAGGGCTGCCATTAGAAATCACGGGGCCCCGTACAACAAAATTTTTGGGGCCCCCTGGGCCCCGCCCACACTGACGACCAAGCTCCGCCCTATATCCCGCCCACTCCACATCGCAGTTAAAAGACCACACAGACATCAGCGCTAAAAAAGTAACCCCCCCCCCACACACAAGTTGTAAAAAGCTATTGATGGTCAGGGCCCCCTTATAAAAAATTGGGGCCCCAAAAAAAAAAAAATTTAAATTTTTTTTTTTTTTTTTTTTTTAAAAACATTGGTGGCAGGGGCCCCCTTATAAGTTAAAAAAAACTTGGGGCCCCAACAAAAAAAAATGTAAAAAAAACTAAAAAATAAACAAACATTGGTGGCAGGGGCCCCCTTATAAGTTAAAAACAAATTGGGGCCCCAAAAAAAAATTTTTTTTTTGAAAAAAAAAAAAACCATTGGCGGCAGGGGCCCCCTTATAAGTCAAAAACAAATTGGGGCCCCAAAAAAAAATTTGAAAAAAAATTAATTTTTAAAAACAAAAAAAAAAAAAAACCATTGGCGGCATTGGCCCCCTTATAAGTTAAAAACAAATTGGGGCCCCAAAAAAAAAAATTTGGAAAAAAAAAAAATTTTTTTGAAAAAAAACCCAAAACTGGTGGCAGGGCCCCCCTTACAAGTTAAAAACAAATTGGGGCCCCAAAAAAAAATTTGAAAAAAAAAAAACCATTGGCGGCAGGGGCCCCCTTATAAGTCAAAAACAAATTGGGGCCCCAAAAAAAATTTGAAAAAAAAAAAAAACTGGTGGCAGGGGCCCCCTTACAAGTTAAAAAAATTTGGGGCCACCAAAAAGAAAATTAATTTTTTTTAAAAAAAAAAAAAACCAAAAAAAAACAATGGTGGCAAGGGGCCCCTTACGAGTTAAAAAAAAATTGGGGCCCCAAAAAAAAGTTTTAAAAAAAAGATTGGTGGCAGGGGCCTATAGAATATTAAAATAATACATTGGTGGCCAGGGGATTAAAAAAAAAAAAACCACAAACTGGTGTTCAGTAGAATTGAACTCATGGCTTCAGTACTTCAACTTCGCCTCCTTTCGTGACTTCGGGTCTTTTCACCGCTTCAGGACTTCAATTTCGGCTGTTTCCGTGACTTCGGGTCTTTGCGCTGCTTCAGGACTTCGGCTTCGGCTGTTTTCGTGACTTCGGGTCTTTTCGGCGCTTCGTGACTTCGGGACTTCGGCTTTTTCCGTGACTTCGGGTCTTTTCGGCGCATCGGCTTCGGCTTTTCGGCACTTCCGCATTCGGCACTCAAGAGGCAAGACGTACGGCTCGGGTGCTCGTAAGGGGGGCCCGGATCTTCAAAAAATGCAGCGCTGCCGGGCCCCCCTTCATGCCCGGGCCCGGTACGCTTGTCCCCCCTGTCCCCCCCTGATGGCGGCCCTGATTATGTACCTATCTGTTAATAGGTTGGTTTGATTCAAATTAAACATAAAAAAACTGTTTAATCTTTTGAAAAATGGATTTAAGTGCAGAATTCTGTTGGAGCAGTACTATTAACTGATGCATTTTGGGGAAAAAACACATTTTCCCATGTCAGAATTGCTTAAAACTTCAATATTAGATAAATGGTCACAAATAGAAAAATAGGGATAAACTGAAAAGATATTTCCGGTAAACTATCTGAAACCACCTGAACTGAAAAAAGTGTTGGAAGGTGAACAACCCCTTTAAAGGTATTTGCACCAGAAGGTGCTCCTTGCACTTCCATATAGTTAGCAGAACTTTCTGTCTTCTGTTTTGAATCAAGGGCAGTTGTGCCTATTGATGCAGGGAACTACCACTAGAGCTACTGTTCCATACCTCCAACCCAGACAGTAGCTCCAGGGATCCCACAGTGCCTTGCATCAATCACCACAGCAAAGTTGTGCTAAAATATTAAGGGAGTAATATAATAAAAGGCACTGGGGCTCATTTATAAACACTGGGCAAATTTGTACCTGCATAGAAACCCATAGCAACCAATTAGTTATTAGCTTTTTTCAGCTAGCTGCAGGTTGAACACTGAAAGCAATCATCTGATTGGTTGGCATGGGTTACTACCCAGGTGCAAATGAGCCCAATGACCCATACTAAGTTTGCCCAACAGCAGTAACCCATAGCAACCAAACAGAAAGTAGAATTTTCCCATCACTGTTTAAAGCAAACATCTTATTGGTTGCTATGGGTTACTGCCACTGGGCAAACTAAATTCCTTTTATTACATATGGGTGTTAGGGCACACATGTCACAATGAATGCTAAAAAAAATGCATTGTTAAAACAATATGACTAATCTGCTCAAAATTGCACTTTGCTTAATTGGCTTGTGGTTGCAAATGACCCCTGTATTGTTTTGTTCATTTACCAATACATTATGCTTAGTAAAGGGCAAGACCAAGCTGGCAAAGTTCTGGTCCCATTCCACTGGTCGCTATATGGTTGTTGCCTTAAATTGGAACTAGGAAACAACATGCAAGAGGTAAATAATGACATATTCACGCCTTAATATTTTCAGTTTAGAAGACAAAATGTCCAGAGGGGGCACATTTTAACAGTGTTAACCACAGTATAAGTGACCTCAGGGCCACAGTCCTAATAGGGAACTTTAACTCACAGAGGGACCGAAAAGGTTGGACAATATAAATGTATGTAAACATTTTACACCTTGCACAGTGGCATAACCAGAGATAAATATTTCATGTGCAATGATGATTTATAACCCCCAGGGTGCATGTATCTAAGGGTCTACTCCCTTCAATCTCCAGAATTATATGTGGGTACAGTTTATGAAGCACAGCTCTTTCTTTTAAGGTTGTGTTAATATTCTTTTGGTATTAATATTTGATGTGTGTTTAAATTGGCTCGGTTTTTATATCTTGTATATTGGATTCAAAGGCCCTTAGGAAAGCATATTTTTTATGCTATTAAGCCAGCTATAAATCTTGGGTGCCTTGGGAGTCTGGAGTTGTTTTTAATAGAGGGACTTGGTATCCAGTCAATGGACTTTTAGTTTTGCAATAATGTTTGTGTCTTATGATTTGTATTGAATGATTTTATTGTTGGAATGGAAACAAGACACTACTATTTACACTTGGCTATTTATTGGAAAGCACTCTGGTGGGCAATTTGTGGACTATGTATGCTATTTGCTTTTTTCACTGTGTGACAAGTGGAAAGGCTTTAATGCTGCACTGTAACAGCTTTCCAGTGGACTGTATCACAGCACAAGGTGGTTTTTAATAATAACTATGTAATGCACTCGGCATCTAGGCCAAAATAGACATTGCCTTCTCACTTTGTCTTCTGCTTTTAAGTTTCAGATTTCATTGAATTCGCCACCACATGCCAGGGAATTGAGAACATAAGGATGAATTAAGGGCATATTTATCAAAGGTCGAGTGATAGAGTTTTTTTTTACCTCGAATGAACTTGAATGACCTCGAAACTCAAATGGTATCTTATTTAAGAAAAAAACACGATTCGATCAAATAGAAACGACCTGAAAACTCGAAATTCGACAGATGTTTGTAGGCACAGTGTGGTTACATTAGGTAGGATCAAAATAACTTCTGGGTATAATTACACTTCATTTTCTTGATATCATTGCCTGTTCCTTGAAAAAGCTTAAAAAATGTGTAATTCAAATAATAGACAAACAACTAAAATACCAATAAGAGATTATTACGAATTTACCTTTCTTTTTTGATGATAGCCATGTTTCTGGTTTCATATCTTCATAATCTGTCCAATCAAAAAGGGTCATGTCTAGAGTTGGCATCACATCTGCTCCCTTCTTTCCATGAGTCTGCAAGTATGAACAAAATCATCATTGTAAGGACATTCAGTCATCCATTACTTTATAATGAACTGTGAACTTTAACAAGCTAATTAACGCAAAAACAATAAGGTTTTCCATACAACTAAATCAATAAAGGGCCTTTACTTTAGGATAATCCAAGTTCCAATGGCCAGGGTAGTGTGGTGAAGTTTAACACAGTCATAAAGGGGGAGTTAGCACCTTCAGTTATTGTAGGTGGACATGCACAAGAACAGGTACTTTAGGAAAACTGACACAAGGGACTATGTGAAGTTCCCTTATTAAGAGAAGTACCTGACTAAGATTTGCAGCCAGTTCTAGGGTGACAAATCACATTCCAGGTAGTTTTCCTGGAAGTTCTTGAAATATCTGCATGATAATTATCAGGATCAATAACGTATGTCCAGGTAACAAGTGATAACGTACAGAGGGGTGCAAAATTGTTACCTTAAAGAGCTATTTATTAAACCTCGATTTTTTTATGGTCAAATTTTTAAAAGTGAAAATTCTAATTTTTGGAGGGGAAAAAATAGAATTTTTAGAGATTTATTATACTCCAAAACTGCAAAAAGTTCGGATCCAAAAATACTCTAAAACCTGTCGAGGTCATGGACAAATCAATGGCAGATTTCCCTTTTACAATTTGAAAATGTTGTGATCTGCACTAGTTTTCATATGATAATCCATAAAAGTTGGGTTTTCGGGTGACAACTCAAAAAAATTGTACGATTTGGGTGAGATTAAATATGAGGTTCGAATTGTCATTGATTTTGTCAAGACTTTTCCTGCACAGACTTTTCCTAACTGATTTTTTGTTAAATGAGTTAAATTTGTGCATGGGAATGAGGTCGACTTTGTTTTAATAAAAAAAAAATTAGAAACATAGTTTTAATACCACCTAAGGGGGGATGTAATATGTGCAAAAATCCTGCGAAAGATGATTGCGAACGTTAGCAACCCATGTTTGCATCCTTTTTGACTGATTAAAGACCTCAATGACTTCAAAAAAAAATATTTAATGAAACCCCAGAGCAGGTATTAACACTAAACCTTTGCTAATGCACAATGTAATATTTGCCAGCTAATGATTTCACATTGTGAACAGTGCTAAACTTTTGCAAAAAAACATTTTAAATAAGGCTTGCAAATTTTAACTACATTTCCCACTTAAGTTTCACAATTTAGTGTCTGCGGCAAACAATAGTCCTGATACCACCTGCCATAAGGCTCTTTTGTACCCTGTGCCTGTTTTTTTTGTACTTTGCACCTTGCCATCTGGCGATAAATGATCTAGTGGCATAACTTGTATATTATCTGGTCTGTGGGAGGCTGCTGCAATGCCAGGGCCTATTTTGAATCCCAGTCCAAGACCTGCACACACACACCTCTTTTGTGGCATGGGACAAAATTTAAAGAACATCCTTCTCCTCCTCCAACTCACTTGGCCCCCTCCCTTAGGGATTTACTTTGGCTGTTGGCTAATGAGCATGCTCAGTTCTTCTCAGCTCAGATTACTAAACACACAAAGTCTAACAGTCTAACAAAGAGATGGCATTGCTGGTTCCCATAGAATCTTTAGCTGTTTGATTCTATTTTTTTCTCCTAACCACCACTCCTAAGCAGGGCGCCATCAGGGGGGCACAGGGGGTACTCTTGTACTGGTCCCGGGCCTAAAGGGGGGCCTGGCTGTGCTGCACTTTTAGAAATAGCCTTCCCCTCTTGACAGTCCCAAAGAGCTGAGGTCACGAAAATACCCAAAGCCATGAAAGGAGTCAAAGTTGAAGTCCCAAAGCCACAAAAGGAGCCTGAAGTCAAAGTCCCGAAGCCGCAAAAAGACCCAAAGCCACAAAAGGAGCCAAAGTTGAAGTCCTGAAGCCACGAAAGGAGCCGAAGTTGTGAAGCCATGAGTTCAGTTATACTGAACACCAATGTGTTTTTTTTAAAAAACCACCAGTGATTTTTTACAAACTTTTATGGGGGGCCCTGGTGCCAATGTTTTTTGTTTTTTTAAAAAAAAAACTTTTATGGGGGGCCCTGGCTCCAATGTTTTTTTTTTTTACTTATAGGTGGGCCATGGTCACCAAATATTTTTTTCAACTTGTAGTGGGCCCTGATCAACAATGCTTTTTTAAAAAAACTTTTATGGGGGGCCCTGGCATCACAGTTTTTTTTAACTTACAAGGGAGCCTTCACCATCAATGGCTTTTTATAACTTGTGTGGGGGGAGGGTTTACCATTTTTAGCGCTGATGTCTGTGTGGTCTTTTAACTGTGGTGTGGGCAGGATCTGGGTTGGGGCTTGGGATGGGCGGGGCCCAGAAAATGTTGTTATATGGGACCCCGAGATTCCTAATGGCAGCCCTGCTCCTGACCATTACAGTGCTCAACCCCAGCAGAACTTTTTATATATGTATGTTGTACCTTTGTAAACCCGCATTCTGCATTGCACGACTTTACAGCACACATGTCCTGTTTGCACATGTCAATGTTACTGATGATGTGTAAAATGGAGGGGGTATATGAAGTACAAATAATGTGGCTTGGGTGAGGAAAATATACATGGTATATGTTTCGCGAATTTTTCGACGAAGCGAAACGTCGCAAATTCGCCCATCACTACTTGCCATTGTATAAATACACTATTTATTAGAACCCCTTTATCGTGCAGCATAATTCCTCGTAGTGTTTATCCTTTCAAAGTCAGAGCCATATGAATTCAGAGCTGAATAACTCAGGGCACTTCATAAGTCATTATGTAAGAGCATATATCAGAGTCACACAACAATACATAGGGGGAAATGTAATAAAATCTGCAAAGAACAAAACTTTGCAAATAAATATTCACATGTTGCAATACAATATTCTTTGTCTTTTATTGCATCGCGAATCTTAATTGCGCATTGCAAAACTTTAACACCTGCTCTGGAGTTTCGTTAAATATTTTGTTGCATAAAAAGTTTTTTTATTGCAAAATTGAATTACATGCACTGCACACTATAGAAAACTATAAAATTCGATATCGCTATCCAACTGTTGCATGAGGGGAAAAGTGTTCGCAAAGGCAATATTTTTCACTGTGCAAACATTTATTCACATTGCAAACGAAATGCAAACGATGTTTGTGTTAGCAACCGATATTACATTCCCCCCATATTTCCATATATTGAGTAAAAATGGTTGAGCCTGGGCCCAAGAAATACACTGACCACTTCCCAAATCAGACAGAATACAACAAAAAGAGTCTTACAAATTTTGAATTCATGTCAAAAACTCCCAAATGAAAAATAGTTTGAATTTTGCTAATACATCTCCCTTTGACTTCTACATGACCTCACCAGCGTTTAGATGGTATCCGTACTGTATAAATAAAGTATATTTATAATAACAATATCAACAACATTAACATAGATAAGGATTTTATTACTGGATTTCCATCCAATTCTAATACTCGAACAAGAGTTAAAAAAACCAGATGGCATTAGTTGGAGGAACATGCTGAGAGATGGGCCTCAGATGGTACAATGGAGCCTATTTTCAAAGCAATTGGAGTGTAATAGCCTGGAGAGGTCTTAGTATTAATCCCCTTTTTTTACTTTCTCATCATCAGTGCCAAAAGAGTCTTAACAAAGCAGTGTCACCTAATGCTAAAGTCCAACTTTCTCTCTTGAAAAATGGTGTTCTGCTATAAGCAAGAAGAAAAACCTAATTTAAGGCTTACATAAGTAAAGTTGTAGATATTGCATCATGTGTATGTGCACACATAAACACACAGACACACACACAAACTGCAATAATACTTGTTCATATAAATAACATACATTGTATGTCTGTATAATGTGACTGTTGTATAAAAACCATTCAAAATGGTATGTAAAACCGTACATCATAATGTGAAATACTAAAACTACACAGCATTTACCCGCATTCGATGAGCTGTTTCTAACATTGTTGTAGGCTGCTCATTAATAAACATTGGATTGGATGTGCTCTGGGGAAGCATGGCAGCAGGACCACTTGAGGACATGTCCAAATAAGTGTACTGAGTGGGCGCTTTGAAGGTTAAATCTTCTTTTATGAGACCGCTGGATTCCACTTCAAAGCCTCTCCCTGCAAACATACAAACTGAGATTAAAGAGCAAAACAGAAGCAAGAAATACATGATCCTACAAAACAAGACTGGATCAGTGGACACTGTAGCTAGTAATGAAGATAAAGCAATAAGCAATATTAAGTAAGCCTAACCTGCAAGGAAACTTCCTCTAATGTTGTAGGGCCAAATTTCTTCCGTATAATTGGCAAGTTTATATTCTCATTATCTCTGATTATTTCAGATAGTTGCAGTAAACAATTTTCTGTTGGGAGTGTATAGCAAATTTCAAAGGGCCTCAGTGGGGAACAAAAGATACACTTTTAGGGGTTCTTACACATACAGTAGGTTTTTTAACCTAGGTTTCTGTGTGGAACACAGAAGTTAAGTGACCCTCTTCTTCATTATAGGGACTGTAACAATGGGACCACACTCAAAGGATAAATAGAGATAATATTGTCTATGTCCAGTTTTATCTGCTTTTAGCAATTCCATACACTTCTATAAATATAGTTCCAAAAGAGTAGACTTCAGCAGTCCTGCGGGGTGGCTTCATCAATTAAAGGCGAATGGTCTGTTGCAAACCTCTTTGAACATAACACCATTTATGCTAACAAAACCAGTGTCCATTAACATTCACTGGAACTGAATACTGAAGTATAAAATGGAAGTAAGAAGAGGTACAATGCTGGCTCTCCCAAAGCTATGTACTAATTACTTAACTAAGTATGAGCTAAGTACTTTAGGAGAATAATGCTAATATAGATGAAAGGAGCAGATTAACTGCTACAGTAATGTTTATTTTAACTTTTTCATTTTAACTGACATAACATGTTTCTCCCCCAGAATGGTGCCTTTTCTCAAGTGCACTTTTACCTGACTCCATTTAGTGGCTGCTGCCAAAGGTAATGCTTCAGGAAAGAAAAGTCTATCATATATATCATGACCTACATCTAGATGCACCTTGGCTATGAGCAGGGCTATCTAATAATGAAAGAAAGAGTTTCTGTATGCCTGCCAACATACTAAGATTGATATAAATGTATATAACACATTCACCTGTTGGGACAGAAGCTGCAGTTAATGAATATAAACATTATAATAAATTTTGTAAATCAGCAATTCGGAAGGCAAAGAAAGGAAATGTAGAGTGTATTAGAGCTCACTTAATAGCTGCACTGATGGCTCAACTCAATCTAGTCAGTGGCTGACTCAGGATATGATTCATAAAGTGTTAATATACATTAGGGTAAACAAGGCTCCAGGGCCTGATGGCATACACCCCCGGGTTTTAAGAGAGCTTAGTTCAGTTTTAGACCAGCATTTATTTATGATTTTCTCAGATTCGCTTTCATCTGGTATGGTACCTATGGATTGGAGAAAAGCTGATGTCATTCCAATATTTAAAAAGGGATTACAATCTCACATCTCTTACATCTGTGTTGGGTAAATTATTTGAAGGCTTGCTAAGTGGTCAGATTCAAAATGTTATTCTAATGAATGGCATTATGAGCAACAATCCACATGTCTTTATGAAGGATAGGTCATGTCAGACAAATTTGATTTTGTTTTTTTATGATGAGATAAGTAAGATGCTGGACAGTGGGGGTCAGTAGATCTATTTGGATTTTGCCAAAGCGTTTGATACCATTTGGAGTCAGGAGTCAGTAAGGTGTTTTTCCCCCTCTGAGGCAAATTGGAGAGGCTTCAGATAGGGTTTTTTTTGTCTTCCTCTGGATCAACTAGCACTTAGCAAGATTAAAAAAAGTTAAAAGGTTGAACATGATGGACGTGTCGTTTTTCAACCAAATTTACAGTACTGTGTTACTGTTTTACCTGTCACCAATCAATTCCAATGTAATCCAGTGCAAACAAAATACATTAGTGTACCATCTATATCAGTACATCTAAGGTTATACCAGATCAGTGAAAAAATTAAACTGACTAATATTTATGGACTGTAGTTTAGTGCAAGGGGTGGTTACCCTCTTACTCCTTTACTAACCAAAACTTAGTTTAAAAATAATAAATTTAGTTTATTAGGTTGTGTATAAACTAGTGCAGCTCTGTATAAGGTACATTTAATAATACATATCTGTAAATTAGTGATGCACCGAATCCCGGATTTGGTTCGGTATTTGGCCACGATTTAGCCTTTTTAAGCAGGATTCAGATTCTGACAAATCCCTCCAGCCAAACTGAATCCAAATACTTAACACAAAACAGGGAAGAAGAAACACCCTGATTTGCATATGCAGATTCGGATTTGGTTTGGTACTCGGCCAATGCCAAAATAGTGGATTCAGTGTATCCCTACTGTGAATAAAGTATTGAGCTGTCAGTGTTTTAAATGGACACACATCATTGGTATAAATAAGGCTCCACAGACCCTGTAGCACAGGGGGCTCCAGGTCCTGAAGGGCTCCTGCCACTCATAAATCAAAGATGGTTGTGCGTTCCACAGTGGAATGCAAGTCCATCTTTGAATTTTGTTTCAAGTTTTCATGGCCATTTCTGAAGTGATCTTACTGGCCAATCTGGGGATAGTGGAGTGATCATTGGCCATTTTTGCAGGGATTTAACTAACAAGTTTGGAGTTAATGGAGTTTTCATGGTCATTTCTGCAGTGATCTTACTGGCAAGTGTGGGTTAATTAAATTCTCATTTGTCCTTTTTGCAGTTACTGGCAAGTCTGGGAGTAATGGAGTTTAATTGGCCATTTCAGTGGGCTCTGTTATTGTATAGCTTTGTTGATTGGGTTAAGAACATGTTAAAATTCTTAGAAAACTAAAGAAACTAACCCATTTTTTTCCTTACAGGTGCTTTGAGATGGAGATAAGACTACATTCCCCAGAATTCCATTTCCTCAAGTATCAACTTCCTAAGGCAGCAGCCTGATTGGAATGCAGATAAAATGAGTGCCCATATAGTCATTGAGGATAAATGTGGAAAAAGACCCTGCTTTATAGAAGCCAAAGACAAAAGTATTTATAACAATATAAAACATTAATAGGGTTTGGGATTTTTAAATGTCAACAGGTAAACAAACATTTTACTGTAGCATTGTCTAGTACCTGTCTTGGTATCTGATCTGACATTTAAACTTTTGGAAGAGGACAGTAGGGATGTAGCGAACGTCGGAAAAAAAGTTCGCGAACATATTCGCGAACTTGCGCAAAAACGCGAGCGGTTCGCGAACGGTTCGCGAACCCCATAGACTTCAATGGGAAGGCGAACTTTAACATCTAGAAGACATTTCTGGCCAGAAAAATGATTTTAAAGTTGTTTAAAGGGTGCAACGACCTGGACAGTGGCATGCCAGAGGGGGATCAAGGGCAAAAATGTATCTGAAAAATCTGCCTGTGTGTGCTTGGAAGAGATAGTGTAGGGGGAGAGCTGTTAGTGATTTCAGGGACAGATGATAGTAAGTTTGCTGGCTAGTAATCTGCTTGATACTGCTCTGTATTGGAGGGACAGAAGTCTGCAGGGATTTGAGGGACATTTTAGCTTAGGTAGCTTTGCTGGCTAGTAATCTACTGTTCTCTTTAAACAACTGCCATACGTTGACCTTGTAGGCATTGTTTGGTGTTTTTTCTGGAGACGGTAATATTATGGATATTTAGACAGAATGTGAACAAGGTCACACAGCTAGATGGCGGGTTGAAGAAAACAGTGTGCAAATAATGCCTACAAGGCCAACGTATACACTACTACAGCGGTGGATACGGATTACGTAAAATATATGAATGCTGCTTGAAAAAAGTGACTCCGGTGTTTTTTCTGGAGACGGTAATATTATGGATATTTAGACAGAATGTGAACAAGGTCACACAGCTCGATGGCGGGTTGAAGAAAACAGTGTGCAAATAATGCCTACAAGGCCAACGTATACACTACTACAGCGGTGGATACGGATTACGTAAAATATATGAATGCTGCTTGAAAAAAGTGACTCCGGTGTTTTTTCTGGAGACGGTAATATTATGGATATTTAGACAGAATGGGAACAAGGTCACACAGCTCGATGGCGGGTTGAAGAAAACAGTGTGCAAATAATGCCTACAAGGCCAACGTATACACTACTACAGCGGTGGATACGGATTACGTAAAATATATTATGGCTGCTTGAAAAAAGTGACTCCGGTGTTTTTTCTGGAGACGGTAATATTATGGATATTTAGACAGAATGTGAACAAGGTCACACAGCTCGATGGCGGGTTGAAGAAAACAGTGTGCAAATAATGCCTACAGGGCAAATAATGCCTAAAAGGTCAACTTATACACTACTACAGCGGTAGTAAAATAAAAAAAGTAAATAAAAAAAAAATGAATATTAAAAAAAAAAAAATTAAAGTTGGTGCTGCTGAACTACTAGGAGCAGCAGATTAGCACACCAGTCCCACTCCCCAACACTGCTAGACTAATAGCACTGGGCTCTTATAGTAGTAGTAGTAGTAGTAGTAGTAAAACAACAAAAAAATAAATAAAAGCAGTCCTTACAAGGACTACTGTTATTGCAGCAGTCAGCAGATGAGATCAGAAGCAGGACAGCTGCCCACTGCAGCTACATACAGAGCACTGCAGTAGAAGGTAGATTACTAGCCAGCAAAGCTACCTAAGCTTAAATGTCCCTCAAACCCCTGCAGACTTCTGTCCCTCCAATAACAGAGCAGTATCAAAACGATTACTAGCCAGCAAACTTTCAACTGTCCCTGAAATCACTAACAGGCAGCAGCTCTCTCCCTACACTATCTCTTCAGCACACACAGGCAGAGTGAAAAAACGCTGCAGGGCTTCGGTTTTTATAGGGAAGGGGAGTGGTCCAGGGGAGAGCTTCCTGATTGGCTGCCATGTACCTGCTGGTCTGGGGTGAGAGGGCAAAAAAAAGCGCCAACAATGGCGAACCCAAAATGGCGAACGTCGCGCGACGTTCGCGAACTTCCGGCGAGCGCGAACACCCGATGTTCGCGCGAACAAGTTCGCCGGCGAACAGTTCGCAACATCTCTAGAGGACAGTGGTCCAAAAATGTACCTGTCTGAGTTTGTTAGCTTTTTATTATTAACAATTAAGTAACTTTATGTTTACAAAAAGTTTACATTTGGGACATCTTCCTTGTAGTTTTCTGTCCTTATACTGTATCCATATGTATGCTATCAGTAAACAACAGTGATGAAAAGTGAAAACATGATTGAAGAAGGGTTAAAATATAAGGTACAAGATAGTGATTAATAGGGCCCGTGGCAGGTAGAATAGGCTTTAGTAACTTCAAGAAAGTCTCCGTATATACTTTGCAGTTATTCTATAAAATATTAATGTTATCTAGAATAACAAACTGCTGTATCTGATAGTATTAGATGAGAAATAACATTTGTAAAAGTGCAGACTCTTGCTTTCAAAGCTGCCATGTCCTCATGTAATAATGTTGGAACCAGGTCTAGTAAATCATAACAAACAACCAGAACATAGCATTTACTGGTCCACTGTAAACACAAATATCTGTTGGGTTGCAGTGGGTCACAAGAACTGGCCTAAAATCACAACTTTTTATATTACCCCATACATTGTAACATCACTGCAACATACATACAGTACATGTAAAAAGTATGCTGCTCCAATATGGATTCATTATAGGTATTGTTTTATTATTACAGAGAATAAGGAAATCTTTTTTTAAAATGTGAATTATTTGATTAAAAAGGAGTCTACTGGAGATGACATTCCCGTAATTTAGAACTTTCGATCCCATAACTGTAAAGGTGGCCATACACGGGCAGATAAAGCTGCCGATATCGGTCGTTTGGACCGATTTGACAGCTTATCTGCCCGTGTATGGGGGCTTCCGACGGGTCTTCCCGATCGATATCTGGCCACGATATCGATCGGGAAGGTTGGATTTTTACCCGACCGACCCGTCGGAGCCGCTTGGCGCATCGTAATTCGATCGTTCGAATTACCCCCGATATAGCCATGCAGTTTAGTGACATATCGGGGAAAGATCCGCTCGTTTGGCGATGTTGCCGACGAGCGGATCTTGGAGTCTATGGCCACCTTAAATAATATAAATCATCATACCTCTGTGATGTCTGACACGGTCTTTCAGACTAGACCTTTTTTGGTCCCTGTGCTTTTTTCTCTTGGCTTTTATATCTTCTGGCTGATTTACTCGTTGATTATAGGATAACTGAAAGGTTTGGAGTTCATCTCTGTTTTGTTTCATAGCACTTGGCTGCCCTTTTTCCCCTGTCACTCTCCAGAGTGGGGAACCAATCATCTCCTCACTTGGTAGAAAGGCTGGAGTTGGCAACGCACCAAAAGTCCTATCTTTCTTTGACATCTGTGACCTTCTGTGATTCCTTTCCTGAGTCTGATGAGACCAAAGGTCTTGCTCATACTGGCTATTCTCAGACATTTTCTTAGGTTTAGCTCTGGTCTCATACATGCTCATACAGACCACATGACTGAGAATCACAATCATAATAAACCCAAATAATTGAATGCAGCTGAAGAGAGACATTCTCCTGCACCTGCAAAGCAAAAAATGAAAGCATTTAGGTACAACTTATGCTTGTTGGTAAACACAATAATATGTTTCTCTTTTGTATTTATAGTTCACATTATGGTCAATGTGAAAGAACATAGTTGACAATTAATTAAATCCTGATTTTCACTAAAATACCAGCAACAGACTTTTGCAATATTTAATGTTACCAGATTGATACTGGGAAGGTTTTAGAATTACCAGTTTTACTATCTGAATTAACAAATAATGTGATGTAAGGAAACATGTTCATCTTAAGTCTCTGATGCTTGCAAAATAGCAAAGTGCAGAATGGTGATACCATTGCATAAGGCAAATATCTGTGTCAGTGAACGTGAAAAATCTTGGGAGGTGAGAAATTTTGGGTTGGTTTAGATGTACAAAAATGCAGAATTATTCATTTGGCAAATAATTCTACAGGCTTCTTATAAACAAACTGAACCTTCCTTTGAAATTATTCACTAAAAGGAATTAGGGGATATTATATATAACAGAGCTTGAAACAGCATGCATTTAAAAAGGGGGTGCACTTGTGCATTGTTGGATCCAGAGAAGCTTTGGACATCAGTTTGAAAAATGGATATCAGAAAATCCAGCAGCACACCAAAAATTGCTGTGTGTAAATAGGTGATTTATTTAGCCCATAAGCATTCAAAAGCAAGGCAACGTTTCAGACCCCTCCGGCCCCTTTTTTCAAGGTTTGTTAAAGGGCCCGGAGGGGTCCGAAACGTTGCCTTGCTTTTGAATAAATGAAGATGAAGTTTAACATGTGCATGTCAAGATGGTAACCCTTTATGAATATATTAGCAGAAAACAGAGTGATGTCCAAATTTATGAATAACAAGCACAATAGGTTGGGCACAAGAAACAGAAAAGGATGTTATTTAAAGTGGCACCCAGACTCCAAGGCATGCATATATGATAAAGTAGGCTGCACCAAAGAATACTTCCAGGTGCACAGGCCTGGGAACTTAACAATAAACATAGCATGAACATTTTTAAGCAAATATGAAGCATTAACATAATTAGCAACAACCCTGAAACTTTCTCATGACCAAAGCACTTCCAATTACCTCCCGATTAATTAAGGATACTCTGAACTTCCTAGTAACCATCAGAATGCACAGGAGCATGAAGATCTTTGTTGCAAAAAAAGGAATTCTTAACATAAGTAGAGACAGACTAGACAAAAGATTATTACTATACCAAATGCTTATTAAAAGCATGATAGATGAAAGTGGTAATTATAAAAGTGCTGATGAAAAGAGAAACTTAGGAAATAACAGGCAATCAACATCTCTCTGCAGCCACTGTTAAAGGGGTGGTTCAACTTTAAGGTAACTTTAATTATGTTATAGAGCCAATTCTAAGCAACTTTTCAATTGTTTTTCATTATTCATTTTTTTTATAGTTTTATAGTTATTTGCCTTTTTCTTCTGACACTTTGCAGCTTTCAAATGGGTGTCACTGACTCCCTTCTAAAAAACAAATGCTATGTAAGGCTACAAATGTATTGTTATTGTTACTTTTTATCACTGATCCTTCTATTCAGGCCTCTACTATTCATATTTCAGTCTCTTATACAAATCAATGCATGGTTGCTAGGGTAACTTGCAAATTGAAGAGCTGCTGAATAAAAAGCTAAATAACTCAAAAACCTTCAATAATAAAAAATGAAAACAAATTGCAAATTGTCTAAGAATATCACTCTCTACATCATACTAAAAGTTATCTCAAAGGTGAACAACCCCTTTAACCCTTTAAGTGCCACAGAACGTAGAATCTACGTTCTGTGGATCAAAGGACCAAAGTGCCACAGATCGTAGATTCTACGTTCTGCAGCACTTCCGGGTTTGCGAGCGGAGGAGCGGCTGTTAGAGCCGCTCGCTCCGCTCCTTCACGATCCCCTGCCCCTAGACAACGAGCAGAGCAGGGGATCGAGTGGCCCCTGGGGTGCGATCGCCCAGGGGCCCAAAAACAGCAGCAGGCACGTGTTACTTACGTGTCCTGCTGCTGCAGCCTACACCGCGCCGTAGATCTCCGCCCCCACAGCACAGGGACACAGATGACGTCGCAGATCTCTTCCAGGGGCTCTTCCTGATCGTCTGCAACAGTCTCCAGCGACTTTTTCAGGTTAGTGCAACAATTACACACACAAACACACCAACACACACTTATTACAGTAATACACACTTAGATTCACACTTACACACACTTACACATACATTTTTGGGGATTGGGGGGGTCACTTACACTCACTGCACTTACACACACGTGCACACGCACACATAACATGTAATTTACCATTTGTACACACCCACACGCACATACATGGCATTGTGGCTTTTTTTTTTTTTTCTTATCGCATCGTCTCTTTTTTTGGCTGAAAAAAATGTTTTATTGCCATTACGAATAGCGTATTCGCTAACCGTACTGTGCAATATCTTTTGTATGTTATTTCGGTGATTATATTGCAATTTTGGGTATTTTGGTGCATTTTTAGCCATTTTATTGAATTTTTAGCCATTTTATTGCATTTTCAGCTCTGCGTATGTTGTGTTCACTTGTTTCTAGCCGTATAACCTGTTTGGCCCAGCTAAAATATTCAAACTGTGATTCTGACGGCCGATAACACTAGTCTGGAAAAAAAAACATTGATTTTTGTGGTTTTATTGGATTTTTTTGCATTTCACTCTTTACTGCCTTATTTTGTTTTGCCTTGTAAATTTTATCTACTATATATCCATTTGGGGGTCTCTGTGCGCCACATAGTTTGGTATATCTATGCATATTGGGCATCAAAGTGTTCAGTAGACCCCTGGCGTTCATATTTAGGATGTTTTATGCTGATAAGTTACGAAATGTGTGGCATATAATGGGGTAGAATTCAAGCTATGTGACGATTTTCAGAAATTTGATAAAAACCGTTACGGTCAGCATTGCTTTGCAGTTTGGCAGTTTGCAGTAGAAACACTTATTTACCCATATTGGATTCGTCAGAATGTGTACTTTCTGAAAATATATGGTTTTCTGGGGTCTCTGTACTGTTAGGGGGGTCTAATGTCGCATAATACACACACCAGGTGCTCATATTGCAGCAGCCAGCGCGTCAGCCGTGAAAATGTATATACACTATTGTCATTTGGGGGTCTCTGTGCGCCACATAGTTTGGTATATCTATGCATATTGGGCATCAAAGTGTTCAGTAGACCCCTGGCATTCATATTTAGGATGTTTTATGCTGATACGTTACGAAATGTGTGGCATATAATGGGGTAAAATTCAAGCTTTGTGACGATTTTCAGAAATTTTATAAAAACCGTTATGTTCAGCATTGCTTTGCAGTTTGGCAGTTTGCAGTAGAAACACTTATTTACCCATATTGGATTCGTCAGAATGTGTACTTTCTGAAAATATATGGTTTTCTGGGGTCTCTGTACTGTTAGGGGGGTCTAATGTCGCATAATACACAAACCAGGTGCTCATATTGCAGCAGCCAGCGCATCAGCCGTGAAAATGTATATACACTATTGTCATTTGGGGGTCTCTGTGCGCCACATAGTTTGGTATATCTATGCATATTGGGCATCAAAGTGTTCAGTAGACCCCTGGCGTTCATATTTAGGATGTTTTATGCTGATACGTTATGAAATGTGTGGCATATAATGGGGTAAAATTCAAGCTTTGTGACGATTTTCAGAAATTTGATAAAAACCGTTATGTTCAGCATTGCTTTGCAGTTTGGCAGTTTGCAGTAGAAACACTTATTTACCCATATTGGATTCGTCAGAATGTGTACTTTCTGAAAATATATGGTTTTCTGGGGTCTCTGTACTGTTAGGGGGGTCTAATGTTGCATAATACACACACCAGGTGCTTATATTGCAGCAGCCAGCGCGTCAGCCGTGAAAATGTATATACACTATTGTCATTTGGGGGTCTCTGTGCGCCACATAGTTTGGTATATCTATGCATACTGGGCATCAAAGTGTTCAGTAGACCCCTGGCGTTCATATTTAGGATGTTTTATGCTGATAAGTTACGAAATGTGTGGCATATAATGGGGTAGAATTCAAGCTTTGTGACGATTTTCAGAAATTTGATAAAAACCGTTATGTTCAGCATTGCTTTGCAGTTTGGCAGTTTGCAGTAGAAACACTTATTTACCCATATTGGATTCGTCAGAATGTGTACTTTCTGAAAATATATGGTTTTCTGGGGTCTCTGTACTGTTAGGGGGGTCTAATGTCACATAATACACACACCAGGTGCTCATATTGCAGCAGCCAGCGCGTCAGCCGTGAAAATGTATATACACTATTGTCATTTGGGGGTCATTGTGCGCCACATAGTTTGGTATATCTATGCATATTGGGCATCAAAGTGTTCAGTAGACCCCTGGCGTTCATATTTAGGATGTTTTATGCTGATAAGTTACGAAATGTGTGGCATAAAATGGGGTAGAATTCAAGCTTTGTGACGATTTTCCGAAATTTGATAAAAACCGTTATGTTCAGCATTGCTTTGCAGTTTGGCAGTTTGCAGTAGAAACACTTATTTACCCATATTGGATTCGTCAGAATGTGTACTTTCTGAAAATATATGGTTTTCTGGGGTCTCTGTACTGTTAGGGGGGTCTAATGTCGCATAATACACACACCAGGTGCTCATATTGCAGCAGCCAGCGCGTCAGCCGTGAAAATGTATATACACTATTGTCATTTGGGGGTCTCTGTGCGCCACATAGTTTGGTATATCTATGCATATTGGGCATCAAAGTGTTCAGTAGACCCCTGGCGTTCATATTAAGGATGTTTTATGCTGATACGTTACGAAATGTGTGGCATATAATGGGGTAAAATTCAAGCTTTGTGACGATTTTCAGAAATTTGATAAAAACCGTTATGTTCAGCATTGCTTTGCAGTTTGGCAGTTTGCAGTAGAAACACTTATTTACCCATATTGGATTCGTCAGAATGTGTACTTTCTGAAAATATATGGTTTTCTGGGGTCTCTGTACTGTTAGGGGGGGTCTAATGTTGCATAATACACACACCAGGTGCTTATATTGCAGCAGCCAGCGCATCAGCCGTGAAAATGTATATACACTATTGTCATTTGGGGGTCTCTGTGCGCCACATAGTTTGGTATATCTATGCATACTGGGCATCAAAGTGTTCAGTAGACCCCTGGCGTTCATATTTAGGATGTTTTATGCTGATAAGTTACGAAATGTGTGGCATATAATGTGGTAGAATTCAAGCTTTGTGACGATTTTCCGAAATTTGATAAAAACCGTTATGTTCAGCATTGCTTTGCAGTTTGGCAGTTTGCAGTAGAAACACTTATTTACCCATATTGGATTCGTCAGAATGTGTACTTTCTGTAAATATATGGTTTTCTGGGGTCTCTGTACTGTTAGGGGGTCTAATGTCGCATAATACACACACCAGGTGCTCATATTGCAGCAGCCAGCGCGTCAGCCGTGAAAATGTATATACACTATTGTCATTTGGGGGTCTCTGTGCGCCACATAGTTTGGTATATCTATGCATATTGGGCATCAAAGTGTTCAGTAGACCCCTGGCGTTCATATTTAGGATGTTTTATGCTGATACGTTACGAAATGTGTGGCATATAATGGGGTAAAATTCAAGCTTTGTGACGATTTTCAGAAATTTGATAAAAACCGTTATGTTCAGCATTGCTTTGCAGTTTGGCAGTTTGCAGTAGAAACACTTATTTACCCATATTGGATTCGTCAGAATGTGTACTTTCTGAAAATATATGGTTTTCTGGGGTCTCTGTACTGTTAGGGGGGGTCTAATGTCGCATATTACACACACCAGGTGCTTATATTGCAGCGCCAGAGCGCGTCAGCCGTGAAAATGTATATACACTATTGTCATTTGGGGGTCTCTGTGCGCCACATAGTTTGGTATATCTATGCATATTGGGCATCAAAGTGTTTAGTAGACCCCTGGCGTTCATATTTAGGATGTTTTATACTGATAAGTTACGAAATGTGGGGCATATAATGGGGTAAAATTCAAGCTTTGTGACGATTTTCAGAAATTTGATAAAAACCGTTATGTTCAGCATTGCTTTGCAGTTTGGCAGTTTGCAGTAGAAACACTTATTTACCCATATTGGATTCGTCAGAATGTGTACTTTCTGAAAATATATGGTTTTCTGGGGTCTCTTTACTGTTAGGTGGTCTAATGTCGCATAATACACACACCAGGTGGTTATATTGAAGCAGCCAGCGCGTCAGCCGTGAAAATGTCTATACATATTGTCATTTGGGGGTCTCTGTGCGCCACAAAGTTTGGTATATCTATGCACATTGGGCATCAAACTGTTTAGTAGACCCATATGTTTATATTTAGGATGCTTTATGCTGGTAATGATACATGGACAATACGATGCTGGAAAGTTGAAGCTTTGAGGCAATTTCCAGATATTTCAGCAAAACCGCCAAATTTGGCAAAGCCTTGCGACTCAGTAGTTTGGAGCAGAAAGGCATGGGTACCCATTTTAGATTCTGTAGAATGTGTACTTTCCAAAAATATATGGGGTTGGGGGGTAAACATATATTTCTGTGTTTTTACCCCACAAAAATGCAGTCAATGTGTTGATTTTTCATTAGATGAAGTTACCCACAGGACAATTTGTATGTGCTAACTTCATTTTGGGGCCTCTAAATGCCATATACTTTGGTAAACCTATGAACAATGGCCACCAAAATGTTCAGAGGAACCCTGGCAATCATATTTAGGGTGCTTTTTCTTAGTACGTAATGACACATGGGTGATATGGTGCTGGGAAGTTGAAGCTTTGAGGCAATTTTCAGATATTTCACCAAAACCGACAACTTTGGGAAAGCCTTGCGACTCAGTAGTTTGGAGCAATAAGGCATGGGTACCCATTTTAGATTCTGTAGAATGTGTACTTTCCAAAAATGTATGGGTTTGGGGGGTCAACATATATTTCTGTGTTTTTACCCCACAAAAATGCAGTCAATGTGTTGATTTTTCATTAGCTGAAGTTACCCACGGGACTGTTTGTATGCGCTAACTTCATTTTGGGGCCTCTAAATGTCAGATACTTTGGTAAACCTATGAACAATGGCCACCAAACTGTTCGGAGGAACCCTGGCAATCATATTTAGGGTGCTTTTTCTTGGTGCATAACGATACATGGGTGATATGGTGCTGAGAAGTTGAAGCTTTGAGGCAATTTTCAGATATTTCACCAAAACCGACAATTGTGGGAAAGCCTTGCGACTCAGTAGTTTGGAGCAGAAAGGCATGGGTACCCATTTTAGATTCTGTAGAATGTGTACTTTCCAAAAATATATGGGTTTTGGGGGGTAAACATATATTTCTGTGTTTTTACCCCAAAAAAATGCAGTCAATGTGTTGATTTTTCATTAGCTGAAGTTACCCACGGGACTGTTTGTATGCGCTAACTTCATTTTGGGGCCTCTAAATGCCAGATACTTTGGTAAACTTATGAACAATGGCCACCAAAATGTTCAGAGGAACCCTGGCAATCATATTTAGGGTGCTTTTTCTTAGTACGTAATGACACATGGGTGATATGGTGCTGGGAAGTTGAAGCTTTGAGGCAATTTTCAGATATTTCACCAAAACCGACAACTTTGGGAAAGCCTTGCGACTCAGTAGTTTGGAGCAATAAGGCATGGGTACCCATTTTAGATTCAGTAGAATGTGTACTTTCCAAAAATGTATGGGTTTGGGGGGTAAACATATATTTCTGTGTTTTTACCCCACAAAAATGCAGTCAATGTGTTGATCTTTCATTAGCTGAAGTTACCCACAGGACTATTTGTATGCACTAACTTCATTTTGGGGCCTCTAAATGCCAGATACTTTGGTAAACCTAAGAACAATGGCCACCAAACTGTTCGGAGGAACCCTGGCAATCATATTTAGGGTGCTTTTTCTTGGTGCATAATGATACATGGGTGATATGGTGCTGGGAAGTTGAAGCTTTGAGGCAATTTTCAGATATTTCACCAAAACCGACAATTGTGGGAAAGCCTTGCGACTCAGTAGTTTGGAGCAGAAAGGCATGGGTACCCATTTTAGATTCTGTAGAATGTGTACTTTCCAAAAATATATGGGTTTTGGGGGGTAAACATATATTTCTGTGTTTTTACCCCACAAAAATGCAGTCAATGTGTTGATTTTTCATTAGCTGAAGTTACCCACAGGACTGTTTGTATGGGCTAACTTAATTTTGGGGCCTCTAAATGCCAGATACTTTGGTAAACTTATGAACAATGGCCACCAAAATGTTCAGAGGAACCATGGCAATCATATTTAGGGTGCTTTTTCTTGGTGCATAACGATACATGGGTGATATGGTGCTGAGAAGTTGAAGCTTTGAGGCAATTTTCAGATATTTCACCAAAACCGACAATTGTGGGAAAGCCTTGCGACTCAGTAGTTTGGAGCAGAAAGGCATGGGTACCCATTTTAGATTCAGTAGAATGTGTACTTTCCAAAAATATATGGGTTTTGGGGGGTAAACATATATTTCTGTGTTTTTACCCCACAAAACTGCAGTCAATGTGTTGATCTTTCATTAGCTGGTTACCCACGGGACTGTTTGTATGCGCTAACTTCATTTTGGGGCCTCTAAATGCCAGATACTTTGGTAAACTTATGAACAATGACCACCAAAATGTTCAGAGGAACCCTGGCAATCATATTTTGGGTGCTTTTTCTTAGTACATAATGATAAATGGGCGATATGGTGCTGGGAAGTTGAAGGTTTGAGGAAATTTTCAGATATTTCACCAAAACCGACAATTTTGGGAAAGCCTTGCGACTCAGTAGTTTGGAGCAGAAAGGCATGGGTACCCATTTTAGATTCAGTAGAATGTGTACTTTCCAAAAATATATGGGTTTGGGGGGTAAACATATATTTCTGTGTTTTTACCCCACAAAAAATGCAGTCAATGTGTTGATTTCTCAGTAGCTGAAGTAAAGTCCTGAACAATTTGGATGTGCTAACTACATATTGGTGTCTCTAAATGCCAGATACTTTGGTAAAACTATGCATAATGGGTATCAAACTGTTCAGTGGACCCCTGGCAATCATATTTCAGGTGCTTTTTCTTGGTACCTAATATAGTTTGGGATATGCGGAGCAGCAAAATAAAACCTTTGAAATGATTTTTCAGAATTTTGAATTTTTTGTTGAAAAACCACTATGTTCAGACAAGCTTTTATGTTTGGTAGTTGGGAGTAGAGAGACATAGTTACCCATTTTGTAATCGGCAGAATGTGTACTTTTCAAAAATGTATGGTTTTCTGGGGTAAACCTACGGTTTCAGGATTTTTTGCCTTGGAATCTAAAGCATGCCGTTTTCTGCCTTAGTGCTTTCAAAATTCGGTAATATACTGCCGGGAGTTTTTGCTGTACAGAAATCCTAAATCTCCCTAAAACTATACATATCTGGTATTGGCACGTTCGAGAGACATAAGGCTTTCCAAATCAGTTGGATTTTCATCCGTAAAATGAAATATTTTTCTGGTATAAATTGATATACGATGAAAAATGGTAATTTTTCATTTTTTTTTGGTATTTAGCACTATAAATTTTTTTGCACAGGTGGAAATACATGAAAACTCAGGCAGATTTAGAAAGCTCAGTTTCTACCGAAAAAAACAATGTATAGTTTTCCTAGGTAAACTATAGGTTTCCCCTCAGAAAATGCCCCTAAAGTGAGAGAGCACAAAATGTTTCAAAAACGGCTGGCATTTCGCGTAACCAAAATGTGAAATTCTGCTGGCACTTAAAGGGTTAAGCAACATACCAGTATAGGGGTTTGTGGAACAGTTGGTATCCAGTGCTCTTGGTATGGCAAGAGAATGAACAATTTACAAAAATCCCTCAAGAACCTTGACATGGATTTCATGAGAGAATCATAAAGGTTTTAAGAAGTCACAAAGAGCATCAGAAGTGATGTCCAGTGCTCCATATCCTGTGTCACCAGATCCAAAATGGCGGTGCAACATCATTACACTGACATAATATCACTGCCCCTGCAAGTAATGTCAGAGCGATGCATATTGGCACCAAATTTAAAATGAATAAATGCCAAGCACCATCATTCTTTCAAATAAATAGAAATATAGTCCCTTGAAATGAAATTTGAATTCAATATAAATTTTTTGACGTTTTGTAAAAACATTTTACTGATTCACTATATTGATCCCCATATATCCAATACTCATCACTAGAAGCAGTATCCTTTTTAATTGTTGCTTTATAAATACTTGATTAGAATATAAAATGACACACTACATCTCCTGTTTTTAATAATAATATTCTATTTTTTAACTAAAATACTTAACTGGCTTGGTAAGTTCCCTCAAAAAAGACAAGCACTATACATCTGCAGGGGGCTTGCTGAATTCACTGATATTAAGCCTGGATCTACAATCCACTCCTTTGTGTGTTAGTACTTACTAAAGAATGGAGCTTGATTCACAGAGTTTAAGTCTGAAAATTATATGGTTAGCTAAAAGCTATAAACACCAACAAATGAGAAATAATGGAAGTTCAGTATCAACAGTGGACTCCCAGTGTAGATGTTCAGTGGGTCACCCAAGGGTTTGTCATTAAATTAGTAAAGATTGTCTTATATGAACTGAGTTGTTTACTGGCAAGAACATGAACGGACACTATCTGCACAAGGAAAATGTGCTCCAGATTCACATGCAAATTAGTTTAATTAATCATTCTGATGTTTCCTTTTAATTTAACTCCATCCAATTTATTCTCTCCCTGCTGCTACACATACTGTATATGCAAAAGGACGCCTCCTCCTTTAGATGAAGGACTCTGCCAGGACAGAACAGCTGCTGTGATCACCAACAGTGCTGCCCAGCTGGTCTTGGCAAAGACCTTCCTTCATGGAGTGAAATCATATAAGATTAGCCTGAAAATGCCTAATTCAGTTTCTATTCTTTAGCATATATATATATATAGATATATAGATATATAGATATATAGATATATAGATATATAGATATATAGATATATAGATATATAGATATATAGATATATAGATATATAGATAGATATATAGATATATAGATATAGATATATATATATATATAGATATATATATATATATATATATATATATATATATATATATATATATATATATATAGATATATAGATATATAGATATATATATAGATATATATATAGATAGATAGATATATATATATAGATATATAGATATATATTATGTTAACAACAACAATAATAATAATATTAGCAAATATGACCCATTTGTTGAATGGACAATATTTTGATGATGTTTTTGGTTTCATTATTGTACTTCTTATCTTAAAAATAAATCATTTTACACTCTTGGGAGGAGTTATCAAATTAATTAGTATCTTGATCTCATTCTGTCTTAACGGGTGTCAGCGAAGTTAATGAATGATCAGATAATACAGAGGCTACTAGTGAAACAAGCACATTTCACTTTGCTGAAGAATTTGTGAAAGTGTGAAAAAATTCCCAAAACATATGCATTGAGTCAAGGGAAAGGCAAACCTATATTGCAGTTACAGGTATAAGACATGAAAAGTTCTCTCACTGTGACTGCCACGCCCCTGTGAAATATATCACTTTTTCCCTTGAGTTGGTGTTCCTGCTAGCATGTAGCAATCTAATAGCCCCTATAAAATAGACTTTACTTGACCTTTAAGGCATGTTTTGCTCTGCAATAGCATATATATTGGCCTTCATTGTTAGAAAAGCTTATTTCCATTACTCCACAACTGTTCTTTACAGAAAAAAAAAATGCTCCCATGTTGCCAATTTCTTTAAAACATGGCGCCTGCACAGCTTCCTCCGCATGGACTTCAATCTGATCCGATTGTTGATGTAGAAGGCAAGGAGTGCATAATAATAATGTCTGTGTTTTTCCAGCATTTTTTTCTGGCAAAACAAAATGATGCGTGAAATTCGAGTATGAATTTGTGAAAATGCTAATTAAGTTTTCTTGTCCCTTGAGGCTACTTGTGTTGCTATAAACTTAAAATATAAACTATAAAATCACTATAATTTTCTTTTGCCAATGTAACTTTCCTTTTTGCTTTCACTTTGTGAATTGGTTTACACTTTCAGTTTCTTCCACATCTCTACCTTAGGGAAGTATTTTCTAAAATTTGACTTTTTTTTACGGTAATAAGAAAAAATTTGACTATACTCCCACACCCCCTTAATTATTCTCGAAAAAGTGTGGCAATTTGAATAGTTTGACTTTTTTCGAATTGAAGCTCCGAAAACTCAAATTGTTTCAGTTTTCCCCTTTAAAAACTCGACCAGAAAAAAATCAAGGTTTAATAAATAGGCCCCTTAATATTGTGTGAGTTTAAATCTTTTGACAACAAAAAGTGACAGTTTTATGTTAATAGATCATAGAAACGTTTACATTTCTCAACTATTCGGTATTCTGACTTTTGCAGAAAAACAGATGATTCACACTCTGTTGCAGCACTCAAAAATAGAAGGAGTCAAAATTCCGTAACCCTGAACATGTCAGTTTTGCAGTATGGCATTCCCAGCACCATATTGCAATACTCTAATAACAGAAACTGCATTTTCAAAACATTTACCTTGCTGTTATACTAAGATTAGTAATTGCTTTGTGTATTATTGTGCTAAGCAAGACTGTCGGGGGAATGTAATAAAAGTCGCTAACGCAAAAACTATTCGCAATGCGAAAAGTTATGCCTTTGCGCGAACAAATTTTGCTTTGTGCGAATTTAATATAGCTTTTGCGAGCCCTGAAACTGTTTAGCGACCACTTCCGACAGTGAAAGACCGTTTGCAAATTTTATAGTTTGCGCTAATGCGCAGTCAATGTAATAAAACTTCTTACTGAAAAAGTCGTTATGTTTGCTCCAAAAGATTACAACACCTTCAAGCACATCTTATGAGTGCGCAATTAAGATTCGCAATGCAGTAACAGTTTAAGGAACAATATTACATTGCGAGATGTGGATTTTTAGTCTTATTGGTGCGAATTGTTTTGCTCTTTGCGACTTTTATTACATTCCCCTGTATATATCTGTATTTCTGCAATGTTAATTGGAGAGAAACTGCCAATTTAGAAACAAATTTTGCACAGGGCAGTTTTGGTAGCATTGCACTTGTGTATGTCAGTGTGTATACTGATATAACAAGAAATATAACTTCCATTAAATGCATAACCTACTTAAGATAGTAGATACAACTACATATCATTGCCTTCCCTACCAAACCAACGACTGGGGGTACACTTTCACATAGTAGCAGAGAGTACTGTGCTTCACATCAATACCCCCCACATTACAATTTACTGCCTCTCCTCTCAGGCTACAAATACTTGTGTTTTTATCAAGACGGGACTGTTTTAGTTCTACATAAATTCTGAGTCTACGAGCTTGGCAGGACCAAGGACTTCATGTTGAGCTTGAATTAAAGTCTCATTAAACATCAAAGATATATACCCCAGCAACTCCACATGCTGGTTTCCCACCATAGTACTCTTATTGTTACTTTCTGGAGCAGATATTAACGGTTTTCCATGAGAGTGAATACAAAGAGAAAGCTTTGGCTTCTATAATGATGCAGCTAAGGTGGGCATAAAGAAGCTCAAGGCTCTTATGAAAGATGTTTTTGTTCCCTACCTCCGATATTCCACAAAGGATTTATGTGAGAGATGAACATACATAGGAGGGTGACCAGTTCACAGCATCACAGGCAGCAACATTGCATAGGAGATTATTTTTTTTTATCTAAACACCAAATGTAAACCATCAGAGGAATATTCTTCCTTTTATTGTTAGTTAGAACCAAGGATATTTATCTTTTCAATCTAAGTAGGTCCTTGTGAGCCTTCTATCCTTGTTGTACTGAAATCCTTATTTGATTTTGAAATCCTTGTTTGATATAAAGCAGGCTGTTTCAGCTATCATGTAGTGAATACAGATCTTTTACATAGTTACATAGTTACATAGTTACATAGTTAAATTGGGTTGAAAAAAGACAAAGTCCATCAAGTTCAACCCCTCCAAATGAAAACCCAGCATCCATACACACACCCCTCCCTACTTTTAATTAAAATTCTATATACCCATACCTATATTAACTATAGAGTTTAGTATCACAATAGCCTTTAATATTATGTCTGTCCAAAAAATCATCCAAGCCATTCTTAAAGGCATTAACTGAATCAGCCATCACAACATCACCCGGCAGTGCATTCCACAACCTCACTGTCCTGACTGTGAAGAACCCTCTACGTTGCTTCAAATGAAAGTTCTTTTCTTCTAGTCTAAAGGGGTGGCCTCTGGTACGGTGATCCACTTTATGGGTAAAAAGGTCCCCTGCCATTTGTCTATAATGTCCTCTAATGTACTTGTAAAGTGTAATCATGTCCCCTCGTAAGCGCCTTTTTTCCAGAGAAAACAACCCCAACCTTGACAGTCTACCCTCATAATTTAAGTCTTCCGTCCCTCTAACCAATTTAGTTGCACGTCTCTGCACTCTCTCCAGCTCATTTATATCCCTCTTAAGGACTGGAGTCCAAAACTGAACTGCATACTCCAGATGAGGCCTTTTTGTGCACGTTTTATGGCAAAATCTGCTTGAGCAAGCACATGTATTTAGATAAATGGTTTATATTTTTTCACTTCTTATTTCACACTTTTTTTGTGGTTGCAAACTATCAATTTCATTTACTAAAAATTGTGGATTGAAAGTAGGACTGTGACCGAACTGTGACTAAACAATGTGGGCACTGACATTTTTACCATACGCTAAAAATACAGTAGAAAAACAGTGACAATGTTACAATGACCTTTCCTAAATACTGAGTACCGGTTTCAATATCTTAGCAGAACTGAAAGTACACGAGTAAGGGTTAGCAATGTATGAAGCTACTATTCACATCAGACTTCTTGCCACTAGATCTGTTCACACATAGGCTGATCTCTGTGTGTTAAGTCTGAGGCATCCATTACAGCTGAAAGGTGTCTGTGATGTTCAGACATTCTAGAAGAATAACATACTAGAGGGGTTATTTATCAAAGATTGAGTCTGTAAGGTACTCAAATGTTTTCTTATTTAAGAAAAAAACGAAATGTAAAAAAACTAGTCTGAATGCAATCAAGGTGAAAACTTGAATACTCAAAATGATCAGGTTATCAGCCAAAAAAAACTTGAATACCTCGAATTGATCAAGTTTTCAAGCGCAGACCACTGGAAAAAAACCTGAAAAACATGAAGTCTAAAAACATCTTCAAATGGCTCAATGGACCTCTACCGTTGACTTCTACATGACCTCAACAGGTTTTACCTGGAGTCTTTTTCGGATTCTGGCTTTTTGCAGGTTCAGGGCATAATAAATCTCGAAAAAATTTAAGTTTTTTTTAGTCCCTAACAATTTGAGTTTTTACTAAAACTATCCTTGAAAAACTAAATTTTTTTTGGGAAAACACAATTCAACCTTTAATAAATAACAAAGCTGAAGAAAAACTGCATATTATCTCTGAAAATATAAAAGAAAACACAATTAATCAATTAATTTAAGCAAAGAAGTATTTTTTAAGTTAGAAACCAGCATTTTAGTATTAACGTGATAAATCATGCTCAGATGACAGCAACAGTAATTAATACTACAGCTTGTATGTTTTGAAAATACTTGCAAATAACACATGATCTCTGTCAGATCAAAAACTCTGATATCCTACAAATAGGTAAAATATAAATATCTCTGTTAAAGGGGTTGTCCCTATTAATTTTAATATTTAGCAGACAATGGTATTCACCAGAGACACTGGGAGGAAGTCAGGCATAGTTTTGGAAGTCAGAAAAAATATAAATGAAAAAAAGCCTTTATATAGAGATAAGCAATAAAAATGTAGCTTCACAACACTTTCATTTTTTTATTTTATTTTACAGTGACAGAATTTTTAACTGTCCTGGATAGTGGTAGAATAGGGAGACTTAGAACTCAAATGAAACTAAAGACCAGCTGAAAAATTAAGAATAGACTTGTAACATACAGTACAGGTATGGAACCTGCTATCCAAAATGCTCAGGACCTGGGGTTTTCCGGATAATGCATCTTTCCGTAATTTGGATCTTCATACTGTAAGTCTACTAGAAAATCATGTAAACATTAAATAAACCCAATAGGCTGGTTTTGCTTCCAATAAGAATAAATTATATCTTAGTTTGGATCAAGTACAAATTATAATTTACAGAGACAAAGGTAATCATCTCTAAAATTTGGATTATTTTGAGTTATTTTAAGATTTCTGGATAGCAGGTTTCTGGATAATGGATTCCTTACCAGTAGTACTATTTTTCAATGCAAAATTCAAGTAATAAAGCACTTTTGTGAAATAACAAATATCTTTAACTTGAAAAAAATCAACTCATCCGCAAGCACAACATTAGTCTTTTGTACTCTGAGATTCTCTACTCAACTCAACAAAAAAACAAAAGCAATGCTTAAATGGGAACAAAGATTAGGGGAATCCCTAGAGGAAGAAGAATGGGAGAAAATACACAGAAATATGACAAAAGCATCCATTAACATCTGCATAAAAAGAAAAAGTATACAAACTATACTGTGACTGGTACTATACACCCAAAGAACTTTACTACACAGATGGTTTAACACAACAAACTCATGCCCACGCGGATGTGGATTAATAGCAGACAAAATGCACATGTGGTGGACATGTCCATGATAAAACAGACATGGAAATAGGTATTTAAAGCAATAAATGAAACCTTGGCTACGGACCTACCACTTGACCCATGGCTGCATCTTTTATTAAGAAAACCAAACCAGACCACAGCAAATGAACATAAACTATGCACACAAATATGTCTAACCCCACCAACAATGCAGGACATACGGAACAAACTCTGGTGGACGATGGAGATGGAGAAACTCCCAGCATTAATGAACAATAAAATAAGAAGAAGTTTGGAATATATGGTTGTTCACGTTTATTTTGACTGTACCAATCCCTTTTAAATAACTGGGATGAGTTTTTCCTTCACTTATCTGTATGTTTAAGACAAAACTACCACAATATCTTGTATTTGAAATAAACTGAACCTATTGCCTAATGCTTCCTTGCACATATCTAAGTTCCCTTGATAAAACAGTAATCACTCTTGAAGATGATAAAGAAGTGTGTTCATTTCTCCATTTTGCATTAAAATTAATTCCGCTAAAAAAAATGAACAAATGATTGCAAATGGAAATTTTAAAATGAAGTATAGGATCCTTTATCTGGAAACCAGAAAGCTCTGAATTATGGGATTGCCATCTCTTATGGGGCAAATTCACTATGGCGCGAAGCGCCGAACGCTAGCGTTAATTCGCTAGCGTTTGGCATTTTCGCTACTGCGCAAATTCACTAACGAACGCTGGTGTAGCTTCGCTAGTGTTACTTCGCAACCTTACGCCAGACGAATCTTCGCTAGCGACGAAACTACGCAAATTCAATAACTTGCGCAGTGTAGTGAACGCTACCTTTTACGCTAGACTTCCTTCGCCACCTCAGACCTGGCGAAGCGCAATAGAGTAGATAGGGATTGTTTAAAAAAAAGTCAATTTTTTTTCTAAGTCCCAAAAAACGCTGGCGTGTTTTCTACATGATGGCTGATAGGCTGAAAAAGATCGAAAATTTTTTGGGGCTCCCCTTCCTCCCCCCTACATTTCCTGACTCATGGCAACTTACCTAGACAGTGGGCACATGTGTAGGGCAAAATAAAATTTTTATTTGCAGATTTGAAGGTTTTCTAGGCATTTGTAGTGCAGATACGTGTTCCTCCATTGAAATTTGAATTTCGCGCCGTATGCAAATTAGCCTTCGCTAGCGCAACTTCGCTTTATATAGCGAAACAACGCTAGCGCAACTCCGCAACCTTACGCTACCCCTGTGCGCAACTTCGGATTTTAGTGAATTTGCGAAGTGCTGGCGAAACTACGCCTGGCGAAGTGCGGCGAAGTGCGGCGAAGTTGCGCCTGGCGCAACTTCGCATCTTAGTGAATTTGCCCCATGGACTCCAATTTAATCAAATAATTAAATATTTAAAAAAAAATTATGCTGTTATAATAAAACAGTACATGTATTTAATTCCAACTAAGATATAATAAATCCTTATTAGAGGCAAAACAATGCTATTGGGTTTATTTAATGTTTAAATGATTTTTTAGCAGATTTAAGGTATGGAGTTCCAGAAAACTACAAGTCCTAAGCATTCTGGAAAATAGGTCTCATACCTGTAGTTGCAAACCTTAATGTAATCTTTTGAATTCATTGGAATAAGCTTTGAATATACATAGGTATAAGCAAAGACAAAATGTTTTCCAAACTGTACTAACAGCTGAAAACAGTGTTGAATACACAAAGGTGTATGGTGCACCTGTGGTGTGTTGGCATCTGCTGTATTAACAGGCAGATGAACACAGCTTGAACAAAGGTAAAAATAGAGATTACAGATCATATGATAAAACAATTATCTATGTACCTATTGAGTATGAATCAGCTGATGGACTATAAATAGCACAGATAGATTGTCAGTCATTTCATTAAAGTGTTGCTTTTACTGGTAGTGCAAATATAATAGGAAACTATATTACTGCTTTTATCTTAGTTCTAGCTCTCCTTACCATACAGGGAATGCAGCAACATAACCATTTAAGGATAACACAAAATTAAAACCTGGCAAGCTTTAAAAGTTTTGGAAAGAACACAATTATAGAAATGAAAGAATCCATGAAGACGTCTTTTTTTTTTTTTTTTTTAAACATTTTGTTTGAATATATATACATATACATATACATATACATATATATATATATATATATATATATATATATATATATATATATATATTTATATTAATATAGTTTTATGGTTACATGTTCAATTTTGGCATGTATGGTTAGATCCTAGCCCTTACACATTGTTTTGAACCCTACTGGGATAAAAAATCTAAAGGCATATCCTAAAATCGACTGGTACAGTTCTATCATCTATTTGTGTCCTTGTTGTCCCTGCACTGACATCTAGGTCTTGCAGATAAAGCAAAAATGCGCTTTTATAATGAGTGCACAACATAAATTCACAAAGGGATCATAATGATTAGTGGGAGGACTATGAAACATGATATACAAATCAGAAAAACCGATATGCGAAAGAAGAAGAAAAGATCAATAGTCAATGCAATGGATGGCCAGTGGTAAAGAGATGAGCATGGTTAAAAAAAATGCATTATGTAACAAGTCATCAATTGAAGGCTAGCAAAATGTAAAATGGATATATCCCAGTGGGAAAAACATATAATGCAAAAGCCAAGTAGTGCAATATAAATACTAAAAAGAAAAAAATATATATAAATAGTAACCCTACCCCCACCAACAATGTAGAATCTAGATTGCTGGCAAAAGAGTTGCAGATTCTGCATTCCCCCTCCCTACTTTCACATAAATTATATATACCCATATCTATACTATGTAACCTTGATGACATGGATAACATAAGTGATACCTTTTATAGGCTAACTCAGCAGATTAAAAATGAGAGCTTTTGTGCATGCCTACCATGCTTTAGGCATAGCATAATCTCAGCCAAACAGTTTAAGGATAAAGCTCAGACAAAGAGTTTAAGGATAAAATGGGTTTATATAAACTATTTGCAGTTGTGCACGGTGATGTCATTGCAGTCAATCTGACATTTGCAAATAGCCCAATAAGTTAATTGTTGGTTAATTCCTTGCAAACATCCACAATAATAGTAAACATTTAATTCAAGAAGGCAGTGATTGCATATTGTGGTGTTTAAAGCTAAGAATATTTATTTGTCGAATGCTGACTCTAAAGGTGGCCATAGACGCACAGATAATATCGTACGAAACGAATTTTCGTCCGATATTCGTTGCGTGTATGGTGGAAAAAGAGCCGACCGATATCGGCAGAAGACTTGGATATCGGTCGGCTCGTCGATCGAGCTGGATGGAAAATTTTGATCGGGTGCCTTTGAAGGGACCCACACATCGACCATTGTTAGTGCTGAATCGTCAGATACAGGTAGAATTCTATTGTTTTTTCCCGTATATCTACCTGTATATCTGACAATTCAGCTCTACACGTGTGTATTGAAACGAACGATCTTTCTTGGAAAGATCTTTTCCAAGAAAGATCCTAATTGTTACGTCTATGGCCACCTTAAAGCTAAGATATCTAACAGAGGAAATTGAAAATTAGTATTAAATGGTTTGCAAATTTTTGAAGAATGTGGTTTGGCTAAACACAAGTTACAAGAAAAAAAGGTTTTGCGATAAATAGGATGATAAGGACAAAAGCATTCAGTCATTAGTTATCTTTATTCCACAAAGTCTTTTAGCAAAAACTCTGAGATCTGGAAGGAGAAAGGAAAATTCTAAGTCCAGAGAAAAGCAAAACATAATCATCCAAAGATTAATGTGGGACTTGTAGATACATGTAGGTGCAACAATGTATCCAGATTGCACCTACCTACAAGTCCCAGGTTGATCTTTGGATGATTATGTTTTGCTTTTCTCGTTCTTGTTTTCCTTTCTCCTTCCAGATTTCCAAGTTTTTGCTAAAAGACTTCATGGAATAAAGTTAACTAATCAGGTCAAAGCCTTGTTAAATATACTTTATGCTGATTGTTGAAAATTTTTTTTTGATTGTTAGGACTTTTCACAATATTTTTTATACACATTTGCTTTAGAATTCCTTATGGTTAATTAATTTATGCACCTTATATTGGGTCAATAACTGTATATATCATACGTTAACGATCTAATTTTGATATGCTAATTCAAAAACTTTTTACCACTGTGTGGCGCTATTTGGGATTAATTATGCAAATGTATTCATTAACCAATCATTTTGCTTGTGGGGTGTTAAATTGTATTCACATGCACACTGTTTTATGCTTGACAAAGGGGTATAGCCCGAAACGTTGCTTTTCTGCAAATAAATACGCACGGGGACCTCCCTGCTTGAACTTGCCGTGAATGCCAGTGTATTTGTGCAATTCACACATGGTATTGTCCACCAAACTTGTATAAAAAAATCAGATTTTTACTGTAATGCAATGTTGGCTTGGTATAATGTGATATTATGTTTGTTTATTTACTAAATCTAATAAAAACTTACCTTTAAAAAACAGAGCACGTGTGCAGTAGGGGGCGGGTTGTGTTGGGTGCTGGATGACCTATTGGAGCCAAAATCTGTCCCTGGCAGAGTTGGCAGCTTTTATTAGTCTGCGTATGACCAGCATGGTGGACAGTCCTTGCAATAACTGAATTATTGTACAGAGTTTTAGTCAAAGGTTGAGAATGTGCAGGTCAGGAATACCAGTTGCTAGGGAGCCCTATATTTAATGCCTTCTAAACAACAAGGCACAAATCGGCAACTGTGTTAGCACAGGTATACTTGCCCTATGTTGTATGACATATTTCTAAGGCTGTGTAAAAAATGCCATTGAAATATACCAAAAATCACTAGTTGTAAAATGAACAGTATTATATAGATATATAGATATATAGAAACAACTGATTAGCAGTTCTACAATAGAACATACTACTTGCTTTTGTTTTGCTGACATTGTCACTGATCTGAGGTGGTGTAAAGTATTGGCATAATTCTGAGCGTTAATCTAAAAACAGCAACTTCCTCTATGTTATGGATAACTCCTGAATTGCAATGCATGCCATTAATTCATGTAAGTACTACTATGACCCTTTATACATTTTACACCAACTTGTTTACAAAACTATTTTACGCAGCTTTATAAATATGCTTTTTTTATTTAATATAAACACAAGAGAAGAAATATTTTATTTGCCTTAAATGTTGAAAAAAGTGTGTGTGTGAAATAAATCAGTTTAGAAGTTTACAGGTCCATTTTTGATTACACACCTCATGCTAAAGGTACGAGGGCACATTTTGTTAGACTGTACATTTCTCATATGGTATGGGACCTGTTATCCAGAATACTCGGGACCTGAGGTTTTCCAGATAATGGATCTTTCCATAATTTGAAACTTCATACCTAAAGTCTACTAGAAAATCATGTAAACATTAAATAAACCCAAAAGGCTGGTTTTGCCTCCAAGGGTTAATTATATATTAGTTTTTATCAAGTACAATGTACTATTTTATAATAACAGAAAAAGAAATATTTTTTAAAAATTTTGATTATTTAGATAAAATGGATTTTATGGGAGATGGTCTTTCTATAATTTGTACCTGTTTATTTAAAGGGGACCCGTCACCCAAAAAAATTATTCAAAATCCTATTTTATCAGATTAGTCAAGGAAAATGAACTTTAATTACACAATAAAAATTATTTGAATCTTGTTTTCTTCAGTCTGGGAATTCATAATTATAACAAGCAGGCAGGAGCCATTTTGTGGACACTGTTATTAAGACAAGTCTTGTATCATCTCAGAATCTTGTTTGTGCACCAGAATGGAGGACCCAATGTCCATCCCTATGCCCTGTCTACACAATTGTATGGTAAAAAGAAGTGGGGGAATGTGTGGGGAGCAGTGAGTTCTAGGAAGTGCTGAATTGAAAGTGAAAGTAATTGTCTGCCCCTCCTCTATGCCACGGGCATAGAGGAGGGGCAGACAATATTTGATTGACAGCTGAGATTTTTAAATGAGTTTACAACAGCTATGAATGCTTAAATAAAAAATAGAAATTGGATTTCATGTTTAATTTGAAAAGGACTTTTATTATACAAATGTTTGTGTCTGGGTGACAGGTCCACTTTAAGATATAACATCCTTTTACAAACTGCATATTAAGATGTTTTTAGTACCATCGTTTTATCTAGTGCTGTATGTATAATGTATGTTAATACTTTACAGGTCAAAGAGGCCAGCTGCAAGGATCTGCTGCCTTGCAGACAATTAGTTAATGGGATCAATCAGTAGGAGGAGCAGAGGGAAACAAGCAAATAAAATGAGCTGTAATTATACTGCAAGTAATAGCATGTACACGTGTTCACTTTAATCAAACAAAAAAAAAATTTAGGGGACCCATTTGTGACATTAAAAAGGATTCCAGGGTGAGAGCAATAAAGTGTGGGCAATATCAGTTAATTATTTCAGTATGGCTTGCAAGCAGTGCTAGAGGGTACTAGGTCAGCAGCACAAGCTGAAGTAAGCAAATTGGGATTTCTCCAAAGGACGTTGGGTATGGTGTAAAATGAAGAAAGTGGTATCTGGAGGATCGGAAACTCATTACTATGTATACATCAATATACAGACTAATGAATATGGAAATAAAGCATGGTAGTATGGTGAATTTTTTATATGCTTATGATAGAAATAGCTGAAATATAAACATACATTGCAAGATGTTTTGCTATTTAATACAAACAATGAGAGATAGCTGACAAACAAATGGAAAGTGTATGGAAGCCCATCAGCATTGTTTCTAAAAAATAGCATATTTATTGGTTTTGAAAGTGCTTATATATGCCACTTGAGTATGCAATGATTATAAAGAGTGTATCAAGATTTAAAATAAGTTTCATTGTGTTCTTTTGGGCAGACATGCACTAGAATTCCACATTAAAGCCCAATGTATATAAATGCTGTACTTGTATTTTATCTACCCCAAAAAAGAAAAACAAGTTGACTGGATGAAAAAGCTTAGAGACAGGATAAAGAAGGTAGCTTGGAGATAGGATGATAAAGTAACTGACACCAGTGGGGTAGCATAGTGATTAATCTAGCACCATAATTAAAATGTGCACCATTGAATAATGTCTGCACGTACCACCTTTAAAAAGAAAAGGCAGCAATATGATTTCTGGATGCAACCCCCACCCACATCTACACAAGAGAAAGAAAGAATGGGAAACAGCAGAGACAGAGAAAGAAGGCACACTGTAGGTTGCTAATCACTAAGTAAGCAGAAGCTTATCAAACTGGTAATATAATGCTTAGAATTAAGTGCATATTGAATAACTGCTTAGGAAAAGGAAAACAGGCAGACAGGATATGAACCAAAGTGAGAGATTTGAAAATTAATTTGTGCTCACAAAGACATTAATATCATTCAGATTATAACATATTTAAACAAACAAAACAAAAAATAAGGACTTTAACAAATGGCATACTCATATGAGATATAATGTTATACGTGAGAACCCTCTGGTGGTTATAATTTGCTCTATTTACTCACCCCTCCTAGAGGTTAGATGGGAGCATAGGATGCTGAGAACAATCTGATCCTCTACCTGTTTCAGAGGCTGCTTGCTGAAATCTGCTTGTGTAGCAGCACACAGGCTAGAGTGGAAGTACAGAAGGAGGGGAGGGGTAGCAGGGGGTGTAAAGAGGAGGGTGGGGGAGAAGGCCAATCGAGACCAAAATCTGAGCAGGTATACTAAGCAGTATGGTGAGGGAAAGCATACCGAGTGTTTTAATGTGGTGCCATGAACAGATTAATGATTGCTGTAAATTATATTTATACATTATTAAAAGAACATTAATCTAATGGTTTTGTGTGTTTGTGCTTCTATTGTGTGTCTCTCTATAACGTATGTGTTAGTGGCTCACTTCGATTTTGAAGCAAAAAAAAAAGATATGTTCTTACTATTAAGGTGTGGAAATCGGATATTGTCTAGGTTTAGCGAAACCTTTACAAAACCAAAACAATAAGAAAACTGTCACTAACAAAGCGTCCTCAGCTCCTGCACCCTCCTGTTTGTGTTCCCTGGTGAGGAGAGAGAGGGTCTGGAAACAAAGAGAAGCAATGTGTTAAAAGGAACACAAGGACTTATGTGAATACACAATGGAGTACACTTAGGTTAACTGAATAAAAAAAGCCTAACTGTCTGTATTGTTTACAGTCTACTTTTTTCAATTTGTATGCTGGTATACTCATGCATGCCTAGCTCAGAACTCTCACTTTTGGATCCAGTCTTGCATACAGAGTCGCGCATCCTAGAACATCTGGTCAATGAGCCCGTGGTTTGTTTCTGCAAAGATAAGCAATATTCAGTACAAGCAATACACAATGGTTTGGTGGCCTCGGGCACAGGGCACTTCTAATTAACCCCGTAAGACTGCTGCAGGAGAACTAATGCTCAAGGGGTCAAATCTGTCATTTATTTAAAAATGTTCTTTTTGTCTAAATTGTTTGCAGCACTGTTTTACAGCAAATATTCTAAAAAATGAAGGATTTCGAATGCACATTTTATGCTGCTAATGGATAGCTTCATTTGGATTATGATTTATAAAACAGAATTTTTACTAAACAAAAGTAAGCCAAGCAAGGGGGCACTTACATTATTATGTAAGTGATAAAACCTATTCAGAGCAAATAAATTGTATTTTTTGGCTATATAAATCTCATGCAATATTTTGTTTCCTATTCCTGCCCTTGCAGTATTTAACCTGAGGGGCCAAACAGGGTGCCATTTGGAAGTGGTGTGTCACACTGGCATTATACAAACTGTAAAACACATAGTTTTTCATATTAGATTCCAAGTATGCACTGAACACGTAGATAACCAGCTTTTGGCTGTGATTCTAGCATACAGTAGATCAAGATATTGAATGATATTCAAATAGTTGTGGGGCATCCATTGCCCTATATGACACAAGGAGATATTTTATCAAAGGCCTGCCCTGATTTTTGTTTAAAAAAGAATTAAATACTGTAATGCTCTTAATTTTAGAAACAATAGCATATATAGTAATTCTGGACAATGTTACTCAGACAATAAAAGGGGTTGTATATCCCATGCAACAACATTTTCAGGGCCCCCAAGCCCCACCCCAGATACCACCCACCACAGTTAAAAGACCACACAGACATCAGCGCTAAAAACAGTAAAACCCCAACACACACAAGTTATAAAATGCCATTGATGGTCAGGACTCCCTTATGAGTTAAAAAAAAACTGTGGCATCAGGGCCCCACATAAATTTTTTTAAAAAAAACATTGTCAGATCTCAGGGCCCCCAACAATTAAAAAAAATGGCTCCTTTTATGGCTTCAGGTCTTTATGTGGCTTCAGGACTTCAATTTCGGCTCCTTTCGTGGCTTCGGGTAATTTTGTGGCTTCAGGACTTTAACTTCAGCTCCTTTCGTGGCTTTGGGTCTTTTTGTGGCTTTGGCTCTTCGCGACTTCAGTGGCTTAGGAGCTGTCAAGGGGGGGGGCCCTGCTATTTCAAAAAGTGCACCACAGCCCCTTTAGGCCCAGTAAGTTAGTACCCCCTGTGCCCCCCTGATGGTGGCCCTGCTGATGATCCCTGAACTGCTGAAGGGAATCCCCACTTATGTGGCAGTTGCTTCAGCGTCCTGAGAAGGACTCACTTTAGTTTTCCGTGCCCTGAGAAGAGCACGCTTTACTCTTCAGAGCCCTGACAAGGACCCCCTTTCCTTCCACACTCTAAAGAGAGTGTGCTTTTCTGCCACTGGGTTTCCCACAAAGAAACTCTGGGAGTATGCACACTTTGCTTGTACTCTGCTCAGGGATGCCAGGTCTAATTTTCATAATCAGCCAAAGTCAGCTACAAAACCAGTCCAAAACTAGCCAAGAGGTACTTCAAAAGTAGCCCAAAAATAGCCCAATATTTGCAGTGAGCCTAAAAAAATTAATATATGTGAAAATTCACCTTTTTCAAATTTTCACTGATTTGCAAATTTGTCCATGAAGTAAAATAGGACAGATTCACCTGTCACCAGGGGTGTAGGTACAGAGGGGGCCCAGGAGGTACAGGGCCCTTATTCATATACAATAAATATTGGTAAAACAGGTCAACCGCTAGACTTTTGGTGGCCAGCAGATTTTTACTCCAAAATTGCCTGGAATGCAAGAATGCTTCAGGGATGGGAAATTGGGTACAGAGCTCAAAATCTGGTAATGCCCGTCTTCTACACAAGTCAGTCCCATTGCATGCTGGGTATTGTAGTCTTACATTAAACTTGCCAGATTGGCAAATTGTTAAACAAAAACTACATTACCCAACATGCATTGGGAGACGCAGGCTCGGCACATTAGGGCAAGTATGTATGTATATTTTTATTTGTATAGCGCTCCTTGAGGGCAAAGCACTGTACAGCAAAACAATAAATTAGTAGTGACAAACAAGGGGTCATTGATATAAAAAGTAACAATAAGTGCATCATTAGAAATACAATTCACATAAATATAAAATATAATTACAATACAGATTGTCAGTGTCAAGGAGACAAACAAATGGAGGACACTGTCCTGTAGGGTTTACAGTATAATATTTTTTGCCTGGTTTCCAAAGTACAAACCAGCCAAAGGCTGGCCCAGTAGCCCAAAAGTAGCCCAAATCTGTACCTTGACTAGTTTGTACTTACAAAATACCCCTGGGCTTTAAATTAGTAGCCCAATTTGGCAGAAAACCCTCCAAACTGGCAACCCTGACTCTGCTGCTTCTCTCTCCCAGCAGCACTTTCTCTCTTCCTTCCTGTCAGCTCACAGAGGGTGGGGCTCCTCCCCCTCCTTGCACAGAATCAATACAGATCAGAGACAGTGTACACAGCTCTCCTACATTACTATGTCATTTCTGTCAAATGACTAACAGAAATGTGTATATTATTATAGATATAGTAGCCCCTGTTGAAAAATATAAGAATCTTATAAGTCACCTTGGAGTTCCATGACCTGTATAAAAGTACTCGGCCTTCAGCCTTGTGCTTTTATATGGTTTTGGAACTCCAATGTGACTTATAATATCTTTATATTTACAATAGGGGTACTTTATACTGTAAATATTTCGTTTCAAAGCTATCACGTTGATTATAAACGAATATAGTGAATTTTGTAACAACAGAGGCCATCTGCTGGTCAATTTGTAGACTGTACAGTTGATAACAATTTGTTATCAACTGTACAGTTATAATCTTCCATGTATATAAAAAGACTAGCAATTTGAAATTCTTAACAGCCACCTTTGCATGCCAGAAAAGGAACAGCCCCTGTCGTAAATTCAGAACAGGGATTTATACTTTCTGTCACCCACAAAGGCTGCTTCCAGAGGGGCCAATTACATTACATTCTGGGTGGGCCATTACAGAGACCAAACCAGCCCGGAATAGTGATAGTGCCAATCATTCCTAATATGGCTGGAACAATGGGGTGCCATATGGTGAGCATGCCCAGTTTAAAGTATAAATTCCAAACAGTACATAGCTCCCACAAGGGGATCTGGGGCCAACTATATGTATTGTATCCGTGTAGCCGTGGCTATATTTACTTTGTTGTAGGTGGACACCCATGAGCTGCCCACTCTTTGCATACCACAAGGGACAGAGTGCAGTGCTCTTGGGTGCTATGGAGCTCTACAGGCAGGTGTTAAGTACCAGATTCCATTAATGTATTGTGCCTACATGTGCTCTCATGCCTACTGAACAGAGTACAAGTAAACGGCATGTAGGTGGGTGTATACTAAGTGAAAGTTGCCCCCGCTTTCATGCTACACATCAGTATGAAGCCTTGCACTTTCAGCATTAGTCACAAAGACTTAGCAGTGGGTGCATTCAGCAGGCATTATAGGCCTCAAAATGGTTGCCTCATGAAAGAAAATGTAGTTTATACATGGACACCCATGAAGCAAGATGTTTCCTATAGAATTTCCTCCTAATGTTCTAAAATACCATGTTTTTTTTCTTTGCAAGCGACTGCCAAAAAGGATTTACCAGGATTTTTTTTCTTCATAAAAGAATTGCTTGGGACCCCCATCTCACTTGAGGACAGAGACTTCTGCCATCTCTCAGTTCAATCAGTAAGCCATTAGCCTCCCATGACAGCTGTGCATTACTGCCGAAGCTTAAAGAAAAAAAGATTTGTTTCTTCGTTAAATATCTCACATATATTTGTTGTGACTCTAGTGACTAGTACCAGGCCCCCTGACTCTCCCTGCATGATCAGTTACCCATCAATTTCTATACAGTAGTTCAATTCCACTTCCCATTTCAGTGTAAAGTATTTGCTTTCACAGCTGTATTCACGCATAGCATCAAGTTGTTGTGCACCACTGTGCATAATCTCCTAAAAGCACATCTCTACATTGGTCAGTTATGCACCTACATCACAATACACGCCCTTCAATTGTATCAACTGCAGTTTATGTGTCCCTACACACACAATAATCCCCAACTGTTTCTCTGCATTGGATCCATCTCACTCATGTCGATCTTGGATTACATCATCTCATTATCTGTCTGGTGCACTTGATACACGGCCCTATTTTAAACAGCTTCCCCATAGTTTGCTTGCATTATCTCCCTCTAAGTTTTTTGTTTGGGTCAGATGCCCCACAATTAACGAAGCCTGTTTTGAATTAGTTGCCGTTATGCACTGCATAAAATAAGCCAAATAAAGTACTCTTGCACTGGACCTCCCTCCAAAAGTAAGTTATAGTGTGATCTGCTTTTTCACTGTAATCTACAAGGAAACTTTGCCTTTCTGCTGGATCAGCACTACCTTGGTGTGCCCTTGCATGTGCAAATTTAAAATCATAACTAGGACTTACAGGACACCTTTTGATCATACAGAGATGTTAGACAACCTGCTCCTTGTTTTGTATTTCATATAATGTCCTCCAAGGCTGTACATTTCATGCTAAGATTGGCTTCACAACTTCATTTATTTTGACCTTTTATAGAATCTATAGAATTTCCCTTAGTTGTTGCAGATATATTATATGAATTTCTAGAGGTGGCTGTTCTGTTCATCTTATCCTTTATGTCAGAGAGGTTTATCCTACCAGGATCTTCCAAAAGAGAAAGAAGTATAATGTGCTGATACAGGTAAATGACAAGTAGCTTTTGTGGTCAAGTTTATAATCAAAACTACAAGTAATTAATTTATACCATTGGTAATATGGTGCAATGTTGACTAACAGTCCAATTAGTAGGTTCCAAAAATCCACCACCAAAGAATTGTGTTTATTTAATCAAGTATTAAAAAAAAATACAAATGTGTATTTTCCAAATCTATTCTTAACCTAGAGCAGGTAAGCAACAACACCATCAGAATCTTTTCTAAAGCTAGAGCAAGTAGCAACTATACCATCAGAGGAGCAGCATGTCAAACCAACATTATTGTCAAGCCTTATTTCTGCCACATTAAAGGGGACCTTTAACTATCATGTTAGTTGAGCAAAATAAACTTTACTTACACTGTATTTATTATTTAAATTTTGTTTCCTTCTGTCTTGGATTTACACAATTACAGCAGCCATTTTGTGGACACGGTTATTAAGGGAAATTGTGTATCACCCCAAAATCTTATGTATGCACCAGAATGGGGGACCTGATGTCCATGTGCAGTGCCCTACACAATTATAGAGCCTGAGGAGGGAAGGGGAAAGGAGAACAGTGACATGTAGGAAGTGCTAAATGGAAAGTGAAATTAATTTATTTAGTAATAATTTAGTAATATTTGATTTACAGTTTATATATTTAAACACCTTTATAACAGGTATGGATGTTTTAATGAAAACAATTTTTGGGGTTATTTAATTTGCAGAGGACTTTCATTATGCAGCTTTTTATGTGTAGGTGACAGGTCCACTTTAAAAGGACAGCAAAACGCATGTTAGCACTTTTTCAAAATTGAAATGGTCCAAAATTAAATGGACCTGTGCTAACAGAGCTACTTTTCAGCCTATTGCGCTGCACTTTGCATGCTGGATGTCCAGTGTGTATCTTGTCCTTCTTGTGTATACTAATTTATATACATTTTAAGGAGATCCTAGCTGTGGCACTGATGATTGGCTTCATTTTTTACATGAAACAAAGTTATATCTCTTATGTCCTGGCTTTAATTTCCTTCTTTGTGATATTGCTTAAAGGAGAACTAAAGCTTAACCAAAGAAGTAGTGCATATTTTTGTACATTTAGGGGCACATTTACAAAGCTCGAGTGAAGGATTCGAATTAAAAAAACTTCGAATTTTGAAGTGTTTTTTTGGCTACTTCGACCATCGAATGGGCTAGTTCGACCTTCGACTACTACTTCGACTTCGAATCGAACGATTCGAACTAAAAATCATTCGACTATTCGACCATTCGATAATCGAAGTACTGTCTCTTTAAGAAAAACTTCGACCCCCTAGTTCGGCAGCTAAAGGTCCCCATAGGCTTGCCTGCGTTTTTTTGATCGAAGGATATTCCTTCGATCGTTGGATATTCGAAGTCGAACGATTTTAGTTCCTGGTCGAATATGGAGGGTTAATTAACCCTCGATATTCGACCCTTAGTAAATCTGCCCCTATGTGTTGAGCTTCTATACCAGCCCAAGGCAACCACAACCCTGCTGTTTCTCCAAATATGCCCCAGTGGCTCCCCATCTTCTTTTCTGCTGATTCACTGCACATGCTCTGTGCTGCTGTCAGTTACCGAGCTTAGGGACTGACACAATATGCTGTATTTACAGAATAGAAATGTCACAATATAAGGCTGATTAGTAATTAATACAGGCAAATACTACATGGCATCACAGAAACTAGTGCAATTAGCATCAGAATTTAATAATCAGTCCTGTAGCATCAACTTCTATTAGAGGCAAACCTCATTTTTTGATTGGTAATTTGTGATTACCCCAAAGCTTAGCTTCTCAACAGCTTCTCAGAGCCCACTGAGCATGTGAGTGTCGCAGACACTTTCCAAGATGGTGACCCCCTGTGAGGAGTTTGAAGTCCTGGATCATTGCTGCTATTGAGAAGCTGAAACTATTTACCACACTCTTGTCATTTTTATAAGATTCTTTTGAGAAATCTATATAATTGGTGAGAATTCTCCATCAGATAGAAATGAATAAAAAGTAGTGGGATTTCACCTGTGTAGTAGGTTTTAATATTTAAATCTACTCTTTTTGTATCTATAATCACCCTCCATACTCCCAAAATGTGATTCGAAAATATTTTTTGGTACATTGCTTGTTCACACTAGAGAAGCTGCTACACAAAATATGGAAAAAATTCAAGTTATCAAGGTATGTATATGCAATCTCTAATCTCTTACGGATTTTATTACTAATGTTCATTAAAATAATCTGTTCTCTCAGGATTTCCCATGGATCCTGGCAGATGAACAAGATGTACACATGCAGGAACCTCGACTTATACTGCTGAACACAATGACCTCTGATATATTAAAGGTGAGCAGAATTCTGCAGAGAAAAATGATTAGTACAATTTGACCTGTGGTTAAAGGGGTTCCCAAATGTAGTGAAGGCCCAATGCAGAAGAAGGAGGTTCCATAAAATACACATAAAAATAGGAACAAAGGCACGCTCACTTCAATGCTTCTGCAAAAACTACAAGGCTTTTTCTTTTATTTATGGTGAGAGCTCAGCATAAATAAAAGAAAAAGCCTTGTAGTTTTTGCAGAAGCATTGAAGTGAGTGTGTCTTTGTTCCTATTTTTGTGTGTATTTTATGGAAGCTCTTTGCAGCAGGGCTAACATTGCGCACCTGTCATCGGTATATATAAACCTCTCTTATCTGAAGATATACAGTATAAGTGGAAATTTTTGGATTCTGTACCTACAGAAAAAGGAGAGCAGCCTGAAAGCTGTTTAAGGTAGAGTGATGTATTATTGCAGGAGCGCCCATACTTTACTAATGTGTCTACTTTTAGTGATGATGTCCTATTATGATCTACATCCATAAAAGCTTTGTTAACATTCTGTTCCATGGAAAATATTACTTAAATGTTGATTTATGACAAAATGTATATTGCTAACAAACAACTATTTCTTATGTAACCATAACAATAACAAATAATAGTAATACATATCTGAATGAAAAGCATGAAACAGGAGGGTAATTTAGTCAAGCTGTTTGCTGACAGTGTCTTGACTGATCACCAGCTAAAGATCGACTAGTAGATCCCGAACTACCTTTTGGGCACCCCTGCATTACTGCATTGCAGTAATTTAGCAAAGTGACTGTTATGACCATGTGTGCGTGTGTTTATGACCTTGTTATCATATATTATACTTTGAGAAACAGCCTTAAAGGGTTTGTTCACCTTTAAATTAACTTAGTATGATGTAGAGAGGGATATTCTGAAACCATTTGCAATTAAATTTTGTATTTTATTATTTGAAGTTTTTGAGTTATTTAACTTTGTATTCAGCAGTTCTCCAGTTTGCAATTTCATAAATCTGGTTGCTATGGATGCAGGAGCTCTAGCCTAGCAGGCAGTGAGCAAGGCAATTTTTTTATTTAAAATGTCCAAATTATTTTTTATATAAAATTGGCATAACTGTGCAGCCTAGAAGACTCAAGGGGTTATTTATTAAAGTCACAAACTTGGTGGCAAAAAAATAGATTTTTTTAATATAAAAAATCTGAATTCTTTCAGGGGAAAAAAAAAACCTTGAATTTTGAGATTTATTATACCCGAAAGATGCAAAACATCTGAATCCGGAAATCCACCAACTCAGACCTACCAAGGTTTTATATAAGTCAATGGGAGAGGTCCCTATCCAATTTGGAGGTTTCTGTAGTCTGCGCTGGTATTTTTGGCAAAATTCCCAAAAATTTGGAAAAAAATAAAATAAATGGGGACGCTTTTACCACGTTTCATCACAACTTTCTAGATTCCTGACTGCCCGTATCAATATGCAGAACCAGGATGCCACGACTCCCCCAGTTCCCCTTTGTCTGTGATCACAATTTTGTTGTTACTGACCCCATTAGCAGGCCTTAAATGTTGTGTCCTGTTCTCCTCTAGCAAAGACTCAAATGCTTTGCACACCATAGTTGTTGTTATTCTTCTTCTCAGGTCTGTTTAGAACAGGCAAGTCATTCTGTGAATTTGAGTCTTGGTTGGAGGACAGATGATAGCCAAGAAAGCCAACAGTGAGAATAGAAATAGGCTGACAGAAACTGTATTTAAATACCATTATATTTGCAGATAACTTTGAAATCATTCAATATCAGCCATATTCCAATGCCACCGTAACAATAACTCCAATAAGAGTAGTGCAATAATTTTGGGATAAATCAGCAGCACACTGGATTTATGGATAAAAAGTACCAAATGTGATTTATTTGCTAACAGTGGCATAGACCCAATGTTTTGGGGATCACAGCACTTTATCAGGTCAAATTATTTCTGCTCCCATGTAAGTTATAAAGTGTACAGGTTAGTAAGTGAGGAAGTGGGTAGGCGAAGAAGAGAGAATGAGGATTGGTAGGTGGAGCAAGAAGCAGCTCATTTCATTTACATTTCATTTAAAAAGTAAATGTCCCATTGCAGAGTCCATAGTTGGCCAAAAAAAAAAACAGATTAATGGCCATTGCCATACCCATTTTTGTGGATCAGTGTGGTCTGTGAGATCCAAAAAGTGTTTAATTGCTTTTAATTCAGATTTATGCATAATGGCTGTGTACAGAATAGTAAGATTTACATTTACAAGAAAAAAATCATATTCAGGTAAGGTGAAGTAAGTAAATTAAGCAGATGTGTAGTATTTCTACATAACATTTTGCAGACTAAGACAATGGTTACAAAATGCTATCCAAAAATACCACGAGGGCAGTCAAAACTAATTTGGTACCTGCTACAATTGATCGGCCAGGAGGTTTAAGTACAGTACATTGTCTATTTTGGGTAGTGTGTAAAAACAGGCATTCAGGATTATGTTTAGGGAGGAAATTTTTGAGGTTCTCGTCTATAATCCCTTCAGCAAAAGCTGTAAAAACCTTACCCATTATACACTGTTGGCCTCACTCACTGGGAGTTCCATTTTAGGGCAGGATACACTGGATCTAGGGGGGGTGGTGGAAGCACTCTTAAGGCTAATACAAAATATATTTAAGTATAATGGAAGTGCTACTACAATGCACTTCCCTGGGCCCCTGTCTCATAATTAATTCAATATGAATGCAAAGTCATATGTTTACAAAACAGGGGTTTTTAGTTACAAAGTTATGATCATAAAGTTGAAAAGCCACCATACCACATCAAGGTAAACCCCATATGGCGGTCCCTAACTTACTTAACTCAGGTCACAATATAAAAAGATACTTCTCTGCATAATAGCATTACCTGTACACAATGTGTGTTGTGCATTGGTTTCAATCTGAAGGCTGAATCCTCCCCCGCCAGCAAGGGCTTTTAAGAGAGAGATTGCTCAAACCAACGCCCATATTTAAAAGCATAGGACCACCATTAGTATAAAGGAGTGGGTATGGGGTGCTATTAAAAAACCACACTGAGCTGAGCCACAGCTTCAGGCGAACATACAAAAATCTAGGGGGGGGGGTGGAAGCACTCTTAAGGCTAATACAAAATATATTTAAGTATAATGGAAGTGCCACTTACAATGCACTTCCCTGGGCCCCTGTCTCATAAGTAATTCAATATAAATGCAAATGCTTATTTTTACAAAACAGGGGTTTTTAGTTACAAAGTTATGATCATAAAGTTGAAAAGCCACCATACCACGTCAAGGTAAACCCCATATGGCAGTCCCTAACTTACTTAACTCTGGTCACAATACAAAAAGATACTTCTCTGCATAATAGCATTACCTGTACACAATGTGTGTTGTGCATTGGTTTCAATCTGAAGGCTGAATCCTCCCCCGCCAGCAAGGGCTTTTAAGAGAGAGATTGCTCAAACCAACGCCCATATTTTAAAGCTGACATAGATGCAGAGTAGCACAGTGGTGTTCGTTGGCACCATCTTCTGTAATTGTAATTATTTTGTATATATGGGTTCACCAACACCGAGTTTTCTGCCAGAAGCACAGTTAGGACACTTCTTCAAGAAATAGTTTCAGTGGGGGGCAGATGGAGGGCAGTGAATGGAAGCTTTTGCCAGTGTGTGGGAAAAGGGTTAGTTCTCCTTTAAGGCATATCACACAACAACAGAATAACTAGAACCTTCCAAGATTATTCAACCGAGTGTTTGTAGGTTGAAATCCACCTGTCACTCTAACACCGTGACATCAAGTAGTGACAGGTGTTTCTCCACTGTTGCAGCAAGTGCTACTGTAAATGCCATAAGCTTTATTCTTTACTAGCATTAATAAGAGAGAAAGGAAGAACACACATGGCAGTTTTAACCAATGTAACTTTATGAAAACTGAATATATTTAGCAACAGATAAAGGGATAGCATTCCTTTAAAGGGGTTGTTCATCTTTAAATTAAGTTTTAGTATGACGTAGAGAGTGATAATCAGACAATCTGCAATTGGTTTTCAATGGCATTTTGTTTTATATTCATAATGTAAAATACATTTAAATATTTAAAGGAAAACTATACTCCAAAATTAATATTTAACCAACAGATAGTTTGGTATAAACTAAGTGGCATATGTAAATATTGCCCTTTTCACCTGACCAGAAATACTGCAGCTCTAACTGTAACAGGAAAAAGTGTGGACGCAAAAGTTAGAACTTAGTCTGTTAATTGGCTCATGTGACCTAACATGTATGGTTTATTTGTGTGTGAATCCTAGGATCCCAGGGGGCACAGCCCTTATTTTTTAAAATGGCAGTTTTCTATTTATGATTACCCACTAGCACATACTACTAGAAGAGTATATTATTATGAAAATGGGTAATTTACATGAAGCAGGGTTTTACAAATGAGCTGTTTTATGCAATATCTTTTTATAGAGACCTACATTGTTCTGGGGTATTGTTTTCCTTTAAACTACTACAGGTATGGGTTCTGTTAAACAGAATGCTGGGGACCTGGGCTTTCCAAATAACTGATCTTTATCAAATTTGGATCTTCATACCTAAAGTCTACCTAATTTCAACATTAAATAAACCCAATAGGCTGGTTTTGCTTCCAATTAGGATTCATTATATCTTAATTTGGATCAAGTACAAGATTCTGTGTTATTATAATGAAAAAGAAAATAATTTTTAAAAATATGGATTATTTGAAAAAAATCGAATCTATGGGAGACGTAATTTGGATCTTTCTGGATAACAGGTTTCCAGATAACGGAGCCCATACCTGCACTTTGACTTCAGGGTACTAACGCTTGGTACGGATTGATGTCAGCCAGCAACTATAGATTTAAGAGAAGAATCCAAGGCCGGATTATACTGTAAGTAATTAGCAGAAACTTAAATTCTAACATAGGAACTATTCTGAAATTAGTCTTTATTTCACACAGGTGCAGAAGAGAATGGCAACAGTTAGTGATAATATTGTAAACTGGTATGTATGTAACTATTAAAGGACAAGGAAAACCTGTTCATGATAGACTACAAAGAGTGGTGGTAAATGGAACATTTTCTAATTGGACCAGTGTTGTTAGTGGAGTACTGCAGGGCTCTGTACTAGGTCACTTGCTTTTCAACTTGTTTATTAATGACCTGGAGGTGGGCATTGAAAGTACAGTTTCTATTTTTGCAGATGATACTAAATTGTGCAGAACTATAGGTTCCATGCAGGATGCTGCCACTTTGCAGAGTGATTTGTCTAAACTGGAAAACTGGGCAGCAAAATGGAAAATGAGGTTCAATGTTGATAAATGCAAGGTTATACACTTTGGCAAAAATAATATAAATGCAAGGTTATACACTTTGGCAAAAATAATATAAATGCAAGTTATACACTTAATGGCAGTGTGTTGGGAGTTTCCTTAAATGAGAAGGATCTAGGGGTCTTTGTAGATAACAAGTTGTCTAATTCTGGGCAGTGTCATTCTGTGGCTACTAAAGCAAATAAAGTTCTGTATTGCATAAAAAAGGGCATTAACTCAAGGGATGAAAACATAATTATGCCTCTTTATAGTTCCCTGGTAAGGCCTCATCTGGAGTATGCAGAGCAGTTTTGGACTCCAGTCCTTAAGAGGGATATAAATGAGCTGGAGAGAGTGCAGAGACGTGCAACTAAGGGACGGAAGACTTAAATTAGTGAATATATACCATTTAAAGATGAGAATCTATGGATATAGATCAAACAGTATGTTGTATTTTAAAGTGAACCAATTTGTATCTGAGTTGAACTAATTTGTATACTAATGAGGTGGGTGTGTATATTACCTTAAATAGGATATGATGTCATTGTAATTACTAATGCTTGAGAAGAAGCTTCGAAATGTTGCATATTATTTACCAGTTTGGTAAAAATCTTTTTGTTTCATGCACAAAGTTGTCTTTTTTGTTATATATATATATATATATATATACTCAAAGGAAGACCAGCAACACCAGGATTTCAGTGTAACAAAGCAAAGTGTATTCAAATATACATGAAAAGCCGACGTGACGTTTCGGTCCACGCAGGGACCTTCCTCATGGCAACCATGCTCATAATCCACATTCCCATAAATACCCAAGAAAAGGAAGTGACATCAATAGCAATTAGTGACTGCTGTGCATCTTCAAAAAAATTTTTTAAGATCAATGATAAAAGGTGATCTTTAAAACAGCCCGGCAAATGCCAATAGTGTATTTAAAATGTTACTTAGTGAAATATCATGTGTACCAAATATTTCATATAAATACATAAAACATTAAATATGTGCATGAACTATATGTTCATTAAAATTATATCTGTGTTTAGAAAGTAACGAAGTGTCAAAATATTCAATGTGTAATGGCTAAAAGTTATATGCTTAAAAACAATTACAAATGCCTCTGACAGTATATGAGCACCGTTAAAGTTAAATACTATTCATACAATCAAATAAAGAAGAAAAGATCGTGGGAACTATTCCCATTCTATTCGTTTACTTGTGGGGGCTCTAATCTAAGTCCGAGGCAAAAAAAGAGACAGTCAGAATCAGTCCTAAATACATGGAAAATCAGGCCACATTACTTGAAAAGGGAAATAATATATTACAAAATAGCCCAAAAATACTGACTATACGGGGGGCTCATTCATTCACAGGTAACAGCTCAACGATAATGAGGTATTTAGACCCTTCGGATGAACACAGTTCAGTTTATATGTCCAGAATGCTTCTCTCTGTAACAAAGCTTGGTCTATATTGCCTCCCCTTGGTAGATCTGCAATACAATCAATAGGCATGCATTTAAATGCAGAAGCAGGATGTTTAGCCATCAACCAATGTTGAGCCACAGGTTGTTTCGATATATCCTGCTTGGTATCTTTCCTAGGTTTAGGATCGAGTGCGGCCCTGATGGTTGCCCGGTGCATGCTGATGCGCTCCCTCAGTTGCCTACGAGTTTTGCCACAGTATAATAAACCGCACGGGCATTTAATTATATAAATCACGTTCTGTGAAATGCAGGTCAATCTCTGCTTAATCTCATATGATTTGCCAGTGTGTGGATGAAAGAATTTATCTCCTGTGATCAAGGAGCTGCACATAACGCAACCACCACATCTGTAAACACCCACTTTGCCTGTAACCATCAATGATTTGTATTTGCTTACCGGGTCCGCCGGTGACAGAAGTTCTTTTATATTCCTATGCCTTCTGTGTCCAAAACGTATCCGTTTACGGTTAATGCCCGTGAGTTCCGTGTCAGTTTGAACTATAGGCCATTGCTGTAATACAGAATGCTTGATTAAAGGAGTACATGCATCAAATGTGGTCATATAATAAACCATATCCTCCGCATTTTTCTTTTCAGCGGTACCCATTGGACCCCTCAAGATAAGCTCTCGATCTTGGGATTCAGACCATTCCTTTGTTTTATCTATTAGATCACTGGGGTACCCCCTCTCACGAAACTTCTGAGCCATAGCCTGCAGTGCCTTAGCCCTTTCATGCTCGTCACTCGTTATGCGAATGACACGGAGCATCTGTGATCTTGGCAACGAATTGAGCAAATGACGGGGGTGTCCACTGCTGTAATGCAGTAACGAATTCCTATCCGTAGATTTTTGGAATATCTTAGTATGTAACCGGTGTGTTTCCATGTCCTTATACACCGTTACATCAAGATAGTCTATACTGTTACAATTTTTCTGTGCAGTAAACCGTATTGGAGAGACTGTCCCATTAAGATCGGATATAAAGAGCGATAGCTCCTCCTCAGTGCCATACCACAAAAAGAATAAATCGTCTATGTAGCGCCTATAGTACCCACCATGCTTGCGAAACATCGGATGGCAATATATGTACGTTGTTTCATAATCATGCATAAACGTATTTGCATAAGTAGGCGCTACATTAGAACCCATGGCGGTCCCCGACAACTGTATGTAGAAGTTGTTTTCGAACTTGAAATAATTTTTGTGCAATATAAAATCAAGTAAATCTATTACAAATTCCGATGGGGGACCTGCATATGCTGGGCTTTCATGCAGTAGTTTTCTCACTGCTTCTATTCCTTTATCGTGTGGTATGCACGTATAGAGACTGTGGACGTCCATAGTTACAAAAAGGAAGTTCATGTTGGCTGTATCAATGCTAGCAACCATTTTTAAAAAATCTGTTGTGTCACTTAGATAAGAACCCAACTGCCTTACTAGGGGCTGAAGTAACACATCCACATACCCCGATATTTTTTCAGTCAGGGAACCCCTGGCCGATATAATTGGCCTCCCTGGGGGTTGGGTTAACGATTTATGGACCTTTGGTATAGTATAAATCACGGGTCTTACCGGATGCTCAACGTATAATCCATAGTATAAAGTCTCCGATATCCATCCATGGGTGCATGCTTCCTCCAACAGAATCTTGAGCTGTGTCTGAAATTTAAGAGTAGGGTCATAGCTTAGTTTACAGTAACAGCTTGCGTCTAATAACTGCCCCAATATTTCAGTTCTGTAATACTCGTAGTCAAGAACAACTACTGCACCTCCCTTGTCAGCAGGCTTCACGATTATATTGGAATTCTCACGCAACCCCCTTAGGGCCATGCGTTCCTCTTTGGTACAGTTCCCCCTATTGCGTGATTGTTGTAAGAGATCTGGTACTGCTGCGTCCAACATGCGCGAAAATGTGCGTAAAGATGCATTATTAATAATCGGGTCAAAGACACTTTTGGCTCTAAATTGGGGTGTAATGCTATTATCCTTTGTTGTGCTTCCCCTGGCTCCTTTAAAGTGCTCCTGCAGTCTCAATGTACGCGAAAATTTGTAATTGTCCACAACAATATTAAAGTCCTGAGGCACTACAGAGGGAACATAGGATAACCCCTTAGTCAATACGCTTACCTCTGGTGGCGTTAACTGATGTCCAGACAGGTTTATAATCGCCTGTTCGGCAGTGCTCTGCTCCCCTGGCGTGGAGGTCTGCCCCGTCCTCTTGCTTTGCTTGTGTTTGCGGCCTCCTCTGCGTTGCTTGCTGTGGCCCCTGCTCCTTGGGGCTGCTCTCCGCCTAAAAAAGGCTGCTGTGTGGAATTCACCTCTGCCACAGGTTCTTCCTCCGATTCCGCGCTGCTTGAGATGTACCCCAGCGGCTTTCTCACTCGCCGCGTCATCATTCTGCGCCTCTGTACTCCGGATCTCCCTCCATGACGCCATCTGTATACGCCGTCCTCTCTGTAATCCTGCTGCACTCGAAGATATTTTGAACGTTTAAAGGCCAGTATCTCACTTTTGTATTTAATCAGCTGATCTTGCAGCTTATTTAGCCAGTCTCCGTCCTTGTCCATCCTCAGAGTGTTTAGATTATCTGTTTCAAATTGTATTATCTCACCACGCACTGTCCTCAGTTCCCGTCCTGTCTCTTCAATTACCAGCAATATCAGCTCATGTGAACATCTATCTAGGGCTGCACACCACCGATTACAGAAATCCTGGTTACTGCGCCCAATGGTCGGCATATTATTAATCCGAAAGCCGCGTGGGATCCTCTTTTCTCTGTAATATTCAGAGAGGGACACCCCATGTAGGTGCAACTCCACCTCTCGTCTTTTCAGTCGCAGTAACTCATGATAGGTTTCCTTTGCCCCCAATTCACCGAATGTGTCCTTAAATGTCTCTGTAAACAGAATTTTATCAACCTCTTCCGTTATGTATGGTCTGTATTCCATGTCTTGCTGTGTTTGTCTATCCATGTTATTCTTGGATGTAGGACAGAGACTATGAAATAAAATATTATGTAACAAAAAAAAAATAAAATATATCAAAGAAAATTGCAGGTGCTCGTCAAACTGTGTCCAGTATAGTATATCCTCATTAGGACAGCACCCTGCTGATGACGTGTTACCTGGGTGCAAGGTAAAAATTGTAGATACTCAAAGGAAGACCAGCAACACCAGGATTTCAGTGTAACAAAGCAAAGTGTATTCAAATATACATGAAAAGCCGACGTGACGTTTCGGTCCACGCAGGGACCTTCCTCATGGCAACCATGCTCATAATCCACATTCCCATAAATACCCAAGAAAAGGAAGTGACATCAATAGCAATTAGTGACTGCTGTGCATCTTCAAAAAAATTTTTTAAGATCAATGATAAAAGGTGATCTTTAAAACAGCCCGGCAAATGCCAATAGTGTATTTAAAATGTTACTTAGTGAAATATCATGTGTACCAAATATTTCATATAAATACATAAAACATTAAATATGTGCATGAACTATATGTTCATTAAAATTATATCTGTGTTTAGAAAGTAACGAAGTGTCAAAATATTCAATGTGTAATGGCTAAAAGTTATATGCTTAAAAACAATTACAAATGCCTCTGACAGTATATGAGCACCGTTAAAGTTAAATACTATTCATACAATCAAATAAAGAAGAAAAGATCGTGGGAACTATTCCCATTCTATTCGTTTACTTGTGGGGGCTCTAATCTAAGTCCGAGGCAAAAAAAGAGACAGTCAGAATCAGTCCTAAATACATGGAAAATCAGGCCACATTACTTGAAAAGGGAAATAATATATTACAAAATAGCCCAAAAATACTGACTATACGGGGGGCTCATTCATTCACAGGTAACAGCTCAACGATAATGAGGTATTTAGACCCTTCGGATGAACACAGTTCAGTTTATATGTCCAGAATGCTTCTCTCTGTAACAAAGCTTGGTCTATATTGCCTCCCCTTGGTAGATCTGCAATACAATCAATAGGCATGCATTTAAATGCAGAAGCAGGATGTTTAGCCATCAACCAATGTTGAGCCACAGGTTGTTTCGATATATCCTGCTTGGTATCTTTCCTAGGTTTAGGATCGAGTGCGGCCCTGATGGTTGCCCGGTGCATGCTGATGCGCTCCCTCAGTTGCCTACGAGTTTTGCCACAGTATAATAAACCGCACGGGCATTTAATTATATAAATCACGTTCTGTGAAATGCAGGTCAATCTCTGCTTAATCTCATATGATTTGCCAGTGTGTGGATGAAAGAATTTATCTCCTGTGATCAAGGAGCTGCACATAACGCAACCACCACATCTGTAAACACCCACTTTGCCTGTAACCATCAATGATTTGTATTTGCTTACCGGGTCCGCCGGTGACAGAAGTTCTTTTATATTCCTATGCCTTCTGTGTCCAAAACGTATCCGTTTACGGTTAATGCCCGTGAGTTCCGTGTCAGTTCGGATGAACTGTGTTCATCCGAAGGGTCTAAATACCTCATTATCGTTGAGCTGTTACCTGTGAATGAATGAGCCCCCCGTATAGTCAGTATTTTTGGGCTATTTTGTAATATATTATTTCCCTTTTCAAGTAATGTGGCCTGATTTTCCATGTATTTAGGACTGATTCTGACTGTCTCTTTTTTTGCCTCGGACTTAGATTAGAGCCCCCACAAGTAAACGAATAGAATGGGAATAGTTCCCACGATCTTTTCTTCTTTATTTGATTGTATGAATAGTATTTAACTTTAACGGTGCTCATATACTGTCAGAGGCATTTGTAATTGTTTTTAAGCATATAACTTTTAGCCATTACACATTGAATATTTTGACACTTCGTTACTTTCTAAACACAGATATAATTTTAATGAACATATAGTTCATGCACATATTTAATGTTTTATGTATTTATATGAAATATTTGGTACACATGATATTTCACTAAGTAACATTTTAAATACACTATTGGCATTTGCCGGGCTGTTTTAAAGATCACCTTTTATCATTGATCTTAAAAAATTTTTTTGAAGATGCACAGCAGTCACTAATTGCTATTGATGTCACTTCCTTTTCTTGGGTATTTATGGGAATGTGGATTATGAGCATGGTTGCCATGAGGAAGGTCCCTGCGTGGACCGAAACGTCACGTCGGCTTTTCATGTATATTTGAATACACTTTGCTTTGTTACACTGAAATCCTGGTGTTGCTGGTCTTCCTTTGAGTATCTACAATTTTTACCTTGCACCCAGGTAACACGTCATCAGCAGGGTGCTGTCCTAATGAGGATATACTATACTGGACACAGTTTGACGAGCACCTGCAATTTTCTTTGATATATTTTATTTTTTTTGTTACATAATATTTTATTTCATAGTCTCTGTCCTACATCCAAGAATAACATGGATAGACAAACACAGCAAGACATGGAATACAGACCATACATAACGGAAGAGGTTGATAAAATTCTGTTTACAGAGACATTTAAGGACACATTCGGTGAATTGGGGGCAAAGGAAACCTATCATGAGTTACTGCGACTGAAAAGACGAGAGGTGGAGTTGCACCTACATGGGGTGTCCCTCTCTGAATATTACAGAGAAAAGAGGATCCCACGCGGCTTTCGGATTAATAATATGCCGACCATTGGGCGCAGTAACCAGGATTTCTGTAATCGGTGGTGTGCAGCCCTAGATAGATGTTCACATGAGCTGATATTGCTGGTAATTGAAGAGACAGGACGGGAACTGAGGACAGTGCGTGGTGAGATAATACAATTTGAAACAGATAATCTAAACACTCTGAGGATGGACAAGGACGGAGACTGGCTAAATAAGCTGCAAGATCAGCTGATTAAATACAAAAGTGAGATACTGGCCTTTAAACGTTCAAAATATCTTCGAGTGCAGCAGGATTACAGAGAGGACGGCGTATACAGATGGCGTCATGGAGGGAGATCCGGAGTACAGAGGCGCAGAATGATGACGCGGCGAGTGAGAAAGCCGCTGGGGTACATCTCAAGCAGCGCGGAATCGGAGGAAGAACCTGTGGCAGAGGTGAATTCCACACAGCAGCCTTTTTTAGGCGGAGAGCAGCCCCAAGGAGCAGGGGCCACAGCAAGCAACGCAGAGGAGGCCGCAAACACAAGCAAAGCAAGAGGACGGGGCAGACCTCCACGCCAGGGGAGCAGAGCACTGCCGAACAGGCGATTATAAACCTGTCTGGACATCAGTTAACGCCACCAGAGGTAAGCGTATTGACTAAGGGGTTATCCTATGTTCCCTCTGTAGTGCCTCAGGACTTTAATATTGTTGTGGACAATTACAAATTTTCGCGTACATTGAGACTGCAGGAGCACTTTAAAGGAGCCAGGGGAAGCACAACAAAGGATAATAGCATTACACCCCAATTTAGAGCCAAAAGTGTCTTTGACCCGATTATTAATAATGCATCTTTACGCACATTTTCGCGCATGTTGGACGCAGCAGTACCAGATCTCTTACAACAATCACGCAATAGGGGGAACTGTACCAAAGAGGAACGCATGGCCCTAAGGGGGTTGCGTGAGAATTCCAATATAATCGTGAAGCCTGCTGACAAGGGAGGTGCAGTAGTTGTTCTTGACTACGAGTATTACAGAACTGAAATATTGGGGCAGTTATTAGACGCAAGCTGTTACTGTAAACTAAGCTATGACCCTACTCTTAAATTTCAGACACAGCTCAAGATTCTGTTGGAGGAAGCATGCACCCATGGATGGATATCGGAGACTTTATACTATGGATTATACGTTGAGCATCCGGTAAGACCCGTGATTTATACTATACCAAAGGTCCATAAATCGTTAACCCAACCCCCAGGGAGGCCAATTATATCGGCCAGGGGTTCCCTGACTGAAAAATATCGGGGTATGTGGATGTGTTACTTCAGCCCCTAGTAAGGCAGTTGGGTTCTTATCTAAGTGACACAACAGATTTTTTAAAAATGGTTGCTAGCATTGATACAGCCAACATGAACTTCCTTTTTGTAACTATGGACGTCCACAGTCTCTATACGTGCATACCACACGATAAAGGAATAGAAGCAGTGAGAAAACTACTGCATGAAAGCCCAGCATATGCAGGTCCCCCATCGGAATTTGTAATAGATTTACTTGATTTTATATTGCACAAAAATTATTTCAAGTTCGAAAACAACTTCTACATACAGTTGTCGGGGACCGCCATGGGTTCTAATGTAGCGCCTACTTATGCAAATACGTTTATGCATGATTATGAAACAACGTACATATATTGCCATCCGATGTTTCGCAAGCATGGTGGGTACTATAGGCGCTACATAGACGATTTATTCTTTTTGTGGTATGGCACTGAGGAGGAGCTATCGCTCTTTATATCCGATCTTAATGGGACAGTCTCTCCAATACGGTTTACTGCACAGAAAAATTGTAACAGTATAGACTATCTTGATGTAACGGTGTATAAGGACATGGAAACACACCGGTTACATACTAAGATATTCCAAAAATCTACGGATAGGAATTCGTTACTGCATTACAGCAGTGGACACCCCCGTCATTTGCTCAATTCGTTGCCAAGATCACAGATGCTCCGTGTCATTCGCATAACGAGTGACGAGCATGAAAGGGCTAAGGCACTGCAGGCTATGGCTCAGAAGTTTCGTGAGAGGGGGTACCCCAGTGATCTAATAGATAAAACAAAGGAATGGTCTGAATCCCAAGATCGAGAGCTTATCTTGAGGGGTCCAATGGGTACCGCTGAAAAGAAAAATGCGGAGGATATGGTTTATTATATGACCACATTTGATGCATGTACTCCTTTAATCAAGCATTCTGTATTACAGCAATGGCCTATAGTTCAAACTGACACGGAACTCACGGGCATTAACCGTAAACGGATACGTTTTGGACACAGAAGGCATAGGAATATAAAAGAACTTCTGTCACCGGCGGACCCGGTAAGCAAATACAAATCATTGATGGTTACAGGCAAAGTGGGTGTTTACAGATGTGGTGGTTGCGTTATGTGCAGCTCCTTGATCACAGGAGATAAATTCTTTCATCCACACACTGGCAAATCATATGAGATTAAGCAGAGATTGACCTGCATTTCACAGAACGTGATTTATATAATTAAATGCCCGTGCGGTTTATTATACTGTGGCAAAACTCGTAGGCAACTGAGGGAGCGCATCAGCATGCACCGGGCAACCATCAGGGCCGCACTCGATCCTAAACCTAGGAAAGATACCAAGCAGGATATATCGAAACAACCTGTGGCTCAACATTGGTTGATGGCTAAACATCCTGCTTCTGCATTTAAATGCATGCCTATTGATTGTATTGCAGATCTACCAAGGGGAGGCAATATAGACCAAGCTTTGTTACAGAGAGAAGCATTCTGGACATATAAACTGAACTGTGTTCATCCGAAGGGTCTAAATACCTCATTATCGTTGAGCTGTTACCTGTGAATGAATGAGCCCCCCGTATAGTCAGTATTTTTGGGCTATTTTGTAATATATTATTTCCCTTTTCAAGTAATGTGGCCTGATTTTCCATGTATTTAGGACTGATTCTGACTGTCTCTTTTTTTGCCTCGGACTTAGATTAGAGCCCCACAAGTAAACGAATAGAATGGGAATAGTTCCCACGATCTTTTCTTCTTTATTTGATTGTATGAATAGTATTTAACTTTAACGGTGCTCATATACTGTCAGAGGCATTTGTAATTGTTTTTAAGCATATAACTTTTAGCCATTACACATTGAATATTTTGACACTTCGTTACTTTCTAAACACAGATATAATTTTAATGAACATATAGTTCATGCACATATTTAATGTTTTATGTATTTATATGAAATATTTGGTACACATGATATTTCACTAAGTAACATTTTAAATACACTATTGGCATTTGCCGGGCTGTTTTAAAGATCACCTTTTATCATTGATCTTAAAAAATTTTTTTGAAGATGCACAGCAGTCACTAATTGCTATTGATGTCACTTCCTTTTCTTGGGTATTTATGGGAATGTGGATTATGAGCATGGTTGCCATGAGGAAGGTCCCTGCGTGGACCGAAACGTCACGTCGGCTTTTCATGTATATTTGAATACACTTTGCTTTGTTACACTGAAATCCTGGTGTTGCTGGTCTTCCTTTGAGTATCTACAATTTTTACCTTGCACCCAGGTAACACGTCATCAGCAGGGTGCTGTCCTAATGAGGATATATATATATATATATATATATATAACAAACAAGGGAAAGTTGTGCTCACCACTAGTTTTTAAAATCATTAGGCGGGGGTGCAATGAGGCTGTGACCACAAAATACATATAGACAAATACAAGATTCCTCTGCACTCAACACATTATCAATATATTTAAGACAGAGAAATTTTGTGCATACTGCTACTGAAAAATGCCTTACCCTTTAAACAAAACAGGGATTGTTTTTCCATATATTGCAATATATTTAAGCTGGCCAACTACGTCAAAGTCATCCCATATCTGGCCAGTCCTATGCTCAATTTTCATCTGATTCATTAAGAATTCTATGGTTTAATTATACATTTTATAAAAGGGACGAATACGTTTTACCTGCAACTTACTAGCTGCTTTCAAAGTAAAACTCCCAAAATTGGCTGCCCTTTTATTAGACACCAGTGGGATCACCTGACTATAGTTGGAGAGGGTGGGAGCTACAACATGGAGCTGGTCACTGCTCTTGTAGAACTATAACAAACAAGGGAAAGTTGTGCTCACCACTAGTTTTTAAAATCATTAGGCGGGGGTGCAATGAGGCTGTGACCACAAAATACATATAGACAAATACAAGATTCCTCTGCACTCAACCCATTATCAATATATTTAAGACAGAGACATTTTGTGCATACTGCTACTGAAAAATGCCTTACCCTTTAAACAAAACAGGGATTGTTTGTCCATATATTGCAATATATTTAAGCTGGCCAACTACGTCAAAGTCATCCCATATCTGGCCAGTCCTATGCTCAATTTTCATCTGATTCATTAAGAATTCTATGGTTTAATTATACATTTTATAAAAGGGACGAATACGTTTTACCTGCAACTTACTAGCTGCTTTCAAAGTAAAAACTCCCAAACTTTGAAAGCAGCTAGTAAGTTGCAGGTAAAACGTATTCGTCCCTTTTATAAAATGTATAATTAAACCATAGAATTCTTAATGAATCAGATGAAAATTGAGCATAGGACTGGCCAGATATGGGATGACTTTGACGTAGTTGGCCATCTTAAATATATTGCAATATATGGACAAACAATCCCTGTTTTGTTTAAAGGGTAAGGCATTTTTCAGTAGCAGTATGCACAAAATGTCTCTGTCTTAAATATATTGATAATGGGTTGAGTGCAGAGGAATCTTGTATTTGTCTATATGTATTTTGTGGTCACAGCCTCATTGCACCCCCGCCTAATGATTTTAAAAACTAGTGGTGAGCACAACTTTCCCTTGTTTGTTATAGTTCTACAAGAGCAGTGACCAGCTCCATGTTGTAGCTCCTACCCTCTCCAACTATAGTCAGGTGATCCCACTGGTGTCTAATAAAAGGGCAGCCAAGTTTGGGAGTTTTACTTTGAAAGCAGCTAGTAAGTTGCAGGTAAAACGTATTCGTCCCTTTTATAAAATGTATAATTAAACCATAGAATTCTTAATGAATCAGATGAAAATTGAGCATAGGACTGGCCAGATATGGGATGACTTTGACGTAGTTGGCCAGCTTAAATATATTGCAATATATGGACAAACAATCCCTGTTTTGTTTAAAGGGTAAGGCATTTTTCAGTAGCAGTATGCACAAAATGTCTCTGTCTTAAATATATTGATAATGGGTTGAGTGCAGAGGAATCTTGTATTTGTCTATATATATATATATATATATATATATATATATATATATATATATATATATATATATATATATATATATATATATATATATATATATATATATAAATATACTCATAATTTGGAATAAAACATTCCAGGCCAGCACTTCCCTTAAAGGACCAGTAAAATAAAAAAAAAATGTTTAAAAATTCGTTAGTGCACAACGAAAAATAAACACTAAGACAAAAGAAACTTTTAAATAGCAAAGCCTTTATTAAGAAATAACTTAGTGTCCACTTCCTGTCTGCTTCAGAAACGGCAAAAAGGCAACCATCCATCCTGCAACGATCAATTTCTCCTCCCTGGCTATTCACTGACAGGCATCGCTTTCATCCTCCTCCTGGTCTCCCGACGCACACTTCTTCCTGCTACTGTTGTGGGGAAGTGAGTTCGGCTGGAGGGGCCTCCAGTTAGTTGGAACTTGGAGCCGGCTGGATCGATGTGCAAAGTCCTGGGGCAGGAGCTGTAGTTGTGTCCCCGCTTCATGGCTGCTGCTTCGTGTCTGTGGCTGCTGCTCCCGCTGTGTGCCCATGACTGGCTGCTGACACTGTGCTCCCTGCGCTGCCTCTGCCAAGCCATCCCTTTACCACGGTCCCAGCGCAGCCGACACTTCAGTACTGGTGGCGGCGGTAGTGCAGGAAGCGGAGGGGGAGCGGCTGGGGCACTGCACTCCTCTCAGGGGGGAAATGGTACAGACTACAGTGCAGCCGGCAGGGCAGTGAACACAGTCCGTCCACCAGTACTACCGCCGCCTCTGGTTCTCAGACTAGCCCCGGCAGGACCCAACCTCTCAGCTTCATGGCAGTTGGGGCAGTCACAGGTGGCTCTGCCCGAGTAGTGCCGAGCTGCGGAGTGCAGGGACTCCCCCCAAGGGCCCGGTAGGTGACTGCCCGGGCCTCCACCGCTCCCTGCCCCAGCTGCTCCCCCTCCGCTTCCTGCACTACTGCCGCCACCAGTACTGAAGTGTCAGCTGCGCTGGGACCGTGGGAAAGGGATGGCTTGGCAGAGGAAGCGCAGGGAGCACAGTGTTAGCAGTCAGTCATGGGCACACAGCGGGAGCAGCAGCCACAGACACGAAGCAGCAGCCATGAAGCGGGGACACGACGTTTCTGAAGCAGACAGGAAGTGGACTTTCTGTAAGTTATTTCTTAATTAAGGCTTTGCTATTTAAAAGTTTCTTTTGTCTTGGTGTTTATTTTTCGTTGTGCACTAACGAATTTTTAAACATTTTTTTTTTATGTTACTGGTCCTTTAAGGGAAGTGCTGGCCTGGGAATGTTTTATTCCAAATTGAAAAAGGTCCCAAGAGGGACCAAAACGTTGGAACACTATGATGTGTAAAAAATAAAATCACTTGATTCATTAAGGGAAGTGCTGGCCTGGGAATGTTTTATTCCAAATTGTGAGTATATGACTGATATTTGGCCATGCACCCCTAAGATTTCTTTGTTGGAGTGCGGATACTGAAGACATAATATAAATAAATATATATATATCTATATATATATATATATAGACATATATAATAAGTTCTCTGCACTCAACCCATTATCAATATATTTAAGAATGAGACATTTTGTGCATACTGCTACTAAAAAATGCCTTACACTTTAAGCAAAACAGGGATTGTTTGTCAATATATTGCAATATATTTAAGCTGGCCAACTACGTCAAAGTCATCCCATATCTGGCCAGTCCTACACTCAAATTTCATCTGATTCATTAAGAATTCTATTGCTTCATTATACATTTTGCAAAGGGACTAAGTTTTACCTTAGTCACTGCTGGTCACTGCTCCTGTATAACTATAACAAACAAGGGAAAGTTGTGCTTACCACTAATTTTTAACACCATTAGTCGGGGGTGCAATGAGGCTGTGACCACAAAATACATATAGACAAATACAAGAGTCCTCTGCACTCAACCCATTATCAATATATTTAAGAAAGAGACAATTTGTGCATACTGCTACTGAAAAATGCCTTACCCTTTAAGCAAAACAGAGATTGTTTGTCCATATATTGCAATATATTTAAGCTGGCTAACTACGTCAAAGTCATCCCATATCTGGCCAGTCCTACGCTCAATTTTCATCTGATTCATTAAGAATTCTATTGCTTCATTATACATTTTACAAAGGGACTAAGTTTTACCTGCAACTTACTAGCTGCTTTCAAAGTAAAACTCCCAAACTTGGCTGCCCTTTTATTAGACACCAGTGGGATCACCTGACTATAGCTGGGAAGGGTGGGAGCTACAACATGGAGCTGGTCACTGCTCCTGTATAACTATAACAAACAAGGTAAAGTTGTGCTCACCACTAATTTTTTTGCAGGTAAAACTTAGTCCTTTTGTAAAATGTATAATGAAGCCGGTCCTTTGTCATACAGGGCGTGTGGTGTGGCCACTAAATAATTTGCTGTCACTGCAGTGTATTCAGACATGTTTTCTTTCTTCTGTAGCCTCAGGCACTCCTGCAGTTTTTTGCTGTTCAGTTCATGCTTTGTCCTTTTCTTTGTTTCCGATTCCGAATTAAAAGGTATCTTTACACTTATCGCAGTTTTGCAGTCTCTAATGTAGAAAAGATTTCCTGCTGTATTGGAAGAGTTGCTTCTATGATATGTCTTACAGGACTAGGTCAGGCCCCAAAACACTTTAGCCCAAAACCTCACTTTGGGCAGTTATTGTAAGGATGCTCAGTGGGTAGTTTTTTTTGCACATAATCCTTGTTTGTTTCTAAACCAGCAGCTAGGCTACAGAGCAAAGCTGTAATAGTAATGAGTTATATACTGTATATCCTGCCAATTGGCAGTATCTAGAAATTATACATTTATTATACAATACTAAAGCCCAGAAATATGGTGACAGACTGGGTATAGTTTATTTGTGTATAGTGTAAAGATACATCCATATAATGTATACATCTTTGCAAGTGTTTGACGTCTTCCCTAAAATGCATCACATTAATGGAGGAGGGTGCAGTAAAGCTGGCCACAGATGGGTAATCTGCCCTATTAGATCTTTGTACCCACCAAACTTTCAGAAAGCGCAAAGCTAACGCAAAAGCTATGATATCCAATTGAGGGATGCATTATGGTATGGAATGAACAAGTGTGCATGTTGCTTATCACAACTGAAATGTAACTTAGATGGTTCAAAGAATTGTGAATAACTGGTGTGGAAATTTGAGCCTGCTGTTTTTGAGAGTTGTACCAGACTTAATGGCACACAAGCCAGTCACACCAGTCATTGCCTGCTTGTGATGAAAGCTGGCATAAACAAAAATCCAGTTTATAATAGAAGGCAAATGAAACAACCGCTCCAACTCACCGTCCCACCCCTCACAGAATATACAGTATGGAGGAAGAAGAAGACTGAATTCCCAAACACCGGGCAACTAAAAACCAGAATCTTTCTTTATCAGTGCTAAAAGACACGCAGCATACTTAGCTTGACGCGTTTTAGGTGTTTTTCCTGCCCTTAATCATAAGCAATGCGTCAGGCTAAGTATGCAACACTGGCAAATAAAGATTCTGGTTTTTAAAGTTGCCTGGTGTAGCGGAATTCCACCTTCTTCCTCCATAATAAAAGATCTGCGTGTTTGGAGAAGTCATCAAACAAATCAATATACCCACATTGAGATGGGTGATAGTGGGCCAAACGATCAGATCACAACAATGGGAATACAGAATATTGGGATGAGGACTGCATTAACAACTGGTCATCATCACCCTGATGGGATCGTTAATCCTGTGCATTTGATATCTGGTCAATTTTTGGGCAGGTAACAGTCGGCAGGCTCCTTGGTGGGCTCCATACACAGGCCAATAAGCTGCAGCCAAAGTTTAAACCCCAAGCAGCAGACTTGGGACATTGAAGCTGATCTATCATCTGTTACTTGTGCTCCAGAGCAGCCTGTGTATTGAATGAAGGCTATATGAAGTATAAATGTAAACAGAGAAAGCGTTTGGGATGAGTAAGATCAGAAGCGAGACAGAAATCAGCAGAAAATCCACTCAGTGAATCCATAGAATGCTACTTCTAGCTTTTATTTAGACACAAGTTCAGCTGCGAGAGCCAAATATTTCTCGATTGTCATCATTCAATGTGAACGACACAATACATGAGGGTCCAGTGCAGAGATGGGGCAAAGAGGGCTCGTTAAAATAACATATGTATCTCCTTGTTTAAGCATTTGCTTGCACGAAATCAACCCCCTCAAAAAGGTACATGGCATAAAATACTATACTACAGAATATTTACAAATTTAACATGCAAGATGAAATGGACCATTTTACAAAATTCACAATACCTACAGCTCAACTTACAAAGCTTGTGTAAAATGCCCCCCTCCTCCCGAACAGTCCACTGCCCCCTCAAACATTCTGTAACAGTATCAAAATATTATATAAAGGACAACTTAAATTAGAGCAAGTTCATTGAAGAATGACGGCACATTCTGAAACCCATTTATGTGAGGGGCAATAATAGCAGAATACATTTCCATTTGTCTTTCCAACCCCCCCCCCCCAAAAAAAAAAGCTGAAAAATGGGCAGATTTATTAAGGGTCGAATAGTAAATTTGAATTGTATTTTTGGTCAAAACTGACAAATTTGAATAGGAAAAAATCCTGACTCGAGGTTTATCAAACCTTGACCCTGGGAACAATTAGAATTAGACCAATCGCCACCTCAAACCTGCCGAGTTCATGTAGAAGTCAATGGCAGAGGTCCAGTGACCCATTTGAAGATGAATAGCCTTCTTGACATTTAAGTTTTTTTCAGAGAAAAAACAAGTTTCAAGTTTAGTCGCATTTGATTTGAGTTTTATAGTTTAATATTAGTTTGTTTTAGAGGTTCAAATTTTTCTTAAATAACCTCCCATTCAAATTCGAGTAAAAAAATTCACATGAATTAGAAATTCGACATTTGATAAATCTGCCCATTAGAAAGAATTATCTAAATATATTGCAAATATGCACATTTGGTCTGCTGGTTAAGACAAAAGGTTTTATAATCCAAAATGGTGTATATGTTTCTATATTTCATGCTGATTTATGTACCGAGAAAGAAAAATTATCCCCATTAAATAAACAGTTCCGTATTTAAGTTCTCCTGGCCAATAAGTAGAACAGAAGCCCGCATGTATATGGGGCACCCAGAGAGCAAGGTATTTATTTTACATAGAAGTGCCTATGTATCTAATAACTGGTCTGGGGCATATGCTTGCTGGAAGCAGGAAGGAGAGCTGAAACCTAACCATGCTTATTAAACAGATTATTATGCACTGCCATGAGCTCTTGCATAATTTAAAGGAGAAAGAAAGGCTAAAATTAAGTAAGCTTTATCAGAAAGGTCTATATAAATGCACCAGTAAACACTCAAAGTAATACTGCTCTGAGTTTCAAAAGAAACACTGCTTTTTTTCCCCTTCCATTGTGTATACATGGGCTTCTGTATCAGACTTCCTTCTTTCAGCTTAAACCTCCAGGGCTAGGGCTTGAGCATGCTCAGTTTGCTCCTCTCTCCCTCTGCCCATCCCTTTCCCCCTCCTTCCTTTCCTCTCTGCAGTAATCTGAGCCCAGAGCTATGAGTGCGCAGTAGAGACTCAGGCAGGAAGTGATGTCACACCAAGCTAATATGGCAGCTGTTATCCTAAACAAACAAGGAGAGTTACTAGAGTGGTTTACTCAGGTATGGTAAAGCATTCTGCAGAATAAATATAGTCTTATAGCTTGCACTATTGTGTAATCCATTGGCAATAAACTGCTTTGATAGCTTTCCTCCTCCTTTAAACTGAAAACATAGGGAAAACATGAACCACTAGCAGAACGTGCAAACCATAACTGTGGGGCTAGCTGCAGATGTTGGAGTTGATGTGCCGGTTTCTGGAATCTCAGGTTCATTATAGGAAGGGGGGAATTTAAGTGTGCATTTAAAATGTATCAAGGAAAGGGTAGAAAGGTCCCAGTGTGAAATGGACTTAGAAGCTCTTTTCCACATCTTTAAACTGTAAATGTCTAGCCAGAGGAGCTGCTTTAAAGGATAAATTGTGTCTTCTCGGCTACTTTCAGCTGACAATACTATTAAGCTTAAAGAACAATTTGAACCATCACCCCCCCCCCCCAAACTCAGGAGGAGGAATCAATGCCCTAATTTCCTTGTTAGGGTGAAGTTGTTTGTGCAAATCCATTACTCTTGGCCCTTTGGAGGCCCGAGGTTTCGTAACACTTTTGTACAATGAGTCACATTCCACCCAACCACCTCCAGCGCCCCAGGTGACTTGTAATAGCAAATAGCAGGCAATGGTGTTCGCTGTCACACTAGAGGTCCATGTACCACAGCAATGAGAACACGGTTAGTGGCACCCACAAGCAATGTTGCCATTCATGGACTTATTTGTTACCATAACTGGAGCAAAGTGCAGCCAATGCAGCGGAGAAATCTTCCCAAGCTTTGTTTGCTTCTTGCTGCTGCTGCCATTTTCCATGTGAGGTTGCCAAAGGGACTTCATCTTCTGCTCCTGTTGGAATTCTGCAGCTCCTCTCATTGCCATGTTGGCAGAGGGTGACCCAATCGGTTTAACAGCTTGGAAAGTTCAATGTTGTTTTCCCGATAGAGGTCTGTGAGGAAACTACGAGACTGGGAAAGAAAAAAATATCTTCCTTTAGCCAAAAGTAATACAAGTCACACTGCGTTGAAACAGTTTAAGTCAAGAGGCATATTAGAGATTTACAGCATTTTTACAGTCCCACGGGCAGGGGACAAAATGTCTGATACTACCCCATCTTTAAATTCCAGTGGCAATCACCAGGACTCATTACAAAAGCAAATGAGTGTCTGATTTTATATGAATCATGGCAAGGGCAGTAGTGCTGCTAGAATTCCATTCTTCAGAGAATCCCTTCTAAAGCTCAGTGATACAAATTAGGAGAGACTGCTCACAATGATTTCCTTGCAGGTTCTCTTCCCTGGCGCTTCATATGCTCAGCAGAAATCCCTGTCCTGCACTAATGAGCCCCAATAAGAATGAGACCAGTCTGTAACTGGGACCTGATCAGCACCTGCTCCAGACTCTGCTGTAATTCCCGACAACTTAGCTGTGCCCTTTCAAGGAATAGTTCAGTATAAAAATTGAGTAAATAGATAGTCTGTGCAAAATAAAAAATGTTTCTAATATAGTTATATAGTTTCTAATATTATGTGTAACATAATAGCCAGAACACTACTTCCTGCTTTGCAGCTCTCTTGGTTTCCACTGATTGGTTACCAGGCAGTAACCAATCAGTGACTTGAGGGAGGGCCACATGGGTCATTTTGAATCTGAGCTGAATGCTGAGGATCAATTGCAAACTCACTGAACAGTTATGTCCCATATGGCCCCCCTTCAAGTCACTGACTAACTCAGAGTCAGAGAGCTGAAAAGCAGGAAGTAGTGTTCTGGCTATTTTGTTAGACATCCAGTCACTCCAGCCTCTATACATTACATTTTTGGCTAACTAACTATATTAGAAACATTTTTTATTTTGCACATACTATCTATTTACCTAGTTTTTATTTTTATACAGAACTGTTCCTTTAAAGGGGTTTTTTACCTTCCAAACATTTTTTCAATTTAGTTGTTTGCAGATTGTTCCACAGAAAAATACTTTTTTCAATTACTTTCCATTATTTATTTTTTACTGTTTTTCCAAAATCCAAGTTTAAAGTTGAATGTTTGTGAATCTGGTGTTTCAGTCTGACAGCTCAGTAATTCAGGGGCAGACTTTAAACTGTTTAAACAATTTTGCAACATGTAGTTGAAACATTTCTCAGTAACATCTCTGGAGTATTAGCAACTATTGTATCAATTCTAATAGCTGTCTGTAATGAAACCCAGAGATTCTACTCCGCAGGGACAAAGATAAGAAATGTATCAACTAAATGTATCCATTCAGAACAGTTTACAGGGTCGACGACCCCCCCTCCCATGGCTACTTCAGAGGGTGAAAAATGGCACTTTACACTTCAATATTAGAAAAAGGGTGACACATAGAAAATAGAAAGTCATTGGAAAAAGTCGTTATTTCTTGTGATCTGTCTGATACCAACCACCCCTTTAAGGTATTCAATAAAGATGGAAATTTTAGGAGTGATACTTTGATTCCTTCCCTGCATTCTTTCTGTTACACTTGTATTTTTTCCTTATACAATTGGAGGATATATTCAACAGGGTCTGATGCAAGAGAGGAAAATGGAATGGTAAATCATTTAATTATTAAACCCAACAGGTTTGTTTTGCCTCCAATAAGGATTACTTATATCTTTTTTGATCATATACAAGGTACTGTTTTATTATTAAAAATTAGGATTATTTGTATAAAATTAAGTCTATGAAAGACAGCCTTCCCGTAATTCTGAAAAGTCTTAAGACCTCACATCTAAAGCATCTATCTCTCTATCTATTTATCTACATATCTATCTATCCATCTCTCTCTCTATTTGTCTGCCTGCCTCTTTATATGCCCTTACAAATGTGGGGTATATATATATATATATATATATATATATATATATATATATATATATATATATATATATATATATATATATATATATATATATATATATATATATATGCACATGCACACACACACACACACTCACACACATATATATATATAAAGTGTGTGTGCTTAAGACCTTTCTGGCTTCAGTGCCTGCTGATTTGCTGCTGTCCCTCTCAAATGATTTGTTTAAGAAAAATGCACTTGGCGCTGTATCCACTAAAAACAACAATGTAATTTTGCCGTATGAGACCCCACGACAGAGGACACAAAGTGGATTATGAGAAAGATGTCAGGAGGAGGAGAAGTTGGCACTTGCTCCAGTTCTAGGACATATTGATGAAGTGAGCTGGTGGTGTGGCCTCTGCGCTCTCTTGCACAGCACGACTCATAAGCAGCGCTGAGGTGGCAGAAAAATATGTCACTTCCAGACAGTTGCCACTTAGCACCTTTTTTTTTCCCTTGAACTGTGTATTGTGCATATCCTGCCTCAATGCTTCTCTTCTCTCCGACTCTCAGCCTCCCCATCAGTGGAATGAAGACACGCAGTGTGAATGTCTTCATGTGGTTATTATGATTATTTTCAAAATCTGTTTTGGTGCTATACCCCCCCTTTATAAGAATGAGGGTTTTATCAATACCTTTCAAAACAAAAACTGTGGTACCGTGTTAGCCAGTAGCAAAAATAACAATTAAAAAAACAAACAAATACAAAAAGTATTGTAGAAGTGATACCTATATTGGCTAACAATAAAAATACATTGCAAGCTTTCGGAGCACCAAGGCCCCTTCGTCAGGCAAAATCCAAATGAAAGATAGAAAGGCACAGCATATATACTGAATACCTTTCACTGATCTAACAGTAAATATGTTGTGCCTTTATAGCTTTCATTTGGATTTTGCCTGACGAAGGGGCCTTGGTGCTCCAAAAGCTTGCAATTTATTTTTATTGTTAGCCAATATAGGTATCACTTCTACAATACTTTTTGTATTTGTTTGTTTTTTATTTGTTATTTTTGTCAATACATTTTACACTTTGGTGAGAATAAGAATATTGCAATTGTGTTCATGACACTCGTGTTCATCGGTGAACATTTCTGTGACTCTGGTGCCACCCTGTGGGTTTTTTAATGTATAGCAAGAAAGTGGCTCAGGCTGCTTCTGCATAGAATGAGAGGGGATATTGATTTTGCAGAATGTGCAGTATGCAGAAAAGCCCACAGTTTGTTGCATTGTACACACTGCTTGCTGCTTTTGTATAGTGGACAAAAAGCAGCAATCTCTATCTATCTACCTACCTATCTACCTATCTATCCAGGGCAGGGCCGCACTACACGGGCGCCCTAGGCAAGCCGGCGGACGAGGCGCCGGCTCAGTGCGAGTGTGCATGGCGCTTGAGTGCGGTCCCCTCTCTGCCCTTTTCATCTTTCTGTACTCCTGTGCATGCATGCAAACTTACGTTCGTGCCAATTCACTCATGCGCAGAAAGAATAAAAGGGCAGAGAGAGTCAGGCAGAGAGGAGAGATTAGTGTATTTGTAAGTTACTTGTTGCCCAGTTGGTTTTTCCACCAGTGCCTACATACAATGAATGGAAAACACAGAAGAATTGGCCGTTATGGCTTAAAGTTGAGCTCTTCTGTAACATAAATTGATGTTAACTGAATGCAGCATTCATTTGTGCAGACAGGAGGGGAGAGGTTAGAGAAAAATGTACAGTAACAATGAAAGGTAAGTACACCAAGTAACATAAGTACAACATACTTTGGTGTCATACGCCACTGGTTTGCCTCTCCTCCTTATGGCCTCGGGCGCCATCCAGTGCGGAGTGCCTTCACTCTCATAGCACTTTCCAGTCTGTGGGTCCAGGTCCCAGCAGAGTCCAAAATCGACTGAAATGACAGGTTAATGAAAAATTGATTTTTAAATGCAATAACATAAAGTCCTGTATTATGAAACCCTCTGTCTCTATATTCAGAGAAGCTTTCCGTCATCTTATAACTGTTTTACTCACTCAGCTTCACCTTCCCTTTCTCTGTAAGCATTATGTACTGGCTCTTGATGTCTCGGTGCACGGCCCTGATCTTGTGGATGTGCTTGAGTGCCTGAGGGAATTGAGATTCATGTTATAAGACTATAACAGAGAAAGGTATAAGCATTAACAATAATAATAATGATCTACAAAAAGTATATATATATATATATATATATATATATATATATATATATATATATAATATTATATATTGTGACAGGGTGTCACAATGTTTAGCAGAGAAAGTGCTGGATGGTGTATACATTGCACCAGGATTCCGGCACTTCATGTGTTAAAAGACTCCAGGAATGTTTGGGGTTTTACCTGTCTGTGTGCTGATCACACAGGTGGAGTATTTAGGTCAGTGGGCCTGACACAGAGTTCTCTTCCTATATGCAGGCTGCCTGAAAGCTGGAAGGAAAGGAGCTCTGTTAGTGATTTTCAAATTCCCTGAAAACCATGAAACTGTAAGTTGCTCTGTTTTTGCCAGTGACTGTGATCATTATATTTGTGTTGCTAGTATAGATAGGGCCACTGAGTGAGGTAGGCAGGAGCCAGACGGCTATGATTTATTTTCGTTTTGTTTGTTATTTTGAGCAACTTACAAATAAAGCCTGAGCGGCTGAACAGCTTTATGACACAAACTTGTCTGCACTTCTATTTCTGCACGACTATCCCCTGCAAGAGTGTGTAACCAGTCACAATTGGTGGAGCGATGCGGGCATGTTGATTCCCTGCCAGGCGCAATTCACTTAGCAAGTTTGATTGCGTTGCTTCACGTCTGCGGTTTGGAAAAACGATGGAAGATCTCGTGTTACGCTTGGCTCAACTTAGTGCAGCCCAGCAAGAAGCAAATGTACTTCAGCGAGAGACTAATGCACAGCAGTCTGCCCAGCAGGAGGCGCTGGCTGCACAGCAGGCTGCCTAGCAGGAGGCGCAACAGGAAATTGTACGTCTGTTGAGTGCTCAGGTAACAGCCCTGGCTGAGGCAGCAGAGAGAGACAGACAAATGCAAGCTGAAGCTGCCAGGAAAGATAGAGAAACCCTTGCAGAGGTTCTGCAGCAGCTGAACTTGCGCCAAGAACAATCTGGCATTGCCACTTCTAACAGTGGGTTGGTTAAAGCAAGCCATTTTCTCCAAAAGATGACCCCACATGATGATGTGGAAGCATTTCTGAATACATTTGAGCGTACAGCAGAACGAGAGGCGTGGTCTAAGACCCAGTGGGCAGGGTTGGTTGCTCCATTTCTAACGGGCGATTCTCAGAAAGCATATTTTGATTTGTCCACTGAGGATGCTCAGGACTATGAGAAATTGAAGTTAGAAATTCTCCGCCGTTTGGGTGTCACTCCAGCTGTGCGAGCCCAACGAGTGCACCGTTAGAATTACCGGCCCAATAAGTCTCCCAGGTCACAGATGCATGATCTGATTTATCTCGTGCAGAAATGGTTACAACCTGAGACACTCACTGCACCCCAGATTGTAGAAAGGGTCACAATGGATCGGTTCTTGACAGCTCTGCCGCATGAATTAAGAAAGTGGGTTAGTCATGCTGATCCAAAGTCCGCAGATGAGTTGGTCGAGATGGTGGAACGCTACCTCGCCGCAGAAGGGTTTTTGGCAGGTGTGTCACCTCCAGAGAACTTACCTGCAAAGCGGCGTCTGCCAGCAGGGCCAGGAAGAGGCACATCAGCTTCAAGTCCTCCTGGTGGTTCTAAACCGTGGGTGAAGACCAATATGGATGCCAGGTCTTTGAAAGATACTATACCAGGCTCCACTATCCAATGCTGGCGGTGTCAAACCTGGGGGCATGTAGCTGCCAAGTGTCCTACAGTCACAGAACCTATGGAGTGTGAAGCAGCACGGCGCTTATCCTTCTTTGCCCACCCAGCATGTCTGACATCTGCTGTGGCTCACATGGCACTGGTCAAAGTTGGTGGAAGGAGTGTCCAGGCCTTACTGGATTCTGGGAGCCTGGTCACGCTTGTACATTCAGATCTGGTAACACCGGACCAGATGGAAAAACGGTGCATTGGTGTTTTGTGTATACATGGCGACGCAAAGAGTTACTGTACCGCTGTGGTCCCAATTGAAACCCAATTTGGTGTGACATTCCATGAGGTTGGAGTATCCAAATCGTTGATGCATAGTTTTATACTAGGACGTGACTTTCCCTTGTTTTGGGATCTCTGGAAGGTCGAGGTTCCCACCTCCGACTTCCTTAACTTTGGAAGCTGAATGTCCGGTTGGTTTGCCAGAAATTGGGGACTCAAGTTCTGAAGTTTCAGCTGTAAGACTGGCCCCAGTTGAGCCTGACCAGTTCCCTCTCTCTGTGTTACTTGGGGACACTGAAGGGCCCCAGGAGTCTGGGGAAGAGTCACCCATGCCAAAACTAGACTGTTCTCAGGATAACTTTGGCACATCCCAATTAAGGGATCCAACGTTAACTCATGCTTGGGAAAATGTTGCTATGATTAATGGAGTGGCTCAAAGTACAGGTTTGGAGAATGTGTATCCTCACTTTGTTGTCAACCACAATCTCCTTTATCGTGTTGATGATATAAGGGGTGAAGTGGTGGAACAAATGGTTGTTCCTAGTTCACACAGAAAGGTTGTACTTGACCTGGCTCATAAAAACCCTATGGGAGGACACTTGGCAGCTGAGAAGACTCAGCAACGAGTTCTCCAAAGATTTTTTTGGCCTGGGGTGTTTGCAGAAATCAAACGTTATTGTGAGTCTTGCCCAGAATGTCAGTTGATGTCCCCTGCTCCTCATTACCGGGGCCCCTTGGTACCACTACCCATCATTGAGGTACCTTTTCACCGGATTGCGATGGATCTGGTGGGGCCCCTGGTGAAGTCTGCAAAGAGACATCAATACATTCTGGTGGTTTTAGACTATGCCACAAGATATCCTGAGGCGGTTCCCTTGCGGAACACATCAGCTAAAACAATTGCCCGGGAACTGTTTTACATGTTTGCTAGAACAGGCATTCCTAAAGAGGTCCTGACAGATCAGGGAACGCCCTTTATGTCTCGGGTAATGAAAGATTTGTGTAAATTACTGGGTATAAAACAGTTAAGGACATCAGTCTACCACCCTCAAACTGATGGCTTGGTAGAGCGATTCAATAAGACTCTCAAAAGAATGTTAAGAAGGGTGGTTGAGGCAGACGGGAGAGACTGGGATTGCCTACTTCCTTACTTGATGTTTGCAGTTCGTGAGGTACCTCAGTCCTCTACTGGGTTTTCACCGTTTGAGCTTTTGTATGGGCGACACCCCCGGGGACTTCTGGATGTTGCGAAAGAGTCGTGGGAAGAGGAGCCTTCTCCTCACCGCTCAGTTGTAGAACATGTTCTACAGATGCAGGACCGCATCACAGCAGTCATGCCCATTGTTCAGGAACATATGCGGCAGGCTCAAGAAGCACAGAGTTGCATATATAATCGGGGAGCCAGACTCAGGGTTTTTCAGCCAGGTGATCGGGTCCTGGTTCTGATTCCCACAGCAGAAAGTAAATTCCTAGCAAAGTGGCAAGGTCCCTACGAAATTATGGAAAAAGTAGGGGATGTGAATTATAAAGTACACCAACCCGACAAACGAAAAAAAATGCAGATCTATCATGTCAATTTAATCAAGGCTTGGAAGGACCCTTTAGTCTCAATGGCAGCCGAGCGTCTCAGTCCTTCACTCCAGGGGGGAGTTCCTGAGGTGAAGGTCTCAGTGGCTTTGTCAAGGCCACAAGCCCAAGAAGTAAAAGAATTCCTCCTTAGAAATGCTGACGTGTTTTCAGAGGTGCCAGGTTGCACTCATGTCATTGAGCATCATATCATTACAGATCCGCAAGCACGGGTTCGCTTGAAACCGTATCGCATTCCTGAAGCCCATAGACAGGCAGTAGCAGGTGAAATTCAGAGAATGTTGGAACTTGGGGTTATTGAACCGTCACATAGTGAGTGGAGTAGCCCTATTGTGTTGGTACCAAAACCTGATGGATCATTGCGGTTTTGCAATGATTTTCGTAAATTAAACGAGATCTCAAAATTTGACGCTTATCCTATGCCACGGGTGGATGAGCTAATAGAAAGATTACGGCCAGCGAAGTACATCACCACCCTAGATCTAACCAGAGGGTACTGGCAGATTCCACTTACTCTAGCCACTAGAGAGAAGACAGCATTTGCTACCCCACAGGGTTTATTCCAATATGTGCGAATGCCATTTGGGCTTCATGGGGCCCCAGCCACCTTCCAGAGGCTGATGGATGAGATCCTCAGGCCACACCAGCACTTTGCATCGGCGTACCTTGATGATGTCGTGATATTCAGCTCGGACTGGGAAAGTCATCTTCTCAAAGTTCAAGCTGTGATAAACTCCATTCGGCAGGCTGGTCTGACTGCCAATCCAAAGAAATGTGCCCTGGGCCTCGAAGAAGCACGATACCTAGGGTACATTATTGGAAAAGGCCTTATCAAACCCCAGAAAAAAAAGCTACAAGCAATCAAGGAATGGCCTCAACCTTGCACAAAAAAACAGGTCAGGACGTTTCTGGGCATGGTAGGGTATTACCAGAGATTTGTCCCAGATTTTGCCACCATAGCTGCCCCACTTACAGACCTAATCAAAGGCAAAAGCTCGGGGGGAGTTACTTGGAACGAAGATGCTGAGGTTGCATTCTGTAAACTCAAGGAAGTGTTGTGCAGTGGGCCGGTTTTGATTGCTCCTGATTTCAAAAAAAAGTTTCTAGTACAAACGGATGCTTCCAATGTGGGCCTAGGGGCTGTGTTGTCACAGGTGGTGCATGGAGAGGAGCATCCGGTAGTATATTTGAGTAGAAAGTTAACCCCAGCTGAGAGAAACTATAGTATTGTGGAGCGCGAGTGTCTGGCCATCAAGTGGGCCTTAGAAGCTCTACGGTACTATTTACTTGGCCGTCGGTTTCTTTTGGTGACTGATCACTCCCCCCTTACCTGGATGGCACAAGCAAAAGGTCAGAATGCGAGAGTGACTCGCTGGTTCCTGTCTCTACAGGACTATAACTTCTCAGTGGAGCACAGAGCAGGAAAGCTGCAGGCCAATGCGGATGCTCTATCCCGGACTTATTGTATGTTTATGAAAAGTGTCCGTACCCACGGGGTCGAACAGAGGGGGGAGGTATGTGACAGGGTGTCACAATGTTTAGCAGAGAAAGTGCTGGATGGTGTATACATTGCACCAGGATTCCGGCACTTCATGTGTTAAAAGACTCCAGGAATGTTTGGGGTTTTTCCTGTCTGTGTGCTGATCACACAGGTGGAGTATTTAGGTCAGTGGGCCTGACACAGAGTTCTCTTCCTATATGCAGGCTGCCTGAAAGCTGGAAGGAAAGGAGCTCTGTTAGTGATTTTCAAATTCCCTGAAAACCATGAAACTGTAAGTTGCTCTGTTTTTGCCAGTGACTGTGATCATTATATTTGTGTTGCTAGTATAGATAGGGCCACTGAGTGAGGTAAGCAGGAGCCAGACGGCTATGATTTATTTTCGTTTTGTTTGTTATTTTGAGCAACTTACAAATAAAGCCTGAGCGGCTGAACAGCTTTATGACACAAACTTGTCTGCACTTCTATTTCTGCACGACTGACCCCTGCAAGAGTGTGTAACCAGTCACTATATATATATATATATATATATATATATATATATATATATATATATAAATATTCAATGAGGTCCGCATACCCTCTCCTTTGCTTAATTAGACATCGGTTGTAGCGGGTGCTGTGCTCAATTGGAAAATATAGAAAATACTGCTGTTGCACGCACTCCTGCAGAAATCACTGTTTATTGATCATATAGCATTAAAATACATCAACGTTTCGGTCCATGGTCTAGGACCTTTCTCAAGATGTAAACCCATATGTATGTGTGTAAAGCAAATCTGGCCTTACCTTTAACACTTCTTTGCAGACATAGCCAATCTAGGTCTCTCTTAGGGATTGGCCTTCGGTGGAATTGATCATGTCATATAGGGAGCCGCCGCCACAGTATTCAAGGACAATCTGCAGTAGAAAAATAGAAATAAATTATTTAAGGCCTTCTATTACCTTTAATGTAGATCCCTTTGGAACAAGAAGGATAAACGTGATACAGCAAATAATTTCTTACCTCCAGCAGCTCCGATGAGCAATCATTAAGTGGAGCACTATAATAGGCTCCATGGAAAGCGGCAATGTTCTTGTGGCCGCCGAAATTCCGGAGAAAATTAACTTCCCGGCAAAAAGACTCTTCATCCTGGAGTGGGATAATGGGAAACTCTTTAGCTCACATAGTAGACCATACAAATAGGAATGATATGGAGATTGGAACTATAAAAATACACTACCCTGCTGATGTTGGCTATCTTCACAGCCACCACTCCTTTGCGATGGTGGCGACCCTGTAACACAGATAGAAAAGGTTTAACTGACATTCAATATTAGCTGCAAATATCAAGATTCATTTTGGGAACAATACTGTCTATTCTATTTGGGGACCACAACATGCCACTAGCACTTTGAAGTTGCTTCCAGTTCCCCCTGCCATTTGGTGATTGGTTTTTCCCTTACCTTAAACACGTCTCCAGTTCCACCCTCTCCGAGAAGCACGTCCTTCGTCAGCTGTCCATCAGGAGGCTGCAAAATAGAATAGAATAAAAGAGGAACTTTATTGATAACATAATATGTCACAGGGTAACAAAAAAATGTATCACTTACCTGGGGGGATAGACAGAGGAAGAGGGGATTATTGGCAATAAGGTACTTGAAATAGAAAGGCAACTGCCAGGTGGGAGGGTTTTACAACTGGGAGGGGGCATCACCAAACCTAATGCCAGATTTTACCCTCTTTTCTACTCACCTTATCAGTCTAGGAGAGGGACCCGCATTGCGCTTGTCGCTGAGGGAAAAAAAGAAAGATCATTAGTGTAAAGGGACATTATATGGTCCAACACTTGGTTCTAAATGGTACTTCCCAGTGTGACAGATATCCTTTCCCCAAAGTTACTACTCAGTAAAGTATACAGGACAGTGATGCAATTAGAAGTTACTGAGCCCTATAGCACAATCATTTTAGGGCACACTAAGGCATTTTCATGAACCCATTTATTGATTAATACCCCACCATGCCCCCTAAATCTCTTCCCCCCCAAACCACTGTCCCCTAAACCTCTGGGCCCCCATCAGTCACAGGGTCTCATTCCTCTATAATTAAACCCCTGGATAAGAACCAAACTATTATTCTTTTTTAGTGACATGTAATTCCCTTATAATACAGCTGGGTACAGATTTCAAATTTACAGTCTGATTCTGTAATAAGCTGTCCCCAATATGTACCCTTTATAGAGCTGCATATGGCCTGCTCTGTGTTACTGAATGGGTTAACATTGTATACTTTACTTAACATTGTATACTTTAAACCCTTATTTTAAATAAAATGGTATCGGTTGCCTTACCTTCCTCTGGGGGGCCCAGAATGGCATTGCGCCAGTCTTTGTGCTCTTAAAAGAGCAGTTGGGAATAAAAAGCGATATCAGCAGACGTCGATGAAAGGTGTTATTTATAACAGACTTCAAAAAAAAAGGTGGAAAAAGTCACTGAATATTGCTTTGAAAAACTCTGAAGACTGAAAGTCGATTTGAAAATCGCTCCGAAATTGCTCTGAAATCGCTTTGTCGCTAAGAACTTTCACTTTATGGTAGAGGAAAAGAAAGAAGAGATTTTGAGCTCATGTGCTCTGGCCCTCTCTGCTATACATATCAGCATACACTGCCTTATATCAGTATTCACACCTTGACAGCAATAACATTGCAGCAATAACAGCTTTGAAGGGAAAGTTCCCCTTTGAATCAAATTGTACTTGGCCCCATCCTTCCATCTATTATAACATGGTGTCCAGTCCCTGTCGATGAAAAGAAACCTCACAGTTTTATTTTATCGTCTCTAGAATTTCGATTTCAGCAACATCCTGTCTATGCAGAAGTGTTGTTCTGCCTGTTATGAAGTAAGTGCTGGGCTGCAGGCAGGGGGATTTCTATAGGGCAGTTGGTATCAGGCAGGACATGGTGGGACATGAGGGAGTTTTGTCAGAGTCCCTGAGGTAGAGTGAGGGGGAGGGATTAACAGTACATTGTCTGCCATAAAGTGATTCTCAGTGATATAATGTATGCTACTGTATATTACTGATCATGACCAGCCAGATATTAGGCCTGTTAGGGGCCCAATCGGCCATAAAAAAGGGCCAGGCGTCTGGTGGGAATGGGTGGAGTTGTTCTGGGGAGTGAACTCTATTGCTTTGAGCTTTGTTTTTTGAAAGATTTCAGCCACATTTTTCTTAACTTGTAATATACTATATTTTATATTGTATTGGAATACATTATGTATTATAATACACAAGTTTGTGAGTCATGTGACTCACTGTAATTTATAAAAAAAAAGGCACCAAGGAGTTACATGACCATATAAAAGCACAAGATCGCAGGTCACGTAACCCCGAGGTGACTTTCAATATCTTTATACATTTTAACAGGGGGTACATTATTCATTATAATCTACAGTTAAATGTATATCGGTTAGATATCCCAGCTGCACGGTTTTGATCTGGACAGTCCAAAACTGGGCTCCAGGTCAAAAACGTCTGCCCGGTTTTGATTGATAGATTGATGGGGTGATTGGGCAATTGCTGATTGCCATGTCATAACCCTGCTCCCTAATCCTGCTCCTGATGCCACCAAATGCACTCAATATCACCCACCACGCACCTTGATGTTACTGTTAGGGTCATCCATAAGTACAAGAAGGGATGTCAGCTGCAGGATGATTGCATGCAAGAGAACAGACGCAGACCAGGAGTCTTATTTGTTCTGTTCTACCATATTGGTGGATAGACCGTTTATTTATAGGTCGAGTACATACAGAATTAGTTAATGATTATGCTTTAGGGTGGTTTCCCACCATAACCAATTAGAGAAGAGTATTTAGGTTTAGAAATAACAAATATGACATGACCGTTCACCTAGTTCTGTCTCATGGGTTTTGTTATTATTCAAGAAAGAGACTTCTCCTATTTGTAGAAAAGCATAGGACTAACGTTTCAGCTCCATCAGAAGCCTTTCTCAGAGTGCCAAAATTAACTCAGAACATGTCTTATAACTACTAACTGGCGGGAAGCAACAACTGTAACAGTGTCACGTAATCAGCATCATAAACAAGCAGCAATAGAATTATATTATGCACCATCCTATATTCAAATCTCATTGCTATGCCTAGAAAACAGCAACTACTGCTGTTGATGCTTCATATAAGCAAAAATTAAAACCAAATCACATACTATGGAATTTTATAGACACTTAAAACTTTTTTCACCATATAAATAATGGGAATCAATTTCACTATAAATGTTGCAATGTTATCTGTATCAAGTTATGTCCTATCTAATAATGGTAACAATTCCGTTGAAGCTATTACAGTGTGTCATTCTTTGAGACTAAAGGTGGCCATACACTGAGAGATCCGCTCGTTTGGCGATGTTGTCAAAAGAGCGGATCTCTCCCCGATATGCCCACCTTGAGGTGGGCAATATCAGGCTGATCCGATCGTGGGCCCTAGGGCCCAACGATCGGATCCTAACGTATACCAATGGGCAGTCGGATCGCGGGACCGCATCAACGAATAGATGCGCCCGCGATCCGACGGAACTTTCAGCCAGATCCCGATTGGTGAAGCCCGTCGGGGGGCCCCATACACAGGCCAATAAGCTGCCGACACGGTCTGTCGGCAGCTTTTATAGGCCCGTGTATGGCCACCTTAAGTCAGTGTTACTGCCACCCCAGCATTAATTATACTTTTATATCCTTCATGTTACGTCACTACCCATTCCAACCTAAGTGAAAGGCTAAAACTATTTGAAAAGGCTTGTTGTATGCTATATCTTGATCAATTTATCCTTATAGCAGTACTGCCACTCAAAGGACCCTTAATATACTTCTATTGTCCTGCCACTGGTGTAATTTCTATATCCGCAAAGAGGCACATCATTTCCCGCAAACTATCATAGTGTACATAATCACCCAAAAATATATGTGTAAATAAGCATATGTGTGATATTATTACATTCATCACCATATAAAGATTATTATAGTGTTAAACAATGGGTGATTATGTACACTATGATAGTTTGTGAGAAATGATGTGCCCCAATGGGGGCCGAAACGTTGGATTGATGCACTGAATAAAGATTTTTTTGAATTAAATAACAGATTGGAGTGCGGGTCTTTACAGCAAATATATATATATATATATATATATATATATATATATATATATATATATATATATATATATATATATATATATATGTGCTCATCAAACTCCTTGGTATCTTACAATATCCTTATATTTTACAATAGGGGGTACTTTTGAGATACTTTTTAGGGGGGTAGATTTGAGATAACTTTTAGTATGATGTAAAGAGTGATATTATGAGATAATTTGCAATCATTTTTGTTATTGAAGGTTTCTGAGTTATTTAGCAGCTCTTCAATTTGCATTTTAAGCAATCTGGTAACTAGGGCCCAAATGACCCTAGCAACCATGCATTGATTTGAATAAAAGACTGGAATATGAATAGGAGAGAGTAATAAAAAGTAACAATAACAATACATTTGTAGCCTTGCAGAGCATTTGTTTTTTAGAAGGGGACAGCGACGCCAATTTGAAAGCTGCAAAGAATCAGAAGAAAAAGACAAATAACTATAAATAATGAAAACCAACTGAAAAGTTGCTTAGAATTGGTCGTTCTATAACATAATAAATGTTACTTTAAAGGTGAACCACCCCTTTACTACATATATAGAGAGAGAGACTGAAACTGTAATATTAGGGAAATGTGTTATATATATTAGGATTATGTATTATATATTAGTGGGGCCACAATAAAACAGTATAAAATGCGAGATAACTTAAAATTAGAGTAAAATTGAGGTTTCACTCTACACACACACAACACTGTGTTTTGCTACAGCTCTTTTTTTACACTATATGGTACAATAAAAAATATTTTGGAGCAAATACAACAGTAACATGGAGGTTATTTATTTTTTCTTAAATAAGAAGGAAAAGTCACAGCTAAGCAGAACTAGGGACGTGCTGTATCATAAATTGCAAACAGGAACACTAAGAACCGGTTTTCTTTTTCCCCTTCAAGGCCTTGAATCACTTCACCTCCTATAACTGTATTATTATTTTTTTACATATGTTAAACACCAAACGAATGCTAGGAAAGGCTTCGTTGCCATCAGCTAAAACAAGATTTGCGTTGTACGGTATCCATGGCAATGAAATCAGCGTTACTCCATTACAACGCGGGAGAAGCCGCGGTTTCAACCTAACCAATCATCAACGAGAAGCAGAAACGCAATGACGACACTGTGCTGTTCTCAAGGCGTCCATTATCTGGTTCTTTAAAGCCTGTGACAAGTAGTTTATCTTGCGTGTTGCCACTTTAAGGACAGTGAAGGACCGAGGTGGGGGAGAACAGTTTCGAAAAAGCTAAGCTTTAATTGGAAAGACGCGTGGCCAATGTGTGAAAGACCGGCGACGTGAGCTGCAGCGGGAGAGGTTTGGTAATCGGCTTTTACTATCTTCGCATTACTGATGTGGACTCAGGGGATCTGTGTAATGCGCAGTCGCAAATGGTGCCCAGCTTGATTTTCGTTTTCATTCACAGGGAATGCGAACGCCTTGGCTGGCTCTTAGGGCTCACGTGACTAACATGGATCATGAATGATACCAGTTTATTTAGAACTTGAAAGAAAAATCATTTAAGGCGCTGCGTTACTGAAATAGGTTTGTTATCAGTCAGACATCGCACGAAGGACATGTATTTCGCTGCAGGATGTCCTAAAATGTGTTCCGTATAGGTGCCTATCTACTTTAAATGAGTGGGCCAGAAACCATTCTTTTTTTTTTAAAGGTGTAGTAAAGTTCACTCTAAAATTTCATTTTTTTACTTTGTAGAAAATTGTAAAACAATTTGCGATTTACCAATTGAACGTTTTGTGCTGCTGCCCCTCAATTCTGGATTTTCCACTTACCCTAGCAATGGTTTGGAAGCCAGAATGGTACATGCCTATATAGAAAGATAAACTATATAAATGTAGTCATCCGTCACTAACAAAGAACATTTTACACTGCCTTCTGCAATGAGACCATAAAGGAAGGCGAATCAATAATCCTTAAAAAGAGCAATTTTAAGTTTGTAAGCATTGCTAAATCTAAAACATAGTAGAAGTTAATATAGAATTGTTGTTCCCCCTTTAAATAGGGATGTGGAACTGTGCTGAAAACTAGAGGCCTTTATCAGGATACAGATACTGTAATTAGCCACCTTCAAACATTTCAGTTAAAGGAACACCAATAATAAAAGTGATCTGTAGTAATTAAAGGGGAACTTGTGAAAATGAAAATTTAATATAAGCTTCCGCATACTGAATTAATACGTTTTCTAAATATCAATTAAAAATTCTGTAAATTAAGTTCATCTTCACTATTCTTCTCTCAGCAGCTGTTTCTCTTCATTCTCTCTTCATGCAGGAGTTGGGTGGCAGTTATTCATTTACAGTTAGAGCCAATATATCTTGTAGAGGGGCTCCTTTTGCCTAGAAGATGTATTCAGTGTCAGACTGGCCCACCGGGAAACCAGGAAAATTCCCGGTGGGCCCTCTTGCTTCTAACCATTTAGCCTATTTCATGGTCATTCCCTATTTATTTATGGGAAAAAATAGGATAACTATTGAAAGACTAGAGTATAGTGAGTAGATATAAAAGACTAGCAGAATAAAGAGGTTAAATGACAAGAAGAATAATAGTTTGGAAAGTGGGCTTTCATTTTAATTTTCGCGATAGTTCCCCTTTAAAATTAAAAGGATGTTTGCCTTGCATTGCTACAAATGGTAGGTTTGCTACAAATAAAGTTGCTGAGTTTAAAGTTATGTGGCCATTGGAAAACTGAGAAAAGGCTCTGGTTACATAGCAGATAAGCTGTGTAGAATACTGTGGGTTTAGTTTTTACTCAGAAAGATAAACTGGTAAAATGTCATTCTTGACACTCTATACCATTATGGGATCCCTTATCCGGAAAACTGGTTTCTAAAAAACACACGACGAACATTTTAAACAAATCCTTATTAAAAATTATTTTATTTTTTCTCTGTAGTGATAAAATAGTACCCTGTACTTGACCCAAACTGAGCTGCATACATCCATATTGGTATCAAAGCAATCCTATTGTGGTGTTATTTAAAGCAATACTGACACGTTCCTATAAAAATCATAGGAATGTGTCAGTATCAAGTATGTACTGCCCCTGGAATATTTTCCCTCAAAGCCAGCCCCGCAACCCTGCCTGACCGACCCTCCAACACTGTTGAAAGATCTTCTGTGTAGTTCCAGTGATGCTGGGCTGGGGGCGGTGCAATCCTTTCATAGACGAATTACGAATCAAAACAGGACTTCAGCCTATGGGAGGATTGTTCTGCCCCCACCCAGCATCACGTAAGCAAGGCAAAAAATCCGTAAGTAGTGAGAGTGGTCTGCTGCGCAAAGGTGCGTGGGGCTGAGGGTGGCTTTGAGGGGGGCTTTGAGGGAAAATATTCCGGATACAGCACACACTTGATACTGACACTTTCCTATGGTTTTTATAGGAACATGTCAGTATCCCTTTAATATTTAAATGACTTTTAGCAGACTTGAAAAATGATTATTCAAATTACTAAAAGATCCATTATCAAGAAAACCCTAGGTGTAGAGCATTTTTGATAATATACTTGTATAATGAATACCTCTCTCATGTAAAATAGGACACTTAATGACAAAAAATGGTTTATTTCTAGATCAAAAATCTATAATTCAGTAACCTGATAACAGTACAGTGGGAGCTCCGATTATTTAGAAAATAACTTCATACAAAGCACTGTATTAGTACGATTCAGACAGTACCCGCGTATATAGGCATTTACAATAGACTTGTGTCGCTGATCTTTTTGTAAAATATGTTTTAAGTACATGAATGTTTTTAATGAAGTAATAAAGTGAACTTTTTTGATTTTACTTGTGTGATCCCTCGATTTAGGGATTCCTCCATTCTAATACAGTACTTTGTATGTAGTTATTTCTGGATCAACACATACAAATTTTAAATGTAAAATATATGACCATATATTATTGACAACACTTAAACAATTTAATAACCGGTAAGGATGTTTTAACTCTCTAAATACTGCAGAACGTAAAATCTATGTTCTGCAGCATTAGGTTTTGTTGGATTTTATACTATTTCGCTCTTTTCTTCGTTACTTCATTTTGCCCATGGAAATTTTGTCTGTTTTTTTTATCTCCATTTGGAGGTCTCTGTGTGCAACATAGTTTGGTAAATCTATGCATATTGGGCATCAACCTGTTTAGTAGACCCCTGAAGTCCATATTTAGGATGCCTTTTGCTGGTATGTTACAAAATATGGGTTATATATTGAGGTCAAATGCAAGCTTTGTGATTATTTTCCAAAATTTCCAGCGTTATGTTTAGCATAGCTTTACGGTTTGGTAGTGTTACCCTTTTGACACCCCTTTGTTTGTGTTACACTCCACGTGTGGCGCTTACCTGATGACATGGGACAAACCTGAGCTACTCCGCAGTGGTATTGGGAGAGACTGGGTACCTGGTACTTTACCAGCGTAGTGCCTCCACCTAGTGGGATCCGGGAATGCACCTACGGGTGGCCCTACTAGGAACAAAATAATAATGCCCACACAGTATTGGTTAAACTGAATAACTCTTTATCTAAAATAAATGGCCAACTAATACATGCAGCACTCCTACCTGGTGGCAATAGGCCTCACTAACTTGCTAGCGTAATCTGTCTACCTAACTAACTAGAAAAAGGCAAAGTCCTTTAATGTCCTTTCAATAAACAGTGTCTGTATCTTCAACACTTCTTTTGAGTTCTGTCCCTTTAAACAGGATACTCGCTCCATATCCTCTTCGGATGCTTTACAGTTTGTATTCAGATGAGTCCAGCACATTTAGACATACAGTGCAACTACCTGCCCATTTGGGTGCTCAGATAGGAATCTCGTGCTGGTTGCTCCTCCAGTCTGAATTCCTTTCACAGTCTGTCTTTCCAGGCAAAGTATCTGGCTTCCCTGTGCCAGCCTGATCCAAATGTCTGCTTTTGGTGGAGCCTCTCAGCTCTCTGGGTCCACCGGCAGCTCTCTGTCCACCATGTGGTTCTCTATGCCAGACTGTTCTGTGACTTTCCCTTCCTGCCAGCCACTCATTAGCTGCTGTGTCACTACCTGCCATTCACTCACTAGCTGCTGTGTCACTTCCTGCTGCATTGAGATCACTGAACAGCTGGTTGCTAGATAACGGCTTACATCACACAGGCTCCGTGCTTGACCTCTTGCAGGATTCCCTACAGTAGTTTGCAGTAGCAAATCGTATTTACCCGTTTTAGATTCATCAGAATGTGTACTTTCGAAAAATATATGGTTTTCTAAGGCCTCCATACTGTTAGGGGCTCTCATGGCACATAATACACATACCGGGTGCTTATATTCTTAAATTGTAGTAGCTAGAGTGTCATACTTGAGAATTCATATGCACTATTTGGATTTGGGGGTCTCTGTATGTCACATAGTTTGGTAAATCTATGCATATTGGGCATCAAACTGTTTAGTAGACCCCCATGTTCATATTTAGAATGCTTTATGCTGGTAATGATACATGGACGATACAAAGCTTTGAGGCAATTTTCAGGAATTTAACCAAAACCCACAATTTTGGGAAAGCCTTGCAACTCAGTAGTTTGGAGCAGAAAGGCATGGGTACCCATTTTAGATTCAGTATAATGTGTACTTTCCAAAAATATATGGTTTGGGGGGGGGGGGGGTAAACCTATATTTCTGTGTTTTTACCCCACAAAAAATGCAGTCAATGTGTTGATTTTTCATTAGCTGAAGTTACCCACAGGACAATTTGGATGCGCAAACTTCATTTTGGGGCCTCTAAATGCCAGATTCTTTGGTAAACCTATGTACAATGGGCATCAATCTCTTTGGAGGAACCCTGGCAATCATATTTAGAGTGCTTTTTCTTGGTATATAATGATACATGGGCAATATGATGCTGGAAAGTTGAAGCTTTGAGGCAATTTTCAGGTATTTCACCAAAACCGACAAATTTGGGTAAGGCTTGTGACTCAGTAGTTTGGAGCAGAATGGCATTGGTACCCATGTTAGATTCAGTAGAATGTGTACTATACAAAAAATATTTGGTTTTGGGGGTTTAAACCTATTTTTCGGTATTTTTACCCCACAAAAATTGCAGCAAATTTGTTGACTTTTCAGTTGCTGAAGTAAAGTCCTGGACAATTTGGAAGTGGTAACTTAAAATTGGGCTCTTTAAATGCTAGATACTTTGGTAAACCTATGCACAATGGGCATCAAACTGTTGTGGACCCCTGGCAATCATATTCAGGGTGCTTTTTCTTGGTACCTAATACAATGTGGGATATGCGGAGCCGCAAAATAAATTTTTTATAAAAACCGCTATGTTCAGACAAGCTTTGATGTTTGGTAGTTAGGAGTAGAGAGAGACATAGTTACCCATTTTGGAATCTGCAGAATAAGTACTTTTCAAAAAATATATGGTTTTCTAGGGTAAACCTACTGTTGGCATTGGAATCTAAAGTATGCCGTTTTCTGCCTTTGTGCTTTCAAAATTCGGCAATATACTGCCAGGAGTTTTTAGCTGTACAAAATGTCCCTAAAACTATACATATCTGGTATTGGCACGTTCGAGAGACATGAGGCTTTACAAATCAGTTGAATTTTCATATATTTTGAAATATTTTTCTGGTATAAATTTATATATTGTGAAATAATTTTTTATTTTGGTATGTAGGGCTATAAATCTTTTTGCAGAGGTGTAAATACATGAAAACTCTAGTTTTCCTAGATAAAACTATAGGTTTCCCCTCAAAGTGAGAGAGCACAAAATGTTTCACAAACGGCTGGCATTTTGCGTAACCAAAATGTGAAATTCTGTTGGCACTTGAAAGGGTAATAAAAATTTATAATTTGGGTTTTATGTTTATTTTGAAAAAGTCTTTTATTTTAGAGATTTTTTTTTATGTCTGGGTGACAGGTCCCCGTCAAGTACAAGAAACTATTCGTTTTCATTTTATTTTTATGAGAATGCTAAAAGTTGTTTTCTAATTATGCTAATTGTTTTCAGAAATGTCCCATTCAGTTAAACTCGAAGAACTGCGAAGTGCAAATCAATGCCTCCTAAATCGCTTAAAAGAAAAACAGGATAGATTAAGAAAATGGTCAACAGAAGAAGCAAAAACTGTTTTGCATGGTGAACGTTTATGCAAGGTGATCATTTTCAGTAATAAACTAAATATTCATCAATGTAGAATTTAAAAGTAAATACACAGTTACCCTAACAAACATTAGGGGGCAGATTTATCAAGGGTCGAATATCGAAGTCGAAGTTTTTTTTTTCATTGAATTTGCCATTTGCGGTCGAAGAAAAATCGAACGGTTCGAAGGATTTCAGCGATCGATCGAACGATTTTTTTCAACTTCTAAAAACTTATAAAAATGCTCTGGAAGGTCCACCTAGGCTAACATAGCACTTCGTCAGGTTTAATTTGGCAAAGTATTGAAGTCGAAGTTTTTTTAAAGAGGCAGTACTTCGATTATCGAATGGTCGAATATTCAAACTATTTTACGTCAAAGTTGTAGTATCCTATTTAATGGTCGAAGTATCCAAAAAATTACTTAGAATTTAGAATTTTTTTACTTTGAAAATTCCCTCTAATTCACTTCGACCCTTGATAAATCTGCCCCTCGGTATACAGGTTCAAAATATTTCTATCTATGTTCTATTTTCAGGGAATGAATCATATAACAATATCTTAAAGTGCATGGCCGATCTTTACAGATGTCTACAAGTAAAAGAAAAACTTTTTCATAGTATCCTTCAGTATTATGCATATTGTCTGAACTTTATAATTGTTCATGACCAGAGGTTTTTTTTTAATTTATTTATTTTGATTGAGAGCACATTTTTGCTGTCCCCATTTTTTCCATAAATTGAACAGTATCTTAGTGTTCAGTACACTGAAGCTGCTCACTCAGCGGCCAGTTAGAACATAAAAGCTAGACGCTGATTGGTTGCTGGCTTTCACTTGTTCAATTTAACACCTGTCTAAATTAATCCTATTACGTTAAAGGGCCCCTTTATTAAACCTCAAACTTATCTGGTTGAATGTGATGGTCCCTGGCTCACCCACAACGTTGTGAGGTACAGAGCAAAGTCAGACCCTGGACAGACCCGCTATCTGTAAAGGCAATATGGGGCATGCTCATGACTCTTCTATTCGTCAATTGTCCTTTAAAAGGGTGGTTCATCTTAAAGTTAACTTTTAGTATGTTATACAATGGCCCATTCTAAGCAATTCAGGTGGTTGCTTAGAATGTAATTTATTTGCCTTCTTCTGACACTATTCAACTTTCAAATATGGGCCACTGGCCCATCTAAACAACAAATACACTCAAGCTAAACATTTATTGGTATTGCTATTTTTGATTAGTCATCTTTCCCTTTAGGTCTTTTCCTATTCATATCAAAGTCTCTTATTCAAATCAATACATGGTTGCTGTGGTAATATGGACCCTAGCAACCAGATTGTAGCAAATCACAAACTGGAGAGCTGCTGAATAAAAAGCTAAATAGCTTAAAAAAATATGAAAACCAATTGCAAACTGTCTCAGACTAGCACTTTCTACATCATACTAAAGGTTTACTCAAAGGTGCACAACCCCTTTAAGGATTCCAGTGTTACTGAAACATAGGATGACTTACTGCTACAGTGGTAGTTTATATTTAATGCCCATGTAGTCTCCTGTATTGGGCAAAACAAGTAGGCAAATTATAAAGGGACCATCAATGCATAGGGCAAGCATCAGAGCTGCTCTAGACTAGAATAGGGAAGTACAAAATAAACAGAATAAATGTCATCATTTAAATGCATGCTTATAAGTCTTATACCAGCACCGATGTAGGGTGAAGGTTTTCATAACGGCTTAAAGGAGAACTAAAGCCTAACTAAAGAAGTAGGTAGAAATGTTGTACATTGTGTTTCTGTACCAGCCCAAGGCAACCACAGCCCTTTAGCAGTAAAGATCTGTGTCTCAGAAGATGCCCCAGAAGCTCCCCATCTTCTTTTCTGCTGATTCAGTCTGCACATGCTCTGTGCTGCTGTCACGGAGTTTAGGGACCCACTCACAATATACAGTACAGAATAGAAATGTCACAATATAAGGCTGATTAGTAATTAATACAGATAATTACTACATGGCAGCAAAGAAACCAGTGCAGTTAGCATCAGAATGTAATAATCAGCCCTGTAGCATCATCTTATATTCCAGACAAACCTCATTTTCTGCTTGATAATTTGTGACGACCCCTAAGCTTAGCTTCTCAACAGCTGCTCAGAGCCCACTGAGCATGTGAGTGTCACAGACACTTTCCAAGATGGTGACCCCCTTGAGACAAGTTTGAAGTCCTGGATAATTGCTGCTATTTAGAAGCTGAAACTTTAGGCTGGTGCAATAAGTTCATTGTATAAAATATGGCATTTTAACCCTTTTTAATTTTTTAGGATTTAGTTCTCCTATAAACCGAAAGCCTTAGTCTTCTGGAACTTTGAACTGGACCGTGTAGACCTTAGGAGTATGGATAGGTAGTTGGTGCTTCCTTGCTTTTTGACTAAATGTATTTGTGAAAGTTACTTGCATCTAACTTGATGATTACAGTTACCAGATTGTAACTAGTCGGTTGATAATGATTCTAATGATTTTTTTTGCTCTCTGTTGTTACTGATAATTGTTTAATTTTTAGTTCATGTTTTAACTGAGCTAGTACAAGTACTGACACCATGTGGAGAAATCATGGAACTTCAGGTAGATGAAGTAACTGAACAAAGAAAATGTCACTTTTGGTGCTTTTTTGGACAGGAACAGGAAATGGGTATATATGTGTGGAGGAAAAATCAATTCCAATTTATCTTTGATAATGTTCCCAGGGTGGCCAAAATGTAAAAATATAACCTTTTATTTACTTTTTTTTAAGGAAAATAAAGCACAGAATTGTGTAAGAAACGATAGTATGCAAAGTAGCCTCAACAGACTTCAGCAAGATCCTACTCTGTTTGCAACTCCGGGCCAAGCTTCAGCTGCTCGGAGAGCTTTGAGTTCTTCTAGAAAATACAATTATGTTTGTGAGCAGAATCAAGCAAACTCGGTGCTTCACCCGAAGAAGGAATTTAGTGCAAAGCCTACAAACAATCTTAAATCACATAATGAATACAAAAACTTAAAGCATGTAAAAATAAAATTTCCTGGTGAACACCAGACTTTTTCTAATCCTGTAACACAGACAAGCACTGAGTTGTATAAATGTGATGGTCTGCAGTACGCTGACCAATTAATGGATGAAGGCAATATCAGGAATAAAGAACCCAGAACTCCCAAATCTTGTCTTCTGACCCCAGGGAACAAAGATTCCAAGGTACAAAAGTGTGAAAAACAAGAACAATACCAATACTAGTTAAGATAATAACCAGTATTAATAACTGTATTATGTAGATTACTAATTTTTTGAGTAGTATATCTGTTTCTGGAGGTGGCACGTTTAGTAAATGTCACATTTACTTATAATAATTGTTTGTAAATTCTTTATTTCATATACAGGTATAGGATCTGTTATGCAGAAACACATTATCCAGAATTATAGAAAAGTAGTCTCCCATAGACTCCATTTTTTCCAAACTTTAAAAAATTATTTATTTTTTCTCTAATAAAACAATACCTTGTACTTGATTTAAACTAAGATATAGTTAATCCTTATTGGAAGAAAAACCAGCCTATTGGGTTTGTTTAATGTTTACTTGATATTAAAGTAGACTTAAGGTATGAAAATCCAAATTATGGAAAGATCCATTATCTAGAAAATCCTAAATCCGGAGCATTCTGGATAAAAGGTCCCATACCTGTATAGCACTAGAACATGAATGTTTTAAATATATTTATGCAAAACTTGGAAAAAACATTTTGGGCATCCCTAATTTTAAGCTCTGTATGAAAATACATTATGTTATGCATGGGGAAAGTAATAGTAACTGCCAACTCTTTAAAGAACTTGCTACGTAATGTAACTGTGCAATGATAAATTAGGCAGCAACCCTCAGGCTCAGCAACTGTCAGGAATTACAGTTTAGTAGCCATGTGCCATCATAGGTACAAATATTTATTTTTGTTTCTCCCTTCTAGCGAGATTTTGGACATGTGACATTTCTGTCTAATAACACAGACAAAACACAGCGTTGGTCACCACGTCCATTTTTAGGCTATGATTGGATAGCTGGTAAGTGTAAAAGTATATTTAGCTATAGGAATGCTTTTTGTTATGTCTGCTGACCTGCAACTGTTTGGGTGCACCACGGGCAGCCTTATGCCATTTGCTGACTCTTTCACATTGACAGTATTCCCAAGAATGCTAGCTCTGTCCATACATAGGCTGATAAAAGCTACCAAGTTGGCAGCTTATTGGCCCATGTATAGTGTCAGCTGACATGCTTGTCAAAATATCTGCCAGATATCAATCAGGCAGGATTAATTTTTGTGATCCAAACAATAGCCTGAGGGCCAAACAAGAAGATCAGCCTGAGATTGCCCACCTCAAGGTGACCATATCTGTGAAAGATCTGCTTGTATGGCAACTATCTGATAATGGGACTGGTCTGTATGTAGCACAGAACAATGGCTGGTTGGGGGGGGGGGTTCACCCTGAACATCAGCAAAGCTTGGCGGTGAAAAGCCAATATCCTGATTAAGATTTTAATATTTTTTAATAGTTAACTTTATTCATATGTTTAACTTTGTGGGACCTGAAGACATTTTGCACTCTAAATTGGCCTTTTGATTCTGTATTTTTTTTCATCCAGGACTTTTAGAAGCAGAATCACCAATAGCCAATAAGTCGGAGCAGTTCTATTCAGATATAAATGAGTTCCGGCGAGTCAACCGAGAAGAATGTGTGCATAATTATTACACTGAGTGAGTTATTAGTGATTTTTTTTTTTTAACCAAGATTGGATGAACGAGTCATAATAAAACTGGCATATCCATTTATAACATGACATCCTAATGATGATTCCACCTTCTGCCAGGGGCCATATTAAATCTGGACATGACACTGTTTTCTTTAGTACACTTTTTTGCTGTTTTGGAAGAAAATATAACCCTTTATTCCTTGTCATGTGTATGCTGTCTCTCCTCTATACCAGCCTGCATTTTCTTAATATGTGAGCAGAATTACAGTTGTGATCCAGTGTCCTCTGCCTCTCCTCTGTATCCATCTGCTCAGATATTAGTCCTTATCAATGCATTGTGAGTTGCGTCTTGCAGAGGAACAATACAGACATAAATATAGGAGTGGTTGATACTGCCACAAGTTGACTTTGTGATACACAGAATACTACTAATTCCTCTTGATAAAGAGACTCAAATTCCGGGGGTGGCAAATTAAAAATATCAAACTATAAGATTGATATTTTTAATTTGCCACCCCCATTTGATGACAATTGACAGTGGTATTTGTATGAAATCTTAAAAGACCCGTTTATAACCTCCACTTGTTGGTTTATCACTTCTCAATAACTATATGAATTATCTTTGACCTGGTTAATAAAATGAATTAAAACACCTTCACATCTGTGTCAATCAATTAATGGTTATAATGAATTAAAGTGGTTAATTATAAAGTGCAAGTGCTTTTCTTATTAAAAATGGATTTAAATAAATTACTCCATAATTAATTATTTAGCTCCAATCGTAATCCACTCTATATGAATTTCTTAAATTCCAAAGTTAATTCTGTGCTCCACAACAATCAAAACGCCATTACTTTAGTGTAAAGTAATCTTAATAATAATTGTTAAACCTTTAATGAACTTGTCAAAGTGCTAGAGCTTCCAGGTGTTAGTATCAATCCAACCCCATTTCTTATCCCATGAAATTCATAAATTAATAAAGTGACCCGTGCCAATAAGTTAGTATAATTGATTTAAAATTGAGTTCATATATTTGACCACAGAAATAGAAATAAATAGCAGGTGGAGTTGCTCCCATAGAATCTATTTCTGTGGTCAAATATATGAACTCAATAACTCTATTTTAAATCAATTATACTAATTTATTGGCACGGGTCCCTTTTATTAATTTATGAATTTCATGGGATAAGAAATAGGGTTGGATTGATACTAACACCTGGAAGCACTAGCACTTTGACAGGTTCATTAAAGGTTTAACCAATTATTATTAAGATTACTTTACACTCAAGTAATGACGTTTTGATTGTTGTGGAGCACAGAATTAACTTTGGAATTTCAGAAATTCGTATAGAGTGGATTACGATTGGCGTGAAATAATTAATTATGGAGTAATTTATTTAAATCCATTTTTAATAAGAAAAGCACTTGCACTTTATTAATCACTTTAATTCATTATAGCCATTAATTGATTGACACAGATGTGAAGGTGTTTTAATTCATTTTATTAATCGAGTCTTAAGATTCATATAGTTATTGAGCATTGATAAACCAACAAGTGGAGGTGATAAACGGGTCTTTTAAGATTTCATACAAATACCACTGTCAATTGTCATCAAGCGGGGGTGGCAAATTAAAAGTATCAAACTATAAAACAAGGTTCTTTCCTTCTTCTCTTCACAAGTTTAACTTTGTGCTGGCTTTTATGCCTACAGTACTTATTTTGATGCAGCTTCAATGTTAATCCGGACTTCAGCTCTGACTGTGGAGGCTCTGTATTCCACGTGGTTTAGTAAAATTGCTCAGCAGACTTCTCACCTATTCTAAATTTTTGGCTGTAGCAGATTAAAATTATAAGATGTTGCAGTAAGAAAATAGGCACCTTCTTTGCCCAGAACTAGTCTAAATCTACTTTTGCAGAATCCATTTAGCCTTTCTTATCTATTGCTCTATTCAGACTAGGCTTTCTGTTTCCTGGAATCTAATAAGAGGAGAAATTTCCAGTTAGCCAGCAAAGTTCCACATGTCAGGCTAGCCTGGTCTTTCTTGCCTCCGAACCATATAGGACCAGTCAAGACAACACTGTCTGTTTGCGTTATTGGAGTGGCACCAAACCAGGTCTGGTTTGTGGAGCATTTGTAAGCAAATCGTCAAAATATATGGCATATCAATATGGTGATCAAACTATTTACTTTGGCATAGCATGCGGAATTGAAATCACTCTGCACATGGCTTTAAGAAGATTAAGCTGGGAAAATGAGGCTGCATTTGGCGGTACAGTAGTTCAGTTTGGGAGTGTGTAGCGAGGTCTTTGCAGGGGTCCTAACTTGGGTAAACAGAGGTTTTTAGTTACAAAATTCTGATCATAAAATTAATAAGCCACCATAGCACGACAAGGTAAACCCCATATGGTGGTCCTAACTGTTTACCTCTGGTCAAGTTTTTTTCTGGGTTGGCATCTCCCTGCATGTATTTTGCAAAACAGGGGTTTTTATTTATGCATGTATTTTGCAAAATAAGGGTTTTTAGTTACAAAACTAAAAACCATGTTTTTCAAAATATATGCATCCGCTTAGATACTAAATTAATTTGTGAAACGGGACCAGGAAATGTGTGTTGATCAATTTTTTTTTTTTGTATGTTTGTAACTATCTTGGCCAGATAAGCTGCACTTCCATAGTATTTTATTTGGCCTTGGAGTGCTCCCACATATCCCACTTTTTTTGTTTACCCTATAAATACATCAGCTAACTGGTTCAGGAAGGCCTGCTTTTAAATTATTTTAATGTAAACATTCTGTACCATAACATTCACACATTTATTTGCAGTCCAGAAGCTCAGGAAACATCATCCTCCGAAGACGAGCTTGATGGCGTCATTGACACGCACGACTGTAAGACTACATTTCTGTAAAAGAGGCACATACCTTGATGTATGAAACGCATAGGTTCTGTGGTCCCTAACTAATGGAGTGATTTGAGTCATTGGCAGAGGCCATTCCCAGTGTTTTTACTTCTCAATCCTGTAATATGGTTATCAGGAGTATAATAAGCCATGATTGTATGCAGAGCACTGCTACTTCTCTTAGCTGGGCCCTTGCAAAATAGTGAGTGTAAAGGGTCTTCAGCCTAAGTTATACCTCTCACACAGTTACTTGTACCACTAGGTGTCTGAGGCAGATACACTACTACCCTTGGGACAAAGGGAGTCTGTAAACTATTCTGGGTCCTAACCACTGTAAGAACATGTCTGCTTCTCCCTTTTTATAACAAGGATGAACCATAACTCCACAGGGATGTTCATAGCATATACTTTCTATAGGGTATAGGTTACACAGTAGGGGAAGTTTACTCTAGCTCATAACCCTTCAATACAGTTGCTTTAGAGAAGAGTACATTAAACTGTTTGGTTTCAGGATCTCTGTTGCTATTAAAATATTTCAGATTGTTCCCATGAAATAGACTTTTTTTTTTTCAATTGCTTTACATTTTTTATTTAACTGTTTTTGCAAAATCTAAGTTTAATGTTCCGGCCTCTAATCTGTAACTTTGCAACATTTTAGTTGATACATTTCTCAGTAGCGTCTCTGGAGTATTCGCAACCAACTGAACAAAATAAAGTGTTGGAAGATGAACAACCCCTTTAAATAGGCATTTTTTGGCCATCAGTATGGGCTCTCCTTCTACTGCTTTTGTGCCTTAAACTAAAGCAATGTACAATATTTAGCAAAATTTCTTTGAAAATTTTTTATTTTATGGTTGTGAAATGAAGCGGATCTCTTCCTTTACAAAGAAGCAGTTCTGTCATCTTTTAAATAACCACCTTTAAAAATAACCTTTAATATGATGTAGAGAGCGATATTTGTGGTTTTTGAGTTATTTAGCTTTTTAGTCAGCAGCTCTCCGGGTTGCTATTTAAGCAGTCTGGTTGCTACGGTCCAAACTACCATACCAACCATGCACTGGTTTGAATAAGAGACATAACAGTACATCTGTAGCCTTACAGAGCATTTGTTTTTAGATGGGGGTCAGTGATCCCCATTTGAAAGCTGAAAAAAGCCAGAAGAAAAAGGCAAATAATGAAAAAACTATAAAAAATAAATAAAGAAGACCGATTAAAAAGTTGCTTAGAACTGACAGTCTATAACATACTAAAAGTCAACTTAAAGGCGAACAATTGGATCACAGGGTTGAAAAATCCTACCTCAAATTTACTGTTAACTTAACTACAGAAATGTTAACCATTAACTACAGTAAATAGTGGTAGAGAGAGTAATATTTCGTAAGTCAATCAAACCATTTCAATGTGAAAAATATATATCTTTTCACAGCAGCAAGCTATCTAACTCAGTTTACATGTACATGCAAATGAAATAGGAGTGTAAAAGAAGAAGTTGGGAGACATATATTTTATCTTTAAGCTAAGCTCAAAAATACAGATCGTGATAGGGCAATATCAATCTGTATGTTGCAAAGAAGAAATATGTTTTCATAATAAATTGTATTAGATTATTTTAATTATTTATTTATTTTTTGCATTTAAGGTGTCTACTGCTATCGTGTCAACAATCGCTTATTTACTTCTCCTGTAGGATCAGAATCTGCCTGTCCCATATGTAAAAAGCGCAGGTCCAAACGTCGTCCTACCATAGAAGAACCTGCGTATATTCGGTTTGTTCTGACTTGACTTTGACCTATATTCATGTTTTGCTATTAACTTTGTTCAGATAAATACCCCAAATGCTATTTTCTTTTTCTATTTAAGTTTTCATAAACTACAACTGCCTTGACAGCCCTTGTTTTGTGGGATTTGGTGGTCAGCCAGTGGTGCTGGTTCGCTATCCCTCATATTGCCTTATGTACCAATTTTTTTAAACTTCCCAAAAATTTAGTTTTTGACACAGTGGTATCTGTTGGGAAGATTTTGTCATTGAATGCACAGTGACCAGATTTTGTGGCTTGGTTTGGGAATAATTGCAAAAACATATTTGTTAAATAAATTTATTTATTTTAATATTTAAACGAAAAGGCCAATTGAAGTACGAAACGTAAACTAAGCGTATTCATATTTATATAGGGTCAGCATCCCCAGATCAACACTTCTTCCACCTTATAAATATAAGGCTCACAGAAGAAAAAGCTTTGATCCAACAGACAGCCTTGCCTTACCATCAGTAAGTAGATAATTTTTATAAGATTCCTTGCAAACTATGTTATAGTTAATGTGATGTATAACTCTGAGCTGGGGTGGGGGGAGTTGTACAGGTCTAGCATACTTGCATCGTTATGTAAGATAAAAGAGTTATAGTACAGGTATGGGATCCATTATCCGGAAACCAGTTATCCAGAAAGCCTCGAATTATGGAAAGACCATCTCCCATAGATTCCATTTTATCCAAATAATCCAAATTTTAAAAAATGAATTCCTTTTTCTCTGTAATAATAAAACAGTACCTTGTACTTGATCCCAACTAAGATATAATTTAATCTCTATTGGAAGCAAAACCAGCCTATTGTGTTTTTTTAATGTTAACATAATTTTCTAATAGACCTAAGGCATGAAGATCCAAATTAGGAAAAGATCTGTTGTCCAGAAAGCCCCAGGTCCTTAGCATTTTGCATAACCGGTCCAATACCTGTTGTAGGATTTAAGTAAACAATTTCCAATAATGCATGCCCTGTATACATCGACTAAACTTGTAGAAAGTGGCAACTCCTATCTCAACTCGTTTTGATGGTTCATCGACCGCATTCATGATTTTGCTTTCTACCAAAGACAATTGGGTGGTATTTAGAGGCTGTCCTGTCTTCTATATCATTGCTGAAAATCCATGGTATATTCTGTATATTGATCTTAATTTTTTCTCCCTGATTGCACCATTAAATTGCATTATGGTTTTCCGTTTCTTATGGAATTTTTAATTAATACTGGTGTGGCCTAAATCCACCCCATATGCATTGACAGGATGCCTTTCCTGTTAGTGACTGCACACATAGGGGCAAATTCACTAAGCGCCGAAAATGCGCTAGTGACGGCTTTGCTGTACTTCGCCAGGCGTAGTTTCGCCACGGCTGCTCAAATTCACTAAAATCCGAAGTTGCGCTCAGGGAGGCAAAAGGTAGCGAAGTTGCGCTAGCTTTAATTCGTCAAGAAAAGCTAGGTTACTCTAGAGATGCCTAATTTGCATACGACGCCAAGTTAAAGGAAAACTATACCCCCCAAACAATGTAGGTCTCTATAAAAAGATATTGCATAAACAGCTCATATGTAAAACCCTGCTTCATGTAAATAAACCATTTTCATAATAATACACTTTTGTAGTAGTATGTGCCATTGGGTAATCATAAATAGAAAATTGCCATTTTAAAAAATAAGGGCCGCCCCCTGGGATCGTAGGATTCACTGTACTCACAAACATACAACAAACCATACATGTTAGGTCACATGAGCCAATTAACAGACAGAGTTGTGTCTTTTGCTTCCACACTTCTTCCTGTTACAGTTAGAGTTGAAGTATTTCTGGTCAGGTGATCTCTGAGACAGCACACAGACCATCACGAAATGGTGGCTCAAGGCAAGAGATGTAAAAGGGCAATATTAAATATATATTCCACTTTGGTGAGATTCTTTAATATGCCACTTAATATGATATGAACTATCTGTTGCTTAAGTGTTCATTTTGGGGGTATCGTTTTCCTTTAAAGTACAACGGACGTATAAGGATGCTGCAAATACATTACACTACACTACACAAGCCTGGGAAACCTTCATAAAATAAGTTATTTTGCCCTGTACATGTGCCCACTATATAGTTTAGGTGGCATATGTTAGGAAATGTAGGGGGGTAGGAGGGTACCCCCAAAAAAATTTACAATCTTTTTCAGCCTATCACCCTTAAAAAAACAAAAAGTAAGACGCCAGTGTTTTTTGGGACTTAGAAAAAATGTCAACTTTTTTTGAAGCAAGTCCACTCTATTGCACTTCGCCTGGTCTGAGGTGATGAAGGCAAGTCTGGCGCAAGAGGCAACGTTACGTTCAGTAAAATCCGCAAGTTGGTAAATTAGCGTAGTTGCATCCCTTCACCATAGCGCAACTTCGTCTGGCGTAAGGGTGCGAAGTAGCACTAGAGTAGGTCTACTTTGCTATCAAATTTACGGCAGCACCCATTAGTAAATCGGCAAGTGGCAAAATGACGTCACGCTGGCGAATTTTCGCTAGCATTGGCCACTTCGCCCTTTAGTAAATTTGCCCCATAGTGCAGTAGAGTGCTATATCTAGACATTACATCCAAATCAATAGGGAGAAAAGGCAGAGTGTTCTCATCTTAGAAATCTTCCCAAAACAGAAAACCAAGCTAATCCATTACTTGTTTAATGGTGTTTATTGCATCCTCATGTTATTCAGAGATGTATGCACTTTGTGCCATACATTACCAATCCATGTGTGTTTCCAAGGTGATCAGCAGAAATAATTGGTTTCATATGTAAAAGCATGATGGACAAATTCCTGCTGTAGCTGTTCATTGCTATATTATTATTGTTGTTTTTATGGTTACAGGCTGTTGGTCTTTCTGTTCCTGTTGATTTTTCTAAATACATAACATAATAGACTAAACAAGTGAAATTTGTTATCTTGTATTTAACAGCATTGTTTAGTTGGCTGGGAAAATGCAGTGCCGTCCTGTGATTTAAATATCGCCAGCTTAGACCTTAAAACATCAGTGCAACTCGGTACTAAAGCCCATGTATCAACATTTGAAAATTCCACCATGGTAAGAGAAAATCCAGAAAATTAATTTTGTAATGAGTGAAAAATTATTTGATGGCCTGAGCCGAGATGGGGCCTTTGAGTATTTTAGGAAAATTCGCATAATTTTTACTTTCCACTTTCAATCAAGTTTTAATATCCTAGTGAAATAACATTTTTGGCAATAACATTTTCTATTGCATGGCGAAAGATAAAGAAGATTTACCCTGATAAAGCAATGTTAGTACATGACATATATTGGTCTATAACTTGGGACACAGGTAACATAACCATTGTAAAGTTTACTTCAAGTTTTATACCAATTACAAACACAGGCCAGTAAATGCTGCCTTTTCAGTGGTTGCCATGGTCTACTAAAACTGAAGCAATTTTTGCATGTCAATACATTACCTTAAAGGAACAGTTCTTTAGCCAAAAATGTAATTATAAAGGCTGGAGTGAGTGGATGTCTAACATAGTAGCCAGAACACTACGTCCTGCTTTACATTTGTCTAACTTAGTAAGTCAGTGACTTGAAAGGGGGTCACATGGGACATAACTATTCCGTTCATTTGCAATTGGTCCTTGGCATGCAGGTCAGATTCAAAAGCAAAAGGTTATGACCCTTGCAAAGGCACTGACTGGTAACCAATAAGAGAGCTGCAAAGCAGAAAGTTGGATTCTGGCTATTATGTTGGACACCAGTTTAAGAACCATTCTCTCTCTAAAACATTGCTATGTTTTTGTATAATGTTTAATTTCTTGCATAATGGTGTAAATCTATTTTTTCCTTCAGGATAACACATCCTACTATGATTCAAGAGCAAGATCGGAAAATCTTCTCAATATGTCTCGATGTATGTTTTTACAAAGCTGCAATAAGAACTGATGTGCACATCACTATTCACTCATCTAGTATTTTTCATGCATCCTTCAATAAACATTTCCAGGCTGTTACAAATGTGTTACAATTATGAACTGATAGACTAAAATGGAATTCCTCCGACCCCTAATGAATATTATTCTTTTCCTTTCCCAATGGATTTGATAAAGATTAAATCCACTTAATTAGAAGCACAACTGCATTTCCTAGCAGTCCATAAAACTGACATTGATCAATCATTTATTAATTTGCCTGTTTTTCTTTAAAAGAAAAAAAGTTTTTTTAAGGTTAGATGGTAGTGGCCTGTTCTTAGAAATCAGTTCTTTAGCTGGAGCCTCTCCGACATTTTTTTAGTACATGTGGTAGTAATAATTGACACTGCATTTCTGTATGTATATTTAAAGAAAAAACGGTAGATTAAATTTTCAAACCTGCCTTTGCGAACAGTGGGATTCTATGAACACATAGGTAATCATTCCATACAATTTTATCTGTGCATATGTGTGACCCAACTTCAGTTGTGGTTAGCGTCAGATTAACTATACATGTTTTCCTCCAACTGTTGCCCTGTCCCTTTCTGCATCGCTCACTACTACCAGTATCCTTGTAAATAAGTGACAAAACAAGCTTTGCAATAGGTGAGTGATGCTGCAACCCAGTCCCGTCCCCAGTATAGGGCTCTTTAAATAGGTGGTTCACTATTTATTGTTTCAATATTTGTTTTTTTAATTATTTGTCTTCTGACTCTTTCCAGCTTTCAAATGGAGGGGGGGGGGGTCACTGGGCCCTATCTAAAAAAGAATGCCCTTTAAGCCCTACAAATTTTATGATTAATGCTTATTTTTTTTTTATTCATATTTCGATTCAGGCCTTCTAGTATTCATATTCTAGACTCTTATTTAAATGAATGCATGGTTGGCAGGTTAATTTGGACCCTAGCAACCAGACTGCTCAAATTACAAATGGGAAAGATGCTTAATAAAAAGCCTGTAAGAAAACTGCAAATAAAAAACAAAATGCATGTCACTCTCTATATCATACTAAAGTTTAACTCAAATATAAAACACTCCTTTAACCAAGCCTGGTCAAGAGGGCTTCTTTGAACATGAACAGTTTACCAAACTGGGGACTTGGGGACACTTGCAATCATATAATACTTAATATCGACTGGCTGTTTAATTAGAAACCTGTGTGCAATAATAGTTTCTGCTCACTGTTGTGAAATATTGGTCTGTAAAATAGTACTGCTTAAATTTGTATTGTACAAAACCTGTTTTTAAGGTGAGATAACCTGCCTCTGTACATAATTTGGCAATAGTTGGCAATAGAAAGCAGAGCTTAAATGAGTTTCTGCTCACTGTTGTGAAATATTGGTCTGTAAAATAGTACTGCTTAAATTTGTATTGTACAAAACATGTTTTTAAGGTGAGATAACCTGCCTCCGTACATAATTTGGCAATAGTTGGCAATAGAAAGCAGAGCTTATGGCACAAAAGAAATGAGTTCCCTTGCACACTCCTGTGTGGTTAGATGATATCTACATTTTCTGTAAGCTGCATACTTAATAATATTTTAATATTATAATATTTCCCACGCATCAAGTGTTTGCAAACTGACTCATTTATGTAATAGGGCTTCATTTAGGTATTTTTTTGAAAAATACATGTATGTTCAAATTTCCAAGAAAGGAATGACTAAGTATTGGTAAGACTTTTTTCCTATAATGAGAAGGTGAGATTTACAGGGACATGTGTAACTGACATACGTGTGGTATTGGCTCTTCTGATGTGTATTAGCAGATGTGTATCAAAAATGTTAATTCTCTATGATCTTGCCCAAATGTTGTCTGGGAGTACTAAAATTAGATATAGACCAGGGTTAGGACTGGGGTTAAAAAAAAAATTATATTACTCAAAAAAGACCAGCAACACTGGGATTTTGCAAAATCAAATCAAAAGAGTGTATTGAGTGAGTACATACAGCTAACGTGATGTTTCGGTCCCTATTGGGAGTATGATGCAGATGAAATTAACAGAATACGAAAGCTGAAAATTATAACGTGTGTTTTTGCGATTTAAGCAGACTTGAATAAATTTCTGTGAAAAAGTCCACTTAAAGTTATGTATTCATATGTAATTCCAGTCCATTAAACCTTTTTTTTAAACGCTCCTGATAAAATCCACCAGTCCTTTTCCTTAGTGGTTTCCTTACAGCAGACGTGCTCAAGAGGCGAGTTGGTCACCTTTTAACCACAGCAGCATAGTATTGTCCCCTGACATCTTTAGGGTTATAGTTAAAGAAGCTATTATCTCACAGCAAAGAACTAAAGAGAGGATAATATGATCTTAATATACTGGTGGGGATAGGAGGCATGGTATTTGGTGTTCATTACACAATTATTAATTTTGTCCCAGGGTCTATGGAGCTCTGGTTATGCAGATGCAATTTAAATAATTCATACATAGGACAGTGGAGGAACAAGAACAATCTAAGAATCCTTTTTCAATTCAAGTAAAATAAAGTCTTTTTATTTATACTTCTGCATTACAATTGTTTTTTAAAGAAATTTTGACAATGGTGAATAAGAAACAACTTTTGTATTAAGAATTTGTCATGCAATTATTAAAGTAAATGGTTTGTAGGTTTGCTGATTATACAGTACACTTTTAAAAAAAAAAATAATGAATTCAGGTCATTGTAAAAAAAAGTACTAAGCAACGCCTTCTAAGCTAAAAGTTATCTTGATCACATTTACAAAAACCAAATTCTTACAGGCTGTAAGATTTAAAGTGAGAGGCCACAGCAACAGCAGAAATGACATCATTTGTAACCTATCTCATAGTTTCTGAATGAGTTTGGCTTCAGCTTGCTAATTAACGTTACACTAGAAGCTCAGTGTCACATTTGTCTGAGGGAGACACAACATCACACACAGGCTTTTAAATATCGAAGAAAAAGCCAAAAAAGGAGGCGAAGGTTGCAATATTTCTATGAATACAGTGGAAAGAAATCAATTTCAGGCTGAACTAGAAGGTGCAGATGTGAAGAAGCTTTTGCTCTGTGACGCTAAAAGGATAGAAATGGAGCTTATGTTATTTGGTTGCGTGGACTAAAACAACTTCTCAAACTGGGTCTAAATTAAATACTAAAAAATCCACGTATTTCAGAGTGCTTTTGCATAAAATATTTTTCTCGCTTCCGGACCTGCTTTTTGTAATGGGCATCATCACGGCTTTTCCATTTGTCATCCTGATATCCCTAACGGTTTGGGATTTACAGGTGAGTAAACTCTGCCTCAGCTTAGCTACAGTTCCATACAGATTGTGCATGGTATTGTTAGATACTTGATACCATGATACTTTGTTTTCTGCACAAGGGTTTTTTTCTAACTCTGAGTCCGTTAGGGGGGCTTATTTTATTAGTCAACCAAGCAAGAGAGAGCACTGAAGAATTTCCAGAGATTGCATTAATACTGTTGGTGGTTGCAGAGTCATTTTGAAACTTTTCGATTTTATTTTAGATAATCACAATTTGTGAAAACATTACCTGATATTAATATTACTAGTACATAAATGGAATGCAGATGTATATTTTAGCTTCTAGTAGCATAGTCTGTATCACAATAATAATTTTTGGAATGGATTAACTTTTAGTATGATGTAGAGAGTGATATCATGAGACCATTTGCAATTTGGTTTACATTTTATTTTTAGCTTTTTATTCTGCAGCTTTCCAGTCTGCAATTTCAGCAATTTGGTTGCTAGGGTAATTTATTTGAATAAGAGACTGGAATATGAATACGAGAGTGAATATAGAAAGACGAGTAATAAAAAGTAGCAATAATAAATTTGTGATCTTACAGAGCATTTGTGTTTTAGAAGGGGTCGGTGACCCCCGTTTGAATGCTAGAAAGAGTCAGCATAATTCAAAAAATGAAGACCAATTGAAAACTTGCTAAGAATTAGCCAATCTGTAACATACTAAAAGTTAACATAAAGGTGATCCATCCCTTTAAAGGGGTTGTTCACCTTCCAAATATTTTTTTCAGTTCAGTTGTTTTCAGATTGTTCACCATAAACAAAGAATTTTTTCAATTGCTTTTCATCTTTCATTTGTTACCGTTTTCCCAAAATGTATGGTTAGAGCTTTATGTTCCCACTTCTAATGTTTGTCTGGCAGTTTAGTAATCCAGGAGCATCTGAACTGTTAAAATTTGCTACACTTAATTGATACAATTAGTTGATACATTTCTCAGCAGTATCTGTGGAATATTGGCAACTATTGTATCAATTCTAAGAGCTGCCTTTAATGGAATGCAGGGACAAAGATAACAAATGTATCAATTTAAAACAGTTAAAGAGTCAGCGACCCCCTCCCCCAGAGCACCTTTAAGGCCCCCATACACGGGCCGATAAAAGTTGCTTTCCCGATCGATATCTGCCTGAAATTTGGCCAGATGCCGATCGGGCAGGTTAGAAAATCCCATCTGATTGTGGCTGCATCTTTTCATTGATGCAGTCCTGCAATCCAACCGCCCGTTTGGCCTCCGTTCTGATTCGATCGTTGGGCCCTAGGGCCCACGATCGGATCAGCCCAATATCGCCCACTTCAATGTGGGCATATCGGAAGAGATCCGCTCGTTTGGCAACATCGCCAAACGAGCGTATCTCTACGTCTATGGCCACCTTTAGAAGGTGAAAGATGAAACTGAACTGAAATAAGTGTTTGAAGGGTAACAACCCCTTAAAACACGTAAACATCTTTTTTTTTTTATTTGGAAAATAACCCATATTGTATGCTAAAGCTGCTTTCATTTTGGTAACATTTTCTTAAATCCGAGTATGGCCTTGTGGCCTGGAACTCTGTTTTTGGAAAACACTAATGTTGGACTTCTTAAGACTCAGCAGCTTATTGTTTTATTTTGAGATCAAAGATCTGCTCCTATTCAGCTTCACCAACCGCAGTGGGGAGGGGCTTGTAACGAACTGGCAACCACGCTAACCCCTACCCAGCACACATCCTGGGACTCACAATTCCTGTCCCCACCCTACTGGCATCATGTATGCTGGTTTCTGCAATCCCTAAACATTTTTAGTTTTTTTTGATGACTGGGGACTAGACTACTTTCAACTGATCAACACTAATGAAGTCTGTGATGATGTACTCAGTTCATTATTTGTAATATATCTAAGACATATCTAAGAAATGTAGTAGACAGCACCATTTAGTAACTTTATGGCTTGAAACGTTGTATCTGTCCAGACTATGAAGCCATAAAGTTACAAATACAGGGATATATTTATCAAAGAGTGAAGTTAATAGTGAAGTTCCGCCACTAGAGTGAAATTCCACCACTTTCCATTCAATTTCTATGGGATTTTTAAAGGCGTATTTATCAAAGGGTGAACTTTCACCCATTGATAAATATGCCTTTCAAAATCCCATAGAAATGAATTGTGAGCTGCGGAACTTCACTCTTTGATAAATTTACCCCAAAGGCTTTTTAATTGTATTCCTGGATGGTGCTGTCTGCTACATATCTTGGATATATAAAGTCGGTTGAAGTGGACACAGTTTGACATGCAAATGAACTCAAAATATTAAAAAACTTGGTGAGTGATGGCTTGTTGCTTTTCTTTTCTATGTGTCAGCCATATACCAATGTGTTTCTGCATGTGGCCAAGTTGAGGAAAGAGTCCTGGGTGATGAAAGAATGGCAGTTAGCAGTCAGGTAGCTGTCATATTTGACTATATTGTCGCCGAGAACCAGACTGCATTTTATGTGTTGCTGCACAATTTTCAGAAATTACTCCGGTTGATTAGTCAATACTGAGAGTTTTACTTTAGCTCCAAGAATTCCTCTTGTTGGGCTGCCACGTGAGTAAAAATAAGAAAGTATTTTCTGCAGATGGAAAGCATACTATGTAATATAGTACAAATAGAAATGGTCAATAACAAACTCACTTGTGTAGACTTTTGGATATTTGACTGGAGCATTTTGTGAATGAATGTTAAAGGGGTGGTTCACCTGCAAACAACTAGTTGTTTTTAGATAGATCACCAGAAATAATGACTTTTTTCAACAACTTTCTATTTTCTACGTGTGACCGTTTTTCTAATATTGAAGTGTGAAGTGTCATTCATCAAGTGTCATTCATCACCTTCTGAAGCAGCTCTGGGAAGGGGGGTCGCCGACCCTGTAAACTGTTCTAAATGAATACATTTAGTTGATATATTTCTTATGTTTGTCCCTGCTAAGCTACAGGCAACTGTTAGAATTGATACAAAAGTTGCTAATACTCAAGAGATGCTGCTGAGAAATGTAACAACTAAATGTTGCGCCTGAATTACTGAGCTGCCAGACTCAAACACCAGAGACAGAGACATTCCACTTTAAACTTGAATTTTGGAAAAAACAGTAAAAAGGAAATAATGGAAAGTAATTGAAATAAGTCTTTATTTCTGGGGAACAATTTTAAAACAACTAAATTGAAAAAAGTGTTTGGAAGGTGAACAATCCCTTTAATCAACTAGGTAACTGTTGGATAATTTTGCATTTCTCACCCTTTTCACCTCTAGATAAATATAGGCCTTATTTAGTATCTGTTTTTATCATGCAACAAGTACTTACTTTTATAACCCTTACAATTAAGGATGCACCAAATCCAGTTTTTGGGATATGGCTGAATCCTTCGTGAAAGATTTGGCTGAATACTGAATCCAAATCCTAATTTGCATATGCAAATAAGGGTCAGGAAAGTAAAAGGTGGGAGAAATGTTTTTTTACTTCCTTGTTTTGTGACAAAAAGTCATGTGATTTCCCTTCCCACACAATTTCCATATGCAAATTAGGATTCGGCCGAATCCTGCTGAAAAAGGCTGAATCCTGGCCTAATCTCGAACCGAATCCTGGATTCAGTGCATCCCTACTTAAAATGTATATCAGATAGCGGCATCCAATAAAAAAAAGCATATTCTAATACTATATTCACATAAATATTATCCCACTCTCTTCTAATTGCATATGCATGAATGGAAGTGGGAACTAGCAGGTTTCTGAAATATTGTAAGTCTCATGGCAGAATAGGTCAGTTTTTTGCTCTGCGGCCATCGTGAATCATCTGTAGTACACGGCCCATAAGATGTATATTGTGTGCCTGATAATAATGATAACAAACACATTGGGGAAATCCATATGTTGAGCATTGTTTTCATAATGATATTGAGGAGTTTTTCGTGTAGTGCTGAATAGGGATTCCTGGTGATTACTAAAGAAACAGAGGAGTTCCCCGATGACAACTGAACCCAACAAATAAATAGACAAGAAATAATATGTGTGGTACATCAGGCATTCCACACCAGGTGGAGTTTTCAGCAGTGCTGCTGTGCAGTTTCAGGGTCCTGTGCTCAATTTTGTTCAGAGCATGCTCTCCCTACAGTATATGAGTGAGTTTCTTGGATAAGCCAGTTTCTATCCACATTTCAAAAACATGAAGGCAGATGAGCTGAGTGTGTGTAACGTACACTTTGCAGGTAATATAAAGATATGTTGCTCATGAAATAAAGTTACATCTCTTCAAATAAATCCAGTCTATGCCAATGTTTAAAGGGATACGGTCATGGGAAAAAAAAAATTCAAAATGAATCAAATAGCGCTGTGCAGCAGACTTCTGCACTGAAATCCATTTCTCAAAACAGATTTTTTTTATATTCAATTTTGAAATCAGACATGGGGCTAGAAATATTTTGTCAATTTCCCAGCTGCCCCAAGTCATGTGACTTGTGGTCTGATAAATTTCAATCACTCTTTACTGCTGTACTGCAAGTTAGAGTGATATCACCCCCCTCCCTTTTCCTCCCCAGCAGCCAAACAAGAGAACAATGGGAAGGCAACCAGATAACAGCTCCCCAACACAAGATAACAGCTGTCTGGTAGATCTAAGAACAACACTCAATCTTAAAAACACATGTCTCACTGAGACACATTCAGTTAAATTGAATGGAGTAGCACGATTAACTGATGCGTTTTGAAAAAAAACCTGTTTTCCGATGACAGGATCCCTTTAACAATGTTATATGACTATGAAGATTTTCATTCATCCAAGTCATTATAAGTAATTATAAAACAATGTATTTGTTTTATAATAACTTATATTAGATAAACAATGTTATATGTTTCATATTTTAATAATCTGGATTGCAATTTAACTAGGTGTAGGTGTGCCACCATCATTGTATGTTTAGAAGCAAAACTCATAAATGTTTTAAAGCACACTGCAGACAAAACTGGTGTCACAGACATAACTACAGGGGTGCAGGGATCACAACCACAGAGAGCAAAAATCAGATCTTTAAGCTTTTTGCCACTGGGTCTCAATGATCTTGCCATGCCATGTGATTGTTATGCACGAGATACTGTTTTAACTCTTTATTTTATCCCTACTTGCTGCATGTAACATAAAAAACAACACAATTCATCAGAAACGAGAAAACCACATTTCAACTAAAATGTCATCTCCAACAAAATCCAGTGTAAGAGTCAAGTTTAAGATCAAAGAATTTTCACAGGCAGTATTCTGGTTACTGTGGTTTAGGGTTTTTACGACTACTGGTGCAGTAGTAGATAGGCCTAGGGAAATAATGATGACTTAATTCAGTACCTATACAAAGACTTGTCATAACTATGACATTTTATGAGATTAGTATTAACATGTACTGAAAGATGTTCAACAAAATGTCAGAGCCAGACATAAAACTTATCAACAATGTAAAATGTTTTTTTACTTTTAACTTACCCTCACAATACACCGATCCTGCCACTGTCTTAAAATTAGTGGTTAATTCTTATGCCCATATCATATGTTTTTTATTTACATTATGCCTTATTATCTATCGTTTTAACATAATTAATACTAGAGGGTTTAATGCCAACCTGCATTTGCTGGTCAGAGACTTTCTATCAGTATTGTTTTGTAAGTGCTAATATTGTGATAATCATAGTATCTATGTGCAAAGAGAGAGAAAAATGTATAGAGAAATTATATAAGAGAAACGTATAGTTGGTAGTGCAATAACAGAAGCTATGTACACCTTGATTTTGCCCGCCAATTCAGTATAAACATTCCTGGTGTGGTTACATTGGCTATTTCTTGATTTTGTGCAAATATCTTTGAATTCTCTTGAATATCTGCAAAAAGACATTAGAATTCCTTCAGCATATGGTGCACCCACCATGTTGGTCTCAGCCAATTGCACTTATGCCAATGTGCACTACAGGGGAACAAAATGGATAGATTTCTTTCTGATGGTATGATTTTTTTTGTGCATCCCACAACGTATTAGGGTAAGGATTTTCCTCTGTTGCTATAGAACAAAAGTATGGGACCTGTTATCCAGAATGCTTGGGACCTGGGGTTTTCCAGATAACCGATGTTTCCATCATTTGGATCACCATATCGTAAGTCTACTAAAACATTAAACAAGCCCACTAGGCTTCTTTTATCTCAAATAAAGATTAATTGGCCATAGTCATAGTAAGTTAGGCTGAAAAAAAAACATGTCCATCAAGTTCAACTATTTAAGTATATACATAACCTGCCTAACTGCTAGTTGATCCAGATGAACACAAAATACCCCATTTGAAGCGTCCCAAATTAATTCCTTCATGATGGCAATCGCACCAGTCCTTGGATCAACCTGTTCTGTGAGCTATCTTTCATAAGCCTGTATTCCTCATTTGCTAAAAATCCATCCAATCCCTTTTTAAAGCTATCTAATGTATTCACCAGTAAGACTGATTCCACATCTTCACACTGTAAAAAGTCCCTTCCATATTTAGCCTGAACCTCTTTTCTTCTAATCAGAACCTGTGCCCTCTTGTCAGCTGAAAGGACCTACAGGTAAATAAAGCATTAGAGAGGTTATTGTACAATCCCCTTATATATTTATACATAGTTATCATATCACCCTTAAACGCATCTTCTCCAGTGTAAACAACCCCAAATATGCCAGTCTTTCCTCATAGTTGAGATTTTCCATACCTTTTACCAGCTTCATTGCCCTTCTCTGGCCCCTCTCTAATACAATAATGTCCTGTTTGAGCACTGGAGCCCAAAACTGCACAGAATATTGTGGATGGAGCATTACCAGCACTCTGTACAGCGGAAGAATAACCCCCTCCTCCCGTGAATCTATGCCACTTTTCTTTTTACATGTATATTCTTTAGTTTGCGTTTTTCCAGTTACAAAGACACAGGCATACATAAAATCGCCAGGTTGCACATAACATAACATATCCAACAAGAACACAAAGGTGGGACAAGCAATTCCAAGACTCTATGCCCCTTTTAATACAACGCAAGACCTTGTTTGCCCTTAAAGCTACTGACTGGCATTGCTTGCTACAAGGACTCCAAGGTACTTTACCATTATGGCTTGATATTTTTACATCCCAGGTGCATGACTTTACATTTATCAATGTTGAATCTCATTTGCCACTTAGCTGCCCAGATTGCCAGTTTGTCAAGATCCTGTTGCAAGGATGCCACATCCTGGATGGAATTAATTGTGCTGGATAGTTTTGTGTCATCTGCAAACACTGATATATTACTTACAATACCCTTCCCTAAGTCATTAATGATTAAGTTAAATAAAAGTGGGCCCAATACAGAGCCCTGATGGGCCCCACTAAGAACCTTACTGCAAGTAGAGAATGTAATGTGTAACTATCACGTTCCCGGGAACCTTGTACAGTGATAGGTACCTTCAGATGCACAGGTGGACCCTGTGGATCCTGGTGTGAATCAACGCCCTTTTGGGGCCCCGGGCTTTCTGCTGCGGGAACCAATAAGGAAGTGCGTAACTAGAATCAAGTCCGTAAGCGAGGTACTGGCAGGGATTTAGAGTAGTCAGAATCAGGCAAAGATCAGGTTTCAGATCTCTGTTCCTGCCGAAGCATTTGGATTATGTTTTAAATTACTAGATTTGACTTCTGCCTGACTTGTGAATCCAATTCCTGCTGCCTGCCTTGAGCCTCATGAGGTGAGCGTCACGACGCCAACGTCACTTTAAGGAGGATGACATCATCGCCGGGCATGACATGACCTTTCCTTCATAGAGCCATGCTGATTGCTGATCATAATCAGTGCCCGGCCAAGCTGCTGGAGCGCCCAAGGCAGGACGCACGCATCACCCCGCCCCCCTCCATGCGTGTACACGTTGTGCACGTATGTTTGCAGGCTAACACTCCCATGTATAAGAGGCAGGAACGGTCCTCTGAAGCAGGAGCACAAAGAGTACTGTTCCTGTAGTTACCTGCTCCTGTAGTTACCTGCAACAGACGTCAGAGGCAGGAGAGCGGGACGTCCTCTTCACTTCAGGAGCTAGGAACTAGAGGCAGACCGGGAGAAGAGGTACATGCTTGGCGCCCCTTCACCCTTGTGCACTAGGCACTTGCCTCCTCTGCCTACCCCTATTTCCGGTTCTGATCCTAATGCCATTCAATAGGACAACATTTTGAATATATATGTTAAATTTACTGGCATATAATTGCCAGGCTGAGATTGCGTTCCTATTGTAAATCAGCTTTCCTCAAATCCATAGGTACCATACAAGATGAAAGCGAAATCAGAAATAGAGGCAGGTCTAAAACTGAACTAAGCTCTCTTAGAACCCAAGGGTGTATTTTATCTGGCCTTTCTATCATAGTTTGGATCAAGGTAGATAACATGTTGGATAAGGGATAGCATATGATTTATTTAACCTGTTTTTCATGTTAAGTCAGTGTATAAAGCCATATCAGGATATATACAGTGTATATATATATATATATATATATATATATATATATATATATATATATATATATATATATATATATATATACATACACATATATGTATGTATATATGTATATATATATATATATATATATATATATATATATATTTTTTTTTATAATTAGTATAATGGCTGTTAAACATAGGACCATTTTACAAAACCAGGAGCAAACTCGTTTTTTTTATGTACTCACATTAGAAAATGGGAATATCATGCAGTTTCATGAACACTGCAAATTTTTTTTAACCTTTATGCGAAGTTATGTACAGCAAAGAGCAAAGATTTAAACCTCCTTTATTCTGATAGGAACAGGAGGTGGTTTTTGAAGAATGGCCCAATAACTCAATACAGTATTATGATAACCAGCATAGTGCGCACCATAGTAACCGTCCCCATCCCTACAGAGGAGGACATCACAGTGTAGGACGGTTACTATGGTGCGCACTAGGCTGGTTACCAGGCAGATAGCGCTCCGTGCACGTCGGTGCACTGTCGGAGGACAGCTAAGTATGATGGCCTGTTAGGTGATTTTTGGGCTTCGAACATTCCCCGCAGGTTTAACGGGAAAGGGAGGCGTGTTTGCAAGTGGAAAGGCCGTAAAGGGGACTATACTTATAAATTAAACTTAAATTTTTCATATCTTTTTTTTTATATATTTTTTGATGCACTACTTGGAGGTTATTAATTACATTTATGTGTTCAATGGTTGATTTATATATACACTATAAACATCCTACTTGAGGTATATTAATTTGCAGCAATAATCAAATATGGGAGGTTGCTAGTGGAGGCACACACAGGTGGGTATGGATATCATGATATAAGATTAATGGTTTGAGGGTACACTCTTGATACATAGATGGATTTCTAGGGAAGTTTTGTGTCCTTTGATACAAATTAAAATAACCTGCACCTGGGTTTTCTTTTTTAACACATTATCATTGATAAGATAGACGATTAGATAATATGGGAACTTCGCAGCGACACTGATGTAGTGGGATCCACTTGTAATACCACCCCAACTCTTCTAAGAACCTATTAATTAGTTTCACATAGTACTCTGCCACTAGTTTAGGATGTTCATATTATCAAAAAGTTCTATATCCACATATACCTTGATTTACATAGTTCTGCCCCTTTTCATTAGCACAGACGCCGACAGAGCAGAATATACAAAAAGCTATATCAGAGGTTTAAACTGCCAGTTTCAACTGTAAGGAATGTAATGGATATGGATGTATAATATGAATAATACTTATTGCACAGGCAACATTTTTAAAATAGGGACCTCAGGTATTGCCAAGTTATACCCTCCCAAACCCTACATTTTTATTCATATCTTTCCCTTTTTAAATTTTTAAAAAATTAACACATTTTTCACTAAAAAATGTAACCCAAAGTCACTTTTAATCACCTCCCTTTTACTGCCTGTTATAGCATTTTATTTTATCACTGTAAGTTTACATAGCATGGCATCTGCCCTATTGCTGGCCCTGTCTAAGGTTATATATATGATATGCATCTCTTTTGCTGCTACTATAACTGCTGAGCAATCTTGTGTGTTCTAATTTCAGATAGTTTTCAGTTGTGTGATACTATGCCAAACTTACAGTAACAAGTTCATATTCCAGACACATTGCTCATCTCAAGAAATATCATTAACTCAATGGTTCATAAATGATTGGTTTCATCTCCAAAGACCACTTGCAGGATGAGTACTCAAGTTAAGAAGCTATAAGCAGAATGTGTTAGTTTCTAGAATTCACTATATAGATATTTATGCTGGTCATTTGGAGTACAGAATTCTAGCAGGCTGCTAGGAAACTGCTCTTCTGATAATATAATCTAAATATCTTTTCACTAACGATGTTGATTACAAAACTCTGAAAAACCACAGAAAACTTTCTAACCGTGTAACTCATTAAAAAGAATTAGTCGCAAAAAAGTAACATGCAACTGCAAAAGCCTCATGAGATTCTGTTAAATAATTTATGCAAAGCTGGGGATTAAAAATGTGCAGAACTACAGTGTGTTTGCTTGGATCACACTGCAGTAATAGAAGCAGAGCTGAATTTCCTGTTAAAAACAGTACAAGGGGTTATACAAAAAGGAGAAAGATTACCAGCGCACAGTTTCTCCGGTTAAAAAAAATGTTGCAAAAAAAAAAGAAGAGATTTTAGTACCACACTTTGGCCAAAATTTGTAAGTCCATGTGCCACATCAAGGAAAAAGGTGAATGAACAGATGGCAGAGAGGGTGACATTTTTCTGGTACCATTTTCTGCATATGGATACAACTGACAATAAACCAAATTGCAGCTGACTTTGTAGGTCTGAGCAAGCCCTTAGAGGTTTCAAATGGTGGGTTTTGCGGCCAAAGCAAATGATAAAAAAAAGCAGGGAGCCACCTGAAGAATTTTAAGTGAAATCTATAGAATAGTAAGAATGTGGATACTATAGAATAGTGATTGTGCTGATATTTCCATACATGAGTATTCCGTAAAGGGTTGTGGAGCCTGAAGTGTTGGACTAGACAAGTGGTCTTCAACCTAATAAGACTAGAAAAAGTCAACCATACATGCCCATAAGTACTAGTTGTAATGTAACAGTTGGAAAGATTAAAATAATCTTTAAATAGATTTATCTTGAAAACACTGATACATATAGGTGTTGTTGCTATTCGTTTTATGTTGAGAATATAATACCAAAGATTGCCACAAATTACTAACCACTCTGGTTAATGTGAACATCTCCTAGCTTCTTACTCTGTTTAAGGACGTGAGGATAACGATATACCAAACTTAATGAATCAGAGAAATGGTACATGGGGAGAGTTTAGCATTTTGCCTACTTTGTGTGTTTTGTTTTTAGTATCTTAGACACCAGGGGCCAAAACATTTTCCACAGGCCCTTTTGGGTACTGGTTCTACAAGTTTGGAGTACTAAAAACATGGCTACATAGAAACTAAGCAAGTGTATATTTTCCCACACATTATTTACATTATTGCTGGTGAGAAAGCATTTACAGGAGATACGTTGCCAATTGTAGAGAAGTTTGACCTTGAGTGACTAACCTCCTTGAGTGGGTGGATTTTGAATCAAAATGCTAAATGTTGCATTTTGGCATCTAAATCCGTTGTGTCTGCCTACATCTGAGCATAAACAAAGCTTCTGGATGCAGGCAGACCAGAAGCGGAAGAGCAGCAGGGCAGCAGATTCTGCCAGCGTCTGGCCCTGGCCTGCATGCTCAAAATCTCCCTATGTTACATAGTTACATAGTTAAATTGGGTTGAAAAAAGACAATGTCCATCAAGTTCAACCCCTCCATATGAAAACCCAGCATCCATACACACACACCTCCCTACTTTTAATTAAATTCTATATACCCATACCTATACTAACTATAGAGCTTAGTATCACAATAGCCTTTGATAATATGTCTGTCCAAAAAATCATCCAAGCCATTCTTAAAGGAGAAGGAAACCCCCAGGGCGCTAAACCCCTCCCCCCCTCCCCTGTGCTGCCCCCCCTCCCTCCTCCCCCCTGGCCTACCTGTCCCCCTGGGCAAATGCCCCTAACTTTTTACTCACCCCTCTGCGCAGGTCCTGTCCACGGAGTACGCAGTCACCATCTTCTCCCACGCGCGTCTTCTTCCTGCTCTGATCGGCGTTTTCTGGCGCATGCGCAGTAGGAACAGGTACCGGTACGGCTCTACTGCGCATGCGCCGAATGTCACGAAGTGAAATCGGAAAACTTCGTGACATTTGGCGGCATGCGCAGTAGAGCCGTACCGGTACCTGTTCCTACTGCGCATGCGCCAGAAAACGCCGATCAGAGCAGGAAGAAGACGCGCGTGGGAGAAGATGGCGACTGCGTACTCCGTGGACAGGACCTGCGCAGAGGGGTGAGTAAAAAGTTAGGGGCATTTGCCCAGGGGGACAGGTAGGCCAGGGGGGAGGAGGGAGGGGGGCAGCACAGGGGAGGGGGGAGGGGTTTAGCGCCCTGGGGGTTTCCTTCTCCTTTAAAGGCATTAACTGAATCAGCCATCACAACATAACCCGGCAGTGCATTCCACGACCTCACTGTCCTGACTGTGAAGAACGTTGCTTCAAATGAAAGTTCTTTTCTTCTAGTCTAAAGGGGTGGCCTCTGCTATGGAGATCCACTTTATGGGTAAAAAGGTCCCCTGCTATTTGTCTATAATGTCCTCTAATGTACTTGTAAAGTGTAATCATGTCCCCTCGCAAGCGCCTTTTTTCCAGAGAAAACAACCCCAACCTTGACAGTCTACCCTCATAATTTAAGTCTTCCATCCCTCTAACCAAACGTCTATGCACTCTCTCCAGCTCATTTATATCCCTCTTAAAGACTGGAGTCCAAAACTGCAATGCATACTCCAGATGAGGCCTTGCCAGGGACCTATATAAAGGCATAATTATGTTTTCATCCCTTGAGTTAATGCCCTTTTTTATGCAAGACAGAATTTTATTTGCTTTAGTAGCCACATAATGACACTGCCCAGAATTTAGACAACTTGTTATCTACAAAAACCCCTAGATCCTTCTCATTTAAGGAAACTCCCAACACACTGCCATTTAGTATATAACTTGCATTTATATTATTTTTGCCAAAGTGCATAACCTTGCATTTATCAACATTGAACCTCATTTTCCAGTTTGCTGCCCAGTTTTCCAACTTAGACAAATCACTCTGCAAAGTGGCAGCATCCTGCATGGAACCTATAGTTCTGCACAATTTAGTATCATCTGCAAAAATAGAAACAGTACTTTCAATGCCCACCTCCAGGTCATTAATAAACAAGTTGAAAAGCAAGGGACCTAGTACAGACCCTGTGGTACTCCACTAACAACACGGGTCCAATTAGAAAATGTTCCATTTACCACCACTCTTTGTAGTCTATCTTTTAGACAGTTCTCTATCGAGGTACAAATACTATGTCCCAGGCCAACATTCCTTAATTCAGCCAGTAACCTTTTGTGTGGCACTGTATAAAATGCTTTAGCAAAGTCTAAGTAAATCACATCCACTGCCATCCCAGAATCGAGGTCTCTATTTACCTTCTCATAAAAAGAAATTAAGTTAGTCTGGCAAGATCTATTACGCATAAAACCATGCTGGCACAAACTCATAGTATTATGATTTGCTATGAAGTCCAGTATCCTATCCTTTATTAACCCTTTGAAAAGCTTTCCTACCACTGACATCAGACTAACTGGCCTATAGTTTTGAGGCTGAGAACGGGATCCTTTTTTGAATAGAGGCACCACATTAGCAATTCGCCAGTCTCTCGGCACTATGCCAGATCTCAATGAATCCTGAAAAATTAAGTAAAGAGGTTTGGCAATCACAGAGCTAAGATCGCTAAGTACCCTGGGATGAATACCATCTGGCCACGGACCTTTGTTAATCTTAACATGTTCTAGTCTCTTTTGAATTCCATCATGTGTGAACCATGCATCATTAGTTGTATTACTAGAATTGGGACTGTTAAGAAGGAAACTTTCATTTACTGGTTCCTCATTTGTGTAGACAGATGAAAAATATGAGTTCAGAATCTGCGCTTTTATTTTGTTTTCATCAACCAGCTGACCCCCCTCTGATAGTAAGGGTCCCACCCCTTCCTGCTTAATTTTTTTACTATTAACATATTTAAAAATAATTTTGGATTTTTTTTACTGCTTGCTGCAATATCCTTTTCTATATAAATTTTAGCTTGCCTTATACCGTATATACTCGAGTATAAGCCGACCCGAGTATAAGCTGAGGTACCTAATTTTACCTACGAAAACTGGGAAAACGTATTGACTCGAGTATAAGCCTAGACACAACTACAGCCCTGTCTCCCAGCAGTGCACATTCCACCAAAGCGACCCCCCAGCGATCAACCGGACTTCTTTGCAAAGTTGATGGTGACAGAAAATTGCCAAACGGATTACTGTGTGAATTGTCCCCTGTCCCACTACCATGTGCTGAGGGTGCTGTGTGATATTGCCATCACTGTTAATCCTTCATATAACCAACAGATGGCGCTGTGTGATATTGCAGTCACTGTTATTCTTTCATATAACCAACAGAGGGCGCTGTGTGATATTGCAGTCACTGTTAATCTTTCATATAACCAACAGAGGGCGCTGTGTGATATTGCAGTCACTGTTAATCTTTCATATAACCAACAGATGGCCCTGTGTAATATTGCAGTCACTGTTATTCTTTCATAAAACCAACAGAGGGCGCTGTGTGATATTGCAGTCTCTCCCCAAGCGAACTGTTGGTATAGGAATGATTAAAAGTGACTGCAATCTCAACTACTGCCCACTGACTCGAGTATAAGCCGAGGTAGACTTTTTCAGCACATTTTGGATGCTGAAAAACTCGGCTTATACTCGGCGTATACTCTTTGCAAGATTTATTGGCCTCCTTGTACCTTATAAATGATTCGACTGTCCCAGCTAACTTGAAAGCCTTAAAAGCACGTCTTTTCTTACCCACCTCAACACCAACGCTTCTACTGAACCAAAAAGGTTTTGCTTTGCAACGACGTTCCTCGCATACAAGTGGAATATACTGACAAGTGTATTTATTAAGCAGCATTTTGAAGACTTCCCATTTTTGTTCTGTGTTTAACCCTGTGAAATACATTTCCCACTTAATATGTTGCAGAGATGCCCTTATATGTCAAACTTTGCACGTCTGAAATTTAGTGTTTTAGTTAGGAAACTATGTTATGATCACTATTCCCTAAATGCTCACCCACACAAATGTTAGAAATGAGTTCAGTATTATTAGTTATTACAAGGTCCAAACGAGAGTTATTCCTAGTAGGTTCTTGAACGAACTGGAATAAAAAGTTGTCATTCAGCATATTTACTAACCTACTAGCTTTTTCTGTTTTAGCAACCCCATTACCCCAGTCAATGTCTGGATAATTGAAGTCACCCATAGCAACAATTTGACCCAGCTGTGAAGCCGCTTGTATCTGCAAGAGTAGCTGGGCTTCATACTCGACACTTATACGAGGTGCCCTAAATGAAGGCATTATAATTTTTTGTTTGTACAATCCAAAATATTTAAGGGAGCAACTACCCCATCCAAAAACTAGTAAAATATCACCTTTAATAGTCCATCTTTAAAAATCCATGGTAATTCCAACTCATCCCAACAGTATGGATCACACGCTCGACGCATTTTGTGGCTTCTCGCCACGAAACGCATCGAGCGGGCGATCCATAATGTTGGGATGAGTTGGAATAATCATGGATTTTTAAAGATGGACTATTAAATGTGATATTTTACTAATTATTTATACTCCCCTGTTTATTTGCTCCGTGTATGTTTGGACATCATTTTTTGTTTGTGCCTACATCAACCATTTTTACAGTAAAATTATTGTTATCACAATGATTTATTGCAGAAGTACATTTTATGTTAAACTTGAGAAATAGCTTTCTTGGGGAGGGGACAATAGACTGAAGATAAGAAGGTTATGTCATCAGCTGTCTGTGAGTTGTTCAGTTATAGAATGGAAAAACTAAAAATGTCAGACTAACCTGTTGCTATTGTGGAATTTATTTTCCATATAATAAATAAAACAAAATACTGGTAAGTATTTATTATTTCCAACCTATGCTCAATTGAGCTCAGTAATTGACACCACAAGCATGCATACTGGGTAAGGTTTATTCAAGGTTAAATCACACATTTACCAGTGTGGTTTTCACACCCATGTTCAAGGTTCTGTAACATATTATAGGCTCTAGCCCCGTGAATATGTCTTGGGTTTATGATCCACATATGTGTGTAGCTACTTGTGTGTAGTTAATTTCAGTGGGATCTATTTTCAGTAAATGTACTTTACATATTCTCTTGGTTTGTTTGAAATGTATCAGTATCAGTATCAGTTGATGTTTTTAGAGAAGCTATGCTTCTCAAAGTCTTCAATATGTTCAGTCTATGGGTCCCTCAACTTTGCAAGAATTCAACATATCTCTGTTTATGACATCATTTTAAAGGAGAACTGTCACACTTAAAACATGAAGCTATATTGTAGTGCAGTGTCGCCCAAACATTAAATTCTCTTGCTGGTGTTGCTAATCATAGAACAGGGGATCAACAGCAAAGGAGAGTGGCTGAGCAGTGAAGCAGGTGGGTGTGCTACTGCAATCATTAGATTAACTTATCTAACCCATTTCTGGAACTTTATTTACATTTTTTCTCCAATATTTACAATAGTGCTTGTTAATATACAGTACATTTTGTAAATGGGAAAGCTGCAGGCAAGGAAGAAAGGAATTCGAATAGAATGAGAGAAATAGCATGGCTAAAAGAAAGTAGGGATATAAGTGCAAACCCGCAACGTGACAAAGCATTACAATTGGCCAGTGAAAGACAGCATGGAAAGCAGAACTGCATGTAAAAAAAGTAAGAAAGAATAAAGGGTGAAAACATAAAGCGGTGATAGAGGAGGTATAGATTCCACAGTTCTGGTGAGCACAGTTATGTCAATGTGTAGGCATTGCATTTTCAGTGATGCAACATTTCAGGGCCATCTACAAAATAAAAATATGTCAAAGACCTAAGTTCGGTGCCTGATAATAGGTCTTTCTTTAAAGGTTCCTGGGTTGCTGTCCATCTCTTCACTCTTAGCCTGTTCCTGTCTCCTTTTCTTGCTGCCTATGTTGACCAATTGCCTGTTTTTGACATGAACTGTTTAACCTACTGGATACCACGTAATACGACTTTTGGCCTGGTTCTCACTTCCACTAACAAGGCAGAGTGACAGTATCATATTATGGGATTGTGTCCTATGTTTTTGTGGTACCTAGCAAGTGCCCTGTTTCCTTCCCACAATACTGGACAACTAGGGAACCAGAGACTCTCCAGGTGGACCCCAACCTAGAAGAATTTCCATCAGCTCATGTTTATTTCCACAGTGGGCTTATTTAAAATCTTACAATTTGGTACTTTCTTTATTTAATTGCTTTGAGAGTGGGTACAGAGTGTAAAGTTCTTTGTTAGGCCCTAGGAGACCCACTGAGACATTGATTGTACTGCACATGAATGCTGCTGCAGGTATTTTAAGAAAAAATATACTAGTCTTCCATTTTTATTGGTACTGACTGGTGGCAAATCTATGCTCAGGGTAAATGCCTTCTTTGTCGGTGGTATAACTATAGTGGAAGAAGACCCAGTAGTTGTTGGGGGTCAGCAACGGGATAGTGGGTGACCCATGATATCACGCATGTCACGGGTCACTCAAGGTGACATGCAGGATGGACAGATGAGGCCTGGAAAATGTTTTCTAAAGAGGGTCTGGGGCCATAGTGTTACGCCATTGGTCTCTGCCCTACCATTTGTGATCTATCGATAGAAATAAGATGGGGTGTCTTTCCAAAGCATTCCATATTCTGCTGCTTGGAACTATTATCAGCTGCCAGTGTTCTCTAAAGTCTTTCTAGTGTGAGAGTACCTACACACTAATGAGTCATTCTATCTCCCCCTGTAACTCTACATACGTTAAAATTGAGGATCGTATGCATGCATGGATGCTTCTCTGTATATTTGCACATGTACAAACATTAACTCAAACAGACTATTATTTTAAATTGTAGGTTACCAAAGCAGAAGTAAACTGTTTCAACTCTAAATATTACAACGATACACTGAATCAATGGTGCTGTAATTGCAACCAAGGTAAGCATACCCTACACTGATAACGTATTATACTATACTGTGTCACAAAATAATAGCTAAGTTTAGTCATTAATAACACACCATGCCAATTTTATGGTCACAAAAATAAGTAAGGAACTATGTAACTTCTAATGAAATAGGGTCCATAAGAGTAGTACTTTTATCACTTGTGACTTTTGGCCCTGTAAGAGCAATGAGGGCTGAGCTAAAAGATCTATTCTTACCAGCAGTGGAGATTGGAGAGTGGATCTTTGTTGATACACAGGCTGAAAATCAGTTTGGCAGACAAGACCCTATTCATATAACCACTTTTCATCATGATTTGTACAAGTCATCAATCCAAAATAGTTCCATCACCTCTAATTAGTATTTCACCATTCAAACCATTTTCCGCATTGCATATGAATATTTCTTATGTGCATGCAAGATCTGGCACAAATATATTTCTGCAATATTATTATATAAGTAATAATGACAGAACGATACCATGTTCATCAGGTGTTGAAATTGTAGTATCTGAAAATCTCACCTACTAATACATAGGAGTTATTCATACATAGGAGTTATTCTCAGTGCCCCACACAGTGTGTAAAATGCAAAAAAGGTTGCAGTCTGCCATTTTTCTGCACTTGAAGCCAGCAAGAGGCATGCAGGAATTCTTGACTTTAGGGGGCTGTGCTGTGCACTGAGCACAGATTAACCAATCTGGAGCTGTGCTGGTCATGTCTGCCTTGGGGCAGGCAGTAAGTACCTGACCTCAATGCAGGCTGCACATCCTGCTACTCCCTACCTTGTGTGCATAAATAACATGCAATGTAGGGGCAGGTGAGGAGTTAGCTATATACCTCCCCTTGTGAACCTCTCTTGGATCCTGTGCAGTCAGCATTGGATCCAAAAGCCATGCTGCAGACATTTCAGACAGCAGAAAACAGTATGCAAAAATTGCCTATTGCAGATATGTGATTGTGTGTCCTGAAGCTGCCCTCTGTATTGAGCGTCGGATTTTACATCCAGCTTTCATTGCAGAATACAACATGCAAGGGGCACAAGTGCTCCTAGAATGAGCACTATGGGGAGCACTCTTGCACCCATTAGTACCCATGCACTTGTGCCCCCCTGGGGTCAAAAATGAGCCCTCATATTGTTAAATCCTGATGTAATCTGGTATTGCAGTCTTAGCAAATAGTGACACCTGCTGATTATAATTGTGCAGCACACTTCAGATTTCTGGAAAAAGTAAAAACTGGTTAAATGCATAAAATAGAGCAAGAATGAGTAGAGAAATAAAAAGAATAAGCAGGACAGAATAACATTTGGGAGGAATTAGTTATGGTTATGTCACATCATCATAAAATATAATGGATAGAGGTTCAGGGATAGGAAGTTATATACTTTATGCAATTGTATATATGTATACATAGTTGCATGTAATTTGTTGGTCAAGTGATGCTTTGCCTTCTGACCTTTTCATTCCATTTAGATTTTGTGAAGCGCTATCCATGTGTTACGGATGAAAGGAAACAATGCATGAAGCCATGTTCCAAGGGGTATTATATTAATTGGGAAGAAGATGTGCCTCAATGTGAGGCTTGTGTAACTTGCTCAAAAGGTACTCTTACTAAGCAAAAAACAAATAAAGTATAAAACTATGAATACAGATATACAGCAGAAAGGCAACATTGACAATATCATATCAAATTTTTTTTAAAACGCTTCCAGTGACAGAGAGTGTAATACATATAAAATGCAATACATTAATAGTATTGTTTGGGTAATCCCTTTAAGGGCTATTTTCATTCAGCAAATTAAAATGAAATAATTTAGACCAACTGGTCCCCGATATCTAGGCCCACTTTTTTGATTCCCTATGCAGCACCTCTCTAAGACACATACATTCTTGAGTTGTTTTACCACAGCATGCACAGCAGCAAGGGAATTATATATGCCCACTGTCCTTCTGCTTCTGTAGTTATTTCTGATGGTACTTTTGGGGACCCATAACAAGATACTACAAATCTTAGAAATCACCCTCAGCGTTCATCAGAGGGAAGTCTAAGAATTCCATGTATCTTTTCCCCTTCAATTTAATTTTCTTTTAAAGGAGAAAAAAAGTCATTTTATACTTGGGGTTGCCAAAAGTAAAACACTCCCAAGTGATTGTATTTATTCCTGACACTCAGGGCCAGGGGTTCCTATCGGCAGAAATCGGCACCAGCCCGGGGTTCTTCCAGCGTGCACCACTGAGTGATCCTCTTCCTGCTTCTTTGCTCAGCACATGCACAGTAGAACTAAACAGCTGGCTTTTTTGTTAAAGTTCGGCTCTTCGCTCTACTGCGCATGCGCAGCACCAAGCTGAAAGAAGAAGCAGGAAGTGGATTGTTCAGTAACACCAAAAATTCAAAGTGCTTGAAAGTAATGAAAATATCATGCACTGGTAAAACGGATCTGTTTGCTTTCGAAATTCTACTATAGTTCATATAAACAAGCTGCTGTGTAGCAATGGCAGAAATTGAAAAAAGGCTATATGGGACAGGTTAAATAGTGGATAACAGATAACACCATTAAGTTCTACAGAGCTTATCTGCTATCTGCAGCACAGGTACAGCTCTTTATGGGGAAGCAGGTCTTGGCCGGGCCCATCCGATGTCGTACAGGCCCAGTCCAACCCTAAGCACACCAGTTTTACCAGTGCAGGACAACACTGAATTATATTTTTATTACTTTAAAACACTTTTATTTTTCGATGTTACTGTGCGTTTGATTGACTTTCTTTGTCCTTTAAGTTTTAGTTCTTCTTTAATACAAGACATAGAATGAAGATTTCATTAATTTTGTGTTCCTTGCCCTTTATGAAGGGCTAGCTGCAAGTGCAGAATGGCTAAGGAACAAAAAATAAAAAAATAATGTGGCATGGAGCTGCAGGAAAACTATACCCCCCAAACAATGTAGGTCTCTATAAAAAGATATTGCATAAACCAGCTCATATGTAAAACTCTGCTTCCTGTAAATAAACCATTTTCATAATAATATGCTTTTCTAGTAGTATGTGCCATTGGGTAATCATAAATAGAAAATTGCCATTTTAAAAAATAAGGGCCACCTCCTGGGATCGTAGGATTCACTGTGCACACAAACAAACCAAACAAACTTTACTTCTTAGGTCACATGAGCCAATTAACAGACAGAGTTCTGTCTTTTGCTTCAACACTCCCTGTTACAGTTATTTCTGGTCAGGTGAGGCAGCACACAGACCATCACTAAATGGTGGTTCAAGGCAAGAGATGTAAAAGGACAATATTTACTTAAATATATATACCAGTTTGGTAAGATTCTTTAATATGCCATTTAATATGATATAAAATCTGTTGCTTAAGTGTTCATTTTGGGGGTATAGTTTTCCTTTAAAGACTTTGGAGCAAATTCACTAACAGGTCAATTTTTTGCCATCGACCGCTTCGCCATACCTCGCACAACTTTGCCAGGCGGAAATTCATTACCACTACATTAATTCACTAAAATGCGAATGCTAGTGAATTTCCGCTAGAAGTACTTTGGCTGAGAGAGCATTTCCTAGTGAATTTTCGCTAGCATTCATTTCTTCCTAGTGAAACTTCGCTTAGTTTAATTTGAATAGGGCGGGTATCAAAAAGTCTTATGGACCTCTTTATTAGTAATGTTGGTGCATATGCTTGAAGTGGCCACTTTTTGAAACACATGTCCACTGAGCCATAATAAAGACAGAAAAGATCCTCTAATGCCCTAGACATGAGTCCACCCTTAAACAAATGTGGCATGCCCCTCAAATTAGTTTTAAAAAATTAGTTTTAAAAAATTGTTCACACATAAATATTTCATAGTTCGGACTTTTGAAGGCAATCCCGCTTTAAAAAAAAAAGAAAAGTTCCAAGTGTTTTTTACAACTTTAATGCATTTTCGGCATACAGGATATGATGTCACTGACATAAGATTGAGGAAGATGTAGCTTAGTTTTATGAGTTTGCCTGGTCTGAGGTGACGAAGGAAACTCTGGCGAAAGGGGTAATATTCAGTAAAATTGGCATCTTAGTGAATTTGCAGATTAATGACTGTTTCCCAGAGTGAAAAGTCGCCTGGCGATAGGGTGCAAACGAATGCTAGAGATGGTCTTGTTCGCTATTGAATTGTCATCTGCGCCTGTTAGTGAATTAGAGATGTCACACAATGAATCTGCCCTTTTACATCTTTAATAAATCACCACCTTTTCTACCTTGCAGACCATGACCTTATTGAAAAGCAAAAATGCACCTTAGAAAGTGAAGCAATATGCGAGTGCCGGCCTGGCTTTTATTGTACTCTGTTTTCAATTAACACTTGTGCAAGATGCCGTTCTCATCAAAAATGTTCTCCTGGATTTGGTGTGAAGAAGAAAGGTAAGAGAAACATCCAACGCAATGGGGGTGTAACACATTGTCTTTGATATCTTAATTTGTTAATCGTATTTTGTAAGATATTTGTGACATAGTAAATCTAGCCACTCTACTTAGCATAAGTTTCTTATTGTAAAAATGTACATACATACACATTGCAGAAATGAATTCCCAATGGAAGCAGTAAGTCATTAACAATATAATAACACATAATGAGGTTATTTTATATTAAAACACTGTACAACATGTGCATCCCATCATATGTTGCCTTTGACCTTTTTCCTCAGGTACAGCAAACAGTAACACTGAATGTGAAGAGTGTCCTAAAGGTACTTACTCAAACACCTCTTCAGCAACTGAAGGGTGCATACCTCACACAGAGTAAGTAGTCTCTGATCCTCTACTTTTTACCTGTAATAATACAAATAATGGCACCTGTATTACTGATATTTGGGGGGGGGGGGAATAAACCTTTATTATTGGTTTGTATATCCAATGCTTCCACAAATGCTCTTGTTTAATTTATGAGCAGAGACAATCTCAGAATTACTGCTATACAGATCATAGAAATGTTTGTACAATGTACAAAAAAAAATTAAAACACATTATGCAAGTCAGCTTAGTTCAATGTCTGCTAAATTCAGGTAGTATATTTAATGTATTTATTTTTTTGAATGCTCCTTCAAGGCCCTAAAATTTACCAACAGTTCTCAGTGAATTCTAAAGTTTTATGGGAGTACATAGCTCAAAAGGAACAGTGCTGGGAGCTACATATGGCCAGTTTAATTGAGAATGTGATAGGGACCTTAAATTGTAATCTCCACTGGGGCAGGTACTGATGTGAATGACATATACAGTTATACTTGTAAAGTGCTGTATAAAGACCACAATATAAATAAATACAAAATCTCTTCCATCATGAATCCTTTCCTACAGTTACAACAGCATTTGAAGTTATTGATGCTTTTGCTTTCCAAGATGCTATTTTTTTTTTTAAATTCCAGCATAATTGTGGCTGTAAGGGGTGCTCATGCGATATAATAACGCACAATGCACTTAAACGTGTGCAATTGCGCTTTGATGACAATCAGCCACAATTGTGCTGAAAATTTTCCTTGAGCCGTTATCTGTGGCACTCGGCATCAAAATAACTTTTGAACCTAATTCTTTAGAGATAGTTTCATTGCAGTGTAGCTCCAGGGACAGTTCAGTCTTATGTTGATATATTGAATCTGCAGCTTAGTTATGTGAATACAGTATCTGAAGCATTTGTAATAGTTCATCACATGAATAATCACTGTATAAATTCAGAACATCAAATAATTCTGTTTTTTTTCTTTACTTTGCAAACATCCTCTTTACCTAGAAACCTATGGGTGATTGCTAGCATGAAGTTAAAGCTTGGTTTCTTCTAATGTGAAATTATATTCAGGTATTTGTGGATCAGTCCTATGGAGTTATCATTTTGAAGGCATATTAAAATCAACAAATAACAAATGTACAAGAAGTCGTGATCACTTAAATCTTTTCTATCATTTCTAATTGTCTCAGGAGTTGTGTTCTATGTTTTACCTTGTAGCTGTGCCACAATAAACAAAATATCTGTTAGAAAAGGGAATGGGAAACAAGATGAAGTGTGCCAAAAAATTATTCCTACATTCGCAACTCAGATGTCTCCCAAGCAAAGAGAAGCTACTGAACAACTGCTGTCTCTCAACTTGAGTCCATCAACAGAAGCAGCAAGTAAAAGCAAAGTATACCTATCAACTGTAAATACAGTATCAACCCCAGTAAAAACACAGGTTACTACTGAGCTACTCGTTACAACTAAAAATGTTGATCCAGGTACAGACATAGATGTATTTTTTTGTGTATGTATTAAAGATGCAGTTTAACTTGCTATCCTAGGCCTCTAAATGACAAGTAAAGTGAAATTTACTAAGAGGGTGCCATTATATTAGTAATAAATGTAATCACAAACTTTAGACTGGTCTGGGGGTACTAATCCTGTCACACAGCACCATCAATGTTCCAACAATCCACTTCTGTGTACTGGGTACATGTGCAGTAGAGTTAAGATCAGGAATTTAACTGTTTACTCTATTGTGCTGCACACAGGACGGCACAGAGAATTGATTGGGCTTCTGGAAAGATCGTGGCACAGAGTGGCACAAACTGTTCCGTCAGACCGGTGACAGGTGCACCAGCCTAGAGTCTAAGGTTACTGCCTATTTTAACTTTGGGGGTGCCTAAAACAGCTTTGTACCAGTGAATTTTACTTTACTTATCCTTTAAAAGACAACTGAAACACAGAAGAAACACACATTATTTTAATTACTCTTATGACACTGGTCTGCTATACCACTCCCTATTGTCAAAAACCTTATGCCACTAAAACAGCACACCAATACGTAAAGTTAGAGGTGCATATTTGTATTAAGTATCCTGTACTCCAAAGCACGTCTATCCTATAAATCTGGACATGCTAAGAAAGCTGTATCTTAAAGGGGAACTAAACCGTAACAAAGTCATAGGCTAGAAATGCTGCACGTTATGTTTTGAGGTTTTGTACCAGCCAAAGCAAACACAATACTTTAGCAGTGAAGGTCTGTGCCTCCGAAGATTCTCCCAGTAATTTCCCATCTTCTTTTCAGATGATTCACAATAATTGCTATGTGCTTCTGTCATTTACCTGGGCTTAGGGACTGATGCACATTATAATGTATAAGGCTGTTAACTAATGATTAAACTATTAAATTGTATTAATTATAAAATGCAGCATTTCTAGCCTTATTCATTTTTAGGGTTTAGTTCTCCTTTAAGAACCGCTGAGTAAAGATGCACAACTGGTAGTGCACAAAAAACCTCCAATATAAATCAGTGTAAGGAGTCTGGGGCACAACATATGTTCAGTCAAATGCAACAATTGTGGTCTAATATAGGATGAAAACGAAAAAAGCTACTTTTTTGAGCTGATCAAATTTGTATTTAATTTTTGCTATAGAAGATGCAGTTGGGTATTTTTGTATAATAAACCGGATGTGTCATTTACTTCAAGCACATGTATGTGAAATGCTTATATGAAGTGCACAGAACACCCAATGCTCCTCTATATTGCTTTGCCATTAATACAGCATATTGCCTAGGTCTAGGATAAACTTGTGCAACTTATCATGTCATGTTTTACCTTGCATGCAAAGTGATACCTGTCTACGTGGTGGCTGCTGTTATATGTAGTACAATCCTGGTTGTATACATCTTATTTATCTGGAAGCAAATGCTATCTAAAGGGAAGCAGTGTTTGTTAAACAAGAATGGTAAGTGCTAACTGTCTGTTAATGAAAACAATAAAAGAAAAGAAATGTGATACTTACTGAATGGTTTCATTTCCTTTACCTGTTAAAACAGTTCAGCATAGTTCAGGTTTATACTTATTAAAATAGGACAGACAGAAAAAGAACCAAAAGAAAATAAATCTGCTAAATATGATGCAGAGGTACAAATACTCCCCTACTAATATTGTGAACACCCACAAAAAGGAAACCACACCGGATATTTGCATATAGAGTTTATTACAGCAGGTTTGGTTTGTGCTGTCTTCAAGACTAAAAGAAATTCAGTATGTATTTATCAGTATGTATGGATTTCCTGTTCCTCCACACCAGGCAGTACAGCATGGGTATAATAAGATACATATAGTGTATACATTTTCTCTGTTACAGTTTATTTGAAAACCTAAGTACACAGAAGCCCAGTGCATTTCAGGTTTGCACCCATTTTTGTCAATGGGTGAAAGTTCACCATTTGAATAATATGCCTCTAAAAATCCCAGAGGAATCAATAGAGAGTGATGGAATTCTACTGTGGAAAACTCTAAATTTCACACTTAAATCTGCCCCTAGGTGTCTTAATCGTAATGGGCTTGTTCACCTTTGAGATACATTTTAGTATGATGTAATGAGTGATATTCTGAGACAATATGCAATTGGTTTTAATTTTTTTATATTATTTGTGGTATTTGAGTTATTTAGCTTTTTATTAAGCAGCTCTGTAGTTTGCAATTTCAGCAATCTGGTTGCTATGGCCCATGTTACCCTAGCAATCATGCAGTCATGAATAAGAGACTGGAATATGAATAGAAGAGGCCTGAATAGAAAGATACAAAGTAGCAATAACAATACATGTGTAGCCTTACAGAGCATTTGTTTTTTTGATGGGGTCAGTGACCCTCATTTCAAACATAGGAAGAGTCAGAAGAAGGCAAATAATTAAAAAAAAACTATATAGAATAAATAATGAAGACCACTTGAAAAGGTGCTTAAAATGTCTATTCTATAACATACTAAAAGTTAACTTAAAGGGGTGGTTCACCATTAAGTAAACTTTTAGTATGTTATAGAATGGCCAATTCTAAGCAATGTTTCAATTGATCTTCATTGTTTCTTTTTTATAATTTTTCAGTTATTTGCCTTCTTTTTCTGATTCTCTCTAGCTTTCAAATCGGGAGTCACTGACCCCATCTAAAAAAACAAATGCTTAATCAGGCTACAAATGTATTGTTATTGCTAATCTTTATAACTCATCTTTCTCTTCTGACCCTCCCCTATTTTTTTTTGCAGTCCCTTAATCAAATCAGTGTATGGTTGCTAGGGTAATTTGGGCCCTAGCAACACGATGGTTGAAACGACAAACTGGAGAGCATCTGAGTAAAAAGCTAAATAACTCAAAAACCGCAAATAATAAAAAATGAAAATCAATTGCAAATTGTCTCAGAATAACCCTCTCTACATCATACTGTAAGTGAATTTAAAAGTGAACAACCCTTTTAAAGGTGAACCACCCCTTTAAACTGTAGACTGTAGGTCTGTTTCGCTAGTCATTTGCAAAGTCACTGTGTCCACTGGCATATCTACAGTACTTGTATTTAGCTATGAACTAATTTGGTGCATGAGTTTCAGAGATTGAATGACCTATTGATTATTATGTCGCTAGAGAGTGTGCTGACAAAGTTTTGCAAACGTTCACTATACATTTAGGGGCATATTTATTATGCTGTGTAAAAAACAGAGGGATAATTCACCACAGATTTCCAGGCTTCACCATGTTAAAAACGGCATACAATTTTAAATGTTTTTTCTTGGAGAGACTTCCGCTGGAAACAATATAAGATAATGGCAGCAAATCTGGAGTTCGCATGGTATGAAATTACACAGACCTTGATTGATTAGTCATTTATTTCGCTTTTTTTCTGCAAATTACTTTTTACACAGTATAAAAAAATATGCCCCTTAGACAAGACTTAAGGGTTCATTATCAATGGCCCACACAGTGGGAAAAGTGCAAAAAAACGCCAAAATAATTTTTTTGCACTTTGCCCACTGCCTTGGGCATTATGTAATTAGCCGCAGATCTGCGGACTGCACTTTGAGTTGAGTGCGATCTGTGTTAGGCTGTGCTAGATTCAGTAGGGGCAGGCATAGATGTCAGTTCAGCCACCTCCTACCCACCCCTAAGTTATGTGTTATTTGCATGTCCTTACCATCTGTTCCCTGTCCTTACTGTTCCTGTGCCCTCCAAGGTTATAAAAGACTCCTTAAATTGACAAGTAAAACTTGAACAGAAGCCTGGGAAAGTAAGCAAGAGGGGGGAATATGCTTCTTGTTTACATGTTTCCATATGTTAAATTCAAACATATATTCAGAGGCTTAAGCTGGCCATAGATGTAAAGATCTTTAATAGATCTTTTTGTTATCTGGGGCCTCAAAACGATCGTTTAAATGTATGATTTGTCCATCAACTAAAAAGACCATTTCAGGCGATATTGCTAGGAAAACTGAAGGTAGCTGCCTGTTTGACCCTGCAAACATAGATAGGTTGCACTGGGGCCGATAATTTTTTTTTATCCTGCCCGATCGAAATCGTAAGATATACGATTGTTCGATTCCCACTAACTTCGCGATAATTTGACGGATTGGTCGGATTTCGTTCAGCAAAGAAAAATATTTGGGATAGGGAGATGTCCCTATCCCAATGGAAAATATTGTGGTCTGCACTGGGTTTAGCTTGATAGTGGGGTTTTAGGGCAAATACCCGGAAAAATAGAGCGTTCTGGGAGAAGTGTCTGAAAAAATTGTACGATTTGGAGTTTTTTACCGATCCGATTTCATCGAGTTACTTTATTAATAGCAGAGGCAGGAATGGGAGTTTGGTCAAGCTTTTTTAATTGAAACAATGAGATAAATTTGAATTTTAGTAAACAACCCCATAATATCTATAGTAATAATAACAAATTACCATGTAGCTGTAAATCAAGATATGGAAATTGAACTTACTATTTTACCATGACAGTCATTTTCTTTGTTTATACCCTTCAGATTTTGCCCCCTGCAGCTTCTGCTTTGTAAGTATTTTCATAAGAATCTTACTTGATTTTAAGAGAAACACAAGGTATGAGTAGAGGTATGGGATCTATTATCCAAAATGCTTGGGACCTGGGGTTTTCTGAATAAAGGATCTTGGATCTCCATCCCTTAAGTCTGCTGAAAATCATATGGATTTTATCAAGTTATGTTAGGCTCAAGTACAAGGGACAGTGTTATTATTGCAGAGAAAAAGGAAATCATTAAAATACATTTGAATAATATGCTTATAATGGAGTCTATGGGAGATGGGGTTTCCATTATTTATAGCTTTTCGGATAACTGGTTTCCGGAAAAAGGGTTCTATAGCTGTATTTTGTTGTGTGTAAATTATTATGCATATCTGCTGCACACTTTGCACAATACAGTTGTGTTCAATTTATAGATTATTACACCCACAGGGGAAACCTACTGTAGGAGACCTCTACATATAATTTAATTGTATGTCAGTGTATGGGTAGGAACATAAGCATTGTCACACAGATTCTCTCTACACAGAAGTTCCACTCTCTATTCCTTTACTTTACCATTGCTGGGAAATATTTATTGCTATCGTCAGTTTTCGGTGTTTAGGTTAACAAAGCTATTGTGTATAGTTTATTAGGAATACAAATTGTCACATTAAGGGGCAGATTTACTAAGGGTCGAATATCGAGGGTTAATTAACCCTCGATATTCGACCAGGAACTAAAATCGTTCGACTTCGAATATCGAAGTCGAACGATTTAGCGCAAATCCTGCGATCGTACGATCGAAGGATTATTTGTTCGATCGAACGATTAAATCCTTCGAATCGAACGATTCGAAGGATTTTAATCCAACGATCGAAGGAATATCCTTCGATCAAAAAAACGCAGGCAAGCCTATGGGGACCTTCCCCATAGGCTAACATTGAGTTCGGTAGCTTTTAGCTGCCGAACTAGGGGGTCGAAGTTTTTCTTAAAGAGACAGTACTTCGATTATCGAATGGTCGAATAGTCGAACGATTTTTAGTTCGAATCGTTCGATTCGAAGTCGAAGTAGTAGTCGAAGGTCGAACTAGCCAAAGGTGGTCGATGGTCGAAGTAGCCAAAAAAACACTTCGAAATTCGAAGTTTTTTTAATTCGAATCCTTCACTCGAGCTTTGTAAATGTGCCCCTAAATGTAAATACATTTTTCTAAAGAAGTTGGGTGTGTAGCAAAGCAGAATGATGTCTGGAAGCTGTTTATCAAAGCAGTCAGCGGTTGATAGTGTGACTACATACCTATGGCTATTTAGGTTCAAGACAAAATGTTTGTAGTTTATCATCTATGCAAGAAGAACTACATCTAAGTTTGCATTACCGCTGTCTTTTAAACAAAAACCTAATTTATAGGGTAAGGCACTTCATAGCATCATAGCATCCCTCTGTGTTTGAGGCAAATTCTCTTCATAGCTGCTCTTTTAAAGTAGCTCAGTTAAAAGCAGCCTAAAAGCACATCACATAGGAGAAATCAATCGAAAAGGAAGGGCAAAAAAACCTCACATAGTGTGTAGCCCATTAATTAATGAATATGTAATCATTAGTGTAAGTAGTAATTGCCTACGACTTAGTACTGCAGCTATCCAGTTTGCAGTTCAGGCCCAAATTCCCCTAGCAACCATGCCTTGATTTGAATAAGAGACTGGAATATGAATATGAGAGGCTAAAAGATGAGTAATAAAAAGTAGCAATATCAATGCATTTGTAGTCTTACAAAGCATTGGTTTGTTAGATGGGGTCAGTGACCCCCATTTGAAAGCCGGAAAAAGTCAGAAGAAAAAGGCAAATAATAAAAAAAAAGAAAAAAAGAAGGCCGATTGAAACGTTGCTTAGAATTAGCAATTCTATAACATACTAATGTTAAGTTAACTTAAATGTGTTCTATTTTAGAAAACTGGTTGTTCTTGACAAATACACAGTGAGGGAAAAAAAAATAAAAAACGTGATGATAACAGGACTGTGTATTTTCAACTGAAATGTTGGTGCTAATGGAACAAAATATCTACAAACTATATTTCTTTTTTTTTTTCTTTGTTTCCCAGGGTAAGTTGTCCACCTTTTTTAATTACAATGAGCCACACAAGGAAACTATCTTATTTGGCAAGCGAAATGAATCTAATGAAGAAGAACTAGCTCTAGAACAGAAAACATGTTTAAGAGCATCTGTAACAAAGGAGAATGATTGGTTGGTGGAAGAAAAAGCTAATATGCAAAGCAGGGATCATCTGAATAACAGAATTGGTGAGATTACTTGTAAAAAATGTAAATTTGCATGACAAGACAATAGATTTTTTTACTTCTCTTTAGGGTAAGGTCACACTTGGCGTTTCGGGAATATTTAGTCGCCTGGCGACTAATCGCCTTGTCTTTGCGGTGACCAATCTCCCCGAATGCCTTCCCTCACTCATGCGCTGGCTAAAATGAAAAACATGCAGCGATTCGTTTTCCGAAGTCGCCTGAAGTGGGCCCAGATACTCGGCATTCCTCTGTACACCCCCCCACACACCCCTCATGCAAAAAATCCTTGCTCCTTTCACCCATTATATGCTTTTGTTTGTGGCTCCAGCGGGCCGCAAGGGGGCCCCTGTCTAGGTTGCTGCCGTGTCCAGATGTGTGTAGATCCAGGCACACGTGCACATGAGCCCTCTACGCCATGTCAGGTTTAGTGCGTGCCTGTGATATCGCTTTATTTACACTCATCTGAGTGCACCTGCGCCTTGCCTGCCTTCTTTTTCCTGCAGGTGCACCAAACCAGACCCAGCAGCACAAATAAAAATAAATATTAAAAGAAAATAGAAATAATAATTGAAAAAAACTAGATGGGCTCCTGATCACACTGGGCCCTGAGACTTAGGGAACCGATGCATTAATTGACTCCCGTTCTCATGACAGTTTTTGGAAGAAATCCATAAAATTCCTGGCTTTTTAACTTTTATACTCAGTGGTAACATTCAAAATACCCCTCTCTTCCCATTCCCATTAGTACTCAAAATTAACCTGTAGTAAAGCTGTGCCAAAACAAAATGTTAGAGCATTAGAGGTGGAATTAGTAGCATTAGAGGTGGAATTATTTTACCATGCTATAGGTCCTGTTTTGTCCTTAACTACAGCTGTCAGCTCTGGAGGCCCTACTAGGGGCAATTCTTCAAAGAAAAAGTGTCCCTTTAGGATGCACCACCCCATTCAGCAAACATACTTAATAAATGTGTCTCCATCTAAAACATACATGCTTATTCAGAGTCATTCACAATCTCTGCCAAATTCTATGTCTTTTTAAGTTTGAGTGTAGTTATGTAGTTGTGATAACGTTACTTGCTTGCAACCCAGAATGCTTCCCTCGCTGTAGTTAATAGTCCCAAACACCTCAAAAACATAAGACTCCAAAATAAATTGCACAGAACAACTTCCAGTGTTCTGTAGTGGGAACGGGAATCCAGGACGTTGAGCAGAGGGTAATGCTTGAGAAAAAAAGGAGGCAGCGGATTACCAACAAAAACTTTTGGTGAGTGGAGACTCAAACACAGGAAGTGAATCCTTAGCAGGATAAGCTATTCTGACTTAAACTGCACAATTGTGTTTTTGAGGTGTTTGGGAAGTGCAACAAGCATTCCAGGATACAAGCAAATAATGTTATTACAACTACATATTACAAATATTAGGAGAAACAAGGTGCCCCAGAATAAATTGTAGATGACTCACCAAAGAGTAAATGTGGTCCGGGTGCACCAGCCCCAGACCCCCAGCTTTAGGGAGCAGTACGGCAAAGGTATGAAGAAGCAGGGCCGACCGGCACTCAGAGGGATCCACAAGACCAGAGAAAATGAGTTAAAAAGAATATATTTTATTTGTACAAAGTTAAAAAATGTATAATTTGCATCTCCACTCAGGGCACTTAGTCAACTTAGACAACTCTAATATTTGTTTAAACAAATGGTATTAATATTATTACTTATGTATAGTTAATGATTATGTAGATACTGTTAATGGAAGTGTTTGATGTTGGCTTATATTTTTTGACAGAAAAAATCTACATCATGAAAGCAGAAACAGTTGTTGTGGGGTCAAGACAAATATCTGTATCAACCGAAACAGAAAATCAGTCAACAAGCCATCAAGATAGAACAATATTGGCTTCCCGTTACCCTGAACAGGAATCGAGCAAAGTGACAACAAACGAAGTAATGATTTCTATTGAAGAGGAAGGAAAAGCATTTATTGACACTGAACATGACTGTCAACAAAAGTGTTGAGAGATAACTGTTAATTAAGGGGAAAAAAGTGTTGTGGAAATCAGAAGATAACTCTGAACTATTTCATTGAACCGGCCTGGGTTGAAAACCATAATGGTTTCTACGTAAAATCATAAAGTTTGGCAGCAGATATTTCAATTGGTATACCATTGATAGACTGCACTTTCTGCTGGTGGAAACTCTCATTACCAAGTGCTTATTAGAATGGAACATGGATAGATGCACAGTTGTCTAGAGACTTATGAACACTAGTAGCCTGTGGCTGCTGTGAAATGACTAAAGAACAATAGCTTGGTGTCGACATCTTATTTTTCTACTTATAAACAGGCTTATAGCATTTATACCCACTTAACAGGGTGGTTCCCCTTTAAGTCATCTTTTGGTATGTTATAGAACAACCAAATCTAAGCAACTTTTCAATTGGTCTTTATTATTTATTTTTTATATATTGCTCTGTAATATATATAATGCTCTGTAAGGCTATGCATTTATTGTTATTGCTACATTTTATTATTCACCTTTCTATCCAGACCCTCCGCTATTTAAAATCGCAGTTTCTTACTCAAATTAATGCATGGTTGCTAGGGTAATTTGGACCCTAGCAACCCGCTTGCTGAAATTGCAAACTGGAGAGCAGCTGAATAAAAAAACTAAATATCTCAAAAACTACAAATAATAAAAAATGAAAACCAATTGAAGAATATCTAAATCATACTAAAAGTTAACTCAAAGCTGAACAGCCCCTGTAATAAGTATTGTAATAAGCAATGGGCTCAGATCTATCAATCCATAAAATATGTTATAACTTGGAACAGTGACAGTTGTTGGACTAAAATACCTCAGGTTCCACATTTATTCAACATGAAGAAGTAATCATTTTAATAGAAGGGAAAAGATTAAAAATGTTTTATACTGTTTTTCTGTAAATCAATAGCTGTGATTTATTGTAGCCTGGTCTGTACAGCACTGAAGTGTAGTACAATTAAAGCTACTGTGACAAATGCTGAATTTGACAGTTTTCTTTACGGAATTTCTCAAAAAAAATTCTCAAATTTACAGATGCAAATTAGGGTTCAATTTCAGCCATATATTTACTAGCGATTCTGTGCATCCCTAGTAAATAGAGCTTGCTGTTTTCACTGCTGCTATAACATTTTATTTAATATTTTAGATATATAACTCCACCTCAGTTATGCCAGATACACAGCAATATGTATGGTTGCCAGAAATACATACTGGTGCATAGTGTGGACTGCATATACATACAAAGAAGGGTTGCTCTTGAATGGTGGATTTGTGGCATGCTTGTTCTGGGGTTGGGTTTGGTGGCTACTTCACATAGTTACATAGTTACATAGTTAAATTGGGTTGAAAAAAGACAAAGTCCATCAAATTCAACCCCTCCAAATGAAAACCCAGCATCCATACATACACCCATCCCTACTTTTAATTACATTCTATATACCCATACCTATACTAATTATAGAGCTTAGTATCACAATAGCCTTTGATATTATGCCTGTCCAAAACATCCAAGCCATTCTTAAAGGCATTAACTGAATCAGCCATCACAACATCACCCGGCAGTGCATTCCACAACCTCACTGTCCTGACTGTGAAGAACCCCCTACGTTGCTTCAAATGAAAGTTCTTTTCTTCTAGTCTAAAGGGGTGGCCTCTGGTACGGTGATCCACTTTATGGGTAAAAAGGTCCCCTGCCATTTGTCTATAATGTCCTCTTATGTACTTGTAAAGTGTAATCATGTCCCCTCGCAAGCTCCTTTTTTCCAGAGAAAACAACCCCAACCTTGACAGTCTACCCTCATAATTTAAGTCTTCCGTCCCTCTAACCAATTTAGTTGCACGTCTCTGAACTCTCTCCAGCTCATTTATATCTGCATACTCCAGATGAGGCCTTACCAGGGACCTTATAAAGAGGCATAATTATGTTTTCATCCCTTGAGTTAATGCCCTTTTCCTTAGTCCTCCAGGCAGCACAGATACTAATGGGTTAAGTCCCTCACCATCCCTGTAGCACAGGAAAAAAACACAATCATGAATAATTAATCAGCCTACAATTACCCACCTCAGTACCTCCTTCCCCAGTGTTCTTTTTCCTGCGCCATACCATTGCACAAGTCCTAGAGGCCGTGTAGGCGAAGATCCAGGCACTGAGGTGTCTGATGGCCGCATGGGGAACTACCTGAGGGTGAGTTCCCCAGGGGAAGGTTCCCTTAGGCATGACAAACAAAGCTTTTCAGGGCTGCAGGCGATGCTTGGCAGACTGGAAATGAAGATGCAGCCGTTTATTCTCTTCTCCCTAACTCTGGGTGCACAGCACAGAAGCATGCACAGGAGGATGACATCATCACTAATGGCGGTGAGACACATGTGTTGGGAGAGATGCGGCTCAGATTTTAAAGGAGAAGGAGGCATTTTTTTCTGATGCTGGTAAGGTATTTAAACTTGCAGGAACTGTGGTATTGTGCCTCATTTGTTGCAGTACTGTGGCTAAGGGCTGCCAGTCTGTTTTCAAAGGCTGCTAAGGTATTTATCTTGTAGCAGCAGGGTTGGTTATGGCTGCTTTGCTGATTGGACATTTGTTTATCCCTGTTTTCTTTTGTGTTTTGTTAGATGTCAGAAGGCAAAAGAAAAAGAAAGAGCAGGCATAGGATTTGCTCAGGCTGTGATCAACCAATTCCTGAGGGATGGGAATCAAACAGCTGCCAGGCCTGTACCAACCCCAGCCAAGATAGAACGGATGAATTTATGTCTTGGTTTAAAGATATTATGGAAAAGTCAATTGGAGCTTTTCATAAGTCAAGATCAGTGCCCAGTCATTCCAGAGCTGTTAGTGAGTCTGAATCAGAGACTGAATTGGGTGAAATAAGTTCTTCTGAACTTTCCTCTTCTACTTCAACCACTAAAATAAAGATATGTATTTATTTAATGTGGAAAAGATGCCTAGACTACTGAAAGAAGTCAGGAAAATGGTTTGCCCAAAATCGGTGACAACTGAGTCTGGGAATAGATCGGCTTTACCTTTCTTTTCTGAAAAGAAACAAATTTGTTTTCCAATACATGATTCTTTGAAACAGATTTTTTCTGATGAATGGAAAAATCCGGGAAAAAAGCCGGAAATGAATAAAAGATTCAAACAGATGTTTCCCTTTGAGTCATCAGAGGTAGCGGAGTGGGAAGAGCTCCCAAAAGTTGACACGGCAGTTGCCAGATTATCTAAACGCACTACAATTCCAGTTGAAGAGAGTGCATTAAAAGATCCTATGGATAAAAGAGCGGAATGTGCCCTAAGAAGGTCTTATTTAGCTGGGGCCAATGTGTGTAAACCGTCATTGGCGGCCATTTCTGTTTCCAGATCATTAAAATGCTGGTTAAATGATTTAGAAGAGGATATTGATACAGGAACTTCCAGAGATGATCTCCTGGATATGCTTTACCCGATAAAGCTAGCTACAGATTATTTATGTGATGTGGCGGTGGAGTCTTTTAAGTTGGGAGCAAGAACCATGTCTCTATCTACATCAGGTAGAAGAGCTCTATGGCTAAAGGCTTGGACGGCTGATCTAGCTTCAAAGAATAAGCTTATCTCAATGCCCTTTGAACCTGGAAAACTATTTGGTTCTTCTTTGGACAAATTGCTAGAAAGCCTAGTAACAGGAAAAGGGAAGACACTTCCACAAGACAGGCCTAAGGCTCAAAAGAAACAGTTTTTTCGCTCCTCTACAAGAAGATTCTCTCCACAGTCTTCTAGAGGCAGGAGACCTTTCAGAGACGGAGAAAATAGAGACAAGTTCCGGAACAGAGTCTTTAAGTCCAAGTTTCCAGCAAAGGAATTTAGTCAGAAGAAAGACTCCAGTCAGATTAAATCACCTAATTTCTGACGCCAGAAGTCAAGAGGAAGTTGGGGGGAGACTGACTTTATTTTTCCCCATCTGGCAACAAACAACTTCCGACGCATGGGTGTTGAATATAATAAAAGATGGTTATCGCATAGCATTTCAGGAAAAACCTTTGCACAAATTCTGCATAACAAAAAGACAAGACCCAATAAAACAAGAAGCTATTTTAATGGCAATAAGACAATTTCTAGTAAAGAAAGTGTTGGAACCAGTTCCTCAAGAGGAAATAAAGATGGGTGTCTACTCAACAGTTTTCTTGGTTCCCAAACAAAACGGCTCTTTCAGATTAGTGGTGGATCTGAAGTTTCTCAACCAGTTTGTAAGGAAAGAAAAGTTCCGAATGGAAACCATCAAATCCGCAATAAATATCCTACAACAAGGAGATCTGCTTGTTACGATAGATCTAAAGGACGCGTACCTTCATATACCCATTCATCCTCTCAGCAGGAAGTATCTACGCGTGGCAGTTTGGGAAAAAGGCAAGATTCATCATTTCCAATTCAGAGCCTTACCATTTGGGATAACTTCAGCTCCGAGAATATTTACCAAGGTGATTGTGGTTCTAGCAGCAGCACTGAGGGAGCAAGGTGTCTTCGTGGTTCCATATTTAGACGATTGGCTGCTAAAAGCTGAGAGTCTGGAGCAGATGAATCACCACTTGAAGAAAGCATTGAATATTCTGGAGTCGCATGGGTGGATAATCAATTTAGAAAAATCGATGCTGCAGCCTTCCACTTCAATAAAATTTCTGGGACTACAGTTAGATACGTTACAGATGAGAACCTTTCTTCCTCCAGAGAAAATAACAACAATAATGTCATTAGTGAAGGAGTTTCTGCAATATCGAAAAATGCCAATTCGTCAGGCCATGAGATTGTTAGGTCTGATGACTGCTTCTATAGAAGCAGTACCTTGGGTAAGAGTTCATATGAGGAAGTTGCAGAAGGAAATTCTGTGGAGTTGGGACAAGTCGATACAATCTCTAGATCATTTCATGAGACTGTCAGTATCCCTGAAGAAATCTCTGAAATGGTGGATAAATCCGGACAACTTGAGAATTGGAATGCCCTTTCATCTTCCGAAATATCAATTAATAACAACGGATGCATCCTCATTAGGTTGGGGTGCTCACCTTGGAAGCAAGGTCGTCCAAGGGAAGTGGTCATCCTGGGAAAGGAGTCAATCTTCAAATTTCAGAGAGCTCAGGGCAGTTCGTCTGGCGTTGAAGAGTTTCAAGAGTGGTCTGAAGAACCAGGAAGTGATGGTCCAATCAGACAACACGACAACAGTATCTTACATAAATCGCCAAGGGGGAATGAGAGCTCCTTTACTAATGAGGGAATGCCAGAAGTTGATGTTCTGGGCAGAAGAGAATTTGAAGTTGATCAAAGCAGTTTACATAAAGGGGTCCGAGAACTGTCTTGCAGATCATCTCAGCAGGGAGATCATAGACCAAAAAGAATGGGAACTGAATCAGCAAGTGTTTCTGGATATTGTCAAGAGGTGGGGAATGCCTCAGATAGACCTGATGGCGACCAAGCACAACAAGAAGGTGGGCAAATTTTGTTCCTTGTCAAGACTGGAGAACCCAAACTTCCTGGATGCAATGTCTTTTCCATGGAATTTCAAGAAAGCCTACATTTTTCCACCTCTGGCCATGATACAGAGAGTAGTGAAGAAGATCAAGCACGAACAGGCATCAATCATTTTGATAGCACCCTTTTGGCCAAGGAGAGTTTGGTTCACGGACCTGATGGTTCTATCCAAGGGGACGTATTGGATACTGCCACAGAGGAGAGATCTGTTAGTACAAGGCCAAATGTGTCATCCAAATCCATCCAGATGGAAACTGGCAGCATGAAATTTGACAAGGACTTGTTAATTAATCAAGGCCTTTCTCAGGAAGTTGTACAAACACTGCTACATTCTCGTAAACAGTCCACTTCTAAAGTTTACAATAAAGTTTGGAAGATCTTCAGTTCTTGGTGTGTCCAGAGAGATTTTCAGTCTATGACTTGTCCGGTGGCAGGGATCTTACAATTTCTGCAGGACGGATTTGACAAAGGGTTGAAGCCGGCTACATTTAGCAGCCATCTCAGCTATTACTTCTAAAGTTTTAACTTCAGATCCTTTGATCAAGCGTTTTATTAAAGGAATGATGAGGTTGAGGCCATCAGTAAAAATTCCTGTGGCAGCATGGGATCTCAATTTGGTATTGTCAGCATTATGCAAACATCCTTTTGAGCCCTTGGATTCTATTAGTCAAAAGCTTTTGGCATGGAAGACGGCGTTTCTAGTTGCAATAACATCTGCCAGAAGGGTAGGAGAGTTGCAAGCACTGGCAGCTAATCCACCATATACTTTATTCTTTCCAGAAAAAGTGGTGCTCAGAACTCTAAGCTAGATGTAAGAAGATGTCTGTCTATTTATATCGAGAGAACAAAAAGCTTCAGAGACTCGGAACATCTTTTTATTTCCTTTATGGGGAAGTCGAAAGGAAACAAGGTTGCAAAATCCACTATTGCAGCCTGGGTGAAGAATACGATTTCTTTGGCCTATACTTCTTTAGGAAAAGATGCACCTGATCAATTAAGAGCTCATTCAACAAGAGCAGTTGCTACGTCTTGGGCAGAAAAGTCAGCCTTGAGTTTGGAAGAAATCTGTAAAGCAGCCACATGGAGCAGCATTTCACAAGATTACAAGATTCTACCGCCTTGACTTAGCAGCCTTGAATGATGCAGCCTTTGGCAGCCGGGTCCTAGAGGCAGTACTTCAAGATCCTTAAACCCACCCTGGTTATATTAGCTTGCTAGATCCCATTAGTATCTGTGCTGCCTGGAGGACTAAGGAAAAGAAAAAATTTATACTTACCGAAATTTTCTTTTTCTTTAGTCCGGAAGGCAGCACATTCTTTCCCTCCCTGAATAAAATTCTAAGCATTCTATAGTGTTTTGGCTTGTTTTTTTCATTGGCTTGTATATAACACTGGGGAAGGAGGTACTGAGGTGGGTAATTGTAGGCTGATTAATTATTCATGATTGTGTTTTTTTCCTGTGCTACAGGGATGGTGAGGGACTTAACCCATTAGTATCTGTGCTGCCTTCCGGACTAAAGAAAAAGAAAATTTCGGTAAGTATAAATTTTTTCTTTTTTATGCAAGACAGAACTTTATTTGCTTTAGTAGCCACAGAATGACACTGCCCAGAATTAGACAACGTGTTATCTACAAAAACCCCTAGATCCTTCTCATTTAAGGAAACTCCCAACACACTGCCATTTAGTGTATAACTTGCATTTATATTATTTTTGCCAAAGTGCATAACCTTGCATTTATCAACATTGAACCTCATTTTCCAGTTTGCTGCCCAGTTTTCCAGTTTAGACAAATCACTCTGCAAAGTGGCAGCATCCTGCATGGAACCTATAGTTCTGCACAATTTAGTATCATCTGTAAAAATAGAAACAGTACTTTCAATGCCCACCTCCAGGTCATTAATAAACAAGTTGAAAAGCAAGGGACCTAGTACAGAGCCCTGCGGTACTCCACTAACAACACTGGTCCAATTAGAAAATGTTCCATTTACCACCACTCTTTGTAGTCTATCTTTTAGCCAGTTCTCTATCCAGGTACAAATACTATGTTCCAGGCCAACATTCCTTAATTTAACCAGTAACCTTTTGTGTGGCACTGTATCAAATGCTTTAGCAAAGTCTAAGTAAATCACATCCACTGCCATCCCAGAATCGAGGTCTCTACTTACATTCTCATAAAAAGAAATTAAGTTAGTCTGGCAAGATCTATTACGCATAAAACCATGCTGGCACAAACTCATAGTATTATGATTTGCTATGAAGTCCAGTATCTTATCCTTTATTAACCCTTCGAAAAGCTTTCCTACCACTGACATCAGACTAACTGGCCTATAGTTTTGAGGCTGAGAACGGGATCCTTTTTTGAATAGAGGCACCACATTAGCAATTTGCCAGTCTCTCGGCACTATGCCAGATCTCAATGAATCCTGAAAAATTAAGTAAAGAGGTTTGGCAATCACAGAGCTAAGCTCACTAATTACTCTGGGATGAATACCATTTGGCCCTGGACCTTTGTTAATCTTAACATGTTCTAGTCTCTTTTGAATTTCTTCATGTGTGAACCATGCATCATTAGTTGTATTACTAGAATTGGGACTGTTAAGAAGGAAACTTTCATTTACTGGTTCCTCATTTGTGTAGACAGATGAAAAATATGAGTTCAGAATCTGCGCTTTTATTTTGTTTTCATCAACCAGCTGACCCCCCTCTGAAAGTAAGGGTCCCACCCCTTCCTGCTTCATTTTTTTACTATTAACATATTTAAAAAATAATTTTGGATTTTTTTTATAGCTAGCTGCAATATCCTTTTCTATAGCAATTTTAGCTTGCCTTATAGCTTCCTTGCATGATTTATTGGCCTCCTTGTACCTTATAAATGTTTCGGCTGTACCAGCTAACTTGAAAGCCTTAAAAGAACGTCTTTTCTTACCCACCTCAACACCAACGCTTCTATTGAACCAAAAAGGTTTTGCTTTGCAACGACGTTCCTTGCTTACAAGTGGAATATACTGACAAGTATATTTATTAAGCAGCATTTTAAAGACTTCCCATTTTTGTTCTGTGTTTAACCCTGTGAAAAGCATTTCACACTTAATATGTTGCAGAGATGCCCTTATACTGTCAAAGTTTGCACGTCTGAAATTTAGTGTTTTAGTTACTCCCTTATAGAATTGCTTCTGCAACAGAATCTCAAAGGAGACCATGTTATGATCACTATTCCCTAAATGCTCACCCACACAAATGTTAGAGATGAGTTCAGTATTGTTAGTTATTACAAGGTCCAAAAGAGAGTTATTCCTAGTAGGTTCTTGAACGAGCTGGAATAAAAAGTTGTCATTCAGCATATTTACAAACCTACTAGCTTTTTCTGTCTTAGCAACCCCATTACCCCAGTCAATGTCTGGATAATTGAAGTCACCCATAGCAACAACTTGTCCCAGCTGTGAAGCCGCTTGTATCTGCAAGAGTAGCTGGGCTTCATACTCGACACTTATACGAGGTGGTTTATAGCATACACCAATGATAATTCTTTTTGTTACCTTTTGCCCAGTCAAAATCTCTACCCAGAGTGATTCTACACCCTCACCAGTGCCAGCTATTGTTATTTCTTTAGCGCATGGTTTAATTCAGGCTTTACATACAAACACACTCCTCCACCCTTTTTAATCCCTCTGTCCCTCCTAAAAAGGGTGTAACCATTTAAATTCACAATCCAGTCACATGTTTCATCCCACCAGGTCTCAGTGATACCAATCACGTATTACCATTGCAGCCAAATTGTCTAGAACATTGATACACAACCAGTGACTCACCAACCCCTTGGTTTGTTGCTCCCAGTGGCCTCAAAGCAGGAGCTTATTTTTTGAATTCCTGGCATGAAGGCGAGTAATAGTTGCATAAAAGCTATGTGTAGTGCCAAATAGAACCTTCTGTATGATGACAGTCCACATAGGGTTTACCAGTAGCCGGTCACAACCCATTTTAAGCACCCCAGGAAATTTTTACATACTGGTGTTGCTCTCCAAATTGGATTTTGTTGGGTGTATCAGCAGCAAACACTCAGTATGCTCTGGATAGTTAAGAAGCTAAGCGTAGGGGTTGTCATCAAGCAGAACATTAGGTATGTCTGATATATAGTGAATAAAGTACCCCCTCTTGTAAAATATAAGGATATTATTAGTTACCGAGGAGTTTCATGACCATATAAAAACACGAGGCCGAAGGCCGAGTGTTTTTATACAGGTCATGGAACTCCGAGGTAACTTCTAATATCCTCATATTTTACAACTGGGGGTACTTTATTTATTATAATACACAAATTTTAGTGAGTCATGTGACAGAAATGACATCACTACTCACCGTTTATAACTGATGACATCACTACTCACCGTTTATAAGGATATAATTTACAGGATATTCATGGCTTTTGTGTATTATATAAGGCTATAAGGGCTGATTATAACATTGCATCTTCACTGTTAAATGGCTGTGGTTGTCTTGGGCTGGTACAGAATCCCAAAACATAATGTGCAGAATGTCGAACCTACTTCTTTATTAAGCTTTAGTTCTTCTTTAATAATATTTTGATGTATTGGATTTCCTGGCTTTACATACATTACCCTTTTAATCTCAATTACTGATGGTGGTTACTGTCAAGCTGATGGTGAAGATATGAGTCTTTGCTAAATATTAAGCCAGCAACGTGTTTTAAAATGGATTGAATATAGATTCGCAATTTTTAAACGTACAGTCCGGTGTCTGGTGTGCGGAATTTCGCCACTTTCTCCTCCATTCTTTGCTAAATATTACCCAGTGTATTTCAAGTAATTTGTAATTCCCTTCCCCTCCCCTCAACATTATCAGCATTAACAAGGGATGTCCCTGCAGCAGAGAAGTGAATTGAACTCTTAATTTCATACAAGAATATCCTAAGGATGTTATTTACCTGGAGCCTAAATCATTCACTGCAAAGAATGGAAAACAAGGTGGTTACAGTACACAGCCTTCTTCCTCCTCACCTTCCATTGAGCACACCTCTTCCTTATTCTATCTTTTCCCACTGGCACCCTTACACACAGCCTCCTTACTAAACATCTATAAGCCACAGCCTCCTTTCCTATCACCACCTCCACTACCATGGCACAAAGCCTCTTTGCCAACCACTACCTGATTGCAGTCTTTTTTTTCCCTCCATCTCTCTTCTAGCACATAGCCTCTTTACCACATTTTCTTGCACACAACCTCCTACATATAAAAAAAAAAGTCACTAAGTTTGCCCAGATGCAGTAACCAAAAAGATGGTTGCTTTTAAAACAGGTGACCAGTAAATTATATGGGCTAATTGGTCACTAGACCAGTAGCAAGCTTTTTACCTTTTTGTACATTATCCTGAACCTCTTTTCCATTTCTTTCTCAGTCACATCCCATGATCTCTATTTCCCCCATGGTCATTTAAAAAGAGGGTCTGTGTAAGGAGTAAAGTGTGCTGTGTGCAAGAGGAAGGGATTGCTTTCCAAAGCATTATTTGTCTGTTCATATTCTCTACCAGCTAAACAACTATCAGGAAGAAAACTGTCTCCAGCTACATAGTTTTAGAACTTGCGTGCAGGGGACAAAAAGGTATTAACCGCTTTCAATGACAATCACATTTGTACGCGTAACTAATGCATACTCAAAAGTAGGGATTCACTGAATCCACTATTTTGGGATTTGGCCAAATCATTTGTCAAAGATTTGGATAAATGAACTGAATCCAAATCATAATTTGCATATTCAAATTAGGGACAAAAAGTACTTGCAGTTAAAAAATGTTTTACTTCCTGGTTTGTGACGAAAAGTCACATGATTCTAATTAGCCCGACTCTGTGAAGTGGGTTTGCAATCAGAGCAGTAATTTCTTCATGATTTTCGTAGTGTTTGCAAAATTTACATTTAGGAAGCTTATTTGGTCTCCTGTTTTTTTGCTGTAGCCCCTGGTGATACTACTGACTGCACCACGTTTCTGAGGTCATTGAGGGAATCAGTCTCCTCCATCCTACCTTGCCGTTGTTTGGGCACTCCTGTGTTGTATAATGGAAGCTGTTCAGTGTCTGCGGCGCAAACCTGTTATAGTGGTTCGCGTGTGTTTTGCTGCTTCTACTACTGACCGCGCGATAAACTGATGGGCGGTATGGGAAACCGCGTGTAACAGTGTCTGCCTCCAGAGGTGTATGAAGAAAAAACCCCTAACGTCTGCACGGACAGGAGGGCCAACTACAGAAATATTTTCTTCAGGAGGAATTACAGGAACCATAAGGCAGGTTAATGTTGGCTATCCCACAAAGAGACATTGATCTCAGATTACATGAGACTTGCTGCCAGTTCTATGAATATTATTGCTGAAGAATACATCATCCCTGTCAAGTCACTAGGGGGAATACCAAGCTGATGGGAATTGCTATTGCCCCATAAAAGGTAATACAGGTATGTTATCTGTTATCCAGAATGCTCGGGACCTGGGGTTTTCCGGATAACAGATCTTTCTGTAATTTGGGTCTTCATGCCTTAAGTCTACTAGAAATTAATTTAAACATTAAATAAAACTAATAGGCTTCTTTTTCTTCCAATAAGGAATAATTATATATTATATCTTAGTTGTGATCAAGTACAAGCTACTGTTTTATTACTACAGAGAAAAAGGAAATCTTTTAAAAATTGATAAAATGGAGTCTATGGGAGACAGCTATTCCGTAATTCGGAGCTTTCTGGATATTGGGTTTCCAGATAAGGGATCCTATACCTGTACATTACTTTTGGAAGTGTAGCACAGAATTTATTCTAGGGGAATCTTAAACCAATGTGGAGTTGGCTCCCTCCAGCATTGCTAGGTATTAAAAGAATGTGAAACTGGTGACTGGTGGCACCGGTAGATATGGTGTGAGCTGCTGAAAAGCCCTCGGAGCATATAGTTTTCTGAAGCCACCTCAAGGAAAAAAAAAAAAAACCTTCAGGTGACTTCGGGGAAACAAACGTTCCGAGTGCCATCCCCCATGCGATTTCGATTCTAGCCAGTGGGAAGGCTTTTCAGGGAAATTAGTCGCCCAAAGAAGCGTCAATCTGTCGCCAGGCAACTAAGTCTCCCCGAATCTTCGCATGCGTCTTTCCCCTTAAGATGTATGCATATGGTGGTATATTCACTTGCCTCTGCCAAGGACTAGCCATAGACCATTAACTATATGGTTAAACAAACGACTAGGAGTCAAAAACCTAGTACACACTTGTGCCCCCCCCAAAAAAAACACACCACCACAAGAGCCAATTAAACACATTTTATTTGTCTGGATCCAAATGTTAAAACAGTCCAGCTGCTAGGGTGTTTTCCAGACTTGGAGTGAATTCAAGTATTAATGTCCCAAAAATTAATACAGCAGCATACATGAGAAAATTGAACAGCTAGTAATACGTGTGTGTCCCTGGAGTTACAAGACAAATAATAGGAGTGGAATGCAGCTTAGTCAACCTCTTCAATTGTAGGACCAGAGGATGCTCCACCTGATGGAGCAGCACCAGCACCTGGGAAGCCACCAGGCATACCACCTGGCATGCCACCTGCACCCTGGTATAACTTTGTAATAATGGGGTTGCACACCTTCTCCAGCTCCTTTTGTTGATGTTCAAACTCTTCTTTTTCTGCAGTCTGAATGAGTAAATAGAAAAGTTAGTTTTTAATATACAATGTCACTTTACAAGAGCTCTGGCCAGCTATGGGGGAGGTCAGTTATGCAATGTCAGGTAAGCAGGCTACAAAGTACATGTTCTCAAAGTTGCTCAGACATACAAGGTTCAAGCTCATGTGCCAAGATCTAGTAGAAGCTGTAAATGGAGAAGAATGCTTATGACATGTCTTGACTTACCTGATTTTTGTCCAGCCAAGATACAACTTCGTTGCATTTTTCCAGAATTTTTTGTTTATCTTCATCACTGATTTTTCCTTGAAGTTTCTCGTCTTCAACAGTAGACTTCATGTTAAATGCATAGGATTCTAGGGAATTCTTTGAAGACACCTTGTCCCTTTGCTGCTCATCTTCAGCTTTGTAGGTCTCAGCTTCTTGAACCATACGCTCAATATCTTCCTTGCTCAATCGTCCTGCAGAAAACACAAAGATTTAGATACACAGCAAAACCAGTTACCACTACTGAAACAAGTGCTCTGCTCTAAAATGAAGATTGTTTAGTAAACGGTTGTCGCTCAGACATCCAAGGAAGGTGCTAAACCATCATTAGCCTTTCGGCATCTGGTGGAAACTACGAATGGCTTTGGAACAAATTCATCACAGCGACTATTTTATATAGCTTAAGGTAAATACCTTTGTCGTTGGTAATGGTGATTTTGTTCTCCTTGCCAGTGCTCTTGTCAACAGCAGACACATTTAAGATACCGTTGGCATCAATGTCAAATGTGACCTCAATCTGAGGAACACCTCTGGGAGCTGGTGGGATGCCAGTCAGCTCAAATTTACCCAACAAGTTGTTATCTTTGGTCATTGCTCTTTCACCCTCATACACCTGCAGAAAGTATAACAAATAGGGAATTTTAAAAAGCAAATAACTATTTAAAAGCAGTTACAAGTGAAGTCAGTCATTAAAGAATATTTTCAATTATACAACACAAAGCTAAAGTGGACTAATCTCAGAACTTTAGATACAAGACACACCAGCACAACATGGATAATTCTAGCAGGATTTGACCTTGCTCGTTTATTTGCGGATGCAACGTTTCGGGGCGTGACCCCTTTCTCAAGCATGGACGGCCAGGGTGTGCGAGTGTAAGTTTTTCTTTTTTGTAACTAATCTCAGAACTTTGTCATTACACATGCTAGTATATATTTAAATGGAAATGTGCAACTCAGAAGTGGTGCATAAGTTAACAATCCTTTACAGGTTTTTTTTCTAGTAGCCAAGCCATATATGTTAAATCTGAAAGCCATAGATTTCCTGTAAAAATGACATCCTTCTAAATTACAGTAATTTGTCACGTTACAAACAGAAGCCGCCCATAGCCTTGTACAAGCCATGCATTCAATTCACTCTATACCCCCGGAGTGCACGACTTGGAAATTTAGCTTACCTGAATTAACACTCCAGGCTGGTTGTCAGAGTATGTTGTGAAAGTTTGCGTCTGCTTTGTGGGAATGGTTGTGTTTCGCTTGATCAGAACAGTCATGACACCACCAGCTGTCTCAATACCAAGGGATAAAGGTGTAACATCAAGGAGCAGGAGGTCCTGAACATTCTCGGACTTATCACCAGATAAGATGGCTGCCTGTACAGCTAATAAAGGGAAAAAAAAAAAAAAAAAAAAGTTTAGAATGGAAAGTAAACTCGACATTTCTTTGCCCCATCTTTAAATATTCGCTCAGACATCCAAGGAAGGTACAGCCATCACGAGTCTTAACGACTTCTGGTGGAAACTACGAATGGCTTTGGAATCATATTCATCTTAGCAAATACCAAGCAATACAGAACCCAAATGCTCTTCTACATACCTGCGCCATAAGCCACAGCTTCATCAGGGTTGATGCTCTTGTTCAACTCCTTGCCATTGAAAAAATCTTGAAGAAGTTTTTGGATTTTAGGTATACGGGTGGATCCACCAACCAATACAATATCATGTATTTGAGACTTGTCAAGCTTAGCATCACGAAGTGATTTTTCCACAGGGTCAAGGGTACCTCTGAAGAGATCGGCATTGAGTTCTTCAAAACGTGCTCTTGTTATGGAGGTATAGAAGTCAATTCCTTCATAGAGTGAATCAATTTCAATGCTAGCCTGAGTGCTGGAGGAGAGCGTACGCTTTGCACGCTCACAAGCAGTACGGAGACGGCGAACAGCTCTCTTGTTGTCAATGATGTCCTTCTTGTGCTTCCTCTTAAATTCTGCAACAAAGTGGTTCACCATACGATTATCGAAGTCTTCACCCCCCAAGTGAGTGTCACCAGCAGTAGACTTTACTTCAAAGATTCCATCTTCAATGGTTAGAATGGAGACATCAAAGGTGCCACCACCGAGATCAAAGATCAGTACATTCCTTTCTACTCCAACCTTAAAAAAAAAAAAAGAGAAATTTCACTTTAGCAACTTTATTAAGTACACAGCACTCACAAGAACATTGCCTACATGATCGCTCAGACATCCAAGGAAGGTGATAAACCATCATAAGTCTTGCGACATCTGGTGGAAACTACGAATGGCTTTGGAATCACATTCATCACTGCGATCAGAAAGGAAACCTTGTGAACCAACAGTAAAGTTTGAATAAATGAAGGGGTTCTTAAGGCTGGATGCAAGTCTGCTTGTGAAATTGCACAGAACCAGATTTTATAGGTTTATAAGTTCACCCTTGATTAGTTTTAATGTACACACAAGCAGAGCAGTATTTATTCCTACATTAACACTAAAGTGCCGAGGAGAGCTAACAGGGGCACAGGAAAGTTGTTTAGGGAGACTGCCTCCCACTGTGCAGTAACCCATAGGATGTGTTTACTTTCATTTTTCTAGCTGCAGCTGGCTGAAAAAAAAAAAAATATATAAAACAAACTGTGCTGTGGGTTACTGCAAGTGAACTGTGTGGTTTAGCCCTTTACTATGGAAACATGTTTTAGGGATCTTTACCTTCTTATCCAGTCCATAAGCTATGGCAGCAGCAGTTGGCTCATTAATGATTCTCAACACATTCAGCCCAGATATGGTACCAGCATCCTTAGTAGCCTGTCGCTGGGAGTCATTGAAATATGCTGGAACAGTAACTACAGCATTTGTCACCGTCTTTGAAGAGAAAGACAAAAAAAAAAAAAAAAAACAATTTAACCTAAGATATAAATCTGATCTAAAAAACACAATACTTTGAGATATTTGAGAAACACCAATATTTAAGTCATTCATCTTTAACTGGTCAGTTCCACAGCCAAGGCAGCATTAGGAATTTTGGGGTGATTAAAGGGGAAAATGTGTTTGTTTCAAAACAGTTAATATTCAATTGTGAAGTTTTCTAGATGCATTGGGTTGTGTTGGACAAAAACTACAAACAAACCAAAAGGCACTCACCTTGCCAAGGTAAGCTTCAGCTATTTCCTTCATCTTCGTTAAAACCATAGAGGATACTTCCTCCGGATAGAAAGATTTAGTCTCGGCTTTATATTCTACCTGGACCTTTGGTCTGCCACCATCACTCACAACAGTGAAAGGCCAGTGCTTCATGTCAGACTGAACAACCGCATCTTCAAATCTGCGGCCAATAAGTCGCTTGGCATCTGAAAGATTATGGTGCAACTGCATTAATTTTGTTTACATGAAATAAACCCAGGCAACACTGTCACTGTGGTGCCATAATTGTAGAATATGGAGCACCAAACAGAACCCTATTATAACAGCGCACAGAAATATAGGACAAAGATATTCCCCCAACAAGGATATTCGGCTGAACTCAATTATGCAAGGCACAGATATGGCTGAAGCTATTCTCAGGTAAAAGCAAAGCCTTTAAAGCTAGTATAAACTGGCTTAACATACCAATATCATTTTACAGAAGCAGACAACCTTGTCACTGGAGAATGACAGTTACAATATTCACAATGAAATACTTCTAATAGGCATATCTATACCAGCTATTAATCATTAATTCATATTTTAAGCCAGTAAGCCTAGTTTAATATATACCTGCCTCCCCTTTTCTGTAATATGCATTGGAATAGCTTCAGCATTGCATAACACATACACTATCCTTACCAAAAACTGTGTTTGTGGGGTTCATGGCAACTTGATTTTTAGCTGCATCTCCGATCAGCCTTTCTGTATCTGTAAAAGCCACATAACTGGGTGTGGTCCTATTTCCTTGGTCATTGGCAATGATCTCTACTTTGCCATGCTGGAAGACACCCACACAAGAGTAAGTGGTGCCAAGATCAATTCCAACTGCTGGTCCCTTGGACATGGTTGCTGTAATTAAAAACATAAATTTAATTAACTTTACACCAATAGGTTACGCTATATTTCAAGAGCAAGAGTAACTACCATAGAAGTGTTAATTTACAATCTGTACTGGAGGTGAAGATTAACCAATACCAGTATAGTCTTACACCCTACAGTAGTCCTCATGTTTACAGTCATGAAACTTCGTAGTTAGCTATGGGAGACCATTGCTGTATAATATACAAGCCCCTTGCCACAACAGCAGACTATCATTGCTTCCTTTTAATCTATGAAACCATAAATGTTTAAGTTCTATATAGTCTAACAATTGTCCCTCATTTGTTTATATTTGTTTTATCCCATGTGTATTTTTTCTACATTGTAAAATTGTATAGCACTGCAAATTTCTCATAGCGCTGCAAATTTCTCATAGCACCTTTAAGTTAGACAAATTAAAAGTTTGATTAAAAAAAAATCTGATGAAAAAGTGTAAAGTACATTCGAACTTCCACTTGCCAGATTATTTTAATCAGTGCTACACTGATTAAAGTCTATTTGCAGCCTTCAAGAACAAAAGACTGAACACACAGCTACACTGATTAAAGTCTATTTGCAGCCTTCAAGAACAAAAGACTGAACACACACGTCACTGCCACCATTTTGTCCCGCACTGCAGGAGAAAGCCGCCATCTTGGGCTGGAACGCCAACACGTGACAAGTGACTGAACGAATGCACGTGACTGCAGACGCATTGGCGAAGGGAAAGGCGTGGGGCATTAGAAGCTGAATTGCAAGCCGTTTGGTATCGCTTACACAACGATGTACTCTTAACAGAGATCGAACCCCTGTAATGGGTTTACGGAAATTTTTAGAGGATGGGTTTATGGATAAAGAATTTGGCAGTCACAAGGGAGGAGAGTTTATATTAAGACACGCGTGGAAGCGTTACACTGCAGTATTGTGCGGCCATCAGCAAACACCGCATTGTGCACGATCTAATGCAATGCAAGGTTTGATAAAGAATTATTTAAGGAGTACACAGTTCTACTAGAACCCTCTTCCCCCTAAAACAAACACCGGATTAACCAATAGTACTAAACAGATTCTGGATAACACTATATAAAGCTAAACAATTGAGATTTTACACAAACCTTAATAAAACTGACTATTAAACAAGGAAAATATGTCTATAATCCAATAGAGCTAGAAAAGTCTTTACCTGCAGCGCTGTTACAGGCGATTGGATTTAGATAAACTGCTCGCCGTCTCCGAGCTAGTAATGCTTGCAATGAGACAGAGAGCTTCTGCCGGCTGCTTTTTATACAGGCTGAGAAGGTTCCAGAACAGAATGTCGTAGAACTCCTACGTAGGGAATATTCCGCCAATCACAGCTCTGTCCCGATAGCAGCTGACAGAAACTAGCACAAGCTTCTAGAAAGTACCACTGCGGCACAAAGAGCCGGTTTCGATTGTACTGCGGGGAATGCATTCGTCCATATTTGTTTCGGGAAGCTTCTTGTAAAGCAGTCATACAGCATCACGTGTAGCCGCAAATATATTAGTGAAAACGACTAAAATAGTCGCTTAAAAACACAGCCAATTTGACTGAATTTACTACAATTACAATGACGATCTTTTCAGCTTGCCTTTTTCCCAATACAATAAGTTGGCGTGTTTACTGTTTTACACAATTTAGTCGAAGAGACGACTTGCTAAATTCGTTTTCGCAATATCACGTGAAAGGACGAATAGAGTTGTAGGCAATGTTTGTGACTTGCGGCTTATGGTGTATTTGTCCTTAAGCTTCCGGTCCGTAATAAATCATATCGTAAACAGTCTGAATATTGTGTCATTGTTTTTTGGTCCTCCACTGAATTTTCTGCATATTTTTATTCTGCCTTCAGAACCAAGCCTTGTACGTTTTATACGGAGGGACCAGTTAATAAAATGGATGTGTAATCCAGGGCCGGGCCTAGGTATTTTGGCACCCTAGGCAAGGGCTTCAGTCAGTGCCCTCCACCATGTCCTACATTACCATTTCCCACCTTACCATTCATATTGCCCCATATACCTGTGCCAGCACATATATTGCCCCCATTTGTACCCTTGGCAATGTCAGCCAATCCCTCAGATTGTCCCCAAATCCCCCAATCTGTACCATCCATCATATTGTTAACCTCAACTGTACCTATGCCAGCAGCAGCCAAAAAAATCCATCATATTGCCCCTGATTTGTACCTGTGCCAGCAGGAGCCAAATATCCATCACATTGCCCCAAACATCTGTATACCTGTGCCAGCAGACACCATATTGCCCCATGTACCTGAACCAACAGCAGCCAATTCCTCATATTGCCTCTTATCTGTACCTGTGCCAGCAACAGCAAAAACCCCACAATATTGCCCCCAAATACAGTATGTACTTGTGACAGAAGGAGCAAAAAACCCATCATATTGTCCCCAAATATGTACCTGTGCCAGCAATAGCCAAAAAATCTTTCATATTGCTCCAAAATATGTATCTGTGCCAGCAGCATATGTATCTGTGCCGGGTCAACCCAGCCAGGCGCCACAGGCAGACTGGCCTGGCAAAGCGGCCAATACGCGAGTGCCATGCGCGGAAACCGCCAGTGCGCATGCGCAAAAAACATTAGTGCGCATGCGCGAAAAAACGCCAGTGCGCATGCGCGAAACAAAGATTGCACACGTCGGCCACATCGGGGACTGGAATAGGGGGTAGGAGAGGCACAGAAGGTGTGTGCCTGGCGCCCCAACCAGCTTTGCGCCCTAGGCACGTGCCTACTCTGCCTACCCCTAGTTCCGGCCCTGGCCAGCAGCAGCCAAAAATCCATCATATTGCCCCATATAATCTGTTTACCTGTGCAAGCAGAAGCCAAGATATTGCCCACAATTATGTACCTGTGCCAGCAGCTGCCAACAGGGAGATGAGGAGTGCTTCTGCCCGCAGTAAGAATCACGGACAAGAAGGGGTTAGAACAGGTGGTTTATAATTGAAAAACTATTAATAGCCATTCAAAAAAGGTTTAGAAAAAATTCCCCTTAAAAGTGCCCCCCCCCATGATTGCGCCCTAGGTGGACGTCTACTCTGCCTACCCCTAGTTCCAGCCTTGGTGTAATCAATCGCATTAGGAAGGGAATGGATAACCCCACGTAGATGAATTGGACGTTCTACGCTAAATGTTTTATTATCAAAATGTGTGAATAGCTTACTTACTAGCTTACTGAGTTCACACCTGTTTTTATGACAAAATCTCACACATGTACCAGGAGAAGACAATTTACGTGCCTGTATGTATTAGGATTGTGGAAGAAAGCTGGAGTACGTGGAATCAAACCTAGGAGCAGCATTCAGTATGAAAGCTGAATTTGTGAATAAACGCGATGTACCCTTTTGTGGAAATAATTAATTACAAAGAGTAACTTGCACTATTTCTAAAAGTGAGCATCTTTTTAAGACAAACTAAATTATTCAGGCAGCAAAGATAGTCACCTGTATCATTTACCTCGCAGCTCACGAGCGCTGAACCAACGGAGAAACTTTATAATTTTAAAGTGGCTTTATTTGTGCACACAAATACATTATACAGCAGTGGGATAAGGTGCCAACTAACGCGTTTCGTGCCGTGTACTGGCACTTCTTCAGGGAGTTGCAAGGTAAAATGCAGCTGTTCTGGAACAATTTATAATGAGGTGCAGGGAGTTGCAAGGAGAAATGCAGTTGATGTGGAGCAGTTTATGATCAGGTGCAGGGAGTTGCAAGGTAAAATGCAGCTGTTGTGGAACAGTTTATGATCAGGTGCATGGAGTTGCAAGGTAAAATGCAGCGGTTGTGGAGCAGTTTATGATCAGGTGCAGGGAGTTGCAAGGGAAATGCAGCTGTTGTGTAACAATTTATGATCAGGTGCAAGGAGTTGCAAGGGGAAATGCAGCTGTTGTGTAACAATTTATGATCAGGTGCAGGGAGTTGCAAGGGAAATGCAGCTGTTGTGTAACAATATGATCAGGTGCAAGGAGTTGCAAGGGGAAATGCAGCTGTTGTGTAACAATTTATGATTAGGTTCAGGGAGTTGCAATGGGAAATGCAGCTGTTGTGGAACAATTTATAGGGAGGTGGAAGGGGGAATGCAGCTGTTATGGAACAATTTATAGGGAAGTGTAGGGAGTTGCAAGGGGAAATGCAGCTGTTATGGAACAATTTATAGGGAGGTGCAGGGAGTTACAAGGGGAAATACAGCTGTTATGGAACATTTTATAGGGAGGTGTAGGGAGTTGCACGGAGAAATGCAGCTGTTATGGAACAATTTATAGGGAGGTGCAGGGAGTTGCAAGGAGAAATGCAGCTGTTATAGAACAATTTATAGGGAGGTGCAGGGAGTTGCAAGGGGAAATGTAGCTGTTATGGAACAATTTATAGGGAGGTGCAGGGAGTTGCAAGGGGAAATGCAGCTGCTATGGAACAATTTATAGGGAAGTACAGGGAGTTGCAAGGGAATAAATGCAGCTGTTCTGGGATAATTTATGATCAGGTGCAGGGAGTTACAAGGGGAAATACAGCTGTTATGGAACAATTTTTAGGGAGGTGCAGGGAGTTGCAAGGGAATAAATGCAGCTGTTCTGGGATAATTTATGATCAGGTGCAGGAAGTTGCAAGGGGAAATGCAGCTGTTATGGAACAATTTATAGGAAGGTACAGGGAGTTGCAAGGGGAAATGCAGCTGTTATGGAACGATTTATAGGGAGGTGCAGGGAGTTGCAAGGGAATAAATGCAGCTGTTCTGGGATAATTTATGATTAGGTGCAGGGAGTTGCATGGGGAAATGCAGCTGTTATGGAACAATTTATAGGGAGGTGCAGGGAGTTGCAAGGGAATAAATGCAGCTGATGGAATTGTATAACATATCATCAACAGATACAGGGAGTTACAAAGGAAAACCCAAAAATTCGTTGATTGCTGTTTGTATACTGTGTAGAAAATGACTATGGTACTTACACTAACTGCTCATACACATTGCCCCCAGAAAAGAATAAAATACATTTAGCAGCAGATTATGTATTATTTATACAGAAGTTTGCTTTTCTTTCTGTTCCACAATTATTACAGGGCAAGAGAAAGGAACAAGCAGTGAAGGGAGGGGGAGGAAAACAAACAGGGCAGAAAGGGGGTTAACTCTTTGACCGCCTTAATTGGGCTTACATGAACAAGGTGTTAGATCTGATGGGTTTTGGGGGTCCCTTCTGGAATGCAATCTCGGCTCTTTACTCTAATCCCACAGCAGCAGTTAAAATAGAGGGATACCTCTCCTCTATCATTCCGATTTCCAATGGCACACGCCAAGGATGCCCTCTTTCTCCCCTTATCTATGCACTCTCAATTGAACCCCTGGCTACTGCAGTTAGAAATTCTCCGAATATACATGGCATCGCTCACCGAGGAAAGACTTACAAAATATCCTTATTCGCTGATGATGTCCTACTCAATATTAACGTCCTTTGACGTCTCTACCGAATTTACACGCTTTATTAGACACCTTCAGTAAGCTCTCCAATCACAAGATTAATCAGGATAAATCTGAGGCTCTCCCAGTAAATATACCTCACTCCCAAGCCAAACTCCTACAATTAAATTTTAACTATAAATGGAAATCTGATTATATTAAGTACTTAGGTGTCAGGATCACTCCCACTTATGCAACGCTGTACAAGGAAAATTACACCCCCCTTCTCTCCCAGCTCTATAGTGATCTGGAAAAGTGGACCTCCCATACGCTTTCCTGGTTTGGTAGGATGACCACGATCAAAATGGTTTCCCTCCCTAGACTACTTTACCACTTCGAAACGCTCCCTATTCGTATACCTAACAAGGTCATGAAGGTTCTGCAGGCTAGACTTACTAGATTCATTTGGGCCTCCAAGTCGCATAGGCTAGCTCGTAAGGTATTAATGACCCCAATTAAATGGGGGGGCCTGGGTGCTCCTGATATTCTTAAATATTTCCTGGCAGCACAACTGCGACAAGCAGTAGCCTGGTCTGACAAATCACATTGTGGTAAATGGGTCACGATTGAAAATGATGCAATGTTTCCGTATACAGTTGCCTTTTTATTGTGGGATATTAACAAATTGATTCCCTTGAAAGACATTAAGCTGAACTCTGTGCAACTGACTTTGGCCATATGGAACTATTCCAAATCACGTTACAATATTGTTAAAGGCCCTCACAGAATGGCCCCTATCTTCGGTAACCCGGACTTTGTCCCAGGCCTGTCCGCCTCATTTGCCCAACCCTGGTTGAGAAATGATCTAACGCAGGTGAGGGATTTCTATAACTCGTTGACTCGTAACCTTCACACCTTCCAAGAGCTACAAGCTAAACATGGTGACTTACCCAATGCAATTTTTTATCAATACCTGCAGATCCGGCATTATGTCTTGAAGATGATTGGTCCCCAATTACTTCAAAACCAGACCCCACTGGACATTATTATGGCCACTAGATCCCACAGAAAAGGTCTAATTTCGGATATTTATGGAATCCTCACGATGGACACTGAACTCTCATTTGTGAAACACAGATATATGCTGTTATGGGAACAGACCTTGGGAGAAGAGCTCTCCTTACATGACTGGACTACAATATGGGAAAACCTCAGGAAGGCTTCGGCATGTGTGACACATAAAGAGGTTAACTATAAAATCCTCACACATTGGTATATGACACCCGCCAAACTGCACTCTATATATCCAACTACGTCAGCATCATGTTGGAGACTCTGTGGTGTAGAAGGCACATTGTACCACATATTCTGGATTTGCCCTATCTTGGTGGATTATTGGAAGGGAGTTTTAGCATTACTAGAACCTCTACTGGGACGTTCCCTGCATTTAGACCCGCAAACATTCCTCTTAGGGAAACCATTTCCCAGATTAAAGAAACATGTACAGAAACTGGCCAACCTTATATTAACCGCAGCCAAACGTCTTTTAGCTCGAAACTGGAAGTCTCCGAGAGCTCCTTCGGACAACGAACTCAAAACAGCCATCCAGGATGTGAGACGGATGGAGTATTTGGCAGCTCTACATCGATCCCAGTTAATGCTCTTTGATAAAGTATGCAATCAGAGCAGATATCAGCAGCACACCGTAGATATGAACAAACGTGTATTTTATTGCATCAAATCATTTTAAACAGGGCCCTGTTTAAAATGATTTGATGCAATAAAATACACGTTTGTTCATATCTACGGTGTGCTGCTGATATCTGCTCTGATTGGATAATTTGGCCCGTAACAGGCGTGGGTCCTTCAGTACAGCACCTGGTACCGCAAAGGTATGTGTTCAAGGTTTTAAGCTCTCTACCTCGGTTTCTGCTTTGATAAAGTATGGTCACAATGGGACTTGATACACACTATCTCTGCCTGACTTCCATCCCACCTGCAGATGTCCACTCCCTCAGGGACACTATCACTCTTGAGAATATATACCCCCTCTTCCTTTTATGTATGCATATGGTCCTCTCTTCTGATTCCCCCGGGCTCAAATGGTTTATGGTTTAATTATTTTTCTTGTTTTCTATTATTTTTGAATACTGCTCTAGTCTACGGTGCTCGACTCATATCCATCCTTAATGCCTGTTTACATGCTACAAGGTATGCACCCACGGGCGTTACACCATAGGATTTTCTTACACAACTGTGTATGCCTTGTTGTTAGGTCACCTAATCTAATGTGAAAAGATGAGTCTGAAATGTGATAATATGCAATGCTTTGTTAAAACTTCAAATAAATAAAGAGTTATAAAAAAAAAGTAAGGGGGTTAAATAAATAGGACAGAGAGGGAGAGAAAGGAGCAGGGAAGGGAAAACCAGCAGTAAGGGTTAACAGAAGTCTGCAGGGAAGGACTGAGAGTGACGTCACAGACACACCCACTTCTCCCTCATTGGCTCCTGCTCGATAGCTTATACAGAAAGAGCTACAGGGCTGCAGCTCAGATACTGAAGAGTCTGAGACAAGAAGTTGCAAAGGGGGAGGGCTGAGAACAGTTTTCAAGCTAATACAGATGTTTTTTGATGGAAAAGGTATTAAAATAAAAACACTTTCTTCTATTTTACATTATTTGAAATGGTTAGATGCATTGTGAAAATTGATGCTATATGTCCCCATTAAAAAAAAGTATTTTTTTTCTCCATTCAACTAACAGGTGTCTTTACCTTTTCTCACCACTTGGTGCCAGTATTGTGTTCTTTATGAGTGTTCTTTTAAGCATGTGTGTATAACAATTTCCAGGAAAAAGAAACTTTGTTTTTACAATGAAACAATAAAGAAACAATAAAACCATGTTACTTACAAATTTGGGAATTATTCACATCATATTCAGATAGATACTACGTATAAATTCCTGCAAAACGAAGAGACACAAAGTATATATTGTTTATCATGGAAAATCAAAACCTCAAGTTAAGAAACAATTAAGATGTAGTTGTCCATTTAATCTGTTAGGGGTGACACAATTCAATTGATAGATCCAAAAAGCATCACATTTCAATAACATTTTATCCATATCAATGGAATGGAATGGATCATGTCTGGCTTCCCACCAGTGTTTTGCTACTGACTGTTGGGCAATGTCCTGTTTATCTGAATCAATCCTGCCCTAATGCTTGCTCTGAGCATATTAATCCTTTCTTTCAACTGTCTAACAGTTTTGCCATAGTAAATGCACGGCATTTAATGCACGGGCATTTAATGATGTATACCACCATTGTGGATGTGCATGTCAACCTATGCTTTATCTCATATTTTTTACCCATCCTTGGGTGTAGAAGAAATATAGAATAAGAGCCTCAATCAGTTGAAAAAATAGTTATACATAGCCTGCAGGTTAGAAGAGATATATATGCCAAAACCCAAGAAAAATAGAGAAAGGGAATGTTGAGGTGTCTTAGTAGGTGGACACACCATCCTCCCTCTCTAATGCTAACCAGTTCAGACAAGCATAATAATACAGTGTAAATAAGTTACTGGCGTAACACTAAAACTTCACCTTTAATTCAAACAATTAAAAGCTAGTACACACAGCACTGGGCCATGCCCACACAACACACCAAACACAATCTAAATAGATTCACTACTCCACAAACCATGGATAGTGCTGGACCGTCGCCATAAAAACATCTATTAAAAACTAATGCCAAAAGGTGGAAGGTGAGGGATTCATCAAGCAAAAAATTGTATACATCTCGATGGTTGTGTGCAAATAAATTTTGCACAAATTGTTAGGGATAATCCATGTAAGTATCCCATAACCTTTTAACCAGTAAGCCCCCCCTTTCCCCTGTGCCTGTCTATGTGGGGAGTGGATAGGGGCTATATCCCCCACTGTCCACCTATGCTGCCCTACACGTTTCGCTGTTACCAGCTTCTTCAGGGGCATAGGTACTGACTGTGTGGCCAGGACTGTCTTAAATAGACTTCCATCGGCATCCCTCATGGCTGCGCTGTAAGATGACGACGATGTGTTGTGTGGGCATGGCCCAGTGCTCTGTGTACTAGTTTTTAATTGTTTGAATGAAAGGTGAAGTTTTAGTGTTACGCCAGTAACTTATTTACACTGTATAATTATCCTTGCCTGAACTGGTTAGCATTAGAGAGGGAGGAGGGTGTGTCCACCAACTAAGACACCTCAACATTCCCTTTCTCTATTTTTCTAATTTATACATGGAAATGCCACTGCGCCATCCTTCTATTAGTTTTGGGGTATTTATACATGAAATTGCCACTGCGCCATCCTTCTATTAGTTTTGGGTTATTTATACATAGAATTGCGACTGTGCCATCCTTCTATTAGTTTTGGGGTAGTTATACATGGAAATGCCACTACACCATCCTTCTATACATTTTGGGGTATTTATACATGGAATTGCCACCACACCATCATTCTATTAGTTTTGGGGTATTTATACATGGAATTGCGACTGTGCCATCCTTCTATTAGTTTTGGTATATTTATACATGGAAATGCCACCGCGCCATCCTTCTATTAGTTTTGGGGTATTTATACATGGAATTGCCACTGCGTCATTTTTCTATTCGTTTTGGCGTATTTATACATGGAATTGCCACTGCGCCATCCTTCTATTAGTTTTGGGTTATTTATACATGGAATTGCATCTGTGTCATCCTTCTATTAGTTTTGGGGTGTTTATACATGGAAATGCCACAGCGCCATCCATTGGGGGGGAGGCAGTTGAAAATTTCCCACCAGGGCCCCTAGGTGTCTAGTTACGCCACTGTCACGTTCAATAGACATTACTGCATCAATTGTTTCATTAATCAAATTTTCAGGATAACCTCTCTCCAAAAATGTTTTGCCCATCTTCCATAAATCTTTCTTTTTCTGCTCAGGTACTGGAACAAGGTAGAGCAAGTGCACACCCACGGCAACCTCCTGAAGATAACAGCCTGGTGCTCAGTAATAGAGGATACGGCAACCTCCAATTGAGTCAAGGAACAAAGATACCGGCACACAAGGCTTGCTTGCAGGGAAACCCTTACTTTAATTACACTGTAATAAATGTTGTAAATCAGCAATCCGGAAGGCTAAGAAAAGAAATGAAGAGTTAATTGCGGTGGAGGTGAAAACTAACCCTAAAAAGTTTTTTAAATATATAAATAGTAAAAAGATGCAGGTTGAGAGTGTTGCTCCATTAAATAATGGTACCAGTATGGTTGTAACAGATACAGATAAGGCAAATGTGTTAAATCAGTTCTTTTCTTCAGTGTATACAATAGAGGAGTCTGGGTTCACAGGCTCACTTAATAACTGCACGAATGGTTCAGCTCAATCTAGTCAGTGGCTGACTCAGGATATGATTCAAAAAGCTTTAATACAAATTAATGTAAACAAGGCTCCAGGGCCTGATGGCATACACCCCCGGGTTCTAAGAGAGCTTAGTTCAGTTTTAGACCAGCCCTTATTTCTGATTTTCTCAGATTCACTGTCATCTGGTATGGTGCCTATGGATTGGAGAAAAGCTGATGTTATTCCAATATTTAAAAAGGGATTACGATCTCAGCCTGGCAATTATAGGCCAGCAAGCTTGACATCTGTGGTGGGCAAATTATTTGAAGGCTTGTTAAGGGATCACATTCAAAATTTTGTCCTAATGAATGGCATTATGAGCAACAATCAGCATGGCTTTATGAAGGATAGGTCATGTCAGACGAATTTGATTGCATTTTATGATGTGGTAAGTAAGATTCTGGTGGGGGGGGCAGTAGATGTGATCTATTTGGATTTTGCCAAAGCGTTTGATACTGTGCCCCACAAACGACTGCTTTCTAAACTAAGGTCTGTTGGGCTTAATGAAGTCGTTTGCACGTGGATAGGAAACTGGCTACAGGATCGGGTACAGAGGGTGGTTGTTAAAGAGGACCTGTCACCCAGACACAAAAATCCGTATACTAAAAGTCCTTTTCAAATTAAACATGAAATCCAATTTCTATTTTTTATTAAAGCATTCATAGCTGTGGTAAGCTCATTTAAACATCTCAGCTGTCAATCAAATATTGTCTGCCCCTCCTCTATGCCAGTGGCATAGAGGCGGGGCAGACAATTACTTTCACTTTCCATTCAGCACTTCCTACATGTCACTGCTCTCCCCACATTCCCCCATTCTCTTTACCGTTTAATTGTGTAGCCAGGGCAAGGAAATGGACATCAGGTTCCCCATTCTGGTGCACAAACAAGATTCTGAGATGATGCAAGGCTTGTCTGAATAACAGTGTCCACAATATGGCTCCTGCCTGCTCGTTATAATTATGAATCCCCAGACTGAAGGAAACAAGATTCAAATAATTTATATAGTGTAATTTAAGTTCATTTTGCTTGACTAATGTGATAAAATAGGATTTGGAATTTTTTTTTTGGTGATGGGTCCCCTTTAATGGGACATTCTACTTAGAGTAAGGTTCTTAGTGGGGTCCCCCAGGGCTCAGTATTGGGTCCACTTTTATTTAACTTGTTCATTAATGACTTAGGGGAGGGTGTTGTAAGTAATGTATCAGTGTTTGCAGATGACACAAAATTATCCAGCCCAATTAATTCCATCCAGGATGTGGCATCCTTGCAACAGGATCTTGACAAACTGGCAATCTGGGCAGCTAAGTGGCAAATGAGATTCAATGTTGATAAATGTAAAGTCATGCACCTGGGATGTAAAAATATCCAAGCCACTTATACCCTTAATGGGACTGCACTAGGCAAATCCATTATGGAAAAGGACCTTGGAGTCCTTGTAGATGATAAACTTGGCTGTAGCAAGCAATGCCAGTCAGCAGCATCAAGGGCAAATAAGGTCTTGAGCTGTATTAAAAGGGGCATAGAGTCAAGGGAGGAGGGGGTCATTCTTCCACTGTATAGAGCACTTGTAAGGCCCCATCTAGAATATGCCGTACAGTTTTGGTCTCCATCACTCAAACAGGACATTATTGTATTAGAGAGGGTACAGAGAAGGGCAACTAAGCTGGTAAAAGGTATTGAAAATCTTAGCTATGAGGAAAGACTGGCCAAATTGGAGATGTTCACGCTGGAGAAGAGGCGCTTAAGGGGTGATATGATGACTATGTATAAATATATAAGGGGATCATATAACAATCTCTCTAATGCTTTATTTACCAGTAGGTCTTTCCAGCTGACACGAGGTCACCCATTCCGATTAGAAGAAAAGAGGTTCCGCCTAAATATTCGGAAGGGGTTTTTTACAGTGAGAGTTGTGAAGATGTGGAATTCTCTCCCTGAATCAGTTGTACAGGCTGATACATTAGATAGCTTTAAGAAGGGGTTGGATGGCTTTTTAGCAAGTAAGGGAATACAGGGTTATGGGAAATAGCTCATAGTCCAAGTTGATCCAGGGACTAGTCCGATTGCCATTTTAGAGTCAGGAAGGAATTTTTCCCGATCTAAGGCAAATTTGTGAGGCTTCAGATGGGTTTTTTGCCTTCCTCTGGATCAACTGACAGATAGGTAGTTAATAAAAAAAAAAAAAAAAAGGTTGAACTCGATGGACATGTGTCTTTTTTCAACCTTACTTACTATGTTACTATGTTACTATGTATGTGCAATGTTTCGGGGACACCCCCTTTCTCAAGTACTGTCTATCCTGACAACCCTCATCATTTGAGATTTAGGTAAGTAAGTTAAGAAGATGTTTGGGATTGATGGCCTTTTTTAATGTAGCAGGGTATTCCAATCAGTGGCTTTAGTTTAGACACATGTATGTAAGTCCCCATTATGTTTGTATATTGAATCCAGAAAGCTAATCTGTTGAGAGTTGTAGTACAACGTAAGCTTTATCGGTGTGTCCAATCTATTGAGGCTGTCCACATACCCTTCAATTTTGTCTGTTGTACCTGTCTATATTAAAAAAAAGATAATCTATGAAGCACCTGTAGAAGCTCCCATGTTTTTTAAATAATTCATGACCATAGATATGTTCATTTTCAAAATTACACATGAAACATTAGCATAAACAGGTGCTGTTCTTGAACCAATAGTGGTTCCTGTCTGCTGTATGTAGAACTTTGTTTCAAATTTGAAATAATTTTTACGGGGTACAAAGTCTAGCAATTGCAAGATATATTCTGCAGGTGGCCCATTATATGCAGGATTATGTGTGATCAATTTGCTTACTGACTCTATACCAGCAGTGTGTGGTGTGCAATTGTACAAGCTTTGTATATCCATTGTGACTAATATCACGATTTAGTTGGCAATCTGATACTTCCCACCACATTCAAAAAGTCAGTTGTGTATTTTAAATAACTACTAGTAGAGGTTATAGATGGTTGTAATAAAACATCCAAATATTGAGCAACCTTTTTATTAAGACACCCGGTGGATGATATAATTGGTCTCCTTGGGGGCCTTTCTGGGTTCTTATGTATTTTTTGTAAAGTACTGTATATATGACAGGGAGTGTTGTATTCTCAGGTATTACATATTTACCAATTTCCTTTGATAACCAACCTTGTGATACCCCTGAATTGATTAAAGCCTTAAGTTCCCCTTTAAATTTGTCAGTGAGGTCATAGGTAAGTTTACCATAATTGTTGGTTTCTGATAATTGGGATAATATTTCTGTTTTAATATAGTTATAGTCCATAATTACCAATGTTCCTCCCTTATCTGCATTCTTAATAATAATAATAATAATAATAATAATAATAATAATAATAATAATAATGTCTTTATTGGTTTTTAAAGTTTTTATTGCCTCCTTTTCTGCCGGGGTAAAGTTGCCCCTCCATTTATGTGTATTGTGAATCTCTGCCAGCATATTATTGTTTAGTAATCGGTGAAAGATCCTAATTGAGGAATTATTACCAGGCCCAGCCAGGGCCGCGCTGCGCCGCACAGGCGCCCAAGGCAAGCCGGCAGACGCGTCGCCAGCTTAGCCCAAATGCGCATGCGCAAGGTGGCGCTCGCGTGCGCATGCGCAAGAAAATCGGTCGTTTTTACTTCTCTTGCGCTTCTGCGCATGCGCGAATTGGCGCGACTGTGCGCATGCGCAGATTGCAGAGAAATACATTCGGGCGCATGCGCAGGAGTGCAAGAAGAAGTAAAGATCACAAAGAGTCGGGCACCGGACTGAGGGTAGGCGACAGAGGAGGTGCGTGCCTGGCGCCCCCCCAGCTTTGCGCCCTAGGCACGTGCCTACTCTGCCTACCCCTAGTTCCGGCCCTGGGCCCAGCCGCTTCATGTGTGTCCCCAGTTCGCTGGCACTTGTGCCCGGGCGGAGGAGGGGGGTAATGGGGGCAGAAAACTGGCCCTGATTATTACTCTGGGATCATATGTGCTTTTGGGCTTAAAGGAGAGTCCAACCATTTTCAAAAAAAAAACCCTACCCCCCACTCCACGTAGACCCCCCCTCCCTCCTCCACCCCCAGCATAGCTTCCCCCCGGGGAAATGCCCCTAACTTTAAACATACTCCTCGGCGCAGAGTCAGGCATCGGAGTTCCACACAGCCATCTTCCGGGTCACCCCTAACGGATTAAATGGACAGCTACATCTTAATTGTTTCTTAACTTGAGGTTTTGATTTTCCATGATAAACAATAAAGTATATACTTTGTGTCTCTTCATCTTGCAGGAATGTACGTAGTATCTATCTGAATATGATGTGAATAATTTCCGAAATCTGTAAGTAACATGGTTTTAGTGTTTCTTTGTTGTTTTATTTTTTTCCTGGAAATTGGTATACACACATTCTTAAAAGAACACTTATAAAGAACACAATACTGACACCAAGTGGTAAAAAAAGGCACCTGTTATTTGAATGGAGAAAAAAAAACTTTCTTGAATTGATGGACTGTATATGGACTGATGATTTCATGTTGGCACCAAAATTCACTGGTGGGGGTGGGTATTTAAGTTGTAACACTGAAAATGCACAATATCCTTGAAAAAGGTCCCCAAGTGGGACTGAAATGTAAGATGCTGTAACAATAAAATAAGCATTCGTTCATTATCTAAGGAGTGTGCTGATCCTTCATCTTTGTATATAACAGTTTGTTTTGCATTATTTCCTTGTATTTTGCACATCTAGGATCAATTAGTCAAAAATGTCTTTTGGTGCCTCCTCCCTTTCTTTGATCCTTTCAGGACTACTCCATTCCGAAAATTGATATTGGATAACCTTCTCCTGCTTAAAGTGGTACTGACACTTAAAAAATACTTTTTAAAATATGAATGTACATTAAAAGTTACATATAGGTCATACTGAATGTTTTTTGCTGAGAGATTTGTTTTTAGAATTAATTGTTAGTTGCAGTTTATAAACATGAAACCTGAAGCCTGTTAGTTAAAGTTTCTAATGCTAACAGACTCCTGCTGCACAAATATGGCATCCGCCTCATAGATAAACACAGGGAGTCCGACAGTTAATGTTAAAGCATTGGGCAAATACTTTATGGCAAAATTACAAGTAGCATGTTAATTCAATTTTATGGTAGCTGTAAAAAATAATGTTTTGCACTGTTTTCCTTTGTAGGGGACTGGTAAATTAGTCTCCCAGTATTATTTAGCAGGCAGTCCCCTAGGTTTATATACGCCTAACTGGGTCCAATAATACAATTAGGAGGGGGACCTGTTTCCTTATCCTGCTTAAAGGAAAACTATACCTCCCGAACAATGTAGGTCTCTATAAAAAGATATTGCATAAAACAGCTCATGTTTAAAACCCTGCTTCATGTAAATAAACCATTTTTATAATAATACACTTTTTTTAGTAGTATATGCCATTGGGTCACCTATATAGAAAATTGCCATTTTACAATTTTACATTTGATGAAGACACTCACTTATGATGGGTAAGTTCTAAGAAGACATTCTGTCATTTGCCAGAATACATAGATTGGCAGTCCACGAATGTCTAAGACCCCCAGAGGTGTTTCGTAACAGACAACCCAAGGCAAGTGATTGGAAATCTTAAAGGTTTATCAAATAATACAGAAATGTTGCATATAATAATACAGACACAAACTATTCTGTGTAAAAGCTAAGGCCTACAGGACAAAAGATGACCAGTTTCAGTTATCCTTATCTCTACCCTGCAGGCCATGATGTAAACGCTGACCACATAGAACATTTTGGGTGTATTAGCTTCTTCAATCTACAGGATACTTACAAGTCATTTTGTGCATCTTATGTTATTTCAAATGTCAACTAAATTTCAAACAAGTAGCCTATAAAAAGCCATGATTTGCAAAGCCACATTTGAAGCCTTCTGTGATACATTTCATTCTGTGTGGCTGAACGCTTCTCAAAACTCTGTATTTTTGACATAAAAATAAAAGCATCTGTTTATGCTGAAAGCCTTATCAATGAGTCTTGCTGTAAGAGATACGGTTTGGGTAAGTAAAACTGCCTACATCTTCCACTCACCACAGATTTTAGTCTGCTTTGTCACTTCTTTTTGACTTTGCAAAAAATGGATTACCGGTAGGTTTTAAAGGGACTTAATCACAAGGGCATTACAATGGCATTGTTACAGGGTACCTTTAACATTGACAAACTAAATACAAAAAAGTTACATAGAAAATAACATAAGCATAAAGCTCACCTACCTGGTATTTTTTCTGTTTCTCAGTGTGAAAAAACTGAGCAGAGACGCATCAGGGAATCAGGTCTTCAGCTGTATTAAAAGGTGCATAGATTCATAGGAGGAGGGGGTTATTCTTTCACTTTACAGAGCACATGTAAGGCCCCATGTAGAATATGGTGTACAGTTTTGGTCTCCATCACTCAAGCGGGATATTATTGAATTGGAGTGGGTCCATAGAAGGGCAACTAAGCTGGTAAAAGTTATGGAAAATGTCGGCTATGAGAAAACACTGTCAAAACTGCCATCAGCCTCCTCCTCTGCTGCCTTTCTTTCTGACTTTGACACTTGGCTTTCTTTCTTCCTCTGCACTGACAGCCCTGCAATCATTCTTGGGGATTTCAACTTCCACATTGATGATGCTTCACAACCCTGGCCCTCTCGTTTTCTCCGCCTAACCTCCTCCTTTGAGCTCCAGCAGTGGACAAACACCCTTACTCATAACGATGGCCACTTTCTGGATCTAGTGTTTACTAAAAAACTCTCTCTCTCTCGTTTCAACAGTGAACCCTTCCCCCTTTCCGATCACAATTTGGTTACATTTTCCATCTCTCACTCTCCATGCCCACCTGCTTCTTCCCCCACAGTCTTAGTCCGTGATACACGTGACATTGACCTTCCAGCCTTAGCTCAGTCTTCCAGTCTCATTTCCCTTAAGGAAACGTCTGATCCTGATATCCTGGTAAATGAGTATAATCACATTCTATCCTCAACCATTGGCTCATTTGCCCCTTTACAAGCTAAGCGTTCACGTGCTCTGAACCCACGACCCTGGCTGAATTCACAAACCAGATACTTACACTCCTGTACGAGATCTGCTGAACGTATGTGGAAAAAATCCCGTACGCAAGCAGACTTTATTCACTATAAATTTCTATTGTCCTGCCTCAATTCTGCCTTGTCAAAAGCCAAACAAGAATACTACAGTACCCTTATAAACAATCACAAATCCAACCCACGACACCTGTTTTCTCTATTCAATACTCTTCTCCATCCCTCATCAACAATATCAGTCAACCAGACACACTCTCCTCAGGACTTTGCTGATTTCTTTAAAGACAAAGTAGAGTCCATCCGCAATCAGATCCCTACCTCTACTAATGTAAACCAGTTCCTCCTTCCTTAGCCCCCTTCTGCATGTCTTAATTCCTTCCCTCCAGTAACAATGTCTGAAGTCTCCAAGCTTCTTTTGTCCTCCCCACTCACAACTTGCCCCCTTGACCCTATGCCCTCTTCTCTGCTCAAACACTGTGTTGCAGAGCTTACCCCACTACTTACTCACATCTTCAATTCTTCTCTAGCTTCTGGAACCTTCCCTTCTCCTTTCAAACAGGCCTGTGTAAAGCCTATTCTTAAAAAGGCCACGCTTGACCCAGCCTGTCTATCAAATTACCGTCCTGTCTCCCTTTTACAACTTGCCTCTAAACTCCTAGAGCGTATTGTGTTCTCCCGTATTACTAACTTTCTACACACCCATGATCTGTTGGACCCTCTGCAATCTGGTTTCTGGCCTGGTCACTCTACTGAGACTGCTTTGTGCAGAATTACAAATGATCTTCAGGTTGCCAAAGGTCACTTCTCCATCCTTCTCCTCCTTGACCTATCATCTGCATTTGATACAGTTGTTCACTCTCTCCTGATGCAGATTTTCTATTCACTTGGCATCAGTAACCAGGCTGCATCTTGGCTCTCTTCTTACCTTTCTAACCGATCATTCACTGTCTCCTATGATAACAAAACCTCATCTCCAGTTCCACTTAATGTGGGGGTGCCACAAGGCTCCGTACTTGGTCCGCTGTTGTTCTCCCTGTACACTCTGTCTTTGGGAGATCTCATCCATTCATTTGGCTTTAATTATCATCTGTATGCTGATGATACCCAAATATATTCATCCACCCCTTCATTAACAGCTGAAGCAGAGGCTCAGATCTCTAACTGCCTCCTGGCTATCTCAAATTGGATGAACCAGCGCCACCTCAAACTCAACCTAACAAAAACTGAACTTATCATCTTTCCACCTAAGCCTGGTCCAACTCCCCTATTTACTATCTCTATTGATGGCATACTCATTAATCCTGTCAACTCAGCTCGCTGTCTGGGGGTAATCTTTGACTCCTCTCTCTCCTTCTCTGATCATATTAACACCACTGTCAAAACCTGTCACTTTTTCTTACGCAATATTGCCAAAATCCGTCACTTTCTTTCACCTGATACATCCAAGATGTTCATGCATGCTCTCATCCTATCCAGACTAGATTATTGTAACATTCTACTAACAGGCCTCCCTAACTCCCATCTCTCCCCTCTACAGTCTGTATTAAACACTGCTGCAAGAATTATCCTCCTCTCATCCAAAAGGGTACAGGCCCCTCCACTGCTGAAGTCCTTATCATGGCTTCCTATAAAACAAAGAATAACTTATAAACTCCTCCTCATAAGCTTCAAATCCCTTCATTCATCTGCACCTAACTACATCTCATCTCTTGTCTCTCTATATGTTCCTGCCCGAAACCTCAGCTCCTCTCAGAGCAACCGCTTGGTTGTACCCCCCACTACTACTGCTGTTTCCCGTATCAAACCCTTCTCTCTTGCGACTCCTTATATTTGGAATGCCATTCCTGAATCTCTCAGGAGAGAATCCTTCTTCAATGTTTTTAAAACAAAACTCAAAGACTACCTCTGAGAGCACCTGGATAACACCTGAACTGGAACTTATATAACAGTGTAACAAACTGTAACCCACAGCACCTTAATACCCCTATGAATTGTGTCTGTATGTTACCCTCCCATTAAGACTGTAAGCCCTACGGGGTAGGGTCCTCTAGCCTTTTGTTTCCTTGACACTGAGCATTTAATCTGCATTGTAATTATATTTTATATTTATGTGAATTGTATTCTAATAATGCACTTATTGTTACTTTTTATTCCAATGACCCCTTGTTTGTTACTACTAATTTATTGTTTTGCTGTACAGTGCTTTTCCCTCAATGAGCGCTTTACAAATAAAAATATACATACAAAGTTGTTGTTGTTTATTTTGGAGAAGAAGTGCTTAAGGGGTGATATGATAGCTATGTATAAATATATAAGGGGATCATATAATAACCTCTCTAATGCTTTATTTACCAGTAGGACTTTCCAGCTGACATGAGGGCACCAATTACAAGAAAGGAGGTTCTGTCGATATATTCAGAAAGGATTTTTTACAGTGAAAACTGTGAAGATGTGGAATTCTCTCATTGAATCAGTTGTACTGGTTGATACATTAAATAGTTTTAAGAAGGGTTTGGGTAGCTTTTTTTAGCAAGTAAGGTAATACATTGTTATGGAAGATAGCTCACAGTACAAGTTATCCAGGGTGTGGTCTGATCTTGTAGTCAGGAAGGAATTCTCCCCCCCCCCTCTGAGACAAAATGGGGAGGCTTCAGAAAGGGTTTAGTAGTTAGGCAGGTTATACAGAGATATAAAAGGTTGAACTTGATGGGCCTGTGTCTTTTTCAACCTAACTTACTATGTTACTTTGAGTTTAATAGGTGTGTGTATACATTTCACCCTTAAAGGGGTTGTTCACCTTTAAAATACCTTTTAGTATGATGTAGAGAGACAATTTGAAGTTGGTTTCCATTTGTTATTATTTGTGGGTTTTGAGTTATTTAGTTTTTTATTCAGCAGCTCTCCAGTTTGCAAGTTCAACAATGTGGTTGCTAGGGTGCAAATTACCATAGCAACCATGCACCTATTTCAATAAGAGAAAGGGATATAAATAGAAGAAGGCCTGAATAGAAAGATGAGTAATAAAACATATCAATAACAATAAATGTGTTGTCTTACAAAGCATCTGTGAGCATCAATGACCCCAATTTGAAACCTGGAAATGGCAAATAATTAAAAAACTATACAAAATAAATAATGAAGACCAATTAAAAAGTTGCTTAGAATTGAAAGCACTATAACATGCTAAAAGTTAACTTAAAGATGAACCACCCCTTTAAGGTTTTGCTAGGAACCCTGTTTCTTCACAGGACAATAGCTATAAATCGAATCTAGTTTATATCCGAGCTGCTCTGTTCCAGCAAGAATCAGTCAGTGCTAGAAAAGCAAAAGATTTGTAAGGAAATAGGAAAGCTAAGGCATGCTCCTGTTGAGCCTGGATTCTAGAACAGTTTTTAAAATACCCTTTTAAAAGACAGAGGGGGTATGCAATCGCATTTCTACTGTCCTGAACATCTAGAGCAACCAATCAGCATTTACTGGTGACTTGATAAAATGCAGACATCTTTTTTGGTTACTATGGATTACTGCATGGATTAATGCAGGACTGGAATGCTAATCTGTGGATTGCCAGAGGGGCTGCTGTAAAATGCCATAGAAAGTGATAGTAATTTTTTTGCCAGCTATGGATTCGCAATGAAATTCCGCATTTTGCCATCTGCAATTTTTTTATGAAACTGTGGCAAAAAAATGGCCTGGAAAAGGTTGGCGCAACAAAAAAGTTGCCAAGACAAAAATGTCACAGAGACGAAAAAGTCGCCAGAAGAAAAAATGCCCATTGACTTTAATGCATTTAGACCAAAAAGTTTCCACAAGAAAAGACTGCCATTGATTTTAATGCATTTGGAGCAAGAAAAACTGTCGCACACAAAAAATCTTTGACACCGATTGACTTCAATGCTTTCTCTGAATTTTTCTGCAGTTTTCAATTTGTTGGCGAAGCAAAATGGGACAGATTCGCTCATCACTAGCCATAAACACTTACTATTTACTGGCCTAGTAGGAGCTGGTTTGGCCTTTATAATGCCAGGGCCTGCTTTTAATCCCAGTCCGGACCTTTTGTGTCACAGAAAATAAAAAATACTTTGCAACCTTAAAGTGTTAAGTATCTAAATCAAATGGTAAAATTTCCAATTAATTTAATATCCAGATTGTTCCACGACAATATGTGGAAAAATTCCAAGGAAATGAATACTTATTCAAGGCACTGTATTTTATACATGGTTTATTATATTGTGCCTCTGTGTTTTACAGTTTGGGCAGACCTACATATGGAATTATAGTTTCCCTGTCTCTTGCTATATTCTGCCTGCTCTATGCTGAATGGCAGCAGCAGGCAAGCAAGTGTTACGACCTGTATGCAGATAAGCCCGTGTACTGCCCGGAATACTTCTAGATGAACAAGAAAGCGCCACTTACCCCGGTTTTCACCGACACCCTTTTGGGGCCCTGGATGTTCTGCTGCTGAAATAGGCAGGGATCTTATTCACAAGTGAAGTGTACTGGAACTTGGTGTCAGAAGGGTTAATCGGTAGTCTTAGTCAGAACTGGCAGTGGTCAATGGCGGGTGGCAAGGTTCATAGTATTAGGCAGGCAAAGGGTCAAAAGCTGGCAGCAAGATTCGTAATCTAGGCAGGCAAAGGTTCAGAGGCTGGCGGCAAGGATCGGTTGAAACCACAGGCAAGGGTCAAAACCATTAAGGCTAATCAATAATAAACACTTTAGGGGAGCTGAAGACAAGCTTGAGCAATGAGTACAATTAAATTGCGCCTTTTATTTTGAAATTTGGTGGCAAGCGTGATGTCAGTGCATCCGCCGGCGTCACATTGCATTTTGCATGCGTCCGGGTGCGTCATTACATTCTTTTGTACATGTCCGGACGCACCGATGACAACATTACGCTGGCGCGCATCCAGACGCCAGTGCTGGGGAGACTCAGGAAGCTGGTGTACTTAGAGGTAAGGGCACGTGCCGGTCTCCTGGAGTGCCTTACAGTACCCCCCTCTCAGGAGCACCCACCGGGAGCTCCCAGGGCTTTCCAGGAAATATTTAATGAAAAACTCTCACTAAATGATGGGCATGAGTATTTTTGGCAGCAACCCAACACCTCTCCTCAGGACCATAACCCCTCCGATGAACAAGATATTAAATAATACCTCTACATCTGCAGGAGTCAAGAATCTCTTGAACCTCAAATTCCCAATGCCCATCAACCAGAACAGGAAGAGGGGAAGAGCAGACAGAAGAGAAGGCATTACTAACCACAGGTTTGAGAAGAGACACATAGAAAGAGTCTGAAATCTTCATACTAGGAGGGAGTTCAAGCTTGACACAAACAGTATTGACAATTTTAAAAGGACCAATACAGTGAGGACCCAGCTTAGGAAATGGAATACAGAGCTTGATATTCCTCGTGGATAACCACACAGAATCGCCAACAGCAAAGGAAGGGGCAGGTTTACGATGTCTGTCAGCTGCCTTCTGATGGGTAGAAGCCTCCACAAGAGCCTGATGAGCAGCGGACCAGATGGACTTAAAATCGAGCACCGTGGCTTCAGCAGCAGGAACCTTCACACCGATTGCGGATTCTGACCATAATTCAAATTTAGCCCAGGCAAGGAGTTCAGGCCAGTTGTAAGGCCCGTTGCCAGTTGATTCTGTGAGATAAAGCACCTGAGAATCTGCTCCAAAGCTTGGTTTGTTCTTTCTGTTTGGCCATTACTTTGAGGATAATATGCTAATGAGAAATTCAGACAGATCCCCAGCGACTTGCAAAAGGCCCTCCAAAAAACTCCACTGTCAGACACAACAGATGAAGGAAATCCTTGAAGATGAAAGATTTCTCTGATGAAAATCAGAGATAGCAGCAGATGGAACTCCCTTCAAAGGAATAAAATGAGCCATTTTGGAAAAGTGGTCCACAACCACAAAAATAGTAGGGAAACGTGTGGATTTTGGTAAATCAACAAAGAAGTCCATAGAAATGTCCAACCATGGCTGATTTGGAACAGGCCACAGGGGAGGGTGCGAGGAATCCTCTGTTGAGCACAGATAGAGCATGCCGCAACAAACATCTTTAGTGAGAGACGGCCACCAAAAATATGTCGTTTTGCTCTTTTTTTATGGACACATTTCTTAAAATTACCACTAAGAACCTGAATAAGTTTATAAAAGGTTTACATTTTGTGTTCAGCAACCCTTCAAATAATGGACCTTCCAATGCCTATTTTACTGCTCAAAGCAGCAGTCCAGATTTAGCTCCGTCCATTTCCTCTTGTGTGACGATTCCTACTCCTCAACTGTGTGAGAATCAGAGATCTGAAGAAGCATCTTCTTTCCCAGGGCAGATGAGTGTGAATCTGTTGTGTTCAGCTTAGTGTGTGTGTGAATACCAGTGTGTGTATCAATGCCAGTGTATGTCTGTGTGTCTTTGTGTGCATCTATATCTGTGTGTAAAAGGAAGTGTTAGTGTTAATGTGTGTAAGGGCAACTGTGTGTTTAAGAAGGTCTGAATGTGTAGGTTATAGAAACTATAATGAACCTGTATATAGCTGTGTAACTACATTAATTACTGAATTTTTTAGGTACAGATTGGCTGTAGGTTTTGCCTACAACCATTCTCTTCATTTGCCACAAAGCACATTAACCCCTACAGTTCCTTGTCCTGCTGCTCCATTGTATAACCCACCTATCCAAGGCCTCACTCTATTCACTGTACTCTTAGGGGGTTATTTACTAAAATCCAAATATTTCTCACTATTTTTAAAAAAAACACCAGACCAAACTCCCATTCATGATTTTATCTTATATGTCATTTTAAAAACTCGAAAAATTCTGATTGAAAAAAAACTAGAAAATCATGGAAAAAAAATCGAAAAACTAAGACGCCCGAAACCTTTGAATTTTTTGGGATATCGGTCAAAAAACCCCCAGGGCAGACCATGATATCTTCAAACTGGGAATGAGACCTCTGCCATTGACTTATACAGGACATAAATAATTTGGAGATGCTATATATTCGGATTTGGACTTTTAGCAGCCTCCGGATATAATAAATCTCAAAAAATTCAAGTTCCTTTATGTTTCACCCTTACCCTTCTCATTCTGCTGAGTTACCCCCACACTACCATCTTTCTGCCACACTCTATATCTGTATAGATAGAAATAATAATATAATAGCATAATATATATTTTTGCACCTCATCTCCCTCTCCTACTTTTGTCCTGTATCCACCTCATTGTTTCTTTTTGGACTTTTTTTGGACTCATCTTTTAAAGGAGAACTAAACCCTAACAATTAATATGTCAAAAAATGGCATATTTTATATAGTGACCTTATTGCACCAGCTTCTCAATAGCAGAAAACTTGTCACAGGGGATCACCATCTTGGAAACCGTCTGCGACACTCACATGCTCAGTAGGCTCTGAGCAGCTGTTGAGAATCTAAACTTAGGGGTGGTTACAAATTATCAAGCAGAAAATGAAGTTTGTCTGTAATATAAGATGATGCTACAGGGCTGATTATTCAATTCTGATGCTAGTTGCAGTGGTTTATGTGCTGCCATGTAGTAATTATCTGTATTAATTACTAATCAGTCTTATATTGTGACATTTCTATTCTATGTGTTCTGTATATTGTGAGTGGGTCCCTAAGCTCAATACGTGACAGCAGCACAGAGCATGTGCAGTAAATCAGCAGAAAAGAAGATGGGGAGCTACTGGGGCATTTTTGTAAACACAGATCTTTATGGCTGTGGTTGCCTTGGACTGGTACAGAAGCCCAAAACATAATGTACAACATTTCTAGCTACTTCTTTAGTTAAGCTTTAATTCTGCTTTAACCCTTCTTCCACTCTGGGAACAAAGTAGCTTTCCCTTAAACTGAAATAGAATGTATAAACATAGATTCTATGCTAGTGACATTTTGTTGTGCACAACCTCTCCCTGCTGTTGTTACGCTACTTTATGTACAGTAGAACCCCCATTTTACATTTTTCAGGGGACCATAAAAAATGGTGTAAAATTAGGGAACTGTATTATGCATTATATATTGGTGGGACAAAAATGGTATAAAATATGGAAAAACTTTAATGGAGGTGTCACTGTATGTTTCCAGCTGTAACTAGAACTCTAAATGGAATAACAAAGAGTTTGTGTCACTAATAGAATGGCAATGCTATTCACTATACGGTTACTACTTTATATATTTATGGAAAAGCTTTTAGGTTTGTGTGGAAACCAAAATATGGGTACAAGTCATTTGTGTAATATGTTTTCATCCTTGCCCCCCCCCCCGGGAAATTTTCTTTGGACACCCATGCTTGCAGGTATTGTATTGTATTCATTTATTTGTATAGTACCACAGATGTACAAAGTGCTTTACAAGGCTCAGATACAATCAGGGGTATAGTTATTATAAATTAGATAATAAAAACTTTAACAGGGTCTTACATTTTCATGACCTCTCATACCCTTCCCTATATGTCACCACAATTTTCAGAATTTTTTTTCAGGAACCTGAATTAGGGGTTCCACATTTTCTTAAACAAATACTGACTTTTTTGTGTTTATAGATTTTTGTGCATTGGAATCAAGCATCACATCACAGTCTTAGTAGAAACCCTAAACATAATGCTGATTGGAATGCTTTTGAACTGCCACTGTGGCTACATACTTAGACCATTAGACAGCTGAGACCCCATAAGTTGCCTTGTTACTAGTTGTTCGGGCTCTTGTTGAATATGTTGCTAATTACTAACTTCTGTATATTGGGTTATGCGGTTATTGCACTTATGTGTGCATTTGAGTGAATTTGCCCAGTTTATCCTGAAGGTTTAGGAACAAACTTTCTTTAAGTGATATTGTGTGGACAGTCAGATCATACATTTTTGGGAACATGGAATAGGTGCTGCACTTATGGGGACACAAAGTGCTCTTTGGTGCACACGCATCACAATAAAAAACATATCGAGATGAGTTTATTCCTATGTCATTGCAATTGCAGGAATTGGATAACTAATTATTGCATTTGTTGAAAGCAGAGAAGAAAAAGCTTACCAAAACAATGCTTGTCAGGTTAGTAAATCTGAAAAATAAAATTTGGTACAACCCTAGGTGATCTGGGCATGAGATTTGACCTGTGGCCCTCCATTTAATGGTAAAACACTAAAACAGTACTTCTAGGCTTGAGTCCTATAGGTTGGCCATTCCTGCTGCTGAGACTGTGGAGGTATAACTATAATGATTATTTGGGATGCCAAGACCAGACTATATAAAACACACTTACTGGGTGCACTGAGGTTTGTAAGTGGCAGTTTAAATTATTTTATCTGGGGAGCTAGATAAGGGAGGCCCCAAGTCCACTATCCTGGTCTCTTAGTTTTATTCTGTGCAGGTATAACCTGCTCCGATAGTATCTTCTAGTAAATAGTAGAAGAACAGGAAAGAAACCTGTAGGATCTGTGCTGGCATTGATATAGAATGCAGAGAAGCTCCTAAGTTGTCGTAACAAGTTAGGAATTGCACACCTGGCAGAAAGAGCAGAGATAAATGGGTCAGTATACTAAAGTGTGGTAAATTTGACTTTAAGTTTCCGCATGTTATCGCTGAGAATATTTTTCCGCTAGAATATTCACAGCGACTAAGTTTACTAAACAACAATGCGCTCAGAAGTCATTGAGATCACTTGCGGTAACTACGCTAACGAACCACCATAAGTTAGTGGTAATTTTAGCGAGTTGCGAATTTTCTGGCGACAAATCACGTTTTTGCGAATATTTATGCTATAAAATTGTCTTGTTTTATGGCGGTTATTATGGCAATTTTTACTGTGACATTTATGGCCAGAAATGCATCTTCAAAACTAATACATTTTATTGACTAATGATTATACCACCCAACAACATTACCAGAGTAACACCAGGTATGCATCATATAAACCCTTCTGCCAATAGAATCATATGAACAAGAAATCATACCAGTCAATCTCTTTGCTTCATAGAAATGCACAGTTTAATGTAGCCATCACAATGAAACCAAAAAAGCGTAGAGGCTTATGAATCCTTGGACTGTGATGCCAATAATACGACTCTGAGCTTAAACTGCTGCTGTTGCAGCAGATAGAAGCAGAAGCAAAAACATCCTGCCAGCAATAGCTACAGATCTCTCTCCTGTCAGCAAAGAATGATGGGTAAAAAAAGTATTATGGGATATTTCTTGCCCCTTGAGAATTTTCTGAAGAAAATACTACATAGGTGGCGGTAAAATTTTGCAAATATTCTGGCGTTAATTTTGTTTTTAGCACATTTCGCTGTTTAGTAAACCAGCGTTAATGTGTATGTAGGTTATTTTCAGCGAATGCGATAACTGACAAAAAATTATTCTTGCGTAAGAAAATTCTCAAATTTATATTTACCACAGGTAAGTAAACTGGTGATAACATATTTGGCGAAAATTCTGTCTATTTATTGTGCAAATATTTTTAATGCACTTTTGTAAACGGGCGCCATAGTTTGATCTTTCATGCTACATGGACCCACAAAAAGGCAAAATTTAAAAAGGACATTATATTGACCAATTGGGAAAGGTGTTGTACATCTGTGTGTGTCAGCTGGAAAACTGGGCTGAAAATTATCTGGGGGAATATAGTGGAATAGGTATTATATATATGCCTAATTTATTATATGCAGATGTTCAGCTCTTTCTCTAAGTGGCCCAATAAAATGCCACTCTGTCACCTTAGCATTTTAGATAAAAAACACAAATGTGAATTTGCACAACCTAAAAATAAATATATTCAAAATAATTGATTATAAAAAATATGGCAGCCTGATCCATTTCAACCAACCCAAGGGGTTCATCAGGGACAAAAAAGATAAGAAGTTAGAGATGGACTGACAGATGGAGAGAAGCTGGTTCTTTCCTCAAGCCCAGCATTGCAATGTAAGTCCATCACTTAAATTTTGGGTCCTGTCATTTACCTGACATTGACCTGACGATATCTGTTACTTACCTCTGGAAAATATCCTCTTCTGCTTTCCAAAAAATTTAAAATTGCTCAGAAAAGCTTAGAAAAGACGTCTACAGTGAAACTGCAATTTTACATACCCGGATTTTAAGTTTTCCCATATTTACATAGTTTTTTTGTGACCCCACCAATTTATAATGTATTTCAGTGGGTGCTTTTCCCTGATTTTATATAATGGTTTCCCAGTTTTTACACCAAAATGATCTCCTGATGTTCTCACAAAATGGCTGTTTGTCCTCTGTGAAGAATAAGTTGTTTTAACACATTTCCCTGATTTTATATTTTCCTGGATTGTACACTATTTTTTCTGGTCCCCTATTTAGTTTTATTACGTTTTTATAATCAGCTTGCCATTTAGCAATAGCCTCTTTTTAAATGGGATACATTATAATAAATTTAAGATCACTTCAAAAGTGTTCCTTAACGAGAGGATATGTGAGAGATATAGGTGGAATTAGTAACATCTAGTAACGGTATCTGTTTTCTGCCAATAACTATGGCAGATAATGTTACAGGATTGTGCTACTGGGTTATATGAAAGATGATTAATAGTGAGTGTATTGTATGTATGTTTATCAAAATACTTAATTGGGGTTTGCTAATGACGCCGATCATGTGATAACGCTGCAGCTGTTGTATTCCCGCCAGTTTGTAATTTTAAGGCATGTTAATAGTTGATTTTGGGCTTGGCACTTTGAGCAAAGCCTTAGGGTAGGCCGAAACGTCAGTATTGAGCCATTTTATTAATAAAAATGTTTCTATATTTTAAGACCTGAGAGTGCTGATCTTTCATGAAATGGATTTATATATATATATATATATATATGTGTATGTATATAGTACGTATGTGGTCTGCATCCTTGATTTTTTGGTTAAGACAGATACATAAACATATACAAATGATTTGTCTGTATAGAAAGCAAAATCTCCCTTAAAAATGGATCATCTGGTCAAAATGAATCACCTACAAATAACCAGTGCTTTAAAGTCACATGGATTTAAAGGGGTTGTTCACCTTTAAATTCGTTTTTTCGTGTGATGAAGAGAGTGATATTCTGTGAAAATTTGAAAGGTATTATTTGTGGTTTTTGAGTTATTTAGTTTTTTATTCAGCAGCTCTCCAGTTTGCTGTTTCAGCAATCTGGTTGCTAGGGTCCACATTACCCTAGCAACCATACATTGATTTGAATAAGAGACTGGAATATTAACAGGAGAGGCCTGAATTGAAAGATGAGTAATAAAAAGTAGCAATAACAACACATTTGTAGCCTTACAGAGCATTTGTTATGGGGTCAGTGACCCCCCATTTGAAAAATGGAAACAATCAGAAGAAGGTAAGTTATTCAAAAACTGTATAAAAAAAATGTAAAATGATGACCAGTTGAAAAGTTGCTTAGAATTAGCCATTCTATAACATACTAAACTTAAAGGAGAACCATCCCATTAAGGTGTAGCTAAGAACTAAGGATTTGCCTGAATCTACATTCTGTAACCTCGATCCAGTGCATTCCTAAAATATTTAAATATATATGCACATAAAAACTCTGAATTATAAAATTAAATATAACCAAACCATACGTATTTTTTGGCCATGTATGCTTTTCAGATATTGCACATAGAGCAAAAAAACAGATTCAGATCTGCCCGCAGCTAAATATTTTCTTCCCTTACTCTCCTTGTGATGTCACTAATGTTCACTTGCTATTTCTATTTATATACTGCAACACAGATTCAAATGTGACTGTAATGCGATGTTTGTAAAGAAAACATACAGTCGAGGACAGATACAGTAAATTAGGCCATTGGACTGTTAAAAAACATATTTTTTGCATAAATATGTAAATATTTTGAACCAGCAATGTGCCTATTCTTACAGGTTAAACACAGGGTATAAAAAACAAATCTGAACAGGGAAATGAAATTCACACTGCTATCGCAGTAATCTTAGACCTCCTTCTATCACATTTTATTGTTTCTGCTGATCTGGGCTCCCTTCACATTGCTGTACTTGAAAATACAAATTAACGTTTCCATTCTGTATCTGTTTTTTGTAATAACAAAATTGCACTTGTTTGATGTATATTTATTCAAGGATGAAAACATAATTTACCTCTTTATAGGTCCCTGGTAAGGCTTCAACCTGAGTATGCAGTGCAGTTTTGGACATTAATCGGTGAGGGATTTTTTTCCACATAGGACAGATCAACAAACCAGAGGCCGTCCCTTTAGACTATAGAAGCTGAACTTTCATTTGAAGCAGTGAAGGTGGTTTTTATGGTTAGGGCACTGAGGATGTGGAACACCCTGCTGGGTGATGTTGTGATGGCAGATGCTATCAATGTCTTTGAGTGGCTTGGATGATTTTGTGAACAAGATTTAGTGATTTTACCTTGTGAAAATTTAGGGGAACAGTCAAATTGATTTGAATTTGAAAAAAATTTGAAAATTTGAATATCGAAATTTAATTTGTACTGTCTCTCTAAAAATTCGACTTTGATCATTCACCGTCTAAAACCTGCCAAATTGCTGTTTTAGCCTATGGGGGACCTCCTATTTGGAGTCAATTGGTGGACTTTGAAAAAACTTCTAATCGAATTCGCAGTTACTTCGATTCGTATGAATCAAATTTGATCGAAAACTGACCTATTCGATTGAAAACGGACCTATTCGGCCAAAAAAACTTATGGGAGTTGGGAAAAAAAACTCTGATTACTTTGAAATCCTACCCTTGATAAATCTGCCCCCTAGAGTTAGTATTGTAAAGGTATCGATAAATATAGTTTAGATATGATAAATATAGGTCTTTATAGGTATGTGTGTGTGTGTGTATGTGTGTATATATATATATATATATATATATATATATATATATATATATATATATATATATATATATATATATATAAGAATTAGTGCCCATTTATAAGGAATTGCTAAGGGGTTGTTGCTGTTATCAGAAATAGAATAGGGTTTGTGCTGAACATACTTTTTGACTTCCAAATAGGAGAGGGGGATGGTGGACCTTACAATTTCTAAACGATTTGTGTCCGATTCCTTAATGGTTGCTCTGTGCTGCAACTGCTACAAATGATCCAAGTATAAAAGAAGGAAAAGGAACTCCAGCAGTGTTACTTCAAACAGCCTTTAATTCTGGGTAGTGGTAAACACAACATGTTTCGGGTTCAATACTCTTTACTCTTTAATACTCTTTATCAAGTGAAAGTTGATAATGGGTATGTGTGTGTGTGAGTTCCTTTTCCTTCTTTTATACTTTTAATTTTGAGAAATCTAAGTCGGTAAATATGTGTCAGTAAATAACAGAACAGTATTAAAGCTTATGTACAAAATTGTGGTATCATAATGAAAAGAATATGTGGACAGTTAAGCTATGCCTATGGACCATGTTTAATTGCTGAAAATGTGAAAGGTACTTATTCCTTTCTGGCAAAAAAAACAAACAAAGCCGCATACAAAAAAAGTGTAATGTGGCCCAGTCTGGTCCCCCAGCACTTGCTATGATATCCACCCTCATATATCCCCCCTGCCCAACTACTTTTTTCCTTCTTTCTCCCCCCCATGCTTGCCTGCAGCAGTCAGCACAGGAATGTGAGGGTGCAGGATGGAGCTCTACAGCAGACCCCTGGCCATCTCACAGTTAAACCACTAGATTTTGGATATATGATCAGGATCAAAACAGCCATCTAGCAAGACATAAGACAGAATTTTGCTTTAGCTAAAAGACTCATTTACTGCACTGCTGTCTGGAGAGGTATTTTTTTATGTAATTGGGAAAATATGAATAAGTAAGAATAAATAAATACGCGTTTAGTTGAGGTATAGGAAACAAATCCAATGATGTTTAAAAATATATGAAATCTGAATCTTTGATGTGACGGAAAGTGACAGCACTAAAAAAACTGTATAGAATTGTAAAGTGTAGGCGGTATAAGCTTAGTTTTAGAGCCATACTATGTAAATGGATTTGTATGGTCAGTTGTCTGATATCAAAAGAGTAAATATTTAAATACTTTTTATAAATTATAATAGATTTACTTGCCGTGAATATGGATCAGGTAATAGGATCTGAACCACATCTTGTCAGCTATCCTAAAAATTCTGTATAATTTGTAATCTTAAATTCTTGAGGATGCAAAATATGAAACACACACATATATATAGACATGATAATAAGCATGAAAATGTACTTTCTTAAAATAATTTGTATTGTAATATCAACTTGTATTTTTATTATAAAATAAGACTTTATGTGGTTTCCCTTATAAAACAATTCACATTGATTACAATGCTTTATCAAGGTGTTGCCTCTCGGAAGACCTCCAATAACAAATTGTTCAAATAGCAAAATGCATTAAAAGCATTGTAGTTATTATTCACATTCCACTTTTGTACTTTTATCTAGGTTCTGCATAAATACATCATATTATTGAAAATCAGAACATAGGTGTAACTTTTTAGTACCATTTACAATATGCTGTATGTAATACTGTAGATCTCCAAGTTGTAAAAAGATTAAAAATTTAAGTGACAGATAAAATGAATTCAACCAGCCTACTCAAAAGTTTTTCTTTTTTAAATAATGTGCATGTCCACAATATCTCCGCAGATCACATCCAGGTTAGTAGAGAAAATGGCTTCATTTTGTTGCTTTAAAAAGTTCATTTTTTTTCCTTCCTGCTATATCTTCTCTAGACAATGATGTCTTTGCTCACCATGGGGAGTTTCCTGTGTCGAATGAGTCCTTTGACTCCGCAAGGCACTGTTTGTTGTAGACCTGGTAGATGAAGAACCTGATTGAGAGCTTCTGGAGTCTGAGGAAGATGATCCAGGCTTCACAAGTCGAGCTTTTGGGGCTTCGGCATCTTCCCTGGATAACAATAATAATGAAGCTTAGAAAATATAATAAACTTGTAAAGCTTTCTAATAAGTTAGTTATATTAATATTGCATGGTTAATATATATATATATATATATATACATATATATATATATACCTTAATTTTTGGATGTTTGTAAGAAGTTATAGTAGGTAGCAACGGGGTCCATCTATTTTTGGTTACGCTGTGCTGAACTTATTGGGACTTATTGGCAAACAGCTTGTGGTAAAAACTGAATAAAGAATGTTGTGAAAATAAAGCCTGATCATAAAAGGATAAGTAAACCTTTAAAAAATGTATTGTAAAATTGCCTAGGGTGCTTTTCTAAGCACTATTTGCAATTTACATTAATTATTTTTTATCAGTTTCAGAGCTACAGTTTTTATTATTGGCCAATTAGTGATGCATCTATAAAACTTTTGCAGGATGTGAATGGGATTTGGACTGAACTTTACCATGTGCCTGCCCAGATGTCAGTATTTATAGATTTGCACATGCCCCTTTTATGACATCAGAAAGGATCGGTGGCTGGTCTATAAATGCCGAAGCTTGGCTGGTTAGGGTCAGTTGCAAAGTCTACAGCCGTTTTATTGAATGTTATAACAACAGGGCCACCTGCTGGTTCAGTTTCACCTACTGTACAGTCAAAGAGATAGAGATTTAGAAGAAAAGTGTTCTTATGTTGCTTTGCTCAGGAAAGAGATCAGAATCCTGAGATGCCCTTTCCCATCTCCTTCCAAATGTAAATTGCAAAGATGCTTGTAAGGTCAATCCCAAGAGCTTACACTTAGGGGCCGATTCATGAAGCTCGAGTGAAGGATTCGAATGAAAAAAATTCGAATTTCGAAGTATTTTTTTGGTACTTCGACCATCGAATTGGTTAAATTCGTTCGAATTCGAACGAAATCGAACGAATCGAACGAAAAATCGTTCGACTATTCGACCATTCGATAGTCGAAGTACTTCCCCTTTAAAAAAAACTTCGACCCTTTACTTCGGCAGGTAAAACCTACCGAAGTCAATGTTAGCCTATGGGGAAGGTCCCCATAGGCTTGCCTGTGATTTTTTGATCGAAGGATTTTCCTTCGATCGTTGGATTAAAATCCTTCGAATCGTTCGATTCGAAGGATTTAATCGTTCGATCGAACGAAAAATCCTTCGATCGATCGATCGCAGGATTAGCGCTAAATCCTTCGACTTCGATATTCGAAGTCGAAGGATTTCAATTCGAGGGTCGAATTTCGAAGTATTTTTAACTTCGAAATTCGACCCTTAATGAATCTGCCCCTTAAAGTGCCAATTCGTAGGAAATGCGATTTATTAGCAGGGCATTTTGTACCCACTTTCAGACAGGCTTTCACACCGTCGGCACACACAGATTTTATACATATTTTCAGGCGCATCAACGATCATATAAAGCATTCTACTAGCAAACAATACAACCCCAGTTGTCATAGACGCATCCCTTTCCAGGACCTTGCACCACCTGCCGGTCCTAGCAGCCCAGCGTATGCTCTATGCACCCCTTCCCAACTCCGGATATGAATTTTCCTTTTTACCACCGTCTGGTCCTAGCAGTAACCTCTGCCCTACTCCGGATAGGAATTTTTCTGGTCCCATCTTCAGAATGTTCCCACTGGCCCTAAACTGTCACTTCTGCCCTATCTTGGCTTAGCAATGGCCCCTAGGCCACTACCTCTTCATTGGGGGTCTGGGCTACCCTTGCTAGCTATCACCCTATCTAACTCAAGTACTTAGTACTTCTTACTAGAGACCCTCAATCTACCTGATCCTGTCCAGCCGATGTCCCGGCGAAGAAGAACCCAGACTGGGATGTGTTCTCCTTTTTATACCCTATGCACTCTACAACTAAACTTATATTACATTAACACTATTGCCACCTAGTGGCCATTCTAACACATTATACCTATTCTCATTACTTTTGTTTTATCCACAGATTTATAACATTAACAAACTTACTTCACATCACTCTCACACATTCCAGTACAGTAAAAGAAACATTCACACCAATTACTTGGTGTACCCCCTTACACACTTTCCACATTATACATCTTCAGCCACCTTACATGCTTAGAAGAGCACCTTGAGCAATTTTACAAAAAGGGGGGTATTTACAAAAACTCAACTTTTTCTCACTCTAATAAGAAAATAAATTCGACCAAACTTCCAAACCTGACTCCCCTTAACATACCAATAATTCTTCTTAAAAAAGCCAGTGCAAAAAAAATGCAGCGACAAAATTGTGCATGAGTTCGAATTGTGTGGCTTCTTTAATTGACATTTTGAAAACTTGACTTTATTGAATTGTCACAAAGAATTATTGAACGAAAACTAGCTCAACCAGCCTAAAATTACTGCGAATCCGAAATAAAACATGTTCCAATTGTTAAAGGGACCATCTGCTATTGACTTGATTTCAAAAGGTTTTAGCTGGAGAATTTTCGGATTCAAATTTTTAGCAGCTTTCGAGCATAATAAATTTAAAAAAAAAATTTGTTATTTTCCTCTAAAAATTCATGTTTTCCCCCTTTAAAAACTTGGCCAGAAAAATTAGAGGTTTAATAAATAGGCCCATTATGTTAAGGTTTAACATTTCTTTAACGTTTTTTCAACTCAAAATTGAAACAGGAAATATAATTTGACCTTTGAAAAACTTGCTTTGATACGTTTACATTCCTTTAATACATAACTTTTTTGTTTGTAAATGTTTTCATTTTCTGTCATACCTAATTTCATTAAAGTATTCTTCCTCTTCTTTTTTCTTGAAATCCTTTTTACGAAACAGCAGCCAGACTGTAAGGAAAATAAGGAACACACCAACCACTACTCCACAGGTGACACCTGCTAGAATTCCTGTGTTGCTCACACCTGCCCAAGATAAGCAAAAATGAATGCGATCAGCATATTCTATATGGAGATTGATGTGATTGCGCCTTAACTTAAATTTTACTGCTAAAAAAAGGTTTTATTCATAAGTCAACAAATTAGAAAAGGCACACAGCTTGCTCTAGATTTTAGCAATCTATACCAACCAATTAGATGTTACCTACATTGACTTGTAAATGCTACATGCTAATGGAGTGCTATAGGTTTCTAAAACTGGAACACACTCTGCACTCGTTATAGGCTCTTTCACCGTTTGCAAGTGCAATCTGATTTGAGCATTTTGATTTAGAATCCCACTGCTTGGATGATGCTTGCACAAAGTTATAACCTATTGGATGCCATCTCTTCATTCACACTTGTGGTATGCATTAACTTTGGTCCAGGCAGTTACATTTCACTATTGTACTTGAAGCTATTTTCTACTTACGCTGCACAGTTACATGTACATCACAGATTCGCATCCCTACTTCATTAGACACTTCACATCGATAGGATCCATTGTCTGTTTTACTTAAATTATGCAACAACAGTTGATTTTCTGGTCCTGGTTGAAAAATAAGAAAACTATCTGAAACAATTGTCTTTGGCAAAAGCAGCTTTTTTTCTGAATAAATTCCAAGGCACAGTGAACTGGTAAAACTCCAAGAGACACAAATAATGTAGGGTAGGCCCCAAATGCCTCTGATCCTACTCCTATAGAAGTTGTTAATATGTTTCTTTTATAACTTCAAACTAAAAACAAATAACAGATAAACTAAATGTTTGGGTACTGGAACACATGCTAGTATTATTGTCAGACATTACAGGGCCAAAACTAGAGAAAGACAAAAGAGGCACCTCTACAACTATTTTAGTAAAAGGTGGGGGGCACGTTAAAGAAAATACAATTTTATATAGATTATTGCTACTTTGTTATCCACATACAATTAACATTAACAAACATCTTTATAAAAAAAAGTGTTGTTGGCCAGCTCGGCACAGAGGACACCACAATCACTGCAGCAGCAGCAGCAGGGCCGCCATTAGAAATACAGTAATGGGGCCCCAAACAACAAAATTTTCTGGGCCCCCTGGGCCCCACCCTGGCCCCCAAGCCTGGCCCCAGATCCCGCCCACTCTACATCACAGTTAAAAGACCACACAGACACCAGCGCTAAAAAAGGTAACCCCCCCACACACACAAGTTTGCCGCTCTGGGATTCGGCTGCGGCTGTTTTCGTGACTACGGGTCTTTTCGCTGCTTCAGGACTTCGGCTGTTCGGTTTTGGGGCACTTCCGCATTCGAGTCTTCGGCTTTTCGGCACTTCCGCATTCAGGACTTCGGAAGGAGGTTGCAAGGCTTCCGGCTTCGGCACTGTCAAGGAGGGCACGGCTCTTTCAAAAGTTCAGCACTGCTGGGTCCCCTTCAGGCTCGGGCCCGGTACACTTGTACCCCCTGTGCCCCCTTGATGGCGGCCCTGAGCAGCAGCATACCTATTTTACATTGTCTCTTCACACCCTCACAAATTTTGAAATTTGTGCACTAACATGTGTTACATTATGGAACTTTATATAGAACCTATACACACATATTCCTACATATACACAAATGACAAGTTTCTCACCGCTGCGTGCTGTACTCTGCATGGGCCTTTCTACAGCATCTTTGAGATTCACTCGGAACCAGCGGTAGTTCAAGGGTTTTGTGCCAGCCGATGACTTGCATTTCAATGTCAAATTTTTCCCCTCAAGTTGTTCTCCTTCTGAGCTACATGCTAGTTCTGAAGGCTTAACTAAAAGCAAATACAATATCTTTAGAAATAAAAAAACCCACAAATTTATGTATTACATTTTTCCTATATAGAAAAAATCAATAATTTACCCATTTATCAACAAGCTTCCTTGGTTAGTAGTTTGTTGCTTTATGATAAATTAGTCTATTTGATTTTTTATTGCTTTTTGTGTGTTTAAAGAGACCCTTTTATCAAACGAAAGGATTTCATTTGTGTATTATAAACCATTACATTTAGAGGGATAGTAATATGGTATTACATATTAAGAGCAATGTCATAAAGGGCAGTTTTCTTGAACTGGCATTCAGCCTGAAAATGCATATGATAAGGGGCAAAAGAAAAAAGAAAAACATTTTTAACCACAGATGTTTGAGCTAATTAAGAAGGGGACATAACATCCATACGTTTCACATCAAGTGGGGGTGGTATATTCTATTTGGCAAAAGATTAGCCTAAACTGAAGTTGGGTGTTGAAGGAAGGTGGTATCAGTAGGTATGATGGAAATGGATAATCTTAGAATGTATATTCAGACATGGAAATCAAAGTACAGTGCATATTGTGCATAGTGCATTAGTTTTCTTTTTGCCCAGTTTTGACTGTTGTCAGTCCTATTTAGAGTCACAATAAAAGTGTAAAGGTATAATGGCAGAAGTTTAGAGACTTGTTCACACTGTTCATATACTTCTGAATATTCCAGAAGCAAAATGTAGCATGTCAGCTTTGTATGATCCATTTTGTGTCCAAAGTTAAGCTCCTGCAAATTTGTAATTGCATAGTTTTTTTTCAGACAAAAGAATAGTCACTATTTTAGTTAAAATTAGTCATTCCAAGTTGTGGTTACAGTGGGCGTTTTAGGACGATACACCAGGATAATACTCACCCAAAACAATTACTGTAATATAACTCCATGTATACTGTCCTGCATTTTTGACTTTGCAGATGTACTGTCCCGCATCACTGGGCTGCAGAGATCTGATGAACAGTGAAGCATCTCCTTCTAGATATTTGGACACAAAGCTGTAACGTCCCTTGTGGTTTTCAGCATCGTAGACCTGTCCTCCACTGTAACTGAGCAGCTGCACAAAGATAAATAAACCTTTTAATACTTGTTTTCCAAAACTAGTAATATTATTAAATGAAAATGCCATAGAAACATGTTATATAGGTTATGTGATACACTTAGGGGCCTATTTATTAAACCTTGATTCTTTCTGGCTGAGTTTTTAAAGCAATACTGACAGATTCCTATAAAAATCATAGGAACGTGTCAGTATCAAGTAGTTGCTGCATATTGAATATTTTCCCTGAAAGCCCACCTCAAAGCCGCCCCCCAGCGCGGCAAACCTTTGCGCAGCTGACCTGCTTACACTACTAAAGTATCTTCTGCCTTGCTTCTGTGATGCTGGGCTGGGAGCGGATCGTTCCTTCCATAGGCTCAAGTCCTGTTTTTATTTATAATTAGCCTATGGAAGGATCGTGCTACCCTCAGCCCAGCTTCACTGAAACTGCACAGAAGGTCTTTTAGCAGTGTCGGAGGGTCTGGTCAAAGCAGGTTTGCGGGGCTGGGGGCGGTTTTGAGGGGGGCTTTCAGGGAAAATATTCCGGGTGCAGCAAATACTTGATGCTGACACTTACCTTAAGGGGAACTGTAACTGTTCCTTTTAAGGAACCCCAAAGCTGCTAAAAATCTGAAAATACTCAAGCTAAAATCTGTCGAGGTCATGTAGAAGTCAATGGCAGATGTCCCTGGAGATGTTTCTTGACATCTCGATCTGCACTGGTTTTCATATCGAGTGATTTGGGCGTCAAACTCGTAACATTTGCATGATACAAGTTGTCGAATTTAGTTTTTGAGCTGCTTGTTTGATAAATGAGTTCAATTTGTGGATAGGAGTTAGGTTGACTTTGTTTTAATTAAAAGTAGTTATATTTATAGTAAAATATAGTTAAAGTGACATTTGCATGGGATAGATGAAAAACATGTAAGCATGTAAGCAAAAACCTAATGAAAAAATGTAATATAGTCATAGTTTGGCATTCTTACAACTTGCTTTCCATAATCAGAAATGTTTGACAGCCATTCAATATCCAAGCTCTGTGTCCCCAGGTGTCCGAGGCTATGGCGGCATGGAAGTGTCACATTCTCATCTGCTACAAGCTTGATTTCTGTCTGAGCTAATGCTCCCAAGACATACCATAGACCTAAACAAGAGATATTAACATTTTAAAAGAGGAAACACTAATCCTATAATTGCATTTAAATTACATTGAAGTTAACCAGAAGAGCCAAATTACTGTAGCATTGAGAACAGTATTCACATTGGAAAAAGCCACATTTCCATATTTATTTTTTCATTGCAGTGTGAATGCTATAGATTACAAGGTCCCATTGGTTTAGTAGAGCACACACTTAAGGTGGCCATAGACTCAAAGATCCGCTCGTTTGGCGACATAGCCAAACGAGCGGATCTTTCCCCGATATGCCACTAAACTGCATGGCTATAGCGGGGGTAATTCGAACGTTCTACCGTATGGCCGAACGATCGAATTACAATGCGCCAAGCCTCCAACCTTCCTGATCGATATCGTGGCCAGATATCGATCGGGAAGACCCGTCGGAAGCCCCTATACACGGGCAGATCAGCTGTCAAATCGGTCCAAACGACCGATATTGGCAGCTTTATCTGCCCGTGTATGGCCACCATTAGGGGCAGATTTATCAAAGGTCGAGGTGAATTTTTGAATGAAAAAAATTCGAATTTCGAGCTATTTATTGTGTAATTCAACTAGGGAATAGTCCAAATTCAAATATTGGAATTTATCATATACTGTCTCTTTAGAATTCGACTTCGACCATTTTCCATCTAAAACCTGCCGAATTGCTGTTTTAGCCTATGGGGGACCTCCTAAAACTTCTTGGTATCAATTGAGGGACTTTGAAAAATCAAAGTTTTTTTGGGGAAAAACTTTGAATCAAATTCGATCAAATGTGCTATTTCTTCAAATCGTACAATTCGAATTCTGCAAAATACAGACCTATTTGATCGAAAACGGACCTATTCAACCAAAAAAAACCTTTGACTTAATTTCAATTGGTCTTTTTGAATTCGAATTTCAACGTTTTTTCAATTTTAAATTTGACCCTTGATAAATATGCCACTTACTGAACAGTTCTAGGCTTCTGTGACATCTCAGAGACCCTAGCTGATGATAATTTGAAATAACATACATTTGAGCTAAGTAAGTAGTTTACTGTAGTGTAAGTTGGCACTCCCACTACTTTATTTATTATTATACTTTATTTATGCAGTGCTGACTGGTAGCATATTGTGAAGTGCATGACAGAGAGTGTTTAATGATTTACATCACTCTTTGTCCCAGTGGCACTCACAATCCAACTTTCCTGTCACAGACATACAAGCATTCACATTTGCGGAATAACTACAGTATTCCATTTCCACTATCCATTGAAGCCTAGATGAATTTTAGCGAAGACTTTGGAGGGCTACTTCTCCTCAAAACAACACCAATGAATTTCCTACAACACACAGGATAGTAGCATTATACATGAAATTAGTGCTTTATATACATAGAGTTGGTACTATATTTGCCCTGCCATATGTTCTAAGGTTATTGTACATGCAATTTGCATTGTATTTATCCTGCCATGCATCCTGGGGTAATATGCAAAGCTATGGCACTATATGTATCTTGCCGTACATTATACATTAAATTGCCCTGGAATACTATGTTGAATTTGTTTAGAAAAAGTCTTCTATTTGCCACCCCAAGTCTAAGAGCTCTTACACACAGGCATTTTTTCTGCGTTTTTCTGTGTTTAAGTGCAGGTTTGAGCGCAAATAAATACATTTGCCAATTGATTCCATTATATTCTGCCTGATTGTACTCATGAGCTTTCTTAGTTGGGTTTTACACCATTTGCGTTGTTTGCGTTTGTTGACACAGCATGTTGCATTTTCTTGATGCACATTCAGCCATTAATAGAACAGAGGGTTGTGTTTGGAATGGAAAAAAATGCATGCAGCTGCATTAAAAAAAGTGTTTAAATGCAATATATATGTTTTTTTGTGTGCTCAGCATGCAGAAAAATGCTTGTGTGTAGAAGTCCTAAATATCACCCTCTACCTTCGTATAGAAGGCAAATCACTGGGCATCTAAGTCTAACCAGCATTTCAATAAGTGGCTCTGAGCATGATTGAGTGTTAATTACTTTATTGTGGTGTTTATACAAATGGCCTGTAGATGGTCACTGTGCTCAGACTTATCTGTGCATACTTCCTGTCAGCTTAAAAGTGAAAGTTGTGTAATGGCTGCATGAGAGCCTGCTAATAAAGCACTGTTATACTCTACTCATCCTCGGCTACCCAAAACATAACAGATTGATGATGAGATGGATCTTCTACCTCTGCAGCAGCTTGCACCTTTTCTTCCAAACCCTGGTGAGCCTATCATACCTTTTAATGCTTGGATCCATATGTTTGAAAATTACATTATTGCTGCTGACCAAGGGGAGATTTCTGCTGCTAGAAAGCATGCTTTACTTATTCACTGCCTGGGAGCAGAGGGACAGTGTATATTCTATACATTACCATTACCTGATGATACTTATGAAACTGCTCTATACTGTATGCACTATACTGCTATAAAGAACTTTTTCATTCCAAGAGTAAATGTGGTTGCTAAAAGATATAAATTCCGCCAACGTGGACAACGTAATGGCGAATCCACAGAACAATTTGTAGCAGCTTTGAGAGAGCTGGTTGCTACCTGTGACTTTGGGACTCTAACAGATGAAATGCTAAGAGACCGCTAAAACTCTCAGTTAGGGAACTGCTGGGAATGTACAGATTGTGAATTCAGCACTGTGGCCTAATAATGCACAGTCACAGGCAAAATACAGTGCTAAGGAAAGGGATTCACCTACACTGCAAAACCGTGCAGCAAATAGAAAATACTGCTTTCGCTGTGGTTCAACACAACATACTGCAAATCATGTTACGTGTCCTGCAAAAGCTAAACGGTCCCGCAAATGCACAAAAGTAGGACATTTTGCTAAGATCTGCCATAGTTCTGCTAAATGTCTTTATGAAGTCACCATTTATTCCAGACAAGTTTATATGCAGTACTGTCAGTGTCAGTACTGCGTCTGCTGACAAGGGACACTCCATTAACCTGATGTTTGATACAGGTTCAGCTGTTTCTATACTACCAAAGGATATTTTCTTGAATACTCTGAAAAAGATCTTGTTGCACCTGCCCTGAAACTGGTCAGTTACTTAAAGGATCCAATCCTTGTGCTTGGTTGCTTGCCGGTAATTTGATAGACGGGATGGGTCAAGCATGGCCTTTTTAAGAATAGGCTTTACACAGGCTTGTTTGAAAGGAGAAGGGAAGGTTCCAGAAGCTAGAGAAGAATTGAAGATGTGAGTAAGTAGTGGTGTAAGCTCTGCAACACAGTGTTTGAGCAGAGAAGAAGGCATAGGGTCAAGGGGGCAAGTTGTGAGTGGGGAGGACAAGAGAAGCTTGGAGACTTCAGACATTGTTACCAGAGGGAAGGAATTAAGACATGCAGAATGGGGGCTTGGGAAGGACGAGCTGGTTTACATTAGTAGACATAGGGATCTAATTGCGGATGGATTTTCAAGAATAGACGAGCACTCCGTTTCCATCCGTATAGGTTAAAAGGTAATTTTTATTCCAACTTTGTTAAAAACATCAGATCCCTGACGCGTTTCGTATCAGCAGATATGTAGTCATTATGACAATATACCGTATATACTCGAGTATAAGCCGTCCCGAGTATAAGCCGTGGTACCTAATTTTACCTCCAAAAACTGGGAAAGCTTATTGACTCGAGTATAAGCCGAGGGTGAGAAATGCAGCAGCTTCTGGTAAGTTTCAATCTCGTTTTTGGATGACTATTCTTAGGCGCCCGCTACTATTCTAAGCGCCGGCGAATATTCTTAGGCGCCGGTTACTATTCTAAGGTGCCGGCGAATATTCTTAGGCGCTGGCTACTATTCTAAGGCGCTGGCGAATATTCTTAGGTGCCGGCGACCGTTTTTGCACTTGACCCGAGTATAAGCCGAGGTAGAGTTTTTCAGCATATTTTGGGGGCTGAAAAACTCGGCTTATACTCGAGTATATATGGTATGTGTTAATGGACACTTAGTAGCAACAGTCTTTTTGCACACTGAATCTTAGTGCCCATTTAAGCCAAAAAATATTCATAGTGTTTGGTACCAAAATTAGTAGATATTTTGTATATATCCACTGATTGCGGATGGACTCTACTTTGTCTTTAAAGAAATCAGCAAAGTCCTGAGGAGAGTGCATCAGGTTGACTGATACTGTTGATGAAGGATGGAGAAGAGTATTAAATAGAGAAAACAGGTGTTGTGGGTTGGATTTCTGATTGTTTATAAGGGTACTGTAGTACTCTTGCTTGGCCTTTGCAAGGCAGAATTGAGGCAGGACAATAGAAATTTATAGTGAATAAAGTCTGATGGGAAATCTTGGAAAGTATTTACAACAGAGTTCCTATATAACTACAGAGCAAGGTGCCATGCAACAATACAATCATCTCCAGCTGAATTATTACATGGCAGACAGATGCGCACTAAGTTACATAATGCAGACATCAAACTTCCACAAAATACTGTGCCTACAAAGTCATCTACTGCTGACATTGTGAAACATCAGCAAGCCAAATGCAAGGCTTATACTGACAGGAAACATGGTGCCAGAGAAGTACACTTTCAGCCTGGACCTTTAGTCACAATTAAGAAACCAGGAATACTGAAACAAGGACAATCTAAATTTACTACACCACTTGAAGTGAGACGCCAGTGAGGACCATACACATTTTAACTGTCTGATGGACACATATGGAATGCAAGTTGTCTTGCTCCTGTTAGATATGACTTTGGAGAAGCTCCATTTGATGAAGGACATTTTCCTACTCCTGATGTCAACTGCTATAGGCCTGAAGAAAGTGAACCTATAAGGCGTACTGAGAGAATCAGAAAACTACCTGCATGGACCAAGGACTTTGTGATGTGAAGAATGTATAATATTGTTTTAAAATGCATACTGTTTAATTGTTGCTGTTATTATAGTTGTCCAAATTCTTTCCTACTATAGGGGGAATATGTGGTGTTTATACAAATGGCCTGTAGATGTCAATGTGCTCAGACTTATCTGTGCATACTTCCTGTCAGCTTAAAAGTGAAAGTTACTGTTGTGTAATGGCTGCATGAATCTCTTCTAATAAAGCACTGTTATAATCTACTCATCCTTGGCTACCCAAAATTAACCCAGGAACAATTCCTGTGTGAATCACCCACATTCATTGCCTTATTCCTGGTATTTATTCCAATACTTTAAAGGTTATCTGTACAAATTTTGATTACTGCTTCAAAGAACAAACAATTTCATGTCTTCATTTTTCTCAAGACTGCAAAAATGGCAAGATTTTGACTGTTGGTGCCATGTTGTCAGAACAATCGTTCATTTTGTGATGGTTTGTACCTCATCAACGTAACGATAAGTAGACAATTTTATTGGATCATCCTAAAATGTGCCATTTCACCTTTATACTACAAAAAAGAACAGCACTTCAGGCCAGATGAAATATATTACAGTGTACTCATTATGGTAATATCATGCCTGCAGTGAAAGAAATGTGGAAATATAATTACTGTAAATCTGCTTCAGAGAAGATCTAAACAGCATTACAATCCAGAGAACATTATAAATCATAAATTCTGAAATACACTGTAGCTGAAGCACTGTAGGTCAGTCTCAATGCAAAAATGTCCAATTGCTTTTCCTTTAGTGTAAAGAGCAGTTATGTTCATTCTTATTGTTGACTGGCATGCATGCCTCAGTAGGGCTGTAATAGATGAAGGCAAAAGGATACATTTAAGGATAAAGACTAAATTTAGGGGAAATGATTAATGTGTGCTAGTGAAATGAGAGAGTACATAAATTACAGTTATGGAGACTATTTTAATACATTTTTTTAATATAAAAAGTCCTTGCAGAATCTGTTATCCCCCAAATGTATAAGTTGACAGCTCTTGAATTAATGTAAGCTTTTTGACAGTGGTCTTTTCCTATGTCCTGGTTTGCCTTTATATGGTTCATTTTGTATTTTCACACTGTTATACAGCAAGAAATACTTGCCAGTTTATAAATAAACAATTATATTAATAAGCAGAAGGTGATCTGGGAACAGACTTTATAAATGCATTAATATAATAATATAGTTTATTCATAAAGCTCTTACACATTCTGTAGCGGCAATATGAGTGGAACAATAAACAATTTAGACTAAAGAAAGGGACAGAGAAAGGAAAGCTGGAAATATTAGCTTTTAGGTGTTGGTGATATTTCAATTCAACAAGTGCACTGCACGAATTAAGGGATTAAGGGGTTACATTTCTAAAATATGAAATTACAATTAAAAAATACACTTTTAGCTGGATTTGTGCTTGAAGAATGGTATTGAATTTAAGTTAATCAGCCCCAAAGTATATATTTTATTTGGTTTATTTGGTTTTTCTAAATTCTCATCAAACATTTCAAAGTTGTGTGTTCAGTTGAAGTTGCTCATCTTTGATTTATATTATCTCTGCCAACTCTTTTACTCTTGCCAAGTTTATAAAGAGGAAAACCGCATCCTTCTGTTCAGTTGGCAAAAAATATCTAGTAACCTTTTCACTACCAGGTGTTTTAACTTGTTGACATCTCTTAGGTTACAGCTGATTTTTGGAACCAATTCAGCATTTCAGTAATAGTTAACCTGAGTTTTTGCCTCTTTTCAATATGCAGTGCTTCAACAAAACTAACATTGCCACACAGAGATGAATACATATATTTTTTAAAACCACCCAGCCTCAAATCAGATGGAGTCATTAAAAGTCCTTCACTACCCAATAAAACCAGGAAAGCATTATGGAAGTGCACAAATTGGCAATCTGGGTGACTGAGTGGCAATTAGATTAATGTTGATAAATGTAAATGTGTAAACTTGGAATTTAAAATATAGTCATTGATAATCTTAATGTAACTAAGTTAGATTAAGTATTTGATCATCATTATAATTTGTTTATTTAGCACCAGGATGTTATGCAGTGCTTTATAATAATTTGTAACAACCAGGGGTGTCACAACAATTTAAAACAGTTAATAAGCCAAAGATGAGAAAGTCCCAGGGGTTCTGGCAGATAATAAACAAAAACAAAGCTGCAAAAAGCAATGAGAATGAGCATTGTCAGGAAAGGCCAGCAAGGCATTTTTCTGTATTACAAGGAGGTTATATTGGTGGAAGGAGAGGATAATTCTTCCCCTTTACAAGGCCCCATCCAGAATATGCAGAGCAGTTTTGTTCTCCAATTCACAATTCGCTTTACTAGAATAGTAAAACTCCAGAGAAGGGCGACTAAGCTGAAAAGGGTATGGGAAGCCCCTCTTATTAAAGGGATTCTGTCATGATATTTATGATGTAATTTTAATTTTAAAATTATACTATTTAAACCGTATAACATTTTATTCCTGAATCAGCAAATATATATTTTTTAGTTGTAATATTGGTGTGTAGGCATCCATCTCGGGTCATTTTGCCTAGTCATGTGCCAGTGCTACACTATAGAATTGCTTTCAGACAGGTTATTGTTTTCTCCTACTCAATGTAACTAAAGGGGTCGTAGTGGGACTTGGATTTTACTATTGAGTTCTATTCTCATATATACCAGGGAGCTGTTTTCTTGTGTAAGGAAGCTGTTATGTTACATTTCCATTGTTCTGGACTGCTGGGGGGGCTGATAACATTATAACTTGCAGTGCAGCAGTAAAGAGTGACTGAAGTCAGAGCACAAGTCACATGATTTGGGGCTCCTGGGAAACTGTCAACTTGTCTAGCCCAATGTCAGATTTCACATTTAAATATTATTAAATCTGTTAGGTCTTTTTAAAAATGGTTTCCAGATGAACAGATCTCAGGGAGGACTGGCAGTACCCAATATCCGCAGATACTATGAAGCGGCACAACTGCGACAGGTGCTAGGCTGGACCACCTACAACCCTACCTCTAGATGGGCACTCATTGAATCACTTTATCTGGCACCTACACACCCAAATGCTCTTCTGTGGCAGACCCCCAAACCGGTGAAGCTACCACTCAATGTCTTACAGGCAACTAAATTCACTATTAGAATTTGGGAACACTGCTCCAAGAAATCACCCTTGACCAACTTTCCGTCCCCAATGCAATCCGTTCTGGCTAACCCTCACTTTATTCCGGGAATGTCACCCTCCTTCCAGAAACGTTGGGGTTCAAAAGGCCTCTTTAGAATACATGATTTTATCAAACCATTGGAGAATAGACTATACTCATTCGCAGAACTTCAAGAGAAGTATCAAATTCCCCAGAGTTGGTGCTATGACTTTTTGCAAATTCTACATTTCATTAAAGGAGTGTTCAAGGGGCGTCCTCCGTCCAGCTCACTGACGTTTTTTGAAAAGAAATGCCTTGGTGGTCTGCCACAGAAAGCACTAATCTCAACTATTTATTCTATACTAAACACTGAATTGGAGGAACCGTTTCCTAAACATTGGTACATGCTACAATGGGAGAGAGAGCTCTCAACCACTTTCACCATAGAACAATGGCAAGAAATATGGGAAAATGCCAGGAGAAGTGTTACTTGTGTGAGGCAGAAAGAAAGTGTTTACAAGGCTATCTTTCATTGGTACTATACCCCGGTGAAATTAAGTAAAATGTACCCAACAACCTCAGAATTGTGCTGGAGGGCCTGTGGACAAGAGGGCTCTCTCTCCCATATTATGTGGTTCTGTCCAAAACTGTCTGAGTTTTGGAAAGCTGTTGGGGTTCTGGTGACAAAACTCTTTTTTTATGAAATTCCAATACATGCTTCTAATGCAATACTAGGCCTACCCCATGTAGACATCTCCCCCCCAGAACAGAAACTCCTGAATTTCATATACACAGCAGCCAGACTGTCTATTACTTCCAATTGGAAATCACCTCATGCCCCAACAATAGCCGAAACAATTTCACGTATTCGTGATATGAAATTAATGGAAGAAATGACAGCCAAGCATCACGGATCCTTACCTAAGCATGATACAGTTTGGTCAAAATGGGATTATTATATGTCTCAGACACGTGTACAGGAATAGGGGGAATAATGTTTGTAGATACATTGACTCCTGCATAGTACCTTATTCTTACTCAATGTTCTCCAACCATTTCTGTACCACTGTAAGTTTATTCTGGCATCCATGTAAGTTCCCACTTCCTTTCTTTACCAACTGAGAAATCTGTGACAACGATAACCATGACCTTTCTTCCTGTTATATCTGTATCGTGTGATTTTATCATGCTTGGAAACTTAAACGCTAAAACCAAATAAAATTTAAGTTACAAAAAAAATGGTTTCCAGAAGTCTACTGGAGCAGCACTATTAACTAATGCGTTTTGAAAAAAACACGTTTTCCTGTTACAGAATCCCTTTAAGAAAGGCTGGGCAAGTTGGGATTGTTTATTATGGAGCAAAGGCGGGTAAGGTCTGGTGTGATGTCTACACTAAATGTATAACATTTATAATAGTTGCTTGTTTAACCAGTAGATCCTTCCAGATGATGTAAGGGCATCTACTGAAATTTGTGAAAATAAGGTTTCATCTCCCTAAAGTGACTGTAGTGGCAGATACATTGGATGGTTGAATGGTTGAATACCTTTTTAGTAGTGATGGGCGAATTTGCGCCGTTTTGCTTCGCCAAAAAATTCTCGAAACGGCGCCGGTGTCTCGTTTTTGACGCTGGCGTCCGTTTTTTCAAAAAAAAAATTTTGATGCCGGCGAATTTTTTCCGCGAATTTTCGCAGGCATTTCGCGAATTTATTCGCTGGCGGCGAATCGCGCAAATTCGCCGCAAACTCGCGCCTGCCGAATAAATTCGTCTAAGAATAGTCGCCGGCGTCTAAGAATAGTTGCCGGCGTCCAAAAACGAGACGCCGGCACCTCCAATGGGAGCAGAAAACCTCAATTTTTTGATTGAAACTTACCAGAAGCTGCTGCATTTCTCACCCTCGGCTTATACTCGAGTGAATAAGCTTTCCCATTTTTTGGAGGTAAAATTAGGTACCTCGGCTTATACTCGGGACGGCTTATACTCGAGTATATACGGTACTCACTTTTTATTCATTCCGATGGAATTTTTAGAATTGTATTTATCAAAATTCAAGAATGAATAGAAAGTGAGTGAATTTTTCGTGGTGAGCTCTAATCTCACATTTTGATGAATCTGCCCCTTAAAGCGCAACTTCTCCCTAAAATGAAACAGTAGAATTATTCATAGTAGAAGGGAATAACTAAGCTGGTACAGATATAAGGTGATTCTTATTACAAGCAAAAACCCTAGTGAATAGTACCTGATATCTTGTCTGACACCACATGGTCTGATAGGCCATACAACATTATGGCCTCTCGTAATAGGATAGTTAACACAGTAGCTTTGCGGAAGGTTATAAGAAACCCATTGAAACAATAACAGCAAAGCAAGCCAGTATTACTTTCCCACAAATGTTGGGTTTCAAACAAATGGAAAATAAATACATTTATCTCTTAGTATTTCTATAAGGCGAATCCTATGGGGAAATAAGAAATGTAGGGGTTTCCCTTTAAGACCTTTTATTTTTTTAATGTTAATGCCTTTGTGCAGCAGATTTTGAGTTGACTGAAACCAGCCATGCTTATAATAGTGTTCAGGTCTACTTGTGTTTAACAAAGATTCCAGTCTGCAACCAGAACTTCAATATATTTACTTGCAAGGAAAAAATGTATCTTTAATTTATACAGCAGCAGCAGGTACACAATGCATTATAGTCATTTTATAACAAACAAGACATATTAAATTAACAAAGAAGACTCACAGAATATACAATACAACATAAAGATTAGAGGGAAACCTATAGATTACACGGACCAATATATTAATAAAAAACGTGCATATTCATATATGAAGCATAATATCATTCTGTCTTACTCTAGAATTATTTAAATTCACGCTCATCACATCAGCTCTTTTTTTTTTTAAACATTTTACTACAACTCCAAGACCTTTGGATCATTCAGCTTATTTACTGTTCTGGTCATTCAGTTAACTGTCCTTCTTCGTCATTCAACTTCAACACTGGAGTTCACTAGTGCACCTAATGTAATGTTTCTGTAGTCCTGTTTCATGTTGCTTTGGCCTGTATCACTTGTTCCTTGATGAGGGATGCACCTAATCCAATATTTTGAGGTTTCGGCCGAACCCCCAAATCCTTTGTGAAAGATTTGGCCAAATACCGAACCAAATCGGAATCCTAATTTGCATATACAAATCAGGGTTGGAAGGTAAAAAGAGAACCGCGCACAGTTAGTTTTAATTTGGTTTAAACAGACATGGGGATTCGGCTGAATCAGAATCGTGCTGCAAAAGACGGAATCCTTCCTGAATACTGAACTGAATCCTGGATCCCTATCCCTATACTTGTCTGTGGCCAACCCTGATCTGAGCCTGAATTTTTCCTTTTTCCTTCCAGTTCTTTCCCTGTGCATCAACAGGGTACACATATGTGTGAAACATTCAAATGAAAGCCTGGGATCCCAAAAAAGGTGTTGTGTAAAAAAGGCAGCAGCAAACGTATTCAAACGGATCCATACACACACAATTGTTTGCAGTCGGGGAGCTTACCCCTTTTATTTTGCTACCAACAGTATTAATGTTTCTGGGGGCGTATAACTTCATCTGGATACAGAACCAAGTGCACATTCACCTTTAAACCCACAAAACCCCACCTTCTTCACCCATAATACAACCCAATTGGAAACAATCAATCCAGTGATCAGATTCAAATGTCTATTGTCCAATTTAGGATGTTCCTGTGTATTCAAACATCAAACAATAGTCTATAAAACATTAGTATTAGTACAAAAGACAGCACCACTTCCCTCTTTCTGCATAGTGGTTCAGTGTTTTGTTTCTTTTTTTCTGGGTTGAAAATTTGACATTGACAGGAGAAGTGTCTAGTGGCTGCCACTTCACCTGTTTAGGAAAAAACATCAATAAATCCACAGAGGAGAGCTGTGTGACAAGCCAGCCTTGAAGCGTACTACATTCTGAACTGCTTAGTTGTATAGCACTGTAGTACACATTTAGCATGTTAATTTCTTGAATGCACACTCGGCCTGACCCATTAGTAAGATCAATGTTTTAAATGGGAACAAGAAATGCATAAACAGGTGAAATAAATACACTGCCTGAAGCTTAGGGTTTCAATTCATCCTTTTATAATTGAACATATATACAATAGACTAAAAACATCAATCATTATCACTGAACACTTTAAAAAATGTGTTGCTACAATTGATTTAAATATTTTTTGCACAGCAGGTTTTTATTTTTAAAAGTTTCAGCAGCGGCATACTTCCAGGTGTTGCAGGAATTGTGAAAACTATAAGGCCCAGGGCTCAGAAGGGCCCATGTTCTTTAACACAGGAGTGTAGTGTCAAGAGGTCAAATGTAGAGGTTGTGGTATAAGGATGAATAGAAGAGGAAGTATTAGGAAACTAGTAGTCATTGGGGAAATATGTGGCTGAATTACTGGCCATGGCTTAATGTATAGATCACAACTCTGGGAACACTGGGGTCAAATGTGAAAAGCTACAACTACTTGACCCCTTTAAAGCATCTAGATATATTTTCTATGGTGATCTTCACTGTAAATGTATGCAAGAGACAAGTACTTTGAGTCATTTATTATTTTCCCAACAGACAATATATACACCTTTTGTACACTGTAAATCAATAGAATATAAAAATATGAACGTTATCAAATATGACTCAGTTCAGATGTTGATGAATATTTAGTTCATATTCATTGAGGACAAGGAATTTGGGATTAGCAAAGCCACATGAAATGAAAATAAATTTTGTTTTGTTGTAGATTAACTCCCTAATTAAAGTTATTGTTATAGGGTGGTATAGAACAGTTAACTGAAAAGCTTCCAAAGAACTAGGCTTTTTAATGTTCAGAGAGAGTGTGTGTGTTGAACTAGGGATTGTATTAGAACTGTTGAGTTTTATTAAATCCTTCTCATAACTCTGGTATTTATTTCTCTTAAGCAACTTCATCCCTGTTGGTTACAATCTTTATTGCAATAATAATAAATGTTTGGTTATGTTACAGGGCTACTTTACATTTACCATCCTCTTGTTTTAGTTAAAAATTAGCAATATATTCACTCTACCAAATGTTAATTTACTTTAGGTGAAAATATACTTTCAGATGATTTTCTCTGTGTAGAGACATGTATCTATGTACAGATGTGCTTAAATACCTCCATCACAGACAACAGACAGAAAGCCTGGAACAAAGAAGCGTATATATTTCCAGTGGAAAATTACCATTCATTTGATAACCTACTGCAAACCATCTTCTGTCAAATGACTGCATGATTTAATGATGTGTATTGTTTCATGTGCTGTTCTGTAAATTACTAGTCACTGCATTCACTTGTCACTTGTGGAAAGATTGCCATTATTATATGCAAACAAGCTATATGAAAATATCTTTCTACATAGTCTTATGGGGGAGAAAATTACTGTACCTTATAGTAAAATACATTGCAATTAGTTTGCATACATTCTATAGATTTTCCAATTCCAAATGAGTGAACCTGTGTGAACCTGACATCTGGAACCAGCTGCTAGTCAAATGATAGAGGAATGAAGCTTTTAGCTGGGTTTATAGGTAAATGCACCTTGCAAGTTATGGCGAAAGATGCCTGCTTTCCAGAATGATGCGAATGGGGAGAGAGGTGCTCAACTGCAAGGGCCAGGAGCGTGGATATCTCTCGTATCATCAGTGGTAAAAGTTAGATCCTCTTGAGGCAGTGCTGACATCCCCTATAAGATTCCCAGGTGACTCCTTCCTGTGACAGCAAAGCTAGCAAGTAATCTGGTTTGCTTTGATTGGCAATGGCAACTTATTGTAGTTACAATAATTGTGGTTAGAATAATTCAATCTTTCTGATTTATTAGACTCTAAGGAGCCCATTCATTAAACCTTGAATATTTCTGGTCGACAATTAGTTAAAGTCGAGTTTTCGGTGCGTCAATCATATGATTCAAATCTACGCACACATTTTTCACAACGTTTTTTTCACTCGACTTTAATAAAAAAAATTAGATAAACTCGGGTTTTAGTAACTAACCGCCGAACTGTACCTTTTCAGTGTGTTTCTGATATTAATGTTTTGAAAGGAGTGGCTGCATGTTGCAAGCCTATTAAAGGTTAGTTGCAGCCCATCCTATTTCTGTCAGTGGCAAGTAACAGTGCAGCCTCTGTTGAAACAGTGGAATATGTATAGGAAATATTTGAGGGTCATCCTGTAGTATGTATTTCAGCTTAACGCTTATTAGCTTTAAAACCATATAACTATCTAACATGACAGTATCTGATGTAGCAAGTACCAGTAAGTTACTACACCAGCCAATGATACTAGCCCTTCTGGTAGGCAAGCCTCTTTGATATCACCTCTGATGGCCCAATGGAAATCTAAGAACTACAAAGTATAGTAAGTCTGGTTAAAAAAAAAAGAGACTCATCCATCAAGTTCAACCTTTTAAGTCATCGGTCATATTTGATACCTAGAGCTGACCATAGATCAGAAAAAGGCCTTCGTACTGCAGAGTTCATGCAAAGTTTTTGAGACTTGGCTGGGCTAAATTCTCCCATTTGGGAGTGAGAGAGTAGTGAGCCCAGAAGGATGTTATAGCTACTCATACTACAAAAATTAAAATCTGCCATTTTTATAAATAAAATAGCCAAATTGTGTCAGCACAGGCAACTACAGCAGTATGATAATGCAAATGGCACAAAAACAAGACACTGAATTCTTCTTTATGTATACTAAAAGCATTTATATACAGTGAAACCTCAATTTTACATCCCCTTATTTTAAGTTTTCCCTCATTTTACACCATTTTTTTCTGGTCCCATGAAAAACATAAAATGGGGGTTCTACTGTAATGCCATTGTCTACTTACTGCTTTACTGGGGTGATACAAATACAAGACATAACTGTTTAAATATACAGACACACATTTTACCAGAATTAATGCACAGTTACATATTGTTAGGAGATATAGACAGGTGAGATGTTAAGAATAACCAGTGTGGTTGTATAAGGAAAGTGTAAAACCAGAAGCTAGTGAGTGTGTAAAGCATAGGTGTGTTAGGTGGGTGGTAAAGATTATAAGGCTTAGATTATAGTCTTTAAATAATCATTTTAAGGCCGGGAGGTTCAGGGAATGTGGGGAGGGGGGGCATTTTAGAGGATGGGTGCACCACATGACAGGTTTTGGATGAAGGAACATGAAGAAATAATGAGTGAAGAGGAGAGACGGTTATTTTTAGGGGTGTTCTTGATAATTAGACTGGTGATGTAAGGCGATGCAACATTGTTGAATGATTTGTAAATGAGAACAAGAACATTGAAGTGAATTCTATATATGATAGATAGCCAGTGCATGGGACAGCACTTGTGGAGTGAAAACGAAAAGGTGTAGGAGTCTGGCAACAGTGTACATGATAGATTGGAATGGGGTCAGTGTAGACCGGGTTTTCCCAAAGAGCAGTGCGTTACAACAGTCTATACAGGATATGACAAGGGCATGGATGAGAATTTTAGCTGTCTCCTGTGTATTTACGGGTCAAATACAAAAAGTTTTCCTGATTTAGATTTTTTGATTTTGTAAACATTTGAATGTGTGGAATGAATGGGAGGGCAGAGAGAGTTAAAAGCCACTTCTAGGCAGTCGGTTTGGGAAACTTGGGTAATATAATTTGAGGTAAATAAATTGGAGTTAAATAAATTGGAGTCCCCAGAAGTTCTGTTTACACCGTCTAAAAAAATTAAACCAAAATAAGAAGGCATTGTGTACAGTGAGCCGTCAAATATATCACACCTTTATACAAACACAGATGAAATATAGGGTTTTGCAAGAAAACCTGCAGCGCCTCCTGGTGCAATTGAAGCAAAATCCAATCTGTTAAGATTACATGTATTGTACACAATGATCAAGATCTTGTAGGAAGCTCACCAAGAGACCTAACTGTGTGTAATTAGAGTACTTAGGCAGAGGTAGGCTGGCAATATAACCCTTCAGTTTTAGTAGGCAGCTTATCTGCCCATGTTTGGGTCCACTCTGATAGATATCTGGCTGGAAATCATCCACATATCGATTGGACAGGTTTAAGTTTGCAATTTCGTCTCATTATGTGTTCATTTCTCTCTTGTATGCAGAAGAGATGAAAATAAATTTGACTTGACTTGAATAAATGCCAGTTATCATATTTTAGCCAGCTGAAAAGCACTGGATACAAATTGCCCCTTCTGCCATCAGCCTAATCTTTACTGAAGAAATCACAGGCCTGTAATTTTGTGTACTTGACTAGTGATGAGCAAATCTGTCCCAAAAAATTCACAAAATCATGTAAAAATTTGCAAAATGGCAAAAATTTGTGAAATAATGTACATTTCAAATCAATGGGCTTTTTTTTGTGAAAATGCATTAAAGTCAGTGAGTTTTTTGTGGTGAATTTTTTGTGCAAAATATTAGATTTTTTCGTGATAAAAAATTTCCAAACCTGGTACCTGCTAAAGGGTTGATCTGTGTGTGCAAATTTAATCTGTACTTCAGTACTGTCATGTTCTAAACCATTTATTTATGCCCTTAACAAATGAATCTCTAAGTAGAAACGGGACCAAATTGAGAAGCCATTGCAATTCATTTCTTCAAAATAATTATAGATAATTACTTTTTCTTTCCCCAAGGAAAAGGGACTTTCTAGATTTAAACAAGGCTGTGTTCTGGGACAGCTGCTTCTCATCAGTCTTCTTTGAAATTCAGGGTCAGAAGAGGAAAGGTCAGTTACTCTAGTATGTGCAGCCTGCAGCCAGCTTGCAGCCTGACACGTGAGTTTATCTCCCACAGGAACAAAATCCTTATATTAAAAACAATAATCACTCAAACTGCCCATCAACTTGAGACAGGCAAAGGGAAACATGAATTCTTTAGATATTCCTCTAAGAGGAAAAAAGTGTAAATAAAACTGTGTGTCCTTGTGACTGCCAGAAAATACGATCCTTCTTGCATTTATAGTCAGGCTGTCTGGTAACTCCTCCTAGAAGGTCTCAGCACAAACAATCCAAATATTTGCAGGCGCTGCCAAATGTGGAAATGCTTGTTTAAGCCTTTGGGGCAATTTAGACTGCAATACAGAATGATTTGGCACCAGAAGTATTTTTACTCTAATTCAGGCTGTTGGGTGGAACACTGAATTATTGCTTGTACTCAGCAAGAGTGCTTTTTCCATTGCTGGATTTGACCCTTTGATAGCCAAGCTTCTAACTGAACACTTATGCATTTTGTTATTCATCTCTAACTTAAAGGTGTTTAGAAGCAGCATGCTGAATGCAAACAGAAAGTGAAATGTTCTACGGGGAGTGCAATGTCCTGATCCATTTGCACTATGGCAGACTGTAAGGATATGGCTGACCTGTAAATGCCCATGCCATGTTCTTCACTTTGCGCTGTATTTTTAATCCAGCACCAGGTGTAGCGTGCAGACAGACAATCTATTGGGCACTTGACATTATGCTGTACCTCCTTTTTGATGCAGCGTAAGACATACATTATATTTCTTTAAATATTTGTATTTGTTTGCTCAGTAAAAGGGTTCATGAATGAGTGGCCTGGGTAGGTATCCACCATCCTGCCCCCTACTTATAACCTAACTTGCTTGCCATTCAGATGTAGTAGTTAGGGAGTACCAATGTGGTCTCTGTGCCGTTAGCAAGTGCTTAGTGAATGGACATAAAGGGGCTTGAATTAGTGCCCCCATAGTGCTGCTGCACTTGTGGCTGGAACATGGACTTAGTAGCTATGAGTACAAGCTATACATCACAATTTTTTTCAATACATGTAACCATTTTCCATTAGATATAACTAATTGTCTCCTGCATAATTAACTTTTAGGGGCAAATTCACTAACCTCCGAAAATTCGCCAGCGACGGCTTCGCTCACATCGCAACACTTCGCCAGGCGTAGATTCGCTAGGACAACGCTAATTCACTAAAATCCGAAGTTGCGTCCAGGGCGTCGAACACTGGCGAAGTTGCGCTAGTGTTACTGCTCCAAGAGAAGTTGCGCTAGCGTTGGCTAATTTGCATACGGTGGGAAGTTAAAGTTCAATGGACGTATATGTTGCAGCAAATACATTACACTACACAAGCCCGGGAAACCTTAATAAAATAAAATAAAGTTGTTATATTGCCCTTCACATGAGCCCAGTGCATAGTTTATGTGCCATATGTTAGGAAATGTAGGGGGGAAGCCGTTTACCCCAAAAAAGTTTTACGCTCTTTTTTATCCTATCACCCTGAAAAAGGAAGAGACGCTAGCGTTTTTTGGGACTTGTTGAAAAATTTTCAACAATTTTTTTAGAACTCCTATCTACTCTAGTGCACTTCACCTGGCGACGTGGCGAAGGCAAATCTGGAGCAGGAGGTAACGTTCAGTAAAATCCGCATCTTAGTAAATTTGCGTAGTTACGGCAATTCGCCAGAGCGCAAATTCGCCTGGAGTGAGGGAGTGAAGTACCGCTAGAGTCTATCTCCTTCGCTTGCGAAGGCACGCCAGTGACTATTAGTAAATCAGCGATGTGCCAAAATTATGTCATGCTGGCGAATTTTCGTCCAAGTTAGTCACTTCGCCCTTTAGTAAATTTGCCCCTTAGGAAGATGTTGAGAGTGATATTCTGAGACAATTTGAATGGTTTTCATTTTTTATTATTTGTGGTTTTTGAGTAATTTAGCTTTTTATTTAGCAACTGTGCACTGATTTGAATAAGAGACAGAAAAGGAGAGGCCTAAAAAGAAAGATGAGTAACAAAAAGTAGCAATAACAATACATTTGTGGCATTACAGCGAATTTGTTTTAAGATGGGGTCAGTGACCCCTATTTGAAAGCTAGAAAGAGTTAGAAGAAAAAAGGCAAATAATTCAAAAACTGTAGAAAATAAATCATGAAAACCAATTAAAAAGTTGCTTACAATTAGTCATTCTATAACATGCTAAAAGTGATCCACCCTTTTAAGCATTTTTGAAACATGAACTTTGTGGACATTTATTAATGAAATTGGACTTTGCACTATATTTACTGGACTTTTGTGGAATTCACCTTGGGTTATTTAGTTTCACCTGATGATGGAACTATAAGTGAGGAGGCGGACTATGGGTTTAAAGATGTTTGAGCACTGTATCCTGATGAAGGGAGGGGAGGGTGTGCCCCCGTGGTAACATAATAAAAGGTATAAGCTCGCCGACTGCGAAAAAAATTGTGTGCATGGGGATCTGTGAACAAAAGTTGCCAAGCTATACACCCTAATCCTTTTTACAAATGATGTACTCAAGCTAAAATTGTAGCATTTTGATATAAAATCCCAATGACATCCTACCCAATTTTTTGCCTTTTTCTTCTTTTTTGTCTCCTAACCCAACCACTATCCATATTTATGACAATATTTCATACCATTTAGAGCGGGAGTCCCCAAACTTTTTTTACTTGTGAGCAACATTCAGATATAAAAAGAGTTGGGGAGCAACACAAGCATGACAAATGTTCCTGGGTGGTGCAAAATAAGTGCCGTGATTGGCTATTGGGTAGTCTAAAACCCCTCAAGGCTTGTAAAAACAGCAAGGAATACAAAAAAAACATTACTCAAAATACAGAAAAGCCATTTCCAAAAGAATATATATTAAACAAACAATTTTGTTAAAGAAACTGATCCAAAAAAAGTAATGCAAGGTAAAACAAACCCCCTCACTACATAACTGTGAACACAATTTGCTCAAGGGAGCTTATACCAAGTTATTTACAGATACGTTTCCTCACTTGATTGCAACTGCTTTCTGCCCCAGATACTGACAGAGAAGTCTTTATTGAAGCATCTGGGACACATACCATTCCCACTGAGATGAATTGTATGAGGCAAAATCTTCTATAAATAATTTACACTATCTGTACCTCAAAAATTTTAAACTGCAATGCAAATTTTCAACTTTGCATACATACATACCACATTAACTGTTAATCTGCCAGATCATATTCCACTCTAATTCAGAAGCCCTTTATTAAATGGGGGTATTTTAGTAAGCACCCTTGTTTAAAATATAGTAACTCAGAATGTCAGGAAAGTTAATTAACTTTGACTGTGACTGAAAAATGGGAAGTACACTACATTTGAAACATTCCAGAATGCTTTGATATATTTGATTCTTTATTACAAGCAGGACAAAGACTAGGACAATACAAATACAAAATAATGGCAGTGAATTTTAATTCACCAGTTCTGGCTGCTCAAAATTATCTCGTTCCAGCAGTTGGGGATTAAGTTTGCTAAATTAGTATGGCCCTTAAAATAACATGTGCTATGACATGATTAGATATTTTACAGTGTGACTCAATAACACAGCTCTGTTTCTGAATACTGTAAAAATTAGGTCCGAGGCTACAATAATAAATCAAACTCCGGGTTTGTCACTGCTCAGCAGATGAGATGATGAGTCTTTTTTTATCTAAATTACCCTCCTGGATTAATCTGCTTGACATTCTGACCTCTGCTTAATGCAAAAAAATACATTAAAGATCTTAAACCAGCAATATGCTGAATAAAATGCAAGGGCTAAATATAATGTAGAGATTATTTTGTGTCTATTAACATGTCTTGCATTTGTACTAAAGATGAACAAGGGCTTTTATATATATATATATATATATATATATATATATATATATATATATATATATATATATATATATATATATATATATATATATATATATATATAAATAAATGTATATATATATATATATATATATATACAGCAAATGTTAAGTGTAGCCTAATTGTGGTGGTACTATTCTCCACAAATATAACATACAAGTATACATACAGGCTGATGTTTGTTATGGGAGCAAAATGAGTGCCTGCTACATTACCTCCTTAGATTGATTTTTGCTGTAATCAGAGTTGGTTGTCTGTATTAGCACATGTCAAACCAATGCACAATTATCATGTCAAGGGGTATGTGCTTTTGTCCACAGTTGCCCTTAGCTGATGTTGTCCATCCCTCAGATTTCCATCCCAATATCAACATTTCCACTGTTCCTGTCTAATTCTAAGGACTACTTTAGGCAGCATTGTGTGGTTTATTTAAGCAACCTGGGTATTATATAGCTCCGAAATACTGTAAAATAGGCAAATTCACTAGCAGCTAGGGATGGGCGAATTTTTTCACCTTGTTTGGCCGCGGAAATGACGCCCATAGACTTGTATGGCATTGTGCGTCAAAAAAATTTCACTGCACATCAAAACATCAGACTTTAATGGGCGTGGCGACGAATTTTCGGCAAAACGAAAGGGGTCAAATTTGCCCATCCCTACTAGCAACTCAACTCAATTCTTTTGAATGTGTTCAGGAATCCAATGCTTATCAGTAATGGAAATATATTCTCTGTGATAGTTACCTCCTATAGCCATGCAATACAAGCTTTGTTATTATACAAAAACAGTTGTGACAGACAAAGGGAATATATATAAAATATATACACCATCCAAGAGCTCCAACTGAAACGTAATCCAATAATACTAATAGTAATAATGTCCCTGAAAGGAATACCACATGCAAGTGATACCTCAGCAAGAATTTGCAGGCTAAAGACAGTGCTATTTACTCTGGAGAGTATGCCACATCACAGACTGGCAACTGGCTGCTTGATGTTCAAATCTCAGTATAAAATTCATTTGAGCATTTCAAAGATGGCACAAGTGATGTACTTTGAAAAGCATAATCTGTGCTTTACATAAGGCTTTTGTTGGATGCTTTAGTATGCTGAACTGAAATAAAAAACAAACAAACACTCTGGGTAGATAAAAGATAAATGATATACTTAAAAGCAATGAAAGACCACCTTTAATTCTGACAGATCCTGCTGTGTTGTAGGCTAAAGATTCCCTTGACAGATTTATTTTTGAATCAGGCAAAAACTGCAGGGGTATATTTATCAAAGAGTGAAGTTAGAGATCACCACAGTCCACTAGAGTGAAATCCTACCACTCTCCATCCATTTCTATGGAATATAGAGATGTGTTTCAGTGTGTGCTTCAGTCGCCCTTTTTTACATTTAAATGAAAAAAAAAATGAAAAATATTTTAGTTAATAAAGTCCCAGACTGAATAACCCTTCAAAAATAAATTAGAAGAAAAAAAAAAAAACAGACGAGCAGACCCATGGGATTTATTAAGGGTCGAATTGTAAATTTGAATTCAAATTTTTGAATTTTTTTCTATGGTCAAAACTGTCAAATTCGACTAGGGAATCGTCCAAATTCGAGTGTTTTTTTAAAAATGTAAATTTTATTTTTACGAGATTTATCATACTCTAGCCCTTTAAGAATTTAAAGTTTATTTGCCACCTAAAACTTGCTGAATTATTGTTTAAGTCAATGGGAGTGAGCCAGAGATCAAGTTGGGGATGTTTGCAGCCTTCCTAACATTCCAGTTTTTTTAGGAGAAAAAACTCTAATCGAGTTTGATCGAATTCCAGTTTTTGGGTTGTTTTAATTCGACCAAGTTATCAATACATTTCGGCAAGTCAAATTTCGAATTCATTCAAATTTAAGGGAGTTTGAAAAAACCTGCATGAATTCGAAATTCGGCCCTTGATAAATGTGCCTCCCCATATAGATACATGATCATACATTTAATTTCCTCAGTGGCACCTCATATTTATGTATTTTCCTTATTATGGTACCTTTACTTTTACCTGAGTAACCATAGGAACTTCTGATCAAATGCAGCTAATCTTTTGCATAGTCTTCTACATAAATGCAGTCTAACAAACCTGTATTTCAAACTTAAATGGTTCTGTCTCACCTCATAACCTAGTTTTATTTACAGAAAAAGTCATTGTTGATTTCATAAACTACCGTATATACTCGAGTATAAGCCGAGTTTTTCAGCATCCAAAATGTGCTGAAAAAGTCTACCTCGGCTTATACTCGAGTCAGTGGGCAGTAGCTGAGATTGCAGTCACTTTTATTCATTCCTATACCAACAGTTTGCTTGGGGAGAGACTGCAATATCACACAGCGCCCTCTGTTGGTTATACGAAAGAATAACAGTGCGCCCTCTGTTGGTTATATGAAAGAATAACAGTGACTGCAATATCACACAGCGCCATCTGTTGGTTATATGAAAGATTAACAGTGACTGCAATATCACACAGCGCCCTCTGTTGGTTATATGAAAGAATAACAGTGACTGCAATATCATACAGCGCCCTCTGTTGGTTGTATGAAGGATTAACAGTGATGGCAATATCACACAGCGCCCTCTGTTGGTTATACGAAAGATTAACAGTGATGGCAATATCATACAGCACCCTCTGCACATGGTAGTGGGACAGTGGGACAATGCACACAGTAATCCGTTTGGCAATTCTCTGTCACCATCAACTTTGCAAAGAAGTCTGTTGATCGCTGGGGGGGTCGCTTTGGCAGAATGTGCGCTGCTGGGAGACAGGGCTGTAGTTGTGTCTAGGCTTATACTCAAGTCAATAAGTTTTCCCAGTTTTTGTAGATAAAATTAGTTCCCTCGGCTTATACTCGGTCGGCTTATACTCGAGTATACACGGTATACAGTAATGTGTTAAAAACCACATTGGGCTAAAGAATCTCCTATTGAAACAAAAGGGGAACTCCGGCTTCCAAACCAAAATTTGATAAATAGTCCCACATAACAGAGAAACCCCTAATATACCCATCATAGTTATCTGTTTCTTCAAAAAGTATGAATAAATGCCATTTTCTAGGCTGAAATACACCTGTTTAACAGTTCTTCTCTTTCTGCATCATTTGAAATCCTGGCAGGGAAGGAGGGACTAAACACTGATGTTAAAAATTGTATCAACTTCTCCACAGCTTACAGACAGCATGCAGGAACGACATAACTCACAATGCATTGCGCTGTGATGTTCTGTTCCTTATTGAAATCACATGTGCAGGGAATTGTGTGGTTGGAGGATGCAGGCTAAGGACAGATGGCTGCAGGTACAAAGTAACAGTAGTTAGCCAGCCAGCAAAGTAGAAAGACAGATGAGCAGGAGAGCAGGAGTCTATGCTTAGGGAACTGTTCCAATCATGAAAAGTCTGAATATTTTTTAATTGATATTTATTGCAAAGTTGCATGAAATTATGTTTACTTTTCAAAAAGCTAAAGTTATGTTTGTGTGGAGTTCCCCTTTAACTAATTTTCTGGTTATTTTAAATTATTTTGTTGGCTTACCCTTCAGTTTCACTTATTTAGTATTTTCAAATCTCTTTTCATTCTCTGTAAGAAATAAATGTTATATAAGCATCAAAACTAGCAAAAATGAATGTCGAGGTTGGCCAAGATTTGCAGCCTGGAGTCGGCTTTCTGGTTGCTTGCTATATAATCCATCACACACAAAGTCATTTAAATGTCACAACATTTTAATGTCACTACGTTGCTAATGTCAATGCCTCTGATTCACTTTTCCCTGCACAGATTCTAAACATTCATATCCCAAAGGACATTTTAGGGCTCTTCAGGAAAAGAGACATGATGAACAAACTAGTATATTATTTTGCTAAAAAACCTGAACCTCCATGGGGATAAAAACAATGCAGTAGAGGGTTTCCTTTACTGCTTTATCTTCTATGTACTACCTTAGGCTATCTACCTACAGGTGGCTGGACTTGCCACTGTTGAGTGATGCATTCCCGAGGGCTACACATTGAGAAATTGGTCCCATGAAGCTGTATTTGTCTTTACCCACAGGAATAGCTGAACGCTGAATGCTGAAAGATATCAGTGTTGACAAATAGGTTGCACTTTGCATGTGCATGTAAACACACTTAATCATAGGTATTAAAGGGAATGCATCAGCACAAAAGTAAATTAAAGGTGGTGACACTCTGTAGAACTAAATTCACTTGTCCTCTTACACACAAATACTGTTGTGATCACAATGTACTATAACACAAGATTAGTCACCTAATGGTTAAACACTGTTACAATTGTGTATTTGCTCTGTAAAAGTGCACGTAAATCTATGTTGAAACCAGTATAGATATATACCATTTATAACAACAGGCATAACAAAAACCACTAAATCAGAAACATATAAAATACATTAGTGTGAGTGTCACAAAACCGACTCACTCAACCACAATTAACTCTTGGGTTTGGCTACAAGGGGTTACAATCAGTCTCTCAATCACCTTACACACAGGTTAGACTAACAACAGACACCCCAAAAACACACCAACACCCACAAAGTTCATTCGCTGCCACCATCTATCATTAACAGGCGATAGAAACCTAATGTGACTATTCCCCTGCCCTCTATAACAGGTAATAACTCACACTACACAATACATCAAACACTCTCTCCTATGGTAGTTACTCAGGGTAAGATCCTACAAGTCTAACAAGCACTCCAGCAGCCAAAGGGTTAATCTACATTCAAACACACTTTCCTGCTAGCCGTACTAGTTATCCAACATACAAATAGGCAACTTTCCCTTTCCACACATACGAAGAGTTCATACACGTAGGCACAAGCATTCATATGGGCAATGAGTTCGTTTAGAGCACAAGGACTAACGTATTAAATGATATTTAATATTTAAAAGAAACAGTGCATATGTATATATATATAAAAATGATATTACAAAGATGACACACAGTTGCAAATACAGTAAATAAAATAAAAGGGAGTAAAAACACAAAGAAAACCCTTACTTTACCAAGTTTTGAAGTTGTCAGTGTATTTCCTCTGAGGCACGAGTTGGAAGCTGGACATACAATCCACTGAAAAAATGGAGCCTCCTTGTATGACAATGTGATATTGGGGATGTCACCTTTTTATTTCCTGCTGGGACACTCCCCTCATTACCTTATGCATGAGGTAGGAGTGCCCAGGAACATGTCATTTACGACCCCCTGCAGGGGGTTTGCTACTCTCAGGCAATATTCCCCAACATCCCTTAATAAAATATGGGTACTTGCCAGTACCCAATACTATAATAAAAACATGGGCAGGCTGTGATCCATATGTGGGCAAGAAGAACAATACCAAACACTAATAGGTTCCCACTTTCCAGTCCCCCAGGAACCAGCCCTCCTAACAGGCGGGTATAGGCTGGCCCTGTTTGGTATTGTTAGGAAGCATGTGACCTCCTCATAACCAATATGTAAGTTATGACGTTGTGAATCCTATGACACAGGAGATATGGATACTTTCCTATAATCCATAATTTTCTACTAGCTATCCCCCCCTGCTGCTCTAGGTCCACAGCTCTGTTCTTTGATCAGCCGATCAAAGAACAGACTGGCCCAGCTTCCTTGCCCAAATGGTGTGGCTCCAGACCGTCTCAGATGACCGATATGGATGTCACCTTTCCACAGCCCCCTGGTGAGATATACAATTAAGGGTCTCTGTGTGAGCCTGAGACTGAGTAATTATAGTATTAACTTTTAAAATGCCAGTGCAAGGTGGCCCTGGCATGACAGTGAGTATGTAAGTATTAACATATAATTGCTGACATTTATAGGAGTATACATTTCTTGTATGTTGTATATAAAAACACAAAGGAAACACAACCTACAGAAATGCATTGTATTAAGATGAGAGGAAAAAAATATGCACTGCATCATACCATAAAAACTGTATTGCTTATTGTAACCGGTAACATCCGTAAGCTTGTTTAGCCTTTTCATAACTTTCATCCTTATACGAAATATCCAATGGACTTATGGTACTGTTTAATTATACAGGTTTATCACACTCTATATTCAGTGATGAAAGTCATTACCTTCCATGGTAAAATGAGCCCTACTGCTACTGAATTCATTAATTTAGCAAATAAATTGAACAGCTGTTAGGGTCACTTTATGACTCTAATTGCATCTGTTTCAGGTATGCTGTTCAGAATGTGTCCCTATAATATTTAACCAAATAAGTAATAGGAGGCTCTAAACAAGCTTTCTAGAGGATAGATCATATAAAAAATATACAGTGGTCAAAACACTTAGCTTGATGCATTTCATGTGAGGCCTCACTAGGCACATAGTAGATGCATAGTAGCTGCTTGTCAGCCTGTGTATTATTTTCACCATTATGCAAAATTATTTTTTACCCAGTTTACTTTAGCCTTGCTGAATTGAGTTCAGTGGTATCCATTATCTCCAATTATTTCTTCACTATTGGCCTTGGTTGTTCAGTTGTATTGGTTCTTTTTCTGTTATAGTTTCCCTTGCAAATAATTGTTAGTGTTGTTGCATACCCCAGGCAGAAATGCAAAAGCACTAAGGAAAGTTTATCCCTTAGTGTTCACGCAGAGACTACTTCTGTCCAGGTTCTGGCTGCTTTGAAACGGAACACAGACATTGACAGTAATAATAGAGTGGAAACAGCTTAAAGGATCCCTATTGTGTTTACATTTAGAGGCAGTGTGTATGGTTAATTTGTATCTTTAATTTTATTACAGTGTGATGCATAATGTGCTTCTCTGTGTTTACCTATTAAAGGGGTGGTTAATCTTTAAGTTAACTTTTTGTATGTTATAGGATGGCCAAATCTAAGCACCTTTTTATTGGCCTTCATTATTTTCTTTATAGTTTATTCATTATTTGCCTATGTGCTCTGACTCTTTACAGCCTTCAAATGGGGGTCACTGACCCCATCTAAGAAACAAATGCTCTGCAAAGCTACAAATGTATTGCTATTGCTAGTTTCTCTTAGTCATCTTTCTTTTTAGGCCCTCTTCTATACATCTTTCAATCTCTTATTGAAATCAAGGAATGGTTCTTAGGATAATCTGGACTTTAGCAACCAGATTGCTGCAAACTGGAGAGCTGCTAAATAAAAACATAAATAACTCAAAAACCATAAATAATAAAAAATGAAAACCAAAGGCTAGAATATCACTCTTTACATAATACTAAAAGTTAATTTAAAGGTAAACAACTTGGCAAAAGTTTCAAAAGATATAATGAAAAATATAATGTACACAGGCTGTAGAGGTTACACATAAGGAATCCACATTTGCACACCTAAGTGGATAAATGTTTCTGACATTTTAACACATTTACCAGCTTATATTCTAAATTGCACAAGTGCAGTTTCCAGTAGAAACCAATTATCAATTAGTCTTAAATGGTCTAGTATAAGTTTTACAATGAATGCAAAGTTTCCATGTGCTGTTCTTGGTAACTATACTACTAAGCCTCTATTTTCCTGAAATTCTTGATGGCCCCTTCATTCTCAAGTTATGTACATTTGCCAGCTTTTCTAGAAATACTGTCAGTTTTTCGGTAGCCTTATACCAAAAATATTGGTAGCAGTTACAGGACACCCCTAGCTGTACCCCTTTCTTATTCCCTGTTTGCTGCTCTGCTGTCTCTCTGCTTATTGCCATCACCATTGAAGAAGGTAATTGATATAATTTTTATCCCTAATCATTAAAGGAACAATGCTTTTTGCCCTTTTGCTAGCCCATAGTCTTGCTTGTATAATTGGGACTGTGTAACATCATGCAATGGAAACATAACATATTACAAATAATTAACAGGGTTGAACTGCTGCATCGTCAGTGCTTACAGTTGGTAAAAGGGGCATGCAAATCATGGGTATCTCTCAACAGAATGAGTGCAGAGAGGTCAGATAGGTGTGATTCTATAAATGTATCTATATATATAATAATTCAAATCTTACAGTGCTGTTAAAAGGCAAATTTCAGTAGTTGAGTATGGAATTAAAGAATCCCACAAATACTTTGATGCAGGAAAGCAACACAATGGCTGTGCTGAAAAAGCTCTATTGTCATTCAAATCCTCCTCTGCTAGTAGAACAATACAACAGTTGACAAGGACCTTGGATTTTCTTGCTCTGCCTACAATACTACTTGTTCCACAGAGGGAAAACTGTGTTATCAGTTAAAGCTACTAGCTAGGCTTTATGTTATAGTACAGAATTCATAATGCACCATATGCAAGGTTGGGCCAGTGGCATAACTACCATACTGTGGGTGGGGGGCATCTCAACCACTTCTGTGACTTAAATTTTCACAATTATGCGTGCTGTTCACCTGAAAAAAATTTTGTGGGGTCCCAGTCTGGTCTATTTAATACACCACTGGGTTGGCCATAGAAAAGCAGAGCATAGAATATCTGCTTGGTATGAAACTGAAAGAGTGATTATGCAAATCTGAATGTCAGACATAAGCAATGGCAGTCCTCAGTAAATACAAGCAACATCTCTAAGCACCGATTATAATTAATGTCACCACAAAATATGGTTCTGGTGTATTATAATTATTTCTCTTTTAAATGGTATTCTCCACATCTACTCTGAGTAGTATGAATCATAATATGTACCTGGAAGAAATAGTGAGCATTACAGTAAAAAATCAGGAACATAGGGCAACAACTGAGTAAATAGAATGCTTTGAGGCAGCAGTTACATGGCATCTGCAATGAGTCATGTGCCTCAAAGCAAAAAAATGAATTGACATATAAAACCCAAGCCTGCAACATCTGCACAAAATACACTGACCAAATAGTTATAACCCAACCAGATAAGCTACAGTAAGTATTACAGACTTTCCTCTGATTTAGTCAACAAACTGTTCAAGTCAAGTTATATTGTCATCTCAACTGTATACAACTACACATATGTGTGTGTGTGTGTGTGTGTGTGTATGTGTGTATATGGATCTTTTAATGCCTGTGCTTTTCTATAGAAATGTGTTATACCATGCAATGCAATCCAAAACCAGTTCCAAATGTTAGATGGAGTTGCATGTGCAATAACATGCTCTTACATCTCTTTGGATCCTCAATGACATATTATTTCTATACCACTAGTCTGATCCAAAAAAAATAAATTTTCACTGAAAATTTAAGCACACAGAGTCACATCAAAATTACATATAATTTGTTTCCGAGAAGACTGAATATGAAAATTTGTATATGTATTTAAAATATTTGCTATCTGTTGATTACAATAAGTAAGCAAGAGAAAGATCACATGATCATACAAACAAAAGGCTTAAGGTTATTGCAACAGCAGGATAAAACAAATATAGTGGGGAAAATAGCCCAAACAAGAAATAGGTAAGTGAAATGCAAGCTGAAATGTCCAGTTATACTGAATATTGCCACATATAGCCATTCACTTCAATGTGGAATACATACAGATGAAAATATGATTACAATAAGTCCTGAATCGAAGGGAAATGGCCTGGACTGGTGTTCAACTAGTACACAACCTGAAAGTATCTGCTATAGCATAATTAACATTTACATTCCTACAGCTAGTTTACCCAGGGTACAGTTTTGTTTTTCTGCCATGCCTTCAATTGTGGGGAATTTTCCGGTACAGTTAAAATCAGCATAAACTGAAAATTGCAGCTCACAAGGACGAATTTTGTACTTGCAATTTTAAATTGCTAGCAGTACCACTTCCACTTTTAGTGGCAGTGCACCTAATTGCCCATATGAAACTGGCTTTAATGCTTGCCTTGCAGAACACATTGAGTCTAACAGTTTTGAGCTACATGTTTTTAGGCATTGTTCATACTGGACTGCAAGTCGAAGAGTTCCTATAAATGGTAATTAAGATAGATATAAACAAGAGCTGAAAGACACAGACCAGCATATTCTGTAAATAATGTGACGTGAGCCGTCAGACACATTCTTCCCTCGCTGGCTGTTATGTATACAAAAGCTGAAGACAAATTCTTTGGTTAAATTATATTACCACAGTTAAGTTCACAGTTAGAACTAAGCATAGTATTGACCTGGAATAGTAAGTGAATAAACAAGTGAAATGTTATATTCAAAAATAAAATATAAAATTGAAAAATAGGTCCTTAAATAAAGAGCATCAACATACTCCAAAGGAGATGGGCAGAATCCTGTACACTGAAATTATGCCCATGGAAGCTCTCTTCCTTAAAGGTATACAATACATCACATACTGTTTACACCCCACTTTCCTTCTGGAGAAGGTTGAAAGATAAGGAGGTAGGTGAGTAGGCTTGGGTTGGGCAACAGATTTGGTAGCAGAAATGCCAAAATCTACCCTGAAACTATGCTCACAGCTCACAGTTTTGGAATGGTTTGCATCATATGTAACTTTAAAATGTTGTAAAAGTCATAAGCACAAAAATATACATAATGTATATAATCACGTTAAAAAAAACTGGTGATTATTTAATATTGGCTCATTTAGTTTCTGTCTGTAATCAGATCTTATAGCTTTGTTTACAATAAAAGACCACAAAGGCCCATGTCTAGGATGGCAGTAATATACTGTATCTGAAAGTCATTGAAGCCAATGTAATCTTGTCCAGACTGCCTTGCATTACATGATGTCACCAATGCTTGCCATCAGTTAGCTGTGGAGCAGGGAAGAGATTCATGGATGATAACATAAGATCATCTTTTGTTAACATGACGGAATTAAGATAGTTATTCTTATGTGAGCCTTTGGGGTGGCAGAGCTGTTGGACCTAAAGGGGTATGGTAGATAAAGTATCTTAAACTTAAACAATTTTTTGACTACTGGCTTATCAGCCATCAGAAGGTCTTAACGTGTGATCATATATGTTATATTCCATATATAACATTCACCCAAACTCAAGCAGGTGTTATAAATAGAAATTTGTTGTCTAAAATGCATTAAAATTTGCAATGCAAAATAATTTACTTCGCTTTATTCTCTGTTTTCATTTTGCAATTTTTTATCCTACTAAAATAATTTAGTAAATTCCGCGTAAGTATTTTTTACCCACACAATTCACATTAAACTACTTCTGACAACTCCATATATGTTTTCATAGCCATACATAGCTTTTAAAGCTGCTTTTGTGCTTTTACCTTTTTGGTTCCTTCTGTAAGATAAAACCTCAGCAGTTTATTTGTCAGCCTAGTGTCAGGTCTACTCAACTCTTCAGAGCGTGAAACACTACAAGCAATTAGAGTCCAGGTAACACAGATGCTTGCTACATTGTCTGTCACACTGATATTTCTTAATTAAAGCTTTTAATAAATATAGAGACTCATCCAATCCCTCTGAAGCCTGCTGGAGACCCCCCCCCCCCAAACCTTTAACCTAATATATGACTTTTCAGACATTGCAAAATTACAGATGTGTGTGGACTCCAGTATTGTTTGGGTTAAGAAAGGAAGAATAAACGTCTACGCTCACAAAAGAGAGAAGACAATATTGTTTTGATTGTTGTGACAAAAACTGAATGGTGCATATGTAATGTATTGTGATTCTAATACCATCTGCACATTTTTATGTGTCAGAGCCAATTTTAACCTGCAAAAAGCGAAATAATCCTATGATTAAAATTCATTGGGTTGTTATTGTGTTAAAGGCCTAATATACTTCAAGTTAGCTGTGATTCTGATTGGGGTCATCCTGATAAAACATGAACCCATTTTATTTGGATTAACTTTGCAACTAATAATGTTCTAGGACATAGAAGAGAGTAGAAGAAATGTCATAAAATGTTTTAAGTTACAATGTTATTGACATCAGAAGTTAAAACATTAACTGATGCCATTCCATAGCATATTGTTATAATAAACAGTTATTCGGTCTTGCCTGATTAGCTTTTCCTCAAAGCAAAATGCTTGTTTAAGCAATGTTTATGCAAAAATAATATTAAATATTTTTTTAATGTTAAAAATGCTTTAGTAGATTTTTGTCACTGTTCCATATTATATACAAAATCTAGAAACCCCCACCAAATATTCTACCTACCACTGCACTCATCTGCCTATCCTTGCTCTAATAACAGTTTCTTTTAGAATGTGATTTTTCCCTGTAATCCAGTTTCAGCTTGTGCTTCTAATTTATTAAGATGTTAGTGGCAGGCGTACTCATTTTAAAGGGTTCGAAGGCTCAGCCAGTGGTATGGGACAGAGGAGGAAGCACAGTCCAACCAGATCGAGGTATCCAAAGGGTTAAGAGAAAGGCGAAGTTATGTCCAGGCAAAAGGGTCGGTACAGGCGGCAAAGGTTCTATACACAGTTTTACAGGCAAGGTCAAGATCAGGATCAATAGCAGAAGTAATATAGCGCAACCACGAACTCACTATGTGGAACCTATTGTAGGGCACGGTCTGGAGTGTTCTGGCATCTTAAATAGCCCTCCTTTTGGAGCCAAAAATGAATGTGATGACGTCATGACGCTGGCATTCTTGCGCAGGCGTCTTTGCGATGGCATCCAATCTGGCGCTGGCGTTTCTTCGTGACGCTGGCATTCTTATGCAGGCGTTTTTGCGCTGGCGTCCAATCCGGCACTGGTGCGGACGTCACAGAGCTGCTCCCAGGAAGCACCACTAGGATGCCGCCATCTTGCGGAAGGTGAGTTGTTTTCCTTACACTCATAACTAGTGTTTATTTTGTGCATTAGACACCAGCTCTCCGATAAAAAGTGCCTGTTTTTATCTGGCTGTTATTTTTCTCATTTGACCTTCTACTGTTGTCATAGAAACAAATATCAATACCCTATTCACCTCTTCCAGGGTGCACCCAATCACAACATATGTCAAAATCATTAGGCCTGCATTTGAAAAGAATAAGAAAATATAATACAGACATTTGTGGTTTACCACATTATGGAAAAAAATTAAGTTTTCCTCAATAAACATGGAAAATCGTCCTTGATGTATATACAGATTAAATTCATCTTACTACTCAGGATTCAGTTGGAAAAGCTACTGTGCTCAATTGTGAAGGTTCTTTACTTGGTTGACCTACACAGTAATAGGACCCAAATACACTTTGTTCTGCCCCTTACTGATTTGCCTCTTGCACTTCACTGATCCCCCCTTCTCAGTCCATCCCCCTGCTCCTACGTTATTAGCTAGTAAGGTCCAGAAAAAAGGTGGCAAACCTACTTCCTACCTGCCAGACCTGGACTGGCAATCTGTGGAGGGGCTGCTGTTAAAATGCCATAAACAGCCAATATATATTGGGCTGTTTGGAGCTCTATTTACTTAAAATGCCAGGCCTATTTTGAATCCCAGTCTGAACCATTCTTATGGATTGCATAGGGCGCATGCATTATGTGTGGCACAAATAAACAAAAGCATGTGCATGAGGCAAAAAAAGAACACATGTAGGATCTCTAATTCAGAAACTCATTATGCAAAATAAGGTAAAGCTATTTACCATGATATTCTATTTTAACAAACATTTCAGCTTTTGTGACAGATTTACTTCTGCTCTGTGATGATACAGTGCCTGGTGCTTGATGTTAACTAAGCTAGCATAAATCCATGTTGATGGAAAAGCAATCCAATGGTTTTAGTAGCTTACATGACACTCAATATTAAAAAAAAAAAACCTCATCTAGAAAAACCCAGGCCCCCTATGATTCTGGGTGAAAGATCCTTTATTTATGCTCTCTTTACTCTAAATTACCATTGCTACTAATGGCTAATGGCTAAAGGTGGCCATAGATGCAAAGATCCACTCGTTTGGCGACATCACCAAATGAGCGGATCTTTTCCCGATATGCCATTGGCTATATCGGGGGTAATCTGAACAATCCGATTACAATGCGCAATGGGCTCTGGCGTGATCGGTCGGGTCAAAATCAAACCTGTCCGATCGACCAAACGACCGATCTCCCCCAGACTAAAGATGTTGGCACTCTTCACACACGATCCGAAAATAGTATCTTTGCATCTATGGCCAGCTTTAGGCACTACTGGACATACTAAGGCAAGGTATTGTGTTTATGCCTGATAATGGGAACTAGCAAATAATTAATTTTAATTGAAACATATGTCACTATCAACTGAAAAACAAGCGTCATATAATAACAAGAATTTTCGCAGAACACAGAAGATTCCAACTGTGTATAGAATGAGTTGTCATTATTATCAAGCCCCAACACATTGCAATCACAGAATTAAAGGGGCATATACATATTTAATAAATTAATGTTTCTTCTCTTTTAGAAGAAACCATGTAGCAAACACAAACCACAGCCAGATACTGCACTAAAGAAATTTAGCAGAAATACTGTATACAGTTTTAAACATAGCCCAATATAAACATCATTTTCTTTGTTGTTGTTGTTGTTATAATAGTGATTACATTTATTATACTTGAGTGGATGTGGGACAGAACATCTTGCACAAAGAGCAATGGCTATATCCTAATGTGATCCAACTGCTCAAAACAAGAAATCTGTGTCAAAGGAGTTCCTATGCTGAGTGCAATGAAAGTGGGGTAGTAGATTTATGAACATTACTGTTAGTGGGATTACTGGTCCCACGATGGTTGATGCACTGCTTCTACTACTTCTGAATCCTCCAGTTATCCATGGTTTGCTCTAAAAGTTAGGAATCTTATATGCTATTCTGTGGGGATGCCCTGTCATTCACGTTTAGCTTGATGACTTATCAGAAGACTTGAAATTTCATTTCAGTATTTCAGTCCATTCAGACTGTTTGGCTTTTAAATGCACAGTATGAATTACTAATACAAGTGCTTTAGCTCAAAAGTTTTCTCATCCAAAGATATTTATTTCTTGGAAACAAACATGCTTAATATAAGGAAATATGGGACATATACTTAATTCAATGTATTTTAATGACAATTCAATAAAAAGAATTTTAAAAGAAAAGGGAATATGGGCCAGATCAGAACCTAACTGAGAATAACAGTATCCCTTAGCTCAAGAAATGAGTACAGATATAGGAAAATATTGGTGTATCATCAGTCATTCTGCAATATGTTCAAAAATATCTAGGACACAAATATATATTCACATCAAGCTGAGCTTTCAAGTGTATCTGGGAAAGCCAATGACAATTTTCCCAATTCTTTCCCCTAAATGGCCTTCATGCTGAGGCACCCTGCCAACTATTTTTAAGTTTGGGAACTGCCACCACAAGTGCAAAGGTAAATAGTGGAAAAGCCACCGAGATCTATTGCTAAATAGTATGGACATGTCCATTTATTGTATAAAAGGATGGCACAACATATAATGTACTGTTTACTGGAGATCAGGTCCCTCCTGCCATCTAACAAAAATGTTTTTTTTTTATCATGACACTTAGTAGGAAATGTTTAATGAAAGTCTTAAATCCCAACAGAAAAAGACAAACCCCAACTCTTGTGAGTGAAATATGATATTGAGAGTGTCTTGCTAGATATTAATAACATTTTTACTTATCTTGACCACTTGGAATCAAGCACTGCTCATGTTTTAGCAGTTAACCATATGCAGTTTTGATTACTTTTAAAGGAGAACTAGAGCTTAAAGCTTAACAAAGAAGTAGACTAAAATGCTGCACATTATGTTTGAGATTCTCTATCAACCCAAGGCGACCACATCCCATTTGCAGCAAAGATCTTTGAATCCGAAGATTCCCCTAGTAGTTTGCAATGATCCCTGAGCTTTTCTTCACAACAACTGCCCAGAGCACACTGGGCATCTGAGTGTTAATGACATTCTTAACAAAATCCAAAATGTTGGACACCACAAACTAATTTAAAGGCCCAAATCTTTACTGTTATAGAGATGCTGAAACTTTAGGCTGATACAGTAAGTTCAGTGTAAATATGGCATTTCTGCCCATATTTGATTGGAGGGTTTTCTTTTGGATCGCCATACAGCTATGGCTGAGTAATTATGGCCTAACGGGGAAGGTAACGAAACATTTATACACACAATGCTTCTTTCATATATATATATATCAGTTGAAAAGCAAAATTAAACTATATTGAAACAAGTAAATTAAACAATAACTTTATACTATTAGACTAAGCTTGCCAGATCAGCCTTTCTTATGCATCATGACAATATAATATGTAAATACAGGAAGAAAAAAATCAGCACATGTCCAAGGAACCTTAATAAAGACAATAGAGTTATTCTAATGCCCTACACATGTGCCCACTGTAAAATTTATATTCCATATGTTTGCAAATGTATGGGGAAAACCTGTTACCCAAAAAAAGTTTGTAAGGTCTTTTGCAGGCAATCAGGCTGAAAAAAGGAAAAGATGCCAGCGTTTTTTGCACTCTTTCATTTTTGGCTCACAGAATATAATGTTAGTGACAGAAGATTGAGGAAGATCTAGCTACATTAATACACTTTGCCTGGTCTGAGGTGGCGAAGGCAACTCTGGCGAAAGAGGTAATGTTCGGTAAAATCCGTGTTTTATTGAATTGGCGGAGAAGCGTCCGTTCACCAGAGCAAAAAGTCACCTGGCGATAGAGTGCATATGACCACTAGCGGCAGTCTCTTTCGCTAGCGAATTGGCAACTGTGGCTGTTTAAAAAATCGGTGATATTCCTGCGGGTAGCAATTCTGGTGAAAAGTTGCTAGCGTTTGTGCCATTGTGCATTGTGTAAAGTGCAATTTCACCATTTATTTTACACAGAATGCAGTGTTTTCCCCATAATAATGACCGTACCCTGGTGGTGTTGTGCCTGGTACAATTAAACTAGAATATCATTGTCCTTGCACTTGAGAATTGGACACAGTGGTGCTGGAACTATTGACACAGGTCTCCTACTTTCTTAGTAACACACACACACACACACACACACACACACACACACACACACACACACACACACACACACACACACACACACACACACACACACACACACACACACACACACACACACACACACACACACACACACACACACACACACACACACACACACACACACACACACACACACACACACACACACACACACACACACACACACACACACACACACACACACACACCCACCCCCAGATTGAAAGGTAACCATGACACTCTGATGAACCATTTCCCACCATCAATTAGGCTGACAGTGTAATTCATCACCCTGTTCAATTGTGAAGTGGTAGATTCTGGAATGTGAAGTCCCTCTGCTTTTCATAAGGGGTGGTGCACAGATTCTCTAAAAAAACAGGGGGACATCAAGTCACAGAATCCATCACTTCACAATGGAACATGGGGAGGAGGGTTTGCATTAATAATTAGCCTACAAGATTTGGGTTGGGTTAATCAGAATAGTACTTGTGGAATCAGGTGGAGAGTCAGATAGTGTTTATGTATCTTTTCTACATAACCCCAGCTAAATTATCTCTTGTCAAAAATGGGGTATATTTTCTCTTTAACTAACAAAGGTTTGTGCAGTTTTGCCTTTGTGCCTTATTGCAGTGTATTTAGATAGTAAATAGTAAATGAATCTCTGATTGCACCAATTCTCCATTAATGCAAACGCATAATGCTCTAAAACAAATCAAACATAATTGAAACATATGTGTGATGAATGATTAGGCTATACATAATATTTCTTGCTCAAAATCCATTGAAAGCATTCTCCCTTAAATAATAAATTTCAGACCCCAGTACAGTAAGGCCCTCTGTATGCTGCTGAATGCTGCCTGCAATTGTAATCCAAGAGAAAAAAACTCCAGAGAGATAAATAGCAATTTCCTTGCAGCAGTTTAGAGTAATTGGCATTTTGATTGGATGTGATACTGCTTGTCACAGAGGCTTTCATACAAGCTAAAAGATTCCAGCTAAAATTTTAGGTACCATGTGGTTTCATGGTGCAGTTCATATAACCTATGATTATTTCCTAACTGTGAGTCCATATTTGGATTTCTTTGTCACCGTCGTTCTCTCTCAACCCATTTCCTGATGGTTCATGCTTTTTTCGCACTTACCACAAACTTCATTTCTGCTCTAGAAGTCAGTTTACTTTAAAATTTTATTAGAACTAAAAAAACCTGTCCATTAAACGCAGCTTAGATTTTTCTTGAGCACATCTCATAAATATTGTGAATGATGTGTGAACCATCCCCCCTGCTCCTCTGACACGGCAGCATACCTAGTGATACAGGGCACACACAAAGGATCACAGGAAGGCAATCACACTAAGGTATCCTGACACATTCTCCAGGGACAGAAATAAAAGCAGAATGCTATTGATTTTTTTCTAGACATTCGCATTTTAAGGCAAATCTTATGCCATTAATTCATGCTGACTAAAAACAGGCAATTTATTTTATCCTTCTAAATCATAAGATGATTATTGTTATTGATCAGAGGGCAAACACATTATGGAGTGCTGTCATGCTCCTTATAAATAATGCCTGCCAAAGTTGCTTTTCAAGTGACTTATTCTACACGCTGTGTGGCACATCTGTAATTAGCAGGCTCCATCTCATTGAAAACACTCATCATTATCCCTTCCTGGTGTGACTTCCCTGAGCTGGTGCTGCTTGACCTTGTTTTATATGGTCTTTATTCTGTTTTGGAGCAGGCTCTCATTGGCAGAAACACCCACTTTAGGACATGGCTATAATGCAATGCTTTCAATGCAGAATAACAGTCAAATCTGTGTAATATGTATGCCAATGCAATAGAACCCTTACATTTCACAATTAGCCCCTCTGTCCCCAACCCTTGGGCATTACACTTCCTTTTCTGGTTCCTTTCCTTCTTTCCTTTTCTTTTCCTTGCCAGCACTTTTGTTCTCTCCATCCCTCCCTCATTCCACAGCCTGCACTTCACCACATCTGTTTTTCATATGCCGAGCTCTAGGCGTCTGTTTCAAGCAAACAATGGGCTTTTATATGAACCTGAAGAATACCCCTGCTTAGAAATCAGTCCCACCAGCGGTTACACCTTTCCAGCTTCATGAATTGTCTTTGCTAATTGGACAGGTATAACAGTAATGGTTTCATTACAGTATGTTTCAGTTTAAAATCCCATACTGTATTATCCTTTTTCCAAACATAACAGTTGTAAGCATTTTATGCCATAGGGAGGGATGAAGACTTATTACTGATAAAAAATGAATGGGTTGCTCTTATCCTTATTACAGTTGAATCATGGAATATATGTTCTTTTTGAATTCACCATTTGTTTTACACCTTAAACACACATAATGACATTAGGAGAAAATAAATCAAAGCAACTCACCCAGAACAGATTGGATTAAAGTGTGCATCTTTGTTCATTAGTCCAGAAGAAGTCCTGGGATAGTGAGATGGGGCAGAAAGGAAGGCACAATGCTGAACATTGGTTTCCTGCTGGATTGGCAGTCAGCCCTGCATGGGGGAGCATCACAGTCTGTGGAATGCAAGAAGCGTAATTACCTCCATGTGGCTACCCAAGAAGCAACTTTCTTCTGCCCCCGGATAGCTATCCGCAACTTAACCGATCCCCACCTACAGAAATGAGTTGTACAGGAAACGTTTCAAAACAAAATAAAGTCTGAATGTAGCATGATTCTGTAAGAGCAGCTGCCTAATACCTCTGTGGAAAGAAAGGAGTGTAGAGAGGGGGGGAAAAACCACAGCACACAACGTTCTCCACATGCAACCTCCCAGACCTGCTCCTCCCAGCTATCTGCTGAGATTAGTCAGGGAAAGCATTTGCTGGATATGCTGCTGCTGCTGTTGCAACCCCTGCAGAGTAGGAGGGAAAGGGGTACACAGTGTGCCCAGACCTCACATATAGAACCAACTCTGTATTGGCTAAAATGACTCTTGGTTGGCATTTTACAATTTCTTGCAAATGTGCTTTTAGTCTAAATATATTTCAGTGATTTTCTTTGTTCAAATCCAAAATGTCTGTATTGATCTGTTTGATTACAAGACTCTTGAGCTTGACTGTTTGCCATAAACCCATAGTACATTGTCCATATTAGGATATCATCAAGTGTCAGAATGAAACATCAGGCAAAAAAAAAAAAAACCAAAGGCAATCCTAACCTTGAACCCAGATCATGGTCGCTGATAGAATCTGCTGGTGACGTAACAGTTTACACAGATTTTCAAATGATGATGATCCCTGATGCTGACAAAGTTCTCAAACTACAACTCCTATAATAGCTGCCTTAGCAACATATACTGGTTAGTATAATGTGACCTTGGAACTGAAGACTGCAGGATCACCAGCAATGTGTCAGCGTGATACATACACCATGAGGGAGGCAACTGCAATTAGAAATGCCCCCAAGCTTTTCCAGCTGTTTGATATTTGTTTGAAAGTGGCAAAATGCACAACAATTTTCATATTTGCATTAATAAGACAGGTGCTTGGAACTACCATTCCCAGCATCCTTTGCCAGTTTCTGTAGTAAATCCCACCTTTGAAATAAATTGAGGTGAGTAAACAGCACTGATATAGTGTGCGTACTGCAAAAAGAAACATACTGATCGTAAATCATATTACACCGCAATCACAGGTCTTTGGTGATAAACAAAGAAATATGTTCATTGAATCAACGTTTTTGGTTTTTGATGATCTTTGTGGAGACTGACACTAATGGGGCAGATTTATCAAGGGTCGAAGTGAAAATTTAAATTTTTTAATTCAAATTTCTAATTCGAATTTTCACGTTTTTTTTAAGTGGAATACAACTAGGGAATAGTTAAAATTTGATTCGAGCTTTTTAAAAAATTTGAATTTGATTTTCAAAATCTATCATGTCCTGGCCCTTTAAGAATTTGAATTTGACTATTCACCACCTTAAACGTCAAATTGCTGTTTTAGCCTATGGGGGACATCCTGGGATCAATTTGGAGTTCTTTGCAGCCTTCCTTCCTTTCAGAGAAAAAACTCGAATCCAATTAGATTTGAATTCTATTCGAATTTCAGGTCGATCTCATTCACTCGAGTTTGAAAAATTCGAATTTTTTGAAAAATTTCTTACAAACTCCCATGAACTCTAAATTCAACCCTTGATAAATCTGCCCCTCATTGTGCCAGTCAGTCTAGAGAATAAACGTCACCTTAGCAGTTAATCTGTCAGTTTGAGTGCTCTTCTTCTATTGTCATTGGTAGTATATTAAAGATGAGCAGTACCCAATAAATTTGACCAGGTTTGGAATTGCTGGCTGGACTCTTTTAGACGTGGAGGACATCCCACATTAAGACCAATATTTCACTGTTATTACTACTGCAATGCTATTCTTCATTGTGCCTTTTATTGATAACATAGTGTAAAACCAACAATCAAAAAGCTCTGAACCATGAATACCCACCTGTTTTTTTTCTTTATGTGTTTCTATATTTCTTGTTACTGTTTTTATTAAAAACAATAAAAAAAGATTTAAAAAAGATGACGTATTTGAAGGGATTGGAGAAGACAAAGCACCTTAAAATTACTGCCACTGTAGAGCTCCATGGTTTCCCAGCAACAATACCCAAACAGAGACATGTCCAATTTAGATATATCCTATCATGCAGAGTGAACTTTTGTCTGTGTTTCAGATCATTGAAACCTGAACAAGTGATATTAAACTGGACAGCCAGGCTAGCCAGTTCAAAACTGTACTGTTGACAACTATATGCCCACCAATTGTATGATAATGCTGTATGTAATGCACCTTGTTTGAAGCTGCCAGCTGCAATGCTCTGCTTGCAGAAACAATGATGATGCGAGGGAAAAAAACAATGTTTTAAATAGCAAAAATGGCACTACGAAGGATGACATATTGCTCACCAACATTCTCTATGGGGCAAATTCACTAAGCAGCAAAAAAGCGCTAGCGATGCCTTCGCCGCACTTCGCCAGGGCGCTGCTAATTCACTAAAATCCGAAGTTGCGCTCAGGGAGGCGAACAGTAGCGAATTTGTGCTAGCGTTAATTCGTCAAGCAAAGCGAAGTTACGCTAGCGATTCCTAATTTGCATACAGTGCCAAGTTAAAGTTGAATGGACGTATATGTAGCAGCAAATACAATACACTACACAAGCCTGGGAATTTCTATAAATAAAATAGAGTTGTTTTTTTGCCCTATACATGTGCCCACTGTATAGTTTAGGTGCCATATGTTAGGAAATGTAGGGGAGAAGGAGGGTACCCCCAAAAAATTTACGATCTTTTTCAGCCTATCAGCCCTAAAAAAGGAAAAGACGCCAGCAATCCTATCTACTTTACTCAGTAAAATGCGCAAGTTAGTGAATTAGTGTAGTTACGTTGACCCTTCGCCATAGCGCAACTTCGCCTGGCGTAAGGTCCACTTTGCTAGCGGATTTACGCCAGCGCTCATCAATAAATCGCGAAGTAACGAAATGACGTCATGCTGGCGAATTTGCGCTAACGTTATGCGCTCCGTGCTTAAGTGAATTTACCCCTATGTGTTTTCTTTGTTGACATTTGCACTGAAGATTCAGAATTGCCTGATCTGACCCACAATTTGGATGTGCAAATCATGGTACAGGTATAGGATCCCTTATCCGGAAACCCGATATCCAGAAATCTCTGAATTATGAATGGCTGTCTCCCATAGACTTCTTTTCTCTTCTTCTCTTTTCTCTGTAATAATAAAACAGTAGCTTGTACTTGATCCCAACTAAGATATAATCCTTATTGGAAGCAAAACCAGCCTATTGGGTTTATTTAATTTTTAAATGAATTTCTAGTAGACATAAAGCATGAAGACCCGAATTACGGAAAGATCCGTTATCCCCCAGGTCCCGAGCATTCTGGATAACAGGTCCCATACCTGAATACTAATATAAAAGGTCCCTACAGAACTGCTTATTGGGCAGTGGACATTCTCCTTTCTTTGTACTTAGATCAAAAAGGATGTCTGGTCATCTTTTATACTGGGAATGGGCAGATCTTTCAGTGCAGATCACACTTCAGTGATTTGCTAAAGAACTGCCACCACTGACATTAAATTAAATTATGCCACCTGACACTATTTATCAAGCTTTCACAGCTTTAAAACCTATTTAATAATTGAAATTCAAAGCTCTGTTCAGAATAATAAAACATTTAAATATCAGGCCAAAACAAACCTCTAGTATTTTATCATACACATTTAGGGGAAGATTTATCAAGGGTCAAATTTCGAAGTTATAGGATTTTTTTTGAATTTGAATTAAAAAAATCATGCGAAATTCATTAGATCGAATTCGAATCGTACAAATCAAAGCAACAGCACATTCGATCAAATTCGATTCGAAGTTTTTCCAAAAAAAACCAAAAACGTTGATTTTTCGAAGTCCTCCAATTGACTCCGAATAGGTTCTAGGAGGTCCCCCATAGGCTAAAACAGCAACTCGGCAGGTTTAGATGTCAAATGGTCGAAGTCGAATTTTGAGAGTACATAATAAATTTCGTTTTTTGAATTTTTTCCAAATTCGAATCGAATTTGGACTATTCCCTAGTCGAAGTAAAATTCGAAAAATTTTTAATTCGAATTTACACTTCAACCTTTGATAAATTTGCCCCTTAGTGATTTAGGTTCAGTGTGTGGATGCTATAACAATATATCTGTTCTGTACGGTAAGTTATACAAGCAGGGTCAAACTGGGCTGCCATGACACTAAACCAAAATCTATTAATATTATATATATATATATATATATATATATATATATATATCAGGTGAATTTTTAGTAGATTTTTTACATGTTTTTTCAGATTAGCAGAGTTAGGAAGAATAATATAATTCATATGTCAGGGAAAACTGCCTCCCGGCAGCATTAGTACTGATGAGAGGGCTGATTTTAGTGTGCTTCACCATCCTGTGTAATAAGCCTTTAAAGTAAACTTGGAATCAGAATGAAAAATTAGACATTTGCTGTTTTAAACATGCCAACTGATCATTAGAATGTTGTTTTGCTGTAAACAAGGACTAGAACTATACTACAAATGCTTGTTCAGCAAAAATAAAGTTGGAAAGTTAAGATAATTACAGCTACAGGCTCATATCTCTTTTACATTTGACCAAAATGCACTCTAAACTAGATTTGAAATAAGTCAAAGGGTTACCAATTTGATTATTACAGGAGACATAGGGTTGTAGTTAATAGTGTTAGCTCAAAGGAAGGAAAGGTAACAAACTGCATGCTCTGCTTTGTCCTACTTAAGTAATATAATATGTAAAGAATATCACTAGTAGCATTCAATGCTAGTGATGGGCAAATTTGGGGCGTTTTGCTTTGCTGAAAAATTTTCGAATTTCCAGCGAAACGGCGAAAAATTCACAAAACTTTGCCGGCATCTCATTTTTGACGCCGTGCCCGTTTTTTTTACGCCGGCGGACGTTTTTTGATGCCGGCGAAAAAGTTTTGCAGTGGTTTCGCGAATTCGCGCATGGCAAATAAATTCGACCATCACTATTCAATACATGTATTTCTGTAGATGACACAATGATCTGTATGGAAAATAAATTCAACCATCACTATTCAATACATGTATTTCTGTAGATGACACAATGATCTGTAGGGAAAATAAATTCGACCATCACTATTCAATACATGTATTTCTGTAGATGACACAATGATCTGTAGGGAAAAATTAAATACAAAATCTTATATGGAAAGAGGAATGAACAAAGGTTTGGTTTCTTACAAACCCAGCGAAAGAGAGACACAATGCTAAATAATGCATATAGTGCACAGATATCCTAATGCAGAATGCAACAGCAGGTATGCAAGCAATCCAGTAAAAGCAATGGAAAAAGTTCCATGTTGTACAGGAAGATCTATTATTGCCTGTAAAAGGGCAAATGCAAAATGAAGACACATCATGCAAATGTAGGTTTGAGGCCTACAAACAAACCTTTGGTTATGTATAAGCCATAGCAGCATTACCAATATGCACTATGCCACATGATAAGCTTAGTAAATAAATCTGTCCTACAAATTAAATGGTTACATAGAGCAAGCAACAGCTTTTGGGGTTCTTCATAATGGGCAGGCAGGACTATTGGACTATATTGACACATTCAGGTAGAAAGCTGATCCAGATTTGTTGCTATTCATTTACTGTGCTAACAATTTTATTTTATTAGTTTAAATAGTTTATTTTATTAGTTTAATGCTAACCATGATGAATTTTGATGTTCCCTGCAACCTTTTGGGTTGTTTAGGACTCTGCATTCCATTTTGGAGCACAGAGACCTTCAGCATCTGAGCACAGAATACTTAAGTCTATCTATTTAGGCCAACGGAGGCCCCATTGGAAGACTTAGTGGCTCCTATAGCATTGCAGCGGCGTCCCTGCCTTGTTTTGTTCTGCATTGCCCACTAAACCATTGACAGAAGATTCTAAGCAGAAACTGAGGGCAGAACATTCTCTAGCACTGAGAAGGTAAATATCGTAGTAATCACAGTTTGAGCTGTTCTTGGTGGTGGGGCTTACACTTAAGGGCCTACTGATCATATTGTGTAAAACAGAAAATACCAGAAAAAAACAGTGTAAAAATCTGTGTAAACAAACAGCAAATTTATCCAGCCGTGTGTTTTATTTCAAGCAGCAAGTAAGTTCTGGTGGAAAAAACACCAAAAAAGCCTGAAAAATATGTGATGTATATTTTCCCATAGCATTTTCAAATGTCTGTTTCAATTCACACCAGATTTTTACAGAGGTACGTAATCACCGAAAATCAATAAACAGCTTGATAAATATGGCAGACTTAAGGCTTGCTAACTACATATGGGCAGTGATGGGCAAATTCCTCCCGCTCCGCTTCATGGAAAAAACGTGAATTTCAAGCAAAATTTGTGAAACGGTGAAAAATTTGCGAAACTCGAATTTTGATGCCGGCCACAATTCTGACGCATGCAACAATTCTGAAGTGCATTAAAGTCAATGGGCGCCTATTAATTAGCGCCGGCATCGGAATTGTTGCTGGCGACAGTATTATCGTTGGCATCAAAATATATTCGGAACTCAGAAACCGGAAAATTCGAACCTGCTGAATAAATTCTCCATCACTACATATGGCTCCAGCTCTCAGTACAATAGTTGCTTGGAGTCATTCTGCATCTTTGGATTGTGCACTAACATATGGTCTCCTGGGTGCAGGAGTGCAGAGTCAACCACAGACATCTCCTTATTTGCCTCACAAGGTCCCTTGCAACACATAACCTTTTAGAGCAATCAGGTCAAGGAGGGGGGTGTATCCTGTAGCTGAGTGTATGGTATTATTGTAGGCCATTTCTCATGATACACTTCTTCTGGAGTCCTCAACAGCTTTAGCTGTGTACAACTTAACCTCAGTTACCCTGAGGGTAGCGAGTGGCCAGATAACATGAATCCACATTATATGTGCTGTGGTGTGTATGTATGTATGTAATTTGTGTCACATGACTCTGTGAAACTTGTGTTTTATAATAAGTAATTAACCCCCTGTTATAAAATATGAGGATAGTAGAAGCCACCTCACAGTTTCATGACCTCTAAAAAATCACTCGACCTTCGGCCTTTTTCTACTAAAAATTATTTAAACATTAAATAAACCCAATAGGATTGTTTTGCCAATACTGATAAATTTTTATCTCAGTTAGGATCAAGTACAAGGTACAATATTTGAATTATTTAAATAAAATGGAGTCTATTGAGATGGCCTTTTTGTAATATGGAGCTTTCTGGATAATTGATTCCATACATGTATAAGAATATTATAAGTCACATCAGCAAATCGTTCCAAGTGTTCAATAAACCCAATAGTATTGTTTTGCCAATACTGGTACATTTGTATCTCAGTTAGGATCAAGTACAACGTACAATATTTGAGTTATTTGAATAAAATCTATGGAGTCTATGGAGGTGTAATATGTGTAATATGGAGGTTTCTGGATAATTGATTCAGGGCCGGAACTAGGGGTAGGCAGAGTAGGCACGTGCCTAGGGCGCAAAGCTGGGGGGGGGGCGCCATGCACGCACCTTCTCTGCCTTTCTTACCCCCCAGTTCGGTCTCCGATCTGGCCGGCATGTGCAATCTTTTGCGCATACACACGCTGTCCCTTTCGCACTGCCTCTTATTTCAGCGCACGTGCGCACAAGGGGTCTTTTACACATGTGCATACATGTCTTTCCGTGCATGCGCACACGGCTTATCGCGCATGCACGTGCCACTGTGGGGCGGTCCAACCGGCCAGGCTGCCTAGGGTGTCTGCGCGGGCTGGTCCGGCACTGAATTGATTTCTGGATAATCGATCCCATGCATGTATAAAAATATGATAAGTCACATCAGTGTTTCATGATCATATAAAGGCTTAGCAGAGGCTTATTAGTAGAAAATTATGAATATTTTTTACACTTGACTGTAGAGTAAAGATGAAGAACATATTCAGATGCTGGTTGAATCTGGAGAGAAAAACACACAGTGGCCTGCAGATTGTTAATATTTTACATCAAGTAAAGTATGAGAAGCATGGTATATTGTTTATGGAGATAATAATACAACTCATTGTTCTGCTCTGCTGTAATAAATAATAAACACACCTTCTCCTCCTTTCACTGCAAAATCATCTTAATTCCCTATGCTTTTGTAGCAGCTTTTAATGTATTGGATAATTTAATTTCATCTAGGGATTTACCTGATGTGAGATGGAAAAATGGTCAAAGCCATATAAATGACAAGGAATCAGTATGTAATCATTGATGCGATTCAAATAATCTCAGCTTTAAACAAAACAAAAAAAGCTGTTTAAAATATGTGAGAATTACATATCTAAAATATATATCTATATATTTATATATTCTATATGTAAATATATATATATGTATAAGCACAGACATATATATATATATATATATATAATGAATATATATGTTTGTGTGCCTATATTTCACTGGATACACGCATATTGGTGATTACATTGAGAGCACTTTCTTTAAATGGTTCACTGGATCTGTGAAAGGACATAAATCAATGAAAATAATACATTCAATTGCAGAATTTCCCTCTCTCTGGGAAACCAGCTATTATTGAGCTTGTCTCTTTGCATTATGGCTCTGACAGACGAGGACTCTCTGTGCTACTCAGAATAGACACAGCCGTTCAGTGACCAGAGAGACAGAGATCTGCGCTTAGCTATTGCCTCTCTTGTTTTTCTTCCTGCTGTCTAATGTCATTCACTTCACCTCTCTTTTCTCCTCCTACACAGCCCTCTTATCATGTTGAGTTCAGCTATTTTACACTGTATGTCATATCTCTGAAATGCAATTTTTTGGATAATGTCACTGCCCTTTATTGTAAGAACATCATTTATTTGAAAGTTGATATTGGGCTGCTGTGAAGTTTGCTAGCCTCTGGTAACACTGTTCCACATCTCTCTGCTGTGGAATTCTTCCAGACCTGCTTTTATTTGAATCCCCCTGGAGCAAATGTTCAGTCTTAATGAAAAATGACAGAAGGAAAAGCCTTGTTCCAGTTTATATTAATGAGCACATGGACCTATACATATGCTGGTAGAAGTTACACTTTTATTCATTTCCGGGTATCTGAAGTCCCAGAGCTCCAACACATTGGAGGAAAGAAATAATGCTTTCCCCTGCATGACTTTATGGCATCTGTGTTCATCCCTAAGATACATGCTTTTAGATACATAAGCATGTCTCAAACTCAGCAGTACAAGTGTAAGGCTCTGAACCCCTACTGCAAAAGCAACAATTTACCTGCCAAGCCAGAGTGAACCTACATTGCTACTAAGGCCAATCTAAGTGGTGATTTATTTATACTCTCCTCAAAAGATGTGATTTCTGAAAATAAATGTTCTTTCTGCATTAATTCCACACTGTTTCACCTCTTCACTGTATGCAGCTAAACCAATTACTTCCCAGCAGTGGTCAGGGTGAGCAGAGAAAGGTCTCTGGCTAACAGGAGAATATACTGAATGTGAAGTTCCTTAATAATACTTATATCTTTCATCTCAGAGACAAAGACAATCACACTTCTTACATATTTCTCAAGTTGAAAGCAATTAACTGGTAAAATCCATTTGTATCTGGGAAATTTCCAAACGGTAACATTTTGCAAATTCAAATTATAAATTATTTCTTTTAATTGTAAATAAATGTGTCCACGTAGATTAACATTTAGCATAGGGTTGCCACCTGTCTGTTTTTTTCCCAGACAGCCTGTGTTTAAAACTGCCTGCCCAGTTTTCCAAATTATGAAAAGCGGGCAGGTTTCCCTTAGATAGACTCAGTGATTGACCAATTGCTGATCACTATGTCATTGCTCCGAGATGTCATCTCTCCGCTCCAGTGTTGTCATCACCCTGCCCAGTGAAGTTACAGCCAATCCCCCTGTGACATCAGCTCCCGTTCCACTTTCGGACAGGTGGCAACTATAATTTAACCACTTAGGGCCCCATCCTTAAGAAATCCGTTATCCATGAATCCGTTATCCAAAAAATTCAGAATTATGGGAAAGCCATCTCCCACATTCATTTCCTGATTTCGCTGTTATCTGTGTTCAAAGCAAACACCTATTCAACTACTGCAGAACAGAACCGTGCATTTACACATGCAATCAGCACTAGTATTATACAGTCATGTAATTGAAACAATAATTAACTATGAATAAGCCCAGCAGCATATGAATACTATAGGATTTTTTTAGAGTGATAAGTTGACAGATCACCTCCTAAAAAGGTACATACTGCATTGGTAATTAGTATATATTTCATTTTAAAAAACATTGCTTCCATAGATAGCAATTTAGTCTACAATATTAATCTAATTAATTGTTACCAAATATCAATCTATAAGTTGGCTTTTACCGTAATCAGACTAGATAGGTACAATATCTTGGGGAGCATTAAAAAGCTCAGTTTTGAAAGCTAGGGTATCATTTAAGTCACTCCCAACTGTAAATATTAGTGGCATTATATGTAAAAAAATTAGAAATATTTTAGCAATATTTAAGGTTTGACATGGTATTATTTACTTAGCATTAAGGCAGTTATGGGATGAGGGGACTTTGGGACATTCAACCAAATTCAGCCTAATTAACAAGAGTGTTATTTGCACAGAGGCAGCACTGGAACCTGTAGAAGATCATTAAAATACACAGCGAGGGAACAAAAAAACCTAGGAAAAAAACAGAAGAGGGCATTTTTTTTCAAGCCAAAAGAATAAGGTTGTATTAAAGCTTCAATAAAGGAGGTGAAAAGAAAGGTTTTCATATAGAGTTGATAAATGCATGTTTTACATTAGATAGTCAATAAGGGAGCACGTATTTAATGGGTTTGCAAAAGTAACAAAAGGAAATTACATTTTATATATGGAACTTTCCCATATACAATAATTATACATTTAGAATGGTTTTAAAATTACAGTGAAACCTCAATTCTACATCCCCTGATTTTATGTTTTTCCTCATTTTACATTGTTGTTTTGTGGTCCCACCTATATATTATGCATAATACATTTCCCTGATTTTTAAATTTTTCTGCATTTTACACCATTTTTTGTCCCCTGAAAAATGTAAAATGGGGGTTCTACTGTAAATGCAATTGCTATTAGAAGCAGTATCTGTCTCATTTCTGTGCTCTACCCTGTTGGCTCAGACATTTGAAACAATGTAAAAGAAGGCAGCTAATTATTAGACCCATTTTTGTCAGGAGTAGAGAAGAAAATAAGCAATTACAAAATTACAAAAACACTCTAAAACCATTATGCATTTGTTACAAATATATATTGGAACGTTTGTTTGAAATATTTTTTCTTTTGAAATAGGGAACATTTTATTTTTGGCTTTACATCTCCTTTAATTTGCTTGGAATAAAGTAATTTTAAAACTAAAGAAGCAACAGAAGAGAAATTATTGTGGAAAGTGGATGGTCTAGTTAATAAAATGAAGTAATATAACCTCTTATTATTTTAATGTTCAGTCACAAACCTGTTAAAGGTAACCACATCATTACTTTTGGTTCATAACTTTCCTTTTTGGATTTTCATAACTTAAGGTTACTAAAATAAATCCAATAGACAGTTTTTTCTTCCAATAAGGATTAATTATTTCTTAGATTGGATCAAGGTACAGTTTTTTTATTACTGAGAAAAAGGAAATAATTTTTAAACATTTGTATTATATGGATAAAATGGAGTCTATGGGGAGGACCTTTCTGTAATTCAGAGCTTTCTGGATAACGGGTTTCCGTATAACAGATCCCATAAATGTTATTCATTTCACAGATCAAGGAAAATTTTTGAGGAATCGTACCACCAAAACAAACTGAAAATGTTTAATTGGCTTAGCCATCAGGGGATGTGTAAAATATATATAAATCTGATATGTGCTCACATTAAGAACCTAACAAGTACAGCTGACTGGGAACTATAGTATAAAAATTATATGAGTTCTTCAATTGTGTGCTTGCTAATGTATACACTTGGCAAACTATATTCCATGACCACTAAAGTGTAAAATATGTGAACATGTCAGAGAAATTGAAAGTAGAGGCACAGAAAACCCTCAAGGCAAACGTTTTTGTAATGTAATAGGGGAGAACACAGAAAAAAATCACTATGGTAAGTATAGATCACCTCTACCCATTAGTAACAGTTTAACCTAATTTATATCCTATTATGAACAGTTAAATGCAGACATCAACCAGACAACCTACTAGGTCTGAATTTGTTTATTATTTACTTGTATTATTAGGTTTTATAAATCATATTTCCTCCTTATCAATATTTGTATTCTACATAGTCTGCTTAAACTTGTCAATGATACAAACATGCTCCCAAACTGTTGTAGTAAATCACTCTTTTTCCCCAAATACTTCTTTTTTTTCTTGCTTTTTGAGATATAAATGGTTTGTGAATGAACACCATCATCAACCAAACTTTTTTCTGCTTTATATAACTCAACCATGCTGTTTGTCCATAATGCTTTGCAAATTGGCTCATATTGGTATCAGCCAGTTAGAGCAGTTGTTGGTTAATGTCTCACAAGCACCACAGGGTGGAGTTTGTAAATAGAACACATCTTGTTAAGAAATGTATTAATGGGTGTGCTCTCGTATAGATCCCATAGTAATCAGATACTGATACAGTGTCATGTGACATGATCTTTGTTTGCTAATGGAGAAGTGTTAATAAAGTTATGTCTTCTTGAAGCAATAGAAACATGGTGTCCATGTGCAGTTTCTCATCTGTCTAAAGAAAGCTGTAGGCTCACATGAGATTGAGCTACCGGTTATCCCATCTCTTAAGCAGAATGGAAACACATTTGCACTATTTTGTGTCTCTGGGACGTAAGAGCCTATGTGCCTCCCCCTACTATATATATATATATATATATATATATATATATATATATATATATATATATATATATATATATATATATATATATATATTCATAAGACTTTTGTGAAACAGTATTTTTAAAAGTAAACTACAGTTTGAGCATTTTTAATAATAGTGACAATACAGTATGTATCCCCAGCTGTTTTCTAGCCTATGGGTTTGCTCAGCTAAGTGCTAGAGTAATGGGTGATCCAGCTGTGCAGTTGTATCTGCAGGTATGGATGCTTAATTTGAAGAAAGTGTCTGGGTACAGTGTCGGACTGGCCCGGCAGGACACCGGGAAAATACCCGGTGGGCCCCGACCCTTAATGGGCCCCCGCCGGGCCAGACACCTCTCCAGATATCTTTTAAAAAGTTTCCCTCCCGCACTCCCGCAGCGCCGATCAGCGCAGCGCCTTCTGCGCATGCGCCAGGCGCCTTCACGCTGGTGCGCCAAGCGGCGCCTTTGTGTGCGCGCGCTCAGCGCGTCGCAGTAGGGGTTGGGGGGCGGGTCGGAAGGGGCCCTGGACAGTAGTCCCGGTGGGCCCCGGGCCCCCCAGTCCGACCCTGTCTGGGTATCTCTCTATATTGAATAAATGACTAAAGATACTGGGTAAATGTAATTCGTTTTTATCAAAATACAATGGATTATGCAGATAGATCCTTATTTACAAAAGAGGAGATGCAATTTATGTGAAAATTATTTCTTATTTTCACTCCTTTATGTAAAACACCAATGTGACAAGCCAAGGACAGGAAAATTACCAGATATTAGACAAGTGCAATTCATTAATATGATAATTCCAGGCAAAACTGATTCCAAATGCACATTCTATACAGTTGTTATTTTTGTGTCATTCTAAACGCACTCTTGATATGGTTGTTAACTTCGTGTAATTCTAAACAGACACTATATATATATAAATATATATATATATATATATATATATATATATATATATATATATATATATATATATATATATATATATATATATATATATATAGGATTGTTAATTGAATGTGTTTCTAATCTCACAAAACTAGTTTTTATTTTTTTTTGTGAGCTGAAATATTTGATACAAATGGAGCAGGTGCAATTATGTGGCCCATTATATTACATAGATATATATTTAGTATTTAAAATCAATAGCAATGCATTTGATGAAACCTGGTGGTAATGCTACCCTGGTCAATAACAACAGAGAAACAATGACCAGGAGCCACAAAGCCAGCATCAGTAAGTGGTTTAATAGCTCAATTTTAAGGCAGAGATCAATGCCTTATGATACCTGGGGCTACATATGTATTTTTAGACATTATAAAGGCATGATTGACACCATTTGGAAATACAATGTTTCATTTAATACATTGGTTGATTCACAACGGAGCACTTTCATAAAGCTCCTTAAACTATTCAACATGTTGTTGCAAAATTAATTCTGTTCCAGTTTAAAGAGTGGATTTAATTTTTAAAGGCAGCACAAAGTGTTTGTTCTAATTTGTGAATTTATCAAATGTGAAATGTAAAGTGTAAAGATGGGTTGATTACCAACAAGGTGGTAATATGCCAACATAATGACCCTTTTTGCAATGCCTAATGCTATCTACATTACACAGACATTACATACCATCTGGTCATGCTAGAGTGTGTCAGACCATGTAAAAGCAGCAGCGTTTTGTTTGAAGCATTTTGGATTGAGGATCTCATAAATATCCCATATATATACAGTATACATGTATAGAATGGAAATGCAGTACAAAACAGATACTAAAAAGAACAGACTAGGCCACTTCTTAATTAGTAAAATGTTATATGATACTGCCCCCACCCACAAGGCACAGATCTGAGTCACCCTGGGGGCAGTTCCACTACATTTGCAGAACTGAAAACAAAAATTCAGCTTTTGTTGCACTGGAAAATGTTTTTGTTGTAATGAAAAATGAATGGTTCTCCTTTCAAGGATGCCCTTCAAATGCAGAAGAGACTAATAAAAAAAAATGTCCAAAGAGATTAGATACAAGAAATGTGGTTGCCAATATCAATTGTCCCAAAAGAAAAGATACAAATAACAATGTTGCTGAAATCCATCTTCTAGCCTCTTTTCAAATGATATGGAAAGTCTTTTTTGATACAAGATTTAGCCAGGAGCCTTCAGTTAGGATAACACTACCATATTCTCTGAAATGTAGGTGGAATAATGTGCCTGGCTTTTATCTCATCAGAACATTCCTGAACATTTGGGATTCAAATTATTTTTGATTTGTTGACCAAACAACTTTTCTCATTAAAGTCATAATGATAAACCTATTGATCTCCTAGTGTACATTGTTCTTGTACCTCAGGGGCAATATTGTGTGTGTGTGCGTGTGTATGTATATATATATATATATATATATATATATATATATATATATATATATATATATATATATATATATATATATACAGTATATAGTTCAAAAGGACCCCACACTCCAAAATCAGTGAAATATCAGTGTTTGTTACTCAAACTTGTGCATCCAATGTTTTGACCCACATTAGGGCCTTTATCAAGGAGTCCTTGATAAAGGCCCTAATGTGGGTCGAAACACTGATATTTCACAGATTTTGGAGTGCGGATCCTTTTAATCTATACATTTAGGGGGTTATTTATCAAGGTCCAAATTTATCTCAATATCGACTGCTACAAACTCCGATCTAACCCGCTCGGGTTTTTAACTCTTATTTATTATTACATTTTCCCGAAAATTAGCTTTGCGGGAAAAGCTTGGATTTTCACGATTTTTTCGTGAATTTTCCCACGAAAACACAGTGAAATTGCCCGAAACCCCCGACACAACCAAAAATCAATGGGACTGTTCCCATTGACTTTTATACAACCTCGACAGGTTTGAGATGCCATGTTTTTATATTCAGGCTTTTTAGAACTCGGGTTTAATAAATTTTCTTTAAAAAAATAAAAATAGATTTTTTTAAAGGTCCGATTTTATAAAAAAAAAATCACAAATATATCGGATTTCAGAGAATTTCGGGTATTTAGATCTTAGTAAATAACCCCCTATGCGTTGACCCTGCACCCACAATATAAAGTGACTGGTTCAGAGTGCATACGTTTGGTTCTTTTTAAACTCTAAAATCTTCAAAGGTGTATCTATGGTTTTTACAAAATATCTTTTCGATTTTCAAATAAAAAAGGGGGTGGGGTTATTTAAATGTTTATGATCATATATATATACACACACACACACACACACACACACACACACTATAGAGAGAGAGAGAGAGACACACACACACCTAGAAGGGGCTGAATATTATTGTTTTCTCAGGCTTTAAGTTGTTCTGTAGCTGTAGATTGTAGAACGATGATGTTGTTTCAAAGGTTATCATTTGCTTTTAGCTAATTGCAGAACAAAAGACTAAACACCACCATAAACAAGACAGTCAAAGTCCCTTTAGGGGACATACAGTATCTAACTGCCCTGATAACATCAGACAACCACAGCTCTAGCAGGACATACATTTACACATCCTGATATGTGCAAACTGCAGTTAGATAGGATGATTCAATTTCTTTAGTATCGAGAAACTGCTGTAGGGCTGAAGGGGAAAATGTGAGAGTCATATCTTGCTTATTAAACATTTTAGATAAAGATTCTATTATGTGGGATAAATGCTGTCATTCTTTATAAAAAAAATATCTACAGGTTTTGCAGTCCACATTAGCAAGTATCGCTCACATACTCCATTTCTATAATAATTAAAATGACACTAAAGCATTTCTCCTCAAAATATTATGGTACATTAAGGGGGTTATTTACTAAAACTGGAATTTATAATTTTTTTTTTTTTTAAAAAAAACAACCTTACTCCCATCCATGAATTTAACTCATTTATCAAAAAAACAAGTTGGTGTGGGAAAAGTAGTGACAAAATAGTGCGATAATTTGAATCATACAACTTTTTTTTAAAATTTGGAGCCTGAATCATACACTTTTTTCAAGTTGCCACCCGAAATCCCTGACTTTTTCGCATTACCATTCAAAAACCAGCTCAGATCATAATGTCAAGAAACATCTTCAAATTGTAAATGTGACATCTGCCATTGACTTCTACATGACCTCGACAGGTTTTAGCTGGAGTATTTGCAGATTTTGATTTTTAGCCGCTTTGGCGTGTAATAAATCTCTAAACATTTTACGTTTTTTTTCTCTAAAAATTCGAGTTTTCCCCTCTCAACCAGAAAAAATCTAGGCTTCATAAATAGGCTCCTAAAAGTTTCATATAGGCAGAATTTGTAACAAGTTTCCATACATCAGGTGGATTAAGCATCATTTTCTGTTTTATAATAGTCTAAATAAGGACTTCAAGCTGCCCACTTGGGAATTTCTATGCATAAAACATCTTCAGGAAGGAATTATTATGTATGTTGACTACAATCGAGAATTACAGCTGACAAAAGTAAAGAAATGTTAAAATAGGAATTTAAACAAAACCTTAATGGAGAATACTTGATCGAATGATTAAATCCTTCGGATCGAACGATTCGAAGGATTTTAATCCATCGATCGAACGAAATTCCTTAGATCAAAAAAAGCTTAGAAAGCCTATGGTGACCTTCGACATAGGCTAACATTGAGGTTCAGTAGGTTATACTTGGCGAAGTAGGGGATCGAAGTTCTTTTTAAAGAGACAGTGCTTTGGCTATCGAATGGTCGAATAGTGGAAGTCGTAGTCGAAGGTCGAAGTAGCCAATTCGATGGTCGAAGTAGCCAATTCGATGGTCGAAGTAGCCAAAAAACATTCGAAGTTTTTTTCCTTCACTCGAGCTAAGTAAATGTGCCCTTAGTAAATAACTAACAGGGGGTGTAATTAAAGCAAAGAGCAAAACAATTTGCACCAATAAAAATAGAAATCCACATCTTGCAATGTAATATTGTTCCTTAAACTGTTATTACATTGCGAATTGTAATTGTAATTGAGCACTCTTAAGAAGTGCTTGAAGGTGTCGTAATCTTTTGGAGCAAACGTAACGACTTTTTCAGTAAGAAGTTTTATTACACTGACTGCGCATTGGTGCAACCTATAAAATTCGCAATCGGTCTTCCACTGTCGGAAGTGATCGCTAAACAGTTTCTTTGTTCGCAAAAACTATATTAAATTTGCGCACAGTAAAAATTTGTTTGCGCAAAGGCATAACTTTCCGCATTGCGAATAGTTTTTCCGTTACCGACTTTTATTACATTCCCCGTTACTGTTTTAACTATTAAGTTACTTATCCAGATTGTTACCACGTGTATTTTTACAATGAGCAGTATGTATTGAATGTTATTGAGTACACCTTTCTACTAAATTAAAATTTACATTTTAGTCTGCTTTTATGGAAAGGGTAAAATTATTAATTAGAGGACAAATCGAAGGGTCTGTACCTCTCCAATCTATAGACGATTATGTAATAGTTATTTGTGCCTTCACATATTTTACAGTGTTAAAGAATATGTGCATGCTTTATAATTAAAAGGTAATATTGTGGAAAAGTCCTTTCATTTGCTTCCCATCATATCCAAACAAGGAATAAAAAAGAGCTTTATTTATAGGTTAGAATTGGATACAGTAACTGGACAAGCTCCATCACCTCTTATTTTCATTTGTAAAATGTAACCTTAGCAAACACTCTTTTGAGATTGCTGGGTGCACATCAGTTGTAGCCCTTTCCAAACATAAATCAATCTTCAGCTCCTTCACCAGAGTGTCAGAAGATGGAGCGACCTTGCCTGAATCATTCTTCCACCTCACTACCTGCTTGCTTGACCTGATAACCTCAGATTTCTTTTGTTTTCTGTCTACATCCCTAGACACCAAATCAAACTCATGTATTCAGTCTTTGCCTCACCACTTGTACATTCCATTCAGTATATAAGCATGCAATGATAGTTAGCTCACTTTTAACCCTACCTGCCTCTTTAACAGACACATTGTCTTTACATTATCCTTGTTGCTAAGCTTGTTATCCGGGTTATGCACAACCAACAGCAGAGTTATATGAACGATCTAAGAGATATGACAGAGCCCACACTGGCATTAAACAATGATATCACTGGAAACATTGTATTTAGAAAACAATCAAATATAAAACAGATCTTAATTTATCACATTTACTAAAAATGTTTAAGGTTGCTAAAGGGCAGCTGTACTATAAGGGTATTATTTACTAAAACTTGTTTATCTCATTCTTTTTTTTATTAAAACAAAGTTGAAAAGTCCCATCAATAAATTTAACTAATTTATCAATAATACTTCTCTGACAAAAAAAAAATTTTAGCAACAAAATTGAGCGCCAATTCGAATTGTATGACTTTTGACACTCCATAACTCGACTTTATCGTATTAAGGTTGTTAAAGGGCCTCAATACTATAACAGGATTATTTACTAAAACTCGGGTTTATCTAATTTTTTTATTAAAAGAAAGTTGACAACTCCTATCCAAGAATTCTTCTTGAAAAAATTGCAGTGGAAAAACGTTGTCAATTCAAAGTGTTGCTGCGAAAACACATATTTATCGGATTATTGGATGAAAACCAAAGCAGATCATGATGTCAAGAAACATCATCAGGGACATCTGCCATTGACTTCTACAGTTTTGAGATGGAGTATTTTCAGATTCGTATTTTTAGCAGCTTTGGGGAATAATAAATCTCTAAAAATTCTAGTGTTTTTTCCCTCTAAAAATTATAGTTTTCCCCTTTAAAAACTTGCTACCTGGTGGGCAATATCTGTTTGCTGGTAAGAAAAGTGGCATTAAAGGGATGGTTCACCTTTCAGTTAATATAGAAATAGAGAGGGGATGCACACTCAATGAGAAAAATAACACTTGATAAACAAAGGTGGTATTTTTCTTTTGTAGTAAATAGCAAAAAAAGATATACATCAGACAGGCTGGTACACTATATACAACAGTATTAGCAGAAATATATATACATACCACCAAGTAACAAGATCAAGGCAAAAAGGGACAAACCACAGGGAGCAGATACACTTGCCAAAAATGAGAACACCCCAACGTTTCGGCACTAAAGCCTTGTCAAGTGGAATTCTGATGTGTCACCAAGCTGTCTGAAGTATAAATACCCCATTCAATTAGACTTGAAAAATCTCAGTTTTCGCATGCTTTCCTGCACTTCTGCATGCATGACGTCACGTACGCCAGCATTATTACGCTGACGTTATTTCGCAGCTCCCTATCTATGCTGGCGAGAATATGAGTATCAGTGTACATTGTACCATAGCAACCACAAGCAGCGCATTATACAGTGAAATAAAGGTTTTGGTCATCAAATCTCTGTACCAAAAGGCATTCAGTCATAACATCTCTGCCCTTATAGAGGGTGCTGGGTAATCTCATGTCTTTAGCTACCGGGAGCAGCGCATTTTGATACAATATGGAGATTTAATCATCTGGCTCTGCCAACAGATAAACAACTACTTATTACTCATATTTCTAATCATGCCTCTCCTATTCATATTTCAGTCTCTTATTCACATCAGTGCATGGTTGCTAGGCCAGATTGCTTAAATTGCAAACAGGAGAGCTGCTGAATGAGAAGCTAAATAACTCAAAAACCACAAATAGTAAAAAATGAAAACCAATTGCAAATTGTCTGAGAATATCACTCTCTACATCATACTAAACGTTAACTCAAACAACCCCCTTAAATGCCCTGTCTGTTTGCTATATCCTCAACAATGTATGTGGGAGGTGATAAGGAGAGACAATGGCTCTTTATGCAATACTACTAGTAATGGGAAATGGGGCACTTTGTTGCCCGCAGAAAATGTATTCCCTGTGGGTGACAAAAATCCAAAAAAACTCGCTGTTGCACAAGTCTAATCTACTTGAATTGCAGAATTGAGCCAAAATGCAGAAGAGTGCATTTTCATGTGATTAAGCAATTAACGTGGTTTGGCCTCAACAATCCCAATTTGCAGCAAGGGAAAAGTATTTGTGGCAACTTTTTCACTTGCAGGGATTGTTATATTTTGGTAGCCGAGAATGAGTATGGTGTAACAATGCTTCCCATGCAGCCATTACACAGAGCAGGAACTTCAACTCTAACACTTTTAGCAGTATAGCAAGTATTTTGTATGCACAGTATCATTCTTGTACACAGTGACACCTATAGGTCATTCGTAAAAACACCACATATTCTCCCCATAGTAGAAAACCATTTTGTTTCAGTAGGGAAAATCTAATAGCAAGAATAAATGACAAGGAGGTGCGGACGTGTACTGCTGAGGAGCAGACATGCGTAGTGGACTCTGAGAGATGCAAGAAAGACTTACAACCACTGCGAAGCTGCCCATTTGATTTTAATGCAGAGTTTAAATGCGGATTTGTGACAATTTGAGTGCAATTCTACTTATTTATTAAAAGCTAGTAAATGCTTCTTCACATGTCACTCTTTCCTACCCACAAAGGAGAAAGTAATTGTTGGAATTAGCGATGGGATATCCATACTTGATGCATGTCATTATTCATCTGTTGTTTGTGAGTATAATAGACCACCAGAACCACGGTGGCTAACAGTGTGGGATTAATTATACCCTATTCTCTCTCATCACCCATATCTAATCACAAAGTTTTATGTGTTATTTATCACTTTCACTAATCACCTTAGTAAAAGGTTACTATTGGGGTGCACTGAGTTAAGTGATGCTGAACACTTGTTTGGTGGTAACTTAAATAAGAACACTACACTATATTACTTTCTGTTTTTTCCCCTCTCAAAAATATCCTTTTTGAGGTATATAGCTATTTATTTTGGAATTTATAAATTTTTGGAGGTCGAAGAGAGCCTGACAAATTGCTGGACTGGGGAAATATTGTGTTTGGGATTCACCTTTTGTAAAAAACATTTTAAAACAATGTTATGCATTTTTCATGCAGGTAGTTTTCTGATTCTCTCCATATAACTTTTAGGTTCATTTTGTGCAGGCCTATTGCAGGTAATATCAGGAGTAGGAAGATGTCCTTCATCAAATGGAGCTTCTCCAAACCATGAGATGAGTTGAAAGTGTATTTCTCTTGCACCACACTTTCTGACAGTATTTTTCATGTTTGCTGCTCTGTTTTGCATTGTAGAATAATCCTTGTTTTAGCATTGTACTTTGCCTGTAAATCTACTTTATTTGGCCCTAGTGTTGGATTCACAGTGTGTACATTACCAGCAGTTCCATGACTGAGAGTTTTGCCTCTGCTGTTTCAATTTGGCTAGCAATTGTAATAGCCTTTGCAAGGGTTAAATCTTGCTCTGGGAGCAGTCTCTCCAATGTGAGGTGAGTTTGTTTTTTCCACTGTCTGGTCTCTTAGTATTTCATTTGTTAGATCCCCAAATTCACAGGTAACAACCAGCTCTCTCAAAGCTGATATAAATTGTTCTGTGGATTCACCATTGCACTGTCAACGTTGGTGGAATTTATATTTCAGCAACCACATTTACTCTTGGCACAAAAAAAGTTCTTTAGAGCAGTAAGAGCTGTTTCATAAGTATCATCATTTAATGGTAGTTATAGAATACATGTTGTCGCTCTGTGTCCAGGCAGTGAATAAGTAAACCACACTTTCTGAATTGATCAAGTTTTTCGGTGAAAAAACCTCATATCACTCGAATTGATCAAGTTTTCGAGCGAAGCCCACCGAAAAAACTGTAACATCATGAAGGCTATTAACATCTTCAGATGGTTCAAGGGGCCTCTGCCATTTACTTCTACATGACCTCGACAGACTTTAGATGGTGTGTTTTTGGATTTGAGCTATTTCCAGGGTCGGGAACAATAAATCATCCTAAAAAGAGTTTTTTTAACCTGAAAAATCGATTTTTGACTCAAAAATACCCTGGAAAACTAGAATTTTCGTAGAAAATACAACTCGACCCATAATAAATGTGCCCCTAAATGTTGTTTACTCCATATGAACCCTTTTCACTGTGAAATTATGGTTTTACTGTAAAGATTAGTTTAATCTATTAAAATGAGTGGTAAGATAGTATTTCAGTTATATTTATTAGGAAATTTGGTCAATGCATGAAGTCACTTTTCAGGGAAACTCAGGTAGTGGCAGGAATGCAGAATGTCACTTTTGGTTTGATTTTGAAAACTAGTCATAGTACAATTTGTCTCTGCCCACAATGATTTCAATACAAAGACACAGGAGGCTAGAACTTGACGGAAATATCAGGATCTTTCACTTCCTCTGGCCCTATAGCTGAAGGATTTGATTTTGCAAAGTTGCCTTGAGCTACCCACTCTAAATCTGTGGCTCTTATACACTGAAGTTCATTACAGTCTGACAGCCAGCAGTTACCAGATGACAACTATTCCCCTGTGTGTGTTGTATTATTGTATTCTCCAATTTATTTTCTCTTTTCAGTGTAAAATCTAAAATGTAATATATAAAATATATAAAAAGAATGAAGCACTTGAAAAAGGGCTTCACCAGGAACATGTGTTAATAAACACTCAGGGCAGATTTATTAAGGGTTGAAATGAAAATTCGAATTTAAATTTTCGATTTTTTATGGTCAAAACTGTCAAATTCTACTAGGGAGTTATCCAAACTTGATTCGAGTCTTTTGAAAAAAAATTCAGTTTGATTTGCAAGATCTATCATACTCTGGCCCTTTAAGAATTTGAATTTGACTATTCGACACCCTAAATCTTATGAATTGCTGTTTAAGTCAATGGGAGAGGTTCAGGGTTCAATTTGGATATGTTTGCAGCCTTCCTGACATTTGAGTTTTTTTCAGAGAAAAAACTTGAATCAAGCTTGATCAAATTCGATTTGATTTCTATTTGAGTTTTCAGGGCTTTCAGTTCTTTCAATTTGGAATAATTCAATTTTAATTATAAATTTTGACAAGTGGAATTTTGAATTTATGGGAGTTTATGGGAGTTTAAAAAAACTCACATGAATTTGAAATTTGACCCTTGATAAATGTGCCTCTAAAGGTTGCAGCTTAGTTCTGCAGTGTAACTGCTATTCCACTTCTCTACTTGTTTTGTATATGATTCTCCCTCTGTTTCCTTTTTTTGACACGTACACTAAGGGGCAGATTTATTAAGGTTCTAATTGGAAATTCAAATTTGAATTCTCTAGTTGGATTTTTAGTCAAAACACACAAATTCAAGTTGGGAATAATACAAACTTGAATTCCAATTCGAGATTTATCATACCTGGACCCTGGGAAGAATTCGAATTTGACTATTCGCCACGTAAAACCTGCAGAGTTAATGTAGAAGTCAATAGCAGAGGTCCAGTGACCCATTTGAAGATGTTAATAGAGTTTTCGAGTCTTTAATATTGGTTCAAGGTTTAGATATTCAATTTTTTTCTTAAATAATATACTATTCGAATTCCCAGGTAATTTAAGTTAATTTGAATTTAAAAAACTCTAATATTCTACTTTTGATAAATCTTCCCCTATTAATATTGTGCACAATAAGAGTCCCTCTAAAGTGATCATTTGGTAGGAAGTTTGAAATGTAATCTACCATATCCACTCTCATTGGAGCTTGTTCCTAATGAAAGGCCACAACTGTACTTTAAACTGTGAGAGAGATGGAGAGAGAAAGTCTACAATAAGCACTTTCTCCTCGAACACTTTAAACTCTTAAACACAAATCCATCCCATAAAGCTAGAGAAGGAATATACACATACAGTGGCATTAATAGAGCCCTAGGGTCCCAATGCAGTCACACCATTTGCACCCATGACATTGCGCTGCAAGCTGGGGCCACAAAAAAAAGTAATAAGAAGATATTTAGTGGGAGTACAAAACAACATCTTTAAATGTGGCTTGTGAAAGGCTGAGCCTTTATGTACAGCAAAGTGTAAAGCTGCAACAGACATATTATCCATTTCGGGGAAGCATTAAATTAAAAGGTTCATAGCACAAAATAATAAATAATGTGAATGAAAACACTGGGGAAAAAGTGTTTCCTTAAAGGAAACAAGATTTGGACACAGTTTCAGTGAATCTCAAGGATCTAAGGGTAAGACACTCTCTTCTGACTATTTGAATTTGACGACAATGAAAGCGTTTGCTGTTTTTAGCCAGACTCTGCTGTAGCTGCTTTTTCTCCACACTCAATACAAAGTGGCAGGTGTCAGATGTGAGAATCTCCAGCACACACACAATGCTATGACAACAGTGGAAATATTAAACCTGGAAACTTTTGTCTGAAAAACACTTGCAAAGTGTAAGCAGTGACAGAGGAAACAGAACACTGCCATCTAATGCTCTTTGAAGATTTACCTTCCTGCAGGAGAGGAGCCGTTCACAGAATATGCCACAAGTATATCACATAGTTCATTTTGATATGGAAAATGTCATGATGACTCAGATGCAAAAAGTATTGCTAGTTTAACTGCTGTGAATGTAAGTTAGCAAGGTTCTTTTGTTACTCGCAAGGGCACTGAACTGGACCCCAAGATCATGGCTTCACTGATCCTCAGTAGAGGACATTAAGGTGGCACAACATTCTCTATAACTTAAAGGCTCCACTAGATAAGGTGTGAACAACACAATCCAAGCATTGCTTTCATATAGTCATGTGTTTTAGAATGATAGTCATTGGTCATTAATGGGCAGATTTATCAAAGGTCGTATTTCAAATTTATGTAAATTTTTTTTATTTAAAGTAGCAATATGAACTCTGATTGTTCATTTTGTCAAATCATGTGCAAGTTGCAGCACATGCTGTTCCCCTGCATTTGTTTTTAATTGCTGTTTTACACGCCGGTGGGTATACAGTAAATAGCAATGATTGTTCAAATACCAGTGCTTCCAGTACATGGCATTACCATCAAATTTACTTGGTTACAGCTACTGACACAAATTGGTATGGGAACCCTGAAATTACCAGCAGGTCCAGGGTGTCACTAATTAATTATTATATTATCCTTTACTTATATAGTGCAACTCCATTACACAGTGCTTTACAAATATTATACATCACTGACATGTTCCTACCGCAGTGGCGTAGTCCCTATGACTTTCACACACACACTATAGTCAAATTTATCGTGAGTTTTAATTGACCTTCCATTATGTTATGTAAATTGCAAAGCAGCATGCATGGACACAATACCTTTCTGAATAGTCAATAAGTGCTTAATTTTTGCATCAATTTAAAATTTGCTGTTGTGTTTGTAAATGAGTAGGTTATGTAAACTGTATGTATATATATATATATATATATATATATATATATAGATATATATATATATATATATAATGTAATACAGTTTACAAAACCTACTCATTTAAAAATATATATATTCAAAATATATATAATGATAATGGGTTGAGCAGAACACGAAAACAGTTATATCCCCTTTTTTTTTTTTTATAAATCTGTTTTTATTGATTTTTGAAAAGGAGAAAAAGAAAACAAAAAGAACGGTATACAACAGCACAGTCAATACAGAGATAGAGCACCAGGAACAATACAGAAAGTAGCATCAGTCAGATAGCCATGCACAAATGCAGAATGACTCTACATCAACAATCTCAGGAGACCAGACCGTAATGAGCAGCATATCGAGTCTCGCTCGCCACAGGTACATGGTTACGCATGGTGATGGCCACAAAAGCATAAACAAAGGCATTGTAAATAACTCAGGAGACGATGGAGCTGTTCAATCTTCGCATTATCATGGCTACACAAAACAACATATAGCCTGGGGTGCTAGAAATTTGACCATAGAGTGCCGATGTATCCGGTTTCGGAGTCAGTACGCAGAGGGTACAGTAAGAAAGAGGGGAGAAAAGAGAGAGGGGGGGAAGGGGGTCTGGGTAGAGGAAGGTAAAGGGAAGGTAAGGGGGGGAAAAGGAAGGGGAAAAAGAGAAGAAGATAACAGAAATGGCATACCGGCCTGGGGATATCCAAAGTCGTAAATGGCGTGGTCGAGCTCAAGTCCACTGATCACCGATTGGAACTTGCTAGGGGTGGATAAAGATCCAATATAAGCATGATAACGACGCTACTAGTCAGGATGGGCCACATGGGCAGGTACTGCTGGAACCCCTCGCCTCCCCAGGGAACTCAAGAAAGAGAAAATAGATAAAGAGTTATAGATAAAATAACAGGTCGAATCTCACACGGTGCACAATTGGACATAAGAATCTGAATTGGTAAATGCAATCCAGTGATACCATTTAGCCATGAAATTCTGGAAATCACTAGCAGTTTCAGTCTTCAGCTCCTCGAATTTATGTATCTCTTTGATCTTAAGCAACCAATCTTTCACGGACGGACTGTCTGTCTGTCTCCATGTAAGGGGAATTAATGCCTTGGCGGCGTCTAGCATTATGGGAACAAGAGACTTCTTGTATGTCTTTAGTGGCAGTGAGGTGTCATGTAAGAGGACGGCCAAAGGGTTATCAAGGATTTCTATATCTGTAACAGTTTTGATAGTGTTGCGTATTGAGGTCCAAAAAGAGTTGAGTATAGGGCAATCCCAAAAAATATGCGTCAGGGTACCGAGATGTTCCTTACATCTCCAGCATGTAGGGGAGACTGCCTTGTAGATCTTGCTCAACTTGGTAGGGTAACGGTACCACTTAGTTAGTAATTTATAGTTAAGTTCTTGGAGTTTAGCGCATTTAGAGGATTGGTGTACCAATAGAGTAATTTTTGCCCATTGGGCGTCTGAGACAGGCATGGTCACATCTCGTTGCCACTTGTCTTTTAGGATAGAGAGTGGGGTCGGTTTGAGGTCTATAATGTGTTTGTATATCCGAGAAATCGCACGGCTTGGTGGGTTTTCCAGGGACCAAATATGTTCCATGGGAGTGAGAGTAGGTCTATCTTTATGAGGTGGAAATGTTGCCTGTAGAAAGTGCCTGATTTGCCGATACTTAAATCTATCTAGGTCAGTCGGCGTGATATTAGGTAATAGTTCGTCCAGGTTTTTCAAATTGCCACGACGGTAAAAACAATCAGCTCCTGCGTGTAAGAGAATGTCCCAATCCCTGTAGCTATCTAAATTCAGGCCTGGTGTGAAGGCAGGATTGCCAAGAACCGGAGATAAAGGTGAGGGGGAGTTAATCCATTTGCGTGATTTAGCTAGGTTGTCCCAGGTGTCTAACGTGTATTTAAGTTTAGCATCTGTTCTATCTCTATACATTCTGTTAGCCGGAGATAACCAGGGAGCCGCCCACAAAGGGGTTACCAGGGATTCCTGCTCTATCTGTATCCACAATTTGGTCTTCCCATAAAAGGCCCAGTCTAGGCATCTGTTTATAATTGTGGCTTGATGGTATATCTGCCAATCTGGAAGACTTAAACCACCCTGTGTTTTAGATGCTGTTAGTGTTGACCTCGCCAATCTCTGGTTTTTATCCGCCAAAATGAACTGTTTCGTGAGAGTATGCAGTGTTTGTAAGGTCCCCTTGGGAGGGGGGTATGGGATGGCCTGTGAAACATATAGGAAGCGGGGGAGAATGTTCATTTTAAGGGAATTAACGCGGCCAAACCACGATAACGTTTTAGTTGTCCAATCCCTTAAATCCGTCTTAATGGAATTTAAGAGATCACTATAATTTCTAATGACAATTTGTTTCACATCCGAAAATATTTTTATGCCAAGGTAGGTGAAGCATGTAGTGGATGTCCTGATCGGAAAAGAAGTAGTAGCAGCTGAAAACTCCTCCCGGGGAATAGAGACATTTTGAGCGACAGATTTAGTCAGATTTATTTTAAAATTACTAACCGAATTAAATTTATGCAATTCCGCCACTAAGTTTGGAAGCGAGATCCTGGGGTTACGCAAAAAGAAAAGCAGATTGTCTGCGTATGCAGCGATCTTGTGTTCCACAGAACCAATTGTGACTCCATTAATGTTTGGGTCCTTCCTAACCCTGTTGAGAAAGCTCTCGAGCGAGAGGATGAAAAGGAGGGGGGAGAGTGGGCAGCCTTGACGAGTCCCGTTATGTATTCTAAATGATTGCGAGTATTCTCCATTAACCCTAAGTTTAGCAGATGGATTGGTATATAAGGTAGTTATCCACGATAGCATTCTAGGTCCTACGTTTATGTGTTGTAGGGTGGCTCGTAAAAATGTCCAGTCTACCCTGTCGAAAGCCTTCTCGGCGTCAGTGGATAAGAGCATAACAGGGATGGAGTGGCTTTTACAGTAATGGATGATACTAAAGAGTCTGTTCGTGTTGTCCCTAGCCTCTCTGTGCGGAACGAAACCTACCTGTTCCGGTGAGATCAGGGAGGTCAGGACTTGATTTAACCTGGTGGCTAGTACCTTCGCATATAACTTGGTATCGACATTTAGTAGGGAAATGGGACGGAAACTGCCAGGATCTGTGGGGTCTTTACCTTTTTTATGAATTAAGGTTATATGTGCCGCTAGGGCTTCTGAGGGGATCGTATAAGTGGCTGTGATGGAGTTAGTAGCAGCAACCAAGTACGGTAGGAGGCAGTGACTCAGTTCCTTATAGTATGATATTGAAAAGCCATCGGGCCCTGGGGCCTTACCGGCTTTGGTAGTCTTAATGGCTGCAGTAAACTCGTCTATAGTCAAGGGGGAATCTAGGGTCTTTAGAATATCGTCAGATAATCTCGGGAGATCGGAGTCCACAATATAGTCAGCGCATTTAGTCAAAGTATCAAGAGGTTTGTTTTGTGTAGTAGTTGGGGGATGAAGCTGATAAAGTTTAGTATAATATTGACGAAAAACTTCTGCAATGTCCGTGGAGGTGTGCACTGTTTTCCCATCCAATGTTCGAATTTTAGGAATATAGTTTCGTAACTGCTTTTTCTTTAATGCGGCAGCTAAAAGACGGCCACATTTGTTGCCGTGTTTGAAATAGAGTTTTTTTATGAATTTCAACGGCTCTAGTCATGTACGCCGAATATGTGTCCCTGAGATCTTTCCTAGCTTGTGTCAGTTCGGCAAGTATGTGTGTGAATTTGGAGTATTTATGTTGCTCCTCGAGAGATCGAATTCTAGTTATCATCTGTTGTATTTTAGCGTTGCGTTCTCTCTTTTTGCGTGCTCCCAACTGTATCAGTTCCCCTCTAATGACACATTTGTGAGCCAACCATAAAGTCCATGGGTCAGTCTGTTCTAGGTTATTTTCTTGAAAATAATTCTGAAGCTTTTGAGTGAGGTCCCTCTTCGCAGTTTCCTCTCGGAGAAGGGAATCGTTTAATCTCCAGGAGAAGACTCTACGAGTGGGGACCCGTCGTGAAAGAGTGCACGTAATGGGGGCGTGGTCCGACCAAGTTATACTGTCTATTGTAGCGTCTTTGAGAAGATTGATATCTGCATGACGTATGAAAATGTAATCCAGTCTTCTATAGGTATCATGTGGATGGGAGTAAAAAGTATAGTCGCGTACAGAGGGTTGCGTGAGGCGCCAGGTGTCCACTAAAGTGAGGGATCTAAGCTGTTGTTTAAAAACTTCAATTTTCCTGTGTGGTATGCTAGATCGTGCGGTAGAGGAATCCAGTAATGGTTCAAGCGTCATGTTTAAATCACCGCCCATAACGAGCATACCTTCCTCAAAATCTGTTATAGCATGAAGTGTTAGGGCAGGTAGTTGCTCATTGGGAGGGAGATAGACTGAGGCCAGAGTGTACATGCAGTCATTGATATTCCCCTTGACTAAAAGGTAAGTGCCCGCCTTATCGTATTTGGTCGCTATGGATGTGAAGCCCACAGAATCAGCTACCATAATCATGACCCCCCTTGTTTTGGTGGCTAAAGGAGTGCTATGAAAGACGGTCGAGAAACCTTTAAATCTGAGGAGCGGAGTTTGTTGTTTTTTAAAATGGGTTTCCTGGATGAAAACTATATCTAGTTTGAGTCGTTTTATGTCCCGTGCGAGATTGTACCTTTTGATGGGAGCATTCAATCCCTTCACGTTTAATGATCCAACTCGGATGTCAGTCATCATTCACCGTGGATACCGAGGGGGTCCAGCAGCAGTGCCCCATGGCAGGGGAGGCTCGTGTGCGGTAAGGGTGCAGGTATGACGGAAACCCAGGCCAGATGCCAAGAAAGAAAAGTAAAGAGAGAAAGTTGAAGTACACAAAAGATAAACATAATCAAAACAAGCAAGATAATAACAAAATGGAGCTGGGGTGGGATTGACCGAACAGCGAGTGGGGGAATCCCCCTTCCCACACTCGAGGTTAACCCAAAGGTCAGAGGTTGGGAGTACGTGAGAGTGGCGTGCAAAAGGAGCCTCAGCCAACCTCCCGTACCCGAACTGCCACGTAGACGTGGCGAAAGAGTCTCTATAAGCAAAGTTATAAACAACAACATAATAAAAATATCAACAGTATGACCTCCACTGACGGGAATACCAGAAGGAGATCGGGGGGCCATAATTAAGTGCAATCATTCAAAATCATGTAAATATTATCCCTTGATACATAATAGAAAGATTGCAAACATAGGACAAGGAAGGGAGCTGCCGAAGGGTGGTAGGAGTTAAGCTAGATGGCGAACCTTGTTATAAGAGAGAAGTAGATCTAAAATAAGTGGTAAGCATTGGATCGGAGAGTGATTGAGGGGCATGGGTGATGGGGGGCCTAGAATAATACCAACAGTAACAACATATGGAAATGAACCAGCTGCTAAGCTACCGTATCCTCAGAATCAGAGTGAGCTGAAGAGATCGATGAGCTGCAAAAGGAATGAATCTACTGCACCTGAAAAAAAAGAAATCAGTCAAAATAAGGTGTAAGTGGGATGTGCGGCACTGTCCAAATTTGCTCCGGCAAATGTGATTTCAAAAAAAAGGTGCAAATTGCAAGACAAGTAAGTCCGGGAACTCCCCTTAGCATAAGATAGCTAAGAAGGCCAAAGATCCGGAGGAATAAGGAGACTCAGTACTAGAACAGAAGCCACTCAAAAAGTTACTCAGTTAAGGGTTGTAACAATATCCAAAATGGCTCAGGCGTCGAAAATGTTGCAAAGTCTGGAAATGTCTAGAGTACCGGCATCAGTCTTCCATTGTGAGAATCCAATGTCCCCACATGAGCAGAGATCAAACCGATTCAAAGGGTCAAACAGTAGTAGGAGAAAAATCAGTAAGGCAATAAACCAGCATGGGTAGGTATAGGCTTGGTGTGGGAAGGTTTTGTCATTACTATATAATTGTTTTTTATTTATTTATTTTTTTTTTTCCCCTTTTCCTTCCTTTTTCCCTTTTCTTTTCCCTTTCCCTTTTTTTCTTCTTTTTCCCCTTTTCTCCCCCCCTTTTTTTTTTTGTTTCCTTTTTTATTTTTTTATTTTTTTTTCTTTTTTTTTTCTTTTTTTTTCTTCCTCTTTTTCCTTTTCTTTTCTCCCCTTTCCCCCTCATCCCCCTCAAACTTCCTTCGTCTCTCCTGTTATCCTCTCCCATCACTGCTCCGAGTCCTTGTCAGGACGTGTCCCTCCTAGAAAACAGAGGTGGGTAGATGCGACAGAATTGTGCCCATATGCCAGCATCGTGTTGTGTGAGCAAAGGCCTCAGAATCAGTCCATGCGCCTAGGGGTGGAAGGGCTAGAAGGTTTACTCATTCTGCTCCTGCAATGCCACTGTTGCGTCTCTAGAGTGTCCACCAGGTCTCCATTGTAGGCCAGTTCCCTCCATTCTTTAAGGTCAATAGAGGGCAATCCTAAAGCTCTCACAAAGTCCTCCAGGCCGTCTGGTTCCTTCAGACTGTATTGCCTGCCCTCCTTCACAACAGTGAGGGCAAACGGGAAGCTCCACCGATATGCAATATTTTGGGCTCGCAGGACCGTGGTAAGTGGCCTAAGGGCTCTGCGTTGCTGGATTGTGAGCCACGCCAGGTCCTGGAAGATGGAGACTTCATAATCCTGGTACTTAAAAAGCTCCACATTCCGCAATGCGCGGGTAATGTCCTCTTTAATAGTGAATTTGTGGACACAGCATACTACGTCCCGGGGTCATTCCGATCTAAACCTCGGGGTGCCCAGAGCACGATGGACTCTGTCTAATTCAAGAGGGCTGGAGGGATCTCTGCCCAATATAGAATTAAAGATGGCTCTTACCGTGTCGCCAAGATCTGCTGCGGCAACGGAGTCGGGAATACCTCTAATCCTGAGGTTATTGCGGCGGCCTCTATTGTCCAGATCCTCCATATGTTTCCGGAGTAGGTAGATAAACCTATGATGGTCATTAGATCTGTGAACTAGATGATTATGGGCCTGTTCCGCCTTGCCGAGCCTGTCGTCCATCTTACTGTAGGCCTCGCCTATACTGCGCAGCTCTGCTTTGATTTCCGCAAGGTCGGCTTTCTGCGACTCTCGTAGCGTTTTCGCCATCGCCCTTAAATCATCCTTGGTCGGTAAGGCAGACAACAAGGCGCGGACGTCCGTGCGCGTTGAGGCAGTGCTATAGCCGGAGGCCGTAGACCCGACCGGGCTTGGGCTGCGTGCGGCCGACTCCGCCATCTTGGATGTGCGTCCGTCCGAGCGGTGAGAGGATTTCTTGCCAAGAAATGGTGACATCGTGCTCTGAGCGGACTGAGAGGCACTTTGTGGTGTCTGCTCTGCTTTCTTGCCGTGTTTCCCCATAGTAGTGCGGGTCAGGTACTGCGTAGAGAGATGCTTCTGGCAGTTCGGGACGGGAGAGTGTATCAGGTGCAACCGCTCAGCACGCCATCTTGCCACGCCCCCTATATCCCCTTTTTAATAATGGGCTACCCTGAAATAAACTGATAATAACATGCCTTTTTGTGAGTATAAGAAAAATTTCGCTGTTTTGTGCTATTTATTTTTTTTAATTCTACAGTCTTTTACATTCATTTTTTAACCTGTTTTCTTGAATGAATTTTTCCTGTGTGACTCCGTCAGATTTGCATTTGTCTTTTACTGCCCTGATTTTTTTTCTGTGCTATAACAGCTGTAATAATTCTTGGATGTTAGATTGATTAATTTCATTGCTGTGTAACATTCCAGTGAGCACAGAGGCAGGAGGGAATGCCAAAACACGTGGCTGTATGATGCATTCAGTTTGGTACCAGTTTCCTGGAAATTAAATCTCTCTCCCTCATCTTTTCATAGTGGTTAGTTTCTCTCCCATTTCCTGAGATTTGAGGAGAAAAATGTGCTTTGCTGTCTTAATTTTTTTAATGTTAACACACTGAAAGCAAGACTTACATTTCCAGAAAAAACTATTTTTAACTGTGGAGTGAAATAACATTTGCTTTTCATTAATCCTAGTACCAGAGTATATAAATATATTGCTGTTTTCTATGTCGTTTATCTTATTTTCATTTATATAATGATTAATAAAATGCTGTTTATGATTAGATAAATAAAGTACCCCTCAGTTAACAATATAATGTATAGTTTTACATAGTGCAGAAGGTTTCTTGTCTGGACTTATACACAATATACCTTCTGCAAATACAATAAATGCTTGTAGAATAAACCGTGTGAGAGAAAATGTACACTGTTGTGAATTGTTACTCACACTACAGTCACTGAATGATTCATTAGCAGTATCTGGGAATAGAATAACTTAGCTAAGGTTAATAGCCTGTCTAGCTGAAGGGCCATTACTGATTTTTTCACATGTAAGGTGAGACAGTGGTAATAACTTTAAAGGAGACGTATAGCATGAATGAAACCCTTCTCTAGTATTGCAGGCAATAGTGAATAATATATGGTGCTGGTTTTACTTTGGCCAAAAACTAAATTTTAGCTTTAAAAAGGAGCCCTTTATTGGAGATCCCTATAGATACACTACAGTCACTGTCCATATTTCAAATGAGGGGAGGGTGAGTCCTAAAAGTCCTTACCAGAAGGGCAGTAGGAGGGGGACAGCCAGTCACAGTCCTACAGTCATACAAGCTTCAGTTCCCTATCAGGTCAACCGAGCTGCTGATTGGCTCCTATCCAACAGTGTATCTAGCCGAGTACCGCCAGCTCCCCTGCATGGCCTGGGAAAGAAGGCAGCAGAAAGTGGAACAGATGGGTGGTACTAGTAGGGTTTTTGCACACATTTTAAATAAATCAGCATGAAACATTACTTTCTATGCACATTTCTTCTATATTTAAAAGCGTATAATGAACTGGCACATTGTTGTTTTTCACACAATATGTCTCCTTTAAGGCCCCGTTTAACTTATAAATAGAAATACTAGCCTGTTTCATAGTATAGCCTGCAAAGTAATTAAAAGGGACTGTATATGCAACACATGGGTAGTTTCCAAATTTAACCTCAACTATGAGAAGATGAGACTTGCACTGGTCTTTTCCACTGAGTTAATAGCTGATATACAGTATGCTGCAAATGACATTGCTCAAACACATTAAAACCAGTTAAAAACTTTCTGTCTGGTTAAAAACATTGTGAAAACTGGGCCAAAATATACCCCATTGCATCTGAGCAATGCATTAACTCCAGCCCCAGCATCATAGCTGCATCCTGTAATGTCCCCTGACATAATCACACTTGCCCCCTAAAGTCATAGACCCACCATTTAATTTCACTAAATATCATATTGAAAAGGAAAAGAACGACTACGGTTTAGTGTAAAATGCAGGAAAACATGATGTAAAATCTAGGAAAAGCAACCACTGAAATTCTTTCGAATTGGTTTGACTGAAAAAAATGATGTATAATGTGGGAAAACTCAAATTGCCGGCATGTAAAATCAAAGATGAACTAGACACAGAAATGTTCATAATACACTAACCATTAGTATTTACCATATGGTATTTACCATAAAACCTTAGTTTGACACTTAGGGGGTTATGAATCAAGTTTTTCTCATGTTTTAAATAAAAAAAGTCAGACCAAACTAGAATCCACGATTTACCTTTATTTATCTTTAAAAAAACACAAATAAATAGGATCGTGAAAAACAACAACTTTTTTGCATTGTTGCACGAAAACCGCAACTTTTTTGGATTGTTGGGCTAAAATTCTAAATTTTCTGGATTTGAAATTGGCAGAAAAGCCAGAAAAGTTCAGATTATTGTACTGCCATTGACATTGACTTCTACAGAACCTCGACAGGTTGAAGATGGAGTATTTTTGGATTCGGACTTTTTGCATCCTCAGGGTATAATAAATCTATAATAATTTTTTTTCCTACTAAAAACTCGGACTTTACAGTAAAAAAAACTCAAACTGTATGTTTGCTTTTTTAGTGAATAATTATAACATTCACTAAGTTTGACCAGGAGCAGTAAGTAAGCCATAGAAACCAATAAGATGTTTGCTTTTAAACAGGTGACTAGTAAATGCTACTAGCTGATTGGTTTCTTATAATATTTTACCTGCTTTTAATATGCTTGCAAACAGCTATCATTAAGTTTGGAGGCTGGAGAGAAGCAAAATAGAAAGAAAATCCACAAATAAGAAAGACAACAACTGTGTTTTTAAGGCTCCAACATTCTTTAAAGGAGAAACAAACCCATACTAGAAAAAACCCCTACCCCCCTACCCTGCGTAGACCAACTTCCCTCCTCCCCCACAGCCTAACTGCCCCCGCAGCAAATGCCCCTAATTTTTTACTAACCCCTCCGTGCAGATCTAGCCTCGGGAGTTCACGGGCACCATCTTTTTTCAGTCTTCTTCGGAATCTGAATTTTCGGTCATGAACGACTGCACATGCGTCATGAAAATTTCTGAAAAAATGATTATACATACTCACAGGGTTCTGTCCACTTTTATTTCATCTGTTTAGTAATGACTTGGAGGAGGTCATAAAAATATGCAGGACAACTTAATTCATGGTGTATGCTTGTGAAATGGCCCTTTATGGGCCCTTTATAATAATAATAATAATAATAATAAAATGGGAATCTAGATAAATTAGTGATCTGAGCATCTAAGTGACAAATGAGATTTAATATGTACAAATGTCAGGTTGGAGACAGCATCACAGGGTCGGACTGGGCCCAGATCTGCACCCAGAAACTTATTTGTGCTGCGACCTCCCTTTGTCGGGCAGTCACAGCAATAACATTGAGCACACAAGCAGCTCAGCACGTCGGCACGCCAGTTCAGCAAGGGAGGCCGGAGGGGGGTCCTGGGACATAAGCCGCCGGTGGGCCCCGAGCCCCCAGTCCGACCCTGCAGCACCGGATGGGTTTTTTCACCTTTCTCTAGAAGATTTTTATAAGTTTAATAGGTTAAATTTGACGGATGTGTAACTTTTTTCAACTTCAGCTGCAGGAACTTTTGCAGCTCCATAAATTTGGTATGCCATTCCTGAATTCCTCAAATCTACCATAAGTCTGTACAGAAATAAAATCAAACACTACCTCTTGGAGCATTTACATATTATCTGACTCAGTACAGGCACATAAGAGGCAGTGACAACCACTGTAACTTGCAGCACGCATTATCCTCCTATTGGTGTACCTATTTTGTATTTATATATTATTTCATTATTGTATGGACCCCTGTTTGTTCTAATGTAGTGTTGTTTATAAATAAATATATAAATACATACATTCATACTATGTATCTATTTTTCTATTTTTTCAGAATCCATCCTATTTCTCTATACCAGCACTGTAAAGCTATCAGACTTTACTAACTTAAAGGAACAGTAACACCAAAAAATTAAAGTCATTTAAAGTAATGCAAATATAATGTACTGTCGTGCTGCACAGAAATTCTAAAATAGTTCATATAAACAAGCTGCTGCTGTACCATGGGGGCGGCCATTCAAAGCTGAAAAAGGAGAAAAGGCATAGGATACACAGCAGATAGCAGATAATTTATGTAGTATACAATGGGATTCTTCAGAACTTCTCTGTTATTTACTGTGTATCCTGTGCTTGAATGGTTGCCCCCATGGCTATTCAGAAGCTTGTTTATATAAACCATAGTGGTCTTTCTGAAGCAAGCACACCAGTTTTACCAGTGCAGGGCAACAGTTCATTATATTTTTATTCCTTTAAAACACTTTTATTTTTTGGTGTAACTGTTCCTTTACGTCAGATAGTCTGATAGCTTTACAGTGCTGGTGTAGAGAAACATGATGGATCCTGGAAAAATAGATGGGCACATTTGCAGCCAAAGACTTTACAAAATTGTGAGAAAAGTTATTTGAGATATCTAAGGTTTTTCCTAACCAGAAGAACATCAGACCAGCCTTCTTTCTTTTTTCTGACAACATCCTTGACTATTTTTTGGTCAGAGACTGACCAATAGGTTGCATAGTTACATAGTTAAATTGGGTTGAAAAAAGACAAAGTCCATCAAGTTCAACCCCTCCAAATGAAAACCCAGCATCCATACACACACCCCTCCCTACTTTTAATTAAATTCTATATACCCATACCTATACTAACTATAGAGCTTAGTATCACAATAGCCTTTGATATTATGTCTGTCCAAAAAATCATCCAAGCCATTCTTAAAGGCATTAACTGAATCAGCCATCACAACATCACCCGGCAGTGCATTCCACAACCTCACTGTCCTGACTGTGAAGAACCCCCTATGTTGCTTCAAATGAAAGTTATTTTCTTTTAGTCTAAAGGGGTGGCCTCTGGTACGGTGATCCACTTTATGGGTAAAAAGGTCCCCTGCCATTTGTCTATAATGTCCTCTAATGTACTTGTAAAGTGTAATCATGTCCCCTCGCAAGCGCCTTTTTTCCAGAGAAAACAACCCCAACCTTGACAGTCTACCCTCATAACCCTCTAACCAATTTAGTTGCACGTCTCTGCACTCTCTCCAGCTCATTTATATCCCTCTTAAGGACTGGAGTCCAAAACTGCACAGATTGCTTTAGTAGCCACAGAATGACACTGCCCGGAATTAGATAACGTGTTATCTACAAAGACCCCTAGATCCTTCTCATTTAAGGAAACTCCCAACACACTGCCATTTAGTGTATAACTTGCATTTATATTATTTTTGCCAAAGTGCAATAGGTGGCGCTGTTGTATTATAAAAATTCATATTAGAAGTACATGTATCCTTAAAGTTATTCTGTCTGATTTTAATGGTTTACTTTTTATGTATATATTACACTGTTTACATTGCAAATAATTCATTTAAACCATTTAAAAATGTAATTTTGAACTAACAAATTTATTTTTTTAGCTGTAATATTGCTGTGGCGGCAACCATCTTAGTGCACTGTGCTTGATTCTGAGCTTTGAGAAGAAGCCAGCATTTCAGGATGGAACTGTTTTGAGACAGCTATTGTTTCTCCCCTTCTGATTGTACTTCAATACGACCAAAGCCGTGCTCTCTACATAGTGGTAGACATATGAATAGCACCCAAGCAGGAAAAAGCAGGTTTTTTTAGCAATGCAAATTAATCCTTCAAAAGAGGTGTCAGGTAGCTGCTATCTGGTTAGCTGATCATTGTTCAAGTTTATAGGCTGCTGATTGGCTGCTGGGAGGGGGATGCCTGAAGTTTATTAGAGCACAAGCCACATGGTTGGGGACACCTGGGAAATGGACATCCTGTCTAGCCCCATGCCAAATTTCTAATTAAATATAAAAAAAATCTGTTTGCTCAAATTTCAGTGCAGAATTCTGCTGAAGCAGCAGTTAATACAGATGTGTTTTGAAAAAAAAATACCTTCAAAAGTATCCCTTTACTATTCTTGGAATTAACAAAAATAATGAATGTAAATTGCAAAATTTTAAATTCTCTTATTTTAAAGGGTTTCTTATCTTTTATCTTCTGGGGTGACTGGATGTCTAACATAATAGCCAGAACACTGCTTTTCAGATCTCTAAGTCTGAGTTAGTCAGTGACTTGAAGGGGGGCCACATGGGACATAACTGTTCAGTGAGTTTGCAATTGATCCTTATCATTCAGCTCAGATTCAAAAGCCCCCTTCAAGTCTCTGATTGGTTAATGCCTGGTAACCAAGAGAGCTGAAAAGCATGAAGTAGTGTTCTCTTCTGTTATGTTGCACATCCAGTCATTCCAGCCTTTATAGATTACATTTTTGACTAACTGTATTGAAAACATTTTTTATTTTGCAAAGCCTATCTATTTACCAAGTTTTTATTTTTATACTGAACAATACCTTTAAAGGCTGTATATAAATTTGTATATGAAAACAGTAGTAAACATTTTGTCTGCTACAGAAACATGGAATCACTGTAATTTAGTCAGGGAGAAGGGTTTATTCACACCCACATATTTATTCTGTATTTTTAGCTCAAACTAATTGAATATACATGGTCCTATACTATATGACGTAATCAGTGAGTTACTTGGCCTATGCCTTTATTTATTCAATATATTTCATGGATAGAAGCTTATTAAATTGCCTATAGCAATAGCTTATATCAGTGACCATGAGTTGACATGTGATAAATTAGTAGTAGTAGTATTATTGTCAAGGTCAGTACACAATGAATTTTTTTCTCTCCCTATTAAATTTCCCTGGCTAGTGCTGGGACATGCCATTCTGAGATGAAAAGACTGGATTCTGTTCGTCTGTCGATAACTGATTATGTGAGGCTTGTTCCATGTCTGTTTGAACAGGTAAGATTTTGAAATCATGGAACAGAAATCAAAAAGTGACTTTTGTTTTGTTTTCTTGACAGGATGTTATATTTCTGTTTTGCTTACAGCCTTTGGTTTTTTTTTTTGAAAGGTAGATGGTTTCAGTTGGCGTATCTGTAGATCAGCTGTAGTAGGGGCCAGAATCTAAACAACTGTGATGTAGAAGCTGTCCGTCTGCATGTGTTCACTATTAACATTGTTTAGAAACAGGACAGTAATTTATTATTTTATTTACTAAACTGAGATATTTCATTTTGTTTAATTTTTATGCTCAGATATTACCATTATACCATATTTACCTTCAGGGGGTTTCAAATGCATTGAATTCTAAACAATTCAATTTGAACAGCTGTGTCAGTGATTGCTGATCATGTTTTTGAAACAGTGATACATTAGATACATGGGTAGGCGCACATCAATATTTAACCCCTATTATTTAGTCAAGATAACCACCCAATTTTACATGTTATCTTCTTGCCAAGCGTTAAATTAAAAATTGTATTAATGTTTCCAAATTTAGAGTGGAAATTTCAGAATTGATGTGAAAGGCTATATGACGAAATGTTTATTATTTTAGAGAAACACATCCTATGAGTTTATAAAGAAATGAAGGCATGAATTGTAATGACAATTAAATATATGACCCATAAAGCCAAGAAAAATCACTTGACTTAAGTGCTCCTGTATATTTGTAGGGTGTGCCCAGAAAATGCATATAATTTTCTATGGGGTGCTGGTGGCATATCAGTAGACACAGAGGATGTTTAAACTAGAAAATATGCTGTTGTGGACATTAGAACGTGTGCACTCTCACTTCTTGCATAAAGAAATAATGAAATGTGTTCTTAATACACAGAGGACTTCAGTTTCCTGAATTGTGTTTTGACAAGCTGCAGTTTTACTTTAGTACAGACTGCAAACTAATGTTAGAACCTCCTTCAGCTGATTAAAACAAAGCCTTGTCTCTTCAGCCACATATTCACTTTACTGCCTATAGCACACAGATCCGGACTGAGAATTAAAATAGGCCCTGGCATTTAAGGTACACAGAGACCCAATCAGCCCACACAGAGGCCCAAACAGCCCCCACCAACCCACAAAATACTGACTTTCTATGGCACCTTATAGCAGGCCCTCTGGCATTTGCCAGAGCCCACAGATTGCCAGTCCAGGCCTGATAGCACATAAGGGGTTTTGACTGCTACTGCTATCCAATAAAAAACAACAATGGTCAAAATACCTCTGTGTGACACCCCTTTGATATTATCACGAGAAACACTGTTGTTGATGTTTGCATGAGCATTTGTACTGTGGAAGTCAACCTTTCACTGTTCCATGCAGTGTCGTAACTATATGTTACTTGGCTCCACAGCAAATTAATTTTAGGGCCCCCAACATATCCAGAGGTTGTCCTGATTTACAAATATATTCGAAATTGCTCATTAATGAGGGCTTCGTGGGGCCACTATACCTCCTGACCACCCCCTGCAGCTGCAGGATCTGCTTCGTCTGTAGTTATGCCCCTGGTTTCATGTGTGTAGTTCAGGATACTTTTTATTTAAAGGAGACCCGTCGCCCCCCCCCAAAAAAAAATTCCGAATCCTATTTTATAATGTCAAGCAAAATGAACTTTTAATAAATTTCAATAAACTATTTGAATCTTGTTTCCATCGGTCTGGTAACTCATAATTATAGCAAGCAGGCAGGAGCCATTTTGTGGACACTGTTATTAACCCTTTCCCTGCCAGCCGTTTTGTCCTAGATGCGAACATCTACTGCCAAGCAGTTTTTAGATATTTTGCACTCTTTCACTTTAAGGGCCTTTCCTGGGGTGGTCTTTTAGTTAACCCAGGAAAACAATATATTGTTTTTTTCAGGACAACCTGAACTTTCACAATATGCAAGAATTTTGGTGTAATTCTACTTCTCTAAAAAAATATTGGATTCTAAGTGTCAAATAAAATGAAAAAAATCATGTTGCACGAAGAACAATCACATATATCAGAAACATCATTCATTTTACGTACGAGAACACAGCTGATTTAGAAAGGTCTATGTCTCCTGAACGCGACAATACCAAATATATATAGTTTTATGGAGATTTCTCACTTGTATAGCTCAAAATCTACAAGCAGTACACAACCAAATTTCCAAAGCAACACTCCCCAAACGGCATACTTTTGATTTCAAGGCCAAACATTCCACTAACAGTAGGTTTACCCAAGAAAACTACCCATTACTAGAAAGAACAGATTCTGGTGAATCAAAAATGGGTAGAAATATCTTTGTACTCCAAACCACCAAGTTGCAATTGTTTCCTAAAGTTATAGTGTTTTATAGAAATTGGTGAATTTTTTGAAAAATGACCTCAAAGCTTCCACTCTACAGCAACATATCTCCCACACATCATTAGGTATCAATGTAAAACACCCCAAATATAAAATCCTGGGTCCACTGAACAGTTTGATGCCCAATATGAATAGATGTACCCAAGCACGTGGCATAGGAGGCCCCAAAAGGAAGACCCCCCGTTTGTTCTGTAATTTCAGATACTGCAAAATCAACACATTTACATCGTTTTGGGGGGCGGCAAAGGTAGAAAACAGTACGTTCACCCCAGAAAACCATATATTTTCGGAAAGTACACATTCCCCTGAATCTAAATTGGGTATGCATGTCTTTCTACGCCAAAGTACCAAGCCGCAAATCATTCCTAAATTTGGTGATTTTGGGGACATTTCCAAAAATGACTTCAAAATTTCGACCCTGCAGCATCGTATTACCCACATACTTTTAGGTATCAAGACAAATCACCCCAAATATGAAAGCCTGGGGTCCTCTGAACAGTTTGATGCCCAATATGTATAGGTGTACCCAAGCACGTGGCGTATAGGGGCCCCAAAACGAAGACCCCCATATGGTCTGTCATTTCAGGTACTGCAAAATCAACACATTTACATTGTTTTGAGGGGGGCAAATGTAGAAAAAAGTAAGTTCACCCCAGAAAACCATATATTTTCGGAAAGTACACATTCCCACGGATCTAAATTGGGTATGCATGTCTTTGTACTCCAAAGTACCAAGCCGCAAACCATTCCTAAATTTGGTGATTTTGGGGACATTTCCAAAAATGACTTCAAAATTTCGACCCTGCAGCATCGTATTACCCACATACTTTTAGGTATCAAGACAAATCACCCCAAATATGAAAGCCTGGGGTCCTCTGAACAGTTTGATGCCCAATATGTATAGGTGTACCCAAGCATGTGGCATATAGGGGCCCTAAAAGGAAGACCCCCATATAGTCTGACATTTCAGGTACTGCAAAATCAACACATTTACATTGTTTTGGGGGGGCAAAAGTAGAAAACAGTAAGTTCACCCCAGAAAACCATATATTTTCGGAAAGTACACATTCCCACGAATTCAAATTGGGTATGCATGTCTTTCTACGCCAAAGTACCAAGCCGCAAATCATTCCTAAATTTGGTGATTTTGGTGACATTTCCAAAAGTCACCTCAAAATATCTACCCTGCAGCATCGTATTACCCACATACTTTTAGGTATCAAGAGAAATCACCCCAAATATGAAAGCCTAGGGTCCTCTGAACAGTTTGATGCCCAATATGTATAGGTGTACCCAAGCACGTGGCATACAGGGGCCCCAAAAGGAAGACCCCCATATAGTCTGTCATTTCAGGTACTGCAAAATCAACACATTTACATCGTTAGGGGGGGGCAAAAGTAGAAAACAGTAAGTTCACCCCAGAAAACCATATATTTTCGGAAAGTACACATTCCAACGAATCCAAATTGGGTATGCATGTCTTTCTACGCCAAAGTACCAAGCCGCAAACCATTCCTAAATTTGGTGCTTTAGGTGACATTTCCAAAAATCACCTCAAAATATCTACCCTGCAGCATCGTATTACCCACATACTTTTAGGTATCAAGACAAATCACCCCAAATATGAAAGCCTAGGGTCCTCTGAACAGTTTGATGCCCGATATGTATAGGTGTACCCAAGCACGTGGCATACAGGGGCCCCAAAAGGAAGACCCCCATATAGTCTGTCATTTCAGGTACTGCAAAATCAACACATTTACATCGATTTGGGGGGGGCAAAAGTAGAAAACAGTAAGTTCACCCCAGAAAACCATATATTTTCGGAAAGTACACATTCCAACGAATCCAAATTGGGTATGCATGTCTTTCTACGCCAAAGTACCAAGCCGCAAATCATTCCTAAATTTGGTGATTTAGGTGACATTTCCAAAAATCACCTCAAAATATCTACCCTGCAGCATCTTATTACACACATACTTTTAGGTATCAAGACAAATCACCCCAAATATGAAAGCCTAGGGTCCTCTGAACAGTTTGATGCCCAATATGTATAGGTGCACCCAAGCATGTGGCATATAGGGGCCCTAAAATGAAGACCCCCATATAGTCTGTCATTTCAGGTACTGCAAAATCAACACATTTACATCGATTTGGGGGGGGCAAAAGTAGAAAAACAGTAAGTTCACCCCAGAAAACCATATATTTTCGGAAAGTACACATTCCAACGAATCCAAATTGGGTATGCATGTCTTTCTACGCCAAAGTACCAAGCCGCAAATCATTCCTAAATTTGGTGATTTAGGTGACATTTCCAAAAATCACCTCAAAATATCTACCCTGCAGCATCGTATTACACACATACTTTTAGGTATCAAGACAAATCACCCCAAATATGAAAGCCTAGGGTCCTCTGAACAGTTTGATGCCCAATATGTATAGGTGTACCCAAGCATGTGGCATATAGGGGCCCTAAAATGAAGACCCCCATATAGTCTGTCATTTCAGGTACTGCAAAATCAACACATTTACATCGATTTGGGGGGGGCAAAAGTAGAAAACAGTAAGTTCACCCCAGAAAACCATATATTTTCGGAAAGTACACATTCCAACGAATCCAAATTGGGTATGCATGTCTTTCTACGCCAAAGTACCAAGCCGCAAATCATTCCTAAATTTGGTGATTTAGGTGACATTTCCAAAAATCACCTCAAAATATCTACTCTGCAGCATCGTATTACCCACATACTTTTAGGTATCAAGAGAAATCATCCCAAATATGAAAGCCTAGGGTCCTCTGAACAGTTTGATGCCCAATATGTATAGGTGTACCCAAGCACGTGGCATATAGGGGCCCTAAAAGGAAGACCCCCCCTTGTATGTTCTGTCATTTCAGGTACTGCAAAATCAACACATTTACATCGTTTTGGGGGGGGCAAAGGTAGCAAAAAGTAAGTTCACCCCAGAAAACCATATATTTTCGGAAAGTACACATTCCCACGAATCTAAATTGGGTATGCATGTCTTTCTACTACAAAGTACCAAGCCGCAAACCATTCCTAAATTTGGTGATTTTGGGGACATTTCCAAAAATGACTTCAAAATTTCGACCCTGCAGCATCGTATTACCCACATACTTTTAGGTATCAAGACAAATCACCCCAAATATGAAAGCCTGGGGTCCTCTGAACAGTTTGATGCCCAATATGTATAGGTGTACCCAAGCACGTGGCGTATAGGGGCCCCAAAACGAAGACCCCCATATGGTCTGTCATTTCAGGTACTGCAAAATCAACACATTTACATTGTTTTGAGGGGGGCAAATGTAGAAAAAAGTAAGTTCACCCCAGAAAACCATATATTTTCGGAAAGTACACATTCCCACGGATCTAAATTGGGTATGCATGTCTTTGTACTCCAAAGTACCAAGCCGCAAACCATTCCTAAATTTGGTGATTTTGGGGACATTTCCAAAAATGACTTCAAAATTTCGACCCTGCAGCATCGTATTACCCACATACTTTTAGGTATCAAGACAAATCACCCCAAATATGAAAGCCTGGGGTCCTCTGAACAGTTTGATGCCCAATATGTATAGGTGTACCCAAGCACGTGGCGTATAGGGGCCCCAAAACGAAGACCCCCATATGGTCTGTCATTTCAGGTACTGCAAAATCAACACATTTACATTGTTTTGAGGGGGGAAAATGTAGAAAAAAGTAAGTTCACCCCAGAAAACCATATATTTTCGGAAAGTACACATTCCCACGGATCTAAATTGGGTATGCATGTCTTTGTACTCCAAAGTACCAAGCCGCAAACCATTCCTAAATTTGGTGATTTGGGGGACATTTCCAAAAATGACTTCAAAATTTCGACCCTGCAGCATTGTATTACCCACATACTTTTAGGTATCAAGACAAATCACCCCAAATATGAAAGCCTGGGGTCCTCTGAACAGTTTGATGCCCAATGTGTATAGGTGTACCCAAGCACGTGGCGTATAGGGGCCCCAAAACAAAGACCCCCATATGGTCTGTCATTTCAGGTACTGCAAAATCAACACATTTACATTGTTTTGGGGGGGGCAAAGGTAGAAAAAAGTGCGTTCACCCCATAAAACCATATATTTTTGGAAAGTACACATTCCTGCGAATCCAAATTGGGTATGCATGTCTTTGTACTCCAAAGTACCAAGTCGCAAGCCTTTCCTAAATTTGGCGATAAAAGCAACTGTTTTTACATTTCTGAAAATCGCCTAAAAATATTGCAATTGGCCGCATTTATCTCACCCAATTTCTTACATACAATTGTAAAACACCATAAATATTGATGCCAAGGGTCTACTGAACAGTTTGATGCCCAATATGCATAGATATACCAAGGCAGCTGGCATGTGCGGACCCCAAATAAAAATAGTGAATATGAGTTTTCTCCGCTGCCCATTCGCCTTCTGTGAACATAGACCCTTGACTTCATATTATTTGCCTCAAGACCCTCCTAACAGCAATGACCCCCAAAACCATACATTTTTGGAAAGTACACATTCTGCCGATTCCAACAAAGATAACGACGTCTTTCTACACGAAACTACCAAACTGCAAAGCTTTTCTAAACATATAGGTTTTTACAACATTTCTGAAAATCGCCTAAAAATGTTGCAGTTTGCCGCATTTATCGGACACAATGTTTTACGTACAAAGAAAAATCTCTCTAAATATGGACGTCAGAGGTCTAATAAATAGTTTGATGCCCAATATGTATAGATTTACCAAAGTATGTGTTGTGTATGGACCCCAAATGAAAAACGTAACTATGAATTTTCACGCTAGCCAACTAAGCTGCAGAAAAGAGAACCCTAACTGTACGTTATGTGCCGTAAGACCCCCAAACTGTAAAAAGACCCCCAGAAACCCATATATTTTTGGAAAGCACATATTTTGGCGGATCAAACTAAGTAAAATCTATCTTTCTATACCAAAGCACCAAACAGCAAAACGATACTAAAGATACATAGGGAACAATAATGCAGGGATAAAATTGCAATAAAACCACAAAAATAGCGTAAATCAATGAAATAACAAAATAATTGTTCTGACAGCGTAATTAGTGGCCGAAATCGATTATCCAATAGTCACGCTGCCAAAATAACACGTTTTTAGGCAAAAAAAACAAAAGATAACAGTATAATGAATTCGTAAAAAAAAAAAAAAACACCTGTTTGTGTATACATATTTGTGCACTAATAAAAGTTATCTGAGTGTGCAAATACATGTAAATAAGTGTAAATAAGTGTAAATAACTGTACAAAAGGGACCAAGTGTGCTAAAATTAAAAAAAAAAAATTTAAAAAAATTCCAATCTTTACTAAAATGCATAAATGTACTGTAAGTATGTGTAGGTGCAGGTAAGTGTGTAAAAAAACGTGCACTTACCGTTTTTGGAGCAGGAGAATCGCTGTCTTCTTTGGAGGAGTCCTGGCAGCGTGTCTGCAGAGTTGCTGCGCAGCAGGAAGTGCGTGGGCGGCTCTGCAGGCAGGAAGAAGGTGAGTGTAGTAGCAGACGCTCCATGCGATGCGTCTGCTACTTTGAAGTCGGATCTGCGACAATCGAGTCGCAGATCCGACTTGACAGCCCCCCAGCCTCGTTGCCTAGGGGGCTGTCTTCTCTCCCCACTCTCTGCGGAGGCGGCAAAAGCCGCCGAAGCAGAGAGAGCGCTCAGCTGCTAAAGAACGTACAATGTACGTTCTTGGCAGCCTGAGCATTTGCCTGCCAGCACGTACGCCGTACGTGCTTGGCAGGCAAAGGGTTAAGGCAAGTCTTGCATCATCGCAGAATCTTGTTTGTGCACCAGAATGGGGAACCTGATGTCCATCCCCATGCACTGGCAACATAATTAAATGGTTAAGAGAACTGGGGGAATGTGGGTAGTGCAGTGACATCCAGGAAGTGCTGAATGGAAAGTGAAAGTAATTGCTTGCCCCGCCTCTATGCCTAAAGCATAGAGGGGGGGCAGGCAATATTTGATTGACAGCTGAGTTTTTTTAAATACGTTTACACGTTTAATTTGAAAAGGGCTTTTATTATACAGCTTTTTATGTCTGGGTGACAGGTCCACTTTAATATTATCAGGAGTAGTAACAGAGGCATTTAGCTAGCGCATGCTCCTGGCAGACAAGATTCCCTGTGTGCAATAGTCCACCTAACACTGCTAGTATTAGTGGTTGTTAAAATTCATTGGTGTGTGTTTTTAGGTAAAGAGCTGCCTGCATTTACTGTGGCCAACAGTTTCAACTTACATCAATAGGAAGGGGCATGGATGGTTTTAGGGTTTCTCTGCCAGCTGAAAATATGCTGTTGTAAAACCACCCAATATGCCATTAACTTTAGAGTCTGTGTATAAATTTAGACACTACAAGCAATATATATTTTTAAAGAGTGGTACAGTGGCTTTCAAGAATAATATCCCCAAATCCTAAATGCAGAAAAGCAGAGGGCACTGACACCCCCAAAACATTAAATACGATAAGAAGCAGCGAGATCGTTAACCGCAAATACATTACATTCAGAAAAAGGTAATGGTCCTAGACACCCACTTACCCCACCAAAAACAGGTTTCCTAAGGCTGGAGTAGGTTTCAGCAGCCTACTAGTCAAAATGATCTCATTGCACCAGTGCAGTTAATCGTAGGAACCAACCATATCTTTGCTTTGCTTCTTTCATTTGTCGCAGACTGGCTAAAGATACTTGCTGATTGGGGATTAGTATTAAAGGGGTGTTTCACCTTTTCAATTGGTCTTCATTGTTTATTTTTTGTTGTTTTTTAATTATTTGCCTTCTTCTGACTTTCAAAAGCTAATGCTCTGCAAGGCTACACATGTATTGTTGTTGTTACTTTTACTCATCTTTCTATTCAGGCCCTCCCCTATCATATTCCAGTCTCTTATTCAAATCAATGCATGGTTGTTTGGGTAATATGGACCCTAGCAACAGATTGCAGAAATTGCAAACTGGAGATATGCTGAATAAAAAACTATATAACCAAAGAACCACAAATAATAGAAAAATAAAAACAATTGCAAATTGTCTCAGATTATCACTCTCTATATATCATACTAAAAGTTAACTCAATGGTCACAGCCCCTTTTAATGACATTAATGCAATTTAGTACCTACAGTATTAACCTCCAACTTTGAGATGCATTGACAGGGCAAAACAAAGATATGGCCAGGGTGAGGTTGTTTAACTCTGGAGTATAATTGAAAAAATATGCTTTCAATAGTCTTACTGTTGAAAACTAGAGCTAAATGATTGCCATGGTATACTACTCCAGAATAGAACTGAACCTGTTTTGTGAATCTCTCAGTGTTAGATACCATTGACCTATATTACAGGAACAGCTGTTGAAGCTACAAATTTATTACAAGGAAATACACTATGTCAAACCTAAGGATAAGTAATTTTGGACTATGAATGGAGCTACATGAAGGGAACAAATAACAGCTATGGGATTGTTTTTACACTAATACCAGGGTCGGACTGGGCCGTCGGAGAACCAGGAAAAAACCTGGAGGCCCTCAGCCCTTGTGGGCCCGTTGGCCCAGACCTGCTAGCTGCTGACAGAGCCTTGCTCCTTCCTGACCTTCCCCCCGCACATGAGGAAATAACACACACTGAAGAAGGTACGCGCTGGCGGGGGGAAGGGGGACAGAGTGCTCAGGGGGATCTGTGGCAGGGGAGCCCATGAGGGTGGCAGAGGGGGAGTCCGGGGGCCTTGCGGGTGACGAAGGGGGGTTGGGAACTCTCATGGGCCCCACTGGCCTGGACCCGCTCACTGCTGGCAGAGCCTTGTTCCTTCCTGACCTCCCCCCCATAACGTGCATTGAAGAAGGTACACGCTGGTGGGGGGAAGGGGGACAGAGTGTTCAGGGGGATTTGTGGCGGGGGCCCATGTGGGTGGCAGAGGGGGAGTCTGGGGGCCGGGGGGGGTGCGGGCCCATGAAGTGGCAGCGCTGGTGGGCCCAGACCTAACCAGTCCGATGCTGACTAAGACTGTGCTCCTTTTTATAAAAAACAAAAGCTCTCAATGGTTGTCTGTACATAGGCTGTCAGCAATTAAGCACTACATGCACACTAGTATTTCTTTGTAACTTGGAGAAAGTACTGATAGGGCCACAACAATCCAATGTATACATGCATTAAGTCCAATTTCCCACATTAGTTTGATATCAGTTTACTAATTACAGTACATAAACATTTAGGTACATTATTCCCTTCTAGTTTTTATAGGTCATGTAATTCTCTTACAATATTCCTGTTATCAGCAAGAGTGCTATAACTTGCTAAAAAAAAGAGTATTTTGCATCATGATGTTAGTTAGGTTAAAATGCAAACTTTCAAGACTATGGTTAAAGAAAACCTTTAAAATAAGTGTATATAAAATTTATGAGAGTGTTATTCTAAGCAATAAGTAATAAGTTATTTTTTTTTATTCCAAGATATTACAGTCATATAAATGAATTTAGTTGCAATAGTGCCACCTGTCAGATAAAGTTTCTTACATATTTCATGACCGGAAGAACATCAGACTAGCACCTCTCACTTGCTCTTGACAACTTCCTTGACCACTTTGTGTTCAGAATGGTCGGAAACTGACCAGCAGGCAGTTCTGTTGTAACAAAATTAATTTATATTAACAGAACGTGTCCCTTAATATTTTAAATTTAAAAAAAAATTTTTAGTATAAAATGCAAAAGTGTTTAGAATAGCACTCTCTTCAATTTTACACTCACTTATTTTAAAGGTTTACTTATCCTTTAATGACACCTCCGAATGAGAAATATTGAGATGGTGTAATATTCCTACAAAGATATGAACCTAGTATCAATAGCTAAAATTTTTAACCTGACGTAATAAGTAAATGCCATGGTAAATGCAGAGACAATGTTTTACCCAATGCCATCTCTTAAAGGCTCATCTTTCAACAGAATTTGGCTATGCTTATATAGACTTCTTAAATGTGTTCCTTGGGAAATGATAATGACCTTGTGGCCTGGCTACAGTGAAACACTGACTTCATAGGCAATAGTAATACCATTGCCTTATCGAGTAGCACCTTTACAAAATCTGAAGAAATAAAACAGAAATGTATATTCAGCTTTTAACATTGGCAAAGCCAGCCCATAGAAAAATGTAAATAAACTGTGGTATGGTGGTATGGGATCCCTTATCCAGAGTCACATTAAGCAGAAAACTAAATTATGGAAAGGCCATCTCCCATAAAGTCCATTTTACGGACATAATTCTAATTCTTAAAAATGATGTCCTTTTCTATGCATTAATAAATCAGTTCTTTAAACTTGATCCATATTCGTGGTAAAATACCATTTGGTTTATGTAACATTATGGTGCTGTAGGTAATAAAAAGATCCTTTATCTGTAAAACTCTAGGTCCCATACATTTCATATAATAGATCTGTGCTAGTAATGAATGTGCCCATTGCCTCCTATGGTGGACTGCATTAGGGATGCACCGAATCCACTATTTTGGATTTGGCCAAAACCCCTAAGCCCTTCGTGAATGATTTGGCTAAATACCGAACTGAATCCAACCCATAATTTGCATATGCAAATGAGGGTATGGGAAAGAAAAAAGAGCAAGCAGCTAAACATTTTTCACTTATTTGTTTCATGAAGAAAAGTCACATGATATTAAGGATTCAGATTCGGTTCGGTCAAGCACAATGATTCAGCTGAGTCTGAATACCGAAACCCTATCCCTAGACTGCATACCATTATGCCTTCTTTACAAATGTCCTGCATGTACTGTAACACCAATGCATACTGAGGAATTTAAGTCATTCTGCCATCTATGTTTTTTTCTGACTCACAATACACAGAATATATAGAATATAAAAATTCCAAAAAAGGCTGACTAGTAATTAATTCAGATTTTCTAAACATAGCAGCTCAGAAGTTTGCAATTTGCATCCGAATTTTATAATCAGCTCTGTAGCTTTTACAACAGATGAACCTCTTATTCTGCTTGATAATTTGCCACGCCCCTAAATCTATCTTATTAGAAGTAGCCCAGAGCACATTGAGAATGTGCGTGTCCCCAACTCTCAAAAGATGGCCTAACAAATTCCACATTGGCAAAGCTTCTATGAACAACACTGAAGGCCTAGTGCAAAAAATTCAGTATAGAAAATACAGCATTTCTAGCCATATTTGAGTTTAGTTTCCCTCTCACACAGTTAGGGGGTTATTTATCAATGGTTGAATTTTAGTTTTATGTACATTGAATGAACTTACAACTCGAATGGTTTCTAATTAAAAAAAAAAATTGAATGGGGAAAATTTGAATCAGCGAGATCGGGGTTAACAACCTGAAAACTCGAATTCAAGTTCGAACATCATGAAGGCCAAATGGTCAAATGGTTCAAGGGACCTCTGCCTTTGACTCCTACATGACCGTGGATGGTTTTAGATGGTGTATTTTAGAATTCAAGCTATTTCGAGGGTCGGTATAACAAATTTCGAAAAATTCAAGTGTTTTTTAACAAAAACTCATAAAATTCTAGTTTTTTTTTTTTAGCCAGCACGACAAGGAGACCAGATTGTATGGACAGACCAGCTACTATATGATAGGATTGCTTAAGGTTCTGTTAAAGTTCATTCCCTAGGAGACCATCACCCCACACTATCCAGCCCATCTGATAAAAATGATCCTGAAATGATATTAGTACTAAGAAAGAATACTGGCATTGTTTCTACAAGGGTTGCAACCTTAAATAATTAGCAGTAGTGCAGTGCTATATATATATATATATATATATATATATATATATATATATATATATATATATATATATATATATATATATAATAACTTATATATATATAATAACTCCTGTTTTGACATGCCATCATATACACTCGCAAGGGGTTAATTATCAGAATCCAAAAATATCTCATTATTTTCTAAAAGCTACTCCGACCAAATCCGCACAGGTTGCTCACTTATCGAACAATTGCACTGGTGGGAACGCTGCTTTCTGCACTGAGTGCCAGATCAAAAGTTCGACATTCCGTGCAGAGGCATGACAGAGACCTATCCTTATCTCCTGCATCTGATTGATGGACACGTTAGGAGACTGCTGCACTATGGGTTAATTAAACCTCGATATTCAACCCTATGTAAATCTGCCCCTAGGTCTTTTTTAATTCGTCCAGTTTTTCAGATATTACACTATTGTTTATAAAGATATCAATCTGTATCCCAGATTGACCTCTATAAATAAGATAATGTTCAACTTACAAACTTGTATCTGAGTATGCAAGCCTATTCATTTCTTTCCAGTATTTGTGAATGTTAATAACAATTTTGTAGAAAGCAAGAGCATAGTGTGGCAGATGGAATGGTCAATGGAAAACAGTGCAAAGGCTTGCCTCACTAAAAGTAATGTATTCATAGAGGATTAAACATGAGCACACGAGAGGGTCACTTACAGGGAAGGGGAAACAGGCGCTGTGCATAATCACACAGCGCCATCTGTTGGTTATATGAAAGAATAAGAGTGACTGCAATATCACACAGCACCCTCTGTTGGTTATATAAAAGAATAACAGTGACTGCAATATCACACAGCGCCATCTGTTGGTTATATGAAAGAATAACAGTGACTGCAATATCACACAGCACCCTCTGTTGGTTATATGAAAGAATAAGAGTGACTGCAGTATCACACAGCACCCTCTGTTGGTTATATGAAAGAATAACAGTGCGCCCTCTGTTGGTTATATGAAAGAATAACAGTGACTGCAATATCACACAGCGCCATCCGTTGGTTATATGAAAGAATAACAGTGCGCCCTCTGTTGGTTATATGAAAGATTAACAGTGACTGCAATATCACACAGCGCCCTCTGTTGGTTATATAAAGGATTAACAGTGATGGCAATATCACACAGCGCCCTCTGTTGGTTATATGAAGGATTAATAGTGATGGCAATATCACACGGCACCCTCTGCACATGGTAGTGGGACAGTGGGACAATGCACACAGTAATCCCTTTGACAATTCTCTGTCACCATTAACTTTGCAAAGAAGTCCGGTTGATCGCTGGGGGGTCACTTTGGTGGAATGTGCGCTGCTGGGAGACAGGGCTGTAGGTGTGTCTAGGCTTATACTCGAGTCAATAAGTTTTCCCAGTATTCGTAGGTAAAATTAGGTACCTCGGCTTATACTCGGGTCGGCTTATACTCGAGTATATACAGTATTTCTTGCTCACACAGAATAGGTTTAAAGTATTCAACTTTAGGGGGCCCATTTACTTAGTTCGAGTGAAGGAATAGAATAAAAAAAACTTTGAGTTGGCTACTTCGACCTTCGACTTTGACTTCGAATCGAATGATTCGAACTAAAAATCGTTCGACTATTCGACCATTCGATAATCGAAGTACTGTCTCTTTAAAAAAAACTTCAACCCCCTACTTTGCCACCTAAAACCTACCGAAGTGCAATGTTAGCCTATCGGGAAGGTCCCCATAGGCTTTCTAATATTTTTTTGGTCAAAGAAAAAAATTAGATTGATGGATTAAAATCCTTCGAATCTAACGATTTGAAAGATTTAATCGTTCGATCGAACTATTTGCGGTAAATCCTTCGACTTCGTTATTCGAAGTCGAAGGATTTACATTCGGCAGTCGAATATCGAGGGTTAATTAACCCTCGATATTCGACCCTATGTAAATCTGCCCCTAGGTCTTTTTTAATTCGTCCAGTTTTTCAGATATTACACTATTTTTTATAAAGCTATCAATCTGTATCCCAGATTGGCCTCTATAAATAAGATAATGTTCAACTTACAAACTTGTATCTGTGTATGCAAGCCTATTCATTTCTTTCCAGTATTTATGAACGTTAATAACAATTATGTAAAAAGCAAGAGCATAGTGTGGCAGATGGAATGGTCAATGGAAAACAGTGCAAAAGCTTGCCTCACTAAAAGTAATGTATCCATAGAGGATTAAACATGAGCACACAAGAGGGTCACTTACAGGGAAGGGGAAACAGACACAGCAATGTAGAAATGGGTTGGGAGGGGGCTGCTGGAGAAGCCAGGTGACTGATGACTTCCTTGCTACAGTATTAGTTATGCAGATTAAATGAAACACAATTCAGTTTGCTGTTTCTCATTATTCATGGCAGGGTGGGGGAGAAGAATGCTCGTATCATTCATATACTGTAACTCCGGTGTTACAGTTCAGGAGAGAGGTGAAGGTAACCCAAGGAGAAACAGCAGACTATAATATAGAGTAGAACATAATACATAGTACTGATGGATATGCAGACTGTTATGCACATAAGAAGCAAAGCAATAACTGGCAATTGTGTAATGCCACAGTTTTGTGTTCTGTTAAAAGCAAGAACGTGGTATGAAGATCATTCGTTTCAATGTAATTTTGCACAATTTAGCACCCCAGTACTTGTGCTTTTGACAACCATTTTGTTATTATTCATTATCAGTATTTACTGATAATCCATTGATTATCATATATTTTTCATAATTAAAACAAATGGAAAAAAGTATGTTCAGCACAAACCATATTTATTGAACATTTTATAATCAAACTACTTCTTTATAATCAAACTACTTTTTAGTTACTCTTTTAAGAGAACCATAATGTCCGTGATGCTGCTGCCTGCTACTACTTCCCATAGCAAAGCATCTGCCTGTTGAAGTATCTCCAGATCTATAGGCCTAACCCCTTCTTGCCAAATATTATGCACCCTAATCTACTGCAGTCTTTCTGGTATAATTCATGGAACTAGTAGTATCTCTGAAAATGTTCCCCATGAGAGGCTTGTCTCCCATAGACTCCACTTACTACAAATAATCCAGATTTAATATAATATAATTAATCCTCATGGATTCGCCTATTGGCTGTATTTCCTGTTTTCATAATTTTCTAGTAGATTCAAGGTACGAAGATCCAAATTACAGAAATATCTGTTATCCAGAAAACCCCAGGCCCCAAGCAGTCTGGATAATAGGTCCCATATCTGTACTATGTATTAATGAGACAACTGTTTAAAATTCTGCTTGTTATATAGTACTGCATTGTACTGATGAGTTGTACTAATTGTACATGAGTACTGATTGGTTCTTTACTTGTTACTCAAATAAATGACCTATTAGTCTTCTGCCTTTTCTGTACAGGAATCCAGTGTATGTCACACAGTATTCACAACCCAAGCATTCTACTTATATTAATGAAGACACACAAAATAGCAATGTGGAGGTAGGCTTTTTGTAGATTTGTGTGACAATGGTAATTCTGGCTTAAGGATAATTTGTATTGAAATATTTTTGTGCATGAAAATGTTACCACTCCAGAGACAATCGCTGGCATAAGTAGGTCAGCACTAAAGGGGTTCCTCCCATTTAAAACCCCCCTGCCTTCATACAGAGGATGAGCATAGTTTTGTTGGTCGGTTGTTATCGCTGAACATCCGAAGCTTGGAGGTTGTGGTGCTAACCAACTCATTTCTACAGGTATGTATTTCAGCAAATGCCAACTCCAGAGAAGAACTCCTTTGTATTTAGTATGAAGCTGAATCAATTTTAAAAGAAGAACTTATCTTAGCTGCTAGTGTGGCAACTCCTTAAAGGGAAACAATACCCCAAAACAATGTAGGTCTCTATAAAAAATATATTACATAAAACAGTTCAAATGTAAAACCCTGATTCATCTGAATAAACCATTTTCATATTTTTTTTAGTAGTATATGCCATTGGGTAATACTAAATAGAAAATTGCCATTTTAAGAATGAAGGGCTGCCCCCTGGGACTATACCATTCATAGTGCACACAAAGAAACCAAGGGCACACATACACAGCTGTGATTTGGCTGAGATATCTTTGTTCACTGAACTTCTACATTCCTAAAGTGGCAGGTGAAGGGGAGTTGGAATTTTTATTTTTAATACTAATACCCAAGCTCACAAATCTGTGACTGCATATGATTCCATGAAAACCTAAAGATCAATATAGGTATGGGACCTGTTATCCAGAATGCTCGGGCCCTTGGGTTTCTCAGATAATGGATCTTTCCATAATTTGGATCTCCATACCTTGATTCTACTAGAAAATAATGTAAACATTAAATAAACCCAATAGGCTGGTTTTACTTCCAATAAGGATTAATTACATCTTAGTTTGGATCAAGTACAAGGTACTGTTTTATTATGACAGAGAAAAAGGAAATCATTTTTTTAAAATGTATATATTATATATATATGTATATATAATAGGAGACGACCTTTCAGTAATTAGGAGCTTTCAGGATAACAGGTTTCCGGATCACAGATCCAATACTTGTAAATACTAAACTGAATAAAACATTTCAATGTATAACACTGTTACCATGTTTTGGTAATACATTTTAGTACAAGGATTAAAACAACTTGCTACTTGGGACTGTGTTTGAAATTAATTTCTATCATTAAACATTGCAGTATAGTCCCTATGGACCAGCAGATATTTTGTTTGTTTTCAGAACTCTTTCTCCCTAGAACAGTGTTTTTTCTCTACTACTAGATATGGAATAAAGAAAATATTTATTTAAGATTGTATGTGAATAAAGACAGTCCTCAGGGCAAGAGGTGCAAAAAAATTCTTGTAGGAATACTTTTTATAGCCACCCCCACAAGTACTCAAGCTCTTTGCATCTTGTTTTTACTGATTGCTCCTGACAGGCCCTCGGGTGTCTGCCAGAGGAGCTGCTTTCCCAGCAGACCTGTCCAGAGTATTCATATTCTGCAGGGCTATGCCATTTAGAGCTATCTGTGCCATTGAACACTCTTAGCCCTGTCTGTGCCATCAGCATCTTAACCTAACAGAGTTTACCATTGATCGGTTATATAATGCTCAGGTTAGAGAGATACGCTAAAGCATCTGGCAACTATAAAGGGAACTGGAAAAAATGTGAGTGTAAAATTGTATTATTATTACAGAACCACAACGAAAATGTTATATCAGTGAGTTTAAATTATATCGATCTGCAGAGCTAGCATTCATAAATCCTTAGTCAGAAAATATATCACAGAAAAACTGAAAACAAAATGCAATGCAGTATGCCTTTTTTTTATATATCTTATGTACAGCATTTTCTTTTCATTAAACAAAATCTACTGATGTAAAATGTTTCTACAGAATATGGTGAAAATCTGTTTTTTACTTTACAGTCCAGGAAGCTGTAGAGGACAATCTTTCTTTTCCTCGTTTCCCCAGATATGCATTAGGCATATTGCAGTGGCTGTGATCTTAAAATGTGAAAAAATTATATCCCTCTTCATTCTGCACCCAAAGTAGTGGATCTAAGAGAGTAGAGGATGGAACCTATTGCTGTAGCTTTCTCCTTGGAAGGTTTATGCACTGTGTCTGAATATATACGTATAAGACATATAAACATGGCCCTTAGCCTTCTGTCTAACCACGTGCCTTAGGTGGTGAGCCCTACCTACTAATTAAAATGAGGGCCCATGTTTAATAATAACAAAGTTCACCTATGTAAGTCATACCTGGCCTCACCCACATCTGACCAAGCCATGTCCCTGTGTACCCAAACATGCCCATGGCTAACCTTATTGATCATTCTCAGCTAAATCCAGCCACTTTTATGGTCGACAATATTTAGACCATCTGGCCACCCCCCCATCTCTATATAAATATATATATATATATATATAAACAGCATGGAGTCGGTGCACTCAGAGCACAAAATGGATGCCTCGGTGCTGGAACCAAACAACAATAGTATGCAATTTTCAAAAAAGGTCCGCACACACAGGACTTAGGTAAAAAAGAGAAAATATCTTTTATTCAACGTTTCGGCTCGGACACTTGAGCCGTCCTGTGAACAAACATATAGAAAAAGAATGATTGTCAGTTTATGTTACCAAATTACTTTAACTCAAAGTTGTTGAAATTAAATTAATTTATTGTGATTAGTTAAGTCATAATGATTATGATTAACTAATTTAATTTTGCTAACCGTTGGAGAAAGTTTTATCAGTTTTGGAGGTCAAGGGGCAAAATGAGGCTAGTGGAAAAAAATCATGCAAATACATTTTTATATTTTTCTCAAGCACTAGCTTAATTAAGAAGAAACTTGGACAAATGTATTGTTATTGCTACTTTTTATTATTAAACTTCTTTGTGCAGAGTGAATTGTAGGATCCCAGGGGGCAGCCCTTATTCTTTAAAATGGCAAGTTTCTATTTAGGATTACACAATGGCACATACTACTATAAAGTTTACTATTATGAAAACGGTTTATTGACGTGAAGCAGGGTTTTACATATGAACTGTTTTATGCAGTCTATTTTTATAGAGACTTACACTGTTTGGGGGTATAGTTTTCCTTTAAAGGGGTTGTTCACCTTTGGGTTAACTTTTAGTATGATGTAGAGAGTGACATTCTGAGCAGGGCCGGATTAGTACATGGGCGCCCCTAGGCCGGGACCACTTGTTGGCCCCCTTCCACCTCCCCCCTTCATATGCACAAGCAAAGTCTTATCTCATTAGATAGGGATAGAGCATAGGGATTGGTGCACAGGAGATTTGAAGAGCTATGTCCACATGTCCCCAATCTGGACCCAGTGTGATGTGGCATGACATGCCGCCCCCTCAAATTCTGCCGCCCCTAAAATTCTGCCATCCTAGGCCCGGGTCTTTATGGCCTTTCCACAAATCCAGGCCTTATTCTTAGACAATTTGCAATTGGTTTTAATGTTTTATTATTTGTAGTTTTTGTGTAATTTAGCTTTTTATTCAGCAGCTCTCCAATTTGCAATTTCAGCAATCTGGTTGCTAGGGTCCAAATTACTCTGCAAACTATGCATTGATTTGAACAAAAGACTGGAACATCAGTAGGAGTGGACCTGAATAGAAAGGTGAATAATAAAAAGTAGAAATCACAAAAAATTTGTTGAAGAGCATTTTTTTTAGATTTGGTCAGTGATCCCACATTTAAAAAAAAAAACTATAAAAATAAATAATGAAGACCAATTGAAAAGTTTCTCACAACTGACCATTTTACAACATATTAAAAGTTAAACTTTAAGGTGTTAGTTGCAGTAACTGTTTCTGACTGGCTTGCTATACATCATCTTCTCTCACATGGTCTTCCTGCTGTGTTCTCGTCATACATTACAAGTAGCTAGCAGGGGGCAAGGCTACAAGATTGGCTTCATCAGACAGGGACAATTATAATGTATTTAAAGTTTTGTTTAACTACCTAATTTTCATTTCCCACTTTTGGATTTACCAATTCACCTACAACACACACATAATGACAAGAAGAATTCCTAACATTTCATGTATAGGAATAGTTCAGTAATATAATTTTAACTCATGGGAGTGTAGATTAAAAATGATCATTTATTCTAAACATGTTAAATTGTCAGATTTGTAGTCTAATAGTTTTTCTTAGATATATCAGGATAACATCAGGATTGACAGCTCTAAATTGATTTAAGTTTATGCACAAACTGATCACTAGCCTTAACTACCTTAATGTTACTTACACTACATATTTGCAGTTAATGCCCCTTATAACATATGGGGAGTACTTAGTCCTTTTACAAACACTGCTTCCAGAACTGGAATTAACATAAGAATGTGTGACCATATTAATCAGACCATTAAAAATCCTTATCTCAAAATAATTTGATAATTATTGAGCTTCAAGGAAAAAACACAATATCGTGGCTGATATTCCTATACACAAGAAGTAATTCTTCAGGACCATACAAAACAATAACAATTGTGTGAGATAAAATATCTCAACCCAAATGATCTACTGTATCGCTACTGCCCATATAGGTCCCTCATAGTTTGAGACCTTTGGGAGTAGGGATGTAGCGAACGTCGGAAAAAAAGTTCGCGAACATATTCGCGAACTTGCGTCAAAAATGCGAACGGTTCGCGAACATCGCGAACCCCATAGGCTTCAATGGGAAGGCGAATTTTAAAAGCTAGAAAAGACATTTCTGGCCAGAAAAATGATTTTAAAGTTGTTTAAAGGGTGCAACGACCTGGACAGTGCCATGCCAGAGGGGGATCAAGGGCAAAAATGTTTCTAAAAAATCCATTGTTGACACAGCGCTGCGTTTTGTGCTGTAAAGGGCAGAAATCACACTACATTTCTAAACCTGTGTAATAAAATGCTTTAAAACGTCCGGCGTCTACATGCCAATCAAGTCGTGTAAAGGTTACAGCCTGTTCACACGCAAAGACGAAACGCGGTGCTTACTGCAACGCAAAAAGACGCAAAGAGCTTTAATGAATGATAACGTCAAGTGAGCAAATAATAGTTTTTAATTACTAGTTGCTTCTCACCTCCAGGATGTTCGTCCTGTTGGTGGCAATATTTCTGTAGTGGTGTGTTTAGCAGTCACCGTGCTTGTGCGCACGTGCACGGTCAGGCAGAGGTAATTCAATGTACAGTGAAGTGAACCAAAAAACACTGATTCTGCAGTGTGGGCCCAGTTTTGGTCTACTTTATTGATCACCTGCGGTGACCATAAAAGATGCGATTTTGCCACTGTTGCAGAACCCTGAAAAATTAGGCATGTGTACTTTCCTGAAAAATTATGTTTTTTTTGTCGCAGCCACTGAACCAGAAGTCCAGAAACAATATGCCATATAAATGCTGAAAATATAAAAAATTTTTTGTGGCAGCCACTGCAGCACAGAGGCCAGAAAAAATATGCCATGTAAATGCAAACAATATTAATTTTTTTTTGTCGCAGCCACTGCAGCACAGAGGCCAGAAAAAATATGCCATATAAATGCAAACAATATTAATTTTTTTTGTCGCAGCCACTGCAGCACAGAGGCCAGAAAAAATATGCCATATAAATGCAAACAATATTAATTTTTTTTTGTCGCAGCCACTGCAGCACAGAGGCCAGAAAAAATATGCCATATAAATGCAAACAATATTAATTTTTTTTTGTCGCAGCCACTGCAGCACAGAGGCCAGGAAAAATATGCCATATAAATGCTGAAAATATTCAATTTTTTTGGTCGCAGCCACTGAAGCACAGAGGCCAGAAAAAATATGCCATATAAATGCTGAAAATATTCTGTTTTTTTTGGTCGCAGCCACTGAAGCACAGAGGCCAGAAAAAATATGCCATATAAATGCTGAAAATATTCATTTTTTTGTCACAGCCACTGAAGCACAGAGGCCAGAAAAAATATGCCATATAAATGCTGAAAATATTCTGTTTTTTTTGGTCGCAGCCACTGAAGCACAGAGGCCAGAAAAAATATGCCATATAAATGCTGAAAATATTCATTTATTTTTGTCGCAGCCACTGAAGCACAGAGGCCGAAACAATATGCCATATGAATGCTGAAAATATTAATTTTTTTGTCACAGCCACTGAAGCACAGAGGCCAGAAAAAATATGCCATATAAATGCTGAAAATATTCTGTTTTTTTTGGTCGCAGCCACTGAAGCACAGAGGCCAGAAAAAATATGCCATATAAATGCTGAAAATATTCATTTATTTTTGTCGCAGCCACTGAAGCACAGAGGCCGAAACAATATGCCATATAAATGCTGAAAATATTCATTTTTTTGTCACAGCCACTGAAGCACAGAGGCCAGAAAAAATATGCCATATAAATGCTGAAAATATTCTGTTTTTTTGGTCGCAGCCACTGAAGCACAGAGGCCAGAAAAACTCAGGATTTACCTGGATTCAAATTAAACCAGTAGGGTTTGCACCCTAGTTTGTAACGGTGGTGGAGGGAGGAGGACGCTAAAGGACAGCTGTATGTGGAGTCATGAGGCGTGCAGAGAAGGACAGCTGCATGGGGAGTCAGAATCAGAAACTCAGAACAAGTCTTCCGGCGTGCAGTAACCCTCCGAGATCCACCCCTCATTCATTTTAATAAAGGTCAGGTAATCCACACTTTTGTGACCTAGGCGAGTTCTCTTCTCAGTTACAATCCCTCCTGCTGCACTGAAGGTCCTTTCTGAGAGGACACTTGAAGCGGGGCAAGACAAGAGGTTCATGGCAAATTGTGACAGCTCTGGCCACAGATCAAGCCTGCGCACCCAGTAGTCCAGGGGTTCATCGCTCCTCAGAGTGTCGATATCTGCAGTTAATGCCAGGTAGTCCGCTACCTGCCGGTCGAGGCGTTCTTTGAGGGTGGATCCAGAAGGGTTCTGCCGCTGCCTTGGACAAAAAAACATTTGCATGTCTGACGTTACAGAGTGGCCAAAGTGCTTTGTCCTTGCAGGTGCACTCGTGGCAGGATTACTGGCACCTCTGCCCCTGGAATGTTGATGAGTTCCTGAAGTGACATCACCCTTAAAAGCATTGTACAACATGTTTTGCAGGCTGGTTTGTAAATGCAGCATCCTTTCAGACTTGTGGTATGTTGGTAACATTTCTGCCACTTTATGCTTGTACCGAGGGTCTAGTAGAGTCGCGACCCAGTACAGGTCCTTCTCCTTAAGCCTCTTGATACGGGGGTCCTTCAACAGGCATGACAGCATGAAAGACCCCATTCTCACAAGGTTGGATGCAGAGGTATCCATCTCTGCTTCCTCGTAATCAAGGACTGCATCATCCACGGTCTCCTCCCCCCAGCCACGTACAAGACCAGGGGTCCCCAAAAGGTCACCACTAGCCCCCTGGGAAGCCTGCTCCTGTTGGTCCTCCTCCTCCACAAAGCCACCTTCCTCCTCTGACTCCACTTCTGACACCTCTCCCTGCGTTGCAGCAGGTGCCTGGGTTCGTTCTGGTGATTCCGACCAGAAATTGTGCGCTTCCTGCTCCTCGTCACGCTGGTCTACAGCCTCATCTGTCACTCGTCGCACGGCACGCTCCAGGAAGAAAGCAAAGGGTATTAGGTCGCTGATGGTGCCTTCGGTGCGACTGACCATATTTGTAACCTCTTCAAAAGGGCGCATGAGCCTGCAGGCATCGCGCATAAGCACCCAGTAACGGGGGAAAAAATCCCCAGCTCTGCAGATCCAGTCCTACCACCCAGTTCAAACAGGTATTCGTTGACGGCTCTTTGTTGTTGCAGCAGACGTTCCAACATGAGGAGCGTTGAATTCCAGCGAGTCTGGCTGTCGCAAATCAAACGCCTGACTGGCATGTTGTACCGCTGCTGAATGTCAGCAAGGCGTGCCATGGCTGTATAGGAACGTCTGAAATGGGCCGACACCTTCCTGGACTGCCTGAGAACGTCCTGGAATCCTGGGTACTTTGAGACAAAACGTTGTACTATTAAATTCAGAACATGTGCCATGCAGGGCACATGTGTTAAATTGCCCAGTCTCAGTGCTGCCAACAGATTGCTTCCATTGTCACACACCACTTTTCCGATCTTCAGTTGGTGTGGGGTCAGCCACCGATCGGCCTGTGACTGCAGAGATGACAGGAGTACAGATCCGGTATGGTTTTTGCTTTCCAGGCACGTCATCCCCAAGACAGCATGACAACGGCGTACCTGGCACGTCGAATAGCCTAGGGGGAGCTGGGGGTGCACAGGTGTGGAGGAGGAGGACCCAGCAGCAGAGGACGAAGAAGAGGACGAGGTAGAGAGCGAAGGAGGAGTAGAGGTGGTGGCAGAACCGCGTGCAATCCGTGGCGGTGACACCAACTCCACTGTCGTTGTTGAGCCACACATTTCCTGCTTCCCAGCCATGACCAAGTTCACCCAGTGGGCAGTGTAGGTGACATACCTGCCCTGACCATGCTTGGAGGACCATGCGTCAGTAGTCATATGGACCTTTGGCCCAACACTAAGTGACAGAGATGCGGTGACTTGGCTCTGCACATGGTGGTACAGGTGTGGTATTCCCTTTTTTGAAAAAAAATTGCGGCTGGGTACCTTCCACTGCGGTGTCCCAATTGCTACAAATTTGCGGAAGGCCTCAGAGTCCAACAGCTGGTATGGTAAAAGCTAGCGGGCTAAGACTGCAGACAAGCCAGCTGTCAGACGCCGGGCAAGGGGGTGACTCGCAGACATTGGCTTCTTACGCTCAAACATGGCCCTCACAGAAACTTGGCTGTGGAAGGCGGAGTGGAGGGTGGTTCAGACAGGTCAAGGACAGCAGAGGTAGAGCAGTAAGATGCTGGACCAGAAGGAGGGTGGCTTTTAGTTTGCCTGTTGCCTTTGAGGTGTTGCTCCCAAAGTGCTTTGTGCTTGCCGTTCATGTGCCTTCGCATAGAAGTTGTACCTATGTGGCTGTTGGGCTTCCCAAGACTCAGTTTCTGACTGCACTCATTGCAAATTACAACGCTTTTGTCAGAGGCACACACATTAAAAAAATCCCACACTGCTGACCTTTTTGAAGCTGGCAATCTGGCGGTAACAGTAGAAGTTGGCGGCGTTGGCGGCAATGGCGGGTGCGTTGGCCGGCTGACCACAGGTGCCGATACATGTTGTTGCCCTACTGTTCCCTGCGAGCTGTCCTCCCTGCTTCTTCTAAGTCTTATTCTCCTCCTGCCTCTCTGACTCTCCGTCTCTCCATCTGAACTATCCTCCTCTTGCTCTCTTCTACTGGGCACCCACAAAACATCAATCTCCTCATCATCATTCTCCTCAGATGCATCAATTTCTCACAGAAGGAAGCAGCAGCGGGGACCTCCTCGTCATCACTCATTATGTCCATCTCTGTTGTGTTCTCTGCCAGAATTAAATCTGGTGTAACGTCCTCATCTCCTTCATCTTCTTCTGCCAATAATGGTTGCGCATCACTCAGTTCAAGAAACTCATGTGAAAATAACTCCTCTGACTCCAGTGAAGAAGGGGCGCCGGTGGTGGAGGAAGTGTTACGTGGGGTGGCCATAGCAGTGGAGGATGAGGATGTTGTGGTAAAGTTAGAAACGGTAGAGGATGGGGTGTGCTGTGTAAGCCAGTCAACTACCTCTTCAGCATTTTGGGAGTTCAGGGTCATTGCCTTTTTAAAACTGGGCAATTTCCTAGGGCCACAGGATAGCATAGCAGCACGGCCCCTAGTGCCTCTGCGTGGCGGCCTGCCTTTGCCTGGCATTATTTTTAAAACAAAAACAACAACAACTCAGGTGGTGTTTCTGGAGACGGTATTATTATTGATATTTAGACAGAATGTGAACAAGCTCACACAGCTAAGTGGCAGTGGTTTGAAAATGAAGAACACACTGGGCAAATAATGCCTACAAGGTCAACGTATACACTACAGCAGTGGTGGATACGGAATATATTATTGCTGCTTGAAAAACGTCACTCAGGTGGTGTTTCTGGAGACGGTATTATTATTGATATTTAGACAGAATGTGAAAAAGCTCACACAGCTAAGTGGCAGTGGTTTGAAAATGAAGAACACACTGGGCAAATAATGCCTGCAAGGTCAACGTATACAATACAGCAGTGGTGGATACGGAATATATTATTGCTGCTTGAAAAACGTCACTCAGGTGGTGTTTCTGGAGACGGTATTATTATTGATATTTAGACAGAATGTGAAAAAGCTCACACAGCTAAGTGCCAGTGGTTTGAAAATGAAGAACACACTGGGCAAATAATGCCTGCAAGGTAAACGTATACACTACAGCAGTGGTGGATACGGAATATATTATTGCTGCTTGAAAAACGTCACTCAGGTGGTGTTTCTGGAGACGGTATTATTATTGATATTTAGACAGAATGTGAAAAAGCTCACACAGCTAAGTGGCAGTGGTTTGAAAATGAAGAACACACTGGGCAAATAATGCCTGCAAGGTCAACGTATACACTACAGCAGTGGTGGATACGGAATATATTATTGCTGCTTGAAAAACGTCACTCAGGTGGTGTTTCTGGAGACGGTATTATTATTGATATTTAGACAGAATGTGAAAAAGCTCACACAGCTAAGTGGCAGTGGTTTGAAAATGAAGAACACACTGGGCAAATAATGCCTGCAAGGTCAACGTATACACTACAGCAGTGGTGGATACGGAATATATTATTGCTGCTTGAAAAACGTCACTCAGGTGGTGTTTCTGGAGACGGTATTATTATTGATATTTAGACAGAATGTGAAAAAGCTCACACAGCTAGGTGGCAGTGGTTTGAAAATGAAGAACACACTGGGCAAATAATGCCTGCAAGGTCAACGTATACACTACAGCAGTGGTGGATACGGAATATATTATTGCTGCTTGAAAAACGTCACTCAGGTGGTGTTTCTGGAGACGGTATTATTATTGATATTTAGAATGAATGTGAAAAAGCTCACACAGCTAAGTGGCAGTGGTTTGAAAATGAAGAACACACTGGGCAAATAATGCCTGCAAGGTCAACGTATACACTACAGCAGTGGTGGATACGGAATATATTATTGCTGCTTGAAAAACGTCACTCAGGTGGTGTTTCTGGAGACGGTATTATTATTGATATTTAGACAGAATGTGAAAAAGCTCACACAGCTAAGTGGCAGTGGTTTGAAAATGAAGAACACACTGGCCAAATAATGCCTGCAAGGTCAACGTATACACTACAGCAGTGGTGGATACGGAATATATTATTGCTGCTTGAAAAACGTCACTCAGGTGGTGTTTCTGGAGACGGTATTATTATTGATATTTAGACAGAATGTGAAAAAACTCACACAGCTAAGTGGCAGTGGTTTGAAAATGAAGAACACACTGGGCAAATAATGCCTGCAAGGTCAACGTATACACTACAGCAGTGGTGGATACGGAATATATTATTGCTGCTTGAAAAACGTCACTCAGGTGGTGTTTCTGGAGACGGTATTATTATTGATATTTAGACAGAATGTGAACAAGCTCACACAGCTAGATGGCAGTGGTTTGAAAATGAAGAACACACTGGGCAAATAATGCCTACAAGGTCAACGTATACACTACAGCAGTGGTGGATACGGAATATATTATTGCTGCTTGAAAAACGTCACTCAGGTGGTGTTTCTGGAGACGGTATTATTATTGATATTTAGACAGAATGTGAAAAAGCTCACACAGCTAAGTGGCAGTGGTTTGAAAATGAAGAACACACTGGGCAAATAATGCCTGCAAGGTCAACGTATACACTACAGCAGTGGTGGATACGGAATATATTATTGCTGCTTGAAAAACGTCACTCAGGTGGTGTTTCTGGAGACGGTATTATTATTGATATTTAGACAGAATGTGAACAAGCTCACACAGCTAGATGGCCACTGGGCAAATAATGCCTGCAAGTGCACTACTATTGGTGCACTACTATGAAGAACAGCAAACAGCACTGGACACCTTAAAGAACAGTAAGATAAGTAAAATAAAAAAAAAATTATATGTATATTAAAAAAAATTTCTCGGGTTGGTGCTGCTGAACTACTAGGAGCAGCACAGTAGCACACCAGTCCCACTCCCCAACACTGCTAGACTAATAGCACTTGGCTGTTAAAGTAGCAAAGTAAAACAACAAAAAAGAAAATAAAAGCAGTCCTTACAAGGACTATTGGGTTATTACAGCAGTCAGCAGATGAGATCAGAAGAGATCAGTGCCCACAGCAGGCAGCTACATACAGAGCACTGCAGTAGAAGCTAGATTACTAGCCAGCAAAGCTACCCTAAAATGTCCCTCAAATCCCTGCAGACTTCTGTCCCTCCAATACAGAGCAGTATCAAGTAGATTACTAGCCAGCAAACTTACTATCAACTGTCCCTCAAAGAAATCAGTGAAATCAGTAACAGCTCTCTCCCTACACTAGCTCTTGCAAGCACATACAGGCAGAATGAAAAAACGCTGCAGGGCTTCAGTTTATATATGGAAGGGGAGTGGTCCAGGGGGTGTGGGGGTGGTCCAGGAGGGAGAGCATCCTGATTGGCTGCCATGTATCTGCTGGTCTGGGGTGAGAGGTCAAAAAAAAGCGCCAGGTAAGGCGAACCCAAAATGGCGAACGTCGCGCGACGTTCGCGAACATTCGGCGAGCGCGAACAGCCGATGTTCGCGCGAACAAGTTCGCCGGCGAACAGTCCGCGACATCCCTATTTGGGAGGTGATAAAAGATTGGGTTCCTAGAAGAAAGATTCCAAATAAAATAATCTCATACTGTGATAATATACTGTGCGCATAACGTAATTCTAAAAATTACCCACATTTTTTGTAATATTCCCCCATGTAACTGTATTTCAGCATGACCTATGCGCTATTATCATGAATAATCTCTTTGTTAATGAATCCTAATAAATAATCACATTTAAAGGAGAAGGAAAGGTTAAAACTAAATAAGCCTCATCAGAAAGGTCCATCTAAATATACCAGTAAACCCCCAAAGTAGTGCTGCTTGAAGTCCCCTGTCAAAAGAAACACTGCATTTCTTTCCTTCTATTGTGTACACATGGGCTTCTGTATCAGACTTCCTGCATTCAGCTTAAACCTCATTGCCCTGGGCAAGAGCATGCTCAGTTTGCTCCTCTCCCCCCACCCCTCCCTTCTCTACTGTAATCTGAGCCCAGAGCAGGGAGAGACTCAGGCAGGAAGTGATGTCACACCACATTAATACTGCAGCTCCTATTCTAAACAAACAGAGAGTTTCTAGAGCTTTTTACTCAGGTATGGTAAAACATTCTACAGAATAAATATAGAATTCCAGCTTGCACTATTGCAGCTAATCTATTGGCAATAAAATGCCTCTGTAGCTTTCCTTCTCCTTTAAATTATATCACAATTCATCCACACCTATCAGCAATTTTCTTCCTTGATGTTTTAAAGGCTCAACATTCACCCTAAATAGATTATTATTATACTTATTAGTACTTCTTTTAATATTCCTTAAATCTTTTCCCAACAATTCTACTGCTGCCTCACTACTCATCAGTGGGCTGGATAGAGCATGTCTCTGTTACCTGATTTCCTCTGTAAAGTCAGATGCCTTTTTTCTATTAAAGGATAAGTAAACATTTAAAATAAGTGAATGAAAAATGTAAGAGTGTTATCCTAAACAATTTACATTTATTATTATTATTGTTTTAATTCCAAGATATTAATGTTATATGAATAAACAGCGCCACCTGCTGGTCAGTTCCCAACTATTCCAACCACCAAGAGGTCAGAGAGAAAGAGGGCTGGTCTGATGTTCTTCTGGTTAGGAAAAACATTACAAACCTCAGATAACTTTTCTCACATCTTTCCTAAACAGAAGTCAATAACACATGTTAATAAATAAACCCCTTAATGTATATATTCTGTAATTTCTTCATTAGTTAAGTGGCAAAGACTGAAAAGAAACAAGTAAATTCATTTCTAAGAATATATTTGCCTCCTTTGGGGTGATATACTTTAAGGGGCCCATTTATTAAACCTCAATTTTTTTCTGGTCGAGGTTTTTAGGGGGAAAACTCGAATTTCTTGTGGAAAAATTAATTTTTTTTAGACATTTATCATACCCCAAAACTGCTAAAGATCTCAATCCAAAAATATATGCATCTCAAACCTGTCAAGGTCATGTAAAAGTCAATGGCAGATGTCCCTGGAGTTGTTTCTTGACATCGTGATCTGTGCTGGATAATCCGAAAAAGTCTGGGCTTTTGTCTGATAATCTGAAAAAGTCAAGTTTTTGCAACGCAATTTCGAGAAAAATTATTTATAAATGGGTTCAATTAGTGGAAGGAAGTTTGGTCGACTTTGTTTTCATTAAAAAATTAATTAGAATTTTAGTAGATCAGTCCTTAATTGTCCACAGGGGGTACATTAAGAGGCACATTTACTAAGTTCGAGTGAAGGATTAGAATAAAAAATACTTTGAATTTCGAAGTTTTTTTTTGGCTACTTCGACCATAGAATTGGCTACTTCGACCTTCGACTACGACTTCGAAACGAACGATTCAAACTAAAAATCTTTCGACTATTCGATCATTCGATAGTCGAAGTACTGTCTCTTTAAAAAAAACTTCGACCCTCTACTTCGCCAACTAAAACCTACCGAGCATCAATGTTAGCCTATGGGGAAATCGTTCGATCGATGGATTAAAATCATTTGAATCGTTCAAATAGCGCTAAATCCTTTGACTTCGATATTCGAAGTCGAAGGATTTAACTTTAAGGGTTGAATAGTAAATGTGCCCCCAAATATCCAGCCTCTATGGAATTTGCTTCAGGAAAGAATGAGACACACTTTACCTGTATTTGTCACAAAAATCTTGCATTTTACTTTCTCATTGTTGCCATGTTACTAGGCTGCCTCACAGTGGATATTCTTTGAAATAGAAGCAAGTTTTGTTTTTGGTGACATCAGTAATTATCACAATCCAAGAGGAGAGAATGTTTGCCTACAGAAAACCTATGACAAATTAAAAAATGATAGCTAATTTACACATTAAAGGGGTTGTTCACCTTCAAACAACTAGTTGGTTTCAGATAGATCACCAGAAATAACGACTTTTTCCAACGACTTTCTATTTGTGTGACGGTTTTTCTAATATTGAAGTGTAAAGTTTCATTTCTCTCCTTCTGAAGCAGCTCTGGGAGGGGGGAGGTCGCCGATCCTGTAAACTATTCTAAATTGATATATTTAGGGGCACATTTACTATTGGTTAATTAACCCTCGATATTCGACTATCGAAGTTAAATCCTTCGACTTCGAATATCGAAGTCGAAGGATTTACCACTATTCGTTCAATCGAACGATCGAAGGAATAATCGTTTGATCAAACGATTAAATCCTTCGAATCGAAATTCCTTAGATCAAAAATTTGCTAGAAAGCCTATGGGGGACCTTGATAGAATTGATACAATTGTTGCTAATACTCCAGAGATGCTGCCGAGAAATCAACTAAATGTTGCAAAATTGAAACAGTTTAGAGTCTGCGCCTGAATTACTGAGCTCCCAGACTCAAACACCAGAGACACGAACATTCACCTTTAAACTTAGATTTTGAAAAAATTTAAAAAAGTCTTTATTTCTTCGTCTTGCGTCAGTTAAGACAAGGTAATGAAGTCAATAAAGAGGAAGTTCACCTTTAAGTTACCTTTTAGTAGGATATTAAAAGTCCTATTCTTTGCAATTTTTCCATTTGTTTTCATTTTCTATTTTTTATAGTTTTCTGCTTTCTTGCAGATACCAGCAGCCAAAAAAAAAAAAGATTGCCCTGTGACACTATAATGTTATTACTTATCTTTATAATCAGAGCCTCTCTGATTCCTCTGAACCCTTTAAACAGGATAGCTGCTGAAATTCCAAATGGAGAACTGCTGAACAAAGAGCTACATAGTTTAAAAATCACACCAAAAAAATAAAACCAATTGAATATTGTCTCAGAATTCCAATGTCTACATTGTACTACAAGTTATTTAATGAAGAAGGAAAATTACAATCACTTGGGGGTGGCAAAAGTTGGGCTGCCTTAGGCTGGGTTTTTTCTCAGCAGCAACATGAAGTGATCCTCTTTTTCTGCTTCTTCTTTATTCAAAATCTTGGTGCCGATGTATGTGCAGTACTGTAAAAAAGATGGTTAAAGATTGGTGTTAAAGCTTGGCTTTTAACTCTACGGCACATGCGCACCTGTACGAAGGAAGAAGGAGCAGAAAGAGGATCGATCTATGGTGCGGGTTGGAAGGACCCAAGCCTGATGCAATTTCCTGCTGATAGGAGTACCAGCCCGGGGTATCAGGTAAGTGAATGCAATCACTGGGGAATGCCCAACCTTTGGCCAATCTATCATTCATGGGCCAGCATTGTCCACAAAGTATAAATAGATATGCTGTCTTCTTCAACATTTCCCCTGTAGGAAATATTCTACTGTGCCTTTTAAGATATTTTCATTTGTGTTTTGTCACTGTCATTAAAGATTTATCATGTGCATACTCATGCTGATTTGACCCACTGATTAACAAAGAGAGCTGAGATATTTCTCAGCAGCAATACAGAGAGACTTTAGTTTCAAAAAAGAAATGACTTCTACAGAACAGCTCAGATGCTTATTTTTTTCCATATGGTTCAGACAAGGTTTATACTGTATGATTCACAGAAAGCTTGAGGCAATTTATTTATTTATGTTTATATTATTTCACTGAAAATATAATAATATTCCTAATAATCTCCATAAAATAATTTACAAAATGGTTCAATGTAAAAATTGCCTTCGGTAGGAGGGTACAGCTCATTAATTATATTAAAAATGCATAGAACACAGTCACAGTGAGTGGAGGAGCAGAACTGAGCAGGTAGTAAGTGAAACCATTCTGTGGGGCACATTTTTATCAAAGAGTGAAGGTAGATGTCACCACAGTCCACTAGAGTGAAATTCTGCCACTCTCCATTTCTATGAATTTTTGAAGACATATTTATCAAAGGGTGAACTTTCACGTTCACCCATTGATAAATACTCTTTTAAAAATCCCATAGAAATGAATGGAGAGTGGTGGAATTTCACTCAAGTGGTCTGTGGTGATCTCTAACTTTACTGTTTGACAAATAACCCCCTGTAATTACAACGGACAGATTTATCAAAATGTGAGTTTAGAGGTTAATAAATAAAAGCTCACCCATGTTCTATTCATTCCAATGCAATGTTTATAATTATATGTATTTATCAATAGCTGCAAGTTAGAGCCATTTGATAAATACAATTAAAAAAATCCCATAGGAATTAATATAACTTGAGTGAGTTTTAATTATTAAAGTGGACCTGTCACCCAGACACAAAAAGCTGTATATTAAAAGTCCCTTTCAAATTAAACATGAAATCCAATTTTTATTTTTTATTAAAACATTCATAGCTGTTGTAAGCTCATTTAAAAATCTCAGCCTTAGGCATAGAGGAGGGGCAGACAATTGCTTTCACTTTCTATTCAGGACTTCCTAGATGTCACTGCTCTCCACAAATTCCCCCATTCTCTTCACCATTTAATTGTGTAGCCAGGGCATGGGGATGGACATCAGGTCTCCCATTCTGCTGTACAAACAAAATTCTGAGATGATGCAAGACTTGCATTAATCACATAATAACATAGTAACATAGTAACATAGTAAGTAAGGTTGAAAAAAGACACATGTCCATCGAGTTCAACCTTTTTTTTATTAACTACCTATCTGCCAGTTGATCCAGAGGAAGGCAAAAAAACCCATCTGAAGCCTCTCCAATTTGCCTTAGAGGGGGAAAAATTCCTTCCTGACTCCAAAATGGCAATCGGACTAGTCCCTGGATCAACTTGGACTATGAGCTATTTCCCATAACCCTGTATTCCTTTACTTGCTAAAAAGCTATCCAACCCCTTCTTAAAGCTATCTAATGTATCAGCCTGTACAACTGATTCAGGGAGAGAATTCCACATCTTCACAGCTCTCACTGTAAAAAACCCCTTCCGAATATTTAGGCGGAACCTCTTTTCTTCTAATCGGAATGGGTGACCTTGTGTCAGATGGAAAGACCTACTGGTAAATAAAGCATTAGAGAGATTATTATATGATCCCCTTATAACAGTGTCCACAAAATTTCCCAGCTGCCCCTGGTCATGTGACTTGTGCCTGCACTTTAGGAGAGAAATGCTTTCTGGCAGGCTGCTGTTTTTCCTTCTCAATGTAACTGAATGTGTCTCAGTGAGACATGGGTTTTTACTATTGAGTGTTGTTCTTAGATCTACCAGGAGGCTGTTATCTTGTGTTAGGGAGCTGTTATCTGGTTACCTTCCCATTGTCCTTTTGTTTGGCTGCTGAGGGGGAAAAGGGGGAAATGGGAGGTGGGTGATATCACTCCATCTTGCAGTACAGCAGTAGTGATGGGCGAGTTTCGCGTGCAATTCGCGAAACGTCCAAAAAATCACGAAACGGTGCTGGCGTCTCGTTTTTGACGCCGGCGCCCGTTTTTTTGATGCCATCGCCCATTTTTGCCGCGAATTTTCACAGGCGTTTTGCGAATTTATTCGCTGGCAGCGATTCGCGCAAATTCGCCGCGAATTCGCGCCTGGCGAATAAATTCGCCCATTGCTCTTTTGAGAAATGGATTTCAGTGCAGAATTCTGCTGGAGCAGCACTATTAACTGATTCATTTTGAATTTTTTTTCCCATGACAGTATCCCTTTAAAATCGTTTGATCGATGGTAGAAATCGATCGAACGATTTTCCAAAAAAAAAACTTTGACTTCTAAAAACGTAGCCAAATATTGGCTGTAGGTTCTAGGAGGTCCCGATAGGCTAACATAGCAATGCGGCAGGTTTAAGGTGGCGAAGTGTAGAATTTTAAGTTTTTTAAAGAGACAGTACTTCAATTTTTGAATGGTGGAATATTCAAAGTTTTTTCAGTTCAAATCGAATTTTGGCATCAAAAAACAAATACGAATCTAAAAAAATCTGAAAATTTCTAAAAATTCAAGTTGATTTAAAACGGTCCAATAGGATTGACTTCTGTAGGGCCTCGACAACTTTTACCTGGCAAATTTTTGTATAAGTGCTTTTTGTGGTTTTTACACTAAAGGGTTTATTTATCAAAGGACAAGTTTGTGAGTTTTTTTTTTAACCTCGAATAAACTCACTGTTATATTTTGGTAGCCGAGGATGTGTCAGGCTTACCAGTATGATCCAGACGTAGAAGGAGTAGGAACAGAAGACAATGAACCACAAGCGCCTCACACACCCGCTAACTCACCCGAGGTTGGAAACGGGGAGCAGGGGTGTGGAGAGTAGCCAGTGAGACTAAACGAGGTACAGAAGGATCAGGCAAGGCGTAGTCAGGATATCCGGGTCAAGGCAGGCAGCGAGAATCGTCAACGGTAAACAGGCAGAAGGTCTAGGCAACAAGCAAGAATCAGAGTCCAGGAACAGGCAGGGGTCAAACACAATATCGACAGGAAGGTATCAACGCTAGGGTTTCAGTTATAAACCTAATAACCAGGCACAGAGCAGAGACTGGAGCAGGTTTAAATAGCGCTAGTTTGGCGCCAACTGACGTCATCAGACCGCGTCCGTTACGTGCGTCCGTCGCGCGCGTCCGTTACGTCGCGCGCGTCCGCTACGTCGCGCGCGTCCGTTGCGTCGCGCACGCCCCGGCGCCAGCGACCGTCGCCCGCGCCTCCGCGCCGGCGTCCGTCGCCCGCATTCGATGCGGCGCGCAGGCGCACATCAGTTGCCTGATTACTGCACCTGCGACCACACCGACCAGGGCGCAACGCTGACACAGCAGGGACCTTACATTGCCCCCCATCAAGGAGTGGCCTCAGGACACGACAACCAGCGGTCTTGTTAGGATGCTCTTCGTGAAATTTTTTCAACAGATCTGGAGCGTGAATGTTCTTGACTGGCTCCCAGGAATTCTCTTCAGGGCCATAGCCCTTCCATCCCACCAAGTATTGTACTTGCCTGCCTCTAATACGAGAGTCCAGAATTTTTTCGACCTCGAATTCCTCTTGATTATCCACTAGAACTGGGAGAGGAGGAGGAGTCGTACGACCTGGAAACTGGAAGGTGGAAGCAGATTTCAGGAGAGCCGAATGGAACACCGGATGAATACGCCAAGAAGCAGGAAGCTTTAACTGAAAGGCCACAGGATTAATTTGACGAACAATAGAAAAAGGACCCAGGAAACGTTGGCCGAGCTTCCTGCTGGGAGAAGATAACTTAAGATTAATAGTAGACAACCAGACTCGATCACCCACCTTGAACTCTGGGTCTTTATTCCGTCTCCGATCAGCGTATAACTTGAAATTCTTCTGGGCCTTGGACATGTTCTCTTGCAGTTTCCGAAAATTGTCTGTTAGGAAGTTGAGGCGGTCTTGAACTGCGGGAACCAGAATATCAGCCACTATAGAAGAAGGAAAGGTTAAAGGGTGGAGACCATAATTAGCAAAGAAAGGAGACTGGTTAATGGATGAATGGTGAGCATTATTGTAAGCGAATTCAGCAAGAGGTAGAAGGTTTGCCCAGTTGTCTTGAAGATGAGAAGAGTAGCACCTCAGATATTGTTCTAAAGTCTGGTTGGTTCGTTCCGTCTGGCCGTTGGATTGAGGATGAAAGGCTGAAGAAAGGGAAACAGAAATTTGAAGGGCGCCACACAAGGTTTTCCAGAACTGAGATGTGAATTGTGGGCCTCGATCCGATATCACCTCCTGCGGAAGACCATGGAGCCTAACAACTTCCTTGATAAAAACGTCTGCAGTTTCGGAAGCGGAAGGGAGCTTGGGCAAGGACTTGAAATGAGCCATCTTGGTCAAACGGTCAATAAATACCACTATGGTAGAACATCCATCAGACTGTGGTAATTCCGAGATAAAGTCCAACGAAACAGAGCTCCAGGGACGGGAAGGGACAGGAAGGGGTTGAAGAAGGCCAAAGGGTTTAGAATGAGAGTCTTTAGATCTGGCACAAATTTCACATGAAGAAACGAATTGGAAGCAATCTTTGGCTAATCCTGGCCAAGAGAACGATCTTTTAGCTGCGATAATAGTCTTCTTGACCCCTGGATGTCCGGCCAATTTGGAGTCGTGTATACTTTTAAGAACCTCCAACCGCATCTCCTCAGGAACAAAAATCTTGTCTTTTAGAAGAAGAAATCCTCCCTTAGGAACGAGGGCTGGTTCCATGATGGACTTGGAAGCGTTCTGGATCTGTTTAAGAAGGGTCGGCTGTAGTAAAAGGAAATTGTTGGATTTCAGGATGGTTTCAGGAGAAGAAGGTATTTCGTCATCGAGGGTAAACATACGGGATAAGGCGTCGGCTTTAGTATTCTTAGATCCAGGCCGATAGGTAAGGTGGAAATTAAACCTCATGAAGAAAAGAGCCCACCTCGCTTGTCTTGGTCTCAGTCTCTTGGCGGAACGAAGGTACTCCAAGTTTCTGTGGTCGGTGAAGATAAGAATAGGGTGCTTGGAACCTTCCAGAAGATACCGCCACTCCTCCAGTGCCAGTTTAATAGCGAGTAGTTCCCGATCGGCCACATCGTAATTGCATTCACATTTTGCCATTTTACGGGAAAAAAAAGCTACTGGATGGAGCTCCTCTTGGATCCCAGATCTTTGGGACAAAACAGCGCCCACCGCAACTTCAGAGGCATCGACTTCCAGAACAAATGGTAAGGATAAATCAGGATGACAAAGGATAGGAGCTGATGTGAAAAGTTTCTTTAAGTTTTCGAAAGATACTTGGGCTTGAGAGGACCAAAAAAATTTCTTATTCATGCGAGTCAGCTCTGTTATTGGTAGAATAGTCTGAGAGAAACCTCTAATAAACTTCCTGTAGAAGTTTGCGAAACCAATAAAGCGTTGAACTGCCTTCCTGGATGTGGGAGCTGGCCAGTCGAGGATTGCCGAGATCTTCTTTGAATCCATCTGGATGCCTAGAGGAGAAATAAAGAATCCTAGAAATTCAACAGAGGACTGCTCAAAAATGCACTTTTCAATTTTGGCATAGAGTTGGTGAGTGCGAAGGCGAGCAAGAACCCTCCTCATATGGATCCTGTGTTCATCTAAGGAACTAGAAAAAATTAAAATGTCATCCAGATAAATTATAACAAAAATGTCAAGAAAGTCCCGAAAAATGTCATTGACAAAATGCTGGAATGTTGCGGGAGCGTTGCAAAGGCCGAACGGCATCACCAGATATTCGAAGTGGCCGTAGCGAGTACGAAACGCCGTCTTCCACTCGTCTCCCTCACGTATCCTGACCAGGTTATATGCTCCCCTCAGATCCAACTTAGAAAAAATCTTGGCCTCCGTTAAGCGTTGGAATAACTCTGGAATTAAAGGAAGAGGATATCGGTTTTTGATCGTTATTTTGTTCAAGTCTCTATAATCAATACAGGGTCTTAATGAGTGATCTTTCTTTTCGACAAAGAATATCCCTGCCCCGGCTGGAGAAGAAGATTGACGAATAAAACCTTTGGCCAAATTTTCATCAAGATATGAGCGAAGTTCAGCTAGTTCTGGTTCGGACAACGGGTAAATACGACCAAAGGGTACTTGGGAACCGGGCAAAAGATTAATTGGGCAATCATAGATGCGATGAGGGGGTAGAGAATCGGCACCTTTCTTGTTGAACACATCTGCGAACTCCCGATAGCTTTGAGGAAGAATTTGAAGAACTTCGGATGAGGAGGATAACGAACAAACTTGACTAGAAGAAGGATAACTTTCGAATCTACATTTAGATTGACAAAATTGCGAAAGAAAGGTTATTTCCCCTGTGGCCCAATTGATGGATGGATTATGTTTTTGTAACCATGGCAACCCCAAAATGACAGGAAAAAGAGGAGACGTGACCACATCTAAATTCATCATTTCCGAATGCTTTTTATTGAGGGAAACAAAAAGAGGAATGGTTTCTTGCACCACTGGGCCCGAAGTAATTAAGGAACCATCAGCCACCCGAAGGGAAATGGGATTCTTCTTAGGTTGGAGAGGAATCTGGAGTTGGGAAACGATCGTACTGTCCATGAAACAGCCACTTGCTCCGGAATCAAGGATGGCTTGGAGTTTTGCTGTTTGACTTCCCCACTGCAGAAAGAGAGAGACTGTCAGTAAAGGTACTGGTTTGTTACAACATTTTAAGTCTTTACTAAAAAAGTCTTTACCCGTAGGACGGGTTGGGCAGCTCCTTAGTAAGTGACCGGCCTGGCCACAGTAGAGGCAAAGGTTTAATCTGCGGCGACGAAGGCGTTCTTCCGCAGTGAGGGCAGACCTGATGGCTCCAATTTGCATCGGTTCCGAGGACGAATCTGAAGCAGAGGAAGGCAAGGGAAAAGGTACTTGGACTGGAGGAGGGGCGGTAGGTACAACCCAGGTATGAGGTATCAGGCCAGCCTTTTCGGCTTTCTCCTCTTCTCTGCGCTCTCTGAGTCTCTGGTCGAGCTGAATGGCAAGAGTGATGAGACCCTCCAGCGTGTCTGGAATTCCTGTACGAGCGAGCTCGTTTTTCAGTTCAGGGAAAAGACCCAAACGATATTGGTGCTTAAGGGCCGCAGGATTCCAATCCGTATCTTCGGACCATTGCCGGAACTCAAGCGTATAGTCCTCCGCAGGACGAGTTCCCTGTTTGAGAGCATGAAGGGCGGCTTCAGCGGTGGAGACTCTATGAGGGTCGTCATAGAGAATCGCCATGGCATCAAAAAAAGTGTCCACAGAAGCTAATACAGGGCTCCGTCGATCCATTAAACGAAAGGCCCAGGTCTGGGGTTCTCCGGACAGAAAAGTAATAATAACCCCTACTCGTGTGTTCTCATCGGGGTATGTGTGAGGTTTCAGAGAAAAAAGGAGTTTGCAGCTGCTCCTGAAATTACGGAAGGCTTTCCGATCCCCAGAGAATTTTTCGGGAAAAGCAACTTTAGGTTCCGAGATTTCGGAGGTGAGAACTTGTACCTCAGTGGGACCAACAGAAGTGGTAGCAGCTACAGTGGATTGGCTTGCGGTGGATGGTTGGGCCCTCAGCTGGGATTGCATCTGGGTATATCCGCTCTGAAGCTCCCTCACTGCTTGTGTCAATACCGACATCTGTTGGATGAGTACGGTAAGCGGTGAAGCCCCTTCAGCTGGATCCATGGCCTGGTTATAGTGTCAGGCTTACCAGTATGATCCAGACGTAGAAGGAGTAGGAACAGAAGACAATGAACCACAAGCGCCTCACACACCCGCTAACTCACCCGAGGTTGGAAACGGGGAGCAGGGGTGTGGAGAGTAGCCAGTGAGACTAAACGAGGTACAGAAGGATCAGGCAAGGCGTAGTCAGGATATCCGGGTCAAGGCAGGCAGCGAGAATCGTCAACGGTAAACAGGCAGAAGGTCTAGGCAACAAGCAAGAATCAGAGTCCAGGAACAGGCAGGGGTCAAACACAATATCGACAGGAAGGTATCAACGCTAGGGTTTCAGTTATAAACCTAATAACCAGGCACAGAGCAGAGACTGGAGCAGGTTTAAATAGCGCTAGTTTGGCGCCAACTGACGTCATCAGACCGCGTCCGTTACGTGCGTCCGTCGCGCGCGTCCGTTACGTCGCGCGCGTCCGCTACGTCGCGCGCGTCCGTTGCGTCGCGCACGCCCCGGCGCCAGCGACCGTCGCCCGCGCCTCCGCGCCGGCGTCCGTCGCCCGCATTCGATGCGGCGCGCAGGCGCACATCAGTTGCCTGATTACTGCACCTGCGACCACACCGACCAGGGCGCAACGCTGACACAGCAGGGACCTTACAAGGATGTGTACAGTATAATAGTGCTTTATTAGAGTAGGAAAATGTCCTTCATCAAATGGAGCTTCTTCAAAGTCATATCTAACAGGAGCAAGACGACTTGCATTCCATATGCATTCATCAGACAGTTCATATGTGTATGGTCCTCGCTGGCGACTCACTTCAAGTGGTGTAGTAAATTTAAATTGTCCTTGTTTCAGTATTCCTGGTTTATTAATTCTGACTAAAGATCCAGGCTGAAAGTGTACTTCTCTGGCACCACATTTTCTGTCAGTATAAGCCTTGCATTTTGCTTGTTGACGTTTGACAATGTCAGCAGTAGATGATTTTGTAGGCACAGTATTTTGTGGAAGTTTGATGTCTGCAACATGTAACTTAGTGCGCATCTGTCTGCCATGTAATAATTCAGCTGGAGATGATTGGGTTGTTGCATGGCACCTTGCTCTGTAGTTATGTAGGAACTCTGTGGTAAATACTTTCCAAGATTTCCCAGTAAGATTTGCTGTCTGTAGTTCTTCTTTTAGACTTCTCCTTCGATTTCTCCTTTTGCTTGTGGGTAATTCATTGAAGATTTCCTATGCACAATATTCCTCTCTCTCAGAAAGGATTCAAACTCAGATGAGACAAACTGTGGTCCGTTGTCTGATATTAACTCCTTTGCATTACCTTCTCTGCTGAAGACTGTAGACAGAAATGTTATTACTGTAGCTGATGTTAAATGAGAAACAAATGCAATTTCAGGCCATTTATTGTAATAGTCTATCAAGGTTTTAGCAAATCTGCAGTCTATAGGAGCATCTGCAAAAGGACCCACAATATCAATAGCAAGTTTTCCCCATGCTGAATCAGGAAATGGTACTGGTTTTACATTTGGTCTCAACATAACTTTGTGCACAAAGTTATTTGCATAGCCCAGTGAAGTGTTTCTTTGTGGGGAAATTTAGACACAGGCTGTGTGGCAGGCACTGGTGCTGTAGTAATGAGACCATCAACTAATTGTAGGTTTAATGCAGCAAAGAGATCCTTCCAAGTATAGCAGTACCCTTATTCACAATGCAAAAGTCACATTTTGCAGTATTTGATTCAAATTGTAGGTCACTGGCAAGCAACCAAGCACAGTGATTGGATCCTTCAAGTAACTGACCAGTTTCAGGGCAGGTGCAACAAGCAGATATTTTACAAAGTATTTCAAGAAAATATCCTTTGGTAGTATAGAAACAGCTGAACCTGTACCAAGCATACGGTTAATGGAGTGTCCCTTGTCAGCAGAAGCAGAACTGACACTGACAGTGCATATAAACTTGTCTGGAATAAATGTGTCAGCTTTATCCACACTTAACACTGTAACATGTGGAGCAGTGACTTCATGAACATCTTTAGCAGAACTACGGCAGATCTTAACAAAATGTCCTATCTTTTTGTATTTGCGGCACTGTACAGATTTTGTAGGATAGGTAGCCTAATTTGCAGTGTGTTGTGCTGAACCAAAGCAAAAGCAGTATTTTTTATTTTTTATTTACTGCACGGTTTTGCAGTGAATCCCTTTCCTTAGCACTGTATTTTGCCTGTGACTGTGAATTATTAGGCCACAGTGTTGGATTCACAGTCTGTACATTCCCAGCAGTTCTCGGAGTGAGAGTTTTAGCCTCTGCCACTGCTGTTTCAATCTGGCTAGCAACTGTAATAGCCTTTGCAAGGGTTAAATTCTGCTCTAGGAGCAGTCTCTCTCTAATGCGAGGTGAGGTTGTTTTTTCCACTATTTGGTCTCTTAGCATTCCAACTGTTAGATTCCCAAACTCACAGTTAACAACCAGCTCTCTCAAAGCTGCTACAAATTGTTCTGTGGATTTGCCATTACGCTGTCCATGTTGGCAGAATTTATATCTTTCAGCCACGCATTTACTCTTGGCACAAAAAAGTTCTTTATAGCAGTAAGTGCAGTTTCATAAGTCTCATCAGGTGATGGCAATGTATAGGCTCCCAGGCAGTGAATAAGTAAAACATGTTTAAAGCAGCAGAAATCTCCCCTTGGTCAGCAGCAATAATGTAATTTTAAAACATACGGATCCAACCAGTAAAAGGTATGTTAGGCTTACCAGGGTTTGGGAGAAAAGCTGCAGGCTGCTGCAGAGGTAGAAGAGACATCTTTTCGCCAATTTGTTATGTTTTGGTAGCCGAGGATGAGTAGAGTATAACAGTGCTTTATCAGCAGGCTCATGCAACCATTACACAACAGTAAGCAACTCTAACACCACAAGCTGTATGCACAGTATATGTCTTGAGCACAGTGACATCTACAGGCCATTTGTATAAACACCACACTCACAACTCAAATGTTTGCTGAAAAAACCCAAATGGTTTGAATGCAATCGGGGGAAAACTCAAATATTAGAATTGATAGAGTTATCGAATAAAAAAAACTTAAATTCGAATTGATTGAGTTTTTGAGCAAAAACCACTGTAAAAAAATCTAAATCATGGAGGCAAAACACCTTCAAACTGGGCCTCTGCGATTGACTTCTACATGACTTCGACAGGTTTTAGCTGGAGTATTTTCAGATTTGGGCTTTTAGCAGCTTCAGACATAATAAATATCAAAAATCTTGATTTTTTTATCCTGAAGATTCGAGTTTTTAGCGAAACTACACTCTAAAAACTCGAATTTTTCAATAAAAACACAACTTGACCTTTAATAAATAACCCCCTAAATAAATATAAAAGCTTTTAAAAAAAAAATAGGAAAACCACACGTTTTTAGAGATTTGTCGAAAAATGTGTGATAATGTGCTAGTACGGTAACGTGATTGCCCAAAGTGTCCTAATTTAAGTAAATTATTGAAATGTTTACAGTACTAACACAGCTAATGTACCTACTATTAAATAAACTAGCATAAATCCGTATATTTTTCAATGTTTACAATTCTAGTAAATTTAAGGCATGGTACTTGATACATAGCTCATTATCCAGAAAACCTTATTTCAAGCCGTTTGGATAAAAATATCTCATATGATGGAGAAGGTAGGTCAGCTGGATCAGAGTGCTTGTGCACTCAGATACCCAAAATAGCAATGTACAGAATATATGACGGAAGCTGTATTCTTTATCCAGCAGCTGCCCGGTTACTCAGATAGAGTTGTTACCATGGATACGCTTGCCTGGACTTCATAGTTAAATTCCATTCCTAATGAACATTTATTGAAGCGGTTCATAAGTCAGCCTTGAAACTGTTAACTCTATAAATACCCATTTGGAGTGCTATGAATCCTACAAGCAATTTTCTGCCATAAAGAAGATTAAGTTAATTCTGGGTCATATTTGGGGTTTGCTCATGAACAGGAAGATTAAATTATTTGCTAAATTTGAAAATGCCTCTGAATGTTGGTTGTTTGTCACAAGTTAGACCACTATCTTGTGAAATATTCAATAAATCAGAATGGGTTTCATTACATAGTCTTAAATTTAAAGAAATACTCCAATATTCAATAAATATTTTTTTTATCTTACCTGATTTTAAGTTTGCATAATACAGAAGACATCTAATTTTTTGTGTGTTTACCATTATTTTCTGTTTAACCTTAAAAGAGAATTTGCCCTTTCTTGACAGTTAAATACATTAATACCTGCATTTCCAGCACTTTGAAAGTTGCAAAACAAAGACAGAAAGATTCATTTTAGAAAGTTTGAAACAATTTTAGATCACACATATTTAAATTGCCAAACTAAAAAACAAGCGGGTTTGCTTTTAGTTTGCTCATTTGTAGTCATTACTATGCAGCAAAAAAATCTGAGGGAGGGCTACCTGATCGAAGCGTTCAATAACCCTTGTGTCTTTTAGATATTGGAAATGATACATGGACTGAATTACCAAGACAAAACTATTTGCGAATCACAATAGTTGGCACATGAAATTACGTAGACACTATCAGCAGAATAGGAAAATATGACATGTTCTGTGAAGCACAAAATAAAAGAAATATGACATGTTTGTATTTATAACCCATGCATATGTTGTGACAGTTGCAGGTAAAAGGTGTCATAAGGTACCTTTAAAATAAAAAGTATAATTTTTGAAATTTTTAAAGAATGCCCACCCAACTAAAACAAAATAATTACAAAAAAACCTATGACAAAGGCAAATTGCTGAAAATAAAAAACATGGCACTCATATGACAATATTTTAAGCACAAAAAAACAGCCATAAATACATTTTAAATAATATAAAAAGGACAAAAATATCTGTTATATATTTTTGGTTAGTTTGTAGCTATTATGCAACAGTCCTTCATTAAAAGAGTTTATCTGGGTTTTAGCTGTACATGTACATGCCAATCACAGGAACCTATGCAGAAAGAGTAGTAGGTGAAGACAGAGGAAGATGACAGATCAGTAAACTGTAGAACCTATTTACTAGTGTGTTATGTGCCCCGGCACACTTTGCTGCTGTAGTTTAAAACCTGGGATAAATGATGAACAAGGCACTATTCTTGCATGGCACATGTAATATAACACTTTCTCTACATTTTAATAATGTTACATCCAGATCTATAATTTCAAACAACAATAATTTATCTGCAGTTCAAATCCAAAGTGGTGCTATTCTATTGCTTCCTATATACAAAAAGCTGAGATATAGTAGCCTTCAGATGTGCCAGATCCATTGTTTCAACCAACTGGAAGAGCAGTATATATAGGGTGATAGCATCAAAAATGTGTATTTTAAGTTATGTGAATTTTAGGTAATATTGTTCTTTGCATGTATTTAATATAGCTTTTGGAGACCTTTACCACCCCAGCCACCACAGAAAAAACAATTGCATGATGGGGAGGCACATTTATCAAGGGTCAAATTTCGAATTCATATGAGTTTTTAAAACTCTTATAAACTCCCATAAACTCGAAATTCGACCAATCAAAATGTATTAATAAAATCAAATTTTCTCAGCTTGGACGAATTGAATGGAACTAGAAAAATTTGAATGTCAGGAAGGCTGCAAACATCACCAAAATGATCTCTGGACCTCTCCCATTGACTTATACAGCAATTTGGCAGGTTTAAGGTGGCGAATAGTTGAATTTGAGTACTTAAAGCTTAGTACGGCCAAAAGTTGTTAGATTTGTATCCTGCCTACATTATTATTATTATTATAATAATAATTATTATTACATTACTCTAATGGTGATTTAGCTTGTCTTGATGTTGTCAGTTAAATATAATCTAAATGTTTTGTATTTGATTAATTATTATCGACAACCTAGAGAAGTACAGATATCTCACACTAGAGGGAAGTATTGTTACACTATCCTTTTGTATACATAATGGATACCCTGTAAAGTGTTGACATTTCATACTGTGGTGCTACCACCATTCAGGTGGAGCCTGAAGGAATACATTAAAAGATTTTTTCATCACCTCTAGTTTTAATTCATGCTGTTATTGTTTCCCATAGCCTCTTCACAGCATAGATGGATATTACCATTTTATTTCACTTACAACACTTTTTATTTCTACCTATACCGGGTGTACTTGTTATGTATAGAGACTCTCACATTTAGTTTATTAAGTATGGCAATACAAAGACGTTTTTCATAACAGCAAAATATAAAGTTGGTGTTACTCTTAAACTGACTTTGATCTGTTTTGTGCATAGAGTTTATCTGTGTCACAGTCTCTAGCAAGCGAGGAGCTTAGGTTACACTAGCAGCTGCTGCTTCTGCATTTGGTATCCGTTCCACACAAACATAAACTCTCCCCCCTCCTTTCCGTTATCTCTGTCATCACGTCTGAGTCTTTAATATATGTATCTTTCTAGGTTTCTCTTGTCACAGCTACATGCGTTCTCTATGTGGAGCCAGGACTTGTTCCATTTTCTCTTTATTTCCCTTTTCAGCACAAGCTCATTGAGCAGGGTGAGTGGAGAGACGAGGTACAGTAAATGAAAACACAAATGAGGCTGGTCCAAAAGAAGCGACTTCTAAGCGAAGGAACCTCACAGCTGTGTGAAGAGATACTTCCTGTCACTCTTTTTAGTTCTCTTGCTCACGAAGTTGTCTGATTGGCTCTTGGGAGTTTCTTTTGGTTTTAACAAGGAGTCTTACGATGCTAGGTGAGGATATAAATGAGAGTCTTCCAATACCTGAATTGCAGATTCCCAATCTTACAGATTGCACCTCATCATCATCCACTTGTTACACCCCAAACCAACGCCACAGGCGCTTTAAGATGAAACGATCAAAGTCTTCAAGAATTCGGGAAACCAGAGAGAGTTTGGACTCTATGAGGACTTCAGAGTACTTGCAGCTTCCATCCATAGAGATAACTCCATCCAGTGATGAAGACAGCACACGATCGAACTCTTCCACACCAAGTACATCCCCAAGACGACATAGTTTCAGATTTAAAAAATTGGGGACCAATCACCTAAAAGAGGGAAATGAGCTAGAAAATCAAGGCCAGAGTGAATGCAGGTAAGATATTATTTTCTTGCTTCAATAAAGTATGTTTTAATTAAAAAACATAATATATTTTGGAATCATCACATACTAATACTATTAAATTGAACCCTACTTTGTCTTATTTTGCACATTTTATTTTGTTCAGCTCTTGATATATTCATAAAAAGAACTAAATTTAAATCTACCCCCTTGGGGGAAAATGCATTTAAATATTCCCTATAGTATGTTATTTATTGACCTGTTCTAAGCAGTTGTTTTGTCTAAGTATTTTAAATTTTTTGTGGTCTTTGATGTAGCAACCTTCTAATGCTGCCTCTGTCTAGCCTACAAATAAAAATACTATTTGGTTGTCAGGGTCAACAGCCACAGCAACCAAATGACAAAATAACTGTGTAGTTTTAGTTTATTGCTTATTTTTTAATATTGCCACTAAAAGTTAATTACAAGATTTATTACCTCTTTAAAGGAAAGAGATTCACTCGCTGTCAACAAATTAGGGCCCAATGTCCTAGAAATAGTGCTTTAATCCAAATATTTTTCTATTTTTGCAGTTTATTTTTCTATTTTTGCAAATACAGTCCCGACTTTTCACAGAGCACTAAATGTATGGGTGATGCTCTTAATGTCATATGGGAACATCCCAACTTCTGGTGTTCCTTAAAAAATGGAAGCTATATTTTTTACTTCTCTAGCTCCTAAAATATAGCAAATTTAATTAAAGCCCATACCAGGACATGAATCCTGGTATGGCACTTCTATAGTAGATACAAATGCAATATGAGGTGTCAGTAATGAATGTAATTCTATTTAATGGTAAATTATTATCTATATATCTATCAAGAATGAAGCACTAAGGGATGTGTACAGTGAATGTAGTCACAAACTGTGTAGTATTTATTGTTCTGTATGTGTAAAACAGGTCAGCAATATATCAAACAAGGTGGTTTCAAACAGAATTTGTTAGACTGGTGTATGCGAAAATCCCTGATTTCCTTCTGCTGCCTTATTAAGAACTCAGTCCAGCTGTGCTGTGCTTTCAATTCTGTGGGTTCCCTTGAGGAAATAGCAGGGAAATAACCCTCCTACTGAGGCTGCTAATTTAGGGATTTAGTTTCCATAGCAACAGGGCACATAGCACCACTGCTATATGTCTATAACCTCTTAAAATTTTTGTATCTAGAACAAGGTTTTTTGGTTTCTCTGCATAAATTGTTAAAATTGGATATGTATTGACATACTTAACTGTGTACGGTGGCAGACATATAAATGATAAATATAAGAAATGATTAGGTATCCAACAAAAACATGTATGAAAGCTTACAGGATATTACTATGGGGCATGATTACAAATGTAAATGCATATTATACAGATGGAGAATTGAGACTATTACATTCACCACTCCTACCCTCAGATGACAACACTTAGGGGCAGATTTATCAAGGGTCGAAGTTAAAATTCAACCTTTTGACTTTTTTTTAACCTGCCTTAATCCAGAGGAAGGCAAAAAACCCCATCAGAAGCCTCTCCAATTTGCCTCAGATGGGGGAAAGAATCCCTTCCTGACTAGTCCCTGGATCAACTTGTACTATGAGTAGTGATGAGTCAATTTATTTGCCAGGCCCGAATTCGCAGTGAATTTCTGCGTTTCGCCACCGGCGAATAAATTTGCGAAATTGCCGCAAAAATTCACCGGCGAAAATTTGCTGGCGTCAACGTATATTTGACACCTGTGACAATTATAGGCGCCCATTGACTTTAATGGGCGTCATAATTGTTGCCAGCATCGGAATTGTCACCAGCGTTGAAATTATCGCCGGCCTCTAAAAAATTTGATCGGTGTCAAAATTTGAGTTTCGCGAATATTTCGCCGTTTCTCGAATTCTACAGGAAATTCGCTAATTTTTTTCGCGAAGCGAAACAGGAGAGATTCGCCCATCACTAACTTTCATAATGCTATATTCCCTCACTTGCTAAAAAGCCATGCAACCCCTTCTTAAAGCTATCTAATGTATCAGCCAGTACAACTGGTTCAGGGAGAGAATTCCACATCTTCACAGCTCTCACTGTAAAGAAACCCTTCCGAATATTAAGGCGGAACCTCTTTGCTTCTAATCCCAATGGGTCACCTTGTGTCAGCTGGAAAGTTCTACATGTAAATAAAGCATTAGAGAGATTATTATATGATCCCCATATATATTTATATATAGTTATCATATCATCACTTAAGTGCCACTTCTCCAGTGTGAACATCCCCAATTTGGCCAGTCTTTCCTCATAGCTAATATTTTCCATACCTTTTACCAGCTTAGTTGCTTTTCTCTGTACTCTCTCTAATATAATAATGTCCTGTTTGAGTGATGGAGACCAAAACTGTACAGCATATTCTAAATGGGGCCTCACCAGTGCTTTATACAGTGGACGAATGACCCCCTCCTCCCGTGAGTCAATGCCCCTTTTAATACAGCTCAAGACCTTATTTGCCCTTGATGCTGCCGACTGGCATTGCTTGCTACAGCCAAGTTTATCATCTACAAGGACTCCAAGGTCATTTTCCATAATGGATTTGCCTAGTGCAGTCCCATTAAGGGTATACGTGGCTTTGATATTTTTACATCCCAGGTGCATGACTTTACATTTATCAACATTGAATCTCATTTGCCAAATAGCTGCCCGGATTGCCCATTTGTCAAGATCCTGTTGCAATGATGCCACATCCTGGATGGAATTAATTGGGCTGGATAGTTTTGTGTCATCTGCAAACACTGATACATTACTTACAATACCCTCCCCTAAATCATTAATGAACAAGTTAAACAAAAGTGGACCCAATACCGAGACCTGAGGGACCCCACTAATAACCTTACTCCAAGCATAGAATGTACCATTAACAACTACCCTCTGTACCCGATCCTGTAGCCAGTTTCCTATCCATGTGCATACAACTTCATTAAGCCCAACAGACCTTAGTTTAGAAAGCAGTCGTTTGTGGGGCACGGTGTCAAATGCTTTGGCAAAATCCAAATATATCACATCTACTGGCCTCCCCCACACTGTCCAGCATCTTACTTACCTCATCAAACAAATTTACCTGACATGACCTATCCTTCATAAAGCCAAGCTGATTGCTGCTCATAATGCCATTCACTAGGACAAAGTTTTGAATGTAATCCCTTAACAAGCCTTTAATTGGTTCTATGGTGGCCAGTGGGAAGCAGATCAGACTGTGTATAAAGCAGTTGTGGGTCAGATTGGCTAATAGGATAGAGTAGGGCCTACCTGATTAGACTGATTTAAATCTCGTATATCATAATGTACTGTATATACACAATGAGATTAGGTCTTTGTCCCATGAAAGCAAATTTGCTAGACCCATTGTTTATTTGTGCAAAAATGATCTTAAACTGCAAACTAATTACAGATGTCATGTATACATAAAAGAGAAATTTGGAAGATCTGGAATATACACATACAGTAAATGTTTAGAAAATGTATTCACAGTACATACATCCTAATCTGGGACATTTATTCCACCATATAATGTGTCAGAGGACTAGTTAGGCACTGCTACAAATTGAGTTTTTTGTCTTTACAGGGAAAATATACAGTGATAGGGATGTAGCGAACTGTTCGCCCGCGAACCAGTTCGCGCGAACTTCGACCGTTCGCGTCCGCCGAATGTTCGCGAACGTTTGGGAACGTTCGCATTTTGAGTTCGCGTTCGATTCGAATACAAGTCGTTCGACCATTCGACCATTCGAATTCCTTCGACCGCTAAAAATCGAACGATTTCCATTCGTTCGAACGATTGTAAGCATTCGATCGAATGAAAAGCATTCGATCGAATGGCTTCGATCGTTCGATTCGAATGAAAATCCTTTGATCGAATGATTAAAATCCTTCGATCGTTCGAATCGAACGATTTTAGCGGGTGTTCGAAGTTCGCGAACTGTCCGCGAACGTTCGCATTTTTTGCCGGTGTTCGCGAACGGCGGTCGCGAACACCAAATCGGCAGTTCGCTACATCCCTATACAGTGATACGTAGGCTTTATATTAATATTATTGTTTTGGTCAGATTGATAGAATATATTGTCATAATACATTGGGCTAAGAATATATTAATTCAGCAAGTTTAGCACAGTAAGAATTTCCTGTTTAAACTGGGTGCCATACAGTTGTTTATTGATCCTGCAAAGAATTGCCTACACTGCAGCTATATACCCAATTTACGGATTTCTTTCAGTTAATTAATGAGGAAACTGACCAGGGTATGTTTCAAGCAAACATTATTGAAGGTGAGATGACAGCTAGTGATCCCCCTGTCTTGGTAGGTCCTGGGCAAATGCTCCTTCTGCTCATTTATTAAAGAGACCCAGACATTCTGCATAGTACACCTTATTTATCTGCCTATCTTTGTTTCTTTATACTAGCAGCTAGGTTGAAGTTGACGAACATGTACCTTTTTCACCCTCATCTACTATGTCGTCATGAACTGGAGCACCTTTGATTGCTTTAACATAGTAATTTCATCAAAATGCCTAATGCCCCAAATAAAGGAATGGTTACTGTAACTTGTCATGGAAAAAATATAGAACAAATGAGGCTTCTCTCAGCAGGAAATACAGTAATTCTGTAAAGGGACTGTACAGTATCCCTTTAACAATACTGTATATAGAGTATAGTTAAAACATACTCATTTATAGATATTATTGGGCTAATTTACATACCCAGAGCAACCAATTAGCAATTTTTGTGATCAGTTAGAAAATCAAAACATAGATCTGATTGCTATGGGAATCTATGAGAGATTGGGTGATCCAGTGTCCTCTTATACCAAAAATAGACTGTTAATTTACTGTAATTAAAGTTTTATCTAATTTACGGTTATGGTAGTATTTTTTTTATGTCTTGATGTGCATAATTCTGAAAAAACCCTCAGGTGAAAAAAAAATCACAGCAAACTACAATACAATTGAAAACCTTTTTCTCTTACATTTGAATCTTCCATGGAAGAGAGTTTTACACAATTTCTTGTTAATCTATAGTTTTGCCTTCCGGTATTTTTGTAAATCATATGCTTTTGCTTACATGGGAGTTAATGTTTACCACAACCACATCTAAAAAGCAATTAACTTTATTTTAAGAATTCTCACAGTTAACACATTAAAGGGTACTGCTAGCATGCTTTATGCCTAGTCAAGATAGCAAAATATGCTGTATTTTACACTTTTCATTCAGTCTAAAGTGCTATAGAACACAATGTGCTGTTTAAGTAACTGCAAAGATGTCAAAAACACTGCCATATAAAAGGACTTCTGTTTCAAAGAAAAAAATAACTGGTATGTCAATTAAAAGTATTTTTAAATCATCGTTTAAAGGGATTTTAAAGTGTTAAACAGTAGATTAACTAATGCTGTATCTATAGTCATCCAAATATTCTTACCTATTTAAGAATTTATGTACACTATGCATAAATCCTGTTTTGTCCTTACTGCTATTCTTGCCAGGATTTATTAGTTCAAGGGGTCTATTTATGAAGCCTCAATTTTTTCTGGTTGAGTTTTTTTAGAGATTTATTATACTCCAAAGCTGCTAAAAATCCGAAAATACTACGTATAAAACCTGTCAAGGTCATGTAGACATCAATGTCAGATGTCCCTTTTACAATTTAAAGATGTTTCTTAGCATCATGATCTGCGCTGGTTTTTGTACGATAATCCGAAAAAGTCAGGGTTACGGGAGACAACTCAAAAATATCATACTATTCAGGCATCAAATTTGTACGATTCAAACTGTTGAGCTGATTTTTTGATAAATGAGTTCAATTCGTGGATAGGAGTTAGGACTACTTTGTTTTAATAAAAAATGGGATAAATTGAAATTTTATTTAATACCCCTCTTAATCTTAATTTAGTGAAGTGAAGTTTGCTAATTTGCAGGTAGCAATCAGTGATTTCCTCAGATTATTTTACCTAAATTGCAGATTTGTTGCTATTGCTTAGGGGTACATTTGTCCATAGTTAGTTAATGACCCCAGTTACTTGATGGAGTAATGTAACAGTCTAAATAGGAAACTATTGTGAAACTTTGATATAAACTTCACCTCACTGAAATAAGAAACTTTCTAAACATAATGTATTAATAATTCTGTACTGATTCTGAATAAAAGTTACTCTTTACTATCCCCCTCTAAGCAACCTGTGTTTCTTCAATCTCTCTTCATGCAGGATTCGGAGTCAGATTTTGATTGACAGTTAGGTCAAATACAGCTTTTGGGGGGCTCCCTTTGCCTAGAAGATGTTTAGAGCTCACTCTTTCAAGACAACTGACTCTGACAGAAATCCTGTCTCTTTTTGTGCAGGATTTGTGCCAAAGTCAGCTATTTTGTTAGATTATTTTGTGCCAGCTATGTAAGATGCAACACCCCACCCACAATGATGCTGGAATTCTGAGGAAAAATGCTGACTTTTGGGAAAATAATACAGTCACTGCACTCAAACATGTAGTTTGCTTACTGAAGTTGCTGACCTAATTGAACCTCATGAGTTACTAGATATTGGCAAACTTGAGACTGTTTATTACAATTCTCTAGAGCTTCACAAACGTTTCCTTTCCTTAACATACAGTGTTCCTTCCAGTGATCTGAAATCAGTATGTCTTAAACAGGAAATAAGAATTCTTTACAGTGTGACATCAGGTCTGTCACCCTTGTCTTTGGATCCAGCACTGCGTTCTCTGCCACAAAAATTTGGACATGACAATTCCCTTTAACATACTGCCAAGCATTCGGCACCCACAACAAACTCTGCATTTCAGTGAATTAGCATTGTCTGAGCAAATTTTTGCCTGGCAAAGTGTATCGATTGCTAGTGGTACCACCCACAGGGACATCGCCAATTTACTAACGGCGCAGGCGTCACTTTGCTAGTGAAAGAGACAGACACTATTGGTCATTTGCACTCTATCACCAGGCGACAACTTGCTCAGGCGAATAGACATTTCTTCACAAATTCAATGAAGAGTGATAGCCTACAAAAGTACTAAAAAAAATTTTTTGTGTAACCGGGTTCCCCCATACATTTTCTAACATTTCTAACATTAACTATACAGTGGGCTCATGTGTACGACATTATAACAACTCTGATTTCTTTATTAAGGTTCCCTGGACATGTGTAATTAACAGTGGAAATGTAATGTAATTGCTGCAAAATATAACATAAAGACATCCATTCAACTTTAAATCAACCTTAAATTTCCCGCCATATGCAAATTTGCGCAAGGCAGAAATGAACGCTTCGCATCTTCACTTTCAATTGCTCGCATTGCACTAGAGAAAAGTCGCCAACGTTCTGAGCCCATGACGAAATTCCACATTTCACTGAGTTAGCGTTATCTGATCGAATTTTTGCCTGGCGAAGTGTATCAATGACAAATGCAGGGTCCCCAAAAAAGTAATTCTGTTTGAGTTACATGGATTACAAACATTTGCAGTACACGTGTGTGTATGTGTTATTTTTATATTCTCCTGCTGTTTGCTTTGGCAATGTGCTCATAGACATCCGAGGGAACTGAGCACGACAATCTTAGAATAGCATAAATTTTGTGCAGGAGCTACTTCTTCTATTCTATTTGTAGAGGATCTGGGGTTACCTACTAAAGTCCTCTCCTATACTTGCTTTGTTTCTATGCAGGCAGGGGGAGGATTGCCTACCCATGCAAGTTGAAAGGAAGGAAGAGAGAGCTGTCAGCCTTTCCCTATTTGTACCTACTCTGTCATATAGTGGAGACAGGACTCCAGCAGCACAAAATGGGGGAAATCAGCACATGATTTCCTTTAGTATTAGAAGATGGTTAAATAATATTTATGCACTGCACCCTACAGCACCCATCTCTGTAAAATTCCTGATGAACCATACTTGGTGGCACTGTGTAGTCATGTTACACACTGCAGTTTCTTATTACCTGATTCAGATTTGCACATCTGTATAAATGCACAGACATCATCGCTGAGATGCTTCATTTTCTTTATCCCCAGGTGCTTTCAGCTGATTCCTCAACAATCATAAGCAAGCTGGGGTGGCCTGATGGGGCCAAGCACCCTTTCCATTTAAATAATATGTGGTGGAGTAATACCAGGGGATTAAAATGTCTTTCTCAAATGGTCTTGAAGTATTTTCCAAAACCATTGGAAGCAAAAAACAATTTGCCATTTCTTATTTTGTAATAACAGAAATTTTGCTACAGTCCTGTGCATGGCTATAGTAACAAATCTGCATACTGTAAATAGAATGCTTATTTTCTGTTCTAAATACTCCTGTAACCCTGATACCTGGGTCAGGTCTGAAGAGTAAACTTACATGCTACCCTACATATACTTAACAGGAGCACTGGTTTAAAAATGTTTATATATATATATATATATATATATATATATATATATATATATATATATATATATATATATATATATATATACACATACACACTCACAAATGCTGACGCACACCAGGATTTTTCTTCAAGTGGTTAATTTTATTTCATCGACGTTTCGATCCCCAGGGGGATCTTTATCAAGATAACAATACACACAAATGTGAGAGGTTATAAAGACTCACCATTAGTGACCCAACACCAAAGCACCACCCACATATTCAATTAAACAGGTTAACCCTTCGTGTATCTTGTGAGGTAAACCCTTCATGGGCCTTATGAGGTGAATGGTCAGTTGTATAGAACAATATGGAAAAGAAAGTGCATGGTGCCATAAATACATGTTATTTGATCCCTAAAATAGTATAAAAAGATATATTAAAAAGTGTTACAAAAATCTATTTTTTTTAAAAAAGACATAGTATCCGATCACCATTTAAAAACATAGTATCAAAACATCATTTAAAAACACTATATTAACAGAATTTCTGTTTGCAAATGATTGTCTTCCAGTACTTTGTTTCAATTTTCAGATTAAAGTGACAATACACCCATTTCAATCTGTGTATAGAGAAAGCACATTATAGAAAAAGGTTATATGAACAATATTCGTTTAAACCGTTGGGAGCGACTGTATTTAGTGTCTTAATCCAGTAAATCTCTCTCTGTGACAACAGGCGGTTCCAGTCACCTCCCCTGTTGGGTTCAGGGACCATATCTATGCCCATGAATCTAAGTGTGGGTAATCTGTGTCCCATTTTTAGGTAATGTTGTGGTAAGGGTAAATCTGATTCGCCAGTCTCAAAAGCCCGCTTTATTGAGGACCTATGATTCCCCATACGTTCACGGAGCGTGTTCTGTGTTTTTCCCACATATGATAACCCACAGGGAAAAACACAGAACACGCTCCGAGAAAAACGCAAGAGAGAAAAACCGCACCAACAGGTCTTTATACAAAAATAGAAAACCTTTTATTCAACGTTTCGGCTCGACCGCTGGAGCCGTCTTTTTTTTGTTTTGTTCCTGAAGACGGCTCCAGCGGTCGAGCCGAAACGTTGAATAAAAGGTTTTCTATTTTTGTATAAAGACCTGTTGGTGTGGTTTCTCTCTCTTGCCTATAACTATTGACACATGTAACCAGCACACAGGCATTGCTTTTTTTCGGTTATCCGTGTGCACTGTACTCAAATTTGCTATATATATATATATATATATATATATATATATATATATATATATATATATATATATATATATATACAGTCATATGAAAAAGTTTCGGAACCCCTCTTAATTCTTTGTAATTTTGTTTATCATTGGCTGAGTAGAAACTTCCTTTTAATATATAACATGCCTTATGGAAACAGTAGTATTTCAGCAGTGACATAAAGTTTATTGTATTAACAGAAAATATGTACTGATGGGTGAATTTATTCGCCAGGCTCAAATTCGCGGGGAATTTCCACATTTCGCTGTTGGCAAATAAATTTGTGAAATTGCCGCAAAAAAACCCACCAGCAACTATTCGCCAGAGTTGGAATTGTCGCCAGCGCATTTTTTGTTGTTTCGTGAATTACGCAAATTTTCCGGCAAAGCGTAACGGCAGAAATTCGTCCATCACTAAAAATATGCAATATGCATCATAACGAAATTAGACAAGTGCATACATTTGGGCATCCCAACAGAGATATTACATAAATACTCAGTTGAGCCTCCTTTTGCAAATGCAACAACCTCTAGATGCCTCCTATAGCCTTTGATGAGGCACAGACAGTTTTGCACATTTGATTTATATCTTGGATTTAAAAATAATAATAATAATAATAATAATGAAGATAAACTGCAAAAGTGCAAAATAGCACTCATTCATTTTACATTCACTTATTTTAAAAATTTACTTTTCCTTTAACTGCAAGTGTAAAACCAGTCGATTACAACATATCTATTTTGAGAATCAAGTTATTTTTTCCACATCCAATTTGATAAATGCTGCTCCTTCCACTTGATCTCCGTTAAGGTCCCTGAGGTCTATTTCTTTTACCATGGTAACCAAAAAAATTGGCCCACTGGGCTTGTGCTGTATAATTATTGGTTTGTTATTTAATAAGCACACTTTTTTAGTATTATTTATATCCCTCATTCATGTGTGTGTTCTTTATTGTGGCATATACCTACACTTTGACAACTCATATTCCTTGCTTGTGCAATACGTACGTTGCACTTTTTTGTTATATAATCCTTCATGCTAGGGTCATCAACACTGCTGTATCACTCAGTCCTAAGAATAAAATGTTCTGGGGCAATTGAGCTTCAGTATGGATACTAGTCAGTTGAATGCATTATGCAAGAGTTGGCATCTTTTCTTGTTCCATGAATTTGCTCTCAGTGGAAGCTATTTATGGCAGATAGTAGAGTGATAATATGTCACTACACCTCAAAGACAGGATACCTTTAAAATTAATATTATAGCTTATGTTTAATAATGTTTTGCAGTAACAGAATGTTTCTTCATGTTAATGTTGTGATTGTCTTGCCTTGGATACCTGCCAAACATTGATCCTGTAATTATTACAGTAGTATATTTAATACAAATTAATACAGCATACCTCCAAATAATTTTTACATCCAAAAAATAATATATATTAAGTTAATAACACTGTGGAATAATAATATATGTTGGATGGGATATCATTCAAATTTGAATAATATTTACATTTTACAGTAAAGGGAGACAGGAGTCCAAATTCTAAATCCTATATCAGTAGCCCTCTTTTGGCCAAACTAATTTTTCCACTCTGCTTAAACCACACCAGCTGGTAAACAAAGGCATTTTGCCCTTCACAGCAAGGTAACAGGAAGGAAAGATGTAGGGGATTGTCATATTGGAAATTTGGCTGAATTATCTAAAAGCAGAAGTTTGTTAATTGTACTGTAATATGGAAATAATAGAATGACAACTTAGCTGTGAATAATTAAGGCATAAAATATATACACCCTTTATTTTTAGTAATTCAACTTTGCACACCAGATTAGATCTTTTACAGCAATACATATAAAGATAGTTCATATTCAAAGAAAAATATACGTCCCCTTGCTACTGATAAATATTTTGTTAATTATTCTAGGTCCTCTCCCTAAAAATATGTTTCTTTCAAGGCTTTGTTTTATCCTGCATGGAAGTAGCTCTTTTCCATTCAGCAGCAGAAGTTTATGTTTGGGTCTCAGTTATCCAAACTAAACAGTAACCAATGGCATGCAATCATGTTTTTATCTACCTGAAGCTGATCAAAAAAGTGCTGATTGGTTGCCCAGGTGCAAACTTGCCCAGTGTTGATAAATGATATGTGACACAGCCCACTTGCTAAATTAAATCATGCCAGAACTACCATATTACAGTTTCGTAAAGTGGAGGCCCATATTTATTGAACCTCCCAGAAATGCTAGCTATAGCTGACTTTCTAGTTACTTTTACTTAAATTATTAAACATCAGTGGTTTGTGTCTCCCCTTTCTGCTCCTAGTGATCCCATTCTTGGTTTTCTGTCCACATACTGTCACATAAAACCAACTGTGAACAAGTCAATTTTGGTTTGATGTTTACAAGGCAACATGCAGCATGGATCAAAGACTGCTTGAACTAAAGAATAGTATTTCTTCTGGGCTAAACCAACTAGGACCTATATTTGTTATAGGACATTAAACCACAATGGTTTTTGCACTTTTTGCATTCTACCACACCACTAGGGGCAGGTTTTTGCACTCCAGAATGCATATAGTTGCGCTTTCCTATGAATATTGGGCTGCCTGTATTAGGCAACAACGTAGGCACATAGCATCCCTTTTGCAACATGCCTACCCACTGAGTTGCATCTCATTCAGACTCGCAAGTTGGGGAGTGGCAGTGCTGCCTGAATAGGACCATTTGTCATTTGTGAAAAGCTATATCTTATTTCTAAATAAGTATTATCTTTCAGTAGAAAATTATCTATGAGGAGTATACTTGCATCACAATATGCACTATTTATAAAATCTATAAAATCTATAAAATCAAATTAATCAAATTGCATATGTTTTGAGGAAATAGAGTTTCCTTTATGTAAAGCACGGAAAAGTATTGGCTTCAAAGGAAAGTGAGATAGCTGTCAATCTCAAAGCAGAAAATAAATCAACATTGTAAAATGTTCCTACCACCCCATTGCTATTATAACATTTCACTTTCAAATACATTTTCAGGTAGAAACATGTCAATTTTTATGTATGTATAATTTTTATCCGTCAACATTTTTTTCCTTTGGTAGTTTTAGAGCATAGCAAAATGTTAATTGACATTTTTGTCAAAACATCTCATGAAATGATTTTATAGGATTAAAAAGCCTAGTAGTTTGTTGTAAATGTGTTTAACTGAAATATTTACCTTGAATAGGCTTTTTATATACATTTTCAAGTAGGAAAAATAGTAACTTCAACCGTTTTGCTAATGTAACCGTTTATAAATAGGGCCCTATGTTGAAGACAGCAATTTTGTGGGTAATTTACCCATAATGATTTTTTTTGCATTTTGCACACTGGCTTCCAGTAGATAAATGTCTTGTAAGTGATCAAGATATGATACAGATGTGCAGCAAGGAGTCTCACTGAAAGCTACCAACTTCCCCAACCTAGTCTGTAAGTAGTTATTATTAATAATGTAATGATAATGTACAGAAATGCCAGCAGTTTAAAGCAAGTTTATGAATAGTTAGGCCAGGGTGGATAGTTACATTTCAATGAATGTGCAGATTATGCCTTAATTCTCCAGTCAGGGTCAGAGCTGGAAGAGACGGAAATCTATTGTCTATGAAACCCTTGTACCCCCATATGCAAAATGCCATAGCTACCCAGAATAAATAGCTTGAACAGCTTAAACTGTTTACTATACATGTGTTGTTGCTAAATAAAGAACTCAACTTTTAATGCCAGGTTTTAATCAGTGTGAGATCTGTTATGCTTCTACCACTTAGCAGAGGCCTGTCTAAAGGTCAGGATTTCATGTGACCATGTGCATAACTTGTTGGGTACTTGGCCAGCAGGAAGGAAGGACATTAACAGATAGAATTACTTCATAAGCCAACACCCTGTTAAACTAGACAGCAACAAAACAGTGTTCCAGCCCACAAATTGTCACAAACCTTGTAAAATACTAATTTATATTTAACATAAGTAGCTTTTAAAAAGGGGATCAAGTAAAGTTATTGTATATCTATGGCCATATCATTTTTTATCAGTTTTGTCCTCACATTGTCCTATATTAGTAACTTTGAAATGTACAAAACAGTTCGTAGTTCTGTAACTACTTTTTGTAACAAGGGATGCCCCCATAAATCTGCCACCCTAGGCATGGGCCATGAGTACTTATATAGTAAAAACTACACAGGTTTTTTGCCGGAGCATAATGGGGATTGATGACTTTACCATTGCATTCTGTGAGGAGGTATTGGTTGAGAACTGACAGTTCTAAATGAACACTAATCATTGATCACTGTGACCATGTAAAAGGCCCTTCTGAACATGTGTCACAAAGTCAAGGGACTCTATGAAAGTTACAATATGAAAATACTAACATATTCTGTTGATAAGAGGTAAGATTTTGCTTGGAATTTAGATCTGACACATCATAAATCTTTTCTCTAAACTACTTGCAGATATCTCCATGTTGCCTTTGGCACAGTACAACATTTTGTCATCTGTAAAAAAAGTTTAGATACAAATTATCTGTCTTTTCTTTAACAGGAACAGTGTAATATGTCAGCGTATCTTCTGATTCTATCTCTGTGACTTCTGTGATACATGCAATTAGTAATTAGCACTCCCACACTTTCCCAGGCTAGCACATTCTGTCAGAATTATTTTTTCTTTCCCCTGCATATCCACTGCATACAATAGAAATGGATGTACTCTGTATATATGAAGAATTACAGGAGTTACAAATAGAGAATGCTTTACAGTGCATGAACAGTATGTACAAACATTTGTAAAGGAGTGGTGCGAAGAATTAGTGGCTCTGCTCTTGTTTGGATTGTCTTTGCATGTATTGTTTTATTGTTCATGTTCAGTGGTGTATGTGTAATAATGAATTCATATCAGGAATATATAATTGGAAAATGAAGAGGCAGTCAGTATGTAGTTAGGGGAAACTGCTTTGTGTAGTTGGGGCATATCATAAGAAAAAAAGAGTAAACCCTACAGTATTAGTAAAGTGCACAATGTATATCAGTGGCTGTCAACTTGAAGTGAAAAGTCAACTACGTTCCTTACTGGGCATGACTAGTTGCTACTAGTGCTGTGTTCAGAGACTTTTATATGCATGTGTCCTGTGTTAATATTGTGAGAGCACTTGGGAAAGGAAGAGGAACCCCAGAAATGTCATGTGAAGATCTCAATAAAATGTTAAAAGGATTTTCACACATTTGCTGTTGTGAGTGCCATCTGATTTTCCTTGTTATTTACCAATTTATAAAACTCTTGAGCAGCAGAGTTTCTAGATAGAGCACCATGTTATATTATACACAGAATTTTGGACTTTACTATTGCCCAGATACTTTGCCAGGCTGACAGTTAGCCTGCACCCTTGATCTCTTAGATCCCAGCCTGCACCTGACCCCTTCATCTCTGAAGTCATGAAGGGTGCTTTGCTGTGCAGGCCCAAGACCTTTGGGCTCAAATTTAAACCTGCTAAGTAAGGTCTTGCCCAACACCAGTTGGCTTACTTGGGGCATGTCTCCAGTGTAAAGAGAGTTACCCCTGTGTCTAGTAGAAAAAAGGTTAACAACCTGCAAAATTATTTAACAACTCTAGAGGCTATGTTCAACTATGTTTATAGCCACATATTTTTTCCTTTGTTTTGCGCATATATCATGCTCATATTGTAGGGCAGAAAATGCTGAAAAATGTAAACTGCAAAAGGTACATTCCTACTTTTTGCAGAACACACTACACTAGAACTTTTTATGACAAAATTTGTGGGGGATGTAGGACAGTATTCCCTAGGGACCAAGGTCCTGAAACAAGCCTTTCCTCTAAGAAACAGTACAAATTGGATTAAAAAAACCCACCAAAGGTCCCCATACATGGGCATATATAAGCTATGGACAGATAAAGTTGGCATCTTATGGGGCCCTCCGACGGGCTTCTCCGATCAATATCTGGCTGAAAGTTGTCCAGATGTTGATCGTGCAGACTAAAAAATCCCGTTGGACCAAGATCTGCATCTTTGATGCAGTCCTTGATCCAACTGCCTGTATTCTCCTAATTATGACCCGATCGGTATTGCCCACCTCAAGGTGGGTAAATTGGGAGGAGGTCTTTGTGTAATTAGTGTATTAATTAGCGTCACTGTCCACTTTAATGCAAAGAATGTCTACATCAGTCAGATGATTGACAGGACTGGCACATCGGATCCCATGAATGATAGACAATGATAATTTTCTATTAGATCACTATTGCTTTTGCAGTGTGATTGTTAAAGTTCAAATGATCTGAGTCATTACAGTGCAACATTCATTATGGTCCCAATGTACCTAAAAAGATTTGAAGAGAGCAGCAGTACTGAACATTATTCACTATATAATACACAATCGCTACGAATATCCTGTAAATTATATCCTTATAAATGGTGCTTAGTGATGTCATCTGTTATAATCAGAGCTTAGTGCTGTCATTTCTGTCACATGACTCACTGAAACTTGTGTATTATAATAAATTGGGGCAGGCAATATATCATTGACAGCTGAGATTTCTACATGCATTTATAATGGGTATGGATTTTTGAATAAAAAAAGAATTTGGGGTTCATGCTTAATTTGAAAAGTACTTTTATTATACAGCTTTTTTTGTCTGGGTGACAGGTCCCCTTTAATGCACACAGTATTTTCTTCAAACGCAGCTTTGCATTTAGCTCCTAAAACAGGAACCTAAAGTCTTATTTTACAGACACTGTAAACTACATTCTGTCTATGCACAAGTACATTTCTGCTGATCAAGCTGTACAATTGCAGATATTGTTCCATCCTGCTGTTCTGTTATATGCCTTATCCCAATGGTTTATTCCTTCTGCATCTTTTTGCTACTGCACCTGCTATCTTTTAATCTTCAAAGTGCTGTGGAACTAAAATAGCATGCCCTGACTACCAAAGGAGGAGACTAGATGGTTCTAGTACAGCATAAGTTTAGTCAGTGGTTATGTAACAAAGACATAGAATTACATTTTGATTTGACAGCTATGTATTTTTTGTTATGTATACAGTATATGAATGCTTGCTGGATCTACTTGTGCTTTCGATCTGTTTAGTGACATTCTCCTGATACTGTAGCCACAGGGCGTTGAATTTTTTGACATTAGTAAGTGGTTCAAATCGGCTCCTGTGATTAATTAAATGAAGGAGTGAGTGGCTGAAAATTTACATCCCTGGGCAGAAACCTTCAAATGTATTAGCTGATACTTGATGTTACCTCAGAGACTTAAAATATTTTAACATTGATTCACTACTCTGGGAATACCAACCGATAAATATCAGTGTCTCTTGAATATGAACCTATTACCCTTTTAACAAAAAATAGCACTTGTATAACTTTTAGTAAGAAAACAGTATGTCATTTTTTTATAGAAGACAGTGGATCAGAACAGTGTGTGATTTGTTACAGAGTAAGGTTATTATGAGCGGGTTTGACCAGAATATGTTCAGTCCCTAGAGTATCCTGATATACAGTAATGTAGTCCTGTACTATCTCTAGATAATGTTGAGTGGCAATGATATTTTCCACTGTGGGAGGTGCAAGAGTAGACCTTGGTACCAAAAATGCCAGTGCCTTGTGTTGCCTGTTTAGCCCATGATTAAGTACCTTGCAGTTACAAAACGCATAGGGCCTATGGAGATGCATTTATACTTTTAATTATGATTAATAAAGACTTATTTTTTAACTCATACTATTGGCCCGGTGAATTTCTCTGAGTGCCAAGCAGCCCTGTCTTTTGGCAGTGTATTTCGGTTTGCCGCTCCCTGAAGCAGGGGGTCTGGGGCTGGCACACCTGGACCACATGATCAACTTGGTGAGCTATTTACTTTTTCATTCGGAAGCACCACTCAATCCTTTTTATTTCCTGTTAGAAAGCCCATGTATGCTGAAGATAGCAAATTTGGCTTCACAATACTCACTTCACTAAATCAATATTCTAGGATCCTGTAAAGGAAGTAATATTTTTTTCTGATGATTCTAGTAAACGAAACTTGCTTTCATTACATTTGTAAATCCCTTTGGCTGATTAATTTATAGAGAAGTACGCCATAGAAAAATGATGGAAAATTCTTGCGCAGTTGTACCCAGGACATTGAATAGATGATTATTACTTGCTTAGATACACTATGTGTATATACAGGTTGAAATCTTCTTTACAAAGAACATGATTTATTAATTGAACTGGTGTGAATGGGTTATCCTAGGGGCATTTTTCCCTGTGTAATTTTTACAGTCATTCTAGCCTTTTACTGCTTGTTTACTGCTTGCAACCTTCAATTATCATTTAGATAAAGCCAGTAGCAACAAATGTAATAATCACTTGTGACCAACAGATGTCACTGTGCTTAAACTAACAGCTAAGTGAAGCAGTAGCAGAACGTAAGCCTAATTGATTTAGAACGTTACAGACTGAGAGGCTTATTGATGATTTCATCTGTGCCACTTCAGACACACACAGTATTCTACAGGGCTAAACATTGTTTTCCATTACTCTATAAAATTATTCTGAGACTGAAATGCATGTGATTAGAGCTTGCAACCAGCAGGTGTCAGTGTTTCTGCCCAAGAACAAAACACAAAAACGGTTTTGATATTTGCAAAGAATGGAATCATGTCATCATATGCAAATAAAAACATACATAATACAAAAACGTCTGCTAGTTTTATAGTTATGATTTGATGTTTATTTGATTCTGGCTTTTCATCTCTATACAAACTGCTTTAGATCTAGGATTTTTCAGAAACAGGATCTTATACTGAGGTCAGGTCTTGGACCATGCATCCTGCAATTGTAATATTTTCAGTTACTGTCTTGTAAAGCTTGGGGTTTGCAATCAGCATTTTGTTGGGTGTGGAAATTAACTAAAATAACTGCTGAGAATGGGCTGGGTTGTTTCTTTGGGTAATTGGGGGCAGGTGACAGAGAAAACATGATGTAAGGTCTGTGTAAGTTAATATGCCTGATAACCAAGTAAATGAAGAAATCCTGTCCAAACACACCCACATAGGTTCAGAAACACTGGGGATGCACCGGAGATACAATTTACAGTGTGCCAGTCACTAAATTTCTGTCAAAGACTTTGACTTACCACCAGTTGGGGTTGTTGCCATAGTTACCTACTTATGCAATGCAATGGGGTGAATGAACAGGCCACATGTGCCAGAGCAGAAAGATCCACTAAGTCTGAATGCCACTTCCATATTTCCAGTTATCCCACAATGTCACTTTGTCCCTACATTACAGCAAAACATACCATAAACTTCTAAAATGTGATTGTAGGAGCTTAAGTCATACAAAGTAACTCCTGGACAATCTCTAGGCCAGTCTATAGGCCATAACAGTCCTTTGTAGAATATTTGAGCAAATTGATATGTTTTCTGACAGTGTTTAAGCTGTGTATAAATTTGTAGTTCTAAAAATGTCAGTCATAGGGTATTTTATTGTTTGCTATTTCATAAAAATGTATGCGCTTCAAAATTATTCGGACGCCCATCGACTTTAATGCATATAAAAATTGTTGCTTGTGTAAAAATTGTCGCGTCAAAATGATTTTGAATCACATTGACTTCAGATTCACAGATCAACAGGCACATTCACCCATCACTAGTTATCTTGTCAGTAACTAATCATAAGAACCCTTTCCTTTAACAAAAGAGGGAAAAGTACCACTTTCTTCTCCATCCTCTCTATGTTTTCTCCCTCACAAAGAAGGATGACTAATTACGAGGAGAGTTCCTTTCTATAAAGCCATTTTTACTGCATGACTCTACATGGTGGTTTACTTATGATTCCCCTACTATTCCTGGTTTCTTTTTCCTCTTTTCCTTTGTATTTGTTCAGAGCTGTTTCTAACCACTCTAATGAGTCAGAGGTGGCATTTAAGTAGGATAGACAATAGGTCATTACACTCCGTTCTTTTTCTATTCTTCAGACTTTAGCAGAGAATTAGCTATTTTCTTTCAAACAATGAAATGAAAGGGAGCATTCACACTAGAAACATTGTAGCGATGATTAAATTAAATATATTGGGAAAAGGGATTTGAAAATGACTCTACAAAGTTTTTTTTTACAAGAGACCATTTTCATCATCACAATACTTTTTGAGACTATGGATAAACTGGATTGCAGTGAGCCCCTGTTGATCTAAAATACAGAGTATATTTTTTATGTCACTTTTGCTATAAAGGTATGTTGATTTTTGTGCCTTATTTGTTGGTTAGTAACCCAGAACTCCAGAACCCCCTTCAAGTTTGACTGTAGGGCGGTGTTCTTTTCATTAAAGGCTTAACTTTTTTTTGTGAAAAAATACATATGGAACTTAACCAAAAAGCTCTTATTTTATCTGTTAACAAGACATTATCTTAGAACAGTGCTGTCCAACTAGCTGACTGCCCCCCCCCTTGCATGGACCTCAGACTGTTCAGTGCCCACATTGTTCACCTGTTCACCTGAGTGGTCCTGATAGGTTTCCCTGTCTTCTGCCTTGCTCTGCCTGTGCCTGCTCCACTCCACCTGGGTGTGCCATACTCTTTCCCTGCTTGCCCTACTATGCTAGTGTGTTCCATACTCTGCCTGACCTATAATGCATGTGTGCCATACTCTGCCTATGTGTGCCATACTCTGCCTGTGGGAGGGGAAGCTGGTGGGGGTTTGTTGTCATTGGGAAATGCTGTGCTGGGGGTTGCTGTGCTATCCACAGGGGAGGAGGACACATATGGATTTAAGGCTATGTCTTAATATGACAACTTTTTTCACATGAGAGCTTTTCCTACAGTGAGCACCAACCATATGGTTTTTTGGTGCGCTGCCAACATTATTCTGGGTATCGTCTTAACATTAACACACTCATTGGTAACATGGGTGTGGTTTAATGTGGGCATGGTTTAAAAAGTGAAGTGGTAAACACTGCATTCCATTATTGGCCCTCCACCATGTAGGCCAGAAAAATTCTGGTCCTCAGTCCTCAGTTAGACAGCACTGTCCTACAAGGATTTTGGCTTACTCAGTTGAGTTTTGGTGAAATCCAGTCAGGCTTTCTTATGTTTCTAAACTTAAAGGGGATGTAAAGGCAAAAAAATAAAATCCCTTTTTTTAATGAAAAATAAATCTATTCCAATATACTTTAATTAATAATGTCTACCGTTTTTATAATAAACCTGACTGTATGCAGTGAAATTTCCCCTTCATTTTACTTGCTCTGACAGCTGCAGGGAACTGCTGTAACTGCTCTGCAGGGAAAATTATCATAGATTCAAATTGCAGGGGGGGAGCCCCTCCCACCTTACTTCCCTGACCATGAGCAGCTTTGTTTGTTTGCCTGTAGAGCAGCCGACGACTGTGTAGTCATTTGTATCCGCAGACCCAGTGCAGTCTGTATATTCTGATTATTAATCTTTCTGTATCACCTTCTATGGCAGAAATTATTTGACTTGTGCTGTTTTGGTATTTTATGACGATCTCTAAGCTTAACCTCCCAACTGAAGCCCAGACCACACTGAGCATGTGCGTAGTCTTGGTCTTGCAAAGATGTTTAACAAAGTTACAAGGTGACAGCCCTCTGCACCCAACTTTGAATACATAAATAATTTGTTACATTAGGCTTCTGGTGCAGCAAGTTCATGTTTATGTTTAGTATACAAAATACAGCATTTCTAGCATTATTCTATTTTCTATTCTATTTTTTAGTTCTTTAGTTCCCCTTTTAATGCCCAAACCTCTATACAATTTTCCCTTCTATTTGTGTCTATATGTTATCTATTCACTTAGATTGTAAGCTCTACAGGGCAGGGACCTCCTTCTATTAGCACACGCCACTTGATCTCTGTATATTGGCACTTTATTTCTATGCTTGTTGTTTATTTATTATGTATTATTATGCTTTTCCTTCTTGTATGTACTTTTCTACTATGTAAAATTGTATAATGTTGTGCATACATACAGTGCTATAAATAAAGATATACATACTGTGGTAGAATGAGAAAAGCAATGTGTAAAAAGGTATGTTTTGCCTTTAATTTCTCCCTGTTGCAAGCAATATGTGTCTAAACAGAGAATGGTCACTCTGTTCAAAGGATATTGTGAACTTGCCTTGAAGGGAACAGACAATCCATTCCAGTGGTCCAGTTCACATATTGGAGTTCACTTTCCACAGGCAGGCTGTCCTGTGAAAAGGTATTTAAAGTGGACCCGTCACCCAGACATAAAAATCTGTATAATAAAAGTCCTTTTCAAATTAAATATGAAATCCAATTTCTTTTTTTTATTAAAGCGTTCATAGCTGTTGTAAACTCATTTAAAAATATCAGCTGTCAATCAAATATTCCCTGCCCCTCCTCTATGCCTAGGCATAGAGGCGGGTCAAGCGATTACTTTCACTTTCCATTAGGCACTTTCTAGGTGTCACTGCTCTCCCTACATTCCCCCAGTTCTCTTAACCATTTAATTGTGTAACCAGGGCATGGGGATGGACATCAGGTCCCACATTCTGGTGCACAAACAAGATTCTGAGATGATGCAAGGCTTGTCTTAATAACAGTGTCCCCAAAATGGCTCCTGCCTGCTTGTTATAATTATGAGTCCCAGACTGAAGGAAACAAGATTCAAATAATTTATAAAGTGTAATTAAAGGTAATTTTGCTTGACTAAAATGATAAAATAGGATTTGAAATAATTTTTTTGGGTGACGGGTCCACTTTAATCATATTTAAGTGTTAGGAAGGTCTCTCTGAACAGGGCACAGCACAGGAAGGTTACCTGTCTGTGTTAGTATCTCCCGGAGGTGCTGGGGGTGCTGCCTGCCACTGCAAGGAGCAGAGGGAGACGTTACCAGGTGATTAAGTCTAAAAGTGATTGATGTGCTACCAGAAGGTGAGACAGGCCTGAGGCTGTAGAGCTGATATCCCAAGAGGGGAGAGCCAGAAGGGCTTTAGAGAGAAGCTGTATGGTGACAACCCCAGTGTGGGGAAAAGTTTGAATGCGTGAAGCTGAAATGCAGATGAACTGTATGCTGTGACTTTACCTGCCTACCATAGCTAAATTCCCCCAAAATTACATGTACAGCTAGCCAGCCTGTCACAATACACATAATCCTTCTCTGCAATCTTGTTGTAATCAATGTTGCTCTTGCGTTTACACCCAAGGAGATTGGCTACCATGTAATTGGACTCAATAAAGAACTGGTGCATAATTAAGAAAAGTGCAATATTTTTGACTGTAGCTTCTTACAGATCAACTTGTGTAATGGTTTGCACAGCTTCAGTACTTCTTTTCCCAGCAACCCATGTGAAGGATGAACATAAGTACCTTCTTTATGGGATATTTACAACATCTTTTACACAAAAACAATGGAGCAGTACTGCAAGCAACATGCATTATATATCAGTTTCTTTCCCATGAGCATCCACTGGATCAGCAAAATGTGTCTCCCCATATTCCCATGCACAGTATCATTAACTTAATTCATGAATCGACCAACTGCAGTTGGGTGGGGAATTTGTGATGATATCCACCTATAGAGGAGCAGCATCTTTGTTCCCAGAAGTCAGAAGGTTTAGTAAAAAAAGATTTTCTAATTAATACAGAACGGTTATCCCCAGTACCTATTATTTATACTAAATATAGAATTGCTGTATTATCAGACAGCCCTGGCTATCCATAGAGTTGCTTCCATAGAGAATCCCACTTCTGCTGCTCTTTCAGGTCAGTCAGGTCTGTACTATGTGGCTATTGTAGTTCAAGAGAGGATTTCATAAAACTTGTGCGGAAAAAAATATAAAACTATGTGAAAAAATATTCCTTTGTGCATAACTTTTTTCCTTTTTACAATTTTAATCTAACTTTTGCAAACCTTTAGAATTATTCAGTGATGCACCTGCCAATGGAAAAAAAAAAATAATTTTTATGTATGTAATAAAACTTCTTATCATCATACTGCACTTGCATGTGATATTTTTCAACCTGCCCAAGAGTTATCTGACTGCATTTTTCCAGATATTAATAAGGCAGGTTGTTGGGCAGACCCCATACACAAGTCAGGCTGAAGGGGCCAATCAGCAGCTTATATTGGCCTGTGTATGAACAGATTCTGTCATTTTATGCCTATTAAAGGTGACTCGAGATACTTGTTTCAAAGGATGCACCTATCATAGAATACAATTGTGTTGAAAAATCTTTGTCTTGGGTGAGGAAATGCATCATAGGAAAAAGCACAAGGAGTTTTTAGAGCAGTATTTCTTAGCCTTATTTTAGGGCACCGCCAATAAATATGGAAATCAGTTTTGCAAACAAAAAATGCATTTTGATGTATCTTCCCTTCAATATTTTCTATATTCTGTAGAGCTTCTATGAATGCAAAATGTGGTTCTTCTTTTCATTCTGTTTTTATTTTTATTTCTTCTTATTCTTTTCTTTTTCTTTCTTACCACATATTTTGTGCCTGCGATGTCACAGGTACATTTCTGCCTTGGGTTTGTCCCACTGCAGCTCATCTTCTCTGCAGCTAAAGTACTAGAGCTCTGAATGGAATAACTGCTTGTTTTATGAAACATATTTTACTATACATAAAAAATTGTAGAGTTTACAATCACCAAAGTAGTTATATCTTAGCATTAATATTCATATTTTTACAAGCCACAGTGATGATAATAATATCCATTATATGCCTATTCTGCATAGATACATCACTGTTAATACACATGGCTTATCACAAGAAGAGGTACTTTAAATAAGGAGATTTCTACAGTATAAATGGACAAAAAGTTTGGATTGAAACACACATGCCATACACAGACATGCTTCTATAGCTAAACTATATATGTTATTTAGGAAGCATTTATCTTGCTGCTATATGTACAATATGTACAATATGTGTTTTGGTATAGAGCACAAGCAATAGTGCTGCTGTAGGTTGTCTCTGGGCATCTATTGGTTGCAGCGTAAGTAGGCCAAAGGCAGATCTGCATTCCCAGTGCTGGGGACATCGAGTTTACAATGATGAATGTAGTGAGATGAAGTCACTGCAATCAGCCAATCGCATTGTAGCTTCCAGGGAGGCTGAGCAGCTTCTGCAGAGGCATTGAGCATCACAGACTGTCAGAATGGGAACACATCCCCTGCTCTCTGACAGGCTTTAGTCATAAGTTCTTTTAAACCGGTCTTGGAGTGAGGCTCAAGGTGAGTGTGTTGAATGCAATTTGCAATTTCACATTCAGCTTTCTGCTTGTAAATGCATATGATTTTTTTTCCTGCAATGTCCTGTCCTACAGATCAATCTCTTTCATTTCTTTGACCTCTGCTGTTCCCCCTGCTCTGCACCAAAGCTCTGACCAACACCCAGTGTTTCTGCATATAGTTTCTCTCCATTCACTCCTTACGACAGCCGTATCAAGAACAGTGCTTTCCCTGCATCAGCTTCTAGCTGGCATCCAGCCTATTATACAAATATCCTGATATTGCTCTTTTTACAAGTCCTGATAATGTCCTGGCACTAAATACAAACCCCAATGTATATTGGCTAGGACTCACTATAATAACTTTTGCCCAGTTTTATATAATTTTACTAGTATGCCTTCTTAATGGGTAGAATGTGACTAATAAAGATTGGACTTCTACTAGAATCTATCACCTTCATTATTCTTATATATAGTCCTATCAACCAATGTTTATAATAAGCATGCACTAGAAATTGCAGTGATAAAATTCATTTTTATTAAAAACATGAATGCATATCAATTTACCGAGTAAGTTTACATGCTAGTGTTAATGTTCATGGACCAGTGTATCTCATAGGAGACCATATATTTGCTTCTTACATGCTAACACATTTCCTTTTTTTTAACCTGTGGCTCTGGAGTCCTAAGGGTACTTTGGAAGAATACGTGTTATTTAGACCTGTTAAATATATTGAGATTTGGAAACATCACTTTTTTTTAAGTTCCTGAATGAGACATCTTACAAAACTTTAGTGTCTGCCTGACACTTCCTTCCATAATGGTACACATTTCTTGCATAATATTATAATCGATATTACAATTCAATGTATACATCTGATCTCTATATTCTTATTATGATGATTATGATTCTCATCATGTAAAACAATGTCTGGGTTCTGTTGATTGCCGATTTTCATGACAATTTGCCCATGAAAGAGTGTTTGGCTGATAGTTCATCATTTCAGGACATAGCAAACAGCATGGCAGCTCCCACTCATAGAATATAATAAACATATACAGTAAAATATGGTTTTCATGGAAAATTACCATCAATGTACTGTCTTAACATTTAAAGACAAGCAACACTTCACTACTATAAATAGCTAATATTTTTAATACTTCCAATATAAAAATAAAAAATGGATAAATACATAGGCGGTGCACAATAAAAAATGTTTCTAATATAGTTAGTTAGCCAAAAATGGAGTCTATAAAGGCTGGAGTAACTGGATGTCTAACATAATAGACACAACCCAACTTCCTGCGACTTTAAGGGGGGCCACAAAGGACATAACTGTTCAGTGAATTGCAACTGACCCTTAGCACACAGGTGAGATTCAAAGCAAACAGTTATGATCCATGTGGCCCCCCTCAAGTCACTGATTGGGTACTGCCTGGTAACCAATCAGTGGAAATCAAGAGAGCTGCAAAACAGGAAGTAGTGTTCTGGCTATTATGTTAGACATCCAGTCACTCTACACTTTATAGATTACATTTTTGGCTAACTAACTATATTGAAAACGTGTTTTATTTTACCCAGTTTTATTTTTATACTGGACAATTGCTTTTAAGCAAATGAGCTGAACCAACTAGCAGTTAGGCAGGTTAAAATAGAGTCAAAAGGTTGAACTTGATGGACGTCTGAAACATTAAATAAATCCAATAGTCTGGTTTTGCTTCCAATGAAGATTAATTATACCATAGTTTGGATCAAGTGCAAGGTACTATTTTATTATTACAGAAAAAAAGGAAATCATTTTTAAAAATTTGGATTAATTAGATAAAATGTAGTCTATGGGAGATGGCCATCTCATAATCCAGAGCTTTCTGGATAACAGATTTCCGTATAACTGATCCCATACCTGTACCATCTTTAGACAGTAATATAATTTTGCAGCCACAGTCAGGTGCAGAATTTGGGGTGTTAAGCTTATGAGGCAGGGCTGGTTACACAGGTAATTTCTTAAAGGGATACTGTCATGGGAAATTTTTTTTTTTCAAAACGAATCCATTAATAGCGCTGCTCCAGCAGAATTCTGCACTGAAATCCATCAAAAGAGCAAACAGATGTTTTTATATTCAATTTTGAAATCTGACATGGGGCTAGACATTTTGTCAGTTTCCCAGCTGCCCCTGGTCATGTGACTTGTGCCTGCACTTTAGGAGAGAAATGCTTTCTGGCAGGCTGCTGTTTTTCCTTTTCAATGTAACTGAATGTGTCTCAGTGGGACATGGGTTTTTACTATTGAGTGCTGTTCTTAGATCTACCAGGCAGCTGTTATCTTGTGTTAGGGAGCTGTTATCTGGTTACCTTCCCATTGTTCTTTTGTTTGGCTACTGGGGGGGGGGAGGGAGGGGGTGATATCACTCCAACTTGCAGTACAGCAGTAAAGAGTGATTGAAGTTTATCAGAGCACAAGTCACATGACTTGGGACAGCTGGGAAATTGACAATATGTCTAGCCCCATGTCAGATTTCAAAATTGAATATAAAAAATCTGTTTGCTCTTTTGAGAAATGGATTTCAGTGCAGAATTCTGCTGGAGCAGCACTATTAACTGATTCATTTTGAAAAAAATGTTTTTTCCCATGACAGTATCCCTTTAAGTAAATTGGATACTATACATTACAGTATTGTAATGCTTATGGCTGTAATGAAATTAACTGTAAAAAGGTGCAAACCAATTTGCAGGTAGCTGATATATTAATCACATGTTTAAAAACAAACACCTAATTGTTTGCTAAGGCTTACCCGATTTCACCAAACTGCACCTTTTATTAGATTAAACAGCATGTATTGAATTTTATACTATAAGATTTCATTTAAAAGTATATATTATACTTGGTGAATTCTGATGTACTCTTTGCCAATCAGTGCCAATTAGAGAATTTCTCCCGTTTCGCTGGAAAATATGCAAATTTCCTGTGAAATTCGCGAAACAGCGAAAAATTTGGAAAAAATTGTGAAACTGAAAAATGGCACCCACGTCAATTTTGAAGCTGTAGTAAAAGTCAATGGGCGTCCGAATAGTGTTTTATACATTTTTGACGCCGGCAAATTTTTGCGGGAGTTTCCTGAATTTATTCGCTGGCGGTGAAACACAGAAATTCGCTGCAAATTTATTCGCCCATCACTAGTGCCAATTGAAATATACCACACTGGAACCGTTTGTAGCATAGCCAGCCCTGAACAGTGTTGTTGTAACATAACTTGCAAGGTGATATACATGTATTCCAAATTCCTATCCCCTTGCCAGAAGAGTTTGGGTAAAAATGTAAAAGAGATTGCAATGACATAATTTGCTGCTATAAAGCCCTATCATTTCAGGTGTTGTGTTGTTAGTTGTTCCAAGTGAAACAATGAACTTTTTTTTTGACTGCTATGATTCCAGAAATGATTCGATTTTTTTTAGTAACGCCTTTTATTTTTCAAATAAAATGAAGCTATAACAATGTTCCTCACTTTCTTTATCTCAGTCCATTAGCCCATTAATGACAGGATGGATAGGCTCTAAACATCCCCACCCCAAAATCATTTACTCTGCACCCAGCCAAGGCTAAGTTTGTTTACTCATCCAGCAAAGAAGTTGGGGGAAGCACATAGGACAGGGTGGTACTGAGTCAAATCAGTTGTTTCGCTTCAGTTTTTACACTGGAGCAAAAAACACTGCATGTGACATTAGCCTTATCTATTTGTGAAACGCTAGTAGATTTTATAATTTAACTTTGGAGCAACTACAGTTTTTGACTTATTTTGCAAGACTTTAGACTTAGTTAGCCCAACCTGATCCAGCAACCCTAATTAGATAAAGTACAACCCCTAACCTCTGATCTCACACATTTGGCCACTGAGCTCCAGTTCTTCCCCTGTGTCCTGGCCAAAGTACCTACTCTGTGAAATCTTAGGCATGCCCATTTTTTTGGTATGTGCCTGTTGTCTGAGATGATACTGCTCTTTTTATTTCATATACAACCCCATTTTCAAAAAGCTCGGGACACTGGTTAAAATATAAATGAACAGAAAATGTATTGATGTGCAAATCATTTAAACCCTATATTCAACGATTAATTAATTATTTTAGCAAAAAGACAGCACACAGTATCTGATGCTGAACTAGAGAAATGTTAAGTCTTCTGAAAAATATATGCATATTTTGAATTTGATGAATTACAAATTACACTCGCACACCACGGAGCTCTGACAACGTTTTGGGGTAGGACCCCTTTTTCAAGCATACAGGAAATCAGTGCACATAGAATTTAAAGGTTGAACAATTGACATAATGAGTAGGCATGACAGCAGGTACTAATCAAAGGTAAGTTACAGATTTAAAATTGTGCAAAAGGCCAACTTAAAGTCCACACTGAAAAGTCCAAAAGTCCGCCAAATAAAGTCCATAGGAGTTTAACCGTGGGTCCTACCCTGAACCCTTGCATCTTGCAATAATTAGCAAGTGCTCACTCTGCCAGCATCATCCTTTTGTGCCAGTGAATTACGTCCTATTTTGAATTTGATGCCAGCAACAAGGACCTTCCTGATATACAGGTAGATGTTGTCTGGGTGGCAGCATATGTTGCTCAAAAACCTGTATATATTGTTCAGCATTAATGATTCTTTCCCATATGTGCAAGCTACCCATGCCATGTACACTAATGCACCCCATGACACCAACAATGCTGGATATCAAAAGGCTGATGACAGGCCAGATGGTCCTTCTCCTTTTTAGCCTTGTCGGATGCAGCATCAATAATTTCCAAAAAGAATTTAAAATTTTGATTTGTCAGACACTTTGCCTTGGTCCATCTTAAATTAGCTTGGTTCCATAGAAGGTGGCAGTGTTTCTGGATTATGTGTGTATGGGGTTTCTTCATTGCATGGTACTATTTTAACTTGCATTTGTGGATGCAGCAGATGCCTATGTTCGCCAACAATGGTTTTGGGAAGCATTTCTGAGCACATTCAGTGATTTCCACTACAGAATTGGGTCTGTTGCAGCACCATCTGACAGCCCGAAGATCAAGACAACTCAATATTGGCTTTCAGCCTCATCCCTTGTGTATAGAGACTTCACTGGATTCTCTGAGATATTATGATGCTTATACTGATATTATGTACTATAGATTATGAAATTCCCAAATTGTTTTGTTGAGGAACAATATTGTTAAACTGTTGCAATATTTGCCCACACAGTGTTTCATAGAGTGATGATCCCCTTCCTATATTTATTTCTGAGTGATGCTCGTTTTTAGCATTACACACTTTTCCAATCCTTTGTTGCCTTCGTCTCAACTTTTTTGAAACGTGCTGCTGGCATTAAATGAAAAACTAGCATATATTTTTCAGAAAACATTTTTTAGTTTCAAACATTTGATATGTTGTCTTTGTACTATTTGCAATTAAATATAGTGTTTAAATGATTTGCAAATAATCCCATTAGCTTTTTATTGACATTTTACAATATCCCGACATTTTTGTAAAAAGTTATTTAAAAAAAAAGATGGGCTAATTTGTTGTTGTAAAATTTGCCTTTACCCCTTTCGCCAATACATGTTCATTTTACATCAGTTTTAAATATTTTCAAACTAATGACAATTTATTGATAATTTTTTCATCAATAGAAATGGGTGCAATTATAGTTAAACAAGAAGACTCAAGTAAATGATAGAGGGTGAAAGTAGTCAAAATAGAAGGTGAAGAAAAAACATAGAGATAAGATCATTCCACTATAGCATAGCAGTTTGAACTGTTGTATAGACTGATAAAAGAGCAGCAATCTTATAATTTAATTTTTTTAAATAAAAATACATAAATGTTGCTAAATATGGTAGTCAGACATTTACATTTTGCCCATCAGAGGCCAAGTTTGTTTTGTTCCTGGATGCTCTAGAGCGATTTTCACAGTCTTTGTTCATAAGTATTGCTTCAGTCTCTGATCATAATTGAGCTACATTTCTCCAGCCCTGTCATTTCCCTGTCCTTTGTGACTGATCTTGGTGACTGATCTAGATTTGTATATCCCTGCTGTGTTTCTGCTTTGGATTTTGTGTTTCTGCTTCTGTTTTGGTTTTAACTGTCTGTATGTTTTCCCTTAGTGTTCTTTAATCAACCTAGTTTGCTCTTGTGGGTGCCCTGTGAATTCTTTGCTACAAAACATTGTGGGAGTAAAGTAGCATAGTGTTACTCCCAAAGCTAAAAGTTACTGTTATAGGCAGAAGCGTATGCTGTAACTTTTTTCTGCTATCACCTTTCATTAAATATCACCACCTCTCGGTGGCTTATCATACCAAAATGAACACTGCATTAAAAAATTACAGAGACATAGAAGTGCCTGAGCTATAACATACATTAATATTTAATTTCTGGCATTTTTGTATCAGTCTACCCAAGCAAGTTATAGTGAAACATACAGTATAATACCCATTCCAGGAAGTGTTTAATAGGTTATAAACTGTGGCCAGGTAACAAGTGCAATAGACAATCCATTTACGACTAGAATTCCATGTTGGTGAAGGAAAACACATATCTCATCAGACAAAAGTTGTTCTGATATATCTATATATATATATATATATATATATATATATGTATATCCTACATTTTAGCCTAATAAAAGATCTAAAAAAAAACTCTAAAAAATCTAAATACAGTAAAATACAACCTATAATTATTCCTTCTTTAAATAGTTAATAATACTGCATTAAACAAAGACACATGCTCTAACAGTTATAATTATAGATCAAGCATCTACAATGTAGTTTTATATTTCCTAGTGCTTTCCTTAATGTAGGCTTGTTCCTATTTTCTATTTATATGTAAATGTTTATCAAACAGCTATTCAAACAGCTCTTGAATATTGAGTGTGTTGCATGTGGCATGTAGAAGAACCTTTACCAACCATGGATAACCTATGGCAACTTCAGGCACCTTTTACCAAAAATAATGGCAAGTAGCAGCTGGGTTGCCAGAGGGTAGCCACCACTGGTTTATACAAAGACGCACATAAGCTCTACATTTTTATTTGGTTCAACATCCTTTTCACACCTGACACAACTCTCTCTTAAATGGTTGTTTGCGGATAGGCCGAGTGCATACCATGGAGGGAACAGATGTGGTTACAGCAAAGGTAGGATGGAAATGCTGCTCAGCTCCTTGTGCGTAAGTGATTTCTTCCTCTGAATGAATCCTGTATGCAAGACAAAAGACTGCAAATCCATTTGCTTGTGTACCACAAACTAGTTTCATTATTATCACCCCATACTGTTAAAACATAAATGCAAATCAATCACTGGTTGGACACAAAGGACAATTCCTATTTTTCTCCCTGGATAAGTGGTGGGTTCTGTTGTAGATCCCTTTGATAACTTTTTTTAAACTTTCAATTTATGTCTAATACATTGCATACAAGCCATTTTTCTCTGTAATTGTGCTATCATCAGGGTCAGCCTTGGGTGGTACAACAATGTTATTAAATACATAAATGCCAGCATTGAAATTAGTAGTGTTCTAGGGGCAGATTTTACTTAGACTTCCAAAAACTTAGAAAAATGCTATAGAAGGTCCCCATAGACTAACATAGCACTTCGGCAGGTTTAATTTGGCGAAGTATTGAAGTCGAAGTTTTTTCAAAGAGACAGAATTTAGATTATCGAATGGTCGAATATTCGAACGATTTTACTTTGAATCGAATTTGAAGTCGAAGTCGTAGTATCCTATTCGATGGTCGAAGTATCCAAAAAATTACTTTGAATTTTTTTATTTCGAAAATTCCCTTGAATTCACTTCTACCCTTAAAGGAGAAGGAAAGCCCCAGGGTGCAAAACCCCTCCCCCCCTCCCCTGTGTTGCCCCCCCTCCCTCCTCCCCCTGGCCTACCTGTCCCCCTGGGCAAATGCCCCTAACTTGTTACTCACCCCTCTGCGCAGGTCCTGTCCACGGAGTTCGCAGTCGCCATCTTCTCCCACGCGCGTCTTCTTCCTGCTCTGACCGGCGTCTTCTGGCGCATGCGCAGTAGGAACAGGTACCGGTACAGCTCTATTGCGCATGCGCCGAATGTCACGAAGTGAAATCGGAAAACTTCGTGACATTCGGCGCATGCGCAATAGAGCTGTACCGGTACCTGTTCCTACTGCGCATGCGCCAGAAGACACTGGTCAGAGCAGGAAGAAGACGCGCGTGGGAGAAGATGGCGACTGCGAACTCCTTTAATAAATTTGACGCCTAGTGTTAATAAACAAAGTTTCCAGTGTTATTCTGTGCATGATGTACCCTTTCATTTAAAAGGTATTGATTGTTTAAAGCATGTTTAGTTTGGGCATTACGACTAATGTCCCTTACCAGCATACCATTCTGCAAGCTCAAGGAACAATCAAGGATTCCTCAATCAAGTAACAATGTGTTAACTAAGGTGCAAATGGCACAATGCACTCAAGAATGGTGCACCTTTTAATCCTTTAAAAAAAAAAAGCCTTTCATAATCCCATATAAATGGGTGGAGAGTGTTGGAATTTCACTCTAGAGGACTGTGCCAGTCTCTAACTTCACTTTTTGGTAAATATACCCCTATGTGTCTACAAATTTGTCCAGTTAACGATGCGATCAAATAAAATATGATTTCTAAACTGAATATATGCAATTTTTTATCATATATTCCATAAAGGACAAGTGCTATACTCTGGGAGGGGGGGGGGGGTTATTTTTTTAGGCACCCCCAGAGAATATAAGAGCTCATGTACGTCCACAAGGGCAATCGTGATAATGGGCCCCCCTTGACAATGCCAAAGCCGTGTGGACGTTTCTAAAGTCCCAAACAGCCGAAATGCGGAAGTGCCGAAAAGCCGAAGTGGCGAAAGGACACAAAAACAGCCAAAGCCGAACTCCCATAGTGGCGAAAAGTCCCGAAGCCACGAAAATAGCCAAAGCCGAATTCCCGAAGCGTCAAAAAGACCCAAAGTCAAGAAAACAGCCAAAATTGAAGAAGGCACAGTTGAAGTCCTGAAGCCATGAGTTCAATTCTACTGAACACCAATTTGTGTTTTTTATTTTTTTTAATCCCCTGGCCACCAATGTATCTTTGGGGCCCCAATTTGTTTTTAACTTGTAAGGGGGGCCTTGGCGCCAATGTTTTTTTTTTAACTTATAGGGGGGCCCTGGTCACCAATTTTTTTTTAACTTGTAGGGGGGGCCCTGACCACCAATTTTTTAAAAAACTTTTAAGGGGGGCCCTGGCACCACAGTTTTTTTTAACTTATAAGGGGGCCCTAACCATCAATAGCTTTTTATAACTTGTGTTTTGGGGGGGTTACTTTTTTAGCACTGATGTCTGCATGGTCTTTTAACTGTTGTGTGGAGTAGGCAGAATCTGGGATGGGGTGACGGGGGCCCAGGGGGCCCTGAAAATTTTGTTGTATGGGGCCCCATGATTTCTTATGGCGGCCCTGAGTGCACATGTCACTAACATGTTGAACAACAGAAATTTCACCTGCCAGAAAGAAAATATTTGGTGCACTAAAGCGCACATGAAAATGCATTTGTTTTGACGAATTGGTTGCAATGTGCCAATGGCATCTCCCCCATGCGACTACAATTATACCACAAGTCTAGGAAAAAATGCTGCATTGTGGGAAAAAAATGGAGATTGCTTTTGAAGTGCTCACTGTATTTGTGGATGTACATGTGCCCTTTCTCTAACCTCAGGCCCTGGGCTGGTATCACCTTCATTAAAGGTGTACTATCCCTGGTACTAGTTATATTCCTGGGGGGCTAAGATCAGCAATTATTTATTCAGTGCATTCCAGTTAATATTATCACTGACCTTAGAATAACACTGTTCTTTACAGCTTCAGAAATCTCCCTCTCGCGACATTTAAAAGAACAGTTCAGTGTTAAAATAAAAACTGGGTAAATAGATAGTATGTGCACAATAAAAAATGTTTCTAAAATAGTTAGCCGGAATCTATAAAGGCTGGAGTGACTGGATGTCTTAACATAACACAACAGAACACAACTTTTTGTTTTTCAGCTCTCTAACACTGGGTTAGTAAGCAACTTTAAGGGGGGCCACATGGAACATAACTTTTCAGTGAGTTTGCAATTGATCCCCAGCATTCAGCTCAGATTCAAAAGCAACCATTATGACCCATGTGCCCCCCCTCCATTCACTGATTGGTTACTGCCTGGTAACCAATCAGTGGAAACCAAGGGAGTGTTCTGGCTATTATGATAGACATCCAGTCATTCCAGCCTTTATATATTACATTTTTGGCTAACTAACTATATTAAAACCATGTTTTATTTTGCATAGCTTACCCAGTTTTTATTTTTATACTGAACAATTCCTTTAAGGTTTATTATATGTAACAAAGTGGCTACAGTATGCTTACTTAGTAAAGCATTTCCAGAATGCTTACTTACTACTACTAAGACAATACTTTTATAAATTAATTTTGAAACCCTCAATTTTGAGAATTGCAGTCATGTACTATTGTTTCCTTCCTTTCTGCTTGTGCTACTTTTCCAGTTTCTTAACAGCAGAGCATGCTATTCACCCAGCATGCTTTTCTTCCCGCATCCTTGCTGATCTCATTCACCCAGCAAATTTCACAGTATCTGGTATAATGTAATCTACATTCTGCTTTGTATAGGAAAATACATACAATTTTGTACAACAAATTTAAGGGACTGTGTTTCCTTCTTTGACATTACCATTGCCCTTTCATCTGGTCAGTGCGGCTACATTGTTGTTATCACATCCTGTATCTTTGCTACACCATCTGCAATTTTGTTTATAAGGATAGCTTACCTTTCTTGGCAAAGTGTTGTTCAGTTACTATTGGGCTGTTTGTTCAGCTTTTTTTTCTAAATGAAGAAAAGTCACTGAGATCTTTAGTAATTCTGATGGGATCCATTATCCAGAAACTTGTTATCCAGAAAGCCCAGAATTATGGGAATGCCATCTCCCATAGACTCACTTTTAAAGGAGAAGGAAACCCCCTGGGTGCAAAAACCCTCCCCCCTCCCCTGTGTTGCTCTTCCTCCCCCCTGGCCTACCTGTCCCGCTGGGCAAATGCCCCTAACTTGTTACTTACCCCTCTGCGCAGGTCCAGTCCACGGAGTTCACAGACACCATCTTCTCCCAAGCGATCTTCTTCCTGCTTTGACCGGCATTTTTGGCGCATGCGCAGTAGGAGCATTTCGCCGGTACGGATCTACTGCGCATGTGCCAAAAGTCACGAAAGTCTTGGAAAACTTCGTAACTTTTGGCGCATGCGCAGTAGATCCGTACTGGCAAAATGCTCCTACTGCGCATGCGACAAAAACGCTAGTCAAAGCAGGAAGATGATCGCTTGGGAGAAGATGGCGTCTGTGAACTCCGTGGACTGGACCTGCGCAGAGGGGTAAGTAACAAGTTAGGGGCATTTGCCCAGCGGGACAGGTAGGCCAGGGGGGGAGGAGGGAGGGGGAGCAACACAGGGGAGGGGGGAGGGTTTTTGCGCCCAGGGGTTTTCCTTCTCTTTAAAGCAAATAATTAATATTTTTTAAAAATATTTTTTTCTCTGGTATTTGATTTCAACTAGGGTATAACTAATCTTTATTGCAAGCAAAACAATCCTAATGCATTTAACTCATTTTAAAATTATTTTTTAGTAGACATAAGGTATAAGCTATGGTCCTGAGTATTCTGGATAATAATAAATGAGTTTTGTCTATGTAACTATTATCTTACTACAGTATAGATTTTAGGTAACAGGGACTTCTAAGGCAGAGGCAGGACCTCCACAGGACTCAAAGAACAGAAGGATTACCCAAATAAGTTTAGTTCATTGAAGACAGACAGTGTCATTCCAAATGCAAATTTGCTCAAGACCAGTGATGAATATGTCATTCTCTTGCTCACTTGAATGAAAGATTTTTGGAGGAATAATTAATAAATTAGGTAAATTGATCTGTGTTATTAAATATGCTAGTCTACGAGTGTGACAAATAAGTAACAGTTTTATTTTAGTATCCCACCCAAAACACTGTCAAAATACAAAATGTTGAAATTCATAGCTTTTGAATCTGAGCTGCATGCTAAGGATCAATTGCAAACTCACTGAACAGTTTTGTCCTATGTGGCCCCCATTAAAGTCGCTGACTAACTCAGAGTTAGAGAGTTGAAAAGCAGGAAGTTGGGTTCTGGTTATTATGTTAGACATCAATTTACTCCAGCCATTATACAATACATTTTTGGCTAACTATATTAGAAACATAGCCAATAGCTATGTCAATTCCATTGCTTATAGGTTAATCACAGGACATTATATTAAGTCTCACAGATGTTTTATAAAAAATAATTCTGTTCAGGAGGTTATATCGGGAGAGATGTAACTGTCACTTCCTCTTTGGTCAGAAGAATATTATCCAAAAGAAAAGCCACAAACTTGTGTAATATGGTCAAATAAAGACAGGAAAGTAAGTGATAGTATTACCTAGTATTAGGCAAGCATGTATAATACTGTGAAATACACAACCCTGGGAGACAGGAAAATAATGGGACATGTTAGGTGGAACAGCCCCAGAAGTAAGAAAGTTGTACAAATTAAACTTAAAGAGATTCTGTCATGGGGAAACATGTTTTTTGTTTTTTTTTACAAAATATATTAGTTGATTGCACTCCTCCAGTAGAATCCTGTAGTTAGTTTACCAGGTGCCCTTAGCCATGTGACTTGTGCTCTGATAAACATCAGTTACACTTTACTGCTACGCTGCAAGTTGGAATGATGTAACTCCTCCCTTTTCCCCAGCAGCCTTCCAAAAAGAACTTTGAGAAGGTAACCAGATAACCGCTCCCTGGCACCTACATTGCGAAATATGCTCCCATGCCTTACCTAGTGGTAGATGTGAGAACAGCACTGAGAAGGAGAAACAATAGCTTGAAAGCAATTCCATGGTGAAGTGCTGGACCTTTCTTAAAGCACATGAACAGGCACAATGACCTGAAATGGCTGCCTACACAGCAATATTACAGCTAATAAAATACATGTATTGGTTCAAGAACAAATGTTTAATGGTACAATGAATTACTTGCAATGTACACAGTATAATATAGTAATACAACTATACCATAAAACTCACGACAGAGCCCTTTTAAGTGATTGTTAGCTGTGCATTTTTAATATAATAACAATCTTTAGTGGTTGTGATGGAGAGCTATGCTTGGCCTTACTGGGTGTTAAGGGCAGGTGTATTACAAGCTGATGCTCATGTGGTTGTGGATGGAGCTATAGCAAGAGAAATTTAGAAGACAGATGATAAAACATTCCTGTAGGAGTCTTCCTCTACAGTAGTGCTATCCAACTTATTACATGTAGTGGGCTGTTTATATGTTATACAGAATTTTGGACAGCCGTATTGAATTAAAATGATGATGACAGTAAGGTCTATGAAGCCTCAAAGCAGACTGGGAGGCCATAAAAATCCTTTGGAGGGCCATATCTGGCCTACAGGCTTCCAATGGACAGCCCTGCTCTACAGAATCTAGAGGCCACTCTGACCAGCCAAGCTGAACGACAACTATGCATGACTGCAGAGCTGGCAGCTAACAATCTGCATCTGAGGGGACAGGGCTGAGGTTCAGGCACAAATACAGTAGTTGTGGTGTCTAGGTATACCTTGCAGGCAGTAAAAATCTGGGGTTATTACATGCCCTATGCAGTAGGGAGAGTTTTTTGTTTTATAGAAGCAAACATCAGTGGATGGGTGCAAAAAGACATTATTGCCAGTCACAACGTCAGACACAACGCCATTGGGACAGGTGAAGAGAGGGTCAGGGAATTGAACACAGAGTGGTAGCTGGGCTGTACTATGGTGTAATATTATGTTAAAAGTGTGTTAAAAGAGCACCCCAAAGTTACTTTAGTGTGGATGAGCCACTATCCAGTGAAAGAACAGGAGAGAAGCCAACCTCACTGTACTATGTATTCCATGAACGTACCAGGGCATCAGTCAATAGGACAATTTCTATAAGTTGGACAATTGTGAAAGCACCTAAGGGGTTGCAATAACTTCCCAAATCAGGTGGAAAATTTGTAGTTTACCAGACTAAAATGGTGCATGTTTTCCTCACTTATGGCCTGGGTTATTAACATCTTCAGAGAACAATATCATTAGCATCATTTTATGCAAAATGTGTTGCACATTTATTATTTAATATGCAACTTATTTATGCTGTTAAGGCAACAGCCATGGTTACTTACATGTAAAAGTTAAAAGCGTGTTGAAAGGAAATTTTTTTTATACATGTTTGTATATATAATGTGAAGGGTAAATACAATGCTGGCAATGATAATGTTTTTCACCTCCCTCTTATTTACATTTAGATGCTAAGATACCCAGAGAAATTTTATTTTTCATACATTTTATTTCCACGCAGGTACTCTAATATTATTTCATATATCTTTTCCTCACAGATTCTGTTCATCTTCTAATATTACTTCACCTTTTCTCCACATCTTTTACTGTTAGCTCATATGTATATGTAAATTCACTTCAGTTGTCTCAGTTTGCCCTATAATAACTTCTGTAACCCCAACTGGCTTACTGCTGATATATTGACCCCCTGACTTCCCATGCTCCCTGGTCTTAGTGTTGTTCTCTGCAGCAGTGCGCTTTTACACATGCTAGCCTGGGTCCTGAAATCCAGTCTTCTTGCATTTTCAGATCCTTCTTGCCAAAGAGGAAGTGACATTTACACAACTTTCTTATTTAACCCTAGAAAAACTGTAGACCTACTCTGATGCCTCCTGTGATGCTCCTGTGCTCATGTTTAAAGGGTAAAAGGGTAAAAATACCATCCATTTTGAGTTGGGCTTATGTAGAAAAGGCGCATACACATTAAATGTACTTACAAAATATATTTTTATATATATTTTTACCTGATTTCACAGATTGAAAGGAATCCATGATGATCCTTATAAATCAGTCATCATCAGGCAACTCCTCCCTCACCTTGTGGAGTGAAGGATTCTGGAACTTGTAGTCCCTCTGCTTTTTATAAGGGGTGGTGCAGAGACTTCAGAAAGCAGGGGCACTTCAAGTCCCAGAGTCTTCACCTCACAATAGACAAACTGAATGACCTCATGTCAAAAGGAGGTATTTTTTTCCTTTTATGTATTCACTCTGTAATTCCATATACATGCATTCTGTTTTTACCATTTGTGTGTTCAACCAATATGTAGTTCCTAGTCAATGGGAATTGATAAATAAGCTTAAAAGATAGGTAAGAAAGAGGTGATGAGAGAAGGTGAGATGGCAAAATAATGCACTTGGTCCCTGTTTCTAAGTTTCCCTGTTTCTTCAGCAGGCCCAGATTTGTGGAAAGGATTTTAGGGGGTGGCATGCTACTCAACCACACCCACATTGGTTCAAAAACACTGGGGATGCGCAAAAGATACAATAATTTTGTAAATTTCCCAAGCCCAATCCACATTGCTCCTGTCCGGATTATGAAAATTTTCATGAATAAAGGGGGGCACGGGTGACGAACTGCAGTGAGCCAAGGGGCACCCGCCATGTAAATCCGGCCCTGTTCCTCAGTTTCTTTATTAAATACTAATCATTGCAGTTTTTCTGTTTTTTATTTAGTGCATGTTCTGGGTAAAAATGAGAGCTGCAGTTTTTAGAGGTGATGAAACATCAGTCAAATCAATGGAATCAAATAGCTGCTATCAGTAGAAGCTATAGCAGGTGTGCCCAAAAGGTGAATCGGGATCTACCAGTAGACCTTTAGCTGGTGATCAGTAGATCTCAAAACAATGCCAACAAACAACTTGCTAAATCACCCTCATATTCATGATTTTCATTCAGATATTTATTAGGTTAAGGTTGCATAAGAAATAGTGGTTAAATATAGCAATATAAATTGTCTCATAAATCAATATAATATTTAGGTTAAATTTCCATGGAACAGAATGCTAACAATGTTTTTATGGATGTAGATCATAATGGGACAACATCGCTAAAAGTAGACCTCTTGTTAGTAAGTATGGGCACTCCTGAGCTATAGCATGGCAAACATAATAACATACAAATGTATAACCTTTACGTAAAGCAGTAGAAATCATACCAGTATGATTTACAAGTAGTGTTACGAAAAGCATAGATTAAGGAGGTTATTTACTGAAATCTCGTTATTTTAATAAATAAAAGCTTGACCAAACTCCTAAACTAAATTTTTTTCTGACTTTTTTTTTTTCTCAATCACTAGATTTTTTCTTGCTGGAAAACCCTGAATTTTTCAGATTATTGGGCTAAACCCAGCGCAAACCACGATATCTTCACATTTGGATAGGTACATCTGCCATTGACTTATTCATGACCTCAACAGGATTGAGATGGCAGATTTTTGGATTCTGATTTTTTTGCAGCATCAAGATATAATAAAAAAAAGTCGTTGACCCAAAAAGCCCAACCAGAAAAATTTGAGTTTTAGTAAATAACCAGCTTACTGCAGCTCACAGCTTGTTTTTTTGTAACTTATCATTTTTATTTTTCCATAAAAGAGAACAAACAGTACAGAGAAAGATTGTGTGTTAATAGGCACCTGAAGAGATGCACTTCAAAAATACATTAACATAGGAAACTGCAAATTACATGGCTGATACACAAATGGCCACACAGACACATTTTTTATTTTTACAAGTGTAACTGTTTTACAATGCTAAGTCAGTGTCGGACTGGGACACCAGGGGCCCACCCAAAAACCTTAGACCGGGGGCCCACTCTCTCTTATTCTTCCTCTCCTCACCCCTCTATTCTCCTAGTCTCTTTTCTTTACATACTATGATCTATTATTCCATCTATTTGGCCTCTTTGTTCTCATAGAAATAGGGAATGGCCATGTAGGCTAATAGGCTAAATGTTAAGCAGCATGAGGGCCCACTGACACCTGGGCCCACCGGGACTTTTCCTGGTACCCCGCTGTGCCAGTCCGACACTGTGCTAAGTTGTGACAATATTTACATGATTTTAGGTTCTATATTTTAATTGTTTCACTTTGTTTTGCCTAACTTGTTTCAACACTTCAAAATCTATTTGACGTCCCATGCCTCTTTTATTAATGACTGCTTATATGCGCATGAATGAATGAGTATCTGGAAGGAGATGTTACTGTAATGTGGAAAGCTCTTTAGTGCAGGGATTGGTGGTGGTGTGATTATTTTACAGAGGCCAGACCTTATTAACGCTCTGCTGATCTCAACAAAAACAGGGCTTGTTTTGCTAACTCAGAGTAATGTGACACTTTCTATCTGCTAATGTCATCACTGCTTCTTTCATATACATGCAGGGAACAGTGAGAGGTTTCTACGCTACACTTTTTGTAGGAACAATATATATGCTAACAGTCACCCCTCCACAGATTCTGTATCTCTCATAACTCTGTTTACAACTCCTTTAATTTATCCCTTTTTTAGAATCTTAATTGCAATAAACACTTACTGTATTAGCTATCAGATCCGTTCTTAATGTTTTAGATAATCACCCTAAGTAGCTTGTTTTACATTAGTTGCTGTCTATTCACTTATCCCATATGTACACAGTCTTCAGTTTTCCCTAAATATATTTTGTTGCATTGGTATAGTATAGCCTCTATTACAGAAACTGGAGTTGCAGACCAGCTTTCTGGAAATCATTCACTGTGCAGCTCATTTTCTGCTTCACTTTACTGTTAGAGAATACTGTGGCATATCCACCATACACAGCCATTGAGTGATATAAAGATTAATATGTATGAGCAAAGTGCACCACTGCCACAATATATAGTGGACGTAGTTCACATTGTAATAAGCAATAATGAGTATGACAGTGACATTTGCAGTCTGGCCAAATCCTGGAAACAAAAGAAATGTTTATCAAAAATAATGTTCTTTTCTAATTCATATGTGGTTTTTGGGTATGATGTATGATCATGTATCTTGTGCATGGTTATAGGGACAGTTCTCAGGCTGTAGATTATATCAGTAGTCCTATACTTATGTCAAAGTCCCATACTTAACCTTGTTCTAGCTCAGAAGGTGACTGTTTTATAATGCTTTTTGCATTAAGGTGCATCTGCTACAATAACAGAATATGCTTCAGTGATTCCCAGGGACTATAATGCTGAATGGATAAAGAAAAAGTTAAAAGAAATATTATTGCAGGCACTTGGCATTTTCTAATAAGCTGCATTGCCTAAGTGGTTAATATGACTCAGCTTTGCCTAAGGGCCCAGCTGAACAGTGAATCTGATAAGGTGACATATTGCTTCGTATGCAGTCTACCTAATGTCACCTTTGGCTGCTAATAACCTGAAATAAAATGTTGTTTTAAGGTGTAAAACTGGTGTCATATCGATTTTCAACAGCAAGAAGAGTATTTTTTGTGAAGGGTTTTTGTTAGCTGTCCTTTATAAGGAAAGACAATTGCTTGTTTTTATACAGTTCAACTTTGGTATAGTTCACACAATAACACTATGTCAACAGTACTTTAGTATATACTATGATGCAAGCAGATCAAAGATGTTAGGAATGTGATGTTCACTCAGAGTGACGGATGAGCAAGGTCACCTGACATAGATTAAGAAGAGCTGATTGGCTGCTCTTAGGCATCTGACACAGGGAACAGATGGCCAGATGTGTATATTTGTATTTTTATACACAGAACCGCAGGCACTAGTAGCTGGCAATACAGACACAGGTATAACAAAGCTAATAATGCAGCTGACTGTTTAGGGTAAACGGGTATATAGCTCATTTCATAAACTTAAAATGACTCTACTATTTTTAAATACAAACATAAGGCTGTTAACAATTTCCTAAAAGCATGCCATTATAGCCTCTCCCCACTATGTTCAGCTTGGTTTAAGACCCCTCTAGCACTTTACCTGCTGCATGTACAATATTGTATTTTTCAAATGTATAATCTGGAAATGTATAATCAAAGAAGCTAGGTACAGATTAAAAAAATAGATATAATATACACAGTGGCATGTGTGTATAGGAATACATTCAGAGAAGATAGACTGAAGACAACAAGCATTTGTAAAATGTAAACACATGCTTGATCACATAACCACCACCATGGTGCAAGAGAGGGTTAAAAAAACGTGGCATTTATACAGCTTCAGAGAAAGTCAGTGATTTGTGCTCCCCATCAGCCTTTAGCAAAATATAACTACCCACATTATCTCAGGCCCAGAAGGGTCCTAAAGCTCCTTAACACAACAGCAACTAGCTTAGTGGGGCTTTTTTTCATACATGACCGGAGGAAATATTATCCTCACATGCCCAAGTTTAGTAATGGAGCATGCTGTTCCTGATGTGGTATAGAGTGCAAGCCCTTCTCTGCAGCACTGTCTGCAAGCCGGCTAGTGAGAAAGCTTTCCTTTGGAGCATGATGGGCATACCTTCCTATTGTACAGTGAGCAAGGCATTATCTCTTTAGCAAGGTGCACACAGTTCCATCAATTCTAATGTAGAGTACACAAATACTTATGTCTTGCATTATATAACCTTGTAAAAGCACATTGTTCTCTAGGCCCTGTCAGAGCAGCATCTTAGAAAGAGTTAAACAAACTAGCAATGTGAAACAGCATAATAAGAAATCGGCATATGTGCGGGGCAATAAGCAATTTTCAACATCACCAAGTAAATCTGTAACAGTATTAATAATTGCTGCAGTAAGTAGTGGTTAGGGGGTATGGGATGTATGAAAGTATGTGCTTTATATGTGCTAATATGGAAAATTAAAAAGGAATTGTTATGTCTGTCCCTTTTACAACATATTCTAAATACGGAGTATTGCAGTGTCCCTTAGGAACTTGTGATTTTCTTGTCCCTTACTTTGCAGATCGCTTCCCTTTCTATCCCTCCCACTATGAGGCAGCATGTCTAGTAAGAATGCCAATTCTAGCATTGCTTCCCACTACCCCCTCCATTCTGCACATGCTCAGCTCACATTGTCAGCAGAGGAACTGTATTCAGCAGAGCTGTTGGGAGAGAGAGGAAAAGGGGGAATGTTACAAAAAATAAGAAAAAAAACAACTATTGAACACATTATTGCAAAAATCAGGCTTGATGATCATCATATCCTTTTCCAGCATGTCCTGGACCAGACACAGTTTTGAGTGGGCAGGTAGTGATGTGCCTACTGGAATAGCATCTCTGCACTAATGAAAGGGTTCAGGCTTGTCTGGTAAGCAGAGAAATCAACAATCCCTTCCACCCATTGCCCTGCTAATACCTAATCCCTTCATCCCAGCCATAGTACTTCCCACTGGTTTGGATATGGGCTCTGGGAAGTTGGCTTCTGCTTGCTCGTTTTCTCTGCAGCACTTACTGGGAACATCCGCTGCCAGACTGCAGCTGTCAGGAGGTTATCCATGGACTGAAGAGACGCACTGTACCTTGATGCTGGGATGCACACAGGATGGCATGCAGGTTTATCATCCTCTGTTTATCTGTTTCTAGTTTTGCAGTGCCGATAAGTGCATGCATCTCAGTCTTGACTGTCATTTTCACCTCCTCATGTTTTATACATCTCTCTTTTTAATCCATTGCTTCATTAATGTTTGCTAGTGTTAAAAACTATTAAACATCTTCAGTTCTCCATTGCAGATGCTCTTATTTATTGGTAAAAGTGCTGAGTTTGAAAATGTATTTATGCATCCAAGCTTTGCTACTATCAGGTCTGTAGGCTGCATCATTTATTCTTTTTAGAACCAGTTTGCTTTTTTACAGAAAAAAAATTATGAACATACTTTTTTTGTAATCCTCGTATTCATTAGGTACCACATTTAACTATGAAAAGAGCATGCCAACAGTGCTCTCTGTGTCATTAATGGATTAAGGATATTGCAAATATTAGCAAAGTTACAGTAAGTTAAATTACCAGCAGTAATCCTTGCTCGTTTTTCTTTTTTTTCTTATACTTATATTTGACCTTGCTCTAAATTGTATTCAAATGGTAGCTATCATAGAACAGGGAGAAAGTAGAATGAAATTGAACACTTGGTATCTGAAGCTACGGTTCCTATTCTTTTTTTGGGGGCAGAGGGGATGTCCTACGTTCAGATGAGCTATATGTATGATGGCAATGCAGGGCATCTATCTTTCTTTCTGCATCTGGCGACAGTACCTGTGTTCCTGCAATAGCAAGTTCTATATTCAACATCATTTATAAAGGAGCTGTTTTCAACTGCCTGTTTAGACACTTTCAGTTCCATTTGTGACCCCCTTACAAACTGTTTACAATCACTGCAGCTTAGACTCTTCGTCCAATTCTGCAGAAATATTTATAAGCAGCATGGTCCAGTGACTAAGCTAATTGTTATTTAAAAATCAGAATGTTGACTTGCATGAAATTTAACTGGATATTAAAAATCAGAATGCTGATTTGCATGAAATTTAACTGGATACATTGGTACCATTTTTAGTGCATATAATAATGGGAGTTGAGACAGGGAGTGTGGCAAGAAGTAAGAGACTGAGGACATGTTGAGGATGCCATCTGTAGTTAGAGCCTTTAATCCTCTTTCATTTATCCTGCTTCCTTTTTCCCCAGTCCTTTATTATTAATAGCCTTTTTCTATCTCTTGTTTTCTGGACTTCATTTACTAACAGTTCTCTGCATAAAGAAAAATTGCTTACCCCCCTAGATAATTGTTATATTACATATACCATGGAAGCTTATTTCACCCTCACTTACCATTTTGGAAACTACAGCTCCCAGCAGTTTTATTAAGCCAGATAACCTGCACATTATTTAAGACTGATGCAAAACTACATGACACGTTTTCAAAATTCGCCACAAAATATTTTTTTTACCATATGAGATATATATTCCTCAAACAGCAATATTTTATGGTAGCATACTTTATATAGGACTTGTTTGGCAAGCAGAAGTTGAAATCATTTAAATAAAAACATTTCTACAATCCTCTTTAAAGCAGGAAACTTAAGAAATAAGCCTAATGTCTGACAGGCTAGCTTTCAACAGCCCTCCACAATGAATTTTTCATGATGTTTCCTTTTTAAAGGCAAATGTTGATATCTATAATACACACTTCTAGTTTGTTTTTTAAAGGTATAGGGATAGCCAAACCTTTCAAATTGTGTGGTCCCACAAATGCTGTCAGTCAGTCCCACTCAACAAGGTATCTTTTTAATCTGCCCTCATTTTGAGCAGTGTCTTCATTTTGAAAACCTGAAAGCATGCACTGAACAACACAAGAAAAGGTTTGGAAAGCATATCATGGAGTCTTCTTATTAAATGTAATTAATAAATAACCCAAAATAGCAGCAAATAGAAGACCCCATAGCAAAATCATTTTTTTTTTTTTACAACCACAGAAAGATAGATTAAAAATGCAGCTATTAGAAAATGTGTGTAGCTATTCATTAGTGATTTTCTAAAAGCATCCCTTCAACTAAAACCTAAATACCGTTTCAAAATCATGCATTTTAAAAATCACAAGGGTTTATACTTACAGTTCAGTTGTCTAACTTGTGTAGCCTCCAAATAATATCCTTTTAAAGGAAGATTCATTGTGCATAGTGTGCTGTAAGCTCTGTATTACTGGATGTGCGCAGTGTCGGAATGGCCCACCGGGATACCAGGAAAAGTCCCGGTGGGCCAAGGTGTCAGTGGGCCCTCATGCTGCTAGAAATTTGGCATATTTCATAGCTATTCCCAAATTCTATGAGAACAAAGAGGCTAAATAGATGGAATAATAGATTATAGTATGTAAAAGAAAGAGACTAGGAGAATAGAGGTTGAGTGAGAAGAAGAAGAATAATAGTACTGAGGGTGGACCCCTGGTCTATGATTAATTGGTGGGCCCCTGGTCAAAGGTTTTTGGGTGGGCCCCTGGTGTCCCAGTCCGACACTAAGGGGCAAATTCATCAAGGGTCGAATATCGAGGGTTAATTAACCCTCGATATTCGACTGGGGAATGAAAATCCTTCGACTTCGAATATTGAAGTTGAAGGATTTTACCCAAATACTTAGATCGAACGATCGAAGGAATAATCATTCTATCGAACGATTAAATCCTTTGAATCGAACGATTTGAAGGATTTTAATCCAATGATCGAAGGATTATCCTTCGACCAAAAAAAGTTAGGCAAGCCTATGGGGACCTTCCCCATAGGTTAACATTGAGTTCGGTAGCTTTTAGGTGGCGAACTAGGGGGTCGAAGTTTTTTCTTAAAGAGACAGTACTTCGACTATCGAATAGTCAAACGATTTTTAGTTTGAATCGTTCGATTCAAAGTTGAAGTCGAAGGTCGAAGTAGCCAAAAAAACACTTCGAAATTCAAAGTTTTTTTTCTTCTATTCCTTCACTCGAACTTAATGAATGGGCCCCTAAATGTGTGTTTCTGCTAACACTTCCCTACCTAATGTAGTACAGCTGGCCGTTTCCTGTGTAGATTTGAATACAGCAGTTCTGTGCATGCATTTTCTATAGAATCCTTAGGGTAAACACTGGATATTATGGAACCATGCTATCTGCAGGGTTAAAGTCTTACCACATGGCGGAAAGTGGAGTTAAGACAAATTTGAAGTAAAATGTGTTTTCACCAGAAGATATAACTCCAAATTCAAACTTTTTTTTTGCCAGTTTTAGGCCATCTTTTTGAACTTGCCAATAATAATTCTATTCATACAGCCAAAAAACAACTTCAACAACATTTTAACTCTACAGTGTACAAAAATGCCACATTCTCAAAATGGATTTTGTGAATCTGCAGCTCCACATCTGGAACTCCAATAATGTTTTTTTATCCAAATTCAGTATACTCCACTTTTGTAAATCCCCACCCAGGTAGAGCATTTTTTTAATTTAAGTGGAGTAAAATGTTTGTTTATGCAGAAAGTCATATAATTCACAGAAGCAGCAAATTTGACAATTTATTTTCTAATCTGCATTAAAATGGTTGTTTAATCAAGAAAATCCTTACACAACAAATTTACAATTGTCTCATTCGCAAACAATTTTTTTTTTAATATAAAAAGGCAATTTGAACTGAATTGGATGTTAACACCAGTGAAATGTTTGTTAAATAATGTCAAAATACATACATCAACTGTAGTATTACTACAGATTAGCCTGAAGTCATTTGGTACTCAAAATCAATCAAATTTGCACACAAAACAGTATTCATGCGATGGAGTATGGCTTTTGTAAATTGTGTGCTCCTCTTATAACAATTTAACTCCAATAATATCTCTTACATGTAACTGCTTTCAAATCTTTGCAACACTGGCTTAGGTATAATGGCTGGACCCAGTGTAGCTTTCTTTACTGCATGTTGCAATCTCATTCTTTTACAACTGGGCACAACCTGTTTTTAAGCCATGAGGCATGACTAATTACCAGTTAATTAGGATGCATGATACAGATTACACTGCTTTCTTGGTAGCCTAGTATTAAACATGTAAATTGATTGATAATTAGATAATTAGTTATAAGTAGTCATGCTATTTGTCATGTTTTAAAAAGAAGAGGTGACAACTCTAGCAAGATATAACCTAAGCTATATCAGAGCTTGCACAACAGTATACAGTTTAGCTACCTTGTCAGTAATGATGTCATATGACAAGCATGTCAGTCAACTTTCCCAGTAAAAAACATTGTGAAAAAATATAGGATGTACAGAATGTGTAGAAAGCTATGCAGGCACAAGTTTACAATTCTTTTTAGAATGTTCATCCTATTTAGGCATCTGTGCTGTTTATCTGCAACTTATTGATTATTTGTTCCAACTGCTGTGGAGATGCATATATTGCAGATAATATTATACATTATTATATTAAGCACATATTAAACATGTGTTTTGCAGTTTTGCAGTACTTGATTGCTGTACCATACCTTTATGAAGCTCCACTAAATAGGTCTAATTTTCAAAAGTTTAGCTAGACATGCTAATAAGTAAAGAAACCTGCTAAGGGAGCTGGTTTTGTACCTTTTCTAAGATATATAATGGCTGTGGCAGGCGCAGCACTACACAGTGCCTTGTGCGCTGTGGCATTAGAAGAATTATGAAATCTCTGTCCCTTTAGTCTAATCAGACTTTCTTTTACTCTGTAATTCCTCTAGCGCCGTTCTATGGAAGCAGTAGGTTTAAAGAACACACCAATACCTTTAAATAACTTCTTTAATAACTTCAACTTTCTTCATATAACACTGCTGCTTGTGCAGCGGATATTCCATGTACAAAAACGTGGTGAATAAAACCATAAAAGGCAGTTCAACAGTTCAGTCTTGTCAGATAACTTAAAGAGATACTGACACCTGAAATTAAACTTTTTTTACATCTATTATAATATTGGCTTTGCAAGCTACTTCTAACTTTGCCATAAAGTATTTGCATGATGCTTTTACATTAAATGTCTGATCCCCCATGTTCCTGTATGAGGGGGCTGCCACATTTGTGCAGCAGGAGTCCGTTAGCATTAGAAACTGTAACTAACAGGCTGAGATGGGACAGTCAGGTTGGCAAAGTCAGCGTGTCAAGAGAGTCAGGCTTAGGAACTTCAACTAACAAATATATACAAAAACAAACCTCTCAGCAACAAATGATCAACATGACCTATAGGTAACATTTAATGTACATTCATATGCTAAAATTCATTTTTTAGTGTCAGTATCACTTTAAGATGGTGGATGTATTTGACTCTAAGGTATAGCACTTTGGTATGGGACTGTGCATCAGCAGTAAGCAATTCACCTTTGTATTTGCATTTGGATTTGGTCTGTAATTGGTACTCTGATTGGTCTGTAATTGGTACTCTGATTGGTCTGTAATTGGCACCCGGATTGTCCTGAAATTGGCACTCGGATTGTTCTGAAATTGGTGGAACTATAAGTAAGCACATATATAGGTTCAATATACAGACCTACTCACACTATTAAACAATAGGGGAACATAAATAAGTGTATTAAATACCTATTTGGCCTTCTCTGCTTCCATAAAACTTATCTCTGACTGGAACTCTCTGTTTCTTCCCTTTGTCTGATGAGTAATGGCCTCAGAAAGATCTGGCATGGGGAACTCCCACACAGATCAATTGTGTAGCTGACTGGGATTGGTTGAGGCTCTTGTGCAGTATGAGGCTGGCTATGATTGGCTTACCTATATAATGAGTCTTAAAGGTACATTTCCTTTTTCTGCTTCTGCTAACACAATGCATATAAATGTTATAACATTAACATTCAGAAACATAAAATACAGCCATAACTCTGATTTTTGTTTAAACATGTGAACATAAGAACTGTACTGAGGTTATTGGCAGGTTTTGGTGCATACATATATATTATCATAATAGTAACCTAGGACAGGTCTTAGCTGGCCAGCTACAATGGCGGCTTTACCCTGGCTGAAACTCGTAGGTATCTGACTAATATATCCACAGACTGAAAAGATGGATACTGTACTAATTGCCATATAAATGTTATGGCCACTTTACTATTGTTAATTCGGGCACACAGAAGGGAGTAAACATGACCTGCACCTCTTCTTCACTTGCTCATCTGCTGACTCAGAATGCACATGATGATATGTTTAATAGGCAGATTAGACTGTCCTGAATGTCCAATAGATAAACCAAAATATTTCCACAGAAAAAAAAGTATTGGTCAGGATTGTTGCTTCAGCATATACACAAAAATGTCAGAACAGTACTTGTACAACTGGGCACAATATCTGACTTATAGCAGTAGAATAGAAAGGCTAGGATCTTATTTATCCATAGATGCTAATGAAAAAATCCATCTTGATAGAAGTATGCACTGCCCTCTACCCCCATGCCTGTTGGCCTACATAAAAAGCTAGGCCATGCAAAAAGCAGATCTGGTTCATTATAACTGTTTTATTTAATTTTCTTAAAATATAATGCCCAAGGTGATTACAGTATGAATGTGATTATTTATATAGGGATTCAGCATTTCTTTTAAAAAAGACTAGCCCTCAGCAGAGCAGTTTTAGGTAGTTTTAACTAGAAGCGTTTTTCTACTGTTGGCCGAATACTTTTTTGATTCCCATTAGTATGCCATACTTGCTGTATCTGAAATAAACTGTAGTATCTGAAACAGTAAGAAAAAATAATTTTGAAACACACCCAAAAGGACTTGTAACAACATAATTGTTGCAACTCACCTCTCATGGAAGAAGGAATGATTTCAACAAAAATTTGTAATCTAAGCCATTATGAATGCTATTGTGATTATAAAAAATGCTTGTGATTTGCAGTGGTGTTTGAATTTGGAAACACACCTAAAGTGTGATCTGTTTTCCATAAAAATACTAACACTAGAACCCAATATAAAAGAAATTGTAAAAAACATAATGCTTATTCATTTATTTATTGTGAAAAATGATCCAAAGTTACATATTTGTTTGTCGCAATAGTATTTGTCCCTTTGTCTATAGTATCTGGTGTGCCAACCTACAATTGTCTAAATTTCAAATGTTTTATTTACATTACCCTACTCCAAAATGTTTTTATCTAGTTTCCCCTTAAAAAGAACTGTAAATCTTTTTTAAAACATTTTATTTTCTTACAGTTGTTTATATATTTAATTTCTTATTTGTGACTTGCTCAACCTAACATTTTTTAGATGCAACCAACACAATGATGCTGTGAGCCACTGACACATTTCACCTCCTCTAAGAGGCTGATTCCAACATGAGTCAGCAGTATATATTACACTGCTGGTAACTAGTATGGCTGATTTGCTTGAGGTAGTAAAACATGTCAGTTTGAGATGAACCGTTAGTAAAAAAATCATCACTTTTGTGTTTTTTTTATTAAAGTGATGGTTCCCATTTATTCCTTATAGTTTAACACAACATCGAATCTACAGCACCTGCACACAAAAAAAGCATACAATATATGGCATTGCTATACATTTTATGTTTCCTGTTGGTTCTGTTATCTATACTAAATCACCCCATGTTCCATTGCCATTAGACTATTGTTTTGTCGCCCATGAGTCTTTAGTCTCTATTATCTGATCATAGATAGTTCCTCAGGCCTTCAGAGCACTTGAAATATTTTATTGTAAGGGCAAGTAACTGCTAGACAGATTTTAGGTACAGGGCTGCCTTGTATATATGAAACGGTAATAAGCAAGGTTTTGGGAGTAGATTGCTAGAAGAACAAAGAGATCAGTTTGGTGATACATGCAAGGATATAGGGTGGGGCAGGTTGTGAAATTCTTTAAAACTCTGGGTCAGTAGTTTCAATTTTATCTGAAATAATAGATTAGCAGAGTGGCATAGTATAGTCCATTTGGTTAAGGGTATGAGCCTGCATGCTGCATTTATTATTGGACTAGGCTGGGCTTAGTCTCTGGATAGCTAGGCCAATCAATAGAGAGTTGCACTGGTCAATTAACATTTTGGTGCCAACTTGTGAGATGAATGGTAGTATTTTAGAAACAGTCCATAGCTGAAAATGACGATGTAACAATTGATTATATATACAAAATGCAGGAATGAGCAGAACCAGCAAAACCTAAATGCACCAAGCGTGTGAAGTGGGTGTGAGAGTGGATTCATTATTGTAGCATATTTTCACATGTTATGAGTGTGAGGGTGAAAATTACCAAATCGCTGGGGGTTGCCCTAACGGGCGCAAGCGTCACTTCGCTAGCGAAGGAGAGAAACGCTAGTGTTGATTCACACTCTATCGCCAGGTGAATTTTCGCTCTGGCAAACAGACGTAACTCCGCAAATTCACTAAGATACGGATTTTACTGAAGGTTACCTCATTCACCAGACTTGCCTTCGCCAGCTCAGACCAGGCGAAGTGCAATGGAGTGCATAGGACTTCCTTTTTTCTGAGTGACAGCCTGCAAATATCTGAAGATCCATAAAATTGTTTTTGGGTAACCAGGTTTCCCCCTACATTTTCTAACATATGGAACAAACTATACAGTAGGCTCATGTGTAGGGCATTATAACAACTCTATTTTATTTATTAAGGTTCCCTGGACTTGTGTAATGTAATGCATTTGCTGCATCATATATGTCCATATAACTTAATCATTTCCCGCTGTATGCAAATTAGGCAATGCTGGTGCATATTCAGTTTGATTGCCGAAGTAACCCTAGCGAAAATTTGCCAGCGCTCTGCTTTCTGGGCGCAACTTTAGGGCAAAGTGTTGCGATGGCTGCGAAGCCGTCGATGGCGAATTTTAGCCACTTAGGGAATTTGCCCCTTATAAGGATAATAGTTTGTGCTCTTAAGAGAGAGGGGGCTTAGCAGGTACAAGTTTATCCATCTCTTAGCCTATGTTTTCTCTCTAAACACAGCATACTACCCATGCAAGAACTTAAGTCTTGCTGAAAACATTTAGGGCAATAGAATGAAGCTTTGAGGAGGACTGCTTTGGAATCTGTGGCTTAATGCCCAAGATTGCTATGCAACAATCGGATAAAGAGAAAATTCTGCATGCAGGAAAGGCCACTTAAATGGAACTAGTTCATTTACAGCATATTCCACTACATGTGTTATAATTGTATCATTTAAAATTGGGCTAGTTAAGGGCATTGGATCATCTAATGAGGTAGGATAGTTCTATACAAATACTGGCTCACTAAAAAAATTGTGATTTGAGTCTGTAAAAAACTGTATGTTTCTCAAATGGCAGAATTTCTCATAGTCCGCCACTGTATCATGTGCCAACCATTCTGTAATGACAGCTGATGTCCTTTGTAATAACAAATACCAGTTGATTCAGGGTAGTGTTCAAATAAGAAGTAATCAGCAGTTGTGTGTGTATTTCCTTTATCTCTATGTTCTGTGGCTGGTTTGAAAAGCTTAGTTCAAGGACAACTAGCTCTCAGCGTTATTTTTTTTCAGGCTGAGAGAAGCGGATCCTCTCTGTATCCCATCTCAATTCATATGAATAAGATCTGCTTGATTACAGTCACATGCAGCAGAGTGGAGGTCAGTCTGAGAATGCCGCTTTCACATATTTCAACTGACCTCTGCTCCGCTGAATGTGACTGCACACAAGCAGATCTTATTCAAATGAATGGAGATGGGGCACAGAGACCATCTGCTTCTCTCAGCCTAAAAAAATACTCAGGTTGAGAGCAGTTGAGTCAATTCTCCATCTGCCCTTGGCTTTAGACTACAATACAGGTTGTTTTGATTTGTCTACCTGCAAAGATGTTGTTTATGGATTTCTAGTAATCTACAGTATTACTTTCTGGCGTATTTTGAGAGAACTGAGGGTACCTTTATTATCAAAGGGTTATCTATCAAAGGTCGAATTTTAGAGTTTTTTTTTATACCTTAAATGAACTCACAACTCAAATGTTTTTTTATTTAAGAAAAAAGCCCAATGGAAAAAACTCGAATCAGCAAGTTCGAGTTGTGAAACCCAAAAACTGAAACTTAGAGTTTTCAGCGGAAAAAAAACTCCAATTGCTTGAATTGATCGAGTTTTCAGGCAAAATTGATTTTTGACTAAAAAAAATCTCGAAAATGCCAAATTTTGTGGAAAATACAACTCAATCATTAATAAATCTGCCCCTAAGTGTAAATTCTGAGTGATCATAATTATGGTGGAGAAAAGAATAGTGATTTTTTAAAGTTATGTGGGTGTTGAGTGAATGACCTCAGAGTGTGATTCCAAAAAAGGTTTTGGAGCCAACTGTCTATAGATTATGGTAAGGGGCATCATACTGTCCACAAACTTGCTTTTTGTTTCAATTACATGCCTGGTCTGTAGTGGCTTCTACTATTATGGTATCTTACTAGAGGACTTGATTAATAGTGGAAGGTAGGCCCAGAAAAAAAAGCTTCCTCCCAATGTTCCCTCTAATTCCTTCTCAGTTTTGTGCGCAAAAAAAAATGTATTTTGTGTGCACATTTTGAACTTGTATGTGCACTTTTAAAAACTGTCTGCACAGGTCAGAGTAAATGTAAAATTTTGTGTGTGCATAACAATTTGTTGTGTGCGTTGGCCTCACAATTTGAGTGTGCGAGCATGAGAGCAGGTCAGAACAGCTAATATAGGTTGTACACCAGGGCAAGTATAGTAAACAAAGCTGTGCTGCCTTGCAGAACAATGCAAGCAGGTTAGGAGATGTAGGTCATGTAAACAGATACTGCATATGACATGAAGCGAGTTATAATTACGCTTGCAAGCACTGACCTACAATGGTACTGAAATCTATAAAAGTGCTGAGGATGTGCAGGGGCCTAGAAAAGAGTTAGTACATGCAAATGGAATGCAAACAGAAACAAAGCTAGTACCCTATATGCACCTATATGTTGTGCAAGACAATAAAGAAAAGCTAGTGTGCACAGTAATAATAAGTAGTGATGGGCGACTTTGGGGAGTTTCGTTTTGCCGAAAAATTTGTGAATTTCCAGCGAAATTCGCAAAATGGTGAGAAATTAGCGAAACGGCACCGGTGAATTTTCGCAGCAGTTTCGCAAATTTATTCGCCGGCGGTGAATCGTGGGAATTTTCAATGTTTTTTCTACAATTTCAGTGATGGTGATACAGGAGGCAAAACCATAACATTGAAAAATGTGCCCAAAACATCATTGTGCCACTGTCATGAGGTGAGCCTAACGTATCTTATGTAAGACTGAGCATTTACCCTAGCAACCAGGCAGTGGTTTATATGAGAGAAGCAAGGAGTGAACCTGAATTCAATTAAAAGTAATAAAACGTAACAATTTATTTGTAGCCTTGCAGAGCAAGAGTACTTTTACTATTATGGTCAGTGACTCCTTATTTTAAAAATGTGCAGGCTTTAAAGTTATCTGAAAATGTAGTTACTTTACAAAGCAGTGTCTGCCGGGCTGTTCATTCTATGCACTCTTGGCTGAAACAATATGCAACAATGTTGCAGCCATATAATAAAAACCCATTAAATGACTAAGCGGAGATCTGATACCTGTTACATTTTTACAGTTTTAAGAGTCAGACCTAGAAATGTATAAAGAAACACTGTTTTCCATAGCAATAACTTTTACAGATACTGTACATAGAAAACCAATGAACATATGTAATGTATATGTACATATTTTTTGTGTTTTCTTTCATTATGCAAATCTCTTAAAGTCTATAAAACTGGGTTCAGTTTGGAGATTTTCATGTTTTTAGATTTAGGGCTGGGCACTGCCTGCCCCCCCAAAAAATATTGACCATCCAATATTTTTATATTTCTTCCCTTCCCATTTACATCAAGCTTCAGTTTTACCAACCAGACTGGTAATCCAACCAGCTAGGTGGAAAATGCATGCCCCATTGCATGCTCCTTGTTGTGAGGTTGCTTGTTGAGTGGTCAGTTTTGAGACAATGATGTACAGTATGATACTTAGCAATATATTAATTAGTAATTGTAAAATTCAATGTGTTTGTATAATCTTATACCTGAGAAATGCTACAGAGTAATTTCTTATTTGCTGATCATCTGTTGCTTAAAGGAAAATTATACCCTCAAAATGAATACATAAACAACAGATATGAATACATAAACAACATTATTAGGGGTAACCGCTCCAGGTAACTTTAAGAGCTGAATTGCCAGTTATCAAACCAGAAATTTGTCTCTTGCAGAGAGTGGAATAGCGTTATAGTGTTTTGTATCTTTCTGGACACCCCCCCCCCAGGAAAGATGAGTCGCGGGGTCAAGGTGGGCCTCAGCAGGGTAATAATCACCCCTGTACATCATATTAAGTGGCCTATTAAACCTTACCAAACTTTTATATATATTTAAATAAATATTGCCCTTTTATAGCTCTTACCTTGAACCACCAGCTTGTTATGGTCTGTGTGCTGCCTTAGAGATCACCTGACTAGAAGTAACAGGAAGAAGTGTGAAAGCAAATAACAGAATTTTGCCGGTTAAATGGCTCATGTAACCTAACATGTTTGGATTGTTTGTGTGCAATGTGAATCGTAGGATCCCAGGGGCCCTTATTTCTTAAAATGGCAATTTTCTATTTAGAATTACCCAATGGCACATACTATTAAAAAAGTATATTATATTGAAAATAGTTAATTTATATGGAGCAGGGTTTTACACATGAGTGGTTGTATGGAATATGTTTCTATAGAAATCTACATTGTTCGGAGGTATAAATTTTCTCCAAATTTTTTCAAATGTGAAAATGCATCCTTACCAAGCATTCCTTCTCACATTGCACAACGTTCGCATATACTTCTTGCAATTTTTCCTCAACTCTTGACAATTCCTAAGTAAGTTGTTCACCATTAGTCACTCATAATAAATTTGTACTATCATGGGCTATAACCTCCTGCAAATGCTTTCATGTTGGCAATAATGTAAATTGCTGGTGGAAGTTGCAAAGTGGTCAGAAGCCTCCTCGCAAGACAACTTTGGGCTACCTTGAAATAACATTTTCACTCGGATGAATTACATTATTGCCAGTGAGTGAGCATTTTCAGGAGATTAGTTGCCCGGTGTAGAGCAGATTTATCATGGGCAACTAATCTCCTAGTGTACCATAGCCCTAATATTGGTAGCAAGAATTAGTTTCCATGATCAGACTATTAGAATACTGATCAGGCGGTAATTTGATCCAGGAAGTGGTTTTAATGCATTTTCTAGAATAAGAAAGTATACGCATGTTATATTTTTATTTAGAGTATATATCTGCTACTATCACTGTACAGTCAAACAGTGTATTAACAGAACAGATAGAAAAATACAATAGAACAAATATACGTATATATATATATATATTTATAGGGTTAAAAGACATAATATGAGAGTGGGCCTTGACTCTTAGAACTTGCAATCTAATTGGGTAACTTACTCAAGGCTCAAATAGGCATGCATTGCAATTAACAGTGGTTGAGGAATGCTTCATAAGTGCCAAGACTCAAATGATACTATGGGGCAGATTTATCAAGGGTCGAATTTCGAAGTGCAAAAAACTTCGAAATTCCACCATTGAATAGGCTAGTTCGACATTCAAAGTCGAATTCGTAGGATATTTTAAGATCGTACAATCGTACTACAATCATACTACGATCGTACGATTTTACTTCTAAAAACTTAGCCAAATGTTGGCTATAGGTTCTAGGAGGTCCCCATAGGCTAACATAGCAATCCAGCGGGTTTAAGGTGTTGAAGTCGAAGTTTGTTAAAGAGACAGTACTTCGATTATCGAATGGTCGAATAGTCGAAGCATTTTCACTTCGAATCGAAGTCGAATTTGGCCTATTCGATTGTCGAAGTACCCAAAAATTACTTCAAGATTCGAAGTTTTTGAATTCGAATCCACTTTAACCCTTAGTAAATGTGCCCCTATATCTCAGGTAGGGTCAGATTTCTTGTGGTTATAATCAGCTTTGTGCTATGGGGTGCCTGTACCACTGCAGTATTTTTCTTTCTTTTTCAAAAATGTTTATTGAATTCTACTAAAGCAAATAATAATGCAAAAACTCAGCATTATAGGGAAAAAAATATTTTTACTGGGCAAATGTGCACCTGGGCAGTAACCCATAACAATCAATCAGTAATTTTTTTCAGCCAGTTGCAGGTTGAACAGACAGTGAAATCAAATATCTGATTGATTGCCAAGGGGTTGTTTAATGCAAACAGGCTGCATTGCTTGGGACACTGACTTACAAAGTAAGAACAGATAATCGGTTAATGTGTCCTTGCTTCAGGAGGCAGGGCCACCATCACAAACCCTATTTGACACTGGGAACCAATTCATAGTAGACATTCAGTGACCCTGTAACATACAAAAACATACTAAATATTGCTTTTTAGGTGTATGTTTTTTTTTTCCCCTGTACATTTTGTTTTTGGCTGCCATGGAAGGAAGTAGTATTTACGTTCAGGGCCACCATAAGAAAATGCAGGGCCCCGTACAACAACATTATCTTGGCCCCGTTGGCTCAACCCACCCCAGGTCAGCCCCAGGCTCCACCCCAGACCCCTCCTACCCTACAGTACACACTTTTGCCAAAAGGATTATAAAGCCTGCCACTGCATCAAGATAGACTCTTTAAGGAGGTACCTACTCTAATCTAAATTGCACATCGTTTTAGAATTTGCCTGCATTTCTTATGTACAAATAAAGAGTAATTTGGGTTAATCAATTGGTAAAAATTAAAAAAAAAAATCCACTAGTGGCCAGGGCCTACCTCTACAAATAAAAAAAATCATTGGTGGCCAGGCCCCCCTATTAGTTAAAAATCATTGTTGGTCACCCCCCCCCCAACAAGTTTAAAAAAATCATGGTTGATCAGGGCCCCCCCTACAATTGGTGGCCAGTGTTCCCCCATACTTTACTTACTTGATTAATAGCCCCCCCGTGCTGTCAGGGAAATGCATACTTCAGAAGGGAGGGCTAGAGCTTAGGTGCCTGCATATTCTTTCTGTACTGCCGATTGGCCACTGAAATCTAAAGATGACCATAGAAGCACAGATAATATCGTACAAAACAAATTTTTGTATGATATTCCATGCGTGTATGGTGGAGACAAGCTGACTGATATCGGTAGAAGACTTGAATATTGGTCACCCCATTGACTGGGCTGGTTAGAAAATTCTGATTGGGTGCCCTTAAAGGCCATTGTTAGTGCTGAATTGTCAGGTACAGGTAGAATTCTTTTGTTTCCATCTGTATATCTCACAATTCAGCTCTACACGTGTGTATTGAAAAGAATGATCTTTCTTGGAAAGATCTTTTCCACGAAAGTTTATAATTGTAACGTCTATGGCCACCTTAAAGCGATTTTGACACATTCCTATAAAAATAGGAATGTGTCGGTATCAGTAAATAGAAGCATGAAATATAATAAGCTAAAAGCTCCCCAAAGCCGCCCCAGCCCAGCAAACCTTAGAAACGGCGACACGATTAAATCATCTTGCTGAGTTGTTTGAGTTACGCTGGGCTGGGGGCGGCGTGATCCCTCCATAGGCTGGAGTACTGTTTTCATTTATAATTAGCCTATTGAGGGATCGCTCTGCCCTCAGCCCAGCGTGACTGATACAAGATGACAATGGTGTTGGAGGGTTGCCGTTTCTAAGGTTCGCTGGGCTGGGTCGGCTTTGGGGAGCTTTTAGCTGCTTATAGTTTGCGTACAGATTCTTTTAACGGATACCGAAACGTTCATATTTTTATAGGAACATGTCAGTATCACTTTAAGTCCTGGTACAGCTGCACAGGGGTTGGATGGGTGAAGTTAGAACTTCCTCTCCAGCCTATCCAATCCCCATGCAGCTTTTTCTGAACCTAGACTTCAGTGACCAATCGGCAGTAGAAGAAGAAAAGCTGCTAGTGTAAAGATGAAGCCTGTGTGTGAACTGCTGCCCTCCCTTCTGTAGTCTGCAGCTCTCTGACAGCAGGGGGCCCTGCTGAACAAGTAAGTACAGCATGGCCGGGCCCACCTAAACCACAAAAGCCCACGGAGCTCGGGACAACTGTCCCCCCTATACCCCCTGATTGTGGCCCTGTTTATGTTTCATACAGCCTTTACTGATAAAAGAAGGGTTTTTTGTTTTTCATTTTGTTTTTTCTCTGATATAGAGTCACATTCTCTCTCCCTTTGTTTTCAATGCCATTCAGTCTCTACAATTCTAGTCCAAACTAATGCCTGCTGATGCTTGTGAGTGCAATATTTGTCCTGGCCACTTTTCCTGGACCCAGCTGTTAACTGTTTATGAATGAAGTATTTACTGGTAACAGCCAAAGGGCAGAGTAGCACAGTTGAGTTAAAATCAGTGGGCAACAGAAAAAGAAACTCTGCTGCTATAGAGATGGAAACCACAGTGCCATGTCTTGAGATATAAAGAATGTATTATTTTTAACAATGCTTTATATGCGCATAAGGTTGCAATAAATTGTCAGGAAAGGAATAGGTTAAATCTGACTCTGCAATCTGTTGCTCCAGCTGCATCACCAACATACATAAAAACCCTTGCCTCTTCAAAAGTTGTGTACCTGTGTAAGTGCTTTGCCCCACCTGTACATCACCCTAAAACACCCTGTTTACCCACTTTGTTTTAACTTATTGAAAGCCACTATATTATTTGCTCTGATGAGGAGAATTACAAAACTTCCTTAGAAAATGTACATTTGCCCTCTGGTGGCCACAAAGTCATGAAAAATAATAGTACAATTGCAGCAAATCAACATTTTCCTCTCTGCATTTCAAGTCAAAATCTGCAGATCAGATTTTCTCCACTGTATATAAACCACTGAAGAAAATGACCCATGTAACATTAGCCAATACCAGAAAAAAGAAAGCTATTTATTATATAAGCACACTTCTAAAATTTTGAAAGCAGTTTTTATACATGTCCATTTAGTCTGGCTATATGAATCTCGTGTTTTTGTGAGTATGATATAAGTTCAGCTTTTATTCTGTGAGTGCTACAGTAACAATATGTGCATAAGTCCTGTGTCTTAATGCATACATTTTCTGTCTCTCTACCACGGTTGCCACTTTTAGCTTATGCCAAAACCATAACAAATGTGTGCAAATTAGAGTGGTGCTTAATCAATCCAAGTAGATGGGTAAAGAAACCAATCAGCGCAGGTGTACTGCTGCAAGGTGCTTTTATTGAATACACGACTTGTTTCGAGCTTAAAAGCTCTTTATCAAGTGTGAAAAAATGCTCTGTGGTACACCATTAAATACAAATACAAAACTCCACCCCACACATCACTTTGGACAAACCAGCTACTGCTGGGAGGATTTTACAGCCTAGCCAGTCAACAAAACTCCAGTCCATGTTTTTGTTTACACATCAAAGTCCATATCAAAGTATAATTGAATCCATCCACATTATACACCAAGGTGAACTGTGCACGGGCATTTTCCCTTTAAAATCAAGTAACAAGAATTAAAAACAATTAAAAACAGAGACCTCAAAAACCAATATAAATTTTCTTGACGTAAAAATAGGGATAGAGAATGGTGTATTGACTACAGATCTGTATAGGAAACCTACGGATATAAATAACTTATTAAAAGCCACTAGCTTTCATTACCCAAGATGTATTACTAGTATTCCGAAAGGTCAATTTCAAAGGGCTAGAAGGATTTCATCAAGTGAGGAAAGTTATTGGGAGGCAGCAGGGACCCTAGTGGACAGATTTAAAGCAAAAGGATATAAAGAAAAATCCCTGTTAGATACAGCCAATGAAGTGAGTAAAGTATCTAGGGAGGTTTTACTTAAACAGAGCCCACAAGGAAAAGGGAAAAGTATCCAGCCAAGGATCCCCTTCGTCAGTAAATATGCCAAACAAAGTAGGGCAATAGAACGTATCATTAACAGGTTTTGGCCAATACTTCTTAATGACAAAAATTTGGGTAAAAAATGTTCGGAACCACCATTGTTTAGTTACAAAAGAGGGTCTACTATAAAAGATATATTATGCCCCGCAGAACCAAAGGAGGTAAAAAGGATGGATAGGATCTTTAAGAGCTCTCCAAATATAGGGACTTTCCCTTGTCTAAATTGCATTTGCTGCCATTCGATTATTAAAGGGGGAGTAGTACAACATCCAACTAAAGGCTTTAATATCAAGATACAACACTTCGCGACGTGTAACACAGAAAGTGTAGTGTACAGGCTGAAATGCCCATGTGGAAAAGTCTACGTTGGGCAGACATACAGAGCAATTAAAGAAAGAATAAAAGAACATAGAGGGAATACTAAAAACTTTAAGGCAAATACATACACAGATACCCCAGTGTCTCGACACTTTGACCAAAATAGACATAGCATGTCACAATTGAAATGGTTGGTGTTAGAAGTGATTCAGAGACCACGGAGGGGGGGGGAGACATCAAGAAATTACTTTTACAAAGGGAAGCACTATGGATAAAGAAACTGTGTGCGCTGGATCCGTTAGGTCTGAAAACATGGACTGGAGTTTTGTTGACTGGCTAGGCCATATAAATAAAATATATATATATATATATAAATAAAAATATACCTACAATCATACAGTACCACAACAACACACAGCTTCCTGGGGCTCCAATACAAAGTTTTCAGGAAATGAGCACCTTGTGCCTCATTGCCGTATAGAAGTGCATCAGAGCCAAATATTACCATAATGTGGAATGTAAGCAAAATGCAATGAGCCCAAAAGAATTCCAAAAGTGCACTGATCAACAAACTCACTTTTGGGGATTACAATGCAGAATTCCTTTGTCTGTTTTTCAGACCTTTAAAACCTGGACAGTCCTTACAGAATGGGATATAACTCTTTACAGGGGTTGTTCACCTTTGAATGAACTTTTTAATATGTTGTAGACATTAATATTTTATGACAATATGCAATCGGTCTTTATTTTTTTCATTTATTTAGCTTTTTGTTCAGCAGCTCTCTAGTGGCGTTGGCTTGGATAAGAGATGGGATAGGAGAGGACCTGCATAGAATGATAAGAAATGAAAAAGTAACAATAGCAATAAAACTGTAGCCTCACAGAGCAATTATTTTTGGCTGCTGGGGTCAGTGATCCCTATTTGAAAGAGGAAGGCAAACAATTTGAAAACTATAAACAATAAATAATGAAAACAATGGCAATGTTGCTAGAAAAAGGCCTTTCTATAACGTACTAATATTTAACTTCAAGGTGAACCGCCTTTTTAAACCCATATTGTCTGGTTCAAAACTGTACAGGTGAAAACCCAGTTTTGTTCACAGCAGAAACCCAGTTTAATTCAGAGGTGTGTATATAGCTTGCTCTTCAGTACAGACCTGAAAATGACCTCATGGTTTGAATATTCATTATGATGCTAACTTATAATTGTAAGGCAGTGCAAATTCCTTTTTCAAATTTCACCAAAATTTTGATTTTTTGAACAAATGTCATGCTTCAAAATAAATTACTTGTACTAATACATGTTGAAGAGAGTCATTTTCTCTTGTGCAGTTACAGTATCTATATACAGGTGCATGTCATTGCATGTTCCAGTAAAATGTGTTTATTGTTCTTGGTACATGCACAATAGTAGCCCTCTGTCATGTTAGGGGAATGAATGGAAAATGCAGAAAAAGGCATTAGGAAAGAATGATGAGTGTAAAAGAGAGGAGCGAGAAAAACCTATTTATTTTGAATGCAGCCTGGGATATACAGAGCTGCTGTGAGTTAGGGAGGAGGTGTGCTCTGAGTGGCTGATCCCTCCCAGTGCTATCGCTCATACTGAACTGCAGAAGGATAGCGGATAAACAGCAGAGAAAAAAAGGCTTCTTAACCCCACCAGACCTTCAAATGCTCTCCTCTTTCCCCATATGTTAGAGGGGCACTGAGATGGATCTGGAGGTGAGTAACCCTCCTGCCTGCTCACTGCCTTCCCTCCCCCTGCTGCTTTCTCTGCATGAATGAATGGACCAAGCGATGCTGCTGGCTCATCCTCTCATGGCTGCCAGGTTAGTGCTTCAGCTTCTGGGTCATTCTGTGGCTCACTATGGATGTGTCTGCCTGTGACCTTGTGAGTATGTATATGCATGTGTCTGTCTCTATCTCCTGTTGTGTTAATTAACATCTGCTGCTGCAGTAGTTGATGAGGACATTTTCCAGCACGTTGTAGAATCCATGCTGTGTGCTGCTGGTACTGCAATGGATCATATTTGGATGGAGAGTTAAAGCAACCCCTTTTTTTGTTGTGGTATGAATGGGGCTCAAACAAAAGGTTGTGGCTTTTCCCCACCAAATACTGTAGATGCTTAAATTACCAATGTGTCATGCTGCTGTATCTGCAGTATTTGTGACCGAACATATATGTGTTAAAGCATGAACACTTTACATAATGCATAGTCTGCATACAGATTAGTGTAATGTTATACACTTGTTTTTATTTGTGAGTGGAGAATATCCAAGAACTTGACATTGTTCCCAGATACCTGCTATATATCAATTATAACTGTGTGTTTACAAAATATACACAGGGTGTGTCTTTTTGTGTCTCTCTTTTGCGTTTTGAACGAGAGGACACTACAGCATCTGATTGGCCCTATATATCATTTATATCATTATATTCACAGGCACTGTTACATATAGGCTTTTTTTTAATTCAAGTGAGCTCCCTAGAGTATAGCATTGAGAACAGGTGATACAGCAAGATCTTTACTTTCTTCTCATTCTCTTCACCCCTGCTATTATCATTTCTCATGAGACAGAGACATTAAGCCACCCCAAAACTTTCATGGCTATAAGACAAACAGCTATAATTGGAAGACTGAGAATGGACTGCTGTTTATGAAGACAAGGACATGTTACCTTTTTGATATGATATATTACCAAAATACAGTGAAAAACAACATTAAACTGTCTGAAAATGTTAGGAGGTCACATGGAATATATGAATGGATAGGCATTTATCTATATGGTTAGCATCTGCAATAAACAAATTGGTTCCTATATGATTGATGTGTCACAACACATACTTTCCTGGCAGTGCATTTTGAAGATTAAAGCACATGCTGTGATTCATGATAAGACAGCTATATGATGATTTTATTGAAGAATGGACCTATTTAGCCTGGCGGTTTGTTTAATAGAAGGAATATGCATCTGTACAGATGCATATGAATAACCTGTACTACAGAATAGAATAACATTACTTGAAAAGAGGACCCAGCTGAGCATATGGTAGCTGAAAAGTTGTTTCTAGTGGACTATAAACTATAAGGGAATATTTCAAATGTCAGAATTACAGCACAAAATCATTTAGTCCTACATGATGATATTAATGTTATCAAGCAAATTTATGCCTGGAGTTGCATTTGATGCAGAATGGGAGTTACATAAGGCTTCTAGAAACAGATAACATGTTATCAGGTAGAGCACCATACTGAAGTAGAAGCATGTTGTTTAGATGTTCAATACATTTTCACCGCTAATTGTTTGCAGCAATTGGAAACATTACTTTTTTCACATAGTGAGCATATTTACCTGATATATCAAACGTTCAGTGCTAAACATTATGATGCCTTGTCAGTTTGTGTACTACTTTGATGTAAACCATAAAATCATGGAAATCACCTCGCTTGCCTTCAGATGGTTTAATAAAGGAATGTAAAAAATGTAGCTGACAATATTATCTGGAGCAAACTATGGATTTTTATGATGACCAAGTCCTCCTAATGGATAACCTACAACAAGGCCAAAAGAATATTAGCCAAAATTTTTTGGAAAACTTTCATGTCTCTCCTTAAGTGTTTTTCCCTTTCTCCATACTTCTTGTTTCTCCAAACAAGTAGATTGCTACAAACTATATTGCTGATGCAGCTGGACCAAGATTCTGTACTGTTATTCTATGGGGAAGATGCAGGCATGACTACTTTTAGTGTGTGCCAATAAGAGGATTAATACAGCAAATCCCAGCTGACAAAAAACTTCTTTCCTGATTTCCAGTCTCTAACTGGCAATAAAAACCCATAGCCACTTGCTCAGAATGCAGCGGTCATTACTCTCCAGTGGTCATATGGGAAATAAGCTATATATAGCATGCTGCATTCGTGACTCAGACAACATGTAAGAATGAGGTGTTTCTAGCATTCATTTTCTTTTAAAAGATTATTGCTACCTATATTTTTTTGTTATCCAAATTTGAAATGCATAAGAGACAATTTCACATCTCAACCAAACACGGGGTGCGTGATTACAGTAAATGATAGTGGATTCTGTAACTACTAGTGATGGGCGAATTTATTCGCCAGGCGCGAATTCGCGGCGAATTTGCGCGATTTGCCGCCAGCGAATAAATTCGTGAAACTCCCGCGAAAATTCGCGGAAAAACGGGCGCCGGCGTCAAAAACGAGACGCCGGCGCCGTTTCGCAAATTTTTCGCAAATTCGCCCATCACTAGTAACTACTGCAGACAGCTTCACAATGATTTTGTATTAGCAGAATGAGTGTAAGAATAAAAACACCCAGTGAAGAAGGAAAATTTGATATATATATAGTACAAGTATGAAGCTCTGAATTATGGGAAGGCCATCTCCTGTAGACTCCATTTAAATCAAATATTTCCCATTTATAAAAAGTATTTTATTTTTCTCTGTAATAATAAAACAGTACCTTCTACTTAACCCCAACTATGATACACCTGTATATAGTTACAGGGGGAGAAGGATAGTAAATGTAACAGTGTGGAATGAGCTTGGAATAAAATTCACTGATCCCTAATGGCTAATTCTAGCTAATACGCTATTGGTTTGCTACTCACAACTGTTCTTGTGTAATTTAACACCTTTGTTCATAAATAACCCCTTATAAAATACACTTTCACACACTGCATCATGTTGGAGCATACACAGCCCACTCTTTTTTGATACGCTCCTTTCTGCACTGCCAAGGCCTTTTCATTCTGGATAGTACAGTGTAAGCCTCATTTAATATGCCTATAGAAATACATTACTGTTTTAATAACTTTGAATATTTATTTAATCTGGTCTTCTATATTTTTGCTGTCTTCCTTTAGTTAAAAAATTGTTACAAAATTTGTAACACAGTTACAAAAATTGTAGCTGTAGCTTTCTTCTTATTTGGTCTAATAAAACTTAAATGTATATTAATGTATGTATTGTAAGGAATTTAAGTGCTCATTCAACATTAGTTTTTATCCTTATACTTGCTTTTACTTATTCTACAGTAGAGAGATCAACTATGGCAGTCAAAGGTGTACTTTAAATAATGAATGTGTAGCCTCATTTTCAGAAAAAAAGGCAGGGTTTATATAAAATTATTTGCTATAAGAAAATGTCATCTTGTTACACTGCAGATTTACTGAAAACTGGATAGGGCACAAATAACATAGACAGAGAGTGCAAAGAAAGGCCTGTATCTGTTACTGGGTATCTGACTGTCATTATGCTGATTGTGAGGAGGTAACATTTCTAGGATATAATTAACTAAGGCATGAATAAAACACATTTATTTCCATGATATTTTCTCCTAAGATATGTTTACCTTGTGTCTCCAGTCTCGGACTGAGATCCCAGGGGCCAACCAGAAAACCTTAGACCATGGGCCCAGTTTCCAAACTATTATTTCACCTTTCTTCACTCAACCTCTCAACCTCTCTAGTCTTTTATCTCTACAATACTATATTCTATTCTTTGATTTTTTTAAGCCCCTTAAAGAAATAGGGAATGGCCATGAATTAGACCAAATGTTAAGAGCAAGAGGGCCCACTGGGAGTTTTCCTGGTATCCCAGTGGGCCAGTCCAACACTGCTCTTAAAAGTTTATGGGGTATATTTATTAAAGAGTAAATTTAGAGATCGCCACAGTCCTCTAGAGTGAATTTCTGCCAATTTTCTGATTTGTAAAGGTGCATTTATCAAAGGGTGAATTTTCACTTTCACCTATTCATAAATACTCTTTTAAAAATACCATAGAAATGAATGGAGAGTGGTGGAATTTCACTCTAGCAGACTATAGTAATCCCTAACTTCACTCTTTGATAGATATACCCCTATGTCTTTATCTCCTTCCCCTCACCCGCTCTCTGCTGTGTGCATGTGTTCTAATTTTTGCTTTAGTTATTGTTGTTTTCAGTTGTTAAACATTTGAACAAAGATATTGACCTTAATATAGAAAGTATTATTGGAATATCTCTTTTTCCCCCTAGCACGGCAAGTAACTCAAATCGAAGTTCTCCTGCTTGCTCCCCCATCCTGCGAAAGCGCTCCCGCTCCCCAACACCCCAGCAAAGTGAGGGCGAAATCATGGTGGAGAAAAGCTCAGATCATTCTTCGGACAAATCTCCTCCCACACCAGAACCTGGTGTGCAGCGGAGTGGATCATCTCAATCTGGACGTAGTGGGGGCAAAAATTCAAAGGTATGTGTATCTGTTTTATATTGTTATCATACCACCCAAACCCTTTGTAGTCAAAATAGACTACGTAAATATGTTTAGTAACATACAGAATAAAAAATGTATGTGATCTAGGTTTATATATATATATATATATATATATATATATATATATATATATATATATATACATACACATGTACATTTTGCATAACTAGCAACTCTAAAATAAACACTGTAGGCATAACCTTTAATGCATAACCTTCCATGTTTTTTTTCGTATCACCCTATACCTTGCTGGCTTTATTCTTCCATCACATTATTGACTACCGATGCACTTTGCATTAGAGGTTAGGTATAATGTTTCTATAGAAAGGTGTAGATATACAGTAGTGAGGATATTTTTAAAATATCATACAGTATATGCCCTATAATACCTTTTTAAATTGAGCATATGAGATCCCTATCAGCTACTGTATATCCTTTATTACAGTATCTGCAATTAATCTGCTTTTTTTAAACCAGCTTTGCTATTTATCAGTTCAGTTGTTAGAGCATATCTGCTTGGAATTTTTTATTAAACTGGGCATTACGATTTGAGCCAAAAATTATTTTGTTATAAAACGAATAACATTAATGTATTGAAATTGTCTCTTATCGTGTCTGTATCACTTTCAGATGACCTTATTATTCACCTTCCTCTGTATCCATATGTGGCATTCATTTGTTATGAGATGAACATTCCATGTCTTATGTTTGAATAGTTCAGTGTCAGGATGCATTTGGAATGTAATGTCAACTATGAAATCCATATTTTAAATAGGAGCCCATTATTTTGCTGAGAGAACTGTATCAGCTATTGTGTCACAATTATGTGCATGTTGCTTTATAAAGCTCAGTCCTAAATTTGTATTATGGGCTAAAGCCACCTGAGCATATATGTCCAATGCAACTTTTATGTTGACATACTAGGGATAACAAAAAAAAATTATCAACATTTTTAAAATGTATCCTTTGAAGTTCTTTGGGACCAGAAGTGACAAATGCTAAAATGAAACTGCTTTATATTCTTTTTAGAGCCAGAACTACCAGGAACCAGAAATATTTCTTAATTAAAACAATAAACAAAAAGATGTTCAGCTCAAGCCCTATTCATTAAACTAAAGTAAAAAAGGGATGTATCCCTTGAAAATTAGACTTTGCCTTGCCAAGGCCTCTGACTAGGGTATACTTTCTTGATCAAAGCTAACTACTGTATCTATGGGGATGTTTTCATTAAAAATAGCTAAATGGTACACAAACCATCCATGGATCTTTCTTGGTAGTCCAGAGAATGTATTTTTGAATTGTATTATTTTACCCATGCTTGTATTTACCGGAAATGAGAGAAAGGATAAATCATGTTTTTCACCTGGCCAGACTCTCAAATATGTTCTTAAATATACATTTTACTGAATAGCAATTGTTTTCTATATATATATGTTGTTTAAATAATAATCATACTTTAAGGTTTACAAATAGAATTACAACACTTTTGGTAAATGATATGCAATTTTCAGATCTTAACTTCTTCCTATGGTTATTTAAACCAATACAAATAAACAGGTACTTTGATATGATATTTGGAGATGTGTCTTGTGTACTCAAGTACTGTGCTATGCTGGTTTATTTACAGAAGTAACATAAACCCATTACTTTTCTATGTCTGCACAAAATATATCAGTTTTAAGCTACTATAACAGTATCTATTACCATATTATCCTATGGTAATCATTGCCGGGGTGCTTTACTAAACAAAGGACTAAAGAATGGGTCTTTCAGTATAATATAAGAATGTTTCTATACAGAAAAGGCCAATGTAATTAAATAGAATCATGAAGGTTCTATTGTAAAGTGAACTAATATGATTTTTTTTTCTTTTTTTGTATACATTGATTCATAAGAAATGCTAAATTTCTCAACAAGTAAAAATCTGGGGCCTATGATCTGATATGCAAGTTTCCGAAAATCAGACAATTTTAATCCCTCTGCTGTGTTTGAATGTAAGCCTCCTGTTATGCTTCTGTAAGCTGAAATTTTGTATCATGGTAAAGACAGATTGTGTTTGTACTAAAATAGATTTCAGTGTTCTACACTTTCTCAATATCCATTTGACAGTATATACACCATTAAAGTGGCATATGAGTTTTCACACACACGACAAAAAAAAGTGAAAAAAAACCAGAAACCAATATTTTATGTTATTATGCAGTCAGGTTCATTTTCAACAAATCTTATTGGCAGGCAGGATATTCAGAGTTTATTTTCAGATCCATCAACAGTATAAGTTTTAAGGATGACTTGTTGATGCTTTAGCCTCTTAGTGATTTTGACAGTTCTAACACAGCTAAAGACAGAACCACCTGTGCTTTTATGAAAATACACAGTATTTATTAGGAATATAATGTGTGCTTATAAGATTATTGTGTAAAAAAACATGTTGTAAATATTTTCAAAGAAGTGATAGGTTACGGCTAGTGATGGTCTTGTCTAGAGGTGAAAAACTTCTCCATAAAGGTGGTGGAGAAGAGCTTTAATTTGTATACTGTATTCGAACAACCATTATAATGTTGTTGTTTTTATGCCATGCATGTGAACTTTAACTATTCATAAACAACATCTCCCATTATCTTCAGGGAGCTGCACTTGTGCTATGTCTGGGGAGCCATACGTCATAGTATGATGTGACTATATAATTTAAAGGGTTAAGTCGTACAAGCAATAGAGTGATAGTATTAGTCAGGTTACTTTGGATTTAGCATAGTTAAGTAGGTATTTACTGAATGGTCTATGCTATAATGAAGGGATAATTGCCAGGCTCCATATGGAAGCTTATTTGCTATATTAAATGTATTTGCTCAATTTTCCTTTTAGTTTATGATAATTCTTGTGAAAAGCTTTGAGCCATTGTGCTGAATTAGAAAAAAAATCTTGGATTCCTTTGACTCAGGACTGTCTACATCAGTATTTACTAATATCAGTAACAGACATTGGTAATTTACAGACACTTGCAAAATTACTTTTTGCAACCTAATTTTTTTGGAACTAGGAATGTGACTGATTCACACACCATTTTTAGGATATTCTCTCATCACAAGACATAAATGCCTCTCTGAATTACATATATATGAAAATGATTGGAATAAAAAGGTCTTTTGCAACTTTAACCTCATAGTTTCAGTTTTAAGTGCCACCAATGCACTTATGGCAACAGCTGCCTATGCAATCTTTTAAGTGCTCTAATCAACTGATGATAGATTCTTTAGCTACTCACATGGTGCCTGAAATTTTTGACAGTGTGAACAACTTATACAAATATATATTTGCATGCACAAAATGTTGAAATTATTCAAAGGTACGGTTTCCTCTTTAATTGTCAACCTCTGAATCATGTTTTGGTTGTTCAGAATGTGTATCATAAATATATCATAAAAATAAATGTATCATAAATAACATGCCCTGGTAAAGAGTTCAGGGAATGAGAATGAAAATGATTCACTATGACAATGAGCTCATATATTTTCAAAAAAAAAAAAAAACACTAATGGAGCATCTACAATAAAATTTCATTTTTCCATTTTCCTTTGTTTTAATTTTTTTTAATGGAAACCCTCAGTGCAAGGTTGCCAACATTTGTGGTTCCTGTCAGTAGTTTGGAAAGAAGCACAAATCATTTAAGGCTTCTTGTAGTGATATCAAGAACAACATCTAGATTGTCCAGATGGCACATAATTTAGAAAGACTGTGCTGAGCAATTGTTGGAAAGTGTTATTACTATTAGCCAGGGTGGCTGATTAAAAACAAAGCTTAGACAAAGCCGAGTCTGCTATGAGTGGCAAATGAAATATTTTTACTATCAACTGGTAGAAGTCAAAAAGAACACTACATTTTCGTAACCTAGACATATAGGTTTAACGTTCCCTTTGTGTAAAATGATTGGTGATTTTTCAGCCTCTTATGCTCTTTTACTTTTCCTTGGGCAAACTTTTGTTTTACATTGTAGTAAGACAAAACAGAGGCACCAAAAGGATGTTTTGTTTTACATTGGAAAACGGAATATTGTTTTTTTGGGGACAACATCAGGTTTGTAAGCGTGCCTGAATTACTGTGAAATTTCAATTTTGGGCTTGATTCAATCCAATGCGATGTGGTACATTTTGTATGATAAGTGCGCCTTTTCGGATGTCCGCTATGCGCTAAACACGTATTGCATTAATCTATATATCTTTCCGTTACCTATGTTTTCACTACCTAACGGCTTATTGGAAGCGGCGGGAACGCTTTCTTTTCGCAATTCAATTTAACTCAAAACCACTTACCTAGTGAAGTCTTTTGCGTTATCTTCCTGTTTCCCTTACACAACCTTGACCTGGCGGAACTTTCTCCTACAGCTGAAGCCTTTTAGCCCTCTTTCCATCTACTGTTCTGACACATGCTCCTTATCGCACACATTTTTAAAGGAAGTTACAGCTACGCCAATGCATATTTCATTCATATTTTCAATTTTTCTATTGGTTTTTAAAGATATATTTATTAAAAATATATGACCTATGTGTCTTATTTTTATTTATTCCATTTTCATTCATGTCTTTATGTTTTTAAATAAGTGTGTGTGTGTAACACTTGACTAGTACTGCATCACTTTATTTCATTGGGATGAATGTTTTTGCAACCTTCCCTGGAAGCACAAGCGACTCATATTCTGCGTCATTCATCAGTCAACAGGCATTTTGAATCTGGTCAATGAAGTGGTGGTTGGCTTGTAGGTAAGTATTGGTTTAACTTTCCATATAATACTAAATATGTTTGCATAATTTAGTAATGTCAAAGATCTTAGAACTGTTATTACATACATAAAGTTGTTTAAAGAATTATTACAAGTCATTATTAGTCAAAATCCATCCTTAGTGTTCATTCCCTTTGTCTATATGATCTTTTTAATAATCATACCAGCCCTGTTTGCAAAGGAATGAAAGATGAATCTTTCAAAAGATGTTCATTATGAACAAATTTGTTGACATGCTGTTTTAAATTAAAGCTTTTTCTCTTCACTTCAGTTGCCCCCCCCCACAAAAACTAAAATGCAGTTGTAGACAGAATTGAAAATGCCAAAAGAGCAATGTAAAATGTTACATTTTTATAAAGGTTCATCTATGTAGAATGATAAAACCCACTATATTGATTTAAGCATTTTCTGCAGTATTCACCTAGTAAAGTGTGCAATATAATTTTAGCAGCCTACATTTTATATAATATTGCAGTGGACAATCATCTATTGAGGGATCTACAATTACCTGAAGCTATTTAAGGTGATTAGCAACATGAAGATCCTCCTGTTCATCCCACAGATCAGGCCAACGTGGGAACCAGGTCCGGCAGCAAATCATTCATGGATACTTCTCTTGTAAGTTCATTTAGAATGCTATCACACATGAGATTCTGATTCCTTAGTTTACAAATGTCATGTGTCTGCTACCTCATCTATGAACATGCTAATTTTCATTTGATATAATTGATATCACACTGCATACTTTCTTTTTTCAAGTAGAATCATGGTAATGTTGTTGTTTGGCCCCGTAATTTGCATATTACATTCCTCTAAACATTTATTACTGTCCCCACCACACAAAATAACTTTTTATGTGAGTGTACTCTTTGCTGTTTACTGAAACATTATCAACCATTTTACGTCTAGACCACCCTCTACAATTCAGATTATACTCTCTTATTCTTACTGAGATATCTCAGTAACATACCCAATAGTGTAGGTGTTACAACCAAAGCTATGTTTGATTACATAATTAATATTCGACGTGTGTGTGTGAATGACATTTTCCCTTAATCTACACTTCTATAGAATTGAAGGTAAACCTTGACATGTAAGGAAACCTTGTTTTTAACATTTATTATAGGTTTGGAGTACATGAGTGAGACGGCAGTCTTTGCCCTTCTGTATTAGTTGAAACGGTTGTCTAAAAAATGTTGCATATCATACATATCAGAACAATAAGAAATTCTTAGCAAAAAAAAAAATGTTTTAATACTGTGTGTTCAATAATTATTTTTTACCCTTTTTGGGGAATATTTGAAGTGGGACATACTATAGCACTTTCTTGTCTCAGCCGGTTGCGTATCACAGGCAATCTTGTTGATGCAGTCTGTTTTTCCTTGGCCATAGTGTCACATAAAAAATCACAAGTGGTTGGTGTGTTGTCGGCACTAGATATGGGAGTAATGTCAGGGCTTTTGTAGTGTTTTCTACAAGCTTACACATGTCAACGAAAGACTGATTTCAAACGTGTTGTTATGTGTTCAAATTTTATTTGCTCCATTGTTTTCAGTGTTGAGCTCAAATCATAATTCTGATTTTCCATTCTTGATAGCTCCAAATTAGCAGTAATTAAAAAATGTCTCTATTTCTCGTAAGATGAAAATTCACAATATCATTATGTAATTTTATTTGTGTTTCCACATAGGAATTGTTGAAAGATTGGAATGCCTTATCGGACACATGGTATGGGTCCAGCTCACCTTCAGAATGGTCATATTCTGATGGTTCCTGATTCTTCTCTGGCTCATCTGAAAATACAGCATCATCATGTGATTGTGCTTCTGCTTCGTCACATTACAGGATGACTTGTATTGTCAACATTTTTTTAGTATAGATTGTTGGATTATCAACAATTTAATAATCCATTCATTCAATAAAGATGTTGGATTATTTTGTTCTAATGCAGTGTTTGCTGTTTCAGTATTTCAAGTGTTTGTTAAATTTGGACAGGACATTGATGTCCTCTCTTACACTTTTAAGATGCTTGACAATTGGCATTTATTTTTCTGTTGAAATAGCATCCGTTGTTAAAATCTTAGGAAGATAAGGTAACATTTTGATGCTATTTCTCATGCATATGCAGGGTTTTTTTGTTTTAGTGTAACGTTACCTTGAAAAAAATCTTTCTCTCTCTCTCCCCCCTCCCTCCTTTAACATAGAAATTAGACACTATTTAGGTATATAAAAGGGAAAGATTACATAGTTTGATTAGATTGAGAGATTATATAGTCACAGAGATTACAGAGAGAGAAAAACACCTAGACACACAGACTATCACACAACTTCAATGGTTGCTTAACCTTTATGTTACATTTTGTAATGTTAGACCATGTTTTTCTTTTGTTAAGAATCTTAAAATATTACTCATGGAAATGTTCATATAATTTCTCTCACTCTTCTTAATATTTAGAGTTTTTAAATGGGGGTGACTGCAACATCACATTTGTGTGTAAGGGTGATATTTCAATGTTATTATGTCACACTTAGCTTTCTATGTAGGAGATCCCCGAACTCTTTACTTACCCCTCGGTGAAGATTAAGGGCATTGGAGTTCACAGGCGCCATCTTCTTCTCTTCTATAATCTTCGGGTCTTCTTCCGGTGCTTCAGCAATTTCCGTTGCTTTTGGCGCATGCTACGCTCTTCTCGAAGATTACCGAAGAGAAGAAGATGGCGCCCGTGACCTCTGATGCCCTGAATCTGCACTGAGGGGTAAGCAGGGAGGGGTTCTATGTAGGGTAGGGGTAGATTTTTTTTTAATTAAGGTACAGTACAGTGATAATGCTTAGTGATAATGCTTAGCTTAAAGGGATTGTTCACCTTTGAGTTAACTTTTAGTATGATATAAAGAGTAATATTCTGGCAATTGGATTTCATTTTATATTATTTGTGGGTTTTGAGTTATTTAGCGTTTTATTTTACAACTCTCCATTTTGCAATTTCCAAATTACCCTAGCAACCTTGCACTGATTTGATTAAGGGACTGGCATATAAAAAGGAGAGAGCATGAATAGAAAGAGGAGCAATAAAAAGTAGCAATAACAATGCTTTACAGAGCATTTGTTTTTAGATGGAGTCAGTGACCCCCATTTGAAAGCTAGAAAGAATCAGAAGAAGGCAGATAATGCAAAACCTATATCAAATTAATAATGAAGACCAAATGAAAAGTTGCTTAGAATAAACCATTTTCTAACTTACTAAAAGTTAACTTAAAGGTGAACCACCCCTAATTTTTTGTAAATATCCCATCGTTTTTTGTTGCATCATAGCTACTGCTGTTTTTCCTTACAACAGCTTATTTATAGGGTTTATAATGGCAGACTAGAATAGTATTAGACACCACAAAAATGCGTGATGGTAGGATCAATTACCAATTGTGTGAAGAATACATTATGTTGAAAAAATAAGTGTATGCTTGTTTAGATGATGGATGAACATTTGCAGAAAATGAAAGATAGACGGTCTGTTTAGAAGGCTGGCGAAGGTTCTTTTCAGCTGGTGTGTGGTACACTATAAGATGATATGGAGGATATTGTTTAGAGTGCAAGTTGAAACATTGAAAAGTCCTTAAATAAAAATGTGAGGCTGATGTTGTTTTTGGACACAGTTAAGTTAAAATTGTGTTCACTTTTCTGTGCTCTGCAGTAGACAACACATGCCAGAGGGGATTGGAGCAGGTGGTTTATTAAAGCTAAATGCTAATAAAGGCCAAGCAAATAAAAAAAAATGGCATCTGTGCCCATATTTATTCTACACAATGATTATTGTGCTTTGTTAAAAAAAGTGCTTTACAACAAAGCATGGGAATTGTATTTTTAAACTAAATTAACTCAATAAACACCATTAATAAAGCTCTGTAAATGGGCTGAATGGGATTCCAAGGCTAGAGCAAGGGGCTAGTACCAAGACCTGCAGGTGGAGAGGATCTGCACAATTTGTTATTATGCTCTATTGCAGGCATACTGGAGAAGGGGATTGGGGTCTAGAGCTGCTCCTCTGTGCTTAATTATGGTGATATGTAAAGCATATGTTTAGTTTCCCATGCTGGAGCTTGAAGCTTGACATGGTAAACAGTATCTGGAGTGCATCTGTGTTATGTGTTTGCTGCCATGTCTTTTTTTGCATCTTTATGCGCTCGCTGTATGGCAACACATAAGTCAATTAAGGTCATGTTTTCCAGTGGTACTAATGGGATTAAATTAAATGTTGAACAACATAAAAATTAGACATTTTGTTTTACAATGGGTGGATTTAAACACTTCAAACTGTTTTTTTTTCTTCAGAACAAAAAGCCTACTATATACTGTAGGTAGAATTAACTTGAGTAGAATTATGTAAATATTCAAGATATGTCATTATCACCTAAGCTATGTAAGTGAGTGAAAAGCATTCCTGGAATCAGCTTTATATGTCATAGACACTATTCACCGGACACCAGTTAAAATGTTAACGCTGAATTATAGCCAAATACCACTTAACAGTTCTTGTATTTTATGTGTGAAGAAGCTAGTGTCAGTTGTCAAACTTGACGTTATAGCCAGTGTAACTGAATACTTGTGACATTGTCATTTCAGAAGAAGCTAACCACGTGTGGCTTCAAGGTCACACAGAATGAATGTAGCATTAATAACTTTGTATGTAACACAAAAAGATCTATTATGGACTTTTCATCATCTAATCTAGTATCAGTTGTACAGCCTGGCCTATTTGTTCTAATTAATTATATATTATATGCACATGAAAGAAATAAAGATCAGTTTTGAGAAACTTTGTTCTAATGGCTAGCTGAATTAAACCAGTGGCTTTTACCTCTACAGTATACTCGCTTCACTCATTTTAAGTGAGAAGAAATATTTCCGATGAAGTTCCCAGACCAGAAACTCAAAATAAGTGACACTTTTCTGGACTGCAATCTGGACTGCAATAATGTATGCTGAATACATATATTTATTTAGAACAAGATATGGCAGACCACTAAACTCTAACCGATATTTTCCAAGCTAATCTTGACAGTTTACCACATACCTGAAAATGGTGTTTTTCTTTTTACTTGCCTCCATAGTCCAAAAATGGCTGGTGAATAGGAAATTCTAGTCATAGTTTACAAAACCACACATCCAAATAGTAAATACCCCACAGTTTCCCCTTGGCCTTCGTCTCTTTATTTTTAATTTGGCTAGAGATTGGCATCAAAAGAGTAGTTCACATCTCAGAAGTCAAGAATTCCAGTTCTTACTGCAGATGGCAGGTGTCTTTGTAATGAAACAATCCCTTGTCCTACTATCGAGTAGCACACTTTTTCAAATTATTTCTCAAGTAACTAGAGTATATTCACAACCCCACTAGATAACTCCTTGACAACTAGGGATGTAGCGAACCGCCGATAATGTGTTCGCGAACGCCGTTCGCGAACACCGGCAAAAAATGCGAACAGTTCGCGAACAGTTCGCGAACTTCGAACATCCGAAAATCGTTCGATTCGAACGATCGAAGGATTTTAATCGTTCGATTTTAGCGACCGAATGGTCGAATGGTCGAACGATTTTGACGCGAACGCCTATTGGCGAACGTCGCGTGACGTTCGCGAACTTGCGGCGGACGCGAACAGCCGATGTTCGCGCGAACAAGTTCGCCGCAGAACAGTCCGCGACATCCCTATTGACAACATCAAACAAATCTAAAATTTGTGTAGGAAGGATTGGCAACAAAATAAAATTACTTTCATTAGATTGGGCCAGACACTATACAGGTCTGCTTTAATTGACATACAGAGCATAGCATTGGCATAGTATGTGTACTGTTTATGCACTTTTTTTTAAAAAAAACATGTTGCTGGCCTTCAGAATCAAAGTGAGGATATATTTTTCAGAAAACCAAATTTCTCAGTTTCAACATTTGATATGTTATCTTTGTACAGTTTTCAATTACATTTATATATAGGGTTTAAATGATTTGCAAATCATTGCATTTATTTTTTTATATACATTTTACACAGTCACAACTTTTTTGAACATGCGATTCATTTCAATGTTATTAAAATAAACGTGATTCTAAAAAACACAATAGCAATGAACTGAATAAAAGGAAAACTGTATTTTCAAAACAAAAAAAGATGTGTACAATAGCATAAGTAGCATGCATTGCACCCAGGCCTGCACCTTCCTGGAGCCAACCAGAGCCGCGATAGATCAATATCTCAGGCAGGATGTAAGTCTGTGTGTCTTGTGGCTGGGGTACAAGTCCGAAAGGAGGGAGTGGTGGGGGGAGGCGTTGCAGGATATACTGTTTGGCAACCCCTCACAGTCTGCATAATAATTTACTCCACTTTCAACAAAAAAGATATGTCTTTCATTTTCCCATTATCTGAGTACTGGGGTGTTTTCTGAACAAAGATATTTAGTGAAGCAGTATTCAGTTGTAAAAATTAAATCAAACATGAAAAACTGGCTGTGAAAAAATGTGGGTACCCTTGTAATTTTGCTAATTTTAATGCATGTCATTTCTTAATAATTGGTTGGATTAGCTCGTTAAACCTTGAACTTCATGGGCAGGTGTGTCCAATCATGAGAAATGGTATTTAAGGTGGCCAATTGCAAGTTGTGCTTCTGTTTGACTCTCCTCTGAAGAGTGACAGCATGGGATCCTCAAAGCAACTCTCAAAAGATCTGAAAACAAAGATTGTTCAGTATCATGGCTTAGGGGAAGGCTACAAAAAGCTATCTCAGAGGTTTAAACTGTCAGTTTTAACTGTAAGGAATGTAATCAGGAAATCGAAGGCAACAGACACAGTTGCTGTAAAACCCAAGTCTGCAGGCCAAGAAAAATACAGGAGCAGCATATGCTGCATATTGTGAGAATGGTTACAGACAACCCAAAGATCACCTCCAAAGACCTGCAAGAACATCTTTCTGCAGATGGTGTATCTGTACATCATTCTAACAATTCAGCGCAATTTGCACAAAGAACATCTGTATGGCAGGGTGATGAGAAAGAAGCCTTTTCTGCACTCACGACACAAACAGATTCACTTGTTGTATGCAAAAGCTCATTTAGACAAGCCACAGTCATTTTGGAACAAAGTGCTTGGGACTGATGAGACAAAAATTGAGTTATTTGGTCATAACAAAAAGTGCTTTGCATGGCGGAAGAAGAACACGGCATTCCAAGAAAAACACCTGCTACCTAATGTCAAATTTGTTGGAGGTTCCAACATGCTGTGAGACTGTGTGGCTAGTTCAGGGACTGGGGCCCTTGTTAAAGTCTAGGGTCCAAAGAATTCAACCCAATATCAACAAATTCTTCAGGATAGTGTTCAAGCATCAGTCACAAAGTTGAAGTTACACAGGGGTTGGATATAACATCAAGACAATTATACTAAACACACTTCAAAATCTACAAAGGTATTTATGCAGAGGGAGAAGTACAATATTCTGGAATGGCCATCCCAGTCCCCCATCTTAAATATCATGGAAAATCTATGGTATGATTTGAAGCAGGCTGTCCATGCTTGGTAGCCATCAAATTTGACTGAAATGGAGAGATTTTGTATGGCCAAATGGTCAATTATACTGCCATCCAGAATCCAGACTTATCAAAGGCTATAGGAGCCGTCTAGAGGCTGTTACATTTGCAAAAGGAGGCTCAACTTAGTATTTATATAATATCTCTGTTGGGGTGCCCAAATTTATGCACCTGTCTAATTTTGTTTTTGTTATGTTCTGATAATCCAATAAACTTTATGTCACTGCTGAAATACTACTTTTTCCATAAGGCATGTTATATATTAAAAGGAAGTTGCTACTTTGAAAGCTCAGCCAATGATAAACAAAACTCCAAAGAATTAAGAGGGGTTCCCAAACTTTTCATATGACTGAAGAAGTTATGGAACTAAAGATATGTCATGATTTTGTCACATGCAGGTTCAAAAAGTCATGAAACCCTCGTCCCTTTGTTCCTGTTGTCTCTAGAAATCAACTCATGTAGATATACCTGCATAGACTGTTAACAGGTAATAGTGCCACCTCTTTTGTTGTAACGTTTGTTGTTATCCAAAGAAGAGCTGGATAACTAGTCCATCAACCATAACTCACAGTAAGCCAGGGAGGGGACCTTACTATATGTCATGTATTTATATTGTATGATAGGCAAGTCACACAGCAAACTTCTCAATAAAGCTTTCAGGATGGAACTTGCTCAAAATATAAGCTTTACTATTACTATTAGAGGCTAAGAATAGAAAACAATTATTCTACTCTACTTTGACCAATTCTACTGGAAAATGTATTGTGTTGTGGCCCTTTAAATACGTTTTTTTTAAATGCAGCTTACTATTAATAGCATACCACTAAACAATTTTAATAGTATCTCTATACACAGTAATGTTTAAGAGCACTTCACTGCCAGTTGTGCCTTCAGTGTAATCTAGTGAAAGTTCCATTATGCATCTAACTAAAGGCATGAGGGGATCTTGTGCTTAAAGAGATACTGACACCAGAAAATGAATTTTTTTTATATCCATCATAACATGGATGCTATTTATAGTTTTGCCATAAAATTATTTGCCTGATGCTTTAACATTACATTTCTTTACATTACATTTGTTCCTTTATGAGGGGGCTGCCATATTTGTGCAGCAGGAGTCCGTTAGCATTAGAAACTCTAACTGACAAACTGAAATGGTACAGTCAGGTTGGCAAATCAGTCAGGTTTATGAACAGCAAAAAACGATCAATGTGACCTATATGTAACTTTTAATGTAGATGAATATTTTGAAAAGAAAATTTTTAGTGTCAGTATCACTTTAATACCTTTTATGTCACCCACAGTGTTTTTTCTGTGCCTAACCACCCCATGTCTGTAAGCAGTGACATGAATCTCATCTGCCTATCACTTTGCACAGCAGCAGGTCAAAGACATAGATGTATTTGATTATAGACAATGGTTGGTCTGGCATGGTGTTGGTGTTTCTAATTTACTGTTTTTCCACTGATGGAAAAAATTATTTGTGACAGCACATTTATGCTGGCGCCATAAATTCTACAAACTTTGGCACTTAGGGTTGCCATGCTAGCCAGAAAAATACCTGCCAAGGCTGGGGCCAGTATTACAAAAGTACCAGCAATGTAGTTACCAGTAAATTTGTAATACCTTTAAGTTGAGCCCCTGGCCTACCCCTGATCGGCCTCAATACTAGCTTTATTTCTTCCCCCAGCCACTCCATAACCCACCCTCTGTCCATCCATGTAGCATCATGTCCAGGCCCGGATTTGTGGAAAGCTCATCATGGCCCAGGCCTAGGGCGTAGGATTTTAAGGGGGCGGCATGAAGGCCAACCCCACATGCATTGGTTTGGAAGCTCTGGGACTGATCATGAGATACAATACTTTCCCATGGGCCAATCCCCAGTGCTCCCGAACTCATGATGAAAACTTGTGCCTGTGCTCAAATGAAGGGGAGGGGACAGGGGTGACGAATGGCAGTGGGCCTAGGGGCGCCCGCTATGTAAATCAGGCCCTGATTATGTCACTGCCCCTTTATGTCACAGCCTTCTCCTTGTATGCCCACCCTCAATTGACTGGTAAGGATGATTTAGAAAGGTGGCAACCATTATAGCACTTAAAGGGTGGGTCTGATAGAGATGTCAATGGGACTGTCAACCAAGTGTATCTGTGTATTTACATTTACTGCACTTTCTGTTTCAGTTCTAATGTCTTTGTATTTTTATTTCAGTATGACAGACTAAACCTGATAAAAGTAAGATGTTCTTTTTGTTTTACCCCAACCCGCATTGTTTCCTACTTAGCCTTCCTTTTCATTGATTAGAAATATATTAGCTCATCTCAGCTTCCTGAATTTAGTAGAAGCATTTTACTTTACATAGTATGTTTGCCTTTTCCCTGCTGCTTTGTTTGATACTGTAGATAACGTACTGGGAGTTACCACAGAAGGAAACCTAGTTTGTAAGTTTTCTGGCCTGAATTAAAAGGGATGTTCAACTTCCAACACTTTTTTTTCAGTTCAGTTGTTTTCGGATAGTTTTTTTTTTTTTTTTTAAATAGTTTTTAATATTACGTTTTCTAGTATTGAAGTTTAAAATTTAGTTGTTTCACCTTCCTCTGTCTTTCTAAAGCAGCTCAGGGAGGGGGGCACTGACTCTATAGACTGTCCTAAATTGATACATTAGTCCAGGGGTGCCCAAAAGGTAGATCTACCAGTAGACCTTTAGCTGGGAATCAGTAGATCTCAAGACAATGTCTTGAGATCTAAATCACCCTCCTATTCATGATTTTCATTAAGATATTTATTAGGTTAAGGTTACATAAGAAATAGTTGTTAAATATAGCAATATAAATTGTCTCATAAATCAATATAATATTTAAGTAATATTTTCCATGGAACAGAAATAAAATGTTTTTATGGATGTAGATCATAATGGGACAATTTTGCTAAAGGTAGACCTCACATTAGTAAAGTATTGGCACTCCTGCATTAGTCAGTACGTTTCTTATCTTTGGCCCTGCTGAGCAGAATCTCTGAGTCTCATTAAAGGGGTTGTTCACCTTTAAATGACTATTTAGCATGATGGAGAGGGTGATATACTAAGACAATTTGTCCTTGGATTCAATTTTTTATTATTTGTGAGTTATTAAGCTTTTTATTCAGCAACTCTCCAGTTTGCTATTTCAGCTAGGGTTGCTAGGGGCCAAATGACCCTAGTAATCTTGCACTGATTTGAATAAGAGACTGGAATAGCAATAACAATACATTTGTATTACAGAGCATTTGTTTTAGATGGGGTCAGTGACCCCCATCTGAAAGCTGTAAAAAGAAGAAGAAGGCAAAGTTCTAAAATGATTAAAAAACAAATAAATAATGAAGATCATTTGAGAAGATGCTTAGAATTGGCCATTTTATAACAAACTAAAAGTTAACTTGAAGGTGAATCGCCCCTTTAAAGGCAGCTGTTATAGCTGATACAATAGTTGCTAATATTCCATAGACGCTGCTAAGAAATGTATCAACTTGTAACAGTTCAGTATCTGCACTGATCACTGAGATGCCAGACTGAAACAACAGACAGGAACATTAAACCTTTAGTTGACGGCTGATTTGGTCACTTGCAAACTTTAATTGCCAGACAGTTTTTGAATATTTAGTGCTTTCAATTTAGGGACCTTTCCTGGAGGAGACTTAAGTTCTACCCAGAAAAATTATATATTGTTTTTTTCAACAACCCAAACTTTCAAAATATGCTAGAATTTTGGTGCAATTCCACTTCTGTAATAAGTTATGCTTCTAACTGTCAAAAACTGAAAAGAAAAGGAATTTTTTTCCATAATATAAACACATATGGTAGAAAGATAAAAACGACCACATTTCCAAAGCGCTGCTCTGGAAACCTGAATACTTCTGATTTCAAGGCAGAAAACTCTGCTAACAGTAGGGTTTACCCTAAAATATCTATATTTTTTGGAAAGAACAGATTCTCATTAATACAAAATAAGTAAATATTAGTGATGGGCAAATTTCTCCCATTTCTATTTGCTGAAAAACTTGTGAATTTCCGGCGAATATTTTCGAAACTCAAATTTGTCGTCTGCTTCAATTCTCGTCAATTTTGACACCGGCATAGAGTTTCACAAATTTATTTGCCCATCACTAGTAAATATGTCTTTCTATTACAAACTACCTAGCCACAATGCTTTCCTAAAATTACCAGTTTTTGTGAAATGTTGTGAAATTTTTGACAGATGACCTCAAAGCTTCCAGTTTACAGTATCTTATCTCCCACATTACTTTAGTTACCATAATAAATTTTCCTAAATAAGAAGGTCAGGGGTCCACTAAACAGTGCTTAGTACTTAGGTTTTACCTAAGTATGTGGCCTCCAGGGCCCCCAAAATGAAGACATCCAATATGCTCTACAACAAAGTATGCTAACCCCAGAAAGTCATATATTTTTGGAAAGTACTCATTCCACCGAATCAAAAATAGGTAAATACTTCTTTCTCCTTCAAAGAACCAAACCACAAAGCTTTCTTAAATTTGGTGATTTTGATGAAATCTCTGAAAATCACCTCAATGCTTCTTTTTCACAATATCCTATCTCCCACATATCATTAGGTATCAAGATACAACACCCTAGATATAAAGGCCAGGGCTCCACTGAACAGTTTGATGCCCGCTGTGCATAGGTTTACCCAAGTATGTGGTCTCTAGGGTGCCCAAAATTAAGACAACCCATATGATCTATCAGTCCCCTAGCCAGAAACCCACAGGTATTAAAGGAACAGTTCAGTGTGAAAATAAAAAATGGGTAAATAGATGTTTCTAATATACTGTAGTTAGTTAGCCAAAAATGCTGGAGTGGCTGGATGTGTAACATAATAGCCAGAACACTACTTCCTGCTTTTCGGCTCTATAACTCTGAGTTAGTCAGCGACTTGAAGGGGGGCCACATGGTAAATATCTGTTCAGTGAGTTTGTAATTGATCCTCAGCATTCAGCTCAGATTCAAAAGCAACAGATATGACCCATGTGGTCCCCCCTCAAGACACTGATTGGTTACTGCCTAGTAACCAGGGTAACCAGTCAGTGTAAACCAAGAGAGCTGAAAAGCAGGAAGTAGTGTTCTGGCTATTCTGTTACACATCCAGTCACTCCAGCCTTTATACATTACATTTTTGGCTAACTACCTATATTAGAAACATTTTTTATTTTGTGCAGCTTATCTATTTACCCAGTTTTTATATTTATACTAAACAATACCTTTAAGGGTTCAGATATTGCTGCATAAGGTAAAGAAAACTTTTTGCTGTCTGGTTTCCTGGGGTTTAAAATGTAATCAATTGACAATATCAATTGTGAAATGCTTTGTTAGGTTGGAACTTATTAGTGGGGGGTACACATATAAAATTGGGACATTCAATCAAACAACCTACAGGAGCACTCCTCAGCAAGACCCACCTCTATTAGCTATTATCCAAGACTTTGTCTGCCTAATACAGAGTGAATGCTACTCTCTTTGAGTGTGCAATTATAGTCCCATCTTATATCATGCATGTGACATAAAATTAAGGTAATCCGTAACAATAGAAAATGAAAATGCCCTAAATTTACAGATGCTCATTTTAGCTGGCTATATATTAGTAGATATGGTCAGGCAGTTTGGCCTATTTTCACCATAATGAGTCAATCTGCTGGAATATAGTGTAGGGCGGGGGCTATTTTCAAAGAAACCCATGGGTGGACCAACAGTGTCTAGCCAATTATGACTCAGAGCTATGTAGGAGCATTGTGTGCCTGCTTACTGGTCTGGAAATTGTGTGGGCAGGAAAACACCGTGTGCCATTGCCCTAAGACCACATCCTCTCATTGTGTCACCTATCCCAACTTCCCCTGCTACTGTCTTGTGTGTGAAGATCACATATTGTAACATTTGTGTTTCTCACCATAATTTGGTGAGTTCTTATTTAAAATCCTGTTATTTAAAATTCAGCCAGGAGCAGTGAGTGAGAAAGACCTAGCTCTCCCATCTGCCACGTGTAAGTGAGGAACTCACCACATTATGGTAAGAAACACAAACATTTTTAATAATAAATCAAAGGAAAGATTGTGTCACACAGGGACATTATCAGCAGCTTCTTGTATCAGGCATCAAAAGCTTTTGACTAATTGCCCCACAGAAAACAATGAAAACTATATATAGCCAGCTATGAGTAGGAGCTATTTATCTTCAAGTCTGACATAAGCCTTTTTTTTTAGTGTAAAATGATATTTACTTTACCTTAGCTCTATGTTTAAAAGAACAATTCAGTGTAAAAATAAAAACTGGGCTCAGATAGGCATTACAAAATAAAAAATCTTTCTAATATAGTTATTTAGCCAAAAATGTAATATATAAAGGCTGGAGTGACTGGATGTCTAACATAACATAACAGAACTTTCTGCTTTACAGCTTTCTAAATCTGAGTTAGTCAGCCACTTTAAGGGGACCACAAGGGACATACAGTAACTGTTCAGTGAGTTTGCAATTGATCCTCAGCATGCAGGACAGAGAAAAAAAACAAATAGTTATGACTAGGGTGCACCGAATCCATGGGCAGGATTTAGCCTTTTTCAGCATGATCCGGATTTGGCCGAATCCATGTGCATGGCAGAACCGAATCCTAATTTGCATATGTAAATTAGGTGTGGGAAGGGAAATCACGTGACTTTTTGTCACAAAACAAGGAAGTAAAAAACATTTTTGCCACCTTTTCCTTTCCCGCCCCTAATTTGCATATGCAAATTAGGATTCAGATCTATTTACCCAGTTTTTTATTTTTATACTGAACAATTCCTTTAAAGCTGGACCTACATTAAAAGATCCACTAGATTGGTGATGTCGCCACACTATCAGATATTTTCTCAGTGTGCCCAATGCGAAGAAGGACCATATCATCAGCTTTTAGCAGCCTGTGTATGGCCACCTTAAGACTTCCACATAAATTTAAACTAGTGAAAGGGAAAAAAGGTCTTGCAATGACTTTATGCACTCTTGGTAGCAAATAAATACTCTGCATGTAGGGCAAAAGTTTAGCTTAATAACACAGATATTGATTTAGAATCCATTTTGTACCTTATTTTAATCATGAAGACCCTCATCCAACAGTATGTTATGCTGGAACCTGGTGTTAGAAAACCTTTATGTAGTCAGCCTTAGGCTCTTCAAAAGCCTATATATATATATATATATATATATATATATATATATATATATATATAGTGTAGTAGAAATGCACTACCAAAACAAATCAGAAATCAATAGCCCAGGTGCATCTAGGGAAATGTGTATCCATCGAATAAAAAATCACGAGAAGTCACGGAACTTATAAATAAGTCAAGTTATTTATTGGTGGTTATCAAACAAACCCATGAGTACCATGTGCTATAGTTTTTATTGATTCTATGTATGTGTGTGTGTGTGTGTGTATATGTGTATACGATAGATAGATAGATAGATAGATAGATAGATAGATAGATAGATTGTCCATGTATGGTAAGATAATTGATACATGCTTCTTTTGGTCACTAAACTTCTGAGCCTTTGTAGAAGCCCTGGAAAGCAGTACAAGTTCTTAAATGAAGGTGTTCACCAGCACTTTGTACCATTGTATAGAAAATATGCTTGCATCCATGTAGTACATGCCTGTATTTGTGAAAGAACACGTCCGTTGTCTTTTTAGATTAGGCTAAAGATGGAAGCATTAAAAATTTAGATTTATGTGCTTATGTCTGCGTTTATCTATACCCTATGTGAATTTTGTATCTATGTATAATAAAGTACTCCATGTAGCTATGTAGGCCCTGTTACCTTGCCCCTGGCAGTACACAAAAGCTACTCTGGGGGTTACCTGACAGCAAATACAGTAGTTAGAACAATATGGAAAAAAATTGCAGAAGGGAAACATGCATTGCAGTATGCCATATATAAAAATCATTGGTAGTTATGGATGGTTATATAATATGTAAAATCTGTTACAGTTATAGTCTAGTGAAAAAGATTCTACCACATATTTTATCTTGACATAAGCACTGGGTATATGTGAATCCTACAAGTGCATGAGGAACAAAGTAATCATTTCATGTCATTTTGTTGCCTTTGTCTGAAAATGTTCTGTACACTCAGGGTTGTTTTTAGTGATGGTGGGGTCTTGGGTAATAAAAAACGCTGAGTTGGTTTCAGTTATTTATGATCCTGCTTGGAGTTCTCCATCTTTTGAGCTGTTTATAGTAAGATTGTATCAACACTTTATACTATTGCTATTAAATGTGCAGATGGAGCTATTTCTTAACTACAGCTTTTGACACAACTGACTAGGGCTGATTTAAGGCCCATGAAGAAAACAATGAACAGAGGGCATTCCAATTCTACATTTAATTTAGGGTGCAAGAGCTCTTACTCAACAAGAGCCAAAGAGATACCAACTATAGCTAATCACTCTACACACCATAACATTATTACAGACAAATAGCAGGTTATTTATTAAGGTTCGAATTATGCTTTCCATGGAAATTCAAGTTTTTGACTTGATTTTTTGGTCAAAACTCACATTTTCAGGTTATAAAACAAGTCAATTTATAAAAAACTTATTGAATTTTTTGAGATTTATTATATCTCAAAAAAACCCTGAAAATGACTGAAATTCAAAAATATACCATCTAAAACCTTATCGAGGTCACATAGGAGTCAATGGCAGAGGTACCTTGAACCATTTGAAGATGTTAGGAGGATTTTGCCAGAAAACTCGATTCAGTCGAGCTATTCAAGTTTTTTCCTGCCAAAAACTAGACTAAATCAAGTTTTTGGGTCTCACAACTCAAGCTTGCAGAATCAAGTTTTTTTCGTTCCAGTTTTTTCTTAAATAAGATACCATTTGTTGTGAGTTCATTCATAGTATAAAAAAACTATAACATTCGACCTTTGATAAATAACCCCCATTAAGTTTGCAAAAGCAAATACATGTAGCATATTGCTTCAAAACTACATTGTTACAAAACCATTTTGTATAGTATATACAATAATAATATATATAGTACATTCCACACATAGGACCAGATTCAATTCAGTGAGAAAAAGTTATTCCATGGTTTATCATGGACGGGATTCAGTTTGAGGAGGAAAAACTTTTCTCCAAATTCAGTTCCAGTTTTTTTCCCATAGACTTCATTAGAGTTTTCATATGATAAACTGTGAGTTGAGTTTTTCTAAATTGAATTGCATTTTGAATTGAACCTTGTCCATGACTTTTCACGTGATAAACCTTTTTCTCACTGAATTGAATCTGGCCCAATGTGTCCAAATAATAACAGCAGCACATAGTAGAGTCCTGCAGTTTTACTCACAAAAACCTGAGGTACCCTGCATGTTGCTGGTAGAAGGTCTGGGTGCGGATATAGACGAGGGTCGGCAGTTCTGCGGGTCAGCGGTTCTGCGTGTTTGTGGGTCTCTGGTCTTCTCAATAGCGTTTTTTACTCCTTTTTTCCATTCACGTCTACTTCCGATGAGGTCACTTCCGGTTTACAATGACAGTACTTCCTATTTTCTCATTTTTTCTGATTACGCCTACTTCTGATGATGTCACTTCCATTTTACAATGGCATCACTTCCTGATTCTTTATAGTCAGCAGGTCCGTACTTGCGGGTCGGGTAGCGGGTCCAAGAAGGTATGAATGCGGGTTGCGGGTCTTTGTTGCGGATTGTAGGTTGCGAGTACGGGTTGGGTATGGGTTCCAAAAAATGGACCCGCACAGGACTCTAGGACTTGATTCTAGATTTGCTTTAAGGCCCTAGCCAGTATGAAATGACTGATAGTGGGATCTCTGTCCTGGTGGACCAGGGGCTCTTTTTTACCCATTTATTAAGCCCTGGCCATTTATTAGTTAGTTGCAGTACACTGTAGAAGCTGTAGTTCAGCAACAATCAGATAATGCACATTGGCTAGCCCTGATATGACACATATGATTCATTTGGTCATACTTACTATGTAAGTAAGTTTTTTATCAATATAGTGCTACTTACTCTAGATATGCAACAGTTTACAACAGACTATATATATATATATATATATATATTTATATATATATATATATATATATTTTTTTTTTTTTTTGTTTTGAAAAAAGGTTTTATATAGTATATATATATATACTATATAAAACCTTTTTTCAAAAAAAGATATATACATTTATGTAGGGTGCAAAAGGATTTCCTTCACTTTGTTCTACTTGTAGCTTCTGCTTTGTGGAGCCCCAGAGGAGGCCAACCCTGCTTGCACCCTGTAGTGTTCTAAATACTGAGGGACTGTTTCCTTTTGAAGATCCCCATGATAACATAACTGAAAGGTTTCTTCTCATGTTTAGTTCTCTGTGGATGCAAAATCATGCTTCAACCCTTTGCTGGGTACATTAGGTTTACTAAATATCCCTGGTAGCAGTTATATTACAGCTTGTGATCTGCAGGTCAGTGTGTATTCATTTTAACTCTAACATAATCTAAATAAGATAATTTCTTTCTATTTGTTCTAACTTGAATTACAGATCAAGTCAGTCTCCATTTAATTAACCTGCACTGAGACCTACATATGGTGCACTTTATCTAGATGGATACAAATTGTACAGTGCAGGACTATATTTACAGTAGTGTTCCACTAAGCAAGGCTCTTGCAAAATGTTGCCGTTAATAACATTTGCTTTCCCATGAACCATCATTCACAGCGAAATTAAATGGTTACATTTGCATGTGTTTGAGTTTTCCATTGCAGATCAGGAAAAGTCCAGTCACAGTAACCTCTTCCACAACATGTTGTACAAATTAAATTCTTTGTTTTGTTAATAGCTCCAAGAAATCTTTTGTACACCTGTAGTTTGCCCCAGCTTGCCTATTTTTTTCTCTTAATAATTATAAATACATTAGAGATACTAATGCATTGTGTGTATGTGTGTTATGTGTGTATTATCTGTTTTATTATCAGTTTATGTTAATTTTAAAAGGAGAGTTACTAAGTAGAGGACTAAACCTTTTTCTGGCCCTTTGCTGCCCTTAACAGATTATCTGAATATAAGGGCCCAATAAAAATCCCACTTCTGCTAGCTGCACATTTGGCTGCAACTTGCCAAACTGTTGGCAGAGGCCAGGGCTGGAATTAGAGATAGGCAGAAAAGACACATGCCTAAGGGGGCACTGTACATGTACCTCTAATGACTGACTTCATCTAGTTTCAGCACGTTTCCCAGTCGTGGTGTGTGAGTTGAGGGTGGTGCAAGCACTGGGGGTTATGTTGGGATGTGTGCCTGCCTTGGGCTCCATCTACCCAAGGCCTGATACTGGCAGGCACATATCTAAATTATATGTTGCCTAAGGCGACAGCACCAATGCCACCTACCTCATCCCTCAAATCTTTTATTTTGGCTCTTAAAGTTAATAGTGTTGTTTTTTTTTGTAGCCCATGGTAACTTGCTGCACACTGGCACCTAAGGTTACATTTTCACCTTGCCTCTTAACACTGACTGGTGGGGCATGGTTTAGTCATTAATGCTTTTAGCCTTACTATTGGAAAATCTACATTATAGGTGTTTGGCCGACTTTTCATTAATCCAGTGACCATACACTGGAAACATTATACTTCTTATATTTCTGCATTTGCAGTATCCTCGTTTGCTCCTGTGCCCACCATTCTCCAGTCCTTTCTACTAAGATCTGGAGTATTTCTTCTCTGCAAAAATATTTCCTCTATATAAATAATTCAGAGTCCATGACATTATTGAACGCAGTCAGTTTAACAAATACAAAGGCACTTCTGGATTTAACTGTGCAAGAATAAGGATTATTTGTAAGGTTTTAGTCTGAGATGGTTCTGCACTGTCAAGTAATTCTGTCTTAGGGCAGAATTATCTGCACAGTGATGACATCTGTTATGTGATTAGCGGTCCTTGCATTTAGATCTGCTACAGGAGTCACATCGAAATAACCCCTTACATATACACTCTATGTACAAGGCAGGTTTTCTTGCTTCAGAACTGTGTGGTATTTATACTTTAAAAGAATCCAAACACCAAACAGGGAGGGGAAATGCTAAATATTATATTTAATTAACATATATATTCATGTTTAATGAACAATGCTGACATGGGTTATTTTGAAGATATGTGTGTTGAAGTTTAACTCCAGTAATCCTTTACAACCCTTTCTCCCAGATGAGCTCTTGCTGATGTAGTTAAACTATGACATGAGCCCTAATGCAATATAGTTGAACTGCAATCTTAGATGGTGTTACAAAAAGGGAACCAGTAACTCTTTAAACAAATAATGATTTATTAAGCAAGTAGCAGCAAATACTCCTTGGTTTATTTAATGTATCTACAGTGGCACATCATGCACCAAGTTCTCTGGTGAATTACTTACACTCCACAATGACTTTGTCTCAGTGTTTCAGGCTGCCTCAAGGGTTCTCCAAGGGATTACACATAGAACTCCCTGAGTGGCTACCCACTTGAGTCCCTACACTTAATGAGTTACCCATGGGAAACTACCCACACTATGTCTACTCTTTCTAGCTACCCTACCTATTTAACACTTCTGGAGTGATACAACAGGATCTGCTATCTACTCATTCAAGGGGTCCCTGCAGCCCTGACTTCTCTAAGGCTTTGTTTACCTTAAAATCCTGAGGCCTCCTCACGCTCTCCAGAAGCAACCACTCCCTCCTGAAGTGGAAGTCCAAAAATACAAAGGACACATTAACTTTCCCTTTTAAAGACTAACTAAACCTAACTAAACACCCCTTGACAACTACAGAACTGCCAAGGGAACATGTCTACCTAGAAAAGGAAACAGCTGCAGTTCCCAATTGTGAAACGTGTACAGCCCTTGGCTGTATTAACCTTTATAGGAGCTGCCAAATGTATAGTCAGCACAACCTTTACACTCCTACACACCTGCCATACTGAGACTGAATGGGGAAATCTGCAGGTTCCCTAGGCATTGAATTTATTCTTGAATGTTTTCATCAAATTGGTTAATAGTATAGAATTGATAGGATAATTTGATTCAATCAAACTTATAATTTATCTTTGTCTGGGCCTTTAGATAAATGTGTTGATTGGGTTTAGTTATACTTTTAATACCCCCAAGCTTATGATCATAGTACTAGATCTGACAGTCACATGGATTAAAAGAAACACTAGTCATTATTGCTGAACATGTCAGCATGTGCTCAGAAATGGACATGTAAGATTCTTGAGGCTTCACATCAGAGCTGATGAGATCAACACAGCTCATCCTACTTGACAGTATAAAGTAAAAAAAAAAAAACAGTGTATTATGCATAATTGTTTTCTGAAATAGACACACTGTGGTACCATGTATCTTATTTTTTCTTCTTATGATGATAGATATCCTGTGATAAAAGTAACTGGTTAAATCCTGCAAGCTTAGTATATAGGTGGCTTAGTATATAGGAGGTCTTTTTTGCCTTCTAGCTAAAATATGTCTCCTTTACACAGAACTACTTGAAGTAGAACAAAATATATTTGCTGGGGTGGTTATTTTTCCAAAGCATTCAGTAATATAGAAGAACAGTCATTAAGTTATGTTTTCAGCACACAGTTTACTTTAATGGGCCATTAGCATAATAAACTATTGGACTTTATATACATCTAAGTATTATATACTGTTAAGGTGGCCTTACACTGACTGATACTATGAAGTTATTGACGTACCAGATGTGTAAGGAAATTGGTTTGTGCACTCACAGAAATAGTATACAGTGGTGATGGTAGTTATTTAGACAAGCTACTTTTTGCCACAAACAAGCATTCAAGGAAGAGAGTGGGTCCCCCCGAAACATTGTAGAGCTGAGTATAGGTGGGTATGTATGGTCATCTTTTTTTAAGGAGAATAAACCCATGGGGGAATAAAACCATAGCTATGAGGGTCCAGACTAAATACATTTCAGAAAAGATGGGGGGGCATGCCTATTAGCTCATCAACTCCCAGAAGCCCAACTCAAAGGTATTTTTGAATGAGATTTGGTGTGAATATTCATTTGCCTACTGAAATAAATGTTGGACCGCAAAGGGGGTCTTTAGATAAAAGTCTTTAAACCATTACTTTTAATGGTGATAAGTAAAAGCAAATGTCATTTACGGTTCTTAACTAAGGAATAAAAAACAGACTTGTTGCTGCCATGACATATTATTGTAGTTCATGGCACATACAGGCAGAATCTGTAAATGTGTATAAAGTATTTTCACTTGTTGTTCTTCTGGCATATACAGTATATATATGTAGGCTAGGGTGGTAGGGTTTTTTTAAGGGTTTGTTTCTCCTTTAATATTACAAAAGCCTTGGATATTATGCTTGTTCAAGAAATCATCCAAGCAACTCTTAAGGCATTAAAGCAGACCTGTCACCCACACATAAAAAGCTGTATAATGAAAGTCCTTTGCAAATTAAACCTGAACCCAAATTCTTTTTTTCATCAAAACATCCATACCTGTTATAATATCTGAAATGTCAATCATATATTGCCTGCCCCGCCTCTATGTCTGAAGCATATTTAGCTACTTATTTATTCTTCCTCTTTCCCCACACTATATAATAGTGTAGGGCACTGCACATGGGCATTAATTCCCCCATTCTGGTGCATACACAAGATTTTGGGGTGATACACAACTTTCCTTAATAACGGTGTTCACCAAATGGTGCCTGCCTGCTTGCTGTTATATATAATTCCATGACTGAAGAAAACATAATTTAAATAATTTATATATTTTAAGTAAAGTTTAGGTAGTATTCAACTAACATGATAGAAAAGAATTTGGAATTATTTATTCGGGTGACAGGTCCCCTTTAAAAGAGTCTGCCAACAAAACATCCCCCTGGCAGGGCATTCCACATATCTCACTGCCCTTATCGTGAAGAACTACTTGCTTCAAATTAAAGTTCAGTTCTTTATATAGAAAGGGGTCTGGTGTGTTGATCTTTACGATGGGAAACAAGATTACCTCTATCTGTCTATATATCCTCTAATGTACTTGTAGAGAGTAATCTACAATTAAAATAACCCCAACCTTAATAGTTTAACCTACAGTAATCATTTGAATATTTCATTCTTTTTACCAGTTTAGTTGCAAGTCTCTGCACTTTTTCCAGCTCTTTAATCTCATTCTTAAGGACTGGAGCCCAAAACTGCACTGCATATTCAAGAATAGGCCTTACCAACCTATAAAGAGGCAAAATTATGTTTTCATACCTTGCTTTATTTTAGTAGCAACTAAATGAGTTGCATACCTTGTTACTTACAAAAATCACAAGTTCCTTTTCAATTAGAGCTACCCCAACAAACAACAATTTAGTGTATAGCTTCCATTTATGTTATTTCAACAAAAGTGCACAACCTTGTTCTTATTAACATGAAGAGATAACTTGAAGAGATATTGTTTATACTTTTGCACGTTTCACCTTTGGAGGGCTTTATTTGTAATTTCTATGTAATATTTCTAACACTGTTTTGGTCTGTAATTCAAGCATAGATTCTTCTTAAACATAAAGTGAATCTTAATGTGATATACCCAATGTACAAGGCATCAACAGAGCTGTTGTATACCTCTTATTGTACAAATACTCTTCTTACAAATCTTACTCCTATGAGTGAAAAAGTAATCTTAGAAATTATGCATGTGCACTGGGCAAATTGCTGACCTGCATATCCAGTGATAATATCCAGTAAAATTGTCTACTTTTCATTACATTGATGGGGTGCAAGCCATCAAATTGTTCAAACAAATTCATCCCAACAGAATCATTCCAATAGTTGATCAGACAGGTGTGAAACCATGAAATCAGTCTGTGGATGGGACAATGAGATAATCATCATTAAGCGTTCACTGCACGTCTTTGGTAAACATAAAACAAAATTCTCCTCACATTTTGTTAACAATGGATGATTGCATCGCTCATTAAAAAGATTGTTTAGCAAATACCATCATCGCAGAGTGGAGACAAAATCTGCCTGAGTATGGTCAGCTTAACTCAGTAGAGTAGAGACACATAAGCGGGAATGTAATATGCTGCGTTAGCATAAAAAACGTTCGCAAAGACTCTTATGAAAGGTTGTGTTTGTGAGGTTTGTGGGCTTTTTTCTACCTCCAATAAACTTACAACTCGTAAGTTTGCTTATTTATGAAAAAACCTGAATATAAAAAACTCGAATGCATTTGGGGAAAAAACTCAAATACCTCAAATTTATTGAGTTTTTGAGTGCAAACCAGAGTAAAACACCTGAAAATCATGAAGACAAAAAAAAACCTTCAAATGGTTAAAGAGACCTCTGCCATTTACTTCTATGTGACCTCAACAGGTTTTAGCTGGAGTATTTACAGATTTTGGCTTTTGGCAGCTTGGGGCATAATAAATCTTGAAAAAGTTTTTTTTAGTGAAACTACCCTTGGAAAATTTGAGAGTAGTTTAAAATTTTTTGAAAACATCACAACTCAACCTTTAATAAGTAACCCCCTTAATGAATTTTCTCAAAGGGACAAGTAGAACTTTGATGGGACAACAGATATTTGTTGAACGGACCACTCTACACTAGCTCTATGCCCTCATTATCACAGTAATCAAGACTATAACTGTTTTTCACAGGCAAATTCTAAATTTAGAAACAAACGTGTATAAAAGCAGAAGTGCTTTCAAGAGGCAACCATTTAGACATACTAGAGAAAGGACTTAAATATCCTCATGCTTCCTCATACAGTTGCAGCAAGGAATTTGAAAATTAAGTTATGATTACCTCATTATATTAATTATACTTTAAAATCTGGCACTTTGTGGTTTTGCACAGACATCCCTATTATGTTTTGCGGAAAACTCTGGCTGTGAAATATCTGGCTTCATAATCAATCCACCTGTTCAGATACTCTATCTCCCGTGTGGTTTGCAGCTTTCAATTCCACTTTCCAAGCACTAGTGACATGCAATGCCATATGTTATAATTCTCTAGTCGGTATGTTGGAACTGAAAATATCTAATATTCTCATGTTAGCATTGATATCTCCTGTCACTTTACACTAGGCACAGTAAAAATCATCTAGTTTCTGGAATCAGAAAGACCATACCCAAAAAATCCCATAAAAGTGATCCTGACACATTCTTGTAAAAGACCTAGAAGTGATCAGTAGTAGTGAGTCGATCAGCCCAGAACTGATAGCAGAGAACTGCAATAGGCTTTTGACCATCAAGGACCTTTTGCATAGAAGATTAACCATTCACCTCACAGCCCTCCTCAAAAATATTTTTCTGCTTATCCCCTAGATCAGTGGTCCCCAACCAATGGCTTACATCCAACACCTTGGATGTTGCTCCCAGTGGCCTCAAAGCGCTTATTTTTCAATTCCTGACATGGAGACAAGTTTTTGTTGCATAAAAACCAGGTTTATGAACAAACAGAGCCTCCTGTAGGCTGCCAATCCACATAGGGCTCCCAAATGTCCAATCATAGCCCTTATTTGGCACCCCTAGGAACTTCTTCATCCTTGTGGTGCTCTCCATCTATTTTTACATTTGAATGTGGCTCATTCATTACAACATCCATCCAAAAAAACACTATGAATGTACGTAGTGGAACTTCTTAAAAAAATCTATTTTATTTCATTTAAATAATAAAGCCTAAGTATTGCACTTTTAAATTATACCTTTTAGGTATTAACATCAAATGTTTACCCCTCATCCTGCCTTTATTTTAGAGGCTCATGTTTAGATTGCATCTAAGCATACAAATAGCTTTGCAAAGTCAACTCGGCATAAGCATTTTTAGTTAAAGGAAAGCTGGGAAAATGTGCGATCTGAGATCTGTTTTATTTTTATTTTTCAAATAGCCCTCGACATACATGCTGTCAAGGAGAGCTGCCACCATCATAATTGCAGCCCCAGGAAAAAGTACCCAGTAGTTACTGTCATAATTGGAGAAAATATCTGCACTCAGCCATTTTTTATCAAATTGTCAGGAATAAGTAAATGGATTCTGTTCTATTTCAGGAATCCTTTTCTTGCACAATATCTGCCTTAAACATTAACTCAATGTGGCCATTTGCTTTTTAGATTTACATTTGAGCAGTGATACTGTACCACTTTTCTTTTAAGAGCTCTGAAATATTTTCAACATGTCGGTGGAAACTAGCTAGTGCAGGGTAATAAATGTAAATGAAATCATAAAGATGCTATAAGTTGTTAATGTCTCTGCCCATAGCATACTTGGCTTGTGGTTTCTATTTACACTAAATGTTGCATTAATTCTTTATAACAAACTACTCCTTTCACATTTTTAAATTTAATATAATATAATTAGGACTCCATTATTTTGTCAAAGTTTTGTCTGTGATACTTATGAAATTAAAATGTGAGCAAAGAAAGAATACCTCGCAAGGACCAAGCATGGAGTAGCATCAATTTCCCTGTTTGTCCAGTTTAGCACAAGAAGTAACTAAAATTTTAGATTTTCTATAATGAAAACAACAAAAATAAAGTGTTCATCATTATTCCATATTCACTGAACTCAAACTGAACAAGTAGAGATAAAGTAAAAGTTAAAGTAAAAATTATGACATAGCTCAAAGCTTTTCATTTAGTACATTACTGCAAAATACTGTGTAAACAATAGTGCACAAGTACTTATATATTACTGGGTATTAATGGATTGGAAGCTTTTCAATCTATACATATACAATTTACAATAAATTAATTATAGTGATTGTCCAGTGTTCAATGTAACCAGTATTTGATTTGAACATCATTTCTTGAATATGCCTGTATTATTTTGGATTTTAATTTCCTTAAAAATGAATAGACCCAAAAACCACACAAGATACAAAGTTTATTTAACTGATGTTAATGCTGTTGCCATTGCTGAATTCTAAGGGGTTATGTATTGAAAAACAGTGTTTGCCCAAGTGCAGTAACACATAGCTACCAACCAGCAGGTAAAATTTACTAAACCATACAGTTTTTTTCATGTTTAATAAAAGCGTCTCTCAGATCAGATTTAAATTTATAATTATGATGTTGCATTTCATAATCTCTTGGAAAAAATAGGCATTGTTACACATGTAAATATACTCAGAGTACTTATTTGAAACTATTTTTAATGGTTTCTGATATATTAGCAGTTCTATACTGTTAGGCAGGCTTCAGCTCAATAGCTCTCTTCGAAGGCCAAGATTGTCAAGTGACTGTAACTGTCTATGCATTTTCTATGCAGTTCCTATATTCAGTTAAGTCTAGGGCTGCTGATTCTTAAAGGATAAGTAAACCTTAAAAATAAGTGAATGTAACATTGATGAGGGTGCTAGTCTAAGCACATTTGCAGTGTACATTCATTATTTATATTTTATAATTCCAAGATATTAAAGGGTTACATGTTCTGTTAACATCTATGAATTTTGTTACAACAATGCCACTTACTGGCAATTTTCTGACCAGTCTGAACACCAAGTACTCAAGGAGGTTGTCAGGAGAAGGAAAGAGGGCTGATCTCATGTTTTCCTGGTTAGGAAAGATTTGAGAAAGGTTTCTAATTTTTTTCCTAACCAGAAGAACATCAGAGCAGCCTCTTCCTTTTTCCTGACAACTCTCTTGACTACTTGGTCAGACTGGTCGGAAAATGACCAGCAGGTGGCACTGTTGTAACAATGGAAATTATGTTTTTCCTGTGGTAACAGGGTAGGCCATTTTTTTACTCTTTTTCTCATAGGAACCTGAAAATCACAAATAACTGGAAATTTAAAATCCTTTCCTCCCCCAGAAAGGTTGCAAATGTCTTAAAAACATGGAACTGGTTTTAAAATCTGTAAACTACATTTACAGCCATAACGTTGTATTTAAAAACATTTTTTATTCTAATTTATTCAACTCCTTGTTGCTTATGCTATGCTCATTACAATAATATTGTACATTGCTTTTTTTTATTAAGTGTCTTCCATGATGTTGTACCAGTTGTACAATATGTTATGAGCTACTTTAACCTCACCTATGGGCCTTTGGGTGTTCAATTAGAAGAAAGTCTTGGGACTAATTACCTTCGAACTCATATTACCTCGGAGTATAGTAGAATATAGCATAGTCAACATTATTTGTAAGAAACAAGGCAGTTGCAGCCGCTAATATAAGTTGTTAGAGAGATTCATTAAATTCTGAACCCATCAAAGATGCAAGTTTGGTGCCCAAAGTCTTTTTGCCAGAGTGGTGAGTCATTATGTATGTTTTTTTAAAGGGATTCTGTCATGATTTTTATGATGTATTTTTTATTTCTAAATTACACTGTTTACGCTGCAAATAATTCACTCTACAATATAAAATGTAATTCCTGAACTTGCAATTTTATTTTTTTTAAGTTGTAATATTGGTGTAGGCAGCCATCTCAGGTAATTTTTCCCAGTCGTGTGCTTTCAGAATGAGCCAGTACTTTAGGATGGAACTGCTCTCTGGCAGGCTGTTGTTTCTCCTACTCAATGTAACTGAATGAGTCGCAGTGGGACCTGGATTTTACTATTGAGTGTTGTTCTTAGATATACCAGGCAGTTGTTATCTTGTGTTAAGGAGCTCATTACCTTCCCATTGTTCTGTTGCTAGACTGCTGGGGGGGAAGGGAGGGGGTGATATCACTCCAACTTGCAGTACAGCAGTAAAGAGTGACTGAAGTTTATCAGAGCACAAGTCACATGCCTTGGGGCAGCTGGAAAACTGACAATATGTATAGCCCCATGTCAGATTTCAAAATTGAATATAAAAAAAATCTGTTTTCTCTTTTGAGAAACTGAATTCAGTGCAGAATTCTGCTTAAGCAGCACTATTAACTGTTGCATTTTGAATTTTTTTTCCCATGACAGTATTCCTTTAAAGACAACGTATAACATGTATTCTTTATGTTTTGCTTCCTTTTTCGTCAGTAGTATTGGTGTACATTTTTGGCAGTTCTCTATATAGCACCAGAGATTTACTACAATTTAAAAAAATCACGAATCGGTAATTCAATACTTCAGTAATGATATCACTGGATACTCTTCTCCGCTGTAAATTGCAATTGCCTAAATCACCAAAATTATAATCCGCTAACTCATATACATTGCACTTGCAAGTATTCGCAAAAAATGGTGTATGATTCTATGGAGTACATTCTGTTCATATGCCTGACAAAGTTTACCAATTAGACTCCTTTACACATACTGGTTTTTTTTTTGCCACTAGAGAAAACTCTGATACTCGACAATACCGCCTTGGTGTAACAACTCGTCAATCTGGAACCTTAATGGCAGCTGGCACTCTCAGATGCACAAGAGAACCCCTGCGAGTTCCAATGTTCACCAAAGCTCTTTTGGGGCCCTGGGCTTTCAGCTGCAGAACCAACAGGGAATTTGTGTGTTTAGTACCGTGAGAGTTTGTGAAGAGGTACCGGCAAGGATAAGGCAAATTGTAGTCACAAAACAGGCAAAAAGGTTGAGGCAGGCGGCAGGAATCGAAGTCAAACAGGCAGAAGTCAAAAAACAGAAAAGTCGAATACAATGCTTTAGCAGGATCTTTGAACAGAAGCCAGCTTGGGCATTGTCCCAATGCAGAAGGGCCTTTTTAAAGGAGAATTTGCGCCAAAGTTTGAGCTTGGCACCGGAAAATGACATCATGATGTCATGCTTTATGACCACTGACAGTTTTAACGTTCCACTAAAGCCCAGATTTGCAGGGAGCCCTAAGACCAAGTCCCCCTTGGACAGTCTGTCTGCCCCTACACTCCCACTCACTTGCTTTTGTTCCCCCTCAGCTCACTTGCTTCTGTTCTCCCCCCCCCCACTTGTTTGTGTTTGGGAACAGTGCACAGGAGATTTAAATTATACAATACTGGTAATAAAATTTAGAAGCTGCTTCTTAATTTGTGCCCCCCTAGGCCTGGGCCTTTGTGGCACTTCCACAAATCCAGCCCTTATATCTGTACCTCAAGCCTCCTGGTAATCTTATTTATCAAAGTAGGCCTCAATCTCCTCTCTCAAATTAGAATATTTATCAAATTTTGAATTTGTGATTTGAAAAAAAAGCATGAAAACCAACCAATGTTGAAACTCTATTTTGAATTGATGATTTATTAGCACTCCCCCCCAATTCGAATGCTGATATATCAGCCCCTTGGTATCCTCACACCCAGATTAGCACTCACATACATAGGAGGATGGTATACAATATCAGCAAGTAGTGTAATCAGCACATAGAATACATGGGGACTCTTGGTTCTCCATCAAACTGTAAAACAGTTCGAACAAAACTTGTATTACATTTGACTACCAATAGTGGTGCAATGTAATAGCAATGACACAAGAGTTCCTTTACTATCTGCTGCACTACTGGAATGTTAATCACCTTTATTTCTATTCCTATACACACTGAGACCCTGCAATTTTATTTTGGTCTCAGGTTACATATTTAAGTCATGGTCAAGCTGAGATATGTATATTGCATTTTATTCCCTGAGTAACTCACTGAGGATTTACCCCTCAATTTGTTAATCCTCATTTCATAGGCTCCCATCCTTGTTTGGGCTTTCCTGGGACCTGCCAACCCTGCTATTATACACCTGTAATATCTACACCACCCATTTTAAAATATACAGGGGTCACACCAGACAGTGCCAGAGCACTTTTAACCTGAGGTATTACCAATCATGCAGTTAGCTTCCTCCTGACCTTAATTTACTCGTTGGTAGAAATTACTGATTTTCTATATCCCTACAGCTGTATAAAGTTCTAAAACTGGTATCAAGGGTTACAAGTGCCAGTTTCCTTCACATACCACACATGCTTTGTGTAAGCAGAAGTGGTCTTATTGTGGGTTTGACAAGAATGGAAACTACTATCTCTCTCACAGATAAAACAAGTGATATTTATATTCTGTTATTTGAGCCACAGATGTAGGTTTCCTTTGGCAGTGTTTTTATGGGTCTGCATTTAGCATTTTAGCGGAAATCTTGGTATTAGGACTTCACAGCATAACAGATAATAAAAATATAACTGTACATTAACTGTGGAGTGTTTGCTAGATGAAAATATCTTAACTGTCTCTAGAGGCTTCTTTAAACATTTAAACTACATAGGGCTCATTTAAGGCAGTGCAAAGAATTCCAGTGTATTCATCAAGTAAAGGATGAGGAGAGCATTCAAGGAGTAGGAACTTCTGTGATCAAGATATTTAATGCAGGACTACATGTGTATTCAGAAATGCTCACTGTCCCAGCATTTGCCATTGGTAGGTTCCACTTTTAAATAGGTCTGCATGTTTCAGCAGGTTTATTTAAGCCCATGTGTGGCATTACCCTAAGGCAGTGATCCCCAACCAGTAGCTCGTGAGCAACATGTTGCTCTTCTACCCCATGGATGTTGCTCCCAATGGCCTCAAAACAGGTGCTTATTTTTGAATTCCTGGCTTGGAGGCAAGTTTTAATTGCATAAAAACCAAGTGTACTGCCAAACAGAGTATCAATGTAGGCTGACAATCCACATAGGGGCTACCAAATGGCCAATCACAGCCCTTATTTGGCACCCCAAGAACAGTTTACATGCTAGTGTTGCTCCCCAACTCCTTTTACTTCTGAATGTTGCTCACGGGTTCAAAAGGTTGGGGATCCCTGCCCTAAGGTGTAGTACCACTTATGGCATTAAAGACAATGTAGGGACTGTTGTGAGCATTTTTATTCCTGACCTCCAACTGGCCACAAACCACTTACATTTACCATTGCCTCTAAATCTAAATGTTTAACACAAAACAGGGTCCCCTCTGTTCTCCAGCAGACAGAAGCTTAGGTAATTGCTGCAGCCTGTGTAATGATATTTTTTGTGGTCTTGCTACACTCTAAGTGGGGTAATGTTAAAAAGTTTATTTGCCCCTCTACTGCCCTGAATGGTAATCCATCTGACCTGACCCTGCTGGTATTCGTTTAGATCATTAATTACCAAGAAGTTACCATGTAATACACATCACCCGATTTCATGGCATAGAGACTTGGATGCAGGCAGAGGAGGAGAAGGAGTGGTGGAAAACAGATCCTTACTGACCCCCACCCCATTCGGATTGAACTAGAAATTAAAAATTTTTCAGTATTGTTCAGTCTTATACATTGATTGGTGCCAGTGCTTTTGTGTCTTATTCTCTGTTGGTTTCATATTAATCTAACATGCATTATTGTTTTTTATTACAGAAAAGCCAGAGCTGGTACAATGTGAGTACCTATATATTTTTTTACTTTTTTGCCTGCTTTCAGTTTGCATGTTGAGTCTGCTTGATGTTATCTGTGCTGTATACTTATTAGCATGGCAGTTTGCAAGTTATAGGAGAGTGCTGCCCTCTTCAGATCATTGGGAGTACAGAAATTACGAAATCCAATACAGGCAAGGGATCTATTATTCTATGTTTTGGAGTATTTTGGCTAATGAGTTTCTGGATAATGGATCTCATACCTATAATATTAAAGGTAAAAAGTCTCTTGCTTGATTCAGCAATGATTGGAACTAATTGTTTATCCTGACAATGTGACCACAGAATATGCTATTATCACATATTTAAGAATTATTGGTTTATATTATTTTTTTCTAAGCTAAATCTATAGCATTGTGTGTCCTTCTGCAAACACACAATTGCATGAGATCGAAAAGTGGGCAGTTTTGATTTTGACGGCATCAACCATACACCCTGCTTATTTTGCACATTTAAGCCTTTGGCTTTACTTTCAGGAAAGTATTTACAACCATCTAATAGCACCCTATAAACCTTCTCTGTCCCTAAAAAAGTCATGAGGCTATTCCTTTTCCAATATTTCCTGTTTTGTATGCAGTTTTACACAACACTGCATGCATACAGATTGCAGGTTATGTGCATAAAGAAAAGCCAGCAATGCAGTAAGTAGATATGATTCATACTAATAAGGAAAAAAACAAAAACAAAAGCAATATTAGTAGTGTCTTTGATTAAGTGCTTGATAGGCATGAAATGAATAGGCTGATATTTCTGTGGGTCAGTCTCTAAATCAAAAAAAAAAAAAAAGTTTATTCTTTATTAATTTTATGCTGCTGCCCCTACTCTCCTTGTGGCTAACTGCTGATAGATAACTGTCCCATGGGGAAACTGCCTCCCATTCACTGTAGGATGATGACAGATGGGAAGATTTGTTGCCCATCTGTGCTACCTGCAAGTGACAAATCTCCTGAAAATTTCTTTGCAATGGTGTGAGTGGGAATCTATTTACAATATGGAAGCAGAATAGATAGCATCAGGAATTTCTCTGCCCCCAAAAAACACTGTGAAAAATTGCCCCATGAGCCAATGGCCTAAATTAGCTTGTATACTAATACTATACATGTATACTATACATATATATATACATATAATGCACTTGTAAATAATGGTAGTGACTTCCAAGAACAATGACTTCAGATATTAAGCACAGTCAGAGACAGATGGTAGAGACACAAAAATATATAAAATACTGTGATACGTTAACCTCAAATACAGTGGGAGACAGTGGTAGCTTTAGTTACCTGAATCGTGGAGAATGTTCCAACATTGAATAGATCAAAAGAAATTAGGAATCTTTGTATTGGTAAAAATGCCTCCACCTTGTTGTAGATATGAGAATAGCAGTCAAGCAGAAAAAATCCAAGTTGGAATATGAAACAGTATTTACAAATATAGCTAACGTGAAAGCCATTGAATTAAGCAACACTGGCTCTTTCTGAAAGCATCAGGTACAATGACCTAGCTAAAAAAAATACATTTATTGGTTAATAAAATTTTAAATGCTAGAATTAATTTATTGCAGTGTAATTTAGTAATAAAAATGACATAATAGTCTGTATCCCTTTAAACTTTGGGTGGTTCTGTTTGCTGAAGTTTTTCCTGCTGATTGTGCTGTACAGTCTCAAAAATAGAATTTTACTACTGTTATTCAAGCTTTGAGGCCTAAAAACATAAGGACTTACTAAACTGGCACTGTATGTAGTGTGCAAAATATCAGCATATCTGATTTTTCTCACAAAACAACATTTTTTTACCCAGAATTCCAGCAAGATTGTGCTTGTCACAAAGATTGTGTGATACATAATTTGAACCTGATTCATGTTTCCAGACATAAATCTTTTATACATTTGACAAATAAGGTGTCAGAGAGGTTGTCATTAATAACGAGATTCAGATGCCAGAGCTCACTTGTGCCTATGTGCACAGCATGAACTTGCATGGAGTGCAATATACAGTATATATGAAGATGAGTTACAAGGAATGTATATAGTAGAAAGCGCCTATTTTTAAGCCCACGTTTGCTCAGCACTGTGCCCTATATACAGTTGCAGTTCTTTCAGTCCCCAGGTGCAGGGCATCAATTAATATTAGTGTGATGATCCAGTTCTAAACATTAAAATCTAATTAAAAAAGTAGGCTAGAAATGTTGTACATTATGCTTTGGGTACCAGCCCAAGGCAAACACAGCCCTTTAGCTGGGAAGACCTGTTCCTCCAAAAATGCCCCACTAGCTCCTTATCTTCTTTTCTGCTGATTCACTGCACATTCTCTGTGCTGCTGTCTCTTACTGAGAGTAGGAACCCAACCTAGTCATAATGAACAGGACAGAAAGGCTGAGAGGCACTGACTGGCAGTACCAAGTGCCCGCCAAGCATGGAGCCAATCTGGCCTTGGGGTCTCTGGGAAGGGATGTCTGCAACTACCAGCCACAGAGAGGGCCACCCTGGATGAGATTGTGAACTATCTGGACCATTGATATCTGAACCACGTTTTTCACTCTCCCACAGTTTGCAGTGGCACTATGGGGCCTGTGGAATAATCTTACCAAAGCAAATAGTTGAGGCTTAGCCCATAGTCACTAATCCTCATAGTTCATTGAGAGACTCTGTGACCTCACCCTACAAAGGGCGCTTTCTGGTGGTGACGCCAGCCTCCCTGGCATCTAACATGGTTAAAGGGCCAATCATGGAGGAAGCTAGTGTGTGCACTATGGAGAATACAGAAGGATTTCATTGACGCCAGACCCTTTGTCAAGCTTACCAGTATAATCCAGTCGTAGAAGGAGCTGGAGCCGTAGATAGTGAACCCACAAGCGCCTCACACAACCGCTACCCACCTGGAGTGGAACAGGGAGCAGGGTTGTGGAGAGTAGCCAATGAGACGATCAGCGAAGTACAAAAGGATTAGGCAAAGTCGTGGTCAGGAGGTCCGAGGTCAAAAGGCAGGCAGCGAGATTCGTAAACGATGAGACAGGCCGAAGAGTCGAGACAGGCAGCAGAAATCGTAGTCCGGGAACAGGCAAGGGTCAACAACAGGAATTCAAGAGTATAGAGACGCTAGGGTTTCAGTTAAACAACCTAATAACCAGGTAATGCATCTCAATCTGAACCAGGTTTAAATATTGTTAGTTTGGCGCCAACTGGCGTCTTTTCGCCGGCGTCGCCGTACTGACGTCACGTCCGTCTTAGGCATTTTCGCCCGCGTCCTTGCGCCAGCGGGCGGCGCCTTCGCGCCCGTCGCCAGCGTCCAGCGTCACGCGCCAGCGCGCATTAACGCGCCCGCGCCTGCGCCGGATAGAACGCGGACCCGAATCCTCACACCCTTCATGACTAAGATTCTGATGGGATAAAGGGCCCACTGCCTGCTGGAAACTGGCCCCAGGATGACCACCATAACTAAGGACTTCTTCAAAGAGAGGAGATTCCAGTATCTGGAGTGCCAAGTGTCTGGGATTAGCCTGTGAGCTGCCAATAACATCCTCCAAGAGCCTCAATAGGTCTGAATACTGGTCCTTGGTCCCTGCCACAAAAGAGATTAATCAATTGCTGCAGCGGATAGACCAACAATGTGAATGGTAGCAGGTTCTGTGCAGTTGTAAGGTTCAGAGTGGTACAACATTCCGGCTCTATACAGATGCCAATCTTCAAGTTATAGCTTACGCCAGCCACAGCATAAGGCCCACAGAGTGTAATCCTACTAATTATAGTTTTTTTAAGATAGATCTCCTAGCTGTTGTGTGGGCTGTTACTGTGGAATTTGCAGAGTACATGGTGGGCCACCGTGTGGAAATTTACACTGACAATGCCCTCTTGGCCTACCTCAGGTCAGCCTGGCCTGGCACCCTTGGCAAAGTTGGTTGGCCCATCTGGCCTAGTTTTATTACACCATTCATAATAAGCCTGGCATGTCCCTCCACAATAAGCCCATCCACCCTCTGGCCGGGTAAGAAGCTGGATGACCTCTGGGGCTTAGATGTTGCTGAGAGGCTTTGTCCGATTGGTCATGGGATAGCTTCCTCTATTGTGAAAGCAAATGGAAAAAAGAGCAACAAATGGCCTTGCAATTAATGGTCCCTGTGGCCCAGATGAGAGACATGTGCCACATCATGCATGAAACCAAGGGGCACTTTATGGCTGCAAAGACAGAGCAGCTAGTGTGGCAATATTTCCATGACTAGGGGCTATTGTGCAAGCAAGCATGCCAACAGTGTTCCCAGTAGTTGACTTGTGGCTATGAATTTTGAGGCCATCTAAGAGGCCACGGCAGGGTATAAGTATGTCCTGGTATTCATTGACCATTGCTCCAGATCACACAAATGACCACTCACCTGATGTGGACCCATGTGATAAGACCTCATGGGTGCACCCAGCATTTTCTGCAAGGTCAAGTACCAGTTTGTGACTGAGCTGTGTTGTTATCGAGGGGTGTGGATGTCACTTAACACAACCATGGTAACATTGTTGAACTTTTTGAGGAAGCTAGGGGGGTGGTGACTATTAAAAGAGGTGGCCAGAGTTTGTGTACACTGTTGTTTGGCCCTATAACAACACCACCCATGCCACCGCATGTTACACCCCTTCTTCTTAATGTATGGGAGCCAGGTCTGGCTTCCTCTGGATCTTGCAACTTTCATATATAGACAGCACCAGCAAAAGCGATTTTTCTTAAAAAGCCTTTATTCAGGGGGCTTTTCTCAGACAAAAAATACAACACAGCAACGTTTCAGGCTTACATTAGCCTTTCCTCAAGCTACTGAGTGTACATAAGTGAACATATTTTATACAATTTAGTGTAGCGCCATCTATTGGCTGCTTGATTCTGAAATACACACAGGTGAAGTTCCTAATCGTATTTAAAACACAATGTTACAGATTGACATTATATTCATTTCGACATCTTATAATTATTCTCTTGGCCTTTTATTAAGTTTACTATGAATGTGAGTGGGGATAGTCTCTCCTTTCTAGACACCTTGATTACTCTGAGTGAGGGGGGTTCTCTGGTCAGACTTATATGTGAAACCCACTGATAGAAACACTTTGTTACATTTTGACTTGTTTCATCCTCCACACGTTAAGAAATCTTTACCAAAGTCACAATTCACACTGGTGCAACGCTTAGTGTCTGACCAGGATACTCTACGAAAGACTTGATAACATGTCTGTGTAGTTTCAAGAGAGGGGTTACCCCATATCACTTTTAAGGGAACAATGATCCCAAGTAGAAACCCCAGACAAGGGACAGAGTGGGAAACAAAAGAATAATGATCACAAATGCCTGGCTTTTGTATCTAAATATAATTCTTTGAGTCCCCATATATCTATATAAAGACATTGAGCCTTCCATGTTGCTTTTGGACTGCTTCATCCTGATGCTTGTAGCCTTTCTAGAAGCTAAAATAAAATGCACATTTGCTGCTCACATTGTATCCATTCCCCTAAAGACACAATCCATTCCACTTCTTTTGCCTTACTAGAAGAAAAGAAACAGAGAGAGTGAGACAGAGACCATGCGTATTACTGATTAGGACATCAATGCTTTTATGTGATTGCAACTGTCAGATTGGAAAATACAGCATAGGCAAAGAAAACCAATTATGTGATTAGATTCGGCAATGAACAGATGTTGACATTGTCATTTGTAAATGCAGATATGTTAACTGATTACAAATATTTCCTAAGGGTAGGGACACACTGGGCGATTTGGGGAGATTTAGTCGCCTGGCGACTAATCGCAGCGACTTTTGTCCCCGAATGCCTCCCCTCACTCTGCGCCTGGATAAAATGAAAAGTCGCCGGCGCTAATCACACACGGCGATTCGTTTTCCGAAATCGCCCGAAGTTGCCTCACGAGGAAACTTCGGGCGACTTCGGAAAACAAATCACCGCGTGTGATTAGCGCAGGCGATTTTTCATTTTATCCAGGCGCAGAGTGAGGGGAGGCATTCGGGGAAGATTGGTCGTGGAAAGTCGCGGCGATTAGTCGCCAGGCGACTAAATCTCCCCAAATCGCCCAGTGTGTCCCTACCCTAAAAGTTGCTTACAAACACTGCCTCGATCCACTTTGACATGATCAGTATCTGATGTTTCTCCTCCTGCTACAATTCACTGAGAGAGAAACACTAGGGGCGAGTTACTTACCCTGGGGCAATAGTGCACGCTTAGTACTCATTAACATAGCAAATGCAATGTGCCTCAAGGTTGGTGGGCTTTGCACCAGCTCAAAAATTGGTGCAGAGAGCAGCGTTAAGAGATGTAGTACCTCACACCCTATCCTGTGCCTTTGAATGCCACTTAAGGCAGGGTGCAGGAGTGGGGGGCACCAACATGCCCCTCACCAATCCAGTACTGGGAGGTATGGGCATATTCAGCACTGGACCTGAGTTTATCTGCTTGACAAATTGCCTCCCCCTAGTGATAAGCCCTTGTCCTTTAAAGACCATGACAGATAAGGCACTTTGTTTATAGACTACAAAAATCCTTTCCAACTGGATCTATATGCCACACTTTACTTGCAATAATCCTGGCAAATCACATCAAAGTGCATTCTTCCCAGTCTGCAAACATATTTAGTAACACCCACAATTATATTCAAATTTTGTGCTCAAAGCTGCAGGTCAGAAAATTACTGAAGACTAGAACACAAAATGATATTTTACAATATCTGTGTTTATTATTATATTGTATGTAAGGAAAATGTTCAACAAATACATTTTCCATTATTTTCTCATTGTACACAATAGGAAGTGACTGGTTACCTTTGTGTTGTGTTGCTGACTCTTTTTTAGAAGAAAGGCGCTGTTAATTATATTTAAATAACCAAACTCTAAAAGTGAAGAATACTAGAAATGTAATATTTTATACATTGTGATTAATGCACCAGCCTAGTGGTTTAGCATCTTTCTAATGGTAAAGATCCAGGACTTCAAATTTGTACAAAGGGGATCACCTGTTGAGAAGCTAAATTTATGGGTCTTCACAAATCATCAAGCAGAAAATTAGGTTTGTCTGTCATATAAACTGATGCTACAGGGCTGAGTATTACATTTTTATGCAAATTGCACTGGAACTGCAGTGTAACAAGAATCTAAATTAATTACTAATCAGCCTTGTATAGTGACATTTGTTTGCTATATAAGAGTTTATTGTTATATTGTAGATTGAGTTCCCTAAGCTCAGGTAATTGACAACAGTACAGATCATGTGTTTTGAATCAGCAGAACGGAAGATGTGAAACTACTGGGGCACATGCAGAAGCACAGATCTTCACTGCTAAATGGCTGTGGTTGCCTTGTACTGGTACAAAAGCCCAAAACATAATGTGCAGCATTTCTACTTGTTAGTTAAGCTTTAGTTCTCCTTTAAAGTTGTTTCCATAAATTGCACTTACTATATTACATATTTGGTGACCAGATTAAAATTAAAAAAAATTAAAAAATTAAATGATGGTGTTTTACATAAAGCTAATGAAAACTTAGATTGGCTGGGGGTTTTAAAAAAGTTGATTAGTTGATCAGCCCTGGTGTAAATCTGCAAAATCTAAAATACTGACAGATTGAATCCGGTTACATGATACATCGTTAATTACTTTACTCAAAGGGCCCTACTCAGATCCACACAATAATTAAGTGGTCTGTGTATAGTCCTTTGGGATTAGGTGCTAGGCAGTACATAACCCAACCTGCCACAGGTCAATATTGTATACCAAGTCTGAGGAACTGCAGCACACTGTAAGGGCTCTTACTCACTGGCGTTCTAACCTGCGCTCCCGTTGAGACGCAACATGCTGCATTTTTCCTGCGTTCGGCACCTACACGCGCCTGAGTGAGTACAGCCCCATTTGAAATAATGACATGCGTCTATTCCTGCGCTCCCCTGCGGCTGAACGCCAAAAAACGGAACGCAGGGGAGCGCAGGTCAGAACGCCAGTGAGTAAGAGCCTTAAAGGTGAATCAGTTTTGCATCATAGCGTCTTTATTGGCTTGAAAATAAAGTAGACAAAAGGAAGGCAATGTTTCAGGCCTCTGTAAGAGTCTTAACAGAGAGGGCTCTTACACAGAGGCAACTGTAATTTTATCAGCCCGTTTGTCCTGTGGGACCAGGCCTACAGGGGAGACTAAATTAATTAATTCCTGTGTTGCCATACAAGGCAAAAGAAGTAGGGATGCACCGAATCCAGGATTCGGTTCAGGATTCGGCCAGGATTCTGCCTTTTTCAGCAGGATTCGGATTCGGCCGAATCCTTCTGCCCGCAAATTAGGGGCGGGGAGGGAAATCGCATGACTTTTTGTCAGAAAACAAGGAAGCAAAAAATGTTTTCCCCCATTCCCACCTCTAATTTGTATATGCAAATTAGGGTTTCGGATTCGGTTCGGTATTCGGCCGAATCTTTCACGAAGGATTCGGGGGTTCAGCCGAATCCAAAATAGTGGATTCGGTGCATCCCTAAAAAGAAGTAACAAAACCTGTGTGTGATGGCTCTAATTTTGTTTTCAAATCACACTACAGAAGTTTTAAACGAACAGTAACACCAGATACCATGCTTATCGGTTATCTGCTATTTAACCTGTGCCTTTTCAGCTTTGGATGGCTGCCCATGGCTAAACAGCAGCTTATTTATAAAAATTACAGTAGTCTTTCTAAAGCAGACATACATTTTTACCAGTGCAGGGCAACACTATATTATATTATAATTAATTTAAAGGGGTTGTTCCCCTTTGAGTTAACTTTTAGTATGATGTAGAGACAATTTGCAATAGGTTTTGATTTTTTAAAAATTGTTGTTTTTGACTTTTTTAGCTTTTTATTCGGCTGCTATCCAGTTTGCGATTTCAGCTATTTGGTTGCTAGGGTCCAAATTACCATAGCAACCATGCATTGCTTTGAATAAGAAACCAAAATATGAATATTAGAGGGCCTTAATAAAAAGACAAGTAATAAAATAATAAAAAGTAGCAATAACATTAAAGTTGTAGCCTTACAAAGCATTTGTTTTTTAGATGGGGTCAGTGACCCCCATATGAAAGTTAAAAAATGTCAGAAGACGGCAAATAACTAAAAACCTATAAAAAACAAATAATTAAGACCACTTGAAACGTTGCTTAGAATTGGCCATGTATTAAACTTAAAGGTGAACCCCTTTAAAGACTAACTTTTTGGTGTTACTATTCCTTTAATGAAACAGCAGTACACATGAAGCTTTGGCAGTGGGTCAGTCTGTATACAAAATACACCTGGAATGTTTTGGTTTCCCAGCTGCAATGTCCAGTATGCCATCACTAACAGAGCCTTTGAAACTTGTAGTTTAGCTTAAAAAAGAAGGAAAGTAATTTTACTAAATAAAAAAGGGTGCTAAAGTAAAGATGATCGCTCCGTGGTTCTCGCTGGAAGAATCTCTGGCCGGTGTTATTTTCTTTTCATAGGAGCACGGCCCGGGATGTCAGGTAAGTAAATGTGATCACTTTGGGGTGCCTAACTTTTGGCACCCACAATTGTAAAAGGACTTTCTTTCTCCTTTAAAAGGAACAGTAACACCAAAAGATGTAAGTGTTTTAAAGTAATGAAAATATCATGTACTGTTGCCCTGCACTGGTAAAACTGATCTGTTTGCTTCAGAAACACTACTATAGTTCATATAAACAAGCTGCTGTGGAGCAATGGCGGAAATTGAAAAAACGGCTATATGGCACAGGTAAACTAATGGATAACAGATAACACTATTAGACAGACAGAGCTTATCTGTTATCTGCTGTGTAACTTGAGCCTTTTCTCCTTTGAATGGCTGCCCCCATTTGCTACACAGCAGTTTATTTATATAAACAATAGTAGAGTTTCTGACGCAAACACATCAGTTTTACCAGTGCAGGGCAACACTGCATTATATTTTCATTAGCTAAAACACTTTTATTTTTTGACGTTACTGTTCCTTTAAGGCAACAGGCTGAAGTTTCCTGAATCTGAAAACTTGGAACTTACCCCAGCAATACACATTTCACAGCCATTAAAAATCTGCATTTTAACGGGCAGGTTCCATTTTCATTTCAGAACCAACCTTTATTTACATTAGCTGCGCTGGCTCAGCAAGAGATTGCTTATCTGCCAAGTAATGAGACCATGCTTCAGAAACCAGAATGGCTTGTGCTGACTTTCTGTATGCTGTACTCACTCCATATTGCGTGTTTGTTTAATTTGTCACTGCATGTGTCATTGTGTCATGTTTCTGGTTTTCTTGTTTTCTTTTCTTTTTCCCTCAGCATGAGCGGCAGCACATTCGCAGAGTAAGGATCTTACTGTACTGACCCCTATACCTCCTGCAGTTCATAGATGCTAGAAACCTTTTGGTGTCACTTTTGTCATTTCTGAATTTTATAAGGCTCTAATTATCCCATAATCCTTTTCTCTGACTTTTGTAAATCAGTATTCTGTGGATTTGCATGAAGGTAATAGTGACAATATGTCATAGTTATATGGAACTGTACATGATGGCATAGTAAGCAGCAAGTATAACAATGGTGCTTGTATATCTAAACTTAGATACTTGCTCTGTAAAACTGATGGAACATTCTACTATACCTCATGATAATTCGGCCAATGGAGCATTGTGTTTTACGGATATGGTCAATTCAGCACATGATTAATGAATAGAGACTCAGAAGAGCTCTCAAGGGCCAAAGTTTTCTTTTAATATTTTTTGTTAATATCAATAAGGGACTTTATTTCCACAGCATGCTGAATACTAGTTTTCTGCTTCCATTTTTGTTTCTGCCTTTCCCTGCTGCATCTCATTATTTTCCTTTGTGTACCCCAAAACCCTCACAAGAAGCAAAACTTTAGGGTATGTATGTTCCCACTAGGGTTTGTGTCACATGAAATCTTCTATGAGAGTATGTGTTACTGCTGCAGATTTCGGGAAAACACTATGCAGCAAATATCTCCTAGCTAATAAAACTAATATATATATATATATATATATATATATATATATATATATATATATATATATATATATATATATATGTATTTTTTTAAAAATATGTGTCTTTTTTTTTATTCCATGTAGTGTGTGGAAGGTTTTTCTCTGTCATAAAAATACTAAGTATAAGTAATATAATTAGCAGATGATCCTGTTTCACTGTTCCCTGCCAGGTAGTGCCAGCCAGTCCCAGCTATCATGTTTACTGTACAGTTAATATTCTATCACTAAGCAGTTTTATCTCTCTAGGAGTTTCGGTGCAAGGCAGAGATAAGTCACAGCTACTGTGTTATAGCCTTCCCACATCTACAGACAATTTTTAGATTATACATCTGAAACGCAACTTTAGTCAATTATTAACTTCTCCAACAAATGTGCTTACAACACTCATTCCTATTTGCATGGTTTTTGCATGACTCAGACAGGCTCATAAAATAGGTCAAGGGATTTCCCAACTTTTTTTTATTAGGGGTCATGAAATTGATTTTGCTTTATCATGCTGTAAGCTGCTTGAGCAGTATTGAGCGATATGTGGTTATATGGCCTAAACAAATTGGACATATACATTAGAGAATCGGTAACACAAAAGGGTTTGTACATGTTTAAATGTCATACATCTGATAACATCACAGGATAGATTTGTCCCCCTAGGGGCTATACTTGCCTATAAATGTGGGCAATATTTAGTTGATAATGGACAACCTACCCTACCAAATCTGTGTATGTATACTAATTTTTAATTTTTTTGCACTTACATTGCCTTCACCACCACCAACACCATCAGCAGAGTCTTGTAGCAGACATAAGGGCATCTTCTAAGATAAGAAAAAAGGAGGTTCCATCTTAAAGTGCAAAATGTTTTTTTTTACATTGCGAGCTGTGGAGTAGTTGGATTTTCTTGCTGAAGTGGTTGGACTGGCAGATATATACTGTAAGGTTACATACTAAAAGTCCCACTCATAGACAATTTGAAGATGGTGTTGTTGCCTTTCTCTGAATAATGTTAGGCAGGTTTTGATGGCTGATTTGTCTTTGAAATTGATTATTATTTCAAGTGTCCTCCATAGGAATATCTGTGTGAAGAGAAATAGGAGCATCAGTGAGATATATTATTATATTTGTTACTCTCTGCCAATAGAGAGTGGATCAAGTCAACTGCTTCCTTATGGGCAGCAGACACTAATGGATACAATGACTTACACGGCTACAGGGAAGAGAGACAAATCTGTATTATAATGTAGACCCCCTGTCAATAATGACCAGTGTTCCAAAAGACTCCCAAATAAAGCTGTGTTAATGAAGAGCATAAAATTCAGATACAATGAAAACAAGGGAGTGTGTGCAGGATCATCACTGCCTCCTAGGAAAGTAGTATCATTCATTGCCCAGCCCACTTGCTCTCCAATAGAAGACCAATTCCATTTAAATGTAAAAACCACAATATTGGGCCTCCTATTGGTCTGTCAGCCATGGCCTGCATCATCCAGTGTGGATTGATAACTGGGCAGAACTATTTGATCTGTCGTAAAGTGATAAACCCCACCTGAATTAATTGGTAGAGAATGCACAAATAATGTCCATCTTTTATTTCGTTCAAACAATGACTGATGCGAATACTTGATTTACAGATGGCACTGTTTAAATCTGAGTCCTTCAGCTTCTCACACATGTTTCTCTGTGCCCACTACTTTTGTACCTTTAACAGCATGTTGCTTTACCAGGAAATATTGTGTATTTTAAGAGATAATATTCCTTTCTTACAAAATGTATATTGCTTATTAATAATTAACTGTGATAGTACTTCTGGAAAAACACTTCTATATGACCACAAAGCTCAGTGGTGAGAATATCATACTTATTTAATTAAATAAAAGAATATTGGAAGTGACTAAGACGTTCCATGAACATTTCAAGCCTTGATGCCTCAAGTTAGCACATCTATCCAGGTCATTCATAAATTAGGATTTCAGATTTGAAGAGGCTAAGCCTTCACAAATAAACAGCAATGAACTGTCACGGTCGGCACCCAACACCAGAACAAATGCCAAGCACCCTGGTCTCGGCTCGTGCTTCACCTGTAGTGTGACCACCTTTGGCCTTGGGAGGAGCCCTCAGCTACTTGGATGCCACCAGGACTTAAACGAGAGGTGCAAGGCTAGAGGTTCTGGATAGGCAGAGGGGCATGACTGTTAGCTAGAGTCTTTAGGCCAATGGGTCACGGTACAAAACAGGAAACCAGAATCGTCTTCAGTACAGGCCGGGTCGAGGCAGGCAGAAGTAAATCGTAACCAGGCAGGCAAGGGTCAAAACCGGGTAATCAATCAGACAGGAGAGTTCAGCAGAAGGGGTAGTCGATATTCAGGCAGAGCAGGACAGAGCCACAGTTTCTCCTCACTTCCTGCAAAACAACATTTTGAATGGAGAGAGAAAAAGTCCCCACAAACCTAAATTTCATTATTTAGTTAGACTCAAACTTTCCATTTTTTCTCAAACTGAACTTAATATATGTTTCTTGTAAGACTCTCAGAGTGACATTGGGCTCTGTCATTCTTGCTACTATAGAGAGCATAGGAGTATTATCTTACCTAAACACACAAAATTAGGACCGTATAATACATTGGTATCATGCACAAGAGCCATAAACATCCTGTAAATTCTATCCTTGGAATTACATGGCCTTCAGCCTCATTGTGGAACGCCTCTATGACTTATCCATTTAACTCGGATCGAAACGTTGAGTTAGATAAAACGTTTTTCTTTATTCTGCTTGAAAATCCTGTGAGTGCCGACACACACACACACATATATATATATATATATATATATATATATATATATATATATATATATATATATATATATATGTAAAATTATATTTTACAATAGGAGGTGCATAATTATTTATTTAATGATACCTAACAGCAGAGGGTTAACTGTCAAAATAATTTTATATACTGTATCTGGCACCTTTCTGTTGCTGCCAATCCCTATATACAGTATATAAATATGTATAATTTAAGTAGAGGGGATAGAATGTACTTCATTCAGCAGTGTCTCTTTATCTGTGTACCTTATTCCAGATTTAACTTTTTTTGAACAACACACACAAGGACTAAGATCTTGAAATAAACTGGAAATAACTTGAATGAAGAATGTACTTCATTCAGCAGTGTCTCTTTATCTGTGTACCTTATTCCAGATTTAACTTTTTTTGAACAACACACACAAGGACTAAGAACTTCAAATAAACTGGAAATAACTTGAAAATTCGTGGGTTTGGTTTCATGTTTTCATGCAAATTCTTGGCAAAGTGAAACTGGTCAGATTCAGTGTCGGACTGGCCCACCAGGATACCAGGAAAACTCCCGGTGGGCCCAAGTGTCAGTGGGCCCTCATGCTGCTAAACATTTGGCCTATGTTATGGCCATTCCCTATTTCAAAGAGGCTAAATAGATGGAATAATAGATTATCGTATTATAATATGTAAAGAAAAGAGACTAGTACTGAGAGTGGGTCCCGGGTCTAAGGTTTTTTGGTGGGCTCCTGGTGTCTCAGTCCGACACTGGTCAGATTCACCCATCACTATTCTTAATACATGGGTTTTATTTGCATACAGTTATAGTGATCAGATATGGAGAAAGTTTGAAAACAGAGTGCTGTATGATGTTATGTGGTGGTTTTCCTATCAAGCATAAACACATTTATCTATAGTATAAAAACTGTGCATTATTTTGTTAGTCTTGCAAGCAAGGGGTTTCTAGCAACAGATTAATGGATGTCATAAAAAGCAGGGTAAACTGTTGCTAGGTTTCAGTCATGCTGACTCTGCTTGGGTCAGTCATTGATTTAGGCTGACTAATGCAAGCATGTTATAACTCAATGTGAGCTATTTAAATGCACTACTAGGGATTCTATTCCCACTTGTAATAGGGAATTGGACTGGAGCAGTCTTGTCAGACTAGTAAGGGGTCTTTGCTCTGGAGTGACCTTGCATGAGAAGGCAACGATTTTGGTGGGAGTGGGGAGTGCCTGAGCAGGGTGTCTCTGTTTATCTCACATGTTTCCTGTCTCATGTTGCTGCTGCTCCTGCTTCTCTATTTGTTTCTGGGATAACATCTGCTGGAGGCTGCACTAACACAGCCAGGGTTACTGTAGGGCAGAGACCCACGTGGTTTAACGGGAGGGGAGTGGTAAGAAGCAGTGTGTTTGTTTGAGGGATTCATAGCAGAGAGATTATCAAACAAGTGTTGAGCAAGAATTGAGTGAATGAAGAACTCTGTGGCATTTTTATGCAGCTCAGACCTATGTGTCCTAGAGATTGTACTATTCTGAAAGGCATGAAGCCATAGTGAGGTTAGGGGATAACAGAGGACAAAACAGAGGAACAAAACGTGGTACTGAGAAAATGAAAGAGAAGTCAGTCACTGAAACACTTTCCATGCCCTCTGAGAACTCCTTCCAGCAGCATCTAGTCGACAACATGGAGTGTACCACAGACTGGGACATGGACAGTATTCAGGAAGAGGCTTTACTGTGGTACCTGGACAGGTTAAGTTACATTCCACAGGAGTGCGAGGTCCACGACACTTCTGAGTATGAAGAAGTTCCAGCTGTAAGTCTGACCTCTCTCAATTATCTATTAGGACACACACCCAAGAAACTTATACACTAGCATGTCTTAATATTTCATGTTTATAATTCTGTTTAAATGAATAGTAAAAAAAAAAAAAAAAAAAGATTGTGTGTGTGTGTATCTCCTAATGTAATCTTGTTTAATAGCACCACATATTTGTGCTGTGCTGTTCTTTAAATCAAAAGGGTATGAACAGTATACAAATGATCAATAAAAAAATAAGTGCAATAGAAAGTTTCATACTTTTGTTAGCACAAGCATTCCATAGTTCTACTGTATATTTGGGTGTCCCTAAAGAAACTGTCAGAAGAATGATAAGCATGTGAGGGACAGTGGGTGTGAAAAGTAACGTGAACTGCATGGTTTTTAATTGGATAAAAATGCAGCATTAGTAAATAAGGCATATTTGCAACTATATTTATTATATTGCTCCATTTTTGGCTACTGTCATTTATAACAAGGGCTGCCCCTGTGAAATATTCCTTTGATACTAATGTCCTAAACTTATTGATGAGAGAACTTTTGGGACATCCCCTCATATGTAAAAAAAAAGGCACTACGTTTGCCTAGGAGCAGTAACTTATAGCAACAATAGGATTTTTACTTTTAAACATGTGACCAGTAAAAGAAAAAGAAACAATTGCAAATGTGTTTTTGGGTAATTGGGTGAAAGAGTAATTTAATGAAGGTCTAAAGCGGCCATTCACTATCAGTATTTACTTACTGTAAATGTGACTGTACAAAGATCAATATTGGCTGTGGACTTAAAGGGATACTGTCATGGGAAAACATGTTTTTTTTCAAAATACATCAGTTAATAGCGCTGTTCCAGCAGACTTCTGCACTGAAATCCATTTTTCAAAACTGATTTTTTTAATTTTCATATATTTATATTTAATCTGACATGGGGCTAGACATATTGTTAGTTTCTGAGGTGCCCCCAGTCATGTGACTTGTGCTTTGATGAACTTCAGCCACTCTTTACTTCTGCAATGCAAGTTGGAGTAATATCACCCTTCCCCTCCTCCCCCCAAGCAGCCCATCAGCTGAACAGTGGGAAGATAACAGCTCCCTGGTAGATCTAAGAACAACACTCAGTAGTAAAAAACCCCACTGCGACTTTCAAAAGTCGCCTTTCAAAAAGCAGTTCTATAGTGCAGCACTGGCTCTTTCGGAAAGCACACGACCAGGCAAAATGACCTGAGATGGCTGCCTACACACCAATATTACAACTAAAAAAAAAACTTGTTGGGTTAGAATTGGAATTTTATATAGTAGAGTGAATTATTTAAGTGTAATTTAGGAATAAAAACTGTGCCATAAAAATCATGACAGAATTCCTGTAAATAAGTTGACAGCCTATTTAGTGTCGGACTGGGACTGGGGAAAAAACCCTGTGGGCCCCGGGCTCTTGTGGGCCCCGCCGGCCCAGATCCACTTCTTGGTGTTGCGCGACCCCTCTTTGTCGGGGGTTGCGGCAAAATAAACATTTTGCGAATGCGCACAACGCTGCCCTGCACGCATGCGTACTGAAGTGGTGCTGTGCGCACACGCAGAGACCCGGCACATCGACGCGGTGCACTAGAGCAGCAGCGGGGGCCGGAGGGGGGCCCTGGGGCAGTAGCCCAGGTGGGCCCCAAGCACCCCAGTCCGACCCTGAGCCTATTGACTGGTCTATAGGGGATCAAAATATAGTCTGCCTGACCAATATTTGGCCAGTGTGATCCTCAATCGCTTGTGCAAAAAAGGAGGGTTGTGGGTGCACTCCTAAGGCCATATAAAAACATATTTAAATACAATAATCCCCTGTCTAAAAAAAGAAAAACAGGGTTTTTTGTTACAAAGTTATGATCATAAAATTGGTAAGCCGCCATACCACGTTGAGGTAAACCCCATATGGTGGTCCCTAACTTGTTTACCTGTGATCAAAATATAAAACCTTGGTTTCAATCTGTGGACTAGATCCTCCCCCGCCACCTGCATATGCGGCTTTTGAAGGGGAGACAGCCCAGACCAATGCCCATTTTTTTAAAAAAAGAGTGATTGTGAAGAGACTATAATAAAGGCAAAGTAAAGTTGTATATATATATAAGTGCACACGTGTGTGGGTATAGATGTAGAAGGAGATGAAAAAGAAAAAGCTAAATGAGGAGTGTAAAAGGTGTGCTCACTTGTGCACCCAATGATCAGATCAGACTGTGGGAGGCAGTCGCTTGTGAGCTAACATTTAAATAAAACAAAAGACTCAGTTTTTCATTTTCGTGGGTGAAGGTTGGCCACAGCTTTTATTAAAACCATATTTGCCAATAAAACGATAACCCTGTCCTTGCCATGTTATACCAAGCCCAGGTTACCACAGATGCCAGCCACCGTAGCCACTGTGGGCATGTAAAGGGAAAAACCTAACAGCCATAGCCAAATGGTAAAACCCAAAAACAATTACCCGCCAACAGCTGTGACAATAATATATATATATATATTTTTTTATATAACACATTCTTAATAATATGGAAAACAATCCATTGAAATTTTTTTAACACATAAATGTAACAATATAAGTATAACAGTGCAATGGGTGGGGGGTGGGATAATCGGCAGCCATTAGGGGAGACCAGACACGCTGCCAGCCTGCACAGCACTCCAGGTGCTCATGACGTCACAAGAGAAGGAGGGTAAGCAGCTTCCCCTTTTTATAACAGCCCTCCCTTAGTGCCATTAACCAATCCTTCCATCCCATGTAGCCATTCCCAGGGTTCCCTCTGCCCCCAGTACCTCCCCACAGTCCCGACACCCTTCATTACCCACTTTGGTGCCTTGCAGCCTCAGTAGTCCCACCTGCCAGTTAGCCAAACTACCCAAAGATCTTTTCTAGTGTATGCATTTCATTGTTTTTTCACATAGTACTTAAAAGGGAACTATTGTGAAAATGAAAATTTAATATAAGCTTAGTCATACTGAAATAAGAAACTTTCTAAATACAACCAATTACATATTCTGCATTGTTTCTGAAATAATCACAATTGTCTTCACTATCCCTCTCTCAGCGTCATATATATATATATATATATATATATATATATATATATATATATATATATATATATATATATATATAGTTCAGTGAAGAGCCAGCACTCACAAATAAATCATTAATATGTCTGGGTGCAGAGTCAAAATTGTGAATATGTCCATAGAAAATGATCCGCACATGTCTTAAAAATTCAGAATTATTTATTTTTTAAAAGGTAAGGACTGACGTTTCGGCCTATCCTAAGGCCTTTCCCTTTGAGAAAAGCCTTAGTATAGGCGAAAAGATCAGTCCTTACCTTTCAAAAAATAAATAATGCAGAATTTCTAAGACCTGTGAGTGCTGATCATTTTCCATGGACATATATATATATATATATATATATATATATATATATATATATATATATATATATATATATATATATATATATATATATATATATATATATATACATATATATATATACATATATATATATATATATATATCTATATCTATATATATATCTATATATATATATATATGAGTGCAGAGGACCTCTTGTAGTTGACTATATGTATTTTGTGGTCACACCCTCATTGCACCCCCACCTAATGGTTTTAAAAAATAGTGGTGAGCACAACTTTCCCTTGTTGCTTTCTAACATAGAATGTGATACTAAAGAAAGTTTTGAATCAAGTTTAGGACAGTACAAAATACCTAAAGCATATTGTATAGTTCAGTCAGCTGCTCGTTTGGTGTAAATATTTCTGTTTGTAGGGATGACATTCATATATATCTCCACAAGTGTCCATTTGTCAGTAGAACAGTTTTCAGCGGCAAGGTGGCAAATTAATTAACTTGATTATATTCTTGATAATATAAATGTGTAAAGTCACCACTTGAAGAAGGTTTATTCACATAATATCATTGAAAGCATAATCACTTTGGACTAAGGCTAGTGTCTATGGCATAGTAACATAGTAACATATTAAGTTAGGTTGAAAAAAGTCACATGTCCATCAAGTTCAACCTTTTTACTGTATTTTAACCTTCCTAACTGCTAGTTGATCCATAGGAAGGCAAAAAGACTATTTGAAGCCTCTACAATTTGCCTCAGAAGGGGAAAAAAATTCCTTCCTGACTCCAAAATGACAATCGGACTAGTCCCTGGATCAACTTGTACAGTGAGCTATCCTCCATAACCCTGTATTCCTTCACTAGCTAAAAAGCCATCCAACCCTAACCCCCTATTTGATGTATCAGCCTGTATGACTGATTCAGGGAGAAAATTCCACATCTTTAGAGCTCTCACTGTAAAAAAAAACCCTTCCGAATATTTAGGCGGAACCTCCTTTCTTCTAATCGGAATGGGTGACCTTGCATCAGCTGGAAAGACCTATTGGTAAATAAAGCATAAGAGAGATTATTATATGATCCCCTTACAATATTTATACATAGTTATCATATAACCCCTTAAGTGCCTCCTCTCCAGTGTGAACAACCCCAATTTGGCCAGTCTTTCCTCATAGCTAAGATTTTCCATACCTTTTACCAGCTTAGTTGCCCTTCTCTGTACCCTCTCTAATTTAGAGAGGGTCCTGAATGTCTTGTTTCAGCACTGGAGACCAAAATTGTAAGGCAAATTCTAGATGGGGCCTTACGAGTGCTCTATACAATGGAAGAATGACCCCCTCCTCCCGTGAATCAATGCCCCTTTTAATATCACTTATTTGCCCTTGATGCTGCTGACTGGCATTGCTTGCTACACCCAAGTGTATTATCTACAAGAAATCCAAGGTCCTTTTCCATTATGGATTTGCCTAGTGCAGTTCCATTATGGGTATAAGCAGCTTGGATATTTTTACATCCCAGGTGCATGACTTTTTTATTTATTTATCAACATTGATCTCATTTGCCACTTACCTGCCAAAATTGCCAGTTTGTCAAGATCCTGTTGCAAGCATGCCACATCCTGGATGGAATTAATGGGCTGGATAATTTTGTCTGCAAACACTGATAAATTACTTACAAGTCATTAATGAACAAGTTAAATAAAAGTGGACCCAATACCAAGCCCTGATGGACCCCACTAAGAACCTTACTCCAAGTAGAGAATGTACCATTAACAACCACCCTCTGCTCCAAATCCTGTAGCCAGTTTCCTATCCATGTGCAAACGACTCCATTAAGCCCAACAGACTTAGTTTAAGGCACAGTATTAAATGCTTTGGCAAAATACAAATAGATCACATCTACTGCTTCCCCACTGTCCAGCATCTTACTTACCTCATCATAAAAAGCAATCAGATTTGTCTGACATGACCTATCCTTCATAAAGCCATGTTGATTGCTGCTCATAATGCCATTCACTAGGACAAAATTTTAAATGTGATCTCTTAACAAGCCTTCAAATAATTTGCCCACCACAGATGTCAAATTTACTGGCCTATAATTGCCAGGCTGAGATCATAATCCCTTTTTAAAAATTGGAATTTCTCCAATGAAAGCGAATCTGAAGTCAGAAATAAGGGCCGGTCTAAAACTGAACTGAGCTCTCTTAGAACCCGGGGGTGTATGCCATCTGGCCCTGGCCTCTTGTTTACATAAATTTTTTATTAATGCTTTATGAATTATATCCTGAGTCAGCCACTGACTCGATTGAGCTGAGCCAACAGTGCAGCTATGAAGTGAGCCTGGGAACTCTATTGTATACTCACACAAAAAAAAGAACTGATTTAGCACATTTGCCTTTTCTGTATCTGTTACAACCATACTGGTACCATTATTTAAATGAGCAACACTATCAAACCCACATATCTTTACTATTAATGTACTTAAAAAAAATTTAAATAAAACAAAATTTTCCACAGCCACAAATTGGTATTTTTATAAAATATGCTGGTTCTTTTGGCTGTCCTCTACCAATAAAACAGTCTTGCAATTAAAAAAGACTAATATTGGTAGAGGGAGTGGAAGAAGAGATAAGTGATTGAAAATAAGAATGACGATAAAAATAAATCAGCAAAGTCATTCTGCTTTTTTGGTTGTCAGGGTCAGTGACCCTGACAAACACCTAGCATTTTTTTCACTTACAGCCTGGAAACAAGCAGAATAGGAACACCAATAAATCACAGCATGTAGACAACTTGAAAAGTTACTTACAATAGGTCCATTTATAACAGACCGAACATTTATTTAAAGGTGGATTTATTTTTTAAAATATTTGCAGTTTATAAAGACCCACAATATTGGGTTCTGCTGAGAGATGGAGATATTTTGTTAATGGTATATTGCCAGTGTATGGGTATTTTAATTACTCTGGAAGCCTTCATTGTTTAAAGGAGAAAGATATTTTATCTCTCATTGAGGGTAATGCTACATGGGGCATTTTGTCACCCACATGATATCACCTCCTATGCAGCCTTCAAACCAGCCAAAAATACCTTTGTACTACAAGCAATGTACATTGCGTCAAGTGACCAAGCAAATCTAGCAATTGCATGAAAATGCGTCCTTTTCCAGTTTTTAGTTAATGGAGCTAAGTTCATATTTCTTCATATTTATATGAACTACAGATGAAGCCACTTGGATTTGTGAGCTAAATGTGTCATGATTTGGGATTAATTGAAGAAACTGTGTTATCTAAAGTCATCTTAACTCGTTTAATGCATTTAACCTTTTTCATTAGCATACCAAAGCACCATTGTTCACAATGGGATGGGATGGGATGCTGTGACACAATTTTCTGTGTTAAATGGGATAAGTGGGATATCTGAGTTTAGTTATTCTGTGTCAAACACACAAAGCAAAGTGGCTTCATCTGTAACTTCATATTTATGGTGATTAGTGCATGTCTGTTCTTTCATGCATATTTTAAACCGTTTAAGATTGAATATTTATATTTTACATTCCCATTATCAGCAATAAGCAATCTGCTTTCTACTCATCCTCCTTGCATACTCATTCTTTCTCTGTCTTTGTTTCACACCCTTTGGCACCATCTTTTTGTTTTGTTATTACAGTTCATTTGCACATCAGGCCATAGCTGGCATACTGCACTTGCATACTGTCTGTTTGGCTATTGTTGGCTGGTCCCCTCCTGTTTAACTGTCCTTGAGTAATTTCTATTTTATTAATTCCTATTTGCATTTTCAGGTGCTTAGTCCAACATACAAACAAAGAAATGAAGACTTTCGAAAACTCTTTAAACAGCTACCGGATTCTGAGCGCCTCATTGTTGGTAAGGAACAATGCCTTTGGTGTCTAGTAAATAATGGTAAAAACTTTGTAAATAACTAACTCTTGTATGTCCTTAACAAAGTAATTTATTTACTAAATGCTATTTTCACATTAACTGAGGAGCCTGTGGGGCATGTTATATAATCAAATTTAAGTTCTAAATGTGGTATGCACCAAATATTGTCCTGTTATGTAAACACAGTAGAACCCCCATTTTACGTTTTTCAGGGGATCAGAAAAAAATTATGTAAAATCCAGGAAAATGTAAAATCAAAACATATATTCTGCATGATATATATAGGTGGGACCATAAAACAACAATGTAAAATAAGGGAAAACATTAAATCAGGGGATGTAAAATGGGGATTCTACTGTAGTGACTTAGAAAAGTTATCCATGAATTCTGTGAACTTCTGATCTGTATATCATCTGTGCATACTTGGTCCTTCAAAGCAATCAGAACTTAAACGGATCCACACTTCCACTTGGCTAAATGAGGCAAATGGGAATGCTTTTATAATTCTTCCCTTCAGTGTATGAGGTTAAGTGTTATCTACATTATAAAATGGGTGTAAAAGTAAAGCTCTTGAAATTGCTTAACTTACTGTCACTAAACATTAAGGGTCAGATTATTCGAATTTCGAAGTAATTTTTTGGGTACTTCGACCATCCAATTGGACAAATTCGATCGAATTCGATCGAATCGAATGATTCGAAGTAAAAATCGTTCGACCATTCGATAATCAAAGTACTGTCTCTTTAAAAAATCCTTCGACTCAATACTTCGCCAAATAAAAGCTACTGAATTGAATGTTAGCCTATGGGGACATTGTAGATAGGTTTTGGGCACTTTTTATGATTGAATAAGAATCATTCGATCGATCGCTTAAAATTGTTCGAATCGTTCGTTTTGAACGATTTTATCGTTTGATCGACCGATTTTTATTCGATCGTTCGATCAAACCTTTTGTATTAAAATCCTTCGAATTCGACCCTTGATAAATCTGCCCCTAAGTATGAGAAAAACTGTGGGAATCATGAACATTTGCAGTTTGTATTGTAGTTAATAAGTAATATAGGCCAGCTCGGTTGTTAACATTTCTGCTTTGCAGTGCTAGGGTACTAGGTTCAGTTGCCACCAGGGTCCTTTCTGTACATTTATATTTATTAATGGACCTTTAGATAAGTGTTTCTGCAACTTTTTTTTTTTTTAAGGCCAACTGAATAAAGCCATGTCAAAAAGGGGGGTAGTTTTTCCCTTTAAGTATGGGGGTGGTCCTGTTTTTCTGTGTTGGCTGTTTTTTATGCTCTATTTCAACAAGCCACTGTGATATTTATCTTGTATTATGAATGATGACCTCATACAAGTATTGTGGTTGTTCTTTTATTTGCAGATTATTCTTGTGCTTTGCAAAGGGACATCCTATTGCAAGGGCGGCTGTACCTGTCTGAGAATTGGATCTGTTTCTACAGCAACATCTTCCGTTGGGAGACCTTGGTGAGCATTGCCTTCTATGCAATCTTTGTACCTAAAGGAAATGCATATGCAGAATATAAATACATTTATATTTATTAGATTTATTAAATAGAGCAGCCAGCAAATAAAATGTTCTTCATTTTATTTTAAATACATACATCATTATTCAGCTGACTTGATTTTGTGTTTCTGCATCTTAAAGCTAACAGTACGTTTAAAAGATATCTGTACGATGACCAAGGAAAAGACTGCCAGGCTTATTCCAAATGCCATCCAACTCTGCACTGAAACTGAGAAGGTGAGTAACAAAACATTAGCTTTGCTTTCCGGTTCATCGTTGAGTGGATTTACTAGTAAAGAACTCTTTTTTATTATATCTTTGTGTCTCCCTAGCACTTTTTTACATCTTTTGGGGCTCGCGATCGAACCTACATGATGATGTTCCGGCTATGGCAGAATGCATTGCTGGAAAAGGTAAATTTGTAAATATGAATCTATAACCCTAAAAATAACCCGCACCATTACTTTCAAATATATTTGAATTCAGCCAATGGATCAGTGCTGGGGGTGACTTTCTGTTCTCTATAAATTTATTGTTACTGTGATCCAGGTCTAGCTTCGATGTTCTCACTGAACGTCCATTCTGTCTTGCAGCCTCTGTGTCCAAAGGAGCTTTGGCATTTTGTCCATCAGTGTTATGGGAATGAGCTGGGGCTTACAAGTGATGATGAAGACTATGTGCCTCCAGATGACGACTTTAACACAATGGGGTATTTGTATAGATGATGAGTTTTATTTGTATTTTATTGAGTTATTGATTTGACATGATTCATGGGTAGGATTTACAATTTTGTGAATAATTATTGGAACACATCACCTCTGTAACAGTTTTGCCAAGCTTCCCAACATATGGGCCTATGTATCATGCTATGTAAAACATTGGAGACAAACTTCACTGGTGATGTTGTCCATAGCAATCAGTCAGATCCTTTATTTTGTTTTATAACTTGTAGGTTGAAATCTAATTGCTGATTGGTTGCTAAATGTTTTACATAGCATGGTAAATAGGCCCTAAACAGTGCTTTCATTTCCACTGAGTGCGAAGAGACAGATAATTATTCATACATTATATAAACACATTTATGCCCATTTTTTAAATCCACCACATTTGTGCACAGATAAGGATTTGAATAGACTAATAACTAAAGGTGGCCATAGACGTAACAATTACGATCTTTCTTGGAAAAGATCTTTCCAAGAAAGATCATTAGTTTCAATACACACGTGTAGAGCTGAATCGTCAGATATACAGGTAGATATATGGGAAGAAACAATAGAATTCTACCTGTATCTGACAATTCAGCACTAAACAATGGGCGATGTTTGGGTCCCTTCAAAGGCACCCGATCAAAATTTTCCGTCCAGCCGGATCAACGTGCCGACCGATATCCATGTAAGTTACTTTTCTAAGGTTTCAAAGTATTTGAGATGCAGAATGAATGTGTCATAAATGATTAAATATATATTTGATATGAATTTTTTGTTGTCACAGTTTTTGTAAAACTAGATGGTTTACTTTCTGTACATGCCTTGATGTTTTGCATGACTATATTGTGGTTTATATGCGTGTACTGCTTTATAGTTTCTGTGAAGAAATTCCTGTGGAAGAGGTAGAAGTGAATGACAATTCATCAAAAAGCAGTAGCGAGCTAAAACCAGAGACCAATTCAAACCTACAGGACCCATCTCTAACTAGCAGCAATTTGACATCCCCTGCCAGCAGTGATGCCCCAGCAGTAAGTAAAATATCCATATCACCACACAACACCCACCAAATGATACGCTTCCATTGCCTTTCTAAGATAAATGTTTGTGGTTTGCTATGGCTAAACAAGGCTAATCAAAGACAAACAATTGCTTCTAACACATACAAATGTGTGTGGTCCACAAATTAGGCATCCATTTGTTAAGACAGCATATGTGTAAATTTACCAACATATTACAACTGCAGGGCTAAAAAATCTTGGAGTCTCACTTGCCTTGGGGTTGTTTCTTTTTGCAATATTCGTTATTCTACTGAGGATGCAGGAGTTTAATAACTCCCGTGCTGCTACCCGCATCATTGTATCTATACTTCCGAAAGGCAGATATTTAGTGAAAGGGTCAGCTGTCTACTTTTTTAAACAGAATCATGTGCCCTGGATAACAGTTGCTTATGTGCACATGATTCTATTTAAAAAAGTAGACAGCTGACCCTGTCACTAAACATCTGCCTTTCAGAAGTATAGATACAATGATGCGGTAGTAATCAGCGGGTAGCAGAATTGATGATTATATTAAATTATGCAGAAAGCAACACAAGTTTGGCAGCGAGTTATATAGGCAGTGGACTGCAGAAAACAGCACAAAGCTGCAGTCAGTCATTATCAGAAAAAACATAATCTAATAGAAGCACCCTTTTGAGAATTATTTAAGAGACATGAGTCTATGCGTATTTTCTTTGGGATAATAAGCAATGGACACTTGCTAATTATTTTATTAGAACTATTATTAGTGTACTTTTTTAGTTAACACTGGTCTGTTATAAGTTGATATTGTAATATTTGGGGGATATTTGTCTGTATCATAACTTTCTCATTAAAGGCAGATTATACAGAAAGCTCCAAAATGCATATTCCATATTTTGGAGTATATGACGTGCTAATATTTTGGCTTACTTGGAGTGCATGGAGTAGCTTCAATTTCTCTGTTTGCCCTGTTTAGCTTAAGGAATAACAAAGAACAATATTTTTCTGCTTCTTGGTAGTGGTGAAAAAAACAGATTTTCGCAGCATGTCAATTCCCAATGATAGAATTAAAAGACACCACAAGTAGCCTGTGACCAATGTGTGTTGCCTAAAAATATTCTTGGGTCATGCAAATATATTTGTTTTTTTTTAAAACAGATTTTATTTGTGTGTTTGTTTGCTTGTCCTCATTAAAGAAAATATGCATAGTAAATGTTTGACTAATGAAACACAGTGTACCTTTTTGGAAAGACTAGGCCACTTGTTTTTTACAGATGATTTTAACAACATATCTAATTACATATGTCATTTCTCATTTAACGGTACATCTCATTACATTATAAAAATGTATATCTGCTTCACTTCTATCTCTTAACAGTTTGACGGGGGAGTGCTAGATGAAATTGAATCATTAGATAAGGAGATTTTAATTGCAAATCTTGAAGAACAGAAGGTGGAGTTTCTTCCTCTCATAACTTCACCATCCTTGGACTTTAACGATAATGAAGACCTTCCCACTGAGTTGAGTGATTCCTCAGATACCCACGATGAAGGTTAGTAGAATGCATAATAACAAGCAATAGATGTAAGCAGCGTGGATTGCAATTTGAAGGAAGTGCAAATTAATAGGCATTAACAATAAGTCAATAGTCAAACGCAAGGGCTTCAAGCTAAGAGGTATATAAGGGTAAATATGATGCAGCATTTTACTTCTATTCACATACCTTATGTGCCTAACAAAGGAGAGAAATTTCATGCAAATAGAGAGGAGCTAATAAGACCTGGGTATTGAGTTAAAATCCATCACAGGAAAAGAAAGATATTCTCTATTGCAGCTAGTACAGATGTGTACAAACCCCTAAAAGGTTTCAACATACAGTAATCCTCTCTCAATCTATAAACACAGTGAATCCCTTCAGTTATTCTAAAACTGGAATGTAAATAAATGGGCCCCATAGACTGCCCAATAGTGTAGAAAGTATAAAAAATTATCAGGTAACAAATTGTATTCTACTTAACATCCATGCAAATGTAGGCATTCAAAAGTCACTAGTTTCACAACAGTCCTGGTCTGTCCTATATTCTGTGCAAGCTGTGCAAACAGTTAAGTTTTAAAAGTGCATGTTAGCTCACATTTTCTTTGATCTCCGTTTGTCTGTCAAAGGTGAAGTGCAGGCGTTTTATGAGGATCTGAATGGTCGACAGTACATCAATGAGGTGTTTAGTTTTAATGTAGACAAGCTCTTCAGCCTTTTATTCACCGAATCTCAGTTCCAGAGGGACTTCATGGAACAGAGACGCTTCACAGGTGAGACATAATATATTTTGCTAGATTGTTTAAAGTGATTGAATTCCAAAATGCAGAAATGTTAGCTAAATAATAGATCAGAATAGTTAGAATATGTGTAGCACCTATTTGGCAGTATGTGACCAAATACCCACTAGCAGGGTAGAGCATTGGCTACATGCGACTTACACAACAGGGTCAGGGCCTTCGCCATGTGGAAGTGTTCCCTCTATGGTGTAGTGCAACTACATCCCTCAGGCTACTGTACAAGCAACAAAAGACTTGCGTGCCAGGAGGTTCTTAATAACAAGGTTATTACTATGCACTAAAACAAGGTTTATTACTATGCACAAGGCAAGTGACCACAGGTTTAGTACTCATGCAGGAGTTGAGGCAACAGCATATAGAAAGTTCACACAGATCTGCAGGCAGGCTCACCTGGAGCAGACACAGGCTGACACTCCCTGGGACAGACTTGGCAGGTATCCCACTTCACCTCTGCGACACATTCCAGTAGTAGTCTCTGGATCAACCTCAGGGCAATAACTCTCTCCTGATTCCCTCTCCACTGGGATCCCTATACTACAGGCAATATGGCCTGGGAGAGATACCTCCAATCTATCACTTCTGCATTGGAGCTCAGAACTGCTCTTTCTCTCTAACCTCTCTGCCTTTCTCTCCTAGAGAGACTATGACAAGTCTGCCCTAGTATATCTATTGCTCATTCACGGGGTTTCCTGGTCCCCATCTTGGACATATGCCTTCTTCTGGGCCTTCTGTACTCAGCCCCTCTGAGCACACACAGCTGGATCACCATCCAGAGGCGAAAGAGGAAGTGGCCACTCCCTACACACACTATATAGCAGTGTAGCAGGGGAGTGTCATTACACCTCTCAGCCAATAATGCTAAAGGTTATTCTACTACAGGGTCTCTTACCCAATAACCCAAAGAAAGAATTAAAAGATTAACTCTCTATAGGGCAAATTAACCCTATAGGGCCCTACATATGTTTTCGATGATAGCTAAATAATAGATTAGAATAGTTAGAATATGTTTTCGATGATATCCCCTCTTTGATATTATAGTCAAATTTTGCTTTCTGAATATCTGATTATTATGTGCAGAGTTGGGCTGTACCTAACACCATCCTAGCTAGATTTACTGTTACATTCTATTTTAGAGGCTATGTCAAGATACAGTTAGTTAAATGGACAGTAAACCCCATTGATCAACATCAGTTCAATGTATAGGACTTGTGCTGAACATACTTTATGTCATACTTAAAGTCTCTCTGCTTTTCATCGAATCTCTGTACCACCCACTGGGTCTGCGCACAGAGTGGATAGTATGTTAGCCTACCCATTTTTACCTTGGCCCATAAAAAAGAATTTAAGCAAAGTTGGACATTTGTTGAACTTGTTTGACAAGTTAATTTAAAAATGTACTTCCCATATTTTGCTATCCTCGTGTATTGTAAAGGAATACATGCTGTCCTATATTTTCCTCAATCAAGAGGAAAGCAATTATCCAGTATATTATTATTGCCTGTTTTTAATGTACTTTGTATTTTAGTGTTACTGTATTAATTATGCTTAAATGTGTCATTTTAAATAGAAAACAAAGTATTAGAGGCCTTGTCAGTAATTCATTTGACGAAAATTCTGTTCTTCACTTTGCCTTTAGAAATGTATTTTCCCTCTTTGTTTAAGATTTCACAATATTTGTTTTCCCTGCCAGAAGTTCTATTTCACCCCTGGAAGAAGGAAGAAAATGGAAACCAAACAAGAGTAATTCTGTACACCATCGCACTCTCTAATCCACTAGCACCCAAATCTGCCACAGTCACAGAGAATCAGGTAACCTATAAGTGGAAAATTGCAATACAGACTGCAATTATGCAAATTAAATATCTAATCTTGTACAGATACTTATCAATTAAAAGGATGGAAATATTGTATATGTGACAGGTGTACCTATGTGTTTCAGACATTATACAAGGCGAGCCAAGAGAGTGAGTGCTATGTGGTAGATGCTGAAGTTCAGACTCACGATATACCTTATCACGATTACTTTTACACCATCAATCGGTACACAATGACACGAGTGGCCAGAAATAAGAGCAGACTAAGGTAGAGCAGATTAGAGCTTTTCTCAGTATTTTCAGAACTTGGTTATCTGCATATTGGCCCTTATGGTACTATATTTTTGTCCAACAGAATCTCAACAGAGCTACGCTATCGGAAACAACCGTGGGGTCTTGTCAAAACCTTTATAGAGAAAAACTTTTGGAGTGGACTTGATGAGTATTTTCATCATTTAGGTTAGTCCTTCAACAAAATATGCATAAAGTGGCATTGTGACTTTTTTTTAACTGCCTTAAGTTCTATAGTTAGTTTAACTAAGCATTTATGCTGATCAAATACTGTATTTTGATTTGATTGCAATAATGCAAGAAATCCAGTTCCTGCAATCCCTTCCTTCGAAAATGTAAAAAAGGTTATTGTAGTCCTAAATGAGTAGAATGTCAAAATTAAACACACCTCTAATCCCCCAGGTCCTTTTGGGAACAACAAAAATATATAATATGCAAGGTGAAGTTAAAAAATCTGACCACTAATTCATATATATATACTATTAATTTTATTGCCCCATATCAACATGAATAAAAACATTAAAAATAAGAGAATTAAATGAATACTTATATACAGGAACATCACTCATTTCACATTAAAAGGCAGCAACATAAATCATTTCTTATACAACTGTAATTATTTTAGTTGCTAATTACATGTATAATTTTATAGAAAATGAACTGACCAAAGTAGAGACGGCGTACTTATCTGACCTACACCAACAGTCCCCCAAAGTAAAAAGCAGCAAAATCACATCCACACGCAGAAGGAAACGCCCCCATACACATTTGCGCATCCCACATTTACAGGAAGTCTTAAGCCCAGTAACGACTCCCACCGACGAAGAGAGGCAACATCATCGCATCAGACACGTTGCAGGTTAGAAGAATTTTAAAGATACTGTAAAACAGAACTTCTATTCATTTTAAACAGTACAGCTCATCTACCTGGGTCTTTTTGTCCTCCACTGTAATTCTCCTTTTCTCTCTCTCCTTCCTTCTCTCTATTTTCCAACCCTCAATTTACTTACCTGTCCCTTTCATTTCTGTATACCATCACCCATTTTTTTTATTTCTCTTGCTTTTTATGTATGTCCCTGAAACCTGTTTTGAGTTATGGTGATACTGAAATATCCTAGAATAGCAAATCTCAAATGAAATGATGAGTGCTCCATCTAAATACAGTTTTTAATTTTGATACCTTCACTTTATGGATTTCATATTTTTATGTATTTTACCTGATGTATATTGTACCTGTGGAATACCTATGCACCTCAGAATACCGCTTTTGTGTAACATAGACTGAGCTTTCCATGTTACACATTCATTATTTTTGTACTGTGACTTAATATTTCCAGCACCAACTGACATTTGTTGGGTTGTATGAGTGCTTATAGCATTTTCTTTATTTCCTGGTGTTTTCTTTGATTATAGATTGCTTTGTGGTGGCCATATTCTTCATTGGTTACAGTATTGTGTCTGAACTACAAATTATTGTTAGAATTCCTTTAAAACTTTGTTAAGGAATTATGTGTGACCCTGAAATTGAAAATGGATGCCATTTGTTTGGGTGACTTTATTTTCAAATACAAGAATTACTTTTTAATTCACTTTGACAATTTTGTGGTTTAAGCTTTGCTGTTTTTTTTTAGGGTCTACTCAAACGCGGCATGTTCCAGAAGTGAAGCCAAATCCTTTACAAAGCATTTCTAAACTCCTGTTGGTGATCAGCTGTGTGTAAGTAAAAAAATATTTAGAAAACAATTTATATACTAAGAACTAGGGATGTAGCGAACTGCCGATTTGGTGTTCGCGAACGCCGTTCGCGAACACCAGCAAAAAATGCGAACGTTCGCGGACAGTTCGCGAACTTCGAACACCCTCTAAAATCGTTCGATTCGAACGATCGAAGGATTTTAATCATTCGATCGAAGGATTTTCATTCGAATCGAACGATCGAAGCCATTCGATCGAATGCTTTTCATTCGATCGAATGCTTACAATCGTTCGAACGAATGGAAATCGTTCGATTTTTAGCGGTCGAAGGAATTCGAATGGTCGAATGGTCGAACGATTTGTATTCTAATCGAACGCGAACTCAAAATGCGAACGTTCCCAAACGTTCGCGAACATTCGGCGGACGCGAACGGTCGAAGTTCGCGCGAACTAGTTCGCAGCAGAACAGTTCGCTACATCCCTACTAAGAACCATGGAACTACATGTGAAAGTATACAAATGCATACAACACATGTAAATTATTATAAATGGTGTTTCAGTATATCATGGTCTGTGTATGCCTTGTATATATGCTGTATAAGCACAATGCAGCTTCAAAAGTATGGTAAAATTATCACACCAGTCATATTTCTATTTAAATTATCTTTCACTATTGCTATAAATGTCTATATCCAGCACATGAATTTCAGTACATCTCCAATCCTAAATCAATTTCCAACAAGTTATGCCAATTATGTAAGTGCTACTTACAATAGTTCCTGTTTGTGAGCTTGAATAATATGCTAATTCCCAAACATCTACATCGTAGTAGGGGTAATAAAATTAGGTTGGGATCCCAGTGCCTCCATTCTATCCAGATGAAGGAGGGTGGTCATGTCTAGTTAAACTGAGGAAAAAAATTAGATAAACTGTTCACCAGTGTCATAAATTTTGGACGAAGGGTCGAAGTGAATTTTCGTATTTCAAAAACTTCGAATTTCGAAGTAATTTTTGGATACTTCGACCATCGAATAGGCCAAATTCAACTTCGATTCTAAGTGAAAAACTTTGACTTCGAAAATCGAAGTACTGTCTCTTTAAAAAGTTTGACCTCGACACTTCGCCATCTTAAATCTTGAGTGTTTGGGCAAGTTTTGAGAAATCAAAGGATTTTTGGTAAAATCGTACGATTAAATTGTTCGAATCGAACGATTTGAACGATTTAATCATACGATTTTAAAAATCCTTCGACTTCGAATGTCAGACTACCCTGTTCGATGGTCGAATTTCGAAGTTTTTTGCTCTTCGAAATTTGATCCTTAGTAAATGTGCCCCATACTGTTTCATTTTTAGACTTTATTTCTAACAAGATAAGGTCATAAATACTTCAGAAGCTGTACTTGGCTGTTTATTAACACTGGGGTGATTTGCACCTATGCAGTAACCCATGGCAACCATGACAATGTTTGCTTTAATTGTTTTACCACTTCAGGTGGTTGAAATGAAAACTAATGGCTATTTGTTTGCTATGGCCACTGCCCAGGTGCAAATTTGGCAAGTTTTATTACTTTATTGCTATTTTAGACATTAAGTGTTCATTTTCTGTATTGATACATTATCTTTTTTTTACGTGGAATATAATATACACTTCTTTCCTTTAGTTTGGTGCTGCTAGTGATGCTCAATGCAATTCTTTTTTACAAACTGTGGGTGCTGGAATATAGTACACAAGCACTGACAACATGGCAAGGCCTCAGGCTTCAGGACAGGTAAAGACAATTGCTTTACATTAAACAGTAAACTTTAAGGGAATGTATGGAATAGTTACCCATGGTCTAAGAACCCATAGAACTAATTGGATTTTGTCTTTCAAACTAATGAACAGTAAATGGTACCTTTTGTTTGTTTGCTAGTGACTAGACCTGTAGCAAACTTTGCACTTCAGAATAAAAAGACCAGTGCTCAAAAGCTTACTTGCAACTGATCGAGAAACGCCATTAAAAAGAAAAAAAAGAGAAAAAAAATATATATATAGACCTGTGCTTTATCAATAAATACAGCACTGCATGTGTTCAGAGGAGCAAGAAGAGGCCAAGATGGGGGAGGCACATAGGCTTCACCTACCTACCCCATAACTTGTAGATGCCCAAGTTAAGAAGCATTAGTGGATTAAGGGTCAAAAGGAGCTCTGAAGTAGCACTTCTGCCTGCCCTGTATTTTCTAAAGCTAATATAATATTTGTCATATAGTAAACAGTAATAAATTATTTTTATATTTTAATCTAAAATTATATATATATATATATATATATATATATATATATATATATATATATATAGATATATAATATTTAATATATTATAATTTATATGTTATTATATTTGCAATGTTTATAAATGTTTGGACTTGCTGCACATATATTTCTTTTTAATTAAATTTAATGTGTAGAAGCAAGTAATACCACTTTGAAAGTGCTAGTGAAATGTTATTAAAAATATAAGTTCCTCATGTAAATATGATACTTATGTTTGTTGTGCTAAAACAGCCTCCTGCCTCAGTCACAAGCTGAGTGGACACAATTGTTAGAATCCCAACAGAAACACCATGACACCGAAATGCAAAAATGGAGGCAAATCATAAAGTCTTCGGTGATGCTGCTGGACCAGGTATGTAGGCAGAGATATGTTAATTTATTTTTTATTTAACTTTCACCTTCTACTGGAACACTTGTTTATATATATATATATATATATATATATATATATATATATATATATATATATATATATATATATATATATATATATATATATATATATATATATATATATATATAATGTATTTAATCCTTTAATGTATCACCAGAGAAAAGTTGTTCACTATCCAAACACTTTTTCCAGTTCAGTTGTTTCAGATTGTCTGTCAGTTATAAAGACTTTTTTTCAATTACAGTTTTTTTCCAAAATTGAAGTTTAACATTTAATGCTCCTATCTCTGCTGTTTCGGTCTGGCAGTTCAGTAATCCAGGTGCAATTCTGAACTGTTGCAGTTAATTGTAACATTTATTACAATTTGCTACATTTAGTTGATACATTTCTCAGTTTCATCTGCGGAGTATTAGCAATTATCGTATCAATTATAACAGCTGCCTTTAATGAAACTCAGGGATTCTGCTCAGCAGAGCTGCTTTAGAAAGACATAAGAAGGTGCAATTTTTACTTTTAAACTTCAATATAACAAAAAAGATATAGTCATAAAGATATGCAAATGAAGCATAATGAAAGAGGCATGAGCAATAGCACTTCATGCCTTATATTCCATCTCGGCATTACACAGAAACAACCGGGAGCAAAAGCCAGAAAGGGGAGAAGAGAAACCTTTCAGACTGGTGACCAGCATATTTACCTTAATAGTGACCAGCATATTTACCTTAATAGTGGATTATTTTAAAAAGAGATCTAATGAGAAAATGTTTTAGTGACAGAAGCTGTTCATATTTGGACACTTGCCTGAAGGTGAACATCCTCTTTACATTTTAAAGTATTCTGGTGAAAAGTATTGAAATATTTCTAGACTGATGGTAGCCTTTTTAGAATGTTGGAAAAAGTTTAGGGGTCGAATTTTCACCAGCGTCAGCTTCGCACCCATGGCACCACTTCTCTAAACACAAATAAGCTACGAATATGTTAATTCACTAAAATGTGAAGTTCCGTCCCGGGCATCGAACTCTGGAGACTTTTCACCAGCATTACTTCAGCTGTGCTAGCATTTCATAGCGAAGATGCACTAGCATTCATTTGTGCCTAGCAAAACTTTGCTATTGATGTTGCGCTTAGGTCAATTTGCATAGGGTGGGAAATTTAAAGTTGTATGGACGTCTTTATTATAAATGTTGCTGCAAATGGTTTAAGTTACCGGTTTATATTACACATGTCCAGGGAACCTTAATAAAGACAAGAGCTTTAATATAATGCCCTACACATGAGCCCAAAAATTAATGCTCCATAGGTAATAAAATGTGTGAAAAAACCGCTTACCCAAAAAAGTATGTTAGGACTTTTGCAGCCAATCCCTCTTAAAAAAAAGGAAAAGTCACCAGCGTTTTTTGATCTTTAATGCATTTTCAGCACACAAGATATGATGTATGTGGCAGAAGATTGAGGAAGCTGTAGCTGCTTTATAGCACTTCACCTGGTCTGAGGAGGCGAAGGGAACTTTGGCGAAAGAACTAACGTTCAGTAAAATCTGTATTTTAGTGAATTTGTGGAGTAACGTCCATTCACAAGAGCAAAAAGTCACTTGGTGAAAGAGTGCGAATGACCACTAGAGACGGTAGCAAATTGGCGCCTGTGCCTATTAGTGAATTTGCGATGTCCCTGCGGGTGGCAACGCTGGCGAAAAGTTGCTAGCATGAGCCATTTCGCTCTTTACTAAATCTGCCCCTTAGAATGTCAGCAAAGGTTTTGAGTTTGTGGAGTAAAAGTAAAAACTGCTTACTTATCTCTAGAAATCCATTGTGTCATTTACATTATTAAGTTATACTTTTTGATTGTGTTTTTGCATTTCTTTCCCACTGCAGATGAAGGATTCGTTAATAAACCTTCAGAATGGAATAATTTCCCGAGACTTTGTTTCAGAATCAGAAGAAAAACAGTACCAATGATACCTTCTGGTGCAGACAATCAGAGAAAAGAGTGCAATATGTGTATAGAAAAGACTTGAATGTAGATACATAGATATGTATACTATGGAAACAAATTTATATTAAATAATAAATTTAAAAGAGAGCAGCTACGTGGAAGAATGGTCATGCTGTCTGAGATTGGAGGTTTTGAGATACTGGCACAGTTGTTTCTGACTTAATTTCTCAGCACTTACTGTGTGTTATAAAGAACAGACTGTGCAGCTCTTCCATGGAACAAGGACCTTTCCCAATCCAATGTACAATTCTGCTCCATTGCTCTACCTCCAATGCCACAAACCTTGCAGATGTCAAGCTGACACTGCCCTTCACCATGGAGCTGTTCACTGGTGCCCTAAAGTGCTGTTGAGATATACACAGAGACAGCCCAGTTATATGACTTGAGAGGAGAATGGGGCTGTTGCACAAAGCTCCATGCGGATATATCAGGACATAATTAAGCGACTCATCCGCCAAGACTCCACTGCCACTAAGCACATGTCTGACAGTGCACCATCTGTGAATAACATCTCCTAGACGGAGAAAATACATGGAAGAAGCTTTTTTTTAACAATACTTTTCTTTTAATTGAGTAATTTAAAGCTTGAATTTAGGAGTTTATTTGTCTTACTTTTCATATGTATGTAATTCCTAGTGTGGATTAGGTTTTACCTACAATTTCTTTTCAAACAGTAGCTGTTGGGCAGTGAATCTACATACAGACCATTGTTTGGAGATGACCAATGAGTATCTTGTTTTTAAAATCCAGGGAGTTTAATTATTAGTGTTCGTTCCGAAATATAATGTTTCTAGTTATATGTGAAAACTCATACAGCCACTGTAGCAAAAAAGTTTGGATTACCATTTGCCTAACCTTAACTTAATTGGTTACTCAATGGTGCAAATTAGGGAGTGCTGCTAAGAATCATGAGAGTCTCCAGGTTATGACATCGGAGTCCATGACCTGTATAAAAATACTCTTCTATACAGTCATGCAACTCCTCAGTAACTTATAATATCCTTAAATTTTACAATAGGGTGTACTTTATTCACTATATATTTTACAGGCACTGAAAGAGATGACTCTCTATGTCATCTCAATGTTGTTTTCTTCTGGCTGCTTGCTCGTTTTCCTACTATAGTGTATCTATAAATGGTGTGTACTGGGAGCCAGACAGCTCCAAACACACCTTTGGAAAGGGCTTTTTGTTGACCTGCAGGCTCTGGTTAACACTGCCATATTTCTGCTCAATGGCACATGCTTTGAAGCAGCAAATGATATTGAGGGTGTTGAAAATGTAGTATGTCTGGTAGCTGGCTGCCTAATTTGTGTTATGAGTGTACTGAATGCTTACATGAATAGATGGTGTATGTATCCCTCAGATGTTGTATGATTAGATAATTGGGAGATATATTATACCTATTCTTAGCACTTTTATGATAAAAAGCCACCTTAAGTTAGAAAATATATTTAAGAACTGTTGTGCCATTGGTTTGCACAGGATAGTGGGAGCTGCAGTACAAATGAGCAACAAAATGTGTACTGATGTCCTGTTCAAATATCCTATTGCCAATGCATGTCTGTGTTCTTTATATTACTATCTAACACTAAAGGAGGCTGATGAAAAAATGTGTTCAGTTCACATGGGCCTAGATATTGGTTATCTACATATTGCTTGATTTACTGAAAATATGCTGATTACATTTCAGGTCTGGGGGTGAAAATGCTTATGTTAAATATAAGCATACACTTTAATTCACTATCTTGTGTTTTGCAAATGATCCAAAGAGTTTGCAATGAAATGAACAATTGAACAAGGATTTTAATTTTAGGAAATTGTTTTATACCACAGGCATGAAAACTTACCAGACAAAAAGTGAATCTCACCCTTTTATAAATCTAGCCTAGACAGTATTGTTCGTTACTAGATGTGTTTTTGACTGATTCAGTTTCATTAAATACTGTGTAATAGTCAAAAATTCCCATTCCATTGATGGGCTTGGATTGGAATAGTTAACATTACAATTTGTATGTTTGCTTTCCTAAAGGTATGAGAGCTATTAACAAAAATGCTGAGGGCATGGGTTATTACATAATGTGAATCGCCATGCCAAGACTACTAAACACATTTAAATAGTGAAAACCCAATATGTTTGTTTTGCCATCAGCAATAATTTATATTAGCTAAGGTAACATCGAGTACAAGGTACTGTTTTATTATTAAATACCTGAATCACTCAGAAATTAATAATTCTTTGTTTAAAGGGATGCTATGGGAAAATGCTGCTCTACTTTGAAGCTTTCTCCCGAAAATAGGTCCCATACCTATATTACTGATTTATTTTTTTAGTATGTATGAATACTAAGAATGAATGTTATAGATGTAAATGTAAATAAATGAGCATATGAATTGTTTACTCAATGAGAAGTGAATGATTGATGATTGCACTGTATGCAGTAGTGGACTAATACTTTGAAAGCAGGAATTGCAAGGGTCAGTCACATGATTTGACAGAATTGCTGAGCACATCTGCCAAACATGTAGTCAAATACTTGTATTTATCCATATTTAATTTATCATGGTTCTATAAACAATCAAGCATTGCATCTTATTACTTATTTACATGCTATGGTTATGCTTGCTATGGTAATCAATTGTTATGCATTTAAATGCAGGGCCACTGATAGTGGGCATAAATACATACTTCAGTCTGGGGGCTCCATTTTTGAGTTAACCAGAGTGTTGCTTTGTCTGCTATTGGCCCTGTCTCTCTTGTATAAATACAAGACCACCTGGTGCCTGAAGGGATTCAGATAGGGACCCTGTTCAGCTTTAAGATTTTCAAATATGTGGGGGGGGAAGACATGTTTGGGGGGGGGGAAACTAGTATGGAATATGACCAACATTCTCCCATATTCCTTTATTAATAAATGAAAAAAAAAATGCAGAGGACAGTATGTTGCACAGATGTAGGCTTATGTGCTATGTAAAAATAAAATGAATTTGAATAACATTTAGGTATTCAAAACATATATATTTGCATTAAAAAAGTACAACTAGTGTGATGTAGCCTTTTATTGTTATTTTAAATTATATTGTACAGCGCTGCAGTATATATTGGCGCCTTATAAATAAAGGCTAATATAAAATATAAAACTTGATTCTATGAAATCTCCCCCGAGAATTAAGGCAAAAGGGATGTGCAGCAACTTGAAAATGAAGTCTTGCCTTAAGTAAATAACCATTTGGGGGAAATATACTATTGTTATAAGCAAACCAGTGTCTTAATGCCCAAGGTTGTATAGCTCTATTAATAGAGGATATTTAAACACGGTTCTTTTTTACTAACTGCAAATCTGTCATTGTTTCATGGTGTAGTTTTACTTATTGATTTTGGTACGGCTTATGCAATATTTATTGCACAGATGTATTTTATCTTATTGAATTGATGCACATTCTTTAACATCCTCCTTGATCTTTGAGGTAACTTTTATTATTAGACATTTTATGTCGCTGCATTTGACTCCCCACCACTCACAATAAGTGTGCAATAATTGATTCTAATATTTTCCTTACAAATCCACTTGATTTCTTTTCTGCTACCTAATTCACTTGACACCTATGTCCCTATTAACCACCATTTTTGTACTTGCACTGCTTCTATCCAAATGTTAACCAAGTCATATGTGAAATTTTGAAATGACCTGTCCCTAATGTTCTGTGGTAAAACATGTAATTATTTGACCCCTTTGATGTCATTTAGACCCCAGAGCATAGCTGCAACCTCTTTATCTTAAATCCTGCATACTTCCATAATGTATTTTTCTTTAAAAAAAGTGCAGAATCTGTTTTTTTCCCTGTTAATCAGGGATGCATTTTGAGCAAACTTTAGGCACAGGTATGTTTGCTCCCAAAACAGCCCCCCCCACTTTTACAGTCTGACCCCTACCTGACCCATTTCACCGTAGCTACTGTAAGGCTCCTCAGAATAATGTAATTCCATTAAAAATGTACCAGGTTGGCTTTTTGTGTACAGTACTGTAAAGAAAAACACACACTTCTCCATCCACACATCTCTGCTGTCATGATAAGTAAGATATCTTCTGGTTTATCACATGAAAACCCATGCATGGGATTCAATTTCGAGGAGAAAAAAAACTTTTCCCCAAATTCAGTTCCAGTTTTTTTCCAATAGACTTCAATAGAGTTTTCACGTGATAAACTGTGAGATACTGTAAGTTTTTCTGAATTGAATTGCATCTCAAATTGAATCTCGTCCATGATGTTTTCATGTGATAAACCTTTTTCTTCAATTGAATCTGGCCCAGAATAGAGGGTCTCAATCCAATTGAAGATACCCAAAACAGTGAAATGCACCTTATATGTGCCACACACTCATCACATAGTGAATAAAGTGATTGCAGTAAGAGATGGAGTTAGATGTTAGTGAGGAATAACCCACTCCAGTCTTTGCTTTAGCTTTGGTGCCTCATTATACTCACTAGATATACACTAGCAGTGGCTTTACCACCCGGGAAACCATTGTTATGCATATTTAATCATGTGCACACATTTTAACACAAATTACTCAAAAACAAGTATAATGTCAGATCCATACTTTCACACTTTGCAATCAGCCATACATTTTTGCTCCAGATATCAGGTGCAAATTACTGGTTTAGAATAACCTCATGTGCCATTGCCCTAAGGATGAAAGAGACAGAGCATTTTATAGCTTATGTCAATACCTTTCACTGTAGATGAATAAAAATCGCTGCATGTAAAACACGTGCTGGCATAATTGCATGAAAATTACTTATTTTGAATTTTATAGTGTTGTGCTGCATGCACATTACCTGCTTACATGCAGTGATTTCTATTCATCTCTAGGAAACAATATTTTTGCACGCTTTGTCGCCCATGGGAGAGGCAATTTCAGCCTGTCATCACCATAAAGGTACTTGGATGTGGTTCCTTTATAAGCCTTAAATTTACGGGGTTATTTATTAAGGTCTGAATGCCAAAAACTCGAAAACTTTTACGGTAGTTCTTTTTACTATAAAATTCGAATGTTTAGTGGAAAAGAAATACAAATTATTTGAGACTTATTATACCCCGAAGATTGAAAAAGTCTGAATCCAAAAATCCGGCACCTCAGACCTACCAAGGTTGTATATAAGTCTGAGGTCTCTAGTCTATTTAAAAAGTTTCTGTGGTCTGCGCTAAATTTAGCCTGAAAATTAGACTATTTTGGACTTTTTGGGCAAAAATCCCAAAAATTCTGGCTTTTCGGGAAAAAGCTTGAAAAAGTCATATTTTCACAAAAGGTTTTTGTGTTTGTCCCTGATCCAATTAAATTGTGCTTTTTTAATGATAAATAAGGTCTAATCATGGATTCTAGTTTGGTTGGACTTTTATTACTAATATACTCAGAAAAATTTGGATTTTAATAAATATGCCCCTCATTGTTCTAAGGCGAAGGGCAAAGGTACATGAAAAGACTTGTCGCCCACAGGAAATCTGTGCTACCACAGGTGAGAAATCTCCCAAAAATACTTTTCTCTTTGCAAACCTGTGGAATGCTGCATGTAAAACACATGTGGAGATCTGTCATTACTGGTGGAAATTGCCTTCTGCTTCTGCACTTTGGTGATTAATTCTCAGGTTAGTAAGCGGAAAAATCCCCTCATGTTCCATAGCACAAAAGTCATATAAAACAATAGATTTTTGATTAGAGGATTCCTTTATTCACCTATACTTTCTTGGTATTTGTAAACATACCTTTCACAGGCTTAGGGTCTGGCCACATGGTCAGATTCGGGGAGATTAGTCGACAAATCTCCTCTTCTTCACGGCGACTAATCTCCCCGATCTGCCTTCTGCTGTTTCCTTGTGAGGCAATTAAGGGCGACTTTGGAAAACGAATCGCTCAGAGTGCCTGCCCCCAGGCGATTTTCATTCTAGCTGGTGGAAGGCAGGGGAGATTAGTCGCCATGAAGAAGAGAAGATTTGTCGCCTAGCGACTAATCTACCCGAATCTGCCCATGTGGCCAGACCCTTAATAGCCACTTTTCTGATATTGAGGTCACTATTTCAATTTTACCATCAGCTGTCACGCACAACAGAACCTTGGAGGGTAGTGTCTCACTAACTAATGATTTATCCAGTAAGGCTTATATTATGCAGTTAGCTGTTACTTGCTTTGTGAGAAAAACTACTTTCTGTCTATTTTACTACCTCCATTTGCGATGTCAGGTCTCAATAATCAATTCTACTTACACTTTTGGTTTAAAGTAAAGGGCATAGTGCAAAGTGCTTGAAAAATAATCTTTCTTTCTGAACTGGGTCACTGCATGCCACTGGGATCCACTGTATTAATACAAAGGGATTGCACTTTGCACCATTCATTATTAATAAACGTAAAGCACTTTCTTGCATGTGAGATATATTTCATATGATGCTGGTTTTGAATGAAGCAGACCTGAAATGTTTGCCTGTTATTTCCTTGAGTGGGCCACTATGATAGTCAAACATTCATTTTCAACACGGTACCTGAAGTTTAATCATTGCCCTTGGACTGGTTTCTAATAGCTTCCTGATATGTGTATATATTGTAAAACAAGGGCAAAAATAATGTATTTTCTTTTTCATGTTTATGTAATTGTGTCACTATATGTTTAAAGCTATGATATATAGCACCACCCCCTTCAAAGCAGGTATGATCACTGTACTCCAAGATCTGGCCTCTGATCTCCTTTACGGACGTAATCATTTTACTTGCCATTACAAAGCAAACTATGCTGTGGTTGTTATTCTGTAGTCTATATTTCTATGCACAACTCATACCCGGCTTATGCTAATACTGCAGGACATTTATGCACCACTTCCAAAATGGCTAATTAATAAAATTACTTTTATTTTGCAGTTGATAAATGCAGAGGTATTTATCACCGGTGCAGGGCAATCTAAAGTGTTTCTTAAACAGGTCAAAGGGTAATAATCTGTTCTGGGTGCGGGTTGTTTGATACCATATTGCACATTGAAGGTTCAGAGATTGTTTCGAGGTATGATTTGCCAAAGGCATAATGAACCATTTAACCTTATTGCTCGTCTCCATTCCCTTTGCAAGGCTTAATTTACATGATATTTACATGAATATGTCAGAGAGGTAACAGAATCTGTGCAGATCGTGATATTAGAAGCACCTGAAATAAATTTCTTGTTTTGTGGTTATACACATCTTCCAGTATACAATGAGAACTGTGCCAGGGCATATACAAAGTGTGACACAGTGTTATTCATTCCATGCTGGACTTGCAACAGATTCTTCTAGGTTTTCATAGTCTCATCAAGAAAATTAGTTTGCTTTATTATGGTCATTCTGAGCTTCCAAACTTAATTAATGAGATATGTTTGCATTTTAAATTGATGGTTCCCCTAATGTTCCCCTAGTTCTTTGCATGACCTTAGTGCATGGAAGTCAGTGATGCATGGGGAAGTCCACTGGGAGTACCAATCCAATGGTTATTCAACTTATCTAACATTTACAAATGGCAAGACCTTTACAGGAATCGCCTACACGTGTCCCAATGTGATTTTGTTTCCACCGCTGGTGCTTTCACATTTGACAATGAATTATTTTATCCTTCGAGCCTCTAACAACTAATGTTTCCAGCTGATAATAAAAACTTTTCAATGTTTTCCAACCGTGGTGTATCGCCAAAAGATTTATGTTGCAAATGGTGTTTAAATCATATGCCTTGATAGGGGAAACATTCTTAGATGCAATACTGCCACATCATCTTTGTGCCATTCCACATTTTTTAAATGCAACAAATCTTGTCCTCTTAAGTCTATATATGGGTACTATTTCCCTTTTTCTATTTATCATCAGTGAAATATTGGGATGGGATAGACAATTCAAAAGAAAAAAAAAAGTTGCTTCCCCATTTTGCAATATAGCACTAATATTGTTAAAGGCTCTGTTCATCTCAGAGTAATCTGGTGCTAATGCAATAGATTGCGTTTCTCTGTTGCACAAATAGCAGCTGCACTGACATGGAATGCATTTGTCTAGAATGACACTGTCATATTGTAAGAAAGATACTTGCTGGTATCAATAATTTGGGCATTTAATTATGGTTTTTCTCTTTTTTTATGCTTAAATATATGAAATTGAAATATACTGTTTTTGATTAAATTATTCTTTTATTAACCTTGAAATATAATGTACTGAGAGATAGGCTAGGTTGGGAACTGAGGGTGAAGGTTCCTTGTTTTCCACTTTCTTTTTTTCCCTTCAACCCCAATACTTTTATCTTTAAGTATAATTAAAACCTAAAAATATGTACATGAGTGGGCAGAAGATCGGAGCAAGGCCAAAGAGACTGAGACCATTTTTCCAATCAGATGACTTGAGACAAAATCCATACACCAAGCTTGTTCTTTTTTAGATCACACATTTATAGGGTTCTGAGACAACATACATTTGGTGTTTGGCTGGTTCTAGAATCTTATGTATGTAGAAAAAAAAATCTGTAATGGGGAACAGTAGTATTCAAGGAATATGGTTAGCATGCTTAACCGTTCTTATTTATTTATTAAAAAAAAATGTTAATTTAAATTGCATTCTACATCTTAACCCAATACTCATCTAAACCAAAGTGTAACTTCTTTCATATTGCTGTTGCTGGGGGAATCTAGAATATGTAACAATAATGATACAGTGTCTCTAGTGAATGAAGAGTGACTGTAATCTATCTGTTAGTGATGTTTACTGACCATGGTTTGCATTTTCCTTGGTCAATAGACATTATGGCCTGTATATGAATAAATCGCTACAATCACGTCTTGGAAATTGGCTCACTGATAGTGTTTAGACATGTTTGAATCATATGTAAAAAAGAAAATTACTTCCTTTAGCGCTGTGCGCATGGGATAATTCACAACCTGGTAGTATAGGTATGTAATGGCTACTAAGCCAAAACTCAATGTGAAGTAGCTATCTTAACTCTATGAATAAAAAAACACGATATTACAATGAGGCAAAACGCTTGACTTTCTATGTGTCTCTTTAATGCTGCAAGCACTGAACAACTTCATATTTTACAGATCTATATCAAAAAGTTGCCTTCAGCTGCAGTTGGTTGGTTAGAAATAGTTCTCACTGGTATCTCAATACTTTCCACTGTACAGGTCTGGGATATGTTAACCAGAAACCCATTATCCAGAAAATTTCCAGTTGCAGGAAGGTTATCTACCATAGATTCCATTTTAATAAAATAATTAACATTTTTAAAAATAATTTCCTTTTTCTCTGTAACAATATACTTGTACTTGATTCCAACTAAGATATAATTAATCCTTATAGGAGGCAATACAATCCTATAGGGTTTAATTAATGCTTACATTTTTTTTAGGTATGGGGGATCCTCATCCAGAAAACCTTAGGTCCCAAGCATTCTCAATAACAGGTCCCATACTTGTTACTAGGAATGTTAGTAAAGCTATTATTAATGTTGCAAAGAAACTCTTTTAAAGTATATTGAAGTATTGAAGTATATGATGATTTTACTTCTACTAGGAAAGCAAATCTTTTAGTAAATGTACCTATTTTGACAGGTGAAACCAGTTGAGTGGAGTAGGTTGGGTCTCACATGCATGATAACAACAGTTAAAAGGGTTCTTTTACGCCTGCTTGAAACTAATAGCTATTTATGGTTGAACAAACAGCAGACAATAAAGGTCTGCATAACAGGTTAGGGCAGCAAGACAAGTAAGTAATAACTATTCATGGGGTAAATCCTAGAATCCAAGATAAAGGTAGGAACAGGGAGCTACAAGATTGCAATACAGGAACAAGAGAACAAGGAAGAAAAGTTCAGAAGCCATCTAGATCCAACATGAGCTAGTGATTAAGCAGCTGGTCGGTACAAGGAGCTGTTTTATAAAGTGTGATTAAGTCTGACAGCTAACTTCAATAAAGTATGGAACATGGTACTCACAGGAGCCCTTACATTCAAGGGGCAGATTTGTCGACACAAACAACTCACCAGCGTTTAATTCAATTCTATGGGATTTTGACAATTGTGAACTCTAACTTTCACTCACTGATAAATAGGATGAGATAGTATCGAATAGAATGTGGGTATATTTTTCTGTGGTGAGCTCTGATCTCACATTTTGATAAATTTGCCGCTGAATTTAAGAACTCCTGTGAGTTTTGTTTCCCATATAACAAAGCCATGTTCCATACTTTATTAAAGTAAGCAGTCAGATAAAACTTTTACTAATGTTTCACACAATCATTTTACTATTAAATGCTGTCCTCATATCTACCACTACGTGAGGCATAGGAGCATTTTTAGCAATGCAGGTGAAGAAAGAGAGGTTATCTTGTTACCTTTCCATTGTTCTGTGGATGGGCTGCTGGGGGAAAGGGAGGGGTTGACAGCACTCCAACTTGCAGTGCAGCAGTCAAGTGTGACTGAAGTTTACCAGAGTACAAGTCACATGACTTAGGGCCCCATGGAAACTAGCCCCATGTTAAATTTTAAAGTTAAAAATATAAAAATCTGTTTGCTCTTTTGAAAAATGGATTTTAATACAGAAGTCTGCTGCATTTTGTAAAAAAGAAAATGTTTCTTGTGACAAAATTCTTTTAATAACAAGAAGAAATGTTATACTTAATATTGAAGTTAAATCATCTCTTCTATGTTCAGACTTATGCCGGCCAATACTCTTGATATTTCTTTAAAAAAAAACCTGATGCTTTTACAGATGTGAATGCTATGAAGCAGAAATAGCATTGGCTATTAATTATTCAGTTGCAGCCGCACTTAATGCAACTTTTCAAATCTACAAACTAATGGGCAAAACAAAAAGCAAAGGTACACAGAAGATGTTCTTATTAAAATTAGCTTTTAGTCCATGGTACAATAATACTGTGAGAAAACATAGCAGTGTTTGTGTGTTTTCATTCTTTATAGTTCTGTTATGGAGCTATCTGCTATTTGCTAGGGTCATGCTGACATTACTGGTTCAACTAAATAACTTTATAGTGAATAGAAGAAAGTCTAAAAAGATACATAAAATCTAGCCTTTGAATTATCCTGCTTTCAGGCATTGCTGACCCAGGGTAATACAGTTATTAATTAAGCAGTGAAAGGGCAAATACTTGCTACAGAAAGTTTCAGTATAGCTACATTATACAAAAAGTTAAACTTCCTTTTTAGCACAGATATATTTTCGGTTATACAGTATGTGGCTACAGAATTAGGGTAAAATGGTAATGCAGACTTTTATTTCTTTTTTTAGGAGGGAAATACAATATAACAAAATGATTGTATTTTATTGTTCCCATCTGTTTTTCATTTCGTCACAAGATGGTAATGTGCATAGTATTGTTATGCAACAGAGACTGTCACCTCTCCAGTCCATAATGAACACTGCTGCGAGGCTCATACACCTCAGCAACTGCTCCTCTTCTGCCTCGCCATTCTGTCAATCCCTGCACTGGCTTCCGTTACATTTCAGAATCAAATTCAAATTAATGACACTGACTTTCAAAGCACTTCATAACTCTGCCCCACCCTACATCTCTGAACTCATCTCTATATACTCACCCAACCGCTTACTACGCTCCTCTACTGACCTGCTACTCAACTCTTCTATCATTACCTCCTCACATGCTCGCATTCTCTCTGGAACTCTCTCCCACGGTCTGTCTGACTTTCTCCCAACCTTTCTGCTTTCAAGAAATCTCTGAAAACGCACTTCTTTCGAGAAGCCTACCTTCACTCTGCTTAACTACCAAACGCAACACCACATACAGTACATTTCTCACCTACTTAATTCGATCTTGCCCACTCCCACACCTTGTGTATTACTCCCTTCCCTTTAGAGTGTATGCTCTTTCTGAATAGGGCCTTCCTCACCTTTTTGTACCGGTATTGATTGTGATGTATGTAACTCCATATGTTCTATGTATATAATTCATGTGATTTAGTTCTATAATCACATTTACTTTACAGTGCTACGCAATATGTTGGCGCTATATAAATACATGGTAATAATAATAATAATATTATCCTGTATTTATAAATCTCCAACATATTCTGTTAAATGTACAAAAAAAAGGTATACATTGAATATATACAAAGCAATTAATAACTTATACAAGAGGTAAAGAGGGCCCTGGCAAAAGAGTTTACAATTTAAAAAATACATATGTAATTACCAATGGTTGGTTGACAAAGAGCCATATGGAGCCAAACATGTTGCTGTACGGACCACTGCAATGTTCCCTTGATTGCCAATTTAAGGCAGACTTATTGAAATGAACATTAAGGCTGTTCTACTGTGGAGTCCTTGCACACATATGCTACCATAAAAATGTCACATATGTACATTTAAGTCTTGTGCAGCTGACCAATCAGAGCTAATGGCTAATTAGTTACAATGGATTACTACTCCTGAGTTAAATGGTACCATTGATTTGTGAATTCCCCATACAGTATATCCAGACCATGCTTGGAGTCTCTTCTGTTACAAGATATTAATATTATTGCTTATTTCTAAAGTGCCAACATATTCCACAGTGCTCTACAATATATTGGTGCATACACAGATTTACATACAAAAAGAACCAATAACAAATACAATAGATAAAGAGGACCCTGCCCAAACAGGTTTACAAGCTTAGGGTGAAATGTAATAAAATTTGCAAAGAGAACAAATTTGCGAATAAAAATGTGCATGTCACAATGAAATATTCTTTATTAGGCTTTTATTGCATCGCAAATCTTAATTGCTCATTGTGAACATTTAACACCTGCTTGAAGGTGGTGTAAACGTTTGGGGCAAACATAACAAATTTTTCATTATGAAGTTTTATTTGCACACTATTGCAAACTATAGAATTCACAATCACATTTTTAATGAATTGGGAATGATTTTTATGTTAGTGCCAATATTACATTCCCCCACTTACAATCTAAAAGGATAATGGGTTTGACATATAAGGAGTCAGTTACATACAGTGTGCACTTTGTGAGCCTCCGAATTTCGTTTCAGAGCACAAACCTACAAACTACTGTTAGATTCCAAATGGGTGAGTGGGGGAGGCACATATGTGTCTTCTCCTCCTTTCTGCTAACCGCCCCTAAATTGTGAATCGTTTGCACATGCAAGTTAGGGAGCAGAAGGTAGTGCAGCCTGTATTGGGGGCCATGTATTTACTGCCTACCCAACAGCATCTCCTGATGCTGCTCCCTGCACAGAATCAAATTTTCAGAAAGCAACAACCCCAGTGGGTGCAAGTCCTGTTAAAAGAGCACTAAGGGGTAGGGATGAGCAAAATATTTTGCCATGTTTTGCCACGAAGACTCTAATGTACGGTAAAAAAATGTGTAAAAAAACACCCATTGATTTTTTCCCATTCACAAATTTTGGGCAACGAGAAATGTGTCTCTACTAAGGGGCTATCTTGCATAGACAGAGGGTGATATTTTTGTTTGCAGAAGCTAAAGATGGCAAACATGGGATTACTAGCTGGCTGCCCTGAAGTCTGAATGCTTAAAGGAATTGTTCAGTATAAAAATAAAAACTGGGTAAATTGATAGACTGTACAAAACAAAACATGTTTTTAATATAGTTAGTTAGTGCAAATATAATGTATAAAGGCTGGAATGACTGGATGTCTAATATAATAGCCAGAACACTACTTTCTGCTTTGCAACTCTCTTGGTTTACACTGTTTGATTACCAGGCAGTAACCAATCAGTGACTTGAGTGGGGCCACATGGGTCATAACTGTTTGCTTTTGAATCTGAGCTGAATACTGAGGATCGGTTGCAAACTCACTGAACAGTTATGTCCCATGTGGCCCCCCTTAAAGTCAGTGGGGGTCATTTATCAACACTGGGCAAATTTGCCCATGGGCAGTAACCAATGGCAACCAATGGACGCAGTGTTCTGGCTATTATGTTAGACATTCGGTCACTCCAGCCTTTATACATAACATTTTTGGCTAAAGACCTTTGACAGAGACATTCTTCCTTTTACACAGTTTATCTATTTAATGATTTTTTTTATTTTTACACTGAACTGTTCCTTTAAAGGTGTTTTTTTTAGAACAAAATATTGAGGGAAAATACTGGGCAAATTTGCACATGAGCAGTAACTCTTAGGGGCCGATTCACTAAGGGTCGAATATCGAGGGTTAATTAACCCTCGATATTCGACTAGGAACTAAAATCCTTCGACTTCGAATATCGAAGTCGAAGGATTTAGCGCAGATAGTTCGATCGAACAATCGAAGGATAATTCCTTCGATCGAACGATTAAATCCTTCGAATCGAACGATTCGAAGGATTTAAATCCAACGATCGAAGGAATATCCTTCGATCAAAAAAAGTTAGCCAAGCCTATGGGGACCTTCCCCATAGGCTAACATTGACTTCGGTAGCTTTTAGATGGCGAACTAGGGGGTCGAAGTTTTTTTTAAAGAGACAGTACTTCAACTATCGAATGGTCGAATAGTCGAACGATTTTTACTTCGAATCCTTCGATTCGAAGTCGTAGTCGAAGGTCGAAGTAGCCCATTCGATGGTCGAAGTAGCACAAAAAAAACTTCGAAATTCAAAGTTTTTTAACTTCGAATCCTTCACTCGAAGTTAGTGAATCGGCCCCATAGCAACCAATCAATGATTAAATTTTTTCAGTCTGCTGTGAAGAAAACAAAGATAGCAAACATCTGATAAGTTGCCATGAGTAACTGCCCAGATTAATTTGTGTTTATAAATGATCCCATGATTTTTACAAAGAAAAAATAAACTTTTTCCATAAAATTTGCAGCTAGGTTTGCTAGTCATCTTTTTTGGAAAAAAATACCATACTAACCATATATTTATCTTTCAACCCTATTATTAACATTGACATCAAGCAGCATTTTTTATTAGTTTTTATGTAACTCGTAAAACATAACTCTTTTTCTGCACCCAAACAATCCAACAGCGAGCACAATGTCCTTTAAATATATGACTTATCTTCATTAAGTATGCAAATAGCTCACATTCCAGGCAACTGCGTGTATGACAAACAGAAGGATTTACTGTATATGTACCGCTTAGTCCTAATAGCAAAACATTTCCCAGATTTTCAAAGTTAAATCCGGGAACATATATGTGGGTGTTGCACCCAAATTGAAGTATGCAAACATCTTTTTCTGTCTATATATTACAGTATATCAGTAATAATAAACAGTAACACAATCAACAATTTTTACAGGAAAACTAAAGCTTAACTAAAGGGCTAGAAATGTTGTACATTATGTTTTAGGCTTCTGTACCAGCCAGAGGCAACCACAACCCTTTAGTAGTAATGATCTGTGCTTTCAAAGGTGCCCAGGAGCTCCCCATCTGCTTTCAAAGGTGCCCAGGAGCTCCCCATCTTCTTTTCTGCTGAATCACTGCACAAACTCTGTGCTGCTGTCAGTTACCTGAGCTTAGGGATCCACTCACAATATACTGTACATATAGAATATAACTGCCACAATATAAGGCTGATTAGTAATTGATAAATGGCAGCACAGAAACCAGTACAACCAGCAACATAATTTAATAATCAGCCCTGTAGCATCAGCTGATATTAAAGGCCATCATAATTTGCTGCTTGATAATTTGCGATGACCAGGGGCGTTTCTGCCATGAGGCAAGATGAGTACCTTGCCTCAGGCGGCAGCTCCCCAGCAGTTACCAGGGGCGGCAAAAAGCCGATCCTGGTAACTTTTAGAGCAGAAATTTCTGGTTATTAAGCCGGAAATCGCAATGGGGGAGGGGCGTGTGGTACTTGGAATGCTGCCGCAGGCGGCATTAACACCCAAAACGTGCCTGGCGATGACCTCTAAGCTTAGCTTCTCAAGAGCTGCTCAGAGCCACTGAGCATGTAAGTGTCTCAGACACTTTCCAAGATGGTGACCCCCTGTGACAAGTTTGAAGCTCTTGGCGGCTGCTGACACCTTCTTGGGCTTCTTCGGGGACTTGGCTGCCGGTTTCTTGGCTTTGGCTGCTGCTGCCGCTGGCGCCTCCTTTTTGGTGGCGGCCTTCTCTTTGCTCTGCAGCTGCTTCTTGTTGAGCTTGAATGAACCGGAGGCTCCACTCCCTTTCACCTGGACCCCATACCCACATAGTCCTAGTGCCAGAACCTAGGGTGAGAAACTTTGATATGCGCTTTCAAGCAGCAGAGCACTGGGGAACTTTCAATCCCCAGTGCTCCTTAGGTTGCAGCTGGGGGCATGCCACCCCTAAAGATCTAGTGAACAGACCACTTTTCTCTTAGTAGGAGGGTTGCCACCTTTTCAGTTTGGTGAAACTTTCCCCAAGCCTTAATGAAAATCTACCCATGTTTTCTTGTGCCACTTAGTGCTCTTGCACAACCTCAGGGTTGTAAATGTTTCCTATGGGGTGTGCGATAATTTTGTGTACTGCCATTAGATGCTGAATGAGTGAGTGAGTTACTGCTCAAACAAGCATAATGTGTCATTTGTAACTGTGTGCAACTTCACAGGCACAAAAATCATACTGTTGAAGACTATATTACCGTACCTTTCTTTTGAGTGTTCTCCCTCTTACTGGTGTCTAAAAGCAATTTAAGTTTGTTGCAAATTCACACATATATATTTATTTCACTGTATTTCACCTATTTAGTTCACTGTATTATGGATGTACGTCAAGCACAAAAAAAGCTTGTGTGTAAGAGCCCTTACAATCCTTTGTTTTGTTTCTTGCTTTGTAACATTGTCCATAAACAAACAGATTACTATGGCCACTGTTTCCATTATTAAAGTAATGATTGTGTGGGAAGACAGAGACTTCCCTGCTGTGTTTCAATTATTAAATAGAAGATTTTGCATCTGATTACTAATGACTCAGCTACTAAATCAATTTGCCTCCTTTAAAGACCTGCTCAAGAAGGCTTCATAGAGAATGCTGCTTGGAAAGCATTCAAATAATGTAATGCTGTTCAGTTCCTCTGTAGCTTGTATTAACTGTATAATATGCACATTTATTATATACAGGTACACATTATAAGTCATCTTATTCTTTTCTTATTTACTTCTTATGTAAAGATGGTTACTTACACGCATGAAGTACACAAAGGGGCATACTGTATTTATTATGCTGTTTAAAAACAGTGGGGTAATACACACATCACCAGGCTTTGCTGTGTAAAAAACAGAGTACATTTTTTACGTTTTTTTTTCCACAGAAACAATGTAAAATAACGGGCCAAATATGGTGTTCGCATGGCATAAAATTACACACACCGGTATTAATTTGCCATTTATTTTACACAGCTTTATACACCTTTTTTGGGGGAATTCTGTTTTACACAGCATAATAAATAACTTGGGAGACAAACATCACTGGTGATGTTGCCAATAGAAACCAATCGGTGATTAGATTTGAATTGTCATCTACAAGTTAGAAAAGAAAAGCAAAGATCTGATTGTTTGCTATGGACAACATCACAGGTGATGTTTGTCTCCAATGATAATAAATATGTCCCTTATTTTCTTACAAGGACTATTCTGTATAGCTAAAGGGACCTTGCAAGGCAGAGGAATTTGGGAGTGTTTACATGAGGGGGTATACATATTCTGTATATGTCAAACATATAAAAGTGTCCGAATGTATTTCAGGGCTTATCATGCTATTGCTATTCCCAGAAGATAATTGGATTCTACATGTTATGCTGGCTGGTATTGCAATTATCCTTTTTGCATTTGATTGATCAGTGTACATTTCCTGGCTAATTATCTCTGGTCATAGTTTTTTATAGGCTGGCACCTCCCTGCATGGTTGCAATTCTTGGGAAAGTGTCTCCTTACCTGGGCATTGATCTCATAGGCTGATCATCCCCTGCTGTAGCTTTTGTAGGGAAGAGATCTCCAAAACTAACGCTTGCATACACTAAGGGGGTTATTTACTGATACGCGAAGTGATGCTATGAAAACAAAGTAGATCAAACTCCTTTCCACGAACTGAAATAATTTATCTGTAATTTTTTTGGAAAAAACCAAGCGTCAAAAGCGACAAAATTGAGCTTCAATTTGTATTGTATGATTGACGATCCAAAAATTTGCTTTTAACGAAGCAAACTCTACTTTTTCAGATTATTAGAGGAAATCCCTGACTTTATTGGATTATTCAGCATTGATCATGAAGTCAAGAAACAAATTCAGTAACATCTGACATGACTTTGACAGGTTTGAGTATTTTCGGATTTTTAGCAGCTTTGGTGTATGATAAATCTCAAAGAAAAAGTTTTCATATTTCCACAAAAAATTTAGTTTTCCCCCCTAAAAACCTCAACCAGAATACATTTAGGTTTAATAAATGGGCCACTAAAAGAATCTTTCCCCAGCATGCCCACCTTATGGTAAGCGAGGTCCCACCTATACCAGGAGGGAGCTCCAAATAAGGAAGGCCACGTAATCTCCCAGCTCTCGCATTATAGCTGGGACATCATACATGTCATTAATGAGCAAGCTTGCTAGTCTCAACATGGTTGTCTGCACCAGGATTCCATAATAAAACAGTATCTCTAAAATATGTTTTTCTGAATATTCATTTTATATTTAAATTTTATGAATTTGTAAACCATAACAATCTAGACAGCCATGATTTAAAGGAGAAGGAAAGTCTCAGCTTTACTTAAGTAATATAATCCCCCAACTCAAAGTCTTATTGCTTAGTTTGCCTATGAAATGGCAAATTGCATCATCCTTTCTGCCCTAACAGAGATTTCTCTAGGCAATTGCATGTGCACTGCACTGCAAAGCTGCTCTTGACTTCTTTTTTCTTCTGTATTTGCATATTCAGCTTGTAGGAGCCGATATTCATGACCCTGTTAGCCCCAGGGTCGGACTGGGGGGCCCGCCCCAGGTCGGACTGGGGGGCCCACTGGGGCTGCTTTCTCGGGTCCCCCTCTGACTCCTGCCCATACTACAAAGCCCTTTCTGGGGCCCTGCCATACACATTGTTTCTAGGACAACACTATGCACAGTCCTGATCATGTTTTTTCAAGGATTATTGCTAATAAAAAAAAGACATACAATATGAAGGAGCCGCAAGGGGAAGTGACGGCAGTGATTTGAAAATGCTCAAAAAGATTATATACTAATATAATCTTTATATAATAATACAAATGTCATAATACGATTGGAGCTTTTATCATTTAAAAACTTTCCTTCTCATTTAAACGAGAAAGAAATAAATAAAGATAAATGAAAAGAAGAGGAAAACAAAGCATTGGAGGGCAACGATTTTCATTAAAAGATGGACAATGCAAACCAAAATCACCAGAGGGCGCAATGTTAGTATTCAAAGAGACCCCTCGATCATTTCTCATGTCGGCAGCCAACCCCAATGATCAAGTTGCAATGGCACAAATAAACAACCACCAGGGTTACCATAGCTTCCTAGTTTTTCTAAGGGACTGTTGAGAACAGGCATAATAAAGTTTATCTTGAGCAGTAATATTCATTTCTGAGAAATTAAGTTTTCTACCTAGCCAGTTTGGAACTAGGCAGTTCAGGTTATGTTCTAAAACTAGTCAAAACTAGTCAAGCGTGCAGGCAAATGCCTTTGATCTTACAGGAAACAGCCCTCTATCAGCTTGACCCCTGACCCAAAACTAGCCATCCTGAAGATCTATCTGCATACCATAAACCAAGCTGACTCAAACATTATTTACTGTGTCATATTTGCCTCCAGGTTAGCTTCAGCAAGACTATGGAAAACCTCTACTGTTTCATGTAGGGGGTCATTTAAATGCAAAGCATGGCCCCCTCCCATTCCATAACTTGTGCAATTTATGAGCGCAGCTGAGGGCATAGTGCTTGAGGAGAAAAGTGTGTACCCCCTCCCTACCCTATGGCAGGTGGCAAGGATAGGCCAGTCTGATAAAGCTGCTGGACAAGGGTGCAGCACTGCCCAAGCTGCAAGTTGAAATAAATGGAAAGGGGTGTTTTTGCTCCCATTAGGGTTCCTGCACATGCACCAGGGGCAGACAGTCAATGACCCTACACCCCTATAGAGTTTTATTCCAGATTACCCAATAGAGCCAAATTCAATTCAATTGGAAAAAAATATCACACTGTTTATCACATGAAAACTCTATTGAAGTATGTTGGAAAAGTTGGGACTGAATTAAAGGAGTTGTTCACCTCTGAGTTAACTTTTAGTATGGTGTAGAAAGTGATATTCTGAGACTATTTGCAATTGGTTTTCATTTTTTATCATTTGTGTTTTTTGAGTTGTATAGCTTTTTACTCAGCAGCTCTCCAGTTTACAATTTCCACAATCTGGTTGTTAGGGTGTAAATTACCCTAGCAACCATGCATTGATTTGAATAAGAGACTGGAATATGCAATAATAATACATTTGTAGCCTTTACAGAACATTTGTTTTTTAGATGGGGGTCAGTGACCCCCATTTGAAAAATAGAGAGATATAATAAAATATAATAAGAACATTTTTTTAGCTGGCAGTGACCCAATATTGAAAGCTGCAAAGAGTCAGAAGAAGAAGGCAAATAATTAAAAAACAAAAGAAAATAAATGATGAAGACCAAGAAAAGTTGCTTAGAAGCAAGTATTACATACTAAAAGTTAACTTAAAGGTGAACCACCCATTTAAGAGAAACATTTTTTTCCTGTCTAATTGAATATTGCCCATAGGCTTTCATGTTATGAACTGTAAGTAACATTTTCTCACAATCTCATTTTCCCATTCTTATAATTACTTCTTACTAAGTGACAAGTGGAGCTGCTGTAATTTAGCAGTGGGCCCTGGGCAAAGAGCTTTGAAGTTGTCTGTCCACAAAAGTATACACTGGTGCCAGTATGCACTTAGTTATGGCAATGGCACGCTGCTGTTGCTTTGACTGATCTGGCACATTATTAAAGGGGTAGTTCACCTTTAAGTTAACTTTTAATATATTATAGAATAGCTCATTCTAAGGGTAGGACTCCACAAGCGTTTTTGTCGCAATTCGACGGGCTGCGACAAAATGCATCAAGCGTCTGCATCTGATGCATACGCTTGATCAATGGTGCAACGCATGCGTTTTCTCGCAGCGCGTCAGATTGCGACAAAAACATTAGTGGAGTCCTACCCTAAGCGACTTTTCAATTTATTGTTTATTTTTTTTATAGTTTTCGAAGTATTTGCCTTCTCTTCTGACTCTGTCCAGCTTTCAAATGGGGGTCACCGATACGACCTTAAAAACACCTTTGCAAGGCTACGCATTTATTTTTATTACTACTTTTTATTACTTATTTTTCTATTCAGGCCCTCTCCTATTGTCTCAGAATATTATTCTATACATCATAGTAAAAGTTAATTTAGAGGCGAAAAAACCCTTTAAAGACATCTGCTTTCTGTTCATTGACTTGTAAGCACCAGCAATCCCACACAAGCTGATAAAGTAACAGGGAGCGTGATAAGAGAATAAACCTTGGTTATTGGTTTGCTGGGAGCGTAGGAGGGTGGGAGTGAAAGGGGCAGTGCCAGTAATGTTAATAGCTAGTCTTGCATGATGCTGACAGATAATAAGAGCTGTGAATACAATAGGCAGTTTAGTGTCCATTTTATCACATTTATGCGCCAAATGCGTTTGTATTGCTGTATTGCCAAGAGATCCTTCTCACACCTCGATCTCTTCTTACTTTGTGCTGACAGGTCCTGCCTGTCCCATTCATCCTCCTCCCACCTACCCCCGTTTCAGTTCTAAGAGCTCCTCTTACTTTTTCCTGACAGGTCCCAGGTTTCCCATTCATTCTCCTCCCTGCGATGTCTAGTTCTCCTAAAATCCAAGAGATCCTTTTTTTTGTTGCTTTTGATCGGGATACTGTCAGGTTCCGTTAGACAAAAAGATGTTCAGCAGCGGCCCTGTATGAATGTTCAATGTTGTAGTGTGGGTTTGCATGGCAGTCATTGTTATGTTCAGTGTTCTCAGGTACATTAGTAAATGTGGAAAAACAGGTCACCTGACAGCCCTAATCTCGCTTTAATAAAGGGCTGCTTGTGTTCTGTCTGTCAGTGCTGGCTGGGCTGGAATCAGGGGGGATGAGTCAGATGTGTTAATCAGCAGACATTACTCTCTGTCTCCACCTTGTGCTCAATCCGCTCACTTATTGTTCTGGCTCATATTCCCATTGTGATCGCTGTTTATTGGATTTGAGTCAAACACAGAGATAGCTGAGCTGGACACCGAAGGAGCCTGTTTCGTCCATGTATGGTCACTGCGATCGTCTATTGGCGCCATCACAATAGCTCGAAGAAACCCCCTATCCCGAGACAAAGCAGCTGAACGACGACCTCTCCCTCCTACAGCTGCGTCCAGCAGTTCCCTGTCTCAGACCCTCTCCAAGGTGCTGAAGAATAACGCATACTTGGGGAGCTCCCAGGGGCTGACACTGAAAATGGAATCTTGGAACATTTAAGGGCTCCCCTCCAAACCAGAAGATCCACGAGCAATCCTGGCAGGCATTTAGAGAGGAGCAAAGAAAGAGGAGTGATCATGGCTGCTTGGGAGAACATATTCTGGACTGATTCAGTTCTGCTCTTCCTAATGGGTATGTGTGTACCTTGAGCTGGGTTCCCTGATAGCATTTAGATTCCATTTGATGCCTAATATGGCTACATTTGCAATGCAGATTTCCTCAATACAGCTTCTGTGTAGAGAGGTAGACATAATGCAAACACTAGACGATATCTGAAAAATTTGAATCTTGATTCGTACAAGTCCCTTAGCTTTTTCCTTACCCAAGAGAATAATAAGATTCGCATATTTGAAGTTGCGCCATCATCTAGAAAGAAGCAAGGATTCACAATTTAATAGGGTCCTAATGGTAAGTTGTAACTTCCACAATCACAGTGAGTAACAGTTGCACCCTAATATGTTCTGCAGCAGAGATTGATGAACTGCCCTATCCAGATCAGCCACCCATTCTAAAAAAAGGGTTTACTCATTTAAATAGAACCAGATTAGTGTGATTTGCTCCCTGTTGTACGCTATTTTTCTATTATATGAATGAATATGAAAGCGTAAATATGTAATCTGTTGATATGTGAGACATAGCATGGATTTAATTGGGTCGTCTGGGTAAAAACAAAATGATAAACACAGCTACAGGATCTAAAATGCATAAAAAAAACTTTAATTCAGAAAAAGCAATTTCTCACATTCTAGTTTTGATTGATTTACTTTTTCTCTGTAATATTAAGTCACTACCATGAACTTGCTACCATATTTTTTATTCTGAAATGTTTTTAGTAGCTTTAAGTCAAAGTGACTTACATTAAAGAAAAAGTGCAAAGTGGAAAAAAAGGTGCAAGCAACTATTTTTTTCACACTTTGCACCATGCTCCACCATTGGCACCTCTGAAGCTGCAACTCCCCTTCATTGTGCATACAGTGCTGCCTACCATCCAACAGTGTTGTATTCATGAGAGACATGTGGAGGGAGGTTTAGAAAGTGAATTTTAAATGAGCACTAAGAGGCTCAGTTTAGCACCCCTTAGTACTCTACCTCTTCCGTCCATGGTCTTCTTAACTGATCCCTTGGATCCTGTGTCTTTATGTAAAACAATAACAGACCTCTGGTTGTGGACAATATATTGACCCTACATTAAAATATGTATTTTGTTATTTAGTTACTTACTGTGAGTGCACTTACCTTGCTTATGTGCAAATGTATGTGAATCTAGCTATATGTGTCAAAACTGTATTTACATTTATGTAACTGATATATGCATGTTAAGTTTTCGGATTAAACTGCCATGTCTCCATGCCCAACATGCTATTAAGATTGTAAAGGGTAAAAATGAAAAAAGGACCATGTTTTACTAGGTGTTTCCATTGTTGCTTTAAGTGGCGACAATAAAATACAAAAAGTCACCCTGGATTGCTATTCATTGCAGCCCACAATGATTTACCATATTTTAAGCAGTGATTTAAAACTCCAAAGGCATCATTTACTTCTCCCTGGGGCGCAAGCACTAACAAGCACTTGCACCAGGGAATGCCGCTCTCTGTCCCTTGCTCCGGTTTACAAATCTAGAGCAAAGAGCGGAGTACAGTATAGAGAGGTGCAGGCCAGCCTGGTTCTTACTGCCCCCATTGCAGCCTCTCCTGCCACTCCCTAACTTTACACCTAGAACTTTGAAACAACAGTGTTGTAGAATTATTCAGAATATCGTGTCAGCTGGAAAGATTTTTAAAATAATGCATAGACTGATCTCCCTAGAAAACCTATCATTCTCTATGGTTTTACCACAATCAATGACCTGTGTATTTTAATCTTGTTATTTACTTGACACTGGCTCTGTAACATAAAAAAAAAAAAAACACGTGAAAGGCCTGCCTTAGCCAACTGTCAGATAGCTTCTTACAGAGAGTGAAGGAAGATAGGTATTACTTGCTTACTTACAATCAGGTTGCAGCAAACATGCAAGCGTTATTATGGTTATGTTAGAGGGATGAGAAGGGTGTACAGAACAATTTATGGTTGTGGTTTCAGATACAGTATATAGCTTGTTTTCTTCACCCTTCAATCTTGGAATGGCTTGAGGGTATTCTTTGTACTTTTTTACTTTACTTTACAGCTGCTCTCCAATTTTTTAAAAAATAATTTCTGATTGCTAAGGTCAGCTTCCCCCTTTAAAAGACAGCGCTGATGAATTCTGCCTCCCTCATATCTGCCTGTGCTCTGCACCCTGTGCGTGATTCAAAATTCAGCACTCCATAACCTGACCATCTAATAAAGGCACACAAGTAAGGGGTCTGGAGAGAGGACATCTAGTGCAAGATGCAGTTTTCTCAGGCAGCTCTCCTTGAGTATACTCTCCAGTGTAATAAGCTCTTGCACATCGCGCCATCTGATAGAATTTTTTACTCCTTCTTTGTTAAGTGAATGTTTGAGCCCTGTTCATTATAAATTAATGTAAAGTGGTGCATGACTTGATGGTGCTATATAAATAAATGATGATGATGATAGTATGGATGGGGGGCAAGGAAGATTGCAGATCTAACTCACTTGTGTTGGTAAAGGGAATTGCTCTCCCTGTGCAACAGGAAACACTAATGGTTTCCTGCAAGAAATGTAAAATAACAACCCACAGACTAGTTATTCAATCAAAAAAGGCATGCTCATTTATATTTGTAATATTTGTAACATGCTCCTATTTCCTGTAGCTTTTGCTGCAGGAAACCTGACTTATTTGTTCCTATTACATAAAATTGGAGCTTTAGAAACTGTCATTATTTAGAGAAAGTTCTCTGTGATATACATTGTTCTGTATTGAGTATTCCACAATCTTGCTCCTTTGTATAACTGTAGCAGTATTTAAATTATTATTATTTTAGTATTATTATTATTATTTAAACATAGTACACATTTCTCCTGCTCAGGCATTTGTTTAACTCACCATCTCTGTGCTCTTATCATACACTAGTACTAACCCTGTGATCTGTATCAATCACTATTATGTGTTATTTTACACTTTTCTATGGCATTTCAATTGTTCTTTTTAAATTACTCTCTTGACTATAAGTAAATGTGTTTGGTAATAATATTTGCAGTTGAGTTTTCAGAAGTCTAGAAGTAGAAGGTCTAATGTACATTAGTGGTTTATCTGTGAGTGCAGACTGACCTGCATGGATCACATGAAATGTTAATGACTAACACGGCACAATCACATTTATTTAATGCAAAGTTTGCAAAAAATGCAGGCTCATTACTTCAATATGAATCTGTATGGGAAGGAGTTCAGGTAGGCCACAGCTTTGATCAAATTACAAACGTGTGCATGAGTTTTAGCAATTCTCACTTCCTTTTGTCTCAAACTGGAAATTCAAGTTCTCTGTAATGGGGGAAATGCCTCTGTATTTTAAGTGAATAGGTTTATGAGAGCATATTCTTTTCACAAAGGGAAATTGGGTGGGAGGTTTTACTTTAAGTGGCAAATCAATAGTAATAATGTTTGAAGTGAAGAAGCATTATGAAATCTTCCAGACATGTCATATAAATCAGCTCTGTGATATGTTTGTGTTTTGTAGAATAGATAATTGAAATATGCGTCTTCCAAGATGAGCAAAGATTAAGGGGGAAAATGTAACAAGTCCTTGTTAATATTATGCCTTAAAGGGGTGGTTCACCTTTAAGTTAACTAATAGTATGTTATAGAATGGCCAGATCTAACCAACTTTTCATTTTGTCTTCATTATAAATCTTTTATAGTTTTTAAATGATTTGCCTTTTTCTTCTGACTCTCTCTATTTTTCAAATGGGGGTCACTGACCCCCATCTAAAAAACAAATGTTCTGTAAGGCTACAAATGTATTATTAGTGCATATTCCAGTCTCTTATTCAAATCAATGCATGATTGCTAGGGTAATTTGGAAACTGGAGAGCTGCTGAATAAAAAGCTAAATATCTCAAAAACCCACAAATAATAAAAAATGAAAACCAATTGCAAATTGTCTCAGAATCACTCTCTACATCATACTAAAAGTTAATTCAAAGGTGAACAACAACTTTAAATCTTGCAGACATTGGGCCAGATTTAATTTGAAAAGAAATTCTCCTGAAATAGAATCTTGCTCATAAATTTTCATGTTATAAACCATAAAATATAATTTTCCCATTGATTTGATTCAGTTAGATTAGAAAGACTAATCTCCATATTCGATTGCAGATTGTCCCATAAAGTCAAATGCAATTCACTGAGAAAAACGTATCTCACTGAATGGCCAGATCTAAATTGAGAAAACAATATTTTAAGGATATTAAAGGAGAAGGAAACCCTAAAAATGAATAGGACTAAAAATGCCATGTTTTATATATTGAACTTATTGCACCAGCCAAAAGTTTCAGCTTCTCAATTGCAGCAATGATCCAGGACTTCCAACTTGTCACAGGGGGACACCATCTTGGAAATTGTCTGCGACACTCATATGCTCAGTGGGCTCTGAGCAGCTGTTGAGAAGCTAAGCTTAGGGGTCGTCACAAATTATCAAGCAGAAAATGAGGTTGGCCTGTCATACAAGCTGATACTACAGGACTAATTATTACATTCTGATGCTAGTTGCACTGGTTTCTGTGCTGCCATGTAGTAATTATTAGGGATGTAGCGAACGGCGGAAAAAATGTTCGCGAACATATTCGCGAACTTGCGACAAAACATGCGAATAGTTCGCGAACGTCGCGAACCCCATAGACTTCAATGGGAAGGCGAATTTTAAAAGCTAGAAAAGACATTTCTGGCCAGAAAAATGATTTTAAAGTTGTTTAAAGGGTGCAACGACCTGGACAGTGGCATGCCAGAGGGGGATCAAGGGCAAAAATGTATCTGAAAAATCCATTGTTGACACAGCGCTGCGTTTTGTGCTGTAAAGGGCAGAAATCACACTACGTCACTCAGGTGATGTTTCTGGACACGGAATGTGAAAAAGCTCACACAGCTAGGTGGCACTTGGTTAAAGACTGGGCAAATAATGCCTGCAAGGTCAACGTATACACTACAGCCGTTGGATACGGAATATATTATTGCTGCTTGAAAAACGTCACTCGGGTGGTGTTTCTGGAGACGGTATTATTATTGATATTTAGACAGCTAGGTGGCAGTTGTTTGAAGAACAGATGCAGATGAGAGATCAGCAGCAGGACAGCTGCCCACAGCAGCTACATACAGAGCACTGCAGTAGAAGGTAGATTACTAGCCAGCAAAGCTACCTAACCTAAAATGTCCCTCAAATCCCTGCAGAGTTCTGTCCCTACAATACAGAGCAGTATCAAGTAGATTACTAGCCAGCAAAGTTACTAGCAACTGTCCCTCAAATCACTAACAGCTCTCTCCCTACACTAGCTCTTCCAAGCACACACAGGCAGAATGAAAAAACGCTGCAGGGCTTCAGTTTATATATGGAAGGGGAGTGGTCCAGGGGGTGTGGGGGTGGTCCAGGAGGGAGAGCTTCCTGATTGGCTGCCATGTATCTGCTGGTCTGGGGTGAGAGGGCAAAAATAAGCGCCAGCTAAGGCGAACCCAAATTGGCGAACGTCGCGCGACGTTCGCGAACATTCGCCGAACGCGAATAGTCGATGTTCGCGCGAATTAGTTCGCGGGCGAACAGTCCGCGACATCCCTAGTAATTATCCATATTAATTACTAATCAGCCTTATATTGTGACATTTATATTCTATGTGTACTGTATATTGTGAGTCGGACCCTAAGCTCAGTAACTGTCAGCAGCACAGAGCATGTGTAGTGAGTCAGCAGAAAAGAAGATGGGGAGCTACTGGGGCATTTTTGGAGACACAGATCTTTACTGCTAAAGGACTGTGGTTGCCTGGGGTTGGTACAGAAGCCCAAAACATAACGTGCAACATTAGTTTAACTTTCCTTGTCCTTTAAAATAGCCGTTTCCCATTGATTTGAATCTGGTTTGGGAAACCAAGTATGATAGTGTCTCAGTCCTTTTAGTGCCGTAAAGCATAATGTCAATGGCAGCCATTTGCAAAAAACATTTTTGTGATTTATGCCACTGTATCATGACATTTCCCTTCAATCAATGATAATGTATTATTAATTAACATTAGTATCAAGTAAGACTGCTTTATGTTTTCTAAGTCTGCATATATGCTAATATTAAAACCTAATATTTTTCCAACTATTATAAAGTTAATAGGTTTTCCTAGTAATGTAACATTGCCAGGTGGACAGTGAACCTGATGTTAGAATAAATGGGGTTGCCACTAATTATACAAATATAACAAACTTACACTGAAATGCATTGTTATGATCAAATATACTTTCTTGAACCTTAAAAATACAGGAGTAGAAAATTTTGTTACACAAATTATACTTTAGTTTGCTCCTAACAGCCTAAAGGTTTGCCAATATGTCCATCAACATGAATCCATTAATGCATTTAAACATTTATAATAATTGGTCCATAATAACAGGTCGTTCTTGAGTAACATGTAACAAGATTATCAGACATCCTTTGAATTCAGACAGGATGGTTTAACTTACAAATGAAGAATAGCTTTGCTTCTTGTTGTCATAAATAATGTGTCTCGTACCCCTTTCTTGTTTTAGGTTTAGGTTATAATCTTTTTTTGGGCAGGACCCTCTTTATATCTTGTATCGGTCAATTTCTGCATGTAATTTATACGTTCAATGCACACACCCATCATTTATCAGCACTGTGAAATACATTGGTGCATTATAAATATGTGATAATAGCAATGTAATAGTAATGTAATTTAACATTATAGCTTGTATTCTCTTAGAAAAACATCACTCCAACCAATCTTTTATCGCTTTCCGTAAATTTTTTTGGTGTTTATTTCAGCTAGCCATAAGAATGGGTTTTTAAGGCTTAACAAAGAGGTAAAATACAAATACCGCACCTTAAGTTTTGGGCCCTTTACTTGCTCAAGGCGACCATAGCCTTGAGCAGTAGCTCCCGATCAGATTCAAAGCACAACCTGTCAGGTACAAGCGTATAGGGACCACTATACAAATTGTACACGTATATATATATATATATATATATATATATATATATATATATATATATATATATATATGTACATACACATAAAATATAAAATATAATTGTACAAGGTCATTAGATTCAAATGACATGGCATCAGAATTTAACCATCAGCCCTCTAGCATCAGCTTTTATGACATATGAATCTAATTCTTAATCATTTCTGACAACCCCCTAAGCTTAGTAGTAAGAGTTTCAAATCGCGTGCACTCACCCACTTGTGTCCACGGGTCCTATTCCACACCAGTGCTACAACATATTAAGCGTCCCCGGATCCAGACGTATTATACATAAGTTCAGCAATTAGGAAATGGAGCACACGGTGGTTTCGGAAAAATCAAACCTTCTTTATTGAAAAAATTGTAAAACCATCAACTCCTCAGTACATATGTGGATATGACCTCCCCCACACTTGACGCGTTTCGTGGCTTCTCGCCACTTCCTCAGAACCCCCTAAGCTTAGCAACAGCTAGAGTATACTGAACAGTGATGATCAAAATATGGCCTAACAAGATATTGAACGTTTGGGCTGTTACAGCAAGTTTAGTATATAAAATACAGCATTTCTAGTGATATGCATGTTTAAACTTTAGTCCTCCTTTAACCCTTTGCTTCCCAAGCATGTATCTCTTACATGCTGTCAGACAAAGGCTCTAACGGCCAAGAATGTAGCACATACCTTCTTTGGCAGTTAGAGATTCTCTCTGCACCCACAGCAACAGCAAAAGTCAAAGGCTAAGACAACTTAACCTCTAGCCAAGGGGCTGTCATGTCAGCCTTGATCTTTGCAGGGCCAGCTTCTGAATAGTAGATATGGTAAGCACACTTCCTGCTGCACAAGACAGATTGGGGACACTCCACTTCTGGCCATGGCCCTCCTGTTAAAAAAGTAACACCTTCATTTTTGCACACACAACACTTATTTTACAGAATGTTTTTGCTTTTCGTCTTTTACTCACATTTTCACACTCACATACACATATACAATACACACTCACTTACATTTTAGAAGTGTACACTTGTTTATGCATACATAAACCCACACATACATTTTTAGATTTTTTCATTTTATCACTTTATCTTTTTGTTCACCGTTCCCCTTTATTTTGTAGCATGTCAAATGCATCAAGTATTTTGTCTACTAACCACCCTGTTACATGAATTATTCTCATTTTTTTTAGTTTTTATTGTATTTGTATGCCTGCATTACTGTTTGTTGTGTGTGTTTTGCATAGCTTTGTAATTCAGTAGTTTGGAGTAGAAAGACATTTAACCATTTTGGATTTGTCAGTATGTGTACATACAACAATGGACTTGATTCAGTTAGATGACAAAAAGCTTGTCTCCTAATTCCGATCAATAAGAAAATGATGTTTAATGGTTTATTAAATAAGAAACGTATGGACAAGATTCAATTTGAGGAGAAAAAACTTTTCTCCTAATTCACTTCCAGTTTTTCCCCCACAGTTTTTATGTTATATGCATGAGGTATCCATGATAATAGCATAATCCTGGATTCTGTCTGTCAGGCACTGTTAATCCTGCTGGCTTGTTGTAGGCTACCTGTTATTTGTGCTACCTAAATTAAACCGGTATCTTTTTGATATCTCTGTTATTCCCCCATTGTAGTGAGTAATCCCACAATGTGCCATTAGTAGCTGGGATTCTGTTAAACCATAATATACTTTCCATTGGTTTATTCATGTAAGACGTCCCGGGAGATTACCACAGCCTCTTACCTTCCGGGTTCCTCGCGCTAGTGCCTTGTTTCTGAACTTGTTACTATTTTTGCACTACTCCTAGTAGGTTCTGCAGCAGAAAGCCCGGGGCCCCAAAAGGGCGTCAGTGAACACCAGAATCCACAGGGGTGCCCTGTGCATCTGAGTGTACCCACTGCTTCTTAGGTTTCTAAATGACTAGTACGTTACAATTCATTTTATAATAAAGTATATATAAGCTTTTGTCTAAACTCCAAATACAGGAAGGTTAAAGGGGCACTATACACATTTATGTACAGCTTTCAAACATGAGCACAATAAATAGGAAAACAATTAAATCCTAATTTTTTAATAGTATTATAAAGCACTGATGGATACTCTGCAGACAGGGTCATTTCTTTTAATTGAAGATAATGAGCTTTGTTTACACAAACTCCTCTTTTCCATAAGAATCAACCTTTTGTAGGCTTTGAGTTAAGAGCAGAGGGCTTATCTTTTTATTTGATGTTTATTTTAATAAGGCTTCCTTTGCAAACATTAACTTGGCCAAACCAAATGCTACAGGAAGTTGGAAACAAAGTGGTTTAATTTCTTGCTTAAGCAAAAAAGAACAAAACAACACATATGTCTTTATTAACAAAACAATATGACCAACATCAGTCCTATTAAGATCATGCTTAAAAAGGTGTATACTGCATCTTTATTGTTATTATTATTGTTTTTGGTAAATCTGACTGTGTGTGTATGCATGTGTACTTGTGTGTATGTGTGATAGGGACCTTAGACTGGGCAATATTTGATGTGAATGAGGTATAAACTCTGTAAACACCCCCAGAATCTGCCAGCACTATATTTATAAAGGATAATAACATTGCTGAGTAGTAAAGTGGCTCCATGTTTCAATTCACATGTATGTTGGAATAACAAGTTGTACAAACATGTTTCAGCTTATCTGGCAGCCTGTTGAGATAAATAGTGGATCTTCACTTTTGTTCTGTTTTGGGAAGTGTAAAAATTATTCTAATTTTGTGATCCAGTTCTGTAGAATAGGAAATGGATTTATGAACTATAACAGAAGTGGTTAGAAATAGAGACCCTCAGCAAGAAACAAGGAGATAATCTGAGCCATAGTATTACTGTTATATATATATATATATAATGATATAGATAAACGCTTAATAAACTAAAAACATTCTTTCTATTTTGTCTCCTTTCTTTGTATTTTATTTGTCTTGTCTTTTGTGATTCTCTTTCTCTTTGTTCCCATTTGGTGCGATGTGTTACTTTTGCTTCTAATTTTGCTTTGGGTTGCCTTAATAATGTCTAACTGTCCAATTGTGCCTTTTGTTTCCTCTGTTGTGGTTTGTATTATACTTTTGTGTGTGTTTATGGGATTTCCAACAACGGAGTTCCATTTTCTTCCCATTGTTTTTTTCCAATTTCTTTGCTTGTTGGATGCCTCCTTTCGTTCTGTCGCTATGATACTTTCCAGTTGTCTTTTGTTCGCCTGTGTGTGTTGAAGTCCAATCTGGTACAGAAGCTGTAAAGGGAGAGAACATGACCTTGTTGTGCATCTCTTGCATGAAGAGGGAGGAAGTTGCTGCCACCACCAATGTTAGGTGGTTCTATCAACCTGAGGATGGGCAAGAAATACTTGTATGTATTTTGTATTACTCTCTCTTGCATTGAGATGTATATTGTTCTATACAAGATTTATGAAGCAGATGCAAAATAATGGAAGATGGAACACCTGTCTTATTTTGATTAACTAAATGACTGCAACTTATACAAAGTTTCTAAACAAAGTTTATGACAATTTTTTATTTTAAGTTGAGGGGTGGTGGTTAGATTCGTCCAATGCAAGTGATATCAGTGATTAAGCAGATTTACAATGTTTTCATGAATTAATATGAGAAGGATGTTCCATTAATGAACTTACTAGCAGGAGAGTCAACTAATATTCTAAAATAAATTACAATTATAAAGATTGCTCTAAGTCTGGCAACCCAGAATAACCTCCAAGTGGCTAGCTAGAAAAAAAACAGGGTATAGGTGGGAAATATATGTGGTACAAACAGATAAAAGCTGGTTGATTAAAGAGAGAACATTAAAATTAGGGGTTTGTTTTCTTTCTCTTTTACACAGATTTATGAATTTGATGGAAAACCTTTAGACATAAAAAGTCCACTGCAAGGTCGACTTCAGTGGACAGGAAGCAAAGATCTGCAAGATGTTTCTATCACCATCCTCAATGTAACAACCAATGACACAGGAGTCTTTACCTGCCATGTGAACCGTACTCTGCACTTTGATGCTCACCGTCACTCAACTCAAAGCAAGAAAAGCATCACACTAAAGGTCATGGAAGAAGGTGACAATTTTAGAACATGTCTATTAGAGTATAATATTCTGGTGTAAAAATGCTGGTAGCTTAGAATAAAGCAACAGAAAAATGAGCTTTCCTGCTTTATACACTTTTTTTCACTGAAATGTATTTTGTGTCTGAACTTGCTAGGCCTGATAAAGTGTAAACAATGCAGTACATTTCTGTATTCAGGTTTGGGCAATACAATTAAATATACCATATCAGACTTTGTAATGGATCCTGAAGGCTAGATTTAGTGATGCTGCTAGAAGGGGTACAATTACATGCTTCTAGAACCACTCAGCCTTTTGGGGTTAAAGTCAGGGCCAAGGAGGAAACTATTTGCAGTATACAGAGGGTTAAACAACCTCTGTCCGTTGAGTTAAGTAAAGGTAAATAAGGGCATTTTAAGGTTAAACTTGATAGAATTAATTCTTCTTTTCAGCCTCAGCTACCATGTCACTATGAAACATGGCACTTTTTTTCCTAATAAGGACAATCCAATGCTATAAAAATTGACAAGGGTAATTTTTAAACACTGGACGAGTTTGCACCTGGGCAATAACCCATGGTAACCAATCAGATTGCTTTCATTGTACAGCCTGCAGCTGGCTGAAAAAGGCTAATCACTGATTGATTGCTATTGGTTACTGCCCAGGAGCAAATTTGCCCAGTGTTTATAAATGAGCCTCAACTAAAGTTGATTTTTGCTCTGTATATTGTACCTAACACAGTTTTGCTTTCCCCAACAGCTGGTGAAGACTTTACTTCGGTTCTTTCTAAAATTATGATGTATTTGCTTCTTGCCTTCCTTACCTTCTGGCTATTAGTAGAAGTTGCATATTGCTACAGGAAGATCTCCAAGGCAGAAGAAGTGACGCAAGAAAGTGTGTAAGTCTGAAATTAGGCAAAGTTCATCACAATATGCACATTAACAAATTATGCTTTCTTCTAAAATACTGGCCTTAAGTGTCTCCTAGTGTTTACAAATCACACCCCGGTATGTGGTACACGGGCCATAATGAAGATATGTTTTCACTCAACCACAAACAGGAAAAGTGCATTCAGATGTTTATTCTAGTGGCTCTACATTCATCCTAAATAAACACCCACAAAACACTGCAAAAATGAATGGATGCTAAGCTAGTGTTATTTGGAATTTAGCGTATGTCAAAATAATGTAAAGCAATGTGTTGCAATTCACCAGAATGTGATTGTACTTCGGGCGACTTTGGAAAACAAATCGCCGCGTGTGATTAGCCCCAACGATTTTTCATTTTAGCCAGCACAGAGTGAGGGAAGGCATCCGAGGGGGTTTTGGCCGCCGCAAAGACGAGGCGATTAGTCGCCAGGCGACTAAATCTCCCCGAAACGCTCAGTGTGACCTTAGAAACACTACTTTTGTTTATATACTGTAAATAAGCTGCTGTGTAGCATTGGCTCTTGTTGCACAGCAGATAAACTTTGTAGAACGATTTCCTCCATTTCTACAGAGCAGCTTGTTTATATAAACTATAGTAGTGTTTCTGTAGCAAACACATCAATTTTACCAGTGCAGGGCAACAGTAAATTATATTTTAATTACTTTAAAACACACATTTTTTGATATTAAAGTTCCTTTAAGTGCATTGGTTTAAGTTTATGTAGTACAAGTTGACATGAGTACAAGTTGACATGGGGGCTTAATGATTCAGAAAAGCGATTTTCCCTCATCGTACATAAAAATAAGATGTTAGAATTTTGAGAAAAAGAATGATTTAAACTATTTACCTTTTGCAGAACTGACTATTTAGCTATACCATCAGAAAACAAGGAGAACTGTTCAGTTCCAGTTGAAGAATAACATCTCAGCAGAAGCAGATGAAAGGTACAGTATGTTTTCATGAGTAATCAAATCCATGCCTGCTAATAGACTTGTTTTTTCTGTACAGTTGCAAAAGGCAGAGTGCTGCCAGTATAGCTTACTGGAAATAGGCTGGGTTTGGCAGATCCAGGCATGGGCAAGCCTGTTCTCATTATTGAGTATTAAGTGACATGAGTTTATCTTTGCCATAGTGCAGAAATAATGATAGTTGCAAAAGTTAATTTGCCCTGAAAAAGACAACACTAAACTCCTGGTAAAGAAAGTAAAATTGCATGCTCTTGGGGAAACCTGATTTTTTAAAATAGGTATAAATGTAACAATACTCGTGTATTGTATTTACTTTATTTGAACATGTTGCCTGTGTTATAAACATGATATGAGAGGTACTGTGTGTCCAAGCACACTTATAAAAAGTATATACCGAAACATCATGTTGGCTGTTCATGCTACAATAAAGATGGATTATGCTTGAAAAAAGTGACGCGTCTATTTGTTATATATATAACAAAAAAAACAAAACTGTTCTGTACTTCACATGGTCCTTTCAGATGTAGTGTGAAATACATATCTGCAGCTCCCTTTTCTCTCTTCCCATTGTTCAGGTTCCAAAATAAATATTTCAATATATCAGTGAATAAAGTGATAACACCTTCTGCAAATGTGTTTGTCCCTATATCCAAAACACAAAGAATTTAAAAGTGACTGTTAAAAATATGAAGCCATCATTAGGATAATAGGCAAGTCATGTGTGAATTTGCATAACCTAGTACAAGTCTGCTACTGACTCTTTTTTATTCTCATTTTTTAGGTTATAAGAACTTCATAAAAGTTTGATCAGCATTTTCTCAACAATCAAACTGGAACTAGCCATACACTTAGAGCCTCCCTAACTGAATTTATCACTTTTTTGTGGGATCCAGTATAAATGCCTTAGTCATTATATACACTTCTGTGCTTATGGTTTACCTATTTAAAGTAAGATGTAAGTACTCTGTTTCCAAAAGTGTGTCTAGTAAAGAGAAGCACAGAAAATATAAAAACACTTGTGATGATATGTAGTGGAGAAAAGCTATTGACTAGAAAATATTGTGCAAGTATAGGATCGGATATCCAGAATTGTTGGGATTTTTCCATATTATGGGTCTTTGCATAGTGTGGAGCACAAAACCTCACTAAAGAACATTTAAATGCATAATGGCCTTTCTCAGTACTAGATGCCATAGTTGCAGTCTATAATTTGGTTTGGAACATGAGATGCTTATATTGAGAAAACATAACAGAAGGATCCCAGTGGACTTTTTAAACTTTGAGACAATTCTACAGAGTCAATGTGTTTAACCATAGAGATATATTTGCTTATAATATCAAGATCACTATAGTGCCGTATCTACTACATATTTAAACTAGGTTTTGAGATATATTGAATAGAAGAGGGAATTTCATCCCTGCACTGCCATGTACTGTACACATTACATTTACTACGGTAATTACACACTGTAGAAAGCATTTTGTAAGCTGATAAGGATATATTGTATTCCTGTGTTTATATTGACTGCCAGTGGTACCATGAAATATACCTTATTTTTTTTTTCACTTATACCTGTCCATGCATTTATTTACTGTGGTTAAATAACCGTTTATGCTTATTCACAATATCTAAAGATCACACTGAGATGTATAAAACTGGAAGAATGTTGGATAAATGAATATGAAAATGAATATTGCCTTTGGAAAAAAGGCGCTTCAGTGTGTGCTGCCACTACAGAACAAGTTCTTGCACAGTATTGTCTTCCTTAGATTTTCTTATTTTATGGATGAACTCAAAACTGATCTAAGGTAAAACAAATGTTTTCTTTATATACCAAAATGTGTTATTTACAGTATATACAAATATACAGATGGCTACAATTGCTTCTTTTTAGATTTACATTAATTGTGAGTATTTTGTACTTTTTTGTCACAAATGTCACACATGTTTCAAACTAAGTGGAACCTGAAGCATTTGTTCCATGACCTGCAATTCATAGCAGAAAATGTCACACTGTCACATAAATTGCTTGCATAGACGTGTTCAGCACAAATGATTGTGCCTATATAGCTATGTCAGGTGTAGCGGGTACAGTGAGCTAAAACACCAGACACCAACTTTAAAGTTCCAAGTGATACACTGGCACAGAAATTGTTTTGCTTAAAGCAGACCTGTCACCCAGACACAAAAATCTGTATAATAAAAGTCCTTTTCAAATCAAACATGAAATCCAATTTCTATTTTTCATTAAAGCATTCATAGTTGTTGTATGCTCATTTAAAAATCTCCGCTGTCAATCAAATATTGTCTGCCCCTCCTCTATGCCATGGGCATAGAGGAGGGGTAGACAATTACTTTCACTTTCCATTCAGCACTTCCTAGATGTCACTGCTCTCCCCACATTCCCCTGTAGTCTTTACCGTTTAATTGTGTAGCCAGGGCATGGGGATGGACATCAGGTCCCCATTCTGGTGCACAAACAAGATTCTGAGATGATACAAGACTTGCCTTAATAACAGTGTCCACAAAATGGCTGCTGCCTGCTTGCTATCATTTTGAATTCCCAGACTGTAGGAAACAAGATTCAAATAAATTATATAGTGTAATTAAAGTTCATTTTGCTTGACTAATGTGATAAAATATGATTTTGAATATTTTTTTTTGGGTGACGGGTCCCCTTTAAACAGGATTACTTTTAAAAATAATCACAGTTCCTCTAAGCATCTGATCCATCCTATTATTGTGGAAAGTGAAGATTTATATTTGAACTTTCAAAGGTCATGCGTGCAGGAATTTTTATATACTTGTATGGGATCTATTATCTGGAATGTGGGGGACCTCAGGATACCGTACGTTCTGTATGCTACCAGCTAAGTGACTACACTAGTTATAACAAAAAAATACAAAAATGTTCTGCACTTCACGTGGTCTTTTCAGATGCAGTGTGAAATACATTTCTGCAGCTCCCTTTTCTCTCTCCCCATTGTTCAGGATTCAAAATAAATAGTTCAATATGTTAGCGAATAAAGTGATAACACCTTCTGCAAATGTGTTTGTCATGCGAGTTGATGGAGGAGATTTGTTTATGCAGGAATTTTTATATATATGTATGGTATCTATTATCTGGAATGTGGGGTGTCTCTGAATACAGTATGTACTGTATGCTACCATACATACCATACCACACTCTAGTTATGGGAAACTTTTGGTACTTGGTTGCTATGGAGTACTGGACCTATACAAACATGGTTCCTTTAGTTACATATGAGGGTTAATTACACTGAGAGGAGTTAGTTAAGACAAGCACCTGACATATTTGAATTAACTGTCCATACTCATAGGCTGGCCCTAAAAGATGTCTTGTGAATAGATGATGATAAAAGTACATTAATAAAAGATACTGAAGGGTTAACATGCCTACGTGCCGACCCTTGTAGGCCTCTGTACTTGTTTTTCGGTACGACCCTGTACTGTCTCTTCTTAGAAAACCTTGCATAAGTATCATCATGTACTATAAACAATATTATCAGCTTGCCTCAGACAAATATGTGCATGCACATTAGCTATTCAGGTACATAAAATAAAGATAAATTCATTGTGTTGCCTAAATGCAAACATACACTGACTACAGATCATTCTAAAGAATATACACTACCATCTACTCAATATTATCCACAAAAAAGCACTGTTTTTGACCATGACCTTGGTCTAGCCAAGCTACAACCCACTTATCAAAAGATGGTATATAATAAAAGGTCTAAAGTTTGCCTATATCTAGTAACCCAGAGCAACCAATCAGATGTTTCCCCATATCTAGTATCCCATAGCAACCAATTAGATGGTTGCCCATGTCTAGAAAGCCATAGCAACAAATTAGATGTATGTTTTCAAACAGCTGACCAGTAAACACTGTGTGCTGATTGGTTGCTATGGGTTACAAGACAAGTAGCAAACTTTAAAAGTTATTACATTACCTCCACATTCCTTTTTGCCCACAATTACCCACACCAATATGCCAGTTACATAGCACTGCACACGTAAGCTTTTAGAAAGAGGCGGGATGGAGGAGTCCAAACTCAAATGAGGGGGTTATTAAACAATTATACTATTTATAATATTTAAGCAATGCTACATTTATTAGGGGCTTTATTTGCCCTTTCATACAGTGCTGTGATAGTTACACATTTGTTGTTTCATTGTGTTTTAAGGGAAATAAAAACAGAATGCAAAAACGATGACAATGTTGTGTACATTTCACAGAAATTGAAATAGTCAAGTAAGTTGTTCAGGAAAAAACATATACCTATATTTTTTTACAAATGTAAATTTTACTTCTAACTTTTACTATACTAAGTGAAAAAAAAGGGTACAGATATTTTATCAGAGTCTACAGAATAAGCAGCACACTTAGCACAGCATCTTTGCATAAATACATGCTTATTATACTCTGTGTATATACCCTGCGGTTATGTCTCTGCATTATAATTATGATGCTAATGTTAAGCATCATTCACTTGTTATTCTTGAGGCTTCTTCCAGTGAAATGCAGTTCCCAGTCTAACCGTGTAAATATGGATGGAGATAGTGGCAAATGTGGTTTCTTGTATTATATGGATAAAGAACCATATATTATGGGGGCACAACTAGCAATATCACAGCAGATTTTTTTAGTCCATATAATTTTTTTGAATAAAGTAGCTTAACTACACATTTTGCACAAAACAAGATGATGACAGATTATAAAAGAACAGCCAAGATAAGCAGTGAATGGGCGGCTAAAAGGTAATTCCAAAAGCAGAAAGTGAACATGGAAAATTACATTGTTCATATGAAAACCCAAACAAATGAAATTATATTTATTGTTTTTTCCTAGTTTTCATGCATTTCCTAGTTTATGAATAAAAAAGATGTGTATGGTTGTAAATAGTATAAACATCTATTTACCATGGAGAAATGTTTTGGTTTTTTTTATTCACTGCCCTAAGGATTATCAACTGAAGCTATAAATGTCTCCGGTCAGGTGGTATCGCCTGTAAACAGAATAAGGAACAGCAACCATGCACTGGCGTAATGCCAAGCTGCCACACTGTATTATTACTTATAAGACAGAATAAAGCAGGTGCTGCTGCATAATGGAAAACATGTGGCAATTATTATACAATTCTCGAATAGTCAGAAGAAAATAATATACATTTTCTGTTGCAAAGCAAATACAGTGAGATAGCTATGGGCAAATTACTGTCCCGTGTGTCTAAAGCTGCATACATTTTACACCGACTAAATTCTTGATCTTGATCAATGGTATTCTTTTGTAGATTGCCATTAGACTATGTTACACCTTTTTATTACATTACTTGTTAAAAGTGCTATGTGGCTTCCCCAGAAACAAGTAGAAAAGTGTTCCTTCTGCTCTCTGACCTTGTGTCCAAAGGTATGAGCTAAGTGTTTGGTCTGAGTGATGTGCTCTTATACTTAAACTAGGGATGATGATGCCTGTAAAACCATGCAAAATATAAGGGAAGGGGCAACATGTTCTTCTCTAGAAATTGGAACTCAGTATACTGACTGAAACCTGCTACAAAATGAGATGAGTGAAGCTTTGTTACAAACATATCTGAAGAATGAGATATCTATGACTTCACCTTCACTTGGCTTCCTTTTCATTAGTTCACAATTAATGACCAATAGTGGAAGGGAAAGGTAGACCTTCACTAAGAATCACCTTATGAGATTTCCCAGTCCTCCTGACATTTGTCTTACGCAGTGTCTATATATTTTTTAGTATTATCCGCACCTCAGGTTATCATTGCTAGATATAAGTTCAGAAGTTTTAGGGGCCGATTCACTAAGCTCGAGTGAAGGATTCGAATGAAAAATACTTCGAATTTCGAAGTATTTTTTGGGTACTTCGACCATCGAATTGGTTAAATTAGTTCGAATTCGAACGAAATCGAACGATTCGAAGTAAAAATCGTTCGACTATTCGACCATTCGATAGTCGAAGTACTTTCCCTTTAAAAAAAACTTCGACCCCCTACTTCGGCAGATAAAACCTACCGAAGTCAATGTTAGCCTATGGGGAAGGTCCCCATAGGCTTGCTAACCTTTTTTTGATCGAAGGATTTTCCTTTGATCGTTGGATTAAAATCATTCGAATCGTTCGATTCGAAGGATTTAATCGTTCGATCGAACGAAAAATCCTTAGATCGATCGATCGCAGGATTAGCGCTAAATCCTTCGACTTCGATATTCGAAGTCGAAGGATTTCAATTCGAGGGTCGAATTTCGAAGTATTTTTAACTTCGAAATTCGACCCTTAGTGAATCTGCCCCTTGATGTGCCGAATTATCCAATTATCCAAAAGAAAGGAACTACCAGAAGAGTTATTAGTGTCACACAATTCATAAATGAATAAGTTAATTGTGAAAAAGGAGAAGAAGAAAAAAACGGTGATCACTTCAATTCATGTGTAAAGCATAATTTCATTTGATGTAATACAATAGTGCTGAATCTATATGTAAGTTAATACAAATTATTTGAAATCATTTTTATTTCATTAAATATAAAGTGTCATGCGTTGATTCTTATAAAAATGTCTCCTGAGTAGTTCTCAATCAACTATCATGTGATATACCCGATTAAATCTTCACATTTAATAGCTCTTGTTTAAAAAATAGTCAATTTAGAAAGAGCATTCCTTAGGTTAAAAACAATTGAAAATCTGATGTATTATGATCTAGTAATACTCTATCTGGGGTATCCAATATATAATGACAAGTAATGAATTGGTGCCACCATCTAGATTGTCATGTAACTTTGTATGAAGTTGTTGGGAAAACCACAGGTAAGGTGTTGTTCTATTGAAAAACAATTAGTGTGATTATTAGTGGATGCAGTTTGTACCCATAACTTGAATCCTCAAGCCAAACACCGTGAGCTTAGTCAAATGTGCCAGTTAAACTTTCCCTACCACTATGTCCTCTCAGAGACACCTAAATAAATTGTGGCCTGATCCCTTTTTCTTTTTCGTGTAGCACATAAAGCTCGTTCAATGGGAGTTACCCGCTAATGAGGTGGTGGGTCTGTATTATTTTAATCCTGCATCACACCCCATAGATCATTTCACCCTCTCTCCATTCTCTTTATGTTGTTTATAACAACCTGCCTTCACACAGTTCACCCGCATTCCCAACTACATTCGCAAGTTAATTTGAGTTATTTCAAAGAGTTATCTATGCTCCTGAGTGAATGGAGGAGAGCAGGTTTGGCCCTCCATTCCATACTCCATTTAGTGTTTTCAGTTGCCCAACTAAAGGTAACTTACTAAATAGGCTGCAGATGAGCAGCAAATAAAAGAGGCATGGGACTATACATCAGTGCTCACCTTTTACCTCCTTGTGTTGGAGGGGGTGTGGTGCTGCCAGAAGTTGAGCCAAGCCATCATTAGTAGAATCTGCCATTGCAACATCATTCGGCAAGGCATTTCACAACCTCACTGTGAAGAACCACCTACATTGCTTAAAATGAAAGCTCTGTTCCTCTAGTCTAAAGGGATTGTCTCTAGTGTGATGATTGTTTTTATGGGGAAAGATCCCCCCATCTGTCTATAATATTACTCTAATGTAATCATGTCAAGCGTCTTTTTTACAGAGAAATGAACCCCAAATGCATAGTTTACATCTCCCATCCCCTTTACCAATTTATTTGCACATTCTTTCCAGCTCTAATGGTTTAAAATTTAGCAGTGAGCACAGCTGGTGCACAGTTGAAGAAATCATTAAAATTAAAGCAATAAACTTTATTCTATGTCAAGAAAAGGCTCTAGTGGGGATAAGTAATTTTAGCTCAATAAATAACCATACAAGGCAGGTGTTTGCTGTACTTTTTATAGATACAGCTCCACTTGGCAAGGTATTTTTTCTTTGTCATCAGAGACATATTGTAATTATTAATTTAGACTTACACAGGTTTTTCTGTATCTGATTTTATTACATAGAATCATTAAAAACACTGATTGAGGGTATATCTCAACACCACTATAGCCTAATTATGCACAGCACACAATTTTGAAGCTGTCCACAAACTATTGTTGAACTACAGTTACGTGCAATGGATGATCTTTTCTCTTACTTGACTACAGGAGGGCAAACCTTTTCAGTTCTGCAGTGAACCCTTCTTGTTGATTCTTGCAGCATCTCAAGCTATATGTACACAGTTATTCACACTCATTAAATCAGTTTATATCTGATACTATCTGTGCGCTAACATCAATGTTTTTCTGTTCCAAACAAGTCCATACTGCTTTGGGTCTAGTATGGGTAATATTTTAGTGCACACTAAAGGCTATTACTGCCACCCTAAACTTTCTTTTGTAATTTAAGAAAGAGTTGGTACAGTGGTTTAAAATAATTTTGACAAACTTTTCAAGGAAATGGAAGCCACCCTAGCACCCAATTATCTTCTCGTCCTCCGCTATTACCAGTTCATTGTTTTAAAGCTTTCGCAGCCATTGCAGAAAGAGATAAAAGAGTTTGTGCATTTTGCAACATGCCAATCATTTCCCCGTCAGATCCACTGTGGGACCAGCACACGTGGAGAGTACTGCGTACTGGCAGAGATCATCAGTCAATCTGTGGTATAATATTCTCTGCTTCTCATTTAGAGGTGAGTTCATAAAAGATTATATTATGAAGCAGAAGCAATATCACACATCATGTCCTGTTCCCAAACATGTGTCCGTTTTTGCTGAAGACAATTTTCAAGGTAAAAATCTCTTGATCTACATTTGCTGTAATTGCCTGTGGGATTATTTGAAACCTCAGAGCTATTGGTACAATTACAGGAAGCCTTCACTTTTTTTGGCTAATGAAATAACAGAACTTGTTATGAACCATTATAATTAAAATGTCCAAAAGCTGAGACAATTGAAATTAGAAGCATGGGACTGACAAACCTAAAGTATTCATTAAAAACATTGTTAATTGTACTACACGGCCTTGCACTCTGTTGCAGTGCCTTGTGTGTTGAGGTCAATTGTGGTAGGTGATCAATTACTGATTTTTAAAGTACATATATAATCTAGTGGTGTTGCTACATTTTACCCCAAAGGATATCACACACTGCCTTCATCTAATCTGTTTAATGAGGTACCAGACCAACCTGAAAGATATTCTGTATGAACAAAATCTTTTGTTAAATTATTGCTAATTCAGATGATTGTAATTTTCCACATAAGGGCTGAACTACACAGTGCACCCTAGTTCGACGTGTCACCATGCGATGAGACACATGCAATGTGTCGGATTTGCAGAATATAATGGCACCAAAAGGGAAATCGCACAAACTACGCGTATCTGACTGTCGAATACATGTTTATGCTTGCAATTTCCTGTTCGGTGCCATTATCTTTTGCACATCCGACATGTCATCGCATGACGACGTGTCGGAAAATGGGGCACTGTGTATTTCAGCCCTTACAGGTTATATGGCACTGCTGTGAATATTGCAAAAGAAGTGGAAACAATTTACAGCTGAGGACTAAAACACCTGCATGGAAAAACACAATACATTTAGGTCTACTTCATAATTGATAAGGCAATTTCATCACAGCAGTTTTCCAAATTATAAAGTATGCTAAAACCATTTCAATATTTCAGACTGCACATAGAAAGCATTTGTTCTAAAATAGTTGTTAAGATCACAAATTGAAACCTTTATTGAGCCATAAAAATGAACTCTTCACTGTTTCTAAAGACAAGATAATAAAATCTGCTCCATGTGTACATATAAAACTAATTCCTGTGGTTTCAAACCACTTGATCATTACCATATGACCATATTAAGGTGCTTCTTAGGTTGGGCCTCTGTGGTATAGGGTAAGGTATGTGTGTGTGTGTTAGTGTAGACCTATCTGTAGTGCATTCTCAGAGAATTAGGGCCAGAACCTGAAGCTCTAGAATATAACACAGTTCCTAGGGAGGGATTAGTCTTTCTAAAGACCTGACAATCCCCAAACACTGGAGGGGAACTTCTACATAATAACCGCAGATAAATGGTATTCCAATCTTGCTCTGTCTCATTCAGCTTTGATCTCCATCCCTGTAGTTACACATTTTATAAATATCAAATCTGCACAGAAAGCATGCTTAAAAATAGATCCTGACTACAGCGCGTAGATCCCCCTAAACTTCTGTCACTGTTAGCAGGGTGTCTGTCAGAAAGCAGTCCACCAAAACAAGGTTTATCAACTTGGATGTTGTAAAACCGGGCATTAAAATGACTAGCAGAAGAATGAGCAAGATAGCCAAGCAACAGGCTTAGCAGTGAGACTTAAAAATTAGGGCAAGAGAGACCTCTCAGACCACAGAGAATATGAAGGATCCTGAGAAGCAGGGGTGGGAAAAGAATCCATAGATAGCATCCAGCCACATTGTTAATTTCACTTTGTTTATTTCTGGGACTCAGATACTTGTATCAGAGCTCTCTCTATATATATTGAGTATTTAATACATATCCATCAAAGACACAAGGGGCTGAATAATGGCTGTGGGCTATAGGGAGCAGAGTTTATGTTTGAGTGTTTGAACGCTAAAGGAGAAGTAAACATTCCTTGCACTGAGAGCTTAATGCTCAAGAGGAAAGAAAGTTTGTGAAAATAGTAGGGATGAGCAGAATGCATCAATTTATTGATTTCATTAAAAGATCTAGCAAAGTAACATAGTAACATAATAACAAGTTAGGTTGAAAAAAGATACATGTTCAATTCAAAGTTCAACCTTTTAACTTTTACCTGCCTAACTGCCAGTTGATCCAGAGGAAGGTAAAAAAAAACCATTTGAAGCCTCTCCAATTTGCCTCAGAGGGTCCTGACTCCAAAATGGCGGACTAGTCCCTGGATCAACTTGTACTATGAGCTATCTTCCATAACCCTGTATTCCCTCACTTGCTAAAAAGCTATCCAACCCCTTCTTAAAGCTATCTAATGTATCAGCCAGGACAACTGATTCAGGGAGAAAATTCCACATCTTCACAGCTCTCACTGTAAAAAACCCTGTCCAAATATTTAGGCAGAACCTCTTTTCTTCTAAATGGAATGGGTGACCTTGTGTCGGCTGGAAAGACCTACTGGTAAATAAAGCATTAGAGAGATTATTATATGATCCCCTTATATATTTATACATAGTTATCATATCTCCCCTTAAGCGCTTCTTCTCCAGCATGAACATCCCTAATTTGGCCAGTCTTTCTTCATAGATAAGATTTTCCATACCTTTTACCAGCTTAGTTGCCCTTCTAATACAATAATGTCCTGTTTGAGTGATGGAGACCAAAACTGTATGGCATATTCTAGATGGGGCCTTACCAGTGTTCTAAAAAGTGGAAGAATGACCGCTTCCTGCCATGAATCAATGCCCCTTTAAATACCTTATTTGCCCTTGATGCTGCTGACTGGCATTGTTTGCTACAGCCACAAGGAACAAACTCTAAATTCCATACACAAATCAGATAACAATTCATCTGTGAACAAAAGTTAGTCATGGTCGCTCCAATCTTCCAGAAAATATGGAATTAACCATTTAGATTTGATGCATCCCTAGAAAAATAATCATAATAAAGATAAATCATCATACCATACCCACAATGCAGATAAAATTTTGTTTTGGTTCATGCTAATTTGTTCCCACTGGTAATTCTGTGCAGTTCACCAATATACATGCAAATTAATGTCTGCTTCGGCCAATCACGCTCAAGGTGCAGGACACGTTAGTTTTCATAGCTGCATTTATGTATATTTGAATGGCATCTCTTCCACAGCTCAACATTATTAATGGCCGATTGTCTTGACGCAAGCAAGTTAAGGCTATTGAAGCAGCCACAAAGGAAACGCTAGCGTTACTACCAGGCCCAGACTGACATTAATTCAAGGGCTCCTTTGTGTCCTTAATTTATCAGAGCAGGCTTATGCACTGGCTCTCAATAAAAGTTTCAAGGGGGCTTTTAATAAAAGCAAGTATGAATGCAGTCAATATACAGTCGATTTCACATCCAGTTTAGCATTATATATTTGTGCATGCATTTGTAAATCCAACATTTTTCCCCAGAAGGGGGAAAAATTCTTCCCTGACTCTGAAAGGTTAATTCGATCAGTCTCTGCATAAACTTTTTACTAAGAGTTAATTTCAATAACATTGTTAAAAAAAAGACATTTAAGCCTTTCTAATCTAAAATGTATTTGCCAATACATCTTTTTTAAGGAAAGAACTGCGAAACTTTCTTCTTTAGGAAACAATCCATTTCCTGAACTTTTAACACAATATATTAATATTGCACTGCATTGTCTAGAAGAGGTCTCAAATGTGCTTTGTATAATTACCATATCCTCCCCTGCATGTATACAGCCTTGGATTTACAATTTGCAGCTCCTCCTTGGGTCCCGAATTGGCACACAGAATATTTCTAGAAAAACACAGATGCGGCTGAGCAGTATGCCTCCCCTAAAATTGTGCCACCCTAAGCTTAGGCCTGAATCTATATCCCTTTTAATGTAGGGCATTAACTTGCTGGCACTTTCTGCTACTTACCAACTCTATCAAAGATGAAACTATCTTGCATGTTTTAAAAACTGTAGAGCATAATCTTACATTTATCAACATTTAATCTCATCTGCTACTCAGCTATGCTTAGTTTAGATTTGTAAGATCCCCTTACAAAAATGACACATCCCTGAATTGTTCAGAATATTTTCTGTCATTGGCAAACAGCATTATATTGCTTTTGTTAACCTTGTGGTTTTTGGTCAAGCTTTTCATTATCTTTTTGCCTCTATGGATTTGTCATCATAACTGAGAAACTTCCTCACTCACCTTTCAAAGGGCATTGATTAAAAACTGTTGGCAGCCTTTTAGGAAACTGTTTGGCCCATGTGAAGAATAACACGTATGCAGCTCAATTCCAAACACCCATTGTGAAAGTGGGTTGCTACACAATCTTGTTAGTATTCTATTAGAAAATTCTTCAGCAACTAAACATAGCAGTTAAACCCCTAAATTTAAGGTGCTCGTCCTGTAAGTATTGTGACCTGGGTGTGAAGACCCCAGGTCCCACGCTTTTGTATTAGCCAACTTTTTAGCAATGCTTAAATTTGAAGGGAAATGCACTCACCAAATGAATCGCCCGTAGCAGGAGGTGAGTATGCAAATGAAGAAAGAATCGGCAAGCACTCCAGACGCCACTCGTGAAGTAAAAAACTTTAATCTGCTGAAATAAAGTTGCCTTTTACTTCACGAGTGGTGTCTGGAGTGCTTGCCGATTCTTTCTCCATGTAAAGAAAAAATATTATTTGTGAAGATGACAAATAAATTTAACTCTGGTACTAGTTTTTAAACTTACTACTATATTTATCACAATATTTTATGTTTCTTTTTAATGTTGCATATTGAGTTTTTTGCAAATTTGCTATCATATTATTTGCTATGGACATAATATTACTCAAAGGCCACTAGGTGGCAATTTAACACAAATGTTAATTGTTAGGTTTATGTTAATAGAAAAGGCTTGGAATAAAAATATTTGCAGTGAATTACGATAGCCTATACATCAACTATTGCCATATGTTTCTCATATTCTGAACTGTCAAATTATTTAATGTTTCTGATTTTCTGTGGCAGAAAGTGTATAATATTAAAAAGATTGCGGTCTGTGAATTTCATGCAGGGGGTAAGCAATTTAAATCATCATACAAATAACATAGACAACACAATAACACTACAGACCTAATATAGAAATTTTAAAGTGAGGACAAGCAACTGCCCTTAATAACAAGGTGTTGGAGGTCCGTGAGAAGTTTTTTTTTTTGGGGGGGGGGCTGTAACCCCTGCCATGCTACTGGCAGTAATGGTTATTACTGCAACCATTTTTATGACAATTGTACAATTTCATAAAAATATTTGAAAGCATATCATAAATTAATCTCTGCATACTAAAGCAGAGATTATTTACAATGCCCCACTCAGTGTGCAAAGTGCAAAAAACAGCCCACAGAAAAAGCCCTGAATAGAATACTGCCTCTATTGAAGAAGGGCCGCCAGTGGGAAGCACTTAGCCATTCCCCCCTCTCCCACCCCCTCTTGCACCCCTTAGTTCTTTTGCTCCCCCCTGGAGCCACGATTGACTCCTTATGAGTTCCCACAAACTGTCAAATGCAATATCAACTTTAAACCAACAGATGGCACTTTTCCTAGATCATCCAACAACAATAACTTACCAACCTTTTATGCTTCTAAACTAAAATTATTTAGTTGATACAGCGGTTTTTACTTCCAAATCCCTACAGTCCCTCTGGGACAATCTTTAAATGAAAACCTGGATGAGTCTTAGCTCAGCTGTTGCTAACGATATGTTTTTAATAATTTTTTACTTACCCGTTACATCTAACTGCCCTTATTCCCAGACATTTTGCAAATGCTAAGCATAACGTCTGTCAAATGAGGTGGAAGGTGTTAGAAGTTGTACCGAAGCCAAATAGAGGGATAGAAACACCTTGCTTTTACAGAGAGAAGCCCATTGGATTAGGCGTCTAGAAAGTACTCAACCCAAGGGGATGAACGAACAACTGAATTTAATATGTTTTCTTTAATTGACTCTGTGTAAATTTATTATACTTCTCTTTCAGGAAATATTGATATACAGATAGTCTTAGGTCACTAAGTTTGAATTGTATCTGATAATGGTGAGTTTCAAATCTATTACAGTAAGAGATATAATTGTGTGTAAGCTATCTTTTACTATTTTAGTAGTCAGTGCTTATAGCAGAATAGTTAATAACATTGTTGCAATAAGACTATTAGGATAAGCAATAGTAAATGTAAAGGTCAAACTTGTTAAAATTGTTATAATGTTGCACTATGAAACTTGTTTCATGTTAGAGCCTGGATAGGCTTAACAAGCAGTTTCCTTTTACACAGGCTAGGGGCCAATGGAAGCAGTGGCCTGCTGTTCTATCTGGAATGAGAATGAACATTTATGAACTGTTTAAAGACAATTTTTTACTTTTTTTTTTTTAAACTTCTTTGTGGATATGGACTCTGTGCACAGTTGAATGTTCTCGCAGGAAGGCTATTTATTGGACCCACTAAGACTTTTTATAGAAATGTGCCATTTTACACAGTATTATTTTTAAACTAATCAATTGGAATTAAAGGTTTTTGTAATTTTTAAAAAATATATATTTAAAATTACCCACAATGCACTTTAAGAGGTGAAAGGTCAAAGAATGCTTAAATACTCCCTTTGATTCTGTTTCTGCACACTTGATAAAGGGCCTAGCCCGAAACATGTTGTGTTGCAATTTTCCTCAAAAAAAGCACTTGCAGTCTTAGATACTGTTCTGGATTGGTCCTGCTTCTTACAACTATATCTATCTAACTGCCCTTATTCTTACTATTATTTCCTTTCCCTACTAGATTATCATTTCATTTTATCTTTCAGTTGATGTTTTATGCTGCAGTTCTGTTGTCTTTACTCTTTCTTGCTAAATCTCCTGCTAAGGCATGTTGCAATGGGTGGGATGTATGTACACTGGCATTAGTATTAGAACTGTGTCAACAGGATGGTCATAACAAAATGCCTATATCCACCTGGTCCTAATATTCATATGAACTTCATTCATTGAATTGTCAATATTGCAGAAAAATCAGATGCAATAACTGCCTGGGTGGATAAAATAGCCAAGTGTTACCTGGACTCATTAACGTTTCTTGTGGTGTAGGTATATGTCATCTGCAATGGAAATACAGTATATTGGCTGTATGGTACCAAAAGAAAAGACATGATTTTTCCTGCAAATACAATATTAGCAGCGCAAGGAAAACAGTAGATGTCAAATACTTACCACACCACAGTTGTGGACCTGCACATTTCCTGCAGTCAGTAGCAAGGAAAACCCATAAATTAAAGGTACTTGCATCTACAGTACATGTGCTCTTTGCATTTCCATATATTTGAGGGCACACTTCTCCTGTGCCAAATGACTACAATGATAACAATCAGACTTACAAAATTGTAGTCCAATTTGCATCCAAGTGCGAGTGCAATAGCATTAATTTGGACACATCAGCAATAATTGTGTTAGGCCAAATTCCCCCTTGCAAAAGCAACAATGCTGGATTTCTGCAGCCTAGCACATTGTGTCTTCAGTAAATTAATGACCTATTTACCATATGTACTGGATTGATTTTAGTACAACATTAGAGCCTATGGTAGATTATCAGGTCAAGTGGTCTGTTTTTATTCACTCCCTAGAAGGATCCTGCTATTTTTTTACTCCCAAATAAGTCTTTGATTAATAGGCTTCTGGGCTGTTTTACGTGTTTATTTTAAATTACATTTCTTGGCAGATGAATAATGAACAATTGACAACTGTTAATCAGTACAGCTGTTTTCTAGTTCTAATTGTTTGTAAATATTTTTTCTTGACGGTTCTAGGTTGATGCAATATTGATTCTGCTGTATAATATTTTGTTTAACACAATTAGATTATAGAAAACATAGGACTAAAACCTGTGATCTGTAGACCCCTTTTTCTATGTGTGCACCAATCAAAGCTAGCAGCTGATACAGCAATAGTTCAGCTTACCAGTGTTTCTAAATGAACCCTACTCCTGAATTTCATACATACAGTAAAAAAGAATAAAAATTTGCTTATATTTATATTGGTCTATATTTGAAAATACTTGTGAATTCTAAATAAAAAAAGAGGCCTTATATTTATAGTTTATTTTTTAATGAATAAAATTGTAAAGGTTAAGTACAGGGTTGTGTAATCTTCGTTAAAAAAGTAGCAATTCCTGATCTAATGCTCTCGCCCTTCAAGTGACCTGTACGTAAATATCAGAGCACTCTTAATAATATGATTCCCTTTGTGCTAAGACTTGTTGAGCAGGATTCTCACTTGTATGTAAATCAACCCGGATGCCAAACCGAAAGGAAATCAAGGCTTGGCTGGAAATCTAACATCATTACTGTGGATAATTACCACAAGAAGTTTGGATACTCTATGTAATGAAAAGCTAAGTGACTGTGTGTTAGTATAATTATTAATCTTTTGGTACCAGAATTTCAATGTACCTAATAGATTAAACTCAACTAAACAGAACCATTCTGACCCATACTAGTTCATTCTTGCCCACATAATGCCATATTGGGTTACATGCATATAAACATGTAAAGCCTGTAAGATTGTTCTGTTTTTCTGTTACAGGAATTCTTGTTCTGGTAAATGTTTTTTTTTTTTTTTTTTAATCTCTCTTTATTGGTTTTCTTTTCATTATAAAAAGGTAAAAAGGGTACAGAAGGAAAGAAGGGGAAGGGGATTAAAAACAGAGATTTACAGTCAATACATCCTTTACAACCCAGAATAATACATTTCTGTAAAACAATTCATCACGTCCAGACACCTTTACCTGCTTGGTTAGGATACCCATTTAGACTGACCCCTTATATCTTGTCCTAACTTGTCATCCAACTAGTTCCCACTTTCCCAACCATGGTCCCCATGTTTGGAGATATTGTGGTGTATTATTATGCCGTAGACTCGTGATCTCCTCTAGTTTTCTGGTTTCTTCTACTAGATTCATCCATTCCATTTCTAAAGGAGGTGTCTGTTCCTTCCATTTTTTTGGTATCATAGCTATTGCTGCATGTAAGAGATGTAATGTCAATCTGTCTGCTAGCATTCTATCCTGGCTGTCTATATGAAACAACAATAGCCTAATATTTGAATAGTGAATCTCTGAGCCTGTTATTCCATTTATCCTATCCAGATCATTCCCCAGAAATAAAGACTTTTTTCAATTACTTTCCATTATTTATTTTTTACTGTTTTTCCAAAATTGAAGTTTAAAAGGGTGGTGAACCTTTCAGTTAACTTTTAGTATATTATAGAATGGTCAATTCTAAGCAACTTTTCAATTGGTTTTCATTATTTATTTTTTCATAGTTTTTGAATTATTTGCCTTTTTCTTCTGATTCTTTCCAGCTTCAAATGGGGATCACTGAACCCCATCTTAAAATCAAATTCTCTGTAAGGCTACAAATGTATTATTATTGTTACTTTTTATTACTCATCTTTCTATTCAGGGTTCTCCTATTCATATTCCAGTCTTTTATTCAAATCAGTGAATGGTTGCTAGGGGAATTTGGACCCTAGCAACCAGATTGCAGAAATAGCAATTTGGAGAGCAGTTGCACAAAAAGCTAACTCAAAAAATACAAATAAAAAAATGAAAACCAATTGCAAATTGTCTCAGAATATCACTTTCTACATAATACTAAAAGTGAATTTAAAGGCAAACAACCCCTTTAACGTTGAATGTTCGTGTCTCTGGTGTTTCAGTCTGGCAGCTCAGTAATTCAGGTGCAGATTCTGAACTGATACAATTTTGGAACATTTAGTTGGTACATTTCTCAGCAGCATCTCTGGAATATTAGCAACTTTTGTATCAATTATAACAGCTGCCTGTAATAAAACCCAGAGATTCTGCTCAGCAGGGACAAAGATAAGAAATGTATTAACTAAATATATCAATTTAGAACAGTTTACAGGGTCGGCGACCCCCTTCCCAGAGCTGCTTTAGGGCTCTTACACATGAGTGTTCTGACCTGCGCTCCCCTGCGTTCCGTTTTTCGGCGTTCAGCCGCAGGGGAGCGCAGGAATAGACGCATGTCATTATTTCAAATGGAGCTGTACTCACTCAGGCGCATGTAGGCGCTGAACGCAGGAAAAATGCAGCATGTTACGTCTGAACCTGCGTTCGGCGCCTACACGCGCCTGAGTGAGTACAGCCCCATTTGAAATAATGACTTGCATCTATTCCTGCGCTCCCCTGCGGCTGAACGACAAAAAACGGAACGCAGGGGAGCGCAGGTCAGAACGCTCATGTGTAAGAGCCCTTAGAAGGTGAGAAATTACACTTTACCCATCACTATTAGAAAAACGGTCACACATAGAAAATAGAAAGTAGTTGGAAATAAGTAATTCATGTTGTTTAGTAACCGAGGGCCCTTTTTCCGGACTCCTCCACTCTCTGGTCATAAGATCTTTCATAATAGTATGAACAGGAAAAGTCTTAGGTTTCCTCACAAGTTGTGATGAGGAAGTCTTAGGGTCCTCCTCCTCCAATGCTTCCATGGTGGTTCTGACCCTCCTAATTAATCTAGAGGTACTGTCAGGTGGAAACAGATAGATAGCTTCTTCTTTGTCAGTGGATACTGCAGAATCATTATATGACTCTTCTAATTGAACTGTGCTGGAAAAGGAAGAATGCACCAGACTTGAGATGCTTTCTAAATTAGTCGCATGCTGAGACTGGGATAACATCTCCTTCTTGGTGGATCTTACAACATCCTTAATCCAGGCAATTGAAGTTTCTGGGTAAACACCATTTCCCTTCTCCGCCAAATACTTAAAGCACTGCTCACAGAATCTCTTGTCATAATTATCAGACAGCTGATCATCACAAGCTCTGCACTGCAAATGTTTAGATTCCCTGTGCTTCTTTGCAACAGTGGAAATCTGCAACACAAGAACAACATCATAAGTTTCCGTGAAACATATTAACAACAAGGGGGGGTTCACCACAAGGTACCTTATAGGCTACTCAGGAGGCTGCAATCCAGGCAGGAATCAACACAGCTCTCAGCGTGTTGACATGGGTTTATGACGTCATGATTTGTACTCACAGGATGCACACTTTTTCCTGCAGAATTCTGAGCGTGAGTGACGATTTCTGGCGACTATTTCCAGTTCGCAACAATTTCCACACCGCGCTCAACTTTTGTGCACATGCCCATCAGAACGCCCCTGACTCCTTGAGACTCCAGAGTCCTCAGACCACCAGTAACTCCTCTCCAGAGTGCCCACTCACCTCCCAAAAAAAGCATACTCCTGGAAGGAGTTAACTACTGAACGATCAATACGTCTCCATCGGCCATCTTTGGGACTGGCAACCCTAAGGCTGCATAATGAGAAAAAAGACCAACACCTAAGGGCAATAATCTACCCCTGGCAATTTACCCCTTGGGTGTCATGCCTGCTGTCATCAAGCCCCCTTGGGACCTGGACAGCTACATACTGAAAAGAGAAAAGAAAAAAACATCAGTTACTGAAAACCACTTACCTACCACAGGTAGGACAAGAAAACACTGGTGAGGAGGGGGAGTTAACTCGTAATTATAGGCGGGGTTAGTTAAATTGTGACTGGCTACTTGTCCTACCTAACAGGGAGGGAGATAAATCTCACAGTTACCGCTGTATGGGACCTAAGGGAATGATTCTACAATTAAAACATGCTCTTTCTATTTCAAATGGAATCTTTTTTTTCTCATAAAGGCATCATCCAAACTCTGTTAAATCCACAACACTATTATTCTTGCAATGTTATATTTGCTTGAACACAGGCAAAAACAAATTAGAGAGTGCAGCAGTTGAAGTAGACAAAACATTACATGTGCATTAAGATTTACCTTTTTCCATCTGAATCTTGACTAACTACTAGTTAATCCATTATTGTCTTCTGGTGAGATTCACACCCAGTGAATTATTTGATGTTGCATCTGTTTATTCAATCATACAAATTATTAACTACGATATACTGTATTAAAATCCAGACCTTCTTTTAAAGCAGTATTTACCACCATAAAGCATGTTTCAGGTGCCATACTACGAGTGTTCTTTATCTATTTAAAAAGGTTATGTTCATTTCAAAGTTCAATTCTTAAGGAGATGGTTTGCCTCTAAGTCAGCTTCTAGTACATTAGTTAGAATGACCAATTCTAAGCACCTTTTCAATTAATCTTTATTATTTTATTATTTTTTTTAATAGGTTTTTGATTATTTGCCTACTTCTTCTTACTCTTTACAGCTTTCAAATAGGGACCACTGACCTCATCTAAAGACAAATACTCTGTAAGGCTAGAAATGTATTGTTACTGCTGCTACTTTTTATTGCTGATTCATTTAGACCCTAGCAACTAGATTGCTGAAACTGCAAACTGAGCCAAAAATAAAATGCAGTTATACGTGCTATTCATTAAAAAAAAAATTATGGTAATGAATTTAATTTTGTGCTGGTGCATCTTCCCCAGTTATTATGTCAACTAATTTTAGCATGAATTCATTGTGGAAAATAATTATTGGTTTGCTGTGCAGAAAAATTTCATAGTGGTTAAGCTTGCTCTTTATTCCCAATGTGTATGCCATAACATTTGGGATCCTTTTAGTAATCCAGATATGATTCTGGGTGTTTTCATTTTCTGCACTATTCACAGAGACTACAGTACTGAAGTAAGTAAAACAACATTTCCATGTAATTGGTTTACCTTAAGGTACCATACTCAATCAGTTATTTCTAGCTTCACCTATTATGAAAACAGCTTTGTTCACTGTCTCTATGATTCTGGTTTAAACCTGCTATATTTGTGTTCCATCCCTATTCATTAGGACTAATTATCATTTCAATCATACCACTTTGTAGACTGTACCTAATAATATTTAAATGGTAACAATATTAAGGGGCACATTTATTAAGGGTTGAAGTGAAAATTTGAATTCAAATTCAAATTTTTAATTTTTTTTTGGTCAAAACTCTAAAATTCGGATTGTGAAATATCCAAAACCCGTGTGTTAATTGGTATTGTCCTGCTTCACCAGAAAAAAAATCGCAAAACGGCAAAAAAAATTGCAAAACAGCGAAAAATTCACAAAACGCATTGCAGTCAATGGGCGTGAGAATAATTTTGATGTGCGACAATTTTTAAACAAGCAACAATTTTTATACGCGCGACTATTTTGCATTAAAGTCAATGGGCATCCAAATAATTTTGACGCATGAAATTTTTTTTGTCTCTGTAAATTTTATAGCAGTGATTTTTTTGTCGCAGTTTCACGAAAACATTCGTGGGTGGCAAAACCCGAAAATTTGCTGCAAATCCATGCCTGCTGAATAAATTTACCATCACTATTGATGCAATATACTGCGTCACAGTCCTGCAGATTATATTTACTATTAGCAGGCAGAGTGTGTGGCTTGTCAAAATTCAAAAGAGAACAGGCTCAAACCCTCTATGCTCAAGGTAGATATTCAAAGGCTGTTAAAGATATCCTGCAGCTCAAAAAATCTTTATAAAAATAGAAGTCTATATTCAAAACTTCATATTAAAATACACACATACATACATACATACAGTTTAAAAAAAATTTGTATTTTTATAAAGATTTTTAAGCTATTTTTAAAGAGGTTGTTCACATTTAACCTAACTTTAAGTATGTTATAGAATGAACAACTTTTCAAATGGTCTTCAATTTAATTTTTTTTCAGTGTTGGAATCATTAGAATTCTTCTTCTGACTCTTTCCAACTTTCAGTGGGGTCACTGACCCCATCTAAAAATCAAATGCTCTGTAAGGCCATGTATTTATTGTTATTGCTATTTTTTATTACTCATGTTTCTTTATAGGTGCTTTCCTATTTATATTCCAGTTACTTATTTAAATCAATGCATGGTTGCTATGGTAATTTGGACCTTAGCAGCCAGATTGCTGAAATTGCAAACGGCAGAGCTGCTGAATAAACAGCTAAATAACTAAAACAACACAAATAATAAAAAATGAAAACCAATTGCAAATTTCCTCAGAATATTACCCTCTACATCATACTAAAAGTTTATTTTAAAGGTGTCAATAACAGCTTGACAGTCCTGCTGGAACCCCATTTTAAACAAATGGCTGCTGCACATTGCTGACAATGAGCACATGATCTGGGCTAGACATTCAATGTGAAAATGTATGTGATTTGGAAAAGGGTATGGGAGACTTTGTATTAGAAAATGAAAGGGGTGTAGGTGGAGTAACCGATAACTTGACTAGATCCTAAAATTATAAATCAAAAATAAAATTAAGCAGAAAAGAATGAAAGAATGAAAAAATCAGTAGTAGTCTGCAGTTGTAAGGGGTGCATACACACATGTAGCCCTAACAAGGGATGTTGGGTTTTACAGACTATGCAACAAGAACTGGGAAACAGCAGAATCTGCTCCACCAATTCCACTGCCTCAATTTGCTCCAAAAAACTCCAACACCAAAGTAGCTAAATTGGATGCATTGGATAGCTGTTTGCAAACCAGTATAGTCTGTTTCAGACTGGATTAGAAATCACATGGGGGTTGCAGCCACCTCACCGGTTTAAAATGGGACACATATGCATATGAATGAATATTGCATGAATGCACTCTACATTCTGCAGTCTGCATCATAAATAATTGCTAATTAACCATTTAGCAAGTGGATGGTATACAAGTCCTGTTTTTAATAAAGTGAGGTAACAACTATGCGTGGGTTTTAAAATAGTTGTAACTGTATTTGGCAGATATAACCTCCCCTTCTGCATATATTTAGATGTTTTATGATTACCCCTAAAAGTAGCTTCGCTATGCTCTCCAGAGCACACTGAGCATTTGTTTGCCTCAGATAACCTGCCTCTTTTATACATTCATATATATATTCATATAATTAATTATTCCAAGAAAATATGTCTTGCTAGTGTTTTTTTACATTTTATCAAGGCCTATAGGTATATAAGCACAAATCATTCTAATACTTATGCATCTGCTGGCTCAAATCCATGAAAGAAGACTAAAGCCTATACATCTACATACGTTTATGGTCAGGTACAGTTTGCTTTGGTTCCAGTTGCAAGTTACCATTATTGCTGCACATTTACCTTAGCCCCCACATTTTGTGAACCTTACATTCTAAACAAACAGAGACACCTTTCCCTATTGAATAATATAAATAGCTGCTTTTCTTCTCAATAACATACTCAGTAACTTCTCACTAACACTAAGGGGCAGATTTATCAAGGGTCGAAGTGAAAATTCAAATTCAAATTTGGCCAAACTGTCAGATTCGACTAGTGAATTGTTAAAAATCTATTTGAGTTTTTAAAAACATTCAAATTTGATTTCTGCGATTTAATATACACTGGCCATTTAGGAAATCAAATTTGACTATTCGCCACCTAAAACCTGCCGAATTGCTGTTTTAGCTTATGGAAGACGTCCTGGGATCAATTTGGAGTCATTTGCAGCCTTCCTGACATTAAAGTTTTTTGTGCAGTAAAAACTCGAATTGAGTTTGAAAAACTTGAATCAAATTTGATTCGAATTCGATTCCCGTTTTCGGGTCGACCCTATTCAGGCGACAAATTTTGATTTTTATAATCTATCGAATTTTGAGTTCATGGGAGTTTATGGGAGTTTTAAAAAACTCCCATGAACTCGAAAGTAACATTTAGCTGTGTGATTTAGCTGGTCTCCCCCCTGTTGCTCTGCCAGTCATTAGCTTCAATTCAATGATGAACAATAAGCATAACTGCCATACAAGATACGCCACTAGCTTTGCTGAGTCAATTCTCAGCTTCAGGCTGAGTTGGTTCTGGGCTGAGAAGGGGTGGTTTAGGGCAGATGCAGGGAGATTTCCAACCTGTGCATTACTACATTTAAGTTTCATATATGAAAAATTTATGAATTATAACATAAACTTTATATATAAATATATAAAGACAGCCTGCAGAGTTGATAATCTTATTTCAGTCTACAGGTCATAAAGTATTAATATGTTAGTGAGAAGAAAAGCAGCTATTTATCTCATTCAATAAGGAAAGGTGTCTCTGTTTGTAAGGTTCACAAAATGTGGGGGGCTAAGATGAATGTGCAGTAATTATGCTAACTGTAGAGTATTATGGCAATGGTCCCCAGTACTTTTGTTTCCTGTGCTAAAGGAAGAACTAAATCCCTCTACGTAAAAAAAAACCCTCAACTGCCCTCCCTCACCTCTCCCTCTTCACACTATAGCATGGAGAAGAACTTCTATTTAAAAACATTAGCTAAAAATGCAGAGTAGTGCAGCAGAGTTTACAGATGCCATATTTTGTCCATTGCATGTCTCCTCATGTCTCTTCTCCGACACAAAGCCTGCCAAAGCATGCGCAGCTCAAGCTGATCTCAGACTAGCTCCCCATGCATGCATCAGGCAGGCTTTGTATTGGCAAAGAGATATAAAGATGATCGTAAAGGACTGAAGATGGCGCCTGTGCACTCCGCAGTTCTACTCTGCCAATTTACTACAGAATGTACATGCAAGATATCTGAACATTAATCAGATCAGAGTTATAGTTTCACATTTTTATGCATAATTGTGTACTATGCAGCTAAACTACTTGCTGATCAACTATGAAGTGTACAGTTTAAATGTACCTAGCTGACTTTGAAATTTGGTCCTTAAAACACCCGTAAAACTCATTTGCAATATAGTAAATTAGCTCAAATGTGCATTGGGTAGCTGCTTACAAACGACTGTAGTCTGTTTCAGGCTGGATTAAAAATCACATTTGAGTTACAGCCACCTCACCTGTTTAAAATTAGACACATATGGGCCAATTTATTAAACCTTGATTTTTTTTCTGGTTGAGTTTTTAAAGGGGAAAACTAAATTTTTTAGAGGAAAAAAACCCTAAAGCTGCTAAAAATCCAAATCCAAAAATATTCCAGCTAAAACCTGCCGAGGTCATGTAGAAGTCAATGGCAGATGTCCCTTTTACAATTTGAATATATTGTGATCTGCGCTAGGTTTCATACGATAATACGAAAAATGTGGGGTTTTGGGTTACAACTCAACAACATCGAGCAATTCAGGCGTCAAATCCAAAAAAGTTGTATTAATAATTAATAACTTTGTATCAATAAAAAAATTGACAAATTAGAGTTTTATTAAATACCTCCCTATACATATGAATAAGGGGCCCATTTAGTAAACCTCAATCTTATCTGGTTGAGGTAAGGGGTTAACTGCTAATTAGCCATTTAGCATGTGGAAGGTAAATGAGTGCTTTTTTAAAGAGGTGAGGTGGCAACTATGTGTGGGTTTTAGAATAGTTTTAAAACAGTTTGAAAATCTGCAGACACAGAAAACTAATACTTGTACCAACAGCCAAAACTTTTACCATCACTTATTTTTGTTAAACGTAAAGCTCAATTAATTCTCTCCAGGATGTGGCATCCTTGCAACAGGATCAACCTGGCAATCTGGGCTGCTAAGTGGCAAATGATATTAAATGTTGGCGAAAGTCATGCATCTGGGATGTAAATATATCCAAGCCACTTGTACCCTTAATGGGATTGCACTAGGCAAATTGATTATGGAAAAGGACCTTGGAGTCCTTGTAGATAATAAACTTGGCTGTAGCAAGCAATGCCAGTCAGCAGCATCAAGGGCAAATAAGGTCTTGAGCTGTATTAAAAGTGGCATTGATTCACGACAGGAAGCGGTCATTCTTCCACTTTATAGAGCACTGGTAAGGCCCCATCTAGAATATGCTGTACAGTTTTGGTCTCCATCACTCAAACAGGACATTATTGTATTAGAGAGGGTACAGAGAAGGGCAACAAAGCTGGTAAAAGGTATGGGAAATCTTAGTTATGAGGAAAGACCGGCCAAGTTGGGGTTGTTAATGCTGGAGAAGTGACGCTAAAGGGTGATATGTATATATATATATATATATATATATATATATATATATATATATATATATATATATATATATATATATATATATATATATATATATATATATATATAACTATGTATAAATATATAAGGTGATCATATAATAACTTCTCTAATGCTCAATTTACCAGTAGGTCTTTCCAGTCTATCCATGAGACTGGTCTAAAGCCTGTACAGAGGATTATGGTCAGGTGCTCCCTGTTGTCCTGCCAGTCATTAATGTTGATTAATGGCATAACTACCGTACAGCAGACCCTTTAGGGAGGGCGTGGTGGAGCATACAGGGTTACGCTACTGTTGTTTTGCTGAGTCAATTCTTAACCTCGAGCTCGGTTGGTTCGGGCCTGATAAGAGGCGGTTTAGGGCAGGTGCAGGTTAGGAAATTCCAAGCCTGTGCATTACTACATATATAAGTTTATATAGAAAAAAATGTATGTATTATAACATAAACTAATATATAAATACATAAATAAAGAAACTTGCAAAGTTGATACTCTTATTTCCATCTTTAAATTATAAAATATTAATATGTTAGTGAGGACCTGGAGAAAAGTAGCTTTACATTAGTCTCAGTCTGAATCACGTATGCAATTTCCGGCACTTACTTGATTTTAATGTTTTAGTCACCTTCACTGAAGTAGGTTAAAGGGCTTTTTCATCTTTGAGTTACCTTTTAATATGACGTAGAGAGTATTATTCTGAGACAATTTGCAATTGGTTTTCATTTTTTATTATCTGAGGTTTTTTAGTTATTTAGCTTTTTATTCAGCAGCTCTCCAGTTTGCAATGTCAGAAATGTGGTTGCTATGGTCCAAATTACCCTAGCAACCATGCATTGATTTAAATAAATCACTGTTTTTAATAAGAGACTGTAATATGAATAGGAGAGAACCTGAATAGTAAGATGAGTAATAAAAAGCAGCAATAACAATACATTTGTAGCCTTATACACCATTTGTTTTTCAGATGGGGTCAGTGACCCTCATTTGAAACTGGAAAGATTCAGAAGAAGAAGATTAAAAAAAAATACTATAAAAAATAAATAATGAAGACCAATTAAAAAGTTTCTTAGACTTGGCCATTCCATAACTTACTAAAAGTTAACTTAATGGTGAACCACCCCCTTTAAGCTACTGACAAAAGTGGCTAAAAAGATTCAGAGCTTCTGATGCATTAAGCAGTTAATGTAGTTTGCAGTCATAAAATCAAGTTGTCCCTTTAACCAAAGACACCTATAAAAGAGGCATCCAACAGCGAACTGAGGAGTGACATCAGCATTTTGTTACCTGTTAGAACTTAAGAATAGAACTTTATTTTACTTTATATAAAAATTGACCATGGTTGACATTATAACCTCTAGCTACTTACAGCTAAGGATAAATGTTTAAATATAATACTGTATGAATGTGGAGTGACAGGTGGCATTTCAGGAGGACTGATGATTTTGGTATCCTTGCAGGACAGAGTTTAGAATAAACCTTTTTATGGATTGATATATGAACAGTATGGGGCAGATTTATGAAAGGGAACTATCGCAAAAATGTAATTTAATATTAGCTTCAGCATACTGAAATAAGAAACTTTCTAAATTTAATCAATTAAAATTCTGTACCGTTTCTGAAATAATCAAGTTTATCTTCACTATTCCTCTCTCAGCATCTGTTTCTTCTCATTCTATCTTCATTCAGGAGTTGGGTGTCAGATGAATGATCCAATATATCTTATAGGAGGGTTCCTTTTACCTAGACGATGTATTAGAGCTCACTCTATTAAAATCAGCAGAAATCCTGTCTCTCTACATGTAGAATTTGTGCAAAAGGCAGTTATTTTGTTAGATATTGTTTATACTAGAATCAGTTATTTGAGTGAGTTCTAATACATCTGCTAGGAAAGGGAGCCCCCCCATAAGATATATTGGATCATTCATCTGACACCCAACTGCTGCATGCTGACAGAATGAAGAGAAACAGATGCTGAGAGAGGATTAGTGACTATAAACTTGATTATTTCAGAAGCAATGCAGCATTTTTAATTGATTGTATTTAAAAAGTTTCTTACTTGAGAATGAGGAAGCTTATATGAAATTTTCATTTTCACAATAGTTCCCCTTTAAGGATTGAGTTGTGTTTTTCACGAAAAATCAAGTTTTCAAAGTTTTTTTTGGTCAAAAAGAAATTTTTGACTAAAAAACTAGATTTTTTCTATAAATAGCTTGCATCTGAAAATACCCCATCTAAAACCTGTTGAGGTCACGTAGGAGTCAATGGCAGAGGTTTCTTCAACCACTTGAAGATGTTAATATCCTTTATGATGTTCGAGTTTTTTTCAATTTGAGTAGTGATGGCTGAATAAATTTGTGAAACTCCCGCGAAAATTGTTGGAAAAGTTGCTTGTGTCAAAATTTTTTGTACTTGAAAGTGTATATATAAGTACTGTATATTGTTGGTTATACCTAATATGTAAAGATGTTTTGGATTGGCCTTTCTAAAAATGTTTTTGATTGGTCTATTTCCAATCACTGCCCTTTCTTCTAATTGGCAGTTGACTTGTTGATGATTGGTCCGTTTTTCATTTAAATATTACTACATGTTCTAATGTTGTTCAGCCTATGACTAAGTGCCTCTAAGGCACAAAGCGCATAAGGCTTTACTGTGATGTTTTTTACTTAAATAAATACTTTTTTTACTGCATCAATCTACGGAGAATGGTCCGGAATGTTCCAGCCCTTCATTATCTATCTGCATTGTTTGCCTCCCTGAGCTGAGTGTCTGGGGCTTGAGCACCTGGACCTCCCTTCTATTAACCCCAACCTACACTGTACTCGACTCTAAATACCCTTCTTTATAAATTTCTTAAAACTGTAGATAGATATAAAATACGATGCCACGTACAATGTTTTAATACCTTGGTATTATGCGGCTTTTCTGGGTAAATTTATGGGGTCTGTGAGAAGTGGACCTACATACCTCCCTACTGTCCCAGTTTTCACAGGACAGCCCCAATTTTGACAGCTCAGTCTGCAGTTCAATCTCAGTCTGTAGTTAGTGAAATGTCCTGACTTTCTCTTTGATCTCCTGCACTGAACAGCCAGAAAATGTAATTAAATAAGAGGCTCTGGCAGAGAGCCCAGAACATTCAGCACCTGCACTTACTCACATAGCAATTCACCTTCATTAGCAAAACTCTTATAACGTGTAGGGGATCAGACAAATCCTTCCACTTTTTTTTGTCTGTGACATCATCCAGCCCAGTTACAGACTAGAGAGCCATCCACTTGGCTGGGTGCCCCAGTGAATCCTTGACTTTGGAGCCAAATGTACAGGGCTTCCCGCAGAGCTTGTAAGGGGAATCCCTGCTACAGCAGCTAGAGAGAATCAGAGATGCGGAGAGTGACACGACTGTTTAAAAATGAGTCCCAGGAAGAAGGAGAAAACACTGCATTTTGCTCTGCTGGAGAAAGTATTTGAGCATTAAGGATAGCCAGTTTCTGCCTGTGGATCTTTTGGCTACTGTGTTTCCCCAGGGTGAGGACAGGTCTTGCTCATGTACCTGCCACATGGGAGCAGCTACTACATTCAAAGGGAAAGGTACCTTGGGGCAGGTAGCGCTACCTGGGGACATAAGAGCTCTTGGGGAAGGGACATTGAACTGACCGGAGTGACTCTTTATTTATCCACCCGGTGTGGGAATGTGGCAATGAGAGACTGTTCCAGGGGTTGATAGTCCACACAGGTTCCCCAGAGTAAAAGCTATGTTATGTGATTTGCATTTACAGTTACTAAATATAGTTTACATAAAGTTTAGTTTGTTTCATTGCAAACTGTGTGTGTTTTAGTTTTCCTAGTGGAAACCCCCCGCGGTGTGCTCCTCAGTGTTCCGTAGGTGGCGGGCACTGCGTTGTAAATCCCAGTTCCCAGTACTTTTCATACACAAATGGGACTCAGGGCCCCTGGATTGCCAAGGGTTTTCACTGTATTTGTTCTCCTATTGCTCCTTTGTGGTGATCTCCCTCTGCTGTTCATTTTGTGCATCTATACAAAACTGTCATATTTGAATTGCCTAATCTTCAACATATGAACTAGATCAGTGCCTTGTGGGTGCTCAGACTACATTTTGTAACCCAAGCTGTAGAAGAAACACTCCAAATTCTATTCTCTCCCTTATGGTAGCATCAATGGTAAGCAAATGAACCTAAGCTATAATCTAACCACCAAAACAGCTGTCAGGTGTGTCTGTTTGTTAAACTACTCAATACCTCAGGGTAACATATGGGGCCTATTTATCATGCTGTGTAATAAGTGGAGTAAAGCATTACCAGTGATGTTGCCCATAGAAAACAATCAGCGATTAGATATCAACAGTTAGAAAACAAAAGTAAAGATCCGATTGCTTGCTATGAGCAACATCACCGGTAATGTTTTCACTCCACTTTTTACATGATAAAGTTACCAGCTTTTTCCTGCCCCTGGTTACTTCTAGGGAATGGCCACCTTGTGGCAGAAATGCCACTGTGGGCACAAGCCCCTAAATGGTGAACATTCCCGCCAGCTGTGACTAAATCAGGCAACAGACCATGACATTCACCCTACCAGTGCCTTCATTAATATCCCAGTGGGTGGGACACTGATCAATTACCGTTTTCCTGCAATCACTTCCTGTTTACTCTAGGAACCCAACCCTATATGCTGGTTCCTCCTAGTCCTGTCATCTTCTTCTACCCATACACCCTTGCTATCTGTCCAGGGGCTCCATTCTGCTGACTCATTATCGAAAGCCTTTACGGTATGGGCCCTCATTATTTAATGTATAAATCTGCTTGTCAGTTATTATGTACCCATGTGTATGGAATATGTTGCAATTTAAATACATTTATAATTTTCAAATTTTGCCCTGTTTAGTTCAATAAATAAAAAAAATAGACATTTCTTGTTTAAAACAAGCCAGTCTGAATAAACCTCCTGCAAAGAGGAGAGTGGAGTTTCCTGCAGGCCTCAAGTTGGAAATAGAAGGGAATATGAATGCCAGGGGTCCACTGAACATTTTGGTGCCCATTTTGCATAGGATAAAGTATTTGGCGTTTAGAGACCACGAAATGAATACTGAATAATCATCATAATTACTGCATTTTTTGCGGGGTAAAAACCACAAAAATACGTTGACCTATTTTTGGAAAGTACACATTCAAATCCAAAATTGGTAACCATGTCTTTCTACTACAATGTCGCAATGCTTTCCCAAAAAAGTCGGTTTTGATGAAATACCTTAAAATCACCTCAAAGCTGCCACTTTCTAGCATCTTATCTCCCACACCGCATTATATACCAAGAAAAAACATCCTAAATATGAACACCAGAGGTCTACTCAACATTGATGCCCAATATACTGTACATAGATTTACCAAACTATGTGGCGTACAGGGACCCCATATGAAAACAGCACATTTTAATTTTCACAGCTGACAATCGGGCAGCTGCAATATAAGCACCAGTTATGTGTATTATGTGCCATAAGACCCCCTAACAGTTGGGAGACCCTAGAAAACAATGTATACAGTATTCTGAAGAAAGAACACATTCTGATGACTTTTCAAGGGGGCACCATATATACATGCATACACATAAATTTATATATACACATAGATTTCTGATTAGTTCACCATTCAACAAGCTTTGCCATATGGTGAATAGATGCTTCAAAATAGGTATGCCCATGTGTATTAATAAGCTGCCTAAAGTGAATTAATCTTATCCAGTAGCAGTCATGAAGATAGTGTGAGGTCCTTGCCCAAAGATTAAAGTGTAGTAACCAGGGTATGACTGGACCAGTGGGGCAACGATACCGACCATGGTAATAATACATTATTCCATTGTCACAAAATAAGCATGTGGAGTATTAATGCAGATTACTTCAAAGTATGATAGTTTTTAAATGGAACATTTATTTTCCCATTTATTGGCATATGTAGGCAAGTGGCCAATTTGCAGTGAATCAAAATGTAAAATCATGTGACAAATCCATATTTTCCATTTTATGAAACATTTCACTATTTACCATTAAAAGTTCTTTCACTTAGTGGCATAAGGAAGCAACATTCCAACTGCTGATGGACCCAGGGGATACATGTGACCCAAGAGGCACATTAATAAACTATGTGTTATAAAATAATAATAATAATGAATAAACAGTTGCAATATATGTTTACAAAAAAGTGTTTTATTCCCAAAGCTAATGGGAGCCCTAAAAATTATCTTTTAGGACACAGGAACATATAGTTATTCCACTGATTTAATATGCCTATCTACAAATTGTATTTCTGGTCTTGAACCAACAAAATTAATCAAAATGCAATAAAAACAAGCTCATTTGCTTTTCTTATCTTAAACCAAATATTAGAAAGCAAAAGGCTTAAAGGCATATCAAATGAATTAGAGACAAAGAATTCAACTTACTAATACATCTGATCTGTAAACAACCAGGCCCGGACTGGCAATCTGTGAGTTCTGGCAAATGCCAGAGGGGCTGCTGTAAGATGTCATAGACAGTCACTTTTTATTGGGCTGGTGGTGGGCTGGTTGATCCTCTGTGTACTTGAAATTCAGGGAATATTTTGGCTCCCAGTCCAGACCTGTTTACAACTCAGTTCTGTTCTGGATATGAAGGTGAGCTGATTCTCAAGGGCACCGGCATGACCAAATTACCTCATTATATTATTCAGCATCTTAATGGAAAGTCTTAGAATAAACCTGAGTCTAGGCCTGTATAGGTTACTTTCACTAAAAAACACTTTAGGATGAAATGTAGCTTTGCTTGGTGAGCTGGCAGTAAAAAATTGCTTTTTGCACATGCAACACAAACTCACAACTGACAACATTGACATTGTCATCAACAAGCTACAGGTTTATCCTAATCAGTGTACTAGGTACACACCCTTTCAAAACCTCACATAACTAGAACTTACATAAGCACATAGTTTCATATATGGTGCAATCTCCCCAAGGTCAGAGTGAATGGCCTTATTGATAAATGATGGTTTTCACTGGAGAATTTGGAATCACAATTATTTGTAGTAGACTGGAAAAACAAACATCAATCAATTGGTTGACTGGAGAAGACCATCATTAAGGATGAAGTGGTTGTAACTTTAACTATGCTGCTTTTGATGGACAAGATACTGTAGGCCTCCTTCTCCATTGTCTCTGGTGCAAGTGAAAAGGCACTGACAGATCCAAAAGGGATCCATGCACTTACCAGCTGCAGTCTGTGAGAGAAAAGCATTTATGTACGTATGTGGTTCAGTGATATTAGGAAATACAAAGAAAGGGTTGGACTTGATGAGAAATTGTACTTTTCCAACACATTAACTATGTGACTATAAATAAAAATAAATTAATTATACATTATTAAACTGGATATATTAAAAAAAGTAAATGCCTTATGTGTGTCAGGGTGAAAAGATGCCATAAACCACCCTCCTATCAAGAAGTATAATCTCCATTAATTAAATAAAATGAGTCAGTTACAGTGCTATTTTGCTTGCCTTTTTTATGAATCTACTCCTTAGGCTAGGCACAAAGTAACCCTTCACCCACATACTGCGTAATAGTAATAATTATAGTAATATTCCACCTGTCCATTTTGCAAATGACTCATCAAGATTGCCAAATACACAATAAAGTGATTAAGGTGCTGGTGTCAGTGATTTATTAATTGAATTAAGTTGATGTGCAGGTTTTTAAGTCCCCATGCCATCCTTTTGTGTGTGTGACTTTTCATGTTTAAAGAAAGACAGTTATACTTATCATATTATATCATTCTGAACATATCAATGAATGACTCATGAAGCTATTAGTGGTGATTTTCTTAGCTCTAGTTAGACATATTGAACTGCTTGTAATTTGTTTTGCTGAATCAATTAAATGTAAACTAAAACTAATGTAACCTTAACTATTCAAAATACTTATTTATTTTTATATTCTGACTTTGACCTCAGTAGACCATTGTTCAGAGCATTTCAGAAATACAAATGGGTAGACCTTCATTAGACACCTAGTTAGCCAATAGTCAGTGACTATGAACACTAATATGAACGCTAAGGTTCTTAATAAACATTTTCACTTAAATACCAATTTAGCTGCTTGGTAATTCAGAGATAAAAAAACAAGCTAAAAAGAATCTTTGTTACAAGTTAACTAGTTTATTGTAAGTGATTATGATATTTCACGTATCCCCATCTGGGGATGAAACCTAATTTAGTGTATCTTCCTTTAGAAGAACCTATGTAAAACAGAAACAGAGCACTAAGGACACTTGTCTATGTATTTTAATCTATTTTTATAAACCATTTTTTTCCATTTTTAGTGTTATAGCTATTGCTTGACTTCCAAATAAACACATTCTTTTTAAATGCTGCATACCTGAAAACACATTTTTGTATGGGGAAGAAAACTGGTGTGACTCTTTGTTCACATGTCCTTGAGTTATTTCAGTGAATGAAATACCTTTCTAGGAATTGATCCTGCCATGGAACACATTTTAAATGAACGTTGTCAGGTTCCTGCCCTTCTATGAATTCTGAATGAGTATAATGATTCACAGAACTAATTGAATGACTGTAGAACATATGACCATCAACTGGATCAATTTGAATGTCTAGAGATGATGTCTCTTCCCTGGTATTCCTTGCCTATCATAGGACCTTCTTTTTGGAGCATATGAGAAATACAATTACCATTGTGCCCATCAAAATGAAAGATTTTTTCTAATATTTAGATATATATTATGTATGTATATATTTATTATATATTATGTATATGTTTCTGATAAAGGTACTGTATTTGTGCATATGAAAACACTTTTGACATTCCAAAAATATTTTGCTGTTTGAACTCAGAGACACACAGTCCTGCAGCTGTAGACTCAGAGGCAGAGTGGCATGGTATTAGAATGACTTGCAGTCAGGCTTTTTACATTCTGTTTAGGATATTGTTCACATTGGCATCAAAAGTGAACTGGGCAAAACAATGATAAGGGAAATTATGCTGTGGAGAGTTCTCATTTGTAATTAGAAAAACATTATTGGCAACTCCTACTTATGTGTTAATGCAAATATGAAAATAAAGAATGCCCTGTTCGCAGTGTGAACCTCTGTCTGCCCTAAAACGTTCCTGTTTATTCAAGGGAAAACAAAATATGAATTTAGTATATTCAGGAAATTCATTTCTACAGTTGGAAAGACCCTGTTGCCTTAGCTCTCTATGTTATAGATTAAGCAATCTAATTGCTCAAATGCTGAAAGACTTGCTCTGCTTGTTAGACTGGTGGATACATCTGGACAAAGTTGCAGTAAGTTGCTAGTGTATGCGCTGTGAAGAAGGACCTGATTGCACAGTTTGTGTTAAACTTTAACAGATTTCACTGCTAGCACTTTTCCTAAATGTATTGTCAGTTGACAGAAAGCTTCCTTAATTAATCTAGTTTTACATTGTATGTTGCAGTACAAATTGTCTGCAATTTAATTTTGGCAGGTTGCTTCAGGCATAAATGATTTAAAGTGCAGCCACTGAATCTGATTAAAAAATTCCTGCTTTAAATAGAATTAAACTTCTTATGTGTTGTCCCCATTCCGTATTTTGCTTTGTAGAATGTAAAATTGCTGTTTAGGTTAATATACTAAATATCCTGCATAGTATCTAGTCTGTGCAACACTTAAAGGTTATACTACTATTAAATATATTGCTTTAAATCTTCTTGTTATTATGTATAGCATGTTATTATCTTTTGGTTGTGATGAGAAAGCATCTATGTCCTTAAAGCATCGATGTGCTTTTCATGGGAAAAATGTTTTCAAAATGAATCAGTTAATAGTGATGCAGTTAATAGATTCTGCACTGAAATCCATTTCTCAAAAGAGCAAACAGATTTTTTTATATTCAATTTTGAAATCTGACATGGGGCTAGACATATTGTCAATTTCCCAGCTGCCCCAATTCTAAGGATTAAAATCCTTAGAATCGTTCGATCGAAGTATTTGCGGTAAATCCTTCGACTTCAATATTCGAAGACGAAGGATTTTACTTCAATGGTCGAATATCGAGGGTTAATTAACACTCGATATTCGATCAATAGTAAATGTGCCCCTTAGTATGATGTCAAGAGTGATATTCTGAGACAATTTGCAATTGGTTTTTATTTTTTATTATTTGTGTTTTTCGAGTTATTTAGCTTTTTATTTAGCAACTGCCTAGTTTGCAATTTCAGAAATCTGGTTGGTAGGGTTAAAATTAACCTAGCAACCATGCACTGATTTGAATAAGAGACTGGATTTGAATAGGAGAGGCTTGAATAGAAAGACGAGTAATACAAAGTAGCAATAAAAATACATTTGTATCCTTACAGATCATTTGTTTTGATGGGGTCAATGACCCCCATTTGAAAGTTGGAACGAATCAGAAGAAGGAGGCAAATAATTCAAAAACTATAAAAAATAAACAATGAAGACCAGGTGAAAAGTTGCTTAGAATTGTCCATCCTATTACATACTAATAGTTATGTTGAAGATCAACCACCCCTTAAATCCTCTAATACTCGGGGCATTCACAGTTTGTAGTTAAAGGAAGAACTAAGAGAAGTTGCCTTTCCACTGTAGAAATGAAGATGTTTAAGAAAATGACTGTATCTTTTTAATTGATAATAATAATCGATAATTCTTGTGAAATTCAAACATGGAAATCATAGACATGTCAGCGCTTGATAAATATGTGTTAATAATAATTATAATTTTAATAATAGTTATGATTAATTAAACACATTTATTTAGATACGTTAATGAAAACTATTCGAGTATGAAAATCCTAGATCCTAGAGCTCCCCTTTCAGACAGTAAAGACCCGGAACTGCATTTGTATATTTACATTCATGCAGACTGTGCCAAGCCTGAAGGCAGATCAAATCAAGTGAGAAATATGATTCTAACAAATGTGGCCAGGGAGAGAACTGCATTCTTGACTCAGTGTACTTGAAGAGGGTTTCCAGCATTTTCGTTGAGATTTGACTGAACCTTAATCAGACGAATCAGGGAAGCTGTCATTCTGGCTTCACATAATATAAATTGATCTTCAGTGTCAGCCTACGTGTGCCACATTAACTCTTCATTCTATATAAGGTTCTGTGTAAACCAGTTTAACATCCAGACTGTCTTAATGTAGGGTAGAACTAAATTGTGTAAGAACACATACTTTTGGGTAAGTGGTAGCAACAGGAAAAACCACTGCAAATGTGTTTAAATAACTGAGAAGACAATAAGAAATCACAGTTGGTGAATCCTGCAAGCAGTCACCATTAGTGATGGGCGAATTTATTCGCCAGGCGCGAATTTGTGGCGAATTTGCGTGATTCGCCGCCAGCGAATAAATTTGCGAAACGCCCGCGAAAATTCGCGGCAAAAATTCGCTGGCGTCAAAAAATTTTTTTTCCAAAAAACGGACACCAGCGTCAAAAACAGGCGCCGGCGTAAAAAAATGGGTGCCGGCGTCAAAAATGGGCGCCGGCATCAAAAACAAGACACCGGCGCCGTTTCGCGAATTTTTCGCCGTTTCGCCGTTTTCGCCAACTGCCTTGGATATTACCTAGCCTTAAATATATAACATGGCATAGCTTTTGACTTTAGTTATCTACCTGTAACTGCACATATTTTTACAGCAACACGTTCATTTTCATATTGCTATAAAACCATATTGCAACTGTTTCTTGCCTTTGTTTAGTAGTTGCAGTAAAGTTTTCAATTTTTGTAAAAGCAGAGTATTATTATTTATTTTACTTATGAAACATGGTACAGGTATGGGACCTGTTATCCAGAATGCTCGGGACCTGGGGTTTTCCGGATAACGGGTCTTCATGCCTTAAGTCTACTAGAAATTCATTTAAACATTAAATAAACCCAATAGGCTGGTTTTGCTTCCAATAAGAATTAATTTTATCTCAGTTGGGATCAAGTACAAGCTACTATTTTATTATTACAGAGAAATATAAATGTGATTTAGATAATCTGAGTGGGTGCGAGACTGATCTCTTTTCATTCATTGCCAATGAAAGAGTTGTATTACAGAGCTGTTTTTGCACAGCAAATGTGTCATGGTTTGTGTTAGTAACTACCTGTTTTTATTCAAGGACAATATGCTTGGTGAGTATATAGCAAAAAACTAAAAACAATAATAATGCATTTTTTGTTTTCCTATGGCTGATACACACACACACTTATATATATAAAACAAGGAAAAGTTGTGCTCACTACTAATTTTTAAAAACATTAAGCGGGGGTACAATGAGATTGTGACCACAAAATTCATATAGACAAATAAAAGAGATCTTCTACACTCAACCCATTATCAATATATTAAGGACATTGAAACATTTTGTGCCTTAACCCTTTCCCTGCCAGCCGTTTTGTCCTAGATGCGAACATCTATTGCCAAGCAGTTTTTAGACATTTTGTACTCTTTCACTTTAAGGGCCTTTCCTGGGGCGGTCTTTTAGTTTACCCAGTAAAACAATATATTGTTTTTTTCAGGACAACCTGAACTTTAAAAATATGTAAGAATTTTGGTGTAATTCTACTTCTGTAAAAAAATATAGGCTTCTAAGTGTCTAATAAAATGAAAAAAATCATGTTTCACAAAGAACAATCACATATATCAGAAACATGATTTATTTTATGTACGAGAACACAGCCGATTTGGAAAGGTCTATGTCTCCTGAACGTGGCAATACCAAATATATATCGTTTTATGGAGATTTCTCACTTGTATAGATCAAAATCTCTAAGCAGTACACTACCAAATTTCTAAAGCACCGCTCCCCAAACAGCATACTTCTGTTTTCAAGGCCAAACATTCCACTAACAGTAGGTTTACCCAAGAAAACTACCCATTATTAGAAAGAACAGATTCTGGTGAATCAAAAATGGGTAAATATATCTTTGTACTCCAAACTGCCAAGTTGCAATTGTTTCCTAAAGTTATAATGTTTTATAGAAATTGGTGAATTTTTTGAAAAATTAACTCAAAGCTTCCACTCTACAGCATCATATCTCCCACACATCATTAGGTATCAATGTAAAACACCCCAAATATGAAAGCCTTGGGTCCACTGAACAGTTTGATGCCCAATATGTATCAGTTTACCTAAACATGTGGTATATAGGGGCCATAAAATGTAGACACCCCATTTGAGCTATCAGTTCTGTAATTCCAGATACTGCAAAATCAACACATTTGCATCGTTTTGGGGGAGGGTAAAAGTAGAAAAAAGTAAGTTCACCCCAGAAAACCATATATTTTCGGAAAGTACACATTCCCCCGAATCCAATATGGGTATGCATGTCTTTCTACTCCAAAGCACCAAGCTGCAAAACTTTCCTAAGTTTGGTAATTTTAGGGACATTTTCAAAAATAACCTCTACACGTCCACCATGCAGCATCGTATGTCCCACATACTATTGAGTATAAAAATAAATCACCCCAAATATAAAAGCCTGGGGTCCTCTGAACAGTTTGATGCCCAATATGTATAGGTGTACCCAAGCACGTGGCCTATAGGGGCCCCAAAATGAAGACCCCCCATTTGGTCTGTCATTTCAGGTACTGAAAAATCAACGCATTTACATCGTTTTTGGGGGGGCAAAGGTAGAAAAAAGTAAGTTCACCCCAGAAAACCATATGTTTTCGGAAAGTACACATTCCCATGAATCTAAATTGGATATGCATGTCTTTGTACTCCAAAGCAAAACGTTCCTAAATTTGGCAATTTTGGTGACATTTCCAAAAATCACCTTAAATTTTCCACCCTGCAGCATCGTATTTCCCACATACTTTTAGGTATCAAGAGAAATCACCCCAAATATGAAAGCCTAGGGTCCTCTGAACAGTTTTATGCCCAATATGTATAGGTGTACCCAAGCATGAGGCATATAGGGGCCCCAAAACAAAGACCCCCAAATGGTCTGTCATTTCAGGTGCTGCAAAATCAACACATTTACATTGTTTTGGGGGCGGCAAAGGGAGAAAAAAGTGCGTTCATCACAGAAAACCATATATTTTCGGAAAGTACACATTCCCACAAATCCAAATTGGGTATGCATGTCTTTCTACTCCAAAGCACCAAGCTGCAAAATGTTCCTAAATTTGGCAATTTTGGTGACATTTTCAAAAATCACCTCAAACTTTCCACCCTGCAGCATCGTATTTCCCACATACTTTTAGGTATCAAGAGAAATCACCCCAAATATGAAAGCCTAGGGTCCTGTGAACAGTTTGATACACAATATGTATAGGTGTACCCAAGCACGTGGCATATAGGGGCCCCAAAAGGAAGACCCCCATATGGTCTGTCATTTGAGGTATTGCAAAATCAACACATTTACATAGTTTTTGGGGGGGCAAAGGTAGAAAAAGTAAGTTCACCCCAGAAAACCATATATTTTCGGAAAGTACACATTCCCCCGAATCCAAATTGGGTATGCATGTCTTTGTACTCCAAAGCACCAAGCTGCAAAACGTTCCTAAATTTGGCAATTTTGATGACATTTCCAAAAATCACCTCAAATTTTCCACCCTGCAGCATCGTATTTCCCACATACTTTTAGGTATCAAGAGAAATCACCCCAAATATGAAAGCCTAGGGTCCTGTGAACAGTTTGATACACAATATGTATAGGTGTACCCAAGCACGTGGCATATAGGGGCCCCAAAAGGAAGACCCCCATATGGTCTGTCATTTCAGGTACTGCAAAATCAACACATTTACATCGTTTTAGGGGGGGGGGGTAAAGGTAGAAAACAGTAAGTACACCCCAGAAAACCATATATTTTTGGAAAGTTCACATTCCCCCGAATCCAAATTGGGTATGCATGTCTTTCTGCTCCAAAGCACCAAGCTGCAAAACGTTCCTAAGTTTGAAAATTTTAGGGACATTTTCAAAAATCACCTCAAAATGTCCACCCTGCCGCATCGTATGTCCCACATACTATTGAGTATCAAGATAAATCACCCTAAATATGAAAGCCTGAGGTCCTCTGAACAGTGTGATGCCCAATATGTATAGATATACCTAAGCACGTGGCATATAGGGGCCCCAAAAGGAAGACCCCCCCCATATGGTCTGTCATTTCAGGTGCTGCAAAATCAAGACATTTACATTGTTTTGGGGGCGGCAAAGGGAGAAAAAAGTGCGTTCATCACGGAAAACCATATATTTTCGGAAAGTACACATTCCCACGAATCCAAATTGGGTATGCATGTCTTTCTACTCCAAAGCACCAAGCTGCAAAATGTTCCTAAATTCGGCAATTTTGGTGACATTTTCAAAAATCACCTCAAACTTTCCACCCTGCAGCATCGTATTTCCCACATACTTTTAGGTATCAAGAGAAATCACCCCAAATATGAAAGCCTAGGGTACTGTGAACAGTTTGATACACAATATGTATAGGTGTACCCAAGCACGTGGCATATAGGGGCCCCAAAAGGAAGACCCCCATATGGTCTGTCATTTGAGGTACTGCAAAATCAACACATTTACATTGTTTTTGGGGGGCAAAGGTAGAAAAAGTAAGTTCACCCCAGAAAACCATATATTTTCGGAAAGTACACATTCCCCCGAATCCAAATTGGGTATGCATGTCTTTGTACTCCAAAGCACCAAGCTGCAAAACGTTCCTAAATTTGGCAATTTTGATGACATTTCCAAAAATCCCCTCAAATTTTCCACCCTGCAGCATCGTATTACCACATACTTTTAGGTATCAAGAGAAATCACCCCAAATATGAAAGCCTAGGGTCCTGTGAACAGTTTGATGCCCAATATGTATAGGTGTACCCAAGCACGTGGCATATAGGGGCCCCAAAAGGAAGACACCCCCCATATGGTCTGTCATTTCAGGTACTGCATAATCAACACATTCACATCGTTTTGGGGGGGGGGGGAAAGGTAGAAAAAAGTAGGTTCACCCCAGAAAACCATATATTTTCGGAAAGTACACATTCCCACAAATCCAAATTGGGTATTCATGTCTTTGTACTCCAAAGTACCAAGCCGCAAACCATTCCTAAATTTGGTGATTTTGGTGATATTTCCAAAAATCACCTCAAATTTTCCAACCTGCAGCATCGTATTTCCCACATACTTTTAGGTATCAAGAGAAATCACCCCAAATATGAAAGCCTAGGGTCCTCTGAACAGTTTGATGCCCAATATGTATAGGTGTACCCAAGCAAGTGGCATATAGGGGCCCCAAAAGGAAGACCCCCATATGGTCTGTCATTTCAGATACTGCAAAATAAACACATTTACATTGTTTTTGGGGGGGGCAAAGGTATAAAAAAGTGCGGTCACCCCATAAAACCATATATTTTCGGAAAGTACACATTCCTGCGAATCCAAATTGGGTATGCATGTCTTTGTACACCAAAGTATCAAGCCGCAAACGATTCCTAAATTTGGTGATTTTGGTGACATTTCCAAAAGTCACCTCAAAATTTTCACCCTGCGGCATTGTATGTCCCACATACTTTTAGGTATCAAGAGAAATCACCCCAAATATGAAAGATTAGGGTCCTCTGAACAGTTTGATGCCCAATATGTATAGGTGTACCCAAGCACGTGGCATATAGGGGCCCCAAAACGATTACCCCCATATGGTCTGTCATTTCAGGTACTGCAAAATCAACACATTTACATCGTTTTGGGAGGGGGGCAAAGGTAGAAAAAAGTAAGTTCACCCCATAAAACCATATATTTTCGGAAAGAACACATTCCTGCAAATCCAAATCGGGTATGGATGTCTTTGTACTCCAAAGTACCAAGCCGCAAACCATTTCTAAATTTGGTGATTTTGGTGACATTTCCAAAAATCACCTCAAAATTTCCACCCTCTAGCATCGTAGTTCCCACATACTTTTAGGTATCAAGAGAAATCACCCCAAATATGAAAGCCTGGGGTCCTCTGAACAGTTTGATGCCCAATATGTATAGGTGTACCCAAGCACGTGGCATATAGGGCCCCAAAACAAAGACCCCAAAATGGTCTGTCATTTCAGGTACTGCAAAATCAACACATTTACATTGTTTTGGGGGGGGCAAAGGTAGAAAAAAGTGCGTTCACCCCATAAAACCATATATTTTTGGAAAGTACACATTCCTGCAAATCCAAATTGGGTATGCATGTCTTTGTACTCCAAAGTACCAAGTCGCAAGCCTTTACTAAATTTGGCGATAAAAGCAACTGTTTTTACATTTCTAAAAATCGCCTAAAAATATTGCAATTGGCCGCATTTATCTCACCCAATTTCTTACATACAATTGTAAAACAACATAAATATTGATGCCAAGGGTCTAATGAACAGTTTGATGCCCAATATGCATAGATATACCAAGGCAGCTGGCATGTGCGGACCCCAAATAAAAATAGTGAATATGAGTTTTCTCCGCTGCCGATTCGCCTTCTGTGAACATAGACCCTTGACTTCATATTATGTGCCTCAAGACCCTCCTAACAGCAATGACCCCCAAAAACCATATATTTTTGGAAAGTACACATTCTGCCGATTCCAACAAAGATAACGACGTCTTTCTACACGAAACTACCAAACTGCAAAGCTTTTCTAAACATATAGGTTTTTACAACATTTCTGAAAATCGCCTAAAAATGTTGCAGTTTGCCGCATTTATCACAAACAATGTTTTACGTACAAAGAAAAATCTCTCTAAATATGGACGTCAGAGGTCTAATAAATAGTTTGATGCCCAATATGTATAGATTTACCAAAGTATGTGTTGTGTATGGACCCCAAATGAAAAACGTGCCTATGAATTTTCACGCTAGCCAACTAAGCTGCAGAAAAGAGAACCCTAACTGTACATTATGTGCCGTAAGACCCCCAAACTGTAAAAAGACCCCCAGAAACCCATATATTTTTGGAAAGCACATATTTTGGCGGATCAAACTAAGTAAAATCTATCTTTCTATACCAAAGCACCAAACAGCAAAACTATACTAAAGATACATAAGGAACAATAATGCAGGGATAAAATTGCAATAAAACCACAAAAATAGCGTAAATCAATGAAATAACAAAATAATTGTTCTGACAGCGTAATTAGTGGCTGAAATCGATTATCCAATAGTCACGCTGCCAAAATAACAAGTTTTTAGGCAAAAAAAACAAAAGATAACAGTATAATGAATTCGTAAAAAAAAAAAAAAAACACCTGTTTGTGTATACATATTTGTGCACTAATAAAAGTTATCTGAGTGTGCAAATACATGTAAATAAGTGTAAACTGTACAAAAGGGACCAAGTGTGCTAAAATTAAAAAAATTTTTTTTTAAAAAATTCCAATCTTTACTAAAATGTATAAATGTACTGTAAGTATGTGTAGGTGCAGGTAAGTGTGTAAAAAAACGTGCACTTACCGTTTTTGGAGCAGGAGAATCGCTGTCTTCTTTGGAGGAGTCCTGGCAGCGTGTCTGCAGAGTTGCTGCGCAGCAGGAAGTGCGTGGGCGGCTCTGCAGGCAGGAAGAAGGTGAGTGTAGTAGCAGACACTCCATGCGATGCGTCTGCTACTTTGAAGTCGGATCTACGACAATCGAGTCGCAGATCCTACTTGACAGCCCCCCAGCCTCGTTGCCTAGGGGGCTGTCTTCTCTCCCCACTCTCTGCGGAGGCGGCAAAAGCCGCCGAAGCAGAGAGAGAGCTCAGCTGCCAAAGAACGTACAGTGTACGTTTTTGGCAGCCTGAGCATTTGCCTGCCAGCATGTACGCCGTACGTGCTTGGCAGGCAAAGGGTTAAGCTAATAAAAATTCTTTAAACAAAACAGGGATTGTTTGTCCATATATTGCAATATATTTAAGATGGCCAACTATGAATCAGATGCAAGTTGAGTGCAGGAACTTTCCACACCGGGGATGACTTTGACATCGTTGGCCAGCTTAAATATATTGCAATATAGGGACAAAAAGCCCTGTTTCGCTTAAAGGGTAAGGCATTTTTTGTAGTTAAAGGCACAAAATATTTCAATGTTATTAATATATTGATAATGGGTTGAGTGCAGAGGACCTCTTGTATTTGTGTATAGGCGCCAGCCTATGCGAATGCTTTCATGTATGAGTTTGAAAACAAGCACATATATGGTAACGAAACTTTTCGTACGCATGGTAGCTTTTTTCGGCGCTATATAGACGATATTTTCTTTCTGTGGACCGGTACATCAGAACAACTGGAATTGTACGTTGATTATCTTAACAAACTCGATACACCTGTTAAATTTACTTTGAATTACAGTTCACATGAGATTAATTTTCTTGATGTTCAACTGTATAAATTCAATCAGAAATTGTATACACGACACTATACAAGCCACCATCCTAGGCACCTTATCGAATCACTTCCCAAGTCCCAGATGATGAGAGTAGTACGTATAGACAGTGACCCCAAACAGAAAGAGGCGGATCTGGAGAAAATGGGGCAAAAGTTTCTGGATAGAGGATATCCGAACAAACTAATCAGGGAAACTATCAACACAGTACTGGCCATGAATCAGGAGGATCTATTAAACCATAAAACTAATCGGGTTCAGTCCGAAAACAGTAACAATATGTACTATGTTAGCACATACAACCCCTATAGTAGTGACATAAGGAAATCCATACTCAAACATTGGGAGATAGTGTCCAATGATGAAAGCATAGGCAATAAAGTCCCCCATAAACCTAGATTCAGTTACTCTAGGAACACCAACCTTAAAGAGTATCTTAGTCCATCAGACCCGGTGAGCAAATATACCCAGCCCCAAGCCCAATATTTTTTAAGTACCCGTCCAGGTGTGTACAAATGCACAGGATGTGTGGTATGTGGCACATTGATATTAGGGTCAGAATTTCGACATCCGAGGACTGGCAAAAAATATCTTATCAAACACAGGTTAACTTGCACCTCCCCTATGGTAGTTTACATCATCAAATGCCCATGTGGTCTAATCTACTGTGGTAAGACCATTAGGCCATTAAAGGATAGGATCAACATGCACAGAGCGAGTATCAGGGCAGCATTGGATACCAATCGTAAGGTAGACCCTGGCAAACAGGATATTGCCCAGCAACCAGTGGCTAAGCACTGGCGGGAAGCAGGACATGATCCATCCCAGTTCAAGTGTATGCCTATCGATCGGATACTCAAGCCCCCAGAGGAGGGGATCTTGAGAAACTACTACTGAAAAGGGAGGCATTTTGGATATACAAATTAGACTGTGTGACACCCAAAGCTCTGAACGGACAACTCCAATTGAAGTGTTTTCTGACATAAGTAACCATTGCTTCCTTTGCTATTTTGCTACTTCGGGTTATACATGTTTTCATGGCCTTCCTGTTTCTCCAATTCACAGACATATAATATATCTCTGGGTCTGAATTGAACACTTCCTACTCTGTAAGTAACAGTTGCTTTTCTTTAATTGCTTGTATACATTAGGAAGTTTTTTTGTTACTATGAATCTTTTTGTTACTATGTATCGTTTTTATGGACACTATTGCTATCAGCATTTCTTTGGCTTGATAGGGCAGTGCGAACACTGACACCCAGTGGTGAACCAAAATTATTACACCATGTTCTCCAAATGAACTGAAATGGACACAAGACTTTATGGACTCAAATTACACATTGTATTCACTGTATGACGTCATGTTGGCGCCATAATTCACTCAGGGGGTGGGTATTTAAGCCATTGTTTGTTACACCGCATTATCCTTGAAAAAGGTGGGACCGAAACGTCGGATAAAAATGGGATTTGCTTGAAATAAACACTATTACTTCACATTCAAAACAGTGTGTGCTGATCCATCGTGCTACATATATATATATATATATATATATATATATATATATATACACACTCATGTGGCTGGCCAGTATGTTTCCTAAAAAATCCGAATTTTTAGTGGGGAAAAAACCTTGAATTTTTCGAGATTTTTTATACTCAGAGGATGGAAAATGTCCTAATCCAAAAATCCGGCATAGCCCTACCGAGGTTGTATATAAGTCAATGGAAGAGTTTCCTGTTTGGAAGTTTCTGGGTCTGCACTAGAATTAGCTCAAAAGTCTGACTATTTTGGATTTTTCAGGGCAAAAATCTGGAAAATCAAGCTATTCGGGAAAAACAAAAAAAAATTGTACAATTCGGATTTTCGCTCAATTTTTTCATGTTTGTCCCTGATCTGATTAAACCATGATTTTTTATTAATAAATAAGGTCCAATCATGGATTCTAGTTTGGTCAGACTTTTTTTGGTTAAAATTCGGACTCATAAATTATAAAATGAGTTTATAGAAATGACTGTTCTAAAACAATTTCATAAGAAAAACACTTGCAAAAACAAGTCAACAAGAAGCACTAAAAGATTCTAATTTCAAAGAAAGCTGTTACGGTAAAATGTCTTACCTCTGGTGCAATTATTTTCCACTAGTTTGCTCTAGTTCTGTGAGAGACTAGATAATAATTGTGTTAATTACTGTGGGCTAACTGGAAATATGGGTGAACTGCACACTGAATAAAAAGTTTTTGGTGTGTTTATAACCAAATTAGATATATGTTTAGGTATACTTTAGAGATGTAAACGATGTCAGTACTTGGTATGTGACAAGTGAAAACAAATGTGACAAATATAATGCAAGGTTAAGAAGAAATTTCACTTAGTGAAGGAATTCTGTTGTGGTACTTTTCCACTGGGCTGGCTTACAAGGGGAGGATTGGTACTTGACATGGGAGGAGTTGTTAAGGAATATAAAAAGTCAGCACATGAAGCATTCTGCACAGGATTTTGGAAAGCTTTCCTGTCCTGGCTGAAGATGTCAAGGTGCGGGGAGGACTGCAGCTAACATTGGCTCCTTGTTGGGACAGCCATAACCTCTACAAGCTCTTGCATTTGAAAAATCTGGTGTAGACATTATTCTTCTGGTTTGGTTTTTGACTCTCTGTTTGATCCTCACAAACTTTTGTTAGAGCAAGGCGGCAGATACCAGTGCTTATTGAGAATAAAAGATAAAATGGGTTCTGAGGTAAGACATTATAATTTATTTTAAACTAAAATCATATACTTTTGTGATTAAGGTATAATTTCTTGTGACTGAATTTTTCTGTATCACAAAATTGTCAGAGCTGCCATATTAATGATTGAATGTAAACATTTGAAAAGTAACTAATTTGTTGTTTTCTTATAATGTTAAAAGATTCATATTTTGTATTAAATAATTACAGTTTCTATCACACAAGTTTGTAACTCTGTTTGTATATTTTCATATGGGGTGGACTACATGCAGTGCAACATTGTGAAACATGTAGCTGGAAGTTAAACTTGAATGTTTTTACTAAATTATAAATTAAGTTCTTCTCAATTGCACAGCAATCCATCATCACATTTTCACCATTTTCAGCAAATAAAAAGAAGAATTATTTAGAAAAACAGCAGCAACATACAGTATATCAAGCCATTTTTTCAGCCAACAACTGCAAAAAAAAACTAAACATCTTGCCAGTTTTTATCAGTTTAAGCAGACAGTTTTGGTGACTTTGTTTTGTTATGAATGCATAGAAAACCTACATTCATTGGAAGATCTGTACAAGATAAGATATATATATATATATATTTTTTTTCTATTTATTTATTTTTTTCAAAATGGACCAGCACTCCAAGTAGTTCCAATTGAATAGTTTATTGTTACATCACTTGTGTATACACGAGTGATCTAACAATAAACTATTCAGTTGGAAATACTTGGCGTGCTGGTCCATTTTGAAAAAATAAATAAATAGAAAAAAAAATATATATATATATCTTATCTTGTACAGATCTTCCAATGAATGTTTTGAAAATAACATGTGACATTTGACCAAGCACCCACAAGTGGATCAAGGAGTAAGAGTGCGGGTACCATCAGAAATACTATATATATAATGTGCATAGCAATAAAAGTGAACGTTCTAGACATAGTGGGGCAATGTTCTACAGGTATATGTCCCTAATTTTTTGTAACCACTATTTGTTAAGGCCAAACCTGATATTTACTCTGTGGAGATCAGTGGAACAAATGATGTAGAAAATCCAAACACAGAAAATGAAGAAGAGAAGTACAAGGATCTTCATAATAAAAAAACTAAGAAGACCAAGAAAAAAGGCAAGAAAGTCGATGAGCTTAAGCAAGAACTTGAGCTGGTGAGTAATGTTTAAAGCAATAAATAATTATAGTTGCAGTATACCCTGAAAGCAATAAATAGAGCTTATGCTGAACATAAAGTTAGTAAAACTGCTCCATGTTTGGTTCTTACATGAATTACGGGAAGGCCATCTTCCATAGACTTCATTTTTAATTACATTTTTCTAAATGTTTTCCTTGTTTTTATCTGTAATGAAAGTCAGTATATGTTCCCAACTATAATATAATCAATATTTACTTGAGGTAAAACAATCCTTTTGGGTTTTATTACTGTTAACAAGTTTTTAATAGACTTAAGGTATGGTGATCCAAATTACGAAAAGATTCTTCATCTGGAAAACCCCAGGTCCTGAGCATTCTGGATAAAAGGTCACATGCTTGTAATCTATTACATGCCACACAGGGACCAAACATGGAGTAGCATACATTTCCCTGTTTAGCCTGTTTAATTCACTTAATAACAAAACCACAGATTCTTCATAATTAAAAAGAATAGGCAATCAAAATCCTGATATTCAATGGAAATAACTGAAGAAGAATTTAATAAAATATCCAGGGTATTATAATAAGTTAAAAGTTTTGTTTATGACAAAATAATTATGGTTGGCCTAAAATAAATAAAAAAAATGTTCAATCTAAAACAGATGCAGTATTATTTTTTTGGGGTGGGGTCTTGGTTTTAGGCCCCGCAACATCCTTCAAACATTTGCAGTTTATAAAATGGTCCTTGCATCTGGATATTCTATGAGTCAGATCAGAGCCATATATAACATAAGGGGCACATTTACTAAGCTCGAGTGAAGGATTTGAAGTAAAAAAACTTTGAATTTCGAAGTATTTTTTTGGGTACTTCGACCATCGAATAGGCTACTACGACCTTCGATTCGAACGATTCAAACTAAAAATCATTTGACTATTCGACCATTCAATAGTGGAAGTACTGCCTCTTTAAAAAAACTTAAATGCGCCCCTAGTTGTATATCTACCCATTTAGTTAATAGTTGGTGTTTTCAGAACCTTTTAAAATAATTTTATGGAATAACTAAGGCATAGAAGCTCTTTCTATGTCAACAATGACTTCAAAGCACACGTGGCTCAATAATGAAAAAATAATTACGTTAACAAAGCCCATCATAAAAGTTAAAAAAGCCACATAGAAAATTGTATGAAAATTCAGTTACCAGATCATTTCATGTACCATGTTTAGCTCACAAACAAACTTTAAAGCATATTTGAGTGAGAAAAATTGATTAGATGTTTTGTTTCTCTTATTCAAATAGAAGCAAATATCTCCGTGCTGCTAGCAATACACATTGGAAATAAATATTGTGTAGTACCTGGCAGTGTCACACTAATGATCCAATCCCTGTCTTGTGCATACACTGACAGGCAAGCCATCTTTGCCTACACATTGCAAAATATTAAAATGCATATTTTCACCCTGAAATTGTTAGTTGAGGGGATTCCAAGTGTGACACAGCCCTTCTGCCTCCTTTACTTGGTGGAACATACGTTGCTTTTTTACTTTTACTTTACCTTAGATAAAATGTAATTTTAAGAAATTTCTGGCATTTCCTTTCAATTACTATCAAGTAACTTCTAAGTGTGTATTTTTTTACTGTAGACTGGGACTAGTGTATTTAAAGAACACTTAAGCATAAAGACTGATTCATAGCATATTAGACATGCTGTCAATAGAATGGCATAACACTGAAAGTGGTTCTTTTTTTATTTTTAAAGGGGTAATTACATTTTTTTAACTTATTCTATTTCTGTCATGCCAAGGATCAACCTGTACTGTGAATGGTACTTTTTCTGTACAAAAAAGTTCAGCAGTGCAGCCATGGCAGTATTTGGAGATAGGATTACAAGGATATGTATAGCCAGCAGTCTGGCTTCAACATCCTCAAAAGAAAGTCACAGCTTAAAGTATGTTCCACATGTTCTGAGGATGACAACAATGTAATTATGTTAAATATTAACATCAATTTTAAATTTTTTTTCATGTGGTCTTAATTTAAATAATCTCTTTAATTAGGAAGATCATAAACTCAGTGCTGAAGAACTGGAAGCAAAATATGAAACAAATCTTCTTAAAGTAAGGAAAATTAGTTTATTCTTTATTGGATTTTCGCACAATTTTATTGTTTTTTTACCCGAAACTATTAAATCGAGCTTTTTTTTTTTTAAATAAATCAATAAATAAAGTAAAATTGGGTATAGGAGTTTGGTTGTAGTTTTTTATTTAAAAAAATAAATAAATTCACATTAGATTAATTCACTATCATTGGTTCAGTCAATTACAATCAGTACATTCCAATGACTGAATTTATTTAATGAATTTAATAAGCCTTAAGCCCAGAGCCATTGGAATCAAAGGATAGAGTGATTAGAACTTGATAACCAGTGCCCTAAATGTATCACCCTTTAAGAGGATCTAAAGTCTTATAAAATATTTATTGTTTCTATGGTTCTAGGGTCTCACCAGTGCAAGAGCGGCAGAGGTTCTGGCTCGTGATGGTCCCAACGCACTTACGCCCCCAAAGGGTACTCCTGAAATTGTCAAATTCATAAGGCAGATGATAGGAGGTTTCTCCCTGCTTTTGTGGGCTGGCGCGATACTCTGCTGGATTGCTTATGGGATTCAGTATTCCCAAGACAATACAACCTCTAGAGATAATGTAAGTTTTACACAAATGAAATACAGCCTGAGGCATAGCTCTGTGCTCATGTATTTATTGTGTTATGACATGTGCAATGCAATGTTTTCTATATGAAAGCAGTATACGATTGAAGAACACTTTTCTAATTTATTACATTAAACCCTTATTTTACTGAGAACTTACCAAGATATTACCTCTTAATCACAAATTGCTCACTCATATTTAAAGAGTATGCCATTTCAATTAAATTATGTAAGTGTAGTAACTTCCATAGTTTGCTGTATTTCAACAATCATTGCCAACTATTGCTGTAGCCAGGGAAAACTGCACTGATTCTTTTACTCAATAAGGACTGTTATAAAGTGTAAATGTTATCATATTACAAAAGATTTCGCAAACACACCAAAGCCATTATATAGGCAGGAGTTAAGCTTATGAATATGGTTCATAAACAAAGCATACTACATAGTGGTACAGATTACCATTTTACCGCCTCCACTTTTAGTAAATTCAATACATCATTTAATATCCTTGTTTGTCTGTTTCTATATTTCTAAATAAGGTGTTAAAGAAATCAGATGTGCCAACAATTACCTCATCTCAAATGTTTTGGCACAAAACTGGCTGCTCACACATGTTCTGACTGAAAGTAACACCGAAAGGGTTGAAACAAAGATTATTTTAAATTCACATAATTTTTGTAGTTGTTTGCTCTGCTAACATTAATATTTTTTCATTTATGGCATAGCTGTATCTAGGTATTGTCCTTGCAGCAGTTGTCATCCTCACTGGCTGCTTTGCCTATTTCCAGGAGGCTAAAAGTACTAATATCATGGCCAGTTTCAATAAAATGATTCCACAGGTGAGAAAAGACATTGTTTATATCAGTATATATTCCAGAATGCTCCTAAACGCTATTTCATTATGATAGAAGTTTATGTTTTTTTTTCTATGTAAGTTTCTTGTGACCAACAGCATTTAGTAAGTAAATACAATTATTCAATATATAGTGAATAAAGTACCCCCTCTTGTAAAATATAAGGATATTATAAGTTACAGAGGAGTTTCATGACCATATAAAACCACGGGCCAAAGGCCGAGTGTTTTTATACAGGTCATGGAACTCCGAGGTAACTTCTAATATCCTCATATTTTACAACTGGGGGTACTTTATTTATTATAATACACACGTTTCAGTGAGTCATGTGACAGAAATGACATCAGAACTCACCATTTATAACTAATGACATCAGAACTCTCCGTTTATAAGGATATAATTTACAAGATATTCATGGCTTTTGTGAATTATATAGTATTACTGGCCCTATAAAGAGATGTTACAATAATACTGTATATACCGAGCAGATTGATTTAACTATTTGATCAAAATTCACTTATTTTGTAGTAAATATATGAGATGAAACTATGGTTTATTTATATTTACATTTTGCCTGGAACATTTATTTTGCTCTAGCAAGCTATTGTTACCCGAGATGGAGAGAAACTTGAGATCCCAGCCACAGATTTAGTAGTAGGAGATCTTGTAGACATTAAGGGTGGAGATCGAATCCCAGCTGATCTCAGACTGACCTTTGCCCAAGGTTGTAAGGTAAATGTATTTCTTTTCTTTATAAATGTCTTCTGAAGAAAGAATCAGACGAATGATGCTATGATTGCTATGGGTTCCCAGAATGGGACCAAACTGTGCAACTTTAAATGCATGCTCCCCTACAAAATGTTATACAAGCTGGCACGTATGAAACAGGAATTGGCAAAATGCTGCATGCATACTTTAAAGATAAAAACATTAAAAAACCTACCAGGAGTTACTAAGAATCAATTGTATCAAATCAACAATGTCTTAAAACAGTTTTTATTAGAAACTAAAATTATAAGACAATTTGAAACTTTTACAATCTGCAAATTTAGCATTTTACGTGAATGTTTTTTTTTTGGGGGGGGGGGAAATTAATTTTACATTCAAGGATATGATTCCTAAGTTATCATTTATATTGCCTTCTACGCTCCAAGACTGTTAAGTGTCTTTAGTTATTGCTCTTGGTTTAGATTCTGAAAAATTATATTTTTATTTAAAAAACCTTTATAGAAACTACAGTTTTTTTCTCTCACTTTCTCTCTCTATCTTCCTTTTCTCTGGTTAGGTAGACAATTCTTCTCTGACTGGAGAATCAGAGCCACAAACACGCTCAAGTGAATACACTCATGAAAATCCCCTTGAAACAAAAAATATTGCATTCTACTCTACCACCTGTCTTGAAGGTAAAACAATATAAATAATTCAAACTTTGCCTGAAAGAGTAAATGGCACAAGATAAAAATTACATACAAAATCCCATTCAGAACTATGTATTTACCACAAAGATATATGTCTGCCTGTACACACAGTTTTTGAGGGAATTAACGATGGTATTCAGGTTAGTGTAGTATCTGGAGCATAAAGATAAGGTCTTCTAGTCTTCAGGCACAACGTAGGTTTATTTTGGCTGAACTCTTTCCAACATAAAGGTTACATGGACACAGTTTAAAAGCATTTCAGCAACATTCATTCAAGACTTTTCCCCTCTGTGGGGCTCTCACCATTCAGGGTGGTTTCCACACTCTGGGACATTCTTGACTTCTCACTGAGCCCTGCTGACCCTTAAGGTATTTCAGCTCATCAGCCTCTGGCTAGGCTCAGCTTCGGGCAGCACCACACCCCCATCCAACACAAGGAATTGTCCAGAAAGAACTGATGTGTAGTTATTTACTAAGTAGTTCTGTAAAATGATAATGATAAAATACTTTGTTTTCCATTCCAAATTTTAGGTACAGCCAGAGGTTTTGTAATCAATACCGGTGATCATACAATCATAGGTCGGATTGCATCATTGGCTTCTGGAGTTGGAAATGAGAAGACACCCATTGCAGTGGAAATTGAGCACTTTGTGCATATTGTAGCTGGGGTGGCTGTGTCTATTGGTATCTTGTTTTTCATTATTGCCATGAGCATGGGTTACTCAGCTCTCAACTCTATCATCTTTCTCATTGGGATTATAGTGGCTAATGTGCCTGAAGGATTACTGGCTACTGTGACTGTAAGTACTTATATTATTCTAAAGTATTCTAAAGTATCTTAAATTTCATCATGCACAAAAAGGCACAAGGCCTTCAGCAAGAATCACTGTTAACATTGGATATATATATATATATATACTTGAAGTAAACTGGAGCACTCTTAATGCAAATTGCAACTGCCTGGGTGCAGGTTAAAAATAATAGATATCCATAGCAAAAAACCGCACTGCCAGGTCTTTGTCCAAGTGAAAAAAAGATTTATTAGATATACGACGTTTCGGCCCTGTTACTCGAGCCTTCTTCAGGGAACCCACCTGAAGAAGGCTCGAGTAACAGGGCCGAAACGTCGTATATCTAATAAATCTTTTTTCACTTGGACAAAGACCTGGCAGTGCGGTTTTTTGCTATGGATATATATATATATATATATATATATATATTTTTTTTTGTGTGTGTGTGTATTACTAGTTTTGCAATACCCCTGCTTCAAAAATATTTAAGGTTATACTAATAATGTAGATTGGCACCACAAAAATTATTATGTTTTTTTAAAAAGATATTTATTGGTAAACCATTATTGACCAAAACAGGCAATTACACCAAATTAGGGATTATCATTTTATTTAAGGTTTTGTTTTTACCTGTTAATTTAACTGCTGCTGTTTTGTTCGACAGGTTACACTTTCTCTCACAGCAAAAAGAATGGCAAAGAAAAATTGTCTTGTGAAGAATCTGGAAGCTGTTGAGACACTCGGCTCTACATCTGTTATTTGCTCTGACAAAACTGGAACCCTTACACAAAACAGAATGACCGTAGCACACCTCTGGTTTGACAACCACATCCATTCAGCTGACACAAGTGAAGAACAAACATGTATGTATACCACCATTATGTTGCATTTTACATACATTCCTTAATGCAGGCATTAATAGTGCATTTGATTAAGGATTACACAACAGTTTTTCCTTTGTTGTGACTGGTATTTAAGAATAACTTTTTGTGTAAAAGAAAATGATTGGTGCCCTAAATTATTTTTGGGAGCAGGGCATAAGGCTATTCTAAAGTCTTTTCTTGAGCCAAACACAAATGATTTGATATATTTTTTTATTATGTATTTCTAATGACTTTGCCTCTGCATTGCCTGTATATTTAGACGTATGTAATGTTGTTTGCTCCTGTATGTAATTATAATATTGGAAAGTTGTATTATGCAAAAGCAAGTAACATTACAAATGTCAATACCTGGTTGCTTAAATTGCCTCATATATAACTAAACATTTTTTGAAAATTTGTCTAAACATATCTAAACCAGTGTTTGATAGAAAATCCTTTAGTAATGCATAATATTGTGTAATGATTAGTTACATCCTCCTTTAATACTTAAATATTTACGTTACATGGAACGTTTATTTAGCATACATGGAATCAGTTTATTTAGCGTAAGAAAATCAGACATGAGTTATTCAACAAGAGCATTAGGGTGTTTTTTCTGTCCAATAATAAAATGAGCCAACTGGCATTAAATAAAAATTAAAAGGTTTTTCCAAGTTTGTAAGGCAGCTGGCATATATTTGTGTCCATACTGCTTTATTAATTGTATGTACATTTCAATGGGTCTGTGTTTTAAATATCAGTTAAATTTGAAATCTCATCCCCCTTGCAGATCATTCTTTTGAACAAACATCTGAAACATGGACTGCATTAATTAAAATTGTATCTCTGTGTAATCGGGCTGAATTTAAAGCTGGGCAGGGCGATGTTCCAATTATGAAGGTATACATACAAAACATTCGCCAAAGATGTTATAATTACTTTAATAATGACAGTGGAATAACAATTGTATGTTTTTGCTTTTCCTTGTTTAGAAAGTTGTTGTGGGAGATGCATCAGAAACTGCACTATTAAAATTTTCTGAAGTCATCACAGGAAACATCATGGAAGTCAGAAATCGTAACAAAAAAGTGACTGAAATTCCTTTTAACTCAACAAATAAATTCCAGGTAAAGATAAAAGGATGTTTTCATATAATTTTCAGAGGCGTATTTTTGTTTTTCCTCTGTTGTTAAAACTTAACAAATAAATAAATATCAACTCCCAACTGCAGTTATCCATACACAAGACGGATGATCCCCAGGATAAACGGTTCTTATTGGTAATGAAAGGTGCTCCAGAGAGAATACTAGACCAATGCTCCACTATTATGATTGGGGGTAAAGAACAACCTTTAGATGAGAATATGAAGGAATCATTTCAAACAGCTTACATGGAACTTGGTGGACTTGGAGAAAGAGTTCTTGGTGAGAAATATGTTTTTGGATACTCCCAAAAAAAAATCTTAATAAGAAACAGACAAAAATGTGAAGCATTTAACACACAATATTTGGTAATTATTACAATGCATTTTTAAGTAACAAAGGTGTATATACTTGAAATAACAGAAGGCATTCTGTGATTGTTGACCAATGCGCTTACAACCATTTTGTGAGCTCCCTAATTCAACAATTTGTTTTTTATATTCTAAATGTATTTAAAAACGAGATTAAAAATCTTATTTATATTCTCATTTATGTGTATATTGACCTGTTCTTCCAGGTTTTTGTCACCTGTACCTCCCAGAAGATGAATATCCAGACTCATATCCATTTGACACAGAGTCAATGAACTTTCCCACATCAAACCTTTGCTTTGTTGGACTTATGTCCATGATTGATCCACCACGTTCAACTGTGCCTGATGCTGTTTCAAAGTGTCGAAGTGCAGGAATAAAGGTGCAAAGATTTAGAAAAAAATAATATAACTTGACCAAGGTTATTCCAACAAGGAAACCAATACAGATATATCACCAAAATAACACCACTTATGTTAAAACATTTCCCCTAAGGCACAAGTTTTGCCTAGGTGCAGTAGACATTTTGATGTTTGCCTTTAAACAGCTGACTAGTAAAAAAGTGGTTGATATAGATGCACATATTTTACCCACATAAGCTATAAATAAGAATAAAAGGTGCAGAGTATGCCTAATAACCCATAGCAAACAATAACAGGGTCATGTAATTAAAGGTTACTAAGCCTTGGCAAACATAGTACGTTTTTTTGCGTTTTATTACCCCAGTAAACCATAGACATTTGGGGGCAAATTTACTAAGGTCGAAGTGAATTTGAGGGAATTTTCTAAGTAAAAAAATTTGAAGTAAGTTTTTGGATACTTCGACCATCGAATAGGATACTATGACTTCGAATTTACTTCGACTTTGATTCGAAGCAAAAATCGTTTAAATATTCGACCATTCGATAATCGAAGTACTGTCTCTTTAAAAAAACTTCGACTTCAATACTTCGCCAAATTAAACCTTTACACACACCAAATAAAAATCATTAGATAGTACGCTAAAATCGTTCGAATTATTTAATTGTTCGATCAAATGATTTTATGCAATCGCAGGATTGCCAAATTTGCTGAAAAAACTTCGAATTCTAAGTTTTTTAATTCGATGGTCGAATTTCGAAGTATTTTACACTTCGAAATTCACCCCTTGATAAATCTGCCCCTTGATGCTAAAAAAACTTTAATGCTAAAACGTATTTATTTGCTTTTAAACATATTGGACTTTTGTTACATTCGCTTCATCTGGACTGGCTAGGTATTCATTGACAAATCTTATGCTGATTTTTAAGTGACTATTATCAATGTTATACAATTAACTTCAGCTTTCATATGTTATTTTTAGTTATTTGGCTTTACCATACCCATGTTTATAGTATATATGATCCATTCAGCTTAAAGGGGATATTTCCTTTTCTGTTTTTACAGTATTTTTTTCCTTCTGCTACAGGTTATAATGGTTACCGGTGACCACCCTATCACAGCAAAAGCTATTGCCAAAAGTGTTGGTATCATTTCAGCTGGGAGTGAAACTGTAGAAGATATTGCTAAGCGTCTTAACATTCCTGTAGAGCAAGTTAACAAACGGTGAGAATAACTAGAACTTTGCCCTTTTTTCTCGTTTTATAATATAGCATAACATTTATAGCACATAGTTTTGCTGAACTTTACATTTTACCTTACAATTGGTTCACTGTCAAATTTTGACTTGTCTTAAAAACTTTGAACAGGGCTAGAGGTAGGCAGAAGATGGTTTTAGAGGTATGTGCCTGGCACCCCTTTGTTGTTGAGCCGCCTAAGCAGGTGCCTCTTCTGCCAACCCCAAGTTCCGGCCCTGTCTCCCGGCCTCCCGTTAGCAAAAAAAATGGACATCTTGGGGCACATTTACTAAGCTCGAGTGAAGGATTAGAATAAAAAATACTTCGAATGTCGAAGTATTTTTTTGGCTACTTCGACCATCGAATTGGCTACTTCAACCTTCGAACGATTCAAACTAAAAATTTTTGACTATTTGACCATTCAATAGTTGAAGTACTGTCTCTTTAAAAAAAACTTCGACCTCCTACTTCGCCACCTAAAACCTACCGAACCTCAATGTTAGCCTATGGGGAAGGTCCCCATAGGCTTTTTAGCTAATTAGTGATCGAAGGAAAATCGTTAGTTCGATGGATTAAAATCCTTTGAATCGATCGAACGATTTTTCCTTCGATTGTTCGATCGCACGAAATGCGGTAAATCCTTTGACTTCGATATTCGAAGTCAAAGGATTTTACTTCAACCCATAGTAAATGTGCCCCCTTGTGTCAAATGCTTTGTTGATACAGGTAAAGTAGCAACATAGTAATAAATAAATAAACAGGATAAAATCTACTGTTTCTGTGTATGGTTTCTACAACACTGATGGATAGATTTATCAAAATGTGAGATCAGAGCTCACCGCTCACCACAGAAAAAAACATTTTCTATTCATTCCTATGGCATTTTTAGTCACATTTATTCAATTGTGATAAATACAATTCTACAAAAACATGAGGTTTAATTTCAAATACAGGTATGGGACATATTATCCAGAATGAACGGGTCCCTGGGTTTTCCAGATAACGGATCTTTCCGTAATTTGGATCTTCATACCTTAAGTTTACTAGAAAATCAAATAAACCTAAAAAGCTGGTTTTGCTTCCAATAATGATTAATTATATCTTAGTTTGGATCAAGTACAAGGTACTGTTTTATCATTACAGAGAAAAAGGAAATCATTTTTACGAATTCGGATTATTTCATTATAATGGAATCTATGGCAGACAGCCATTCCGTAATTTGGAGCTTTCTGTATGTTGGGTTTCCGGATTATGGATCCAATACCTGTATTGATAAATATCCTAATTGTTCCAATTTTCTTTATAAAGATAAGATCCTGGTAAAGGAATTGGTTGCCCCACACATGTGTTCAGAGCCTACTGTTATACCATTAATTTTTATTACAATCACAAATCTCTATGCACGTTTACTGTTTTCCATTACTTGTCATGTTCTTGGTGTAAGCTCTCATTGGATTTTGAATCAAAAGCTACAGGCTAAGCTTTATTGTAAGATTACATTATTATATATTTCATCCATGTACATTATTTTCGTGCAATGTAGAATATGTAGAATAATTTTCATTGAATTTACATAGTGAGGCCAAAGCAGCAGTGGTGAATGGAGGAGAACTAAAAGACATGTCTTCTGAAGATCTGCATGACATATTATACCATCATTCAGAGATTGTCTTTGCCCGAACATCCCCTCAACAAAAACTAATTATAGTTGAAGGTTGTCAGAAGCAGGTGAGCAAAGTTTCATTCCAAAGTCGAATGCATACATTACATACAAAAGTAGTATCTTTTGTTATGTGGTGCCTGATCCCTCAACCTGACATCTGCAGACCTAGACTATGATTTACAAATCTTGTTCATTTGCATAAATTAAGTGCAATATCAGTATCTGCTGATGTCTATAGAATTTGTGCAAAGTAGTTTCTAACTGTGATCTTTAATAGTGATGGGCAAATTTGCGCCGTTTTGCTTCGTGGAAAAATTCACGAAATTTCCCACGAAATTTGCGAAATGGCGAAAAATTGGCGAAACGTTTTTTGACGCCAGCGTCCGTTTTTTAAAAAATATTTTGATGCCGGTGAATTTTTCGCCAGCGAATTTTTGCGGCGTTTCGCGAATTTTTTCGCTGGCGGTGAATTGCGCAATTTTTTTTTTTCAACTGTTATTAATGCTTTCATATCAAAAATGTACCTGACAGTCAGGAAAGTGTAAACTGAATTGACACATTTACCAAAGTAAAGTTATATTTATTCTATTCATCAGAATTGTATCTTCCTTTGAAATTACCCTAAAAAGATTAAATTAGAACATTGCGGGGCTCATTTATTAAAGCAGCGCAGCGCAGCGCAGCGCAGCGCATAAGTGGACGCAAAAGGTTGTCTGCGCCATCACAAGCGTGATCGCTAATATATTTGCGTGATATTGCGCATAACACAGAGCTTTTGCGATGGTTTTGTTTATGCGCATTGCGCAAAAGATTGGGCATTTATGTCGCAAACGATGCCGTGGTTGTTAGGGGCGTGGCTGTGGGCGTGGCTACAATGCGCTTGCACTGCGGCCGTCGCAGATTTGCGTCTGTATATGTGCAAAACTGCACCCGGGCAACAGCACCACAATTTTTACGCCTGCCTCTTCGTGGCGTAATAGTAACGCTCTTCAAAATGCGCATTCCTGCCCAGCTGCGCTAGTATATTCAAGATGAACAACCCTTGTAAAGTGCATATTAACCACGCCTTCCACCCAACATGTTTATATTGACCAAGGTTCCTTTAAGGGTATCAGGTAGGCTAAACACCTTTGCAACCAAACAAATATTAGCACAGAAACAAATGCAGATGCGTCTAAGTGAACGCAATATGCGCAATATGTGACGCAACTAATTAAAGCAGCGCATTCATACATGAGCACAACTAATCCTTACCTTTGCGGTATCTTCCTGTGCGCACAATTTATTATAAGCACTGCGACAGCTGATACGCAGTTTCACACGTCGCACCTGTCTTGTGTCTACATTAGCGCACAAATCGCACTGTTAAGGTATCGTGCGCTACATTATTAAATACTCGCATGCGCTGGGCAAATGTCTGGCCACTGCGCTCTTTTTAGCGCTGCGCTGCGTTAATAAATGAGCCCCTGCATGTGCAAAGATGTTCTACCAAAGGTGTTCTACCTAACCCTATCAAACATTAGTAAATACTGAACGTTTCTGATTTAACAATATGAAACATCAAGTCATCAATAATAAATGGTTCAGAATGAATTGTTTTAAATTCTCAGTGGTATTAAGCATGCGTACACTCTTTTATATATATGTTTGTATGTATATATGCAATCCTTATTGGAAAATATAAGGATATTATACGTTACTGAGGAGTTCCATAACCATATAAATACACCAGGCCGAAGGCTGAGTGCTTTTATACAGGTCATGGAACTCCGATGTGACTTCTAATATCCTCATATTTTGCAACTGGGGGTATTTTTTAATTGTTATAATACACAAGTTAAAAAGAAATGACATCACTAAGCTCCGTTTATAACTGATGGCATCACTAAGCACCATTTATCAAGATATAATTTACAGGATATTCATGGCGTGTTATATAACATATATATATATATATATATATATATATATACTTAGCTTGAGTGAAGGATTGGAAGAAAAAAAACTTCAAATTTCAAATTTTTTTGGCTACTTCGACCATCAAATTGGCTACTTCGACCTTCGACTTCGATTCGAACGTTTCGAACTAAAAATCGTTCCACTATTCGACCATTCGATAACCGAAGTACTGTCTCTTTAAAAAAAACTTCGACCCCCTAGTTCGCCGCCTAAAACCTACCAAAGTGCCATGTTAGCCTATGGGGAAGGTCCGCCTACGATTTGTAACAATTTTTAGGTCGAAGAAAAATCATTCGATCGATGGATTAAAATCCTTTGTATCGAACGATTCAAAGGATTTAATCGTACGATCGAAAGATTTTTAGTTTGATCGTTTGATCATACTATTTGCGGTAAATCCTTCGACTTCTATATTCGAAGTCGAAGGATTTACATTCGGCAGTCAAATAACGAGGGTTAATTAACTGTGTAAATCTGCCCCTATGTGTATATGAAAATGATTAAAATTGCATTTATTTAGCAGATTTATCATTTATTTTTCAGAATGCTGTTGTAGCTGTGACTGGTGATGGTGTTAATGACTCACCTGCTCTGAAAAAAGCAGATATTGGAATTGCTATGGGGATAGCAGGATCTGATGCAGCTAAAAATGCAGCAGATATGATTTTACTAGATGATAATTTTGCCTCTATTGTTACCGGAGTTGAAGAAGGTAACAACAGTCGAAATAATATTTAATTATATGATTTTTTAAAAAACAACACTCACCAAATCAGTGACATTTTGTTGCCTTTTCCCTACCTTTTCCCTGTTTTTTGGGGGGGGGGGTGCCACAAAAATTCTTAAACATTTACTTGCAAACTGCTACAAGGGCAAAACAGTTACTATAGCTAGACCTTTTAAACAGTCATAAAGGCTTTAATAAAGATATAACTTTAAACATCTTATAATAGTTGTATCAATAGTACACATACATATAGGGGGTTATTTATCAAAGTCCGAATTTATCTCAATATTTTCTGCTACAAACTCCAATCAAATCCGCTCAGGTTTTTTACGCTTATTTATTATTACATTTTTCCAAAAATTTCCATTGTGGGAAAAAATCAGATTTTCAAATTTTTTGGGGATTTTTTTCTGATTTTCACGAATTTCGCGATTTCATGAAAATTGTACAAAAACCCAGTGCACATCAAAAAATCATTGGGACTTCTCCCATTGACTTATATGCACCCTAGACAGGTCTGAGATGCCAGCTTTTCAGATTCTGACTTTTCCATCCTCAGGGTTTAATAAATTCTGAAAAAGTCATGATTTTTTAAAAGTCAGATTTTGTAAAAAAAAATAAAAAATAAAATCTTTTTGTGATTTTTGCATTCGGAGTTTAGTAAATAACCCCCCTAAAGTATGTAGAAAACCTGAAACTTGGCTTTCACATTATTTTATTTGGTTGTAAATATACTATGTATGTTCCAGACAAAACTGATAAGCCAACACATAAGGTTATTCAGTTTCGTAAAATGATTGGGGGAAAAGGAAGCATTTTTAGCATAAAGTTGAGCATAAGGTACTATCACTTTCTTAATGGTTCTTCCATTTTCTAGGACGCCTTATTTTTGACAACATCAAAAAATCAATTGGATACACCTTAACCAAGAACATTGCTGAACTGTGTCCTTTTTTGATCTACATCATTGCCAGTATTCCTTTGCCGATTGGCACTATTACCATCCTCTTCATTGACTTGGGCACAGATATTGTAAGTAAAAGCAATTTTTGGATAACTTTCTGCAATATCCAAAACTGACTCAAGTTTAACATCATGCATAATACTGGATGGGAAGATATTATTAATAAATTATGTAATCATCAAACCATAAATCAAATGTGTAAATCACATGTGTAAATCACATGTACAGTGTTGAGCCAATTCATAAATAAAATAATTCAAATGTAAAAATATAATTTTTAATGAAAAAGTAGCATGTTGCTCAATTAATTTCCATCAAGATATATATGTTTTGCTTTTTTCAGATGAAATATTTAAAAATATTAAGTTAAGTAGGAAAACAAAATTTTTTTTTTACAAAATTAAATTCTCAATTACTTTACTGGGAGTTTATCAGGTTAAAACACTCTCCAGTTGTGATTATTATGTGCAACTATGTTTAAATTTTTGTGGAAGACAAATTTATTGTATTTTTTCTTGCAGATTCCTTCTGTTTCTTTTGCCTATGAAAAAGCTGAACGGGATATAATGAACCGAAAACCTCGCAGGAAGAACATTGACAGATTGGTTAATCAGCAGCTAGCATTATATGCTTACCTTCAAATTGGTGTGTATTTTCTTTTGCTACATATTAAACTTTATGTATTGTCCAAGTTCTTATCAAGGTGTAGAAATTGCGGCAATGTTGATAGCATAATCATCTCATCTCCTCTGCTATTTTAGATCAAATCTATTCAAAATCATTATGTTATAGTAACACTTCATACAAAAAATTCGACAGAAGAATGTTGAATATTTTGTGGTCTTTTTTGAAGGTATAATTCAGTCATTTGGGGCTTTTCTAAATTACTTTACGGTGATGGCTGAGCAAGGATTTCTGCCTTATACCCTACTTGGATTACGTGTTCCTTGGGAAAACATATATGACCAGGAACTAGAAGACAGCTATGGACAACAATGGGTAAGAACAAGGCCACATTTAGACTTTTTATTGCTTGTAGAAGTAAATGGAAATTATAATTTGGAGTGTTCTAATAGTGCTTGGTATTCAAAGGCTATACAGTTTTTCTGTTCATATAATAAATGTATTAATTTTTTGTAGACTCATATATATATTAATATATTGTAGACAATATTATTTAATATCAATGACCTCTGTAAATAAGCTATGCAAACGTATCTTTTGGGGGGACTGGGATGCAGCATCCAAGTTTTCCCTGGAAACTTTCCTTTGCACATCTTGCCTCTTTATTATTCCTAAGGCTCAAAAGCTAGGTCTATATTCCCAAGCACACAGCAACCCTGCGTATAACGGACTTAAGTAGTCATTAGTTACATGGTGTGAATGTATGCTAATTGTGCCGTATTGGTCTACATTTGTATATACAAAATACACAATATTGCAGGATATTTCAAGAGCAACAGCTTTACTGTATGACTAACATGTGATGTATCAATTTTGCAGACTTTTCACCAACGCCAGTTTTTGGAATGGACTGGATACACTGCCTTTTTTGTCAGCATTGTTACTGAGCAACTGGCTGACTTGCTTATCAGGAAAACAAGAAGGAATTCTCTGCTCCAGCAAGGAATTTTCAAGTAAGTTTGTATTAAGAAATTCAGTGCCAATACATGTTTTCTGATGTTTCTTTTATTGTATTATCTTAATTATGATATTTTGCGAGACACAGAACTATGTTCTTAATTACAGATAAAATATACACCCATTTTCGTGTCTATATCTGTCTATTTCACTGTATCTCACTTACTAAAACATCAGCAGCAACAGCCACTAAAGAATAACCAATACTGATAGGTTAAATTAAAGCAAACATATAGATTGTATTTTTAAGGCAATTCTCCATACTAAATAAATAAATAAATAAAATTTTTGTTTGAAGTGCCACGTCTTATTTGTTTTGTGGTTGCCTAAAAGCTAGCAAACCTACCTTTAATGACTTGTATGATGTATGGCAGGATGGGTCCTTTATATAACCACTAATATAAATATATATTATTTTTATTAAACCATAGATCAGTAAAACACTAAGTTGCTCTTTGCATGTGCAAATGCACAACCCATATATTCAGATAACTGTATTGCTTTAACAATGTATTTTTGCACAAAACTGCTATTTGTAACTGCCATCTTGGTACTGTAGGCTATTTTGTTTTGCTACATCTATGCACCTATTGACTGTTTCTTTGTGTATCTTTATAGGAACAAGTTTCTCCTGTTTGGGTTAGCTTCCCAGGTTGTCATTGCTGCATTTTTTTCTTATTGTCCCGATATGCCTTATGCACTAAAATTCACCCCACTAAGGTGAGTATATAACACATATTCCACTTTTACATATTTCCAATTTAACTCAGAATTTCAAGCTAGTACAGGTATAGGATTATTTATCTGGAAACCTGTAATCCTAGTCCATTTTAAATGAATTGTTCTGTATAAAAATAAAAACTGGCTAAATAGGCTGTACAAAATAAAAAATGTAGTCAATATAGTTAGTTGGCCAAAAATGTCTCTGAAGTCTGGAGTGACTGGATGTCTAACGTAATAGCCATAACACTACTTCCTGCTTTGCAGCTCTCTTAGTTTCCACTGATTGGTTAACAGGCAGTAACCAATCAGTGACTTGAGGGGGGGCACATGGGATATAATTGTTTGTTTTTTAATCAGATCTGCATGCCAAGGGTCAAATGCAAACTCACTGAACATTTATGTTCCATGTGGGCCTCCAAGTCGTTGACTAACTCAAAGCCACAATGCAGGAAGTTGGGTTCTGGCTATTCTATTATTCCATCAAAAACCTGCAGAATTTATGTAAAAGTCCCGTCACCTTCACAAAATGTTTAGAGTTTTGGGGTATTCGTGTGAAAATCTGAAAACATGATTTTTCCCAATCCGATTTTTTGGAGTTTTCTTTATTGATAAATAAAGGCAAATTGTGGCTTCTAGTTTGGGCATTTAAAAAATCTGAAAAACTTGGATTTTGATAAATAACCCCCTAAATATATGCAATTTGAAGTTTGAATCAGGTCACTCCAACCTTTATAGATTAAATTTTTGGCTAACTAACTATATTAGAATTTTTTTTTTATTTTGCACAGGCTAACTATATATCCAGTTTTTATTTTTACACTGAACTTTTAACTTAAGCACATCAATATAATTAATTAAAAGCATTTATTTTTCTCTGCCATTATAAAATACTGCCTTGTATTTTAAGGTTTCTAACTTGCATGAAATGTGTATTTGTCTATTTAATATTCAAATGATTTTTAGCAGACTTAAGGTATGGTGATCCAGTTACAGAAAAATCCCTTATGTAGAAAGTCCCAAGGTCCCTAGCATTCCAGACTAAAGATCCTACACCTGTACTGGCTTTTCCACAATTGCACAATTCCAGTCCTCTTCCTGCTATTATTTTCATACTGTATCTCAATTTAACTTTGCCATGTATGCTTTCCACAGAAGTGTTTTTTTCAATACAGCACTGTGTGTTTTGGAATGTGTAATCATTTAAATTTATTAGTGAAAACAATGTTTATTTTGTATACTTGTGTGGACTAATCCATTAGTCAAAAACGGACACCGGCATCAAAAATGAGACGCCGGCGCCATTTCACAAATTTTACGCCGTTTAACGAATTTCGCAAATTTTTTGGCCAAGCGAAACAACGCAAATTCGCCCATCACTATTGCCTACTGTAACAGTGAGGTTGAAAGAGATAAGAAAGTTTAGCTGACGCAGAATAAACAGAAGCATTGGGTTACTTATTAAGGAGCTATTTTTTCACAGAGTCTGTTTTGACGCCGAAAACCAGAAAAAGTTGTGGTAAAAAAAATGCAAGTTTTTGACGATTTATTATTCTCTGAAGCTGTTCCAAGTCCATTTCTGAAAATACTCCATCTAAAACCTGCAGAATTTATGTAAAAGTCCCGTCACCTTCACAAAATGTTTAGAGTTTTGGGGTATTCGTGTGAAAATCTGAAAACATGATTTTTCCCAATCCGATTTTTTGGAGTTTTCTTTATTGATAAATAAGGGCAAATTGTGGCTTCTAGTTTGGGCATTTAAAAAATCAGTAAAATTTGGATTTTGATAAATAACCCCCTAAATATATGCAATTTGAAGTTTGAATGTGTTGAAAATAACCATCAATTTCAAACCCAACTTAATTTACAATTAATGTATGGAATTCTGTGAAATTAGTACAATTTAAGTTAATGCTAATTGCATAATCATAATATAAAGTGCACAGTTGAATGTGTTCCTATATGTCTGCATCTCATATTGCATTTCTTTGGTCTTCTAGGATTCAGTACTGGTTTGTTTCAATTGGTTTTGTCATGTTTATCTTTGTGTATGATGAAATTCGCAAGCTATTCATCAGACAATATCCTGGCAGTAAGTATATAAAACATTTTTTGCTACTACGCAAACATTTTGCTACTGTTTTACACTACAAAAGGGCAATAGTAAAATGCTTTTATTAACTTACTGAAGATATTTTAGGAATGTATAATATTTAGCTTTTCAAATAGTAACGTGCTGCAAAAATTACTTAAACACGCAACTGTATTTCTTGCCACACTGAAATGAAAGGAGATTAAAAGCCCCCCTGACACTCATTTGCTATGTCATCAAAACTGTCATGTAATACAATGAAATTGCCATGCAATTTTTACAGTTAGATATCTGGAGCTAGAAGATATATGTTTAATGCATCCAATGATTGCATGAACAGGAGGACAAGGCCATAACTAGGAGCTGGCTGTGCAGGCTGTGTAGAGAGTAAGCAAAGCTCTTACTGGAGAAACTTCCTGCTTTCAGAGTGCATCCCCTAACAATATGTTGGAATAATCAAACAACTCTTACTATTGCTACAGGTTTATGCCCTCAGTTTAAAAAGTAACACAATTATAAATTGACTGAGACTAGCTGAAAAACAGCCTATACCCCAGACATCCTTAATGGTGAACATTACTTCAAATTATGTAGTAACAAGCTAGATCATATGGTGCTTGGATACTCTATATAAAACTGAAATAAATGTCTACAACAATGAATTGGATTTTTTAGTTTTAAATATATTTCCATTTCTTTGCAGGTTGGTGGGACAAGAACATGTATTATTAAAGTTCTTGAAGAGCTTTCGGAATTACTTGGTGATGTAGACTCATTTCATGGCTGATTGAATGTACGTTGTTGTAAAATATTGCCCGGAAATTTTTATAAAGTATTATATATACTATCTCCTATTTGTTGAACAAATCAGGATGAAGAGTTCTGTAAATGTTATGTAAAATAATAATAAATAATGCCTATTTTTAAAAAATTCAAAAACAATTTGAAAAGAATTGCATTGCCCCATAGCTCATATGAAATACCAGAAAAAAAACTCCTTGCAGATTTTGACTCAAGATAATTTCAACATAATAATTTTGTCAAATAAAGTCCTTTTCAATAAATATCTATCGCATGTGATTTATTTTGACTACTGCCAAAATCAGACTGCGTTTTATATAATACAATAAAAATGATGTAGAGAAATTTGGGCATTTTCTTACAATTACAGCCTTTGCTACACACATACATATATGCCAACAGGTTGACCCTTTCTGCATCTGAATTTCAACCAATTTTAAAGGCATGGTAGTGAATTTATCCCATATCTCCATCTTTTCTTTTGGTGGGGGTACCACTTATGTATTATTAATATAGGCAAACTGATTATTACAATTCCTATATATTTATCCATCTTTCTCTTATGCTACTCTGACACCTCTTGGGTTCTTGTCCTAAGGACACAGCATATCAGCTGTGTAGAGGAATTTAAGCAATTTTAACCATGAGGTGGAGAGAAACCCTTCAGTTTCAATTGCTCTTTTGAGCAAAAGTGATCCTTCAACATGCAGAAGATTTATTTAAATAGTGTCCACATTTCTCAAGAATTTCTCAGTAATACCTCAGCACTCAAGACTTTCTTAGCATAATCATGACCAGATAAGAACATAATTGGTAGCACTGGATACAGCAATTGGTAGCACTAAACACTCTAGATCTCTAATGCATAGTAAGTTCTGCAAATTCAATTCCTAGAACCTATTTGGAGTCAATTGGTGGACTTTGAAAAATGTAAGTTTTTTTGTTAAAAAACGTTGAATTAAATTTGATCCAATACGATGTTACTTTGATTAAAACGATTCAAATTCGAACATGGCCTATTCACCCACGGAAAAAAACTTTAACTTTTTAAATACGTTTTGGTTCGTCTTTTTTTATTCGAATTCCGAAGTTATTGAGTTCAAAAAAACTCCCATTACTTCAGAATTTGACCCTTGATAAATCTGCCACTTACTGTTATATCAGAAATACTTGGTAAAAAAATACAGAAGCTTAACAATTCAGGTACGAACGATCCTTTGTGAGTATGATCATGAAAGTAAATGGTTATTGTGGTTCAATATACAGTACAACCTCACTTTTATAACTAATAACTATTTCAGAATCTAAGTACACAGTTCTTCCTAATCTCAACTACTGCATATAACATTGCACAAAGTATGAAGTAAAAGCAAAGACTTCTACTATCCATGGACTCCAAGGATAAAGTCAATAAACAGCAAATCATGAAACATATATAACATGGTACTATTGCAAGTGGTAATTACAGAGCGCAATGGACAATTTATATCAATTCAAGGATAGGGTTTCTTAGTGGCCAAGCTATCATGATAAATCACAGGAAATGTTGAATGACATTTCTGTAAATGGGCCTAGCATGGCTTGATTTAGAAGGAATAACAATGCCCCCACATTGGTGAAAAAATTGCCATTGAAAAAACTCTCAAATTTTACTGGGAATCTGTCTGTGTCAAATTTGTTCACTTATTTGTAGCTATGGGTTTCTGCACCTGGGCAGAGTATTTATTGTATCACAATTATATAATATATACACAGAGAGGAGCACAACCCTTCATTTATGGGGTTAACTGTCCCAGGTGCAGGAAATATATATATATATATATATATATATATATATATATATATATATATATATATATATATATATATATATTATAATGAAGCAAGGTAATGCAGTCAGGAACTTGGTGAAAGAGGTGACTTATTGAAAAATATCAATAAATCATTTTTTCTTGATTGACCTTGCTTCGATGTAGTATATCATTTAAGAATGCATTTTGCTTTCTGTCTGTTCTTGTACATAATGAACATTAAAAAGATATATGTAAATAAATGAGTGTTGGTAGACATCATTGCACAGAAATGCAAGCATCTATTTTTATAATTAGGTTGCGCTTATGATTACAATTTTGAATCCAAGGTAGCAGTGTACTAACAATAGGCTTCTTTGAACAGAACCACATGAAACACATAACAATAACAATTTCACAATATATTTGGGAGATGATTTGTTTTTCTATTTTTGAAAGAATCTAAATAAAACCAAATTACAAATCACATGCCTGTGGTTAGGTGATTAATGTTAAACCAAATAAAAGCAACAAAAATTAGACACACAATTTAAAAATATGCACCAAAAATTAAATGAATACACAAATGTGGATTGTAATTTGCTATATTTCCCCAAATATGATACCTCTGCTCTTAAGAATAGAGCAATTGTATGTGTCTTAATCAGTGTCTTTACCGGCACCTAAGGGAGGGGTGTGTGTCCTGACAACTTGAGCATGTATACATTTCTTCTCTATAAAGCTTGTAAGATAATATGCTTACCTAACTTTTGTGGCTAGTTTGTATTGTGTCATATCAAAATTTTAGGGGCAGGCTAAAATGAGTACATTAGCTTTCCGTTTGTGTTGACTATGCGTTATTTATCACTAATCCATGCAATGAACATGCAGATAAATCAGATCATCCTGGCCAAATGAACCATCCTATGATGGTTTACTTTACTGAACATTTATTGGAACATTACTTCCTAGGCCCTCCTTGTCTCAGGGATGCTGCCCCTTATTGCAGACATTCACCAACACATGGTGAATTCAATATAATATATAATTTAGGAATATATTTTCTTTCTATCTGTTCCTATGCATAATGAACATAAAGAATTGTACAAAAAAAAAAAAAAAGTTCAATGTAAAGAAATTAGTGTAGATATCATTACACAGGGACTCTGCTCTTTATTGCAGACATTCAATACAGGGGTCAGACTTATGTTCAAAGTACGCTAGTCCCTACATACCCTAGTCTGCCAGGACACTAGTCCCTCATTCATTCTTGTTGGAGCCTTAGCTGCTAGACTCTCTATACCCTATCACTTACCCTATAACTTACTCTTACCACCAGTGAGCTCCAACCAACTCTACCTTATCGCAATCTAACTTACTCATTCCTCCCAGTTACCTTTCTGGGATGGTCTACCTCAGGCTCCCTGGTGTCATGTACTTTCCCTTTTCTCATTGGCCAATGAGGGGGTGGCTCACTATACAGCCACTCTTGGGGCATTCCATGTCCCTTCCCCTGTTGACTGAACTTAATATAACAGTAATTACAATTGAAACATTTTCATACAGATTTACCAGTGCTCAAACATTCCACTACTATAACACATGTGAGTTTTCTTCATTCAAATACCTCATCTTCTTGCCTTTTTTCCAGACAAGAAAATAAAAAGCTCATTAGCTCATGTGTGGTTTTGTATCAATATTTTTTAAATATATTTCAATGACTGCTTCCCATGTATATACAGCTAATATGTGGTAAATAGATATGCATATAATTCATACCCTAGTTTTATATGCTGTATATGCCCCCCTTATCCTGCCGCAATACTGTAAAATAGTACTGCAATATAATGGAACTTTTATTAAGGAGACCAGCATTTTGGTTTGCAATATAACTGTTATGATTGGTATCCCAAACCCAGAACAAACCCCAAGGGAACAGTTTCGGCTCAACCTTATGCCAATAACAGCCACCTTTCACTTCGGGAGGAGCCCTCCGCTACTTGGGTGCTGCCAGATCTTAGTGTGAGAGGACCAAGGAGTGAGTTCTGGGCAGGCAAGGGAACCACTAGTAGTACTAAAACAGAGAACTGGAAGCATTGTGAGGGACAGGCTGGGTCAAATACCAAATGGGAGCAGATTCAGGAGGCGTTAGCATAGTCAAGGTCACTGGCCGAGTCAAACTGAATCCGTAGTACAGAGCAGGATCCAAGAGAGAAATCAATATACAGGCTAGGGTCAGGACAGGCAGCAAACTTGGCAATGTCAGAAACAGGCAGGGTCAATAAAAGGATCAGAATACATGAACTATAACACCCAGGAACTAATAAAAGACCTTTACGTTGGGCAATGATCAATCGGACGTGAGCCTTTTAAAGTTTTGAATTTCACGCCAATGCGCAATGACGTCACGCACATCGATGCACGAAACCCTGAAATGGTGCCTGTGCCGTATTCAGAAGACGTGCATGCGTCAATGGAGTTGGAAGTGAGCAAAGGGCTTCTCCACCTTGGGTGTAGTGTATTTGTCTTAATTAATTAAGAAAAGTAATGGAAATTTTATTAAAGAGACCAGCATTTTGGCTCTCAATCTAACCTTTCTTAAAGTAAAACTAAGTAAGACTGATATACAGAGCTATACATGTTGAATAAAAGTGTTGCCAAACGTAGGCTCTAGAAATGGACGAATCTGACCTGTTTCACTTTGCCGAAAATTCATGTGCTACAAATCTTTTCTTTTTTTGACGCATGACAATTTTTTTACCAATTTTGATCATCACTTGTGGTCAGTGAACTTCAAACTTAAACAGGCTTGAAGATAATAAATAGTGATGGGCGAATTTGCGCCGTTTCGCTTCGCCGAAAAATTCGCGAATTTCGCGAAACGGCGAAAAATTTGGCGCCGGCGTCCGTTTTTTCGGAAAAATTTTTTTTGACACCGGCGAATTTTTGCCTCAAATTTTCGCGGGCGTTTCGCGAATTTATTCGCTGGCGGCGAATCGCGCAAATTCGCAGCAAATTCGCGCCTGCCGAATAAATTCGCCCATCACTAATAAGAAATAAGCACTGCAACAATAACCCCGGAAGAATAGTAGATAATATAGAGAAAAAAGGGCCAATCAAGTTATGAGTGCCCATTGGAGAGCAAATATAAATGACAATGCAGGATGAGGTATGCATATCAATAGATCCAGTGACGAAAAAACCATCATGCTCTCTGTTCAAAATTGATTAATGACATGTGCATGTGTCACCTCTATTAGATAATGGGCCAGATTCAATTCAAAAAAGTTCATCACGTGAAAACTCATGGACGAGATTCAATTTGAGATGCAATTTAGTTCAGAAAAACATCTCACTGTTTATCACGTGAAAACTCTATTGACGAAGGGCCGGAACTAGGGGTAGGCAGAAGAGGCGGCTGCCTAGGGCATAACGATTGGGGGGTGCTGGGTAGCTACCTCTTCTGCCTACTCCCAGACCTGGCACTAGACTTGCACCTAAGAATTGCACTTATACGTACGTGAAAGCTGGTGGCATGCGAACGTTGATGCCGCGCATGCGCACATATGTTAGATGTGGAGCGAGCTGGCCGGCTGGGCTTCCTAGGGTGCCTGACCAGCCAGGCCCGCCTCTGTATTGACGTCTATGGGAAAAATCTGGAACTGAATTTGGAGAAAACTTTTTTCTCCTCAAATTTAATCTCGTCCATGAATTTTCACATGATAAACCAGGAGATAACATTTTCTCACTGAACTGAATCTGGTCCAATGTATGTAATAGCTGTGACACATGCACAGGTGCAGCCTCTATAACTCCATGACCTGTGTAATAATATCCTAATATTTTACTATAGTGGGTTCATTATTATATAATGAAATAATGACTTTCTTCATACAAACAAGTAAGTTGTATTTTTTTTTCTTTTTAACTCTTCCTTACCCTAATATAATATAATTGTATATGCAGATTTGGTTTGGGATTTGGCTGAATAGTTCATGAACGATTCGGGATTCGGCCAAACCCCAAAAGAGTGGATTAGGCGCATTCCCAATAAATATATGTGTGTATGTAAAATATATTCTTCTTATCTTATCTCATGGCTTGTGACTGTCTCTCTAGTCTTGTGACTGTATCTTTGTATTTGCACTATTTCCCTTCTCCCTCTTCCTCTTGCCCCCTTTCCTGAAATCCAATGTGCATTTTTTTCTTCTTTTCCCCTTCCAATGGTGTCTTTCTCTTCCTTTTACCCCCTCTCCATGTACCATTCTTCTTCATTATGTGCCTGATTTTCTTGCTTTGACCAGCCATAGTGCACTACTATATGTCTACTATATGTCTTGCTCAGCAGACACAAGCAGGAGTTCTAAGTTTGAAATTCTTGTTTAGTAGCATTCCTACAGAATGGTGTATGTAGCAATTCTTGCATACAAAATCCTCTCCCAACATAAAGCACAATATGCAGTATGTCAATCAGGTGCTGCAGCATAGACCTTATACGCTGTCTAATAACCATAAAGCTTCAGAAACTTTTTTGCTTATTTTCAATGAAGAAATGACAGTTTTAAACTTCATAATTATTTTGATGTTGAACACATCTGATTTTGTGTACATTAACTAGGCAATCCAGTGCAGAATCTATGTCTTGTGTGAATGTGACTTTAGATTGTAAGCTCTGCTAGAGTAAAATTGATTAAAAATTTTGTAAGAAATTCTCATCAATACAATAGATAAGCAATAATTTATGTAGCAGATTTTGTATTTTAAAAGCACATCATTTGATGTGGATGTAACTCATTTTTATTTGATATAAAATGAAGAAACAACATAATTATTATTAATATTTATTAACCCTGTGATTTTAATATTTAAGAAAATATCGAATTGCTTAATCGCAATGGCAGAAACAAAATGCAATCACAGAAAAATCTAAATAAAAAAAACAAAATCAGTTTCTACTGCATCTTGAAAGGTTTTTAGTTGCAAGATTTTTGCTTTTTATGCATCTGATATATTGTGGAAAAAAAGACAGTTGCAAGATTTTTGCTTTTTATACAATTGATATATTGTGGCAAAAAACACAGTTGCAATAACAATCTTCTTAGTAGGCTTAGCAGTCTGCACGTATAAACACTGTGCTGTTAGAAGTTTATTTACATCCACAGTTATTTATTTTACAGCACATGATGGAATTGCATGTGACTCCTCCAAGAATTTGCAGCAGGTTGAATAGCCACGTGTTTACCTACGTTCTATCTACAATAGTAATACTCTTTAAGACATCCTTTTTCATGCATTAAATATTTTTTGTGGATCTTTAGAATAAACCTATCTTTTTACATAGTATATATATATATATATATATATATATATATATATATATATATATATATATATATATATATATATATATATATATATATATATATATATTGATATATATATATATATATATATTATTTGTTTTTGTTTTTGTTTTTTTTAGGGATGCACCAAATCACGATTTTAGGATTTGGCCTAATCCGAAATCCTTTATGAAAGATTCGGCCGAATACCGAACTTAATCAAAAGCCGAGTAAACTATGGGAAAAAGAGGGAAAGAGAAATCTTTTACTTCCTTCCATCTGAATCCGAATGTATAAAAACACTCTCAAGTTTTTATATGGTCATGAAACTCCTCTGTAACTTATAATATCCTTATAATTTACAAAAGGTGTTACTTTATTCAATAAATGCATATAGAAATCCATATGTAAATTGATGTGGTAACTATGGGGACTACGTAGTAACCAATGGGCAGAGTGGAGTGTCCGCTTACGCGCTGGTCCGCTTCCTATTTTTGAAGCGCATCATCGCGCTGATCTGATACGCCACTTCCACCACACGAGGGAGCGAGTTGCAACATGGAGTCTTGAAACGCCAGTGCACGTGTGATACGCTTGAGAAAGGGAAAGGAGTATTCCCGAAACGTCGCATGAGTGCCACAATGCTGCGTTATGATATGGACTCATACAGATAAGTTGCTTATTCAGTGAACTGTGCGGTGTTTTTTCATACTCTTTTAAGGAGCGAATAAAGGCTATGTTTTAAAATTGAAGCTTATTTTCTGAAGGTGTGCAACGCAGTTGGATTTCTATATATATATATATATATATATATATATATATATATATATATATATATATATATATATATATATATATATATATATATATATATATAAATAGGTCCCTGTGAGAACCGAAAAGTTGATCGAATAAATACTTTTTTTATGATGAAGCAGCACCCAGGCCTGTTGAGTGACTAGCATGGGAGTACTACTACATTATGTTTCAAATGTCTACAGAAGTTCCTAGTAACCCTTAAAAAGATACTGACACCAGAAATTAAACCTTTTTTTACATTTACCATAAAATTTACTTTGCATGCTTCTTATAATTTTGCCATAAAGTATTTGCCAAATGCTTTTACATTACCTAGCTGACTCACCTATGAGGGGGCTGCCATACTTGTGCAGTCTTTTAGCATTAGAAACTTTAACTGACAGGCTGAGATGGGACAGAGAAGAATGCAGCTAAGGGCTACATTCCAAAGGGTTGAGCAAGAGAAATACTTTGTAAAAAGAGAAAGCTGTTTGGGGCCCTTAAGTTATTAGCAATTGCATATTATTCCTCTCCTTACCATTAATATTAATCCACCAGTATCTTGCATATGTTCTGAAGCCTGCAAACAAAGCAAAGAACACACAATAAAAGCTTAATGTCTGTTGTTCTAAAACTATGGATTTTAGTTTTGCTGTCAGGATTTAGAACAAATTTTGTAGGAGTTAAGTAGGAGCTATCAGAGTTTGGAAGAACAGGATAAGTTGTGACAAACATGTTAGGTAATGTAGCTAGAGAATTGGAGACCATTTAAATGTTGCTTGTCTGTTGCAAAAGGAACACTGATTAAGGTAATTCCTCCTCAGTCAGCCAGCGTGGGACAATCCTCATGGTAGTATTGCCATTTCAGAGATAGACAGAGTCAGACACTCTACTTATTTTCTACCAATTTGCCTCAGAGGGGGTAAAAAATCCTTCCTGACTCCAAAATGGCAATCGGACAAGTCCCTGGATCAACTTGTACTATGAGATATCTTTTATAACCCTGTATTCCCTCACTTGCTAAAAAGCCATCCACCCCCTTCTTAAAGCTATCTAATGTATCAGCCTGTACAACTGATTCAGGGAGAGGATTCCACATCTTCACAGCTCTCACTGTAAAAAACCCCTTCCAAATATTTAGGCGGAAACTCTTTTCTTCTAATCAGAATGGGTGACTTTGTGTCAGCTGGAAAGACCTACTGGTAAATAAAGGATTATAGACATTATTATATAACCCCTTCCTCTCCAGTGTGAACATCCTCAGCATTTCCTCATACCTAAGATTTTCCATAGCTTTTACCAGCTTAGTTGCCCTTCTTTGTACCCTCTCTAATACAATAATGTCCTGTTTGAGCACTGGAGACCAAAACTGTATGACATATTCTAGATGGGCTATAATACAAAATGCAAAAAGGAAAAGTTGTGAGAGCACTCCATGGCTTAATAAAAATGTACTAAAATACATTGGAAGTGCTACTGATCTGGCCAAATTAACTACAGACATAGAAAAAAAGAAAAATTGATCAATGCACATTCCCTGGTCCCCTGTCATATCAGTAATCTATGCAGATGCATGTATTTACAAAGATAGGGTTTTTTTAGTTACAAAATTATGATCATAAGATCTTTTTTCATATTCTAGATGGGGCCTTACCAGAGCTCTATACAATGGAAGAATGACCCCCTCCTCCCATCAAACTATGCCCCTTTTAATACAGCTCAAGACCTTATTGCCTTTGATGCTGCCGACTGGCAATGCTTGCTACAGCCAAGTTTATCATCTACAAGGACTCCAAGGTCCTTTTCCATAATCGATTTGCCTAGTGCAGTTCCATTAAGGGTATATGTGGCTTGGATATTTTTACTTACAATACTTACATTAATGAACAAGTTACATAAAAGTGGACCCAATACCGAGCCCTGAGGGACCCCACTAAGAACCTTACTCCAAGCAGAGAATATACCACAGTTAAATTTACTGTCATATAATTGCCAGGCTAAGATCATAATCCATTTTTAAATATTGGAATTAGATCAGCTTTTCTCCAATCCATAGGTACCATGCCAGATGAAAGCGAATCTGAGAAAATCAGAAATAGGGGCTGGTCTAAAATTTAACTAAGCTCTTCTAGAACCCGGGGATGTTTGCCATCAGGCCCTGGAGCCTTGTTTACATTCATTTTTATTAAAGTTTTATGAACCATATCCTGAGTCAGCCACTGACTAGATTGAGCTGAGCCATCAGTGCAGCTATGAAGTGAGCCTGGGAACTCAGACTTCTCTGCACTGAAGAAAAGAACAGATTAAGCACATTTGCCTTTTATATATCTGTCTTAACTTAGGGTAATAAGTTTGCACCCCTTATTTTACTTTTATAAATTACTGGAAATACAGCTGAACAGAAGATATCTAGATAGAATATTTGTTGAATAAGGGAGGTTGTTATAGCACATGGAATAAAGGGGATTAACAACAAAATTTACTACGTCTGAGCACAATGACAACAGCAACAGAACATAAAAAATATCTTGTGTGCCATAAGCCTTGAAGGTCTAAATTGTGTAACAAACCATATTATATTCCTAAATTAAATAGCAAAATGCTATGTTTTTTACCCACAATGTATATTTTCTTCCCAGAACATCAGCAGGCAGCCACAAAAAGAGCCTGCACATTCTGGCAGATAATGCCCAAGTGTTTTCTTCTTCCTGATATAGGTGTGTATGTGTGTGGACTGTGTCATTCTGGATGTGTTGATGGTAAGGTGCAAAGTAACACTTTCTCAATGCACATGGGCTTCTTTGCTTCAATGTGCCAAGAACGTCATTTGGCAAAGCATTCTAAATCAAAACAAAGGAATTTCACAGTGATATTAACACAAAAGTTATGTGCATGGTCCTTTGCTCTTTGCTATTATAGTTGTCCCTTTGATCCATTAGCTTTACTATAAGGCTATCTGATGGATGGAGCATTAGTTATTCACTTGTATAGTAACAAATACAATGTATCAGTTACTAAGACAAGATACAATGCACAGTAAAAGAAAAGGTTGTTGGCTCATTTTAAATGTGTTTTATCATAGAAATCAATCATATTTGTATAAGTTCACATTCCACCCTACATGTTTGTTCTGTACACCCCTCCACCTGTTTTTGTCTCTGTTTTCCTTTTGGTTGCCTAGCATTTTATTTTTGTACCTCATTTGTGTTTGTGCACCCTGCAGTGCTGACTTGTTTTCTTCCACTGCATGTTATTTTATCCTTATGTGTTCATGACCGTATCTTTCTCTAAACACGTTTTTTGCTATGCTTCACTTTAACCGAATTGAAAATACATGCGTAAAAAAGTTATCTGTGCTAGTTCTAGAGTCTTTGGGAAGAAAACTAATTCATAATAAACTAAATATACCGTGGCCTATTCAGGTGGTACAAATATAACCTAAAAAGGAAATTTTTTTTCAAAATGAATCCGTTAATAGTGCTACTCCAGCAGAATTCTGCTCTGAAATTCATTTCTCAAAAGAGCAAACAGATTTTTTTATATTCAATTTTGAAATCTGACATGGGGCTAGACATTTTGTCAATTTCCCAGCTGCCCCTGGTCATGTGACTTGTGCCTGCACTTTAGGAGAGAAATGCTTTCTGGCAGGCTGCTGTTTTTCCTTCTCAATGTAACTGAATGTGTCTCAGTGGGACATGGGTTTTTACTATTGAGTGTTGTTCTTAGATCTACCAGGCAGCTGTTATCTTGTGTTAGGGAGCTGTTATCTGGTTACCTTCCCATTGTTCTTTTGTTTGGCTGCTGGGGGGGGGGGAAAGGGACGGGGTGATATCACTCCAACTTGCAACTTCCAACTTGATATGTCTAGCCCCATGTCAGATTTCAAAATTGAATATAAAAAAATCTGTTTCTCTTTTGGGAAATGGATTTCAGTGCAGAATTCTGCTGGAGCAGCACTATTAACTGATTAATTTTGAAAAAAATGTTTTTTTCCCATGACAGTATCCCTTTAAGTACAGTAAAGGCAATTGTTCCCACAAGGGATGAACAAACTATTTCAACTGGTACAGTCACAGCAGAGACCATACCATCCCTTCCCCTGCTGTCTAAGAAGCTGGCCAGGCACAGTGCTTGGAGGAAATTGAGAACTTGGTACCATTTTTCAATGAACAAGAGCTATATATATGTGAGATTTAAAAATGTCTTAACCACAGTGTAATTTTGCCTACCCTTGACTCCATGCATTTGGAGAATTTGACAGTTTTACCAAATCACATTCACATTCAGTACTTTTACAAATATTATGACAAAGCCAAATGGGCCAGTTTTGCTCATCACTAGTTGCCACCTGCAAGTAAAAGCTTCATATACAGGTATGGGATACATTATCCGGAAACCTGTTACCCAGAAAGCCCCGAATTTCGGCAAGGCTATCTCCCATAGACTCCATTTTAAAGTGATACTGACACTTAAAAAACTACTTTTTAAAATATGAAGGTACATTAAAAGTTACCTATGGGTCGTGCTGAGAGGTTTATTTTTGTAAGTAATTGTTAGTTGAAGTTCCTAAACCTGATTGTTTTGCCAACCTGACTGTCCCATCTCAGCCTGTCAGTTAGAGTATCTATGCTAACGGACTTCTGCTTCTCAAATATGGCAGCCCCCTCATAGGCGATCACGGGAGTCAGATAGGTAATGTAAAAGCATTGGGCAAATACTTTATGGCAAAATTACAAGAATCATGTAAACCAAATGTTATGGTAAATGTAAAAAAGGTTCAATGTCTGGTTTCAGTACCTCTTTAATAAAATAATTCAACATTTTAAAACTGATTTCCTTTTTCACTGTTATAATAATACAGTACCTTGTACTTATCCCAACTAAAATATAAGCCATCTCTAATGAGACAAAACAATCCTATTGTTTAAATTGTTTTTTAGTAGACGTAAGGTATGGAGATCCTAATTACAGAAAGATCCCTTATCCCCAGATCTCAAGCATCCTGTATAACAGGTCCCATACCTGCATATAATAAAATGGCACAAAGGTAATTTTGGTTGTCACTGTCCAGTAGGGAGAACTTTTGCAAACAAAAGCACTTTCCTTTTCAACTACTGCCTCTCATTATTGTGAAGGGGAAATAACTGCCCTGGAGCACACCCCATGCTTGCTAAACAGTGAAATTGCTACTATTGTGTAGGCCGTTTTGGAACTCAAGGTTACTCTCAAAGTGTTTATAAATATTAAACTGTTGCAGTTTGAGATCATGAGTTTTAGTTACATTTTCAGGCGCTGTTAGATATACAAGCACTACTGGCAAGGATTATGAATCTGTCAGAGTTTGAATTTCCCTGCACAAATTATCCACAAATACCATAAAAAGTTTTTCACAGCTCAAGTAAACTATTGCAAAAATATAATATAAGCTTCCTCATTTTGAATTAAGAAACTTTCTAAATATAATCTAAATATAATCAATATATCTAAATATAATCAATACAAATGATCGAAACTGCGGAAAAATTCACGAAATAACATTTCGAGTAACGCGTCAATTGGCGTTTTTATGCGCAACCATTGTTTATGTGTACGTTTATGTGTGCGTTTTTTCTTTTGGTGACTTTTTTGTCCTAATGCATTAAAGTCAATGGGTGTTTTTTCTTATGCAAAATGCATTAAATAATCCAATAGGCTGGTTTGATTAATTATATTTTAGTTTGGATCAAGTACAAGATTGTGTTTTATTATTAGAGAAAAAAAGGAAATAATTTTTTAAATTTGGATAGAATTAAGTCTATGAGAGACAGCATTTCTGGATCATTTCAAACCTTTCGCAAAACGTTTTTTCAGATAACGGATCCCATACATGTATATATTTAGCCCAAACAATACTATTTATTTGCAAATTCTGAATTCAGAAAGAAATTAGTGAAACATACCAGCATAAGAAACAATATAATATTGTTGCAGAGGTTTCAAATATCAATTAATGTAATCGGTTTATCAAAATATTTATAAGCTGGCCTATATTGCCAAGATTAGTGATGGGCGAATTTATTCGCCAGGCGCAAATTTGTGGTGAATTTGCGCGATTCGCCACCAGCGAATAAATTTGTGAAAATTCGCCCGAATTTTTTTTTGCCAAAACGGACGCCGGCGTCAAAAACGGGCGCTGGTGTCAAAAACGAGACGCCGGCGCCGTTTCGCAAATTTTTCACCGTTTTGCGAATTTCGCAAATTTTACGGCAAAGCGAAACTGCGCAAATTCGCCCATCACTAGCCAAGATATATAAAAATTGCTCATTGATTAAGGCCTCACTGTGCCCCTACACTCCAGGGCTCCTTGGGACTGCAGGGTCTGCTTCCTCTGTAGACCCTGCATATGGTACAATACTATAGGAAAAAGCTAATTAAACATGCTGGTATTCAGAATAATTAATTTGTGCTCACAGTGACACAGATCATTCAGATTCAATCAGACAGTAAATGCCTCTCTATTACAGAAATAAAATGGTTTGAGAGCACTGTGAGCAGGATTCTTTTGTGTATTCCCCTCCAAATGTGTATGCCTCTTTAACCTCACCACTCCTGAAGATTATCTTTACTGATAAAATAAACAGGCACTGTACAATCTTTACTTGAAATGAACTACTGGGATTATTGGATGCTTATAAATGACCTCTAGCTGGAGTCATCACTGACTGAAATGCTAAAGCTTTTGCCCTGCCTTCCTAACAATCCAGTTTTGCACACTTTTATCAATATCCATGTACCAGAACAATCACCTTGGGCTGTGGTGAAATGAGAATGCGCTGGTACCAGCAACAGACAGAAAGGAATGACATGTAAATGACATTTGCATGGGAAATAATGATCTCTGTCCTCTACTGGTACCAGCACATTCCCTTTATTCTTTGTGCACCGCTCCCTGCCTTGAGCACAGGAAAACTTAGAATTTACACAGGCCAGAAAAAACTGGCTTGAAGAAGATAAAAATAACAAAGGGTGTAGTGTAGTTTGCTTGTTCTACTTAAGTAGCTAGCAAGAGCATATCAATTGATTACTTAATCTGGTTACTTATTTTGGCAAGGAATAAAAACAGAAAAAAATGTGAACTCATTACCTTCAGTCATTGTTACTACATGCCACTTGAACAGCCCATTGCATGTCAGACAATTACTGTAAAAACATAGTCATCATGACACTTAGGAGCCTCTGTTTTGCCATATTAAACATGCTGGTAAAAAGAAAATATCTGCATTACCATAGGACTATTCTAGATTTTTCATTCCAGGATACTGCAGTTGAAAGCTGATCAACAAATTACAATATGCATATAAGAAGGTTAGCAGCCCCACCTTCAGGCTCTAAGCAGATAGTAACATATCAATGAGAGAGTGTTGGTTTCTGTCAGCCTGTTCCTCCAGTTCTTAGAATTCCCTAACTGTAAAAAAGAGACATAAACTGGTGGCTGGGATTTCCTCACTGCAAGACGCACAATGGGTATTGTTAAAAGAACAGTAACACCAAATAATGAAATTGTTTTAAAGTAATGAAAAGCTAATCTGCTGTTGTGTTGCACTGGTACAACTTGTGTGTTTGCTTCAGAAAGACTACTATAGTTGTATAAACAAGCTGCTGTGTGGCCATGGGGGCAGCCTTTCAAAGTTGAAAAAGAAGAAAAGGCTCAGGATACACAGCAGATAACAGATACGTTCTGTAGTATAAATAGGATTCTTCAAAACATAGTTATCTACTGTGTATCCTGTACTTTAAAGGACAAGGAAAGTCTAAAATAGAATAAGGCTAGAAATGCTGTATTTTGTATACTAAACATAAGCATGAACTTACTGCACCACAAAGCCTAATCAAACAAATGATTTATGCTTTCAAAGTTGGCCACAGGGGGCTGTCATCTTGTAACTTTGTTAAACATCTTTGCCTGACCCTGCACATGCTCAGTGTGGTCTGAGCTGCTTAGGGATTGTCATAAACAAAGCTGCTTGAATTCTGCATGGCTGATAAGTAAGGCGGGGGCTCCCCCTGCTGTTCATAAGTATGATTGTTTCCCTGCTCAACATTTAGGGACCATCTGACAATTCCTATCCACAGCAATAACTGAAGGGAGAATTTCACTGCATACAGTCAGGTTTCTTATAATAATGGTACACATTTTTTAATTAAAGTATATTGGAGATAGGTTTCTTTTTCATTAAAGAAAGTAAAAATGGGATTTTATTTATTTGCCTTTACTTGTTCTTTAATGGCTGCCCCCATGTCTACACAGCAACTTGTTTAAAGTATAAAGTATAAAGTATAGTTGTGTTTCAGTTATCCGTTTTACAAATACAGGGCTACAGTACTTTATATTGTCATTCCTTTAAAACATTTAAATTTTTTGGTCACTGTTCCTTAAATAAAGACGAGGAACCTCCCCAAAGATAAAAGTATAAAGTACACAAAAAAGTGTGTTCATAGAAATTAAACTTTGCTTAAAAAAAGAAAAGAAAAATGGAGCTAGTTTCAAATTGAGAACTTTGCTGGCAATATTTAAAACTGTAACATGTAATAAAATAAAGTGAGACAAGCTAGTCAGGCTACAGTACATTATTTGGCAGATTCACCATGAATAAACTTCTGAAATGGAAGCAGAAAGGAACAAAAGGATACATATGGGGCGGTGAAATCAGATGCAGTTTGATCCTGGTCTACCAATCAAAAGCCAAACCAAATTTGGTTTCCTTCGATTGTCTAAATTATTTAATCTCCCGACCTGCCACTAAAAAATCGGATTAAATAAAGTAGTAAAAGAACAGATCAGCCAATGTTCTGCCCCTGACAGCAATCGTACAAAAGTTATATCCGACAAAGCTGGTGACAGTCACCCACTGAAAATCGCACAATCAGCAATACATGCAGAGATATTATCGGCAGCCGACAGAAATAACATGTCCGATCGACCAATTGATCAATCACCGTGGGACGAAAAATGTCAGGACTCCACACACACAGTCCAAAAATTGTACGAATCCTCGATTCGTACGATTGGATCTTTGCGTCTAATGCCAGCTTTGGGCTCCTAGAGTGTACTATTACAGTCACTAGCCCAACATTATCCAAATACCTCGTTCATGGGGTCCCCAAGACTCACCTTCCTTGGAGCACTCTTCTTTACTGAGGCATTGTTGTCCCAGGCACCACAGGAGACATCCACCCTGTTCCATACAGTATATGGAGGTCAAAGAAGAAAGAGTGAAATGCTCACTCCCACTATATCAAACCTTATGGGAAACAGTCCCTGGGTCAATAGGAGAATTCTATTCCACCTGGGTATTTAGGTTACAGGTACCAAAGCTTAGACTATAGAGGGGAAAAAAAGGGTATGTGTGAAACCGGTAGGGGATTTAACCCTCTGGTTCACTAAATCTCTTTTGTGAGATGTTACCTATAAGGCTCCAGCTTTTTCCCACTGTTAGCCACTGTGAATAGTCTTTAAAGATATAATTATGCAATTTAATTGTTCCTGTGGAAAACTCATTTATTTTACATAATTTACCATAGACAAAGTGCATCTATAAAGCATCACTCTCTTACAAATTGCCATCCAATGTATTTAGGCTTTAAGCCAATCATATTCTATGTTTCCCTAGACTGGCCACAGGGTGAACCAGGAATTTTACACAAATAATGCCTTGTGGCAACAAAGTAACTTCTGAGAAAGGGTGTTGATTGGCAGAAGAGAATGTTCAAACCAGATTCCTCCCATACCCTACCTAGACCTAGGGGAATATAACTTCTATTTCTTGTGAAAATATACATTGAATCTTCTAAATCATTAAAATGCAACTACTGTAAATGAAAGTAAATCCCCAAATGTAATATATTTGTTTCAATTAAGCAGGAAGTACTTCTCAGATCTCTCAAAAGTGATACTAGGGCGCAAATTCACTAAGCAGCGAAAATGCGCCAGCGACGCCTTCGCCAGACGAATTTTCGCCAGGGCGGCGCTAATTCACTAAAATTCAAAGTTCGGCTCAGGGAGGCGAACGGTAGCGAATTTGTGCAAACGTTAATTCGTCAGGCAAAGTGAAGTTACGCTAGCGATGCCTAATTTGCATACGGCACCAAGTTAAAGTACAATGGACGTATATGTAGGAGCAAATACATTACACTACACAAGCCTGGGAAACCTTCATAAAATAAAATAGAGGTGTCATATTGCCCCAACACATGTGCCCACTGTATAGTTTAGGTGCCATATGTTAGGAAATGTAGGGGGGAAGGAGGGTACCCCCCAAAAAAAATACGATCTTTTTTCAGCCGAACACCCTTAAAAAAGGAAAAAACGCCAGCGTTTTTTGGGACTTAGAAAAAATTTCAACTATTTTTGAAGCAATCCCTATCTACTCTATTGCACTTTGCCTGGTCTGAGGTGGTGAAGGCAAGTCTGGCGCAAGAGGTAACGTTCAGTAAAATGCTCAAGTTAGTGAATTAGCGTAGTTACGTCCCATTCGCCATAGCGCAACTTCGCCTGTCGTAAGGGTGTGAAGTAGCGCTAGAGTAGGTCCACTTCGCTAGCGAATTTACGCAAGGTCCCGTTAGTGAATTGTGAAGTTACGAAATGACGTCACACTGGCGAATTTGTCACTTCGCCCTTTAGTGAATCTGCCCCTAAATGTCTATCTCATGCTGACACCTTGAGGTTAAATTATCTACAAACAGTTAGGCATTCGGGTCTGCTGCCACGTGAGCTGGCAGATCCATGGTTAAATGGTGAAGCAACACAAGAGTGGCGATATTAAGTACAAAGCCATTGGGCTTCAGAAAAGTAAAGGGGGGCAGGACCACAGAGCATGAGATGAGGCAATGAGGTTGTGAAATGCCCTGTCAGGTGACTGTCATTACTGATGAGTGTTCTTGTTTCTTCTCATGTTAAGATTCACAAAACTGAAGACATTTTCACAAATCTGCAAAATATTGCTAAAATGCATTGAAGTCAAAAGAAATGCAAACTAACATTGTGCTTAAGGCATTTTAGCTATGCAATAGCATATACATTATATACATTGCTCTAACTTGTTAGAGAAGCTCCTTTCCACTATGTTACAACTGTTCTTCTGTGTCTGCATCCGGAGCCATTGCATAAACATAGAGTAGATTTACAGTAGGTGGCAAAATGCAAGTATAAATTTCCGCACTAAAATCTGCTACGTATGTCTTAACCCAGGCCAACGCGGTGGCTCCTGAGCTGATACCCGCAGATTGGCTAATTCTCAGTCTGAATATATACGTAGGGCAAGAATCAGGCTCATGTGGCATTAACCTTAAGGGTAATGTCATGCTGAATATTGTTGGCTGTAAATACCTTTACATTGCAAACCACAGGTTATCAACAAAGTTACAACAATCAAATTACATAATTGTGCACCAATCCCTATAGTTTACAAACAAAATATTTTGATGGCACATGAAATCCTTCCCAGACATGCCTCAAAGCATGTAACAACAACCTTTACAACAGTTATTATAAGCATTATCAACCACATCATTCAATCCCTATTGGCGGGGGGTATTTTGAAACTTGTTAGCATTATAACCATGTACATATCATGAGCTTGTCAGTACTGATAAGCACATTATTAGCTAATTAGATTAGACCCAAGCAGAAAATAATTGCCATTTTACATTTTGATGTTTTAGAAATAAAAAAATGTGAGTATCCCTTAATCTCATGTTCCAAATCATCAATAATGTCTCGGGGTAGCCAATGTCACATACGCAAGTCCTGCAGCGTGACACAGACAATGATGATTTCAAAAATCTTCCTTGTCAATAAAGAAGAGCTCCCCCAATGATAGAGGTAGTGATTGAGATTGGAAACTCCATTTCATTTAAGGACCTTAATAGAGGATCTCTGTAACATAACGCATCTCCTGACAGACACGATTGTATCTACATTCACATTCATCTCCTAAAAAATAAACATAGTTTGTCAAACATAATCCAGATTTGTTTTAGTTTCAGTCATGTGCTTTTAGAGGAAAAGCAAAGTCCTAAAGAAAAAATGTTTTATTTTTCAAATTAGATCATTAAAGAGATTTTTTTTTCTCCTTCTCCCAATTTTGATCATTGAATAAATCGAACCTTATTATAAACCAAGTATTACTTGTAGTTACTTTATTTTAAAGGGATACTGTCATGGGAAAAAAATGTTTTTTCAAAATGAATCAGTTAATAGTGCTGCTCCAGCAGAATTCTGCACTGAAATCCATTTCTCAAAAGAGCAAACAGATTTTTTTATATTCAATTTTGAAATTTGACATGGGGCTAGACATATTGTCAATTTCCCAGCTGCCCCAAGTCATGTGACTTATGCTCTGATAAACTTCAATCACTCTTTACTGCTGTACTGCAAGTTGGAGTGATATCACCCCCTCCCTTTTCCCCCCAGCAGCCAAAGAAAAGAACAAAGGGAAGGTAACCAGATAGCAGCTCCCTAACACAAGATAACAGCTGCCTGGTAGATCTAACAACAGCACTCAATAGTAAAAACCCATGTCTCACTGAGACACATTCAGTTACATTGAGAAGGAAAAACAGCAGTCTGCCAGAAAGCATTTCTCTCCTAAAGTGCAGGCACAAGTCACATGACCAGGGGCAGCTGGGAAATTGACAAAATGTCTAGCCCCATGTCAGATTTCAAAATTGAATATAAAAAAATCTGTTTGCTCTTTTGAGAAATGGATTTCAGTGCAGAATTCTGCTGGAGCAGCACTATTAACTGATTCATTTTGAAAAAAACGTGTTTTCTGATGACAGTATCCCTTTAAGTATACAATATTTTCTTTATTTTAACAAAATTGTATAATTACAATTAGACCATACACTCATTTTGTGATTGATATTAATTGTATAGATGATGAAAATGTTACATTGTTTTGAGGACCCCAACAGTTTTTGGAGGCAAAAGTATTGCAACTGCAAGTCTATTTTCAATACGTGTCCTTTAGGGTCATTTACTACTGCAAGTGGAGTTTGTAAAGTACAACTTTTGAAGAAAATCATCCAATATTTTATGCAGCGTTTTCAGCATCACTTTGGGAATGCATTATACATCTGACCTGACATCAAAATTAGTGCTTAAGCATTGATTCATTTATCATGCGCATTAGTGGGCATTAGCTTATGTTGATTGATTGTTAGCTTATGTTGTTGATTTGTTGTTTGCAACTCCCACAGATCCTCCTGCTGCAAAGAGGCATAAAATATCAAGGCATTTACAATGTAGAGCTTGCAAAGATCCTTTACTTGAAGCCTATAACAAATTAATTTGTCATGTATGAACCACTTAGCAGATAATGAAGCTGGGAATATTCAAAATTCAGCAAATTAAACCAACCATGCAAGATATGTTTTCGCAAATTCCAAGAGAAATTCCAAGAGAGGTGCCTCTACAGTTGCCATGGATTCGCACCCCCCCCCCCAGATTCTCTCCTAAAACTCACTACTATAGATGGTTCTACTCCAGAGGAAGAGGACACCCTGGTGCTTATTTAAACAGTTAATACATCTAGACTTATCAAAAGAGTTACATAAACATGAATTAGATGGTGCAGTGCCTGAGGTTTCATCTTCTCAAGGTGTTAAAAGATCTAAGACTCTATGGCTCTGTCTATAGCCACTATAAGGGCTTTGTGGCTAAGAACATACAGATGTAGCCTCAAAGAATAGTCTTTGTGCCATGGCTTTTGAACCCAGACATTTGTTTGGGTCTGAATTTGATAAACTGTTGGAGTCTATTTCAAGTTCTAAAGGCAAGCGTCTTCCTCAAGAGAGCTTTAAAAGAAAGAAAACTTTGGGTTTTTTGTGCCACCATCAAGGAAAGAGTCAACCTTTCAGAGGCCAGGAAATCGTACGGAAGGAAAATCCAGCTAATAGATCTGCCAGGAGAAAAAAAAAAAAAAGTTAGCCCCACAAAAAAGGACGAGTTCTTTCTGATGCCAGAAGCACCCTTCCTGGGGGAGGAAGATTGAGTCATTACCTTCCAGATTGGGAAGACAAAAAAGGTCATCTAACTAATTGGGATATCACATAGAATTTTGTTCTCTTCCACCTCAGAGGTGGGTGCTGATGCAGCAGGGTCTTTGCAATGAATGTACTTGTCCCTGGTGGTCTAGTGGGGGTGGCGGGGATGCCCGCCACTCACGGGGGACATCCATAAGCTTGACTCCGGTGCACCGATGCACGCTGTTCTTTTTAACGCACGTGTTTCTGGGTTTGCCATGCGTCATGATGTCATCGTCATTTGGTGCGAAATTTCAAAATTTAAAGGGGCATTGGGCTGTTACTCATTGCCCAACATAGCAATGATTTCTGATCAGTTTCCAGTGCATTTATAGTGTGTTTCTTCTGTGTTTGATCCTGCCTGTCCCTGTTCCTGCCTAGTCTGCTGCCAGTTCTGACCCTAGCCTGTACCTCGACTATTCTCTCGGATCCTGTCTTGAACCTGCTACTTTGGTATTCTGACCCAGCATGTGACCCCGACTACGCTTTTTACTCGATTTGGTACTGCACCTTCCCGATTGGTATCGACCCGGCCTGTCCCTGACTATGCTTCTATTCTCCATTCCTGTTTGCACATATGGTTCCCTTGCTCGCCCAGAATTCTCTCCCTTGTTCTCCTGCATTAAGACCTGGCGGCTGCTACAGGCAGAAAGGCGGGCTTAGACCAGAACCTTGGAGTTAGTTTTGGGTTTGGAACACCAAACGTTATAGTCTTCCTGCAAAACAAAGGGCCTTTTTGAAATTTGTTGCAGTACTAGAACCAGTACCCAAGTCCGAAAAGTTTCAAGGAACTTATTCAAGAGTTTTTTTAGTTCCCAAGCCAAATCGAACTTTTGTACATAGATCTAATTTGTAAACCAGTTAAATCTGCAAGAAGCACTTTTGAATGGAAACGATCAGGTCCGTCATGAGTATTTTTCGATTTAAGAGACTATAAGGCTGTTTTGGCCTCTTATTTAAACAGAACCATCCATCTACTTCAACTTTTAAGATGGGTGATAAATTGGGAGAAATCAACTCTAACTCCTGCCAGAACCATTCAATTTCTAGCGTTTCTAATCAAGTAGCCTCTGAAAATCAAAAAGCCTCCCGAAAAGGTGCACATAATTATCCTAATGATGCAAGAAATAATGCCAGGCTGCCCACAGTCATTCCGATGACCTCTGCGATGGAAGCAGTTCCCTAGGCCAGGTTTCATATTAGACCTCTCCATTTAGAGATTCTCTTGAGGTGCAATCGGAGGATTTTTTATTTGGATACAAAGATAATTCTCCGCAAAGAGATTGGTTGTTTTGGCAGTCAGACTGGAGGGTATATACCACAGATGCCTCTCAGACAGGGTGGGTGCCCATCTGGATCATTTCACAACTCAGGGCAGCTGGAACCAGATAGAGAGCTCCATGTTATCAAACTTTTGGGAACTTAGAGTGGTCTTCATAGCCATTCAGGCTTTTCAACATCGGTTGGTGGGCAGACATCTGAAGATTCTGTTGGACAATACAACAACTGTTGCTTATATTAACAAGCAAGGGGGGACCAGAGCACCTATTCTAAGTCAGGAAATACACACTCTATTGCCCTGGGCATGCCACAAATTATGACAGTACATATAGGGGGAAAAGAGAATGTCTTAGCCGATCACCGCAGCAGGAGCCTGGTAGTTCCAGTGGAGTGGTCGCTAACTGGAACTACCAACTTAACGCTAATTTAACATCCTCATTCAGCTAAGGAAGGATTCCATGAATAAAGTTTATTCAGAGATATGGAGGGTTTTCCAACAGTGGTGTCTAACTCACCAGAATGCAGAGGAGCAGCCACCGCCCAATATAATTCTTAAGTTTCTTCTGGAAAGTACAAATATCAGCTCTGTTCGCAATTCTGGGAAACTCCTTGCCCCCATTTCTAATTTGAAATTTATAAGAGCAGTTTCTAAGATCTGTCCTAGAGTTTTTCAGCCTCTTACCATCTTGGGATGTTTCGTTAGTTTTGAATAAACTTTGTGAAGTCTATGTATGTTGCTGAGAGTAATTTTGAAACCCTTACCAAGTTTTAGACCAAAGGCCTTGGCCTTCATGATTTTGCTGCCGTATGGGACGTAAGGAAATGAGTAAATGTATTCTTACCGAAATGTACTTTTCCCTTAGTTCCTTTGGCAGCAAATAAATCCCTTCCTATTAAAGTTTGAGCATAACTGTGTGTGTCTAATTTTTATAACACTGATTATGGTTGGGGTTGACTCCTACTTATATAAGGAGTTAGAGATGTTAACTCTTTATTCCAATTGTCCTACTAGGAGGAGAATAATCTCATGATTTTGCTGCCGAAGGGACAAAGGGAAAAGTACATTTTGGTAAGAATAAATGTACTCATTTGTAGCTCGAGTGAGGATCTACTAATCCTCCTTCCTGTTAATGTACAAAATGTCTCAGAATATCACTGTCTGCATCAGACTAAAAGTTAACTTAAAGGCGAACTACACCTTTAATGCTAAGCCTTGTGTATGATGCAATACAAGCTATATATGTATTAATTCAGATATATTAAAACATATATCCAGGACAGCACTCCTACAATGAATCATAGTACATTATATAAATATACTGTATATTGCACAGCAGTGTGATGTTTTAGTCCTGATTATAAACTTTTTCAAGGATACGATATATGTTAAATAAAATGCACCTTGTCCTGGATTCTTGTTTTTTTCCTAAAATACTTTTTGATTGTGCGTCTTGTTTCAAGTCATACTGTATATACTTTTATTTCTGATTCAGATAAATATTAGTATATGTTTTTCAAGGCTCATTTGTCTGACTATCTGGTGTTCTTGAAATATTAATAGTAAAGCAGTGCCCTCTGGTGGACACACTTCATTAGCCCTGAAGAATTCCTTGACAATGTTATTAAGCAATAGTTGTCTTTAAAGTAACTCCGAGGAGGATTATTTAGTATTCAGGGCCAGATTTCCTGCCCAACCACCCCTAGCCCCTATGTGGCGACCCAATGCTGCGCAGTCCTAGTGCCCCTGGGCCCAGCGCCCGCACTTCCTGAGAACGCATTCGCTGGAGCACTGGGGAGCTGCGAATCTCCAGTGCTCCTCACAAAGTGGCTGGGTGGCATGCCACCCCTCCTAATTTGCCTCCCTAGGCCTGGACCTCTGTGGACTCGCAACAAATCCGGGCCTGTTAATATTGCTCAATTCACTGAAAAGGATGGTTTTTACACCGGAATATAGATTTGTGATGTATGTTTGCACATTTCCCCTATTTTTGCACAAAGATTTCCTCAAAGTAAAAATCAGATTCCAACCAAATTTTAAAGATCCAAACTTACCAAATTTGGGTTAAAATATTTTTTCACCACATCACCAAGCAAGATTGAACAGAAGGAAAAAAGGCAAATATATAATAGCATTTAAGACCCCTATTCTTTTTTGAAAAAAAAGTCTAACAATTTTTTGAATTGAAAACTATTTTTACAATCTTTTGCAAACAAAAGTAAAAAATCTGACAGGGCGCAGAGATCATGGGCTGGATTGATAATCTACTCCAGCTCTGCTAGTGCAGGAAAAGTCAAGCAGGCAGGAAAGGGACATGCATATATAACCTAGTAAGAGGTAATGAGTTAAAAGCACCATCTGAAAAAAAAACCAAACCTGAGCAGTGCAGGAGAGAAAATTTTCCGAAAGAGGAGGCTTTTATTTTTTGCAGTGTCTGCGAGACAAGAGAGGCTGAAAGAAGTAGTACTCACCCCCCTACAGGAAGCAGTATCCTTCTCCATATGAGGAAACGGGGTGTTTTTTTGAAACAATATATTTTACTTATTTGTGGGTTTACATCAGTAATTTTGTGATTAATAGTAATTATTGCCATCAAAGTTGAGATCTAAGCACAAAGCTTGAGATGTCACTATCACTTTAAACTTGCCCTGACAGCCTTTTAGGGCTGCAACATAGATACTCAGGAACAATTGATGTATGATATATATATATATATATATATATATATATATATATACAAGGCAGGTTTAATTGCAGTCACAGAAAACAACAATTATATGCATGCTGAAAGAAAAATGAAATATATAACAGGATGAGGGAGTAGAATGTTAATGTGCATAACCAATGAAATAAATTAGTAATGCTAAATGCAGTTTAGAATAATAAAATTATTATTTAGATTGTTACTGTAATGACATTTTCATGAAATATTACCAAGAACAGACAGGTCATTTTTATTTGTGCTTTGCAACATATCACCCTGTATTTATTATAACAACTTTAGATTTATTATTAATACATACGATAAAAGGAAATATATAATAAATAGTTGTGTGCTTTCTGTAGACCTGTAAGACAGCAAGATAGTATTGTTACAATATATCACAGACCTTTAAATATTGCTATGTTCAATACTCATAAACAAGGACAGCATTTTTTACAAGGAAGTGTATTTATATGACAGTATGATTGTACAAGTTCTTATGATTTTGTTGAACGTTTGCGGGGAGATGTGTTCTGTTTCACTGTAAATAAAAAAAGACATAAAGTTGTAATTGCTGTTTAAAGACATAATATAGGAACTTTAAATGCCAAATGTTTACCTTCTATAGGTGTAGAAATAAGCACTACATTTTTCTTGTTGCCCTTTTTTGATTTAGACCTGCGGCTGGAGACTCTAGATTCACCCCAGTTTCCTAATTTAGCTTCAGAAACAAAATGAAAAGAAACAATAACATTTAAATGTAGGTATAGCAAGGTAATAGAATAGGCCTGAATGAGAGTAAAAGCAAGTTCATTTATTCTCTATTGGTGTACAATTTAGACCATAGGTACTAAAGAACTGTACCAAAAGACAGGTTGGACAGATCCAGATATTTTCTGCATCAGGCAAGTACTGCAGCTTCTCACCTCTACATGTGGCTAAAGCATATCAGAAGGGTTGCAGGAAAACAAGAATCTCTTACTGGTTATTTATTAAAGTCCAAATGCTAAAATTTATTATACCCCAATGCTACAAAAAGTCAGAATCCAAATCAAAAAGCCATCTCAGACCTGCTGAGGTTGTAAGTGAATAGGAAAGGTCCCTATCCCCTGGTTGTTCAGGCAAAAATAAAAAAATTTCAGGCTTTTCGGGGATAAGCACGAAAAAATCATACGATTCAGGAAAAAACTGTATGAATGAATTATATGAATGTTTTTAAGTTTTCCCCCCAATTCGATTAATTGTGCTTTTTTGTTAATAAATAAGGTCACATTGTGGATTCTAGTTTGGTCTGACATTTTTATTTTAAAAAAATCTGAAGAATTCAGATTTTGATAAATGAACCCCCAAAAGTCGCATAGTATCACCACACCTTCTGATATTACACTTTTCCCATTGTTAGAAATATGAGTCAGGGCCACTTCAATGTAATACGTGTCTCCCACTGTATGACATCACTTTAGCTTTTGTATCTTGAGAGCTCTAGTGCCACCACAATAAATAAGACCAAATGATAAGTATGATGGAATCACTTTACTCCAATTGCCATATTTTAAAAGTGTACTTCTATTACAAAATAGATTTTTTTAAAAGAAATTCAAAATATATTACATACTGTAATGTTCATGAAACCAACAATATTATCGGCAGAACTGTACTCTCCTGTACCTATATAAATATGACTTAATGTATAAAGCCTTTTGTTTTCTTTAAATCTCTTTATTCATACATTTCAATAAAACAGATACAGTAATCATCTGTGCATTCTTAATGTAGTAGTACATACATTTAAGATGACCATAGAAACAAGGTAAAGGAAGAAAGAAAACTAAAATAAAACTAAAGGGAAGAAAAAAAAGAGGAAAGAGCCGGTACATATCTGTATAAAGCCTTTTAAGGCTTTTTGATTTCTATTTTACCACATAGCACCCACAAGCCCCTATAGGACAGCTAAGGGTCTGTTTCAGCCTTTTCAGCCCTCTGCAGTCTTTCCATATGTATGTACAAATACTTGGTTTTTGGTTAATTGCCAAGTGAACCATTTTCAAATTTTTTTAATTGATTGCCTAGATAATCTGTTGAAGGCAAACCTTAAAATGCAAGTAGTAGATAGAATTTTATCACAGGAATGCTGACTTGAGCATTTACTTTTATTTGTTTCCAATTGATTTTTCAATTTGCTTATGAATATATCTTTACCTGCATTTCTCAATGAAAGTCTTGAAATATGAACGGTTTTCTATCACGGAAAATACAATGTTTTGTTTTGTTTTTTTTCAAAAAGCATCAGTAATAGTGCTACTCCAGTAGAATTCTGCACTGAACAAACATATTTTTTTAAATTTCATTTTTGAAATCTGACATAGGCCTAGACATGTTGTTAGACTGCCCTGCCCCCTCAGTCATGTAACTTGGCTCTGATAAACTTCAATCATGCTCAGGGCCGCTCCTGCCATGACACAAGGTGAGAACCTTGCCTCAGGTGGCATGGAGCGGCCAGTCACCAGGGACTGCAAAAAGCTGCCTCTGGTAACTTTAAGAGCTGAAATTCCATTTTTTTAAGAGGGAGATTTGGTTCATTGCTCTATAGATGCAGCCTCCCCTTGACCCACTTTGGCTATAAATTTTGAAATTGCGGAGCGGGGGCAGCATCGGGGGGCTCAATTTGTGTGAATAAAGGGGAGTGGATGGGGGGACGACAAATGGCAGCAGGCCTAGGGGCGCCTGTTATGTAAATCTGGCTTGTATGAGAATAGCACTCAGTAGTAAAAATCCAAATCCTTCCGTGACTCCTTCAGTTACACTGAGTAGTAGAAACAATAACTTGAAGCAGTAATTGAACTGAAAACAATTTTATCATGAAGTGCTGGCTCTTTCTGAAAGCACAAAACCAGGCAAAACGACCTGAAATGGCTGTCTACACACCAATATTACAACTAAAAAAATTTTGTTTTGGTTAAGAAATAAAGTTTTATATGGTTGAGTGAATTATTTGCAGTGTAAACGTTATAATTTATGAATAAAAACAAGACCATAAAAATGACAGATTCCATTTAAGCACTGAAAGATTGTTATTAAGTATGGAGAGTGAAGATTTTAGAGAAAATTATCCAAAACTCACCAAGGAATTTAGCATTTACAATCTCATCGTCGTTTAACAGTGGAGTAAATGTAGCTTCCGTTGAACCAGGCAATTCTCAAAATAAATAAATAAAATCATCAGACCATAATTATGATAAATTACAGGTAAAAATGACAAATGCACTCAGTTGTATTCAAATGGTTTTGTAACATTTATAATTGCCATTTTAAAATCATATCAGATGTAAATTTAAACATTGTGATTCTGTCATGCAGGGTGTTTTCATTACTGCTATACTAGGAAATGCTGGAGCTTAACTTGTTCTCTGCGCCTCATACTTTTAGATGTCAAACTCAAAATATCTGAGACTGACATGCTAAGAAGTTGTCACTCTATGTAGACAACTTATATCTTACAAAACATAACTAGGCATGGTCAGCCCTGCTACATACAGCTTCATGAGTTCTCTGCCCTTATGGTAAATGATAATAAATCTGTGATATTTCCTATTGAACCACTTCTAGAAGTAGCCCTGTGTTTGTAGACACCCATTCTGTTGCTGCCAGGCCTTTATTTTAGTAGCAGCCTTAGTGGGACCTTTTGAAGCCTTGACCAGAAATTTGTACAGGGGCCCATCCAGATATTATACAACCACAACCCTCATGCTTACTGTGAACCACTCATTCCAAAAGGACTTCAGTATGGCATTTGAAACTCCCTCAATCTGGTTTGTATGGACTCCTCTATGGGGAAACAACAACCTACCTCAATTTCAACTTCTCCCAATGATAAGCTGTTGGGCCAAATATGTTGGGTATAATGTCAAAGATGCTAAATGTAAGCAATTCCAAACTCTTAGACATCTCCCCTCTAATATGCTATCCCGATATCTCTAGCTTGAACATGGTTTTTAAATGCATTTTCCCACTAGGCTAGTGCAGCTTACAGAAATGTTTTTAGAATTGTATCTATTTTAGGGATGGTCTGTGTAAACCATTTTCACTGTGCAATATGCTGTTGAAAAAAAACAACCAAAACAATATTTGGACATAATGTACTTAATGTCCTTTGGACATAATGTACTTAGTGTTAAAGGAGTTGTTCAGCTTTCAAATACATTTTACAGCTCAGTTGTTTTCAGATTGTTTTTTTTTTTTGATTGCTTTCCACTCCACTCTACATTTTTTACCGTTTATCCAAAACTGAAGTTTAAAATGTAATGTTCCTGTCTCTGCTGTTTGTCTGGCAGCCCAGTAATCCATGTGCAGATTCTGTAACAATTTGCTACATTACTTGATTTATTTCTCAGCAGCATCTGTGGAATATTAGCAACTATTGTATCAATTAAAACAACTGCCTTTAATGAAACTCAGATTCTGCACAGCAGGGCCAAATATAAGAAATGTATCAACTGAAGTATCATTTAGAACAGTTTACAGAGTCAGTGACCCACCCCCTTCAAGAGTTGCTGTAGAAAGACATAAGAAGGTGATACATGAAATGTTATACTTCAATATTAGAAAAATAGTCACAAATAGAAAGTAATTGAAAAAAGGCTTTATTTCTGGTGAACAATCTGAAACCAGCTGAACTGAAAAAAAGTGTTGGAAGGCGAACAGCCTCTTTAAGTACATAATGGTGATATCACGGTGAATTTCACAATTTGTATACACAGTAAGTTGTCTTGGTGTGGCCTAATAAGCATGAATAATCAGGAAGTTGAACAAAAAAACTAATGGAAACACATGACCGAAGTAAAACAAACATTTACTTGCTGACTAGAAGATGGCATTGGATAACAGATTAATAAAAAAGAAAGCAAGTGGAAGAAAGAAGAGTTTAATAAATAAAGCATGATGCGTGCATATTTGTACTGATTGTGTCATTGAGACTGCACTATATCATACTTGCTGATCAATAAAAAGCATCCAGTCAGTAAATGCTGGGAATACACCATATACCTGTGAATAACCTTTTTATATGTAGCACCAAAAGGAATGCTTACATTTTCACCTTTGTAGACATTTTGCTTATTAATGTGAAAGTCACATGCAACAAGCAGAATTGTAAGACAGCTTTGTACTGTTTATCTTCTGTTGATTAGTTGTGGGTGTGAAATCATTTGTGTCTATGTCCAGTTTCACACAATTATGTTCCACATGCTAATGGATTCAACTTTTGAGAACAAATTATCAAGGGGCAAGTGAATGTAAATATTACTTAGAAAAAGTAAAAGTAAAAATTTGCTAACTTAATAATCTTAGAATTACATCTCCTAATAGTTTTTTTAATAAATCCGTTTAACTGGTTGAGATTTCAGTATCAGTTTTTATTTATTCCTTAACTCAACAAATATTTGTCATGTTGGCCAATCCAGCTTAAATGAATTCTTAGCAAAGGATTTTTTTTACCTTGTCACGCTTCTATTTTAGGATTTATAGCCATTATTTCAAGCCTGATTAAGTTGATGAAGTAATAAACCTTAGATCTTTGAAAGATACTATGCAAATACTGCAACTAATCACCTCTAATGTTTTTTTCATAAATGTATTTTGCAAATGAAAACGCATTTAGATTTTAAGCTTTTACTTCTTTCTTCCCGTGAATACGTTTTTTGTGTTTCTTTTGTTAATCTTTTAAATAATGAAATTGACTGCATTGATTGCAGAGAATGAAGCCTGAATTTTAATAAGAAGTTAGCGTTCAAGAAAATCTTACAGATCCTTTTCATTTCTTTTTTTAACGTCTTCATTTTTTTTGTTTAATGCCCTAGTGATATTTTGTCAACCTAGGAAATTAAAAAGCAAAGCAAATGCTGCCAACTTGTTGTTTATTGTCTAATGACACTAAGCGGCAGATTATACAAAGGTCGAGGTCAATTTTCAAATGAAAAAATTTCAAATTTCGAGCTATTTTTTGTCTACTTCAACTAGAGAATAGTCCAAATTCGATTTGAATTTGAAAAAAATGTGAAATTCGAAATTTATCATTTACTGTCTCTTTAAAAATTCAACTTTGACCATTCGCCATCTAAAACATGCCGAATTGCTGGTTTTGGAGTCAATTAGTGAAAAATCAAAGTTTTTTGGGGGGAAAAACTTCGAATCGAATTCGATCGATTTGAATTCGGCCGAATACGGACCTATTCAATCGAAAACGGACCTATTCGACCAAAAAAAAAACTTCGTTTTAATTTCGGTTGGTTTTTTTGAATTAGAATTTCGAAGTTTTTTCAATTCGAAATTCAACCCTTGATAAATATGCCCTAAATCCTTAAAATCCAGGGACAATGATAAAGCCAAAAGATGGGTGACAAGCTGCAGGTCACCTGTCTTCTCTCCTTGCTCACGGGAGATGGACTCAGTGTTAAAGGAGTTGTTCAGCTTTCAAATACATTTTACAGCTCAGTTGTTTTTAGATTGATCACCAGAAATACTTTTTTTTTATTGCTTTCCATTCTTTTCCATTTTTACCGTTTATCCAAAACTGAAGTTTAAAATGTAATGTCTCTGCTGTTTGTCTGACAGGTTATATAATATAATACAAATACAAACTTTAGCATAAATGAAATAATGAAACAAAATCAAATGCTTAACAACTGCAAAAGAAAACTCTAAAGCTACTTGCTTTAGAAAATAACCTTACAGTCTTATCAGTATATGTCTGCGAAAAATAGATGTTGAATTACCTCCAACAAAACCATGTCAGCAAGATAGAACTATAGTGACAGGTAAAGGGTCTTGTAGGTTGACAGTCAACTGCAGTTTATATGTTATATAAAATATCAAAAAATGTAAAAAGCACTCCATAGGGGTAAAAAATCACCACAATATGTAAATCTGCCAGGTGCCCACACAATGACAGTGGTAGCACATCTACAAGTCCTTCACATCACAATAAACTCATTATGGACTTTGATGAAACTAAGACCAATACATAGCAAACCCTACTAAGGACAAAATCAAAGTTAGTAGTTATGACAAAGACAATGTCGGTATCCATACCCAAGCACAAAGGCTTAAACCACAGTTATAGCCACACCTGCATTTCTTCCAAATAAACTGTTAAATGTGTGTGTGTTGGGGCATCAGGCAGATCTCTGCTTTAGATTATACATTCTGATCTTACTGGTAACAGAAAGAAGGACACAGGTCTCCCGCTCATTAAGAAGTTCTGATGCGTATCTTTGCGGATTTTCCAAAAGATTTTTAACTTGCCCACTCTGATCTGCTAGTTCAACATCACCTGTAGCAAATATAAAGACAACTATTTTTATAAGATATTTAACTATCAAAATATTGCAAAATGAACTCATGTTCCAGTACATTATAGTATTGTTTGTCATCTCCATTCAGCTCTAATGAGCAATTTTTTTCTCTCACTAGAGGTCCTCACAAAAGGAGGGGGAATAGTTAGGCCCAATGAATTTTATATTAAAGGGTGATTATTCAGAGACTTAATTAGTAATTAATTAAACTGGGTTTAAATTAAAGCTTGTCTTTATCAATAATAGTCATAATTCTTTTGGCCAAGATGTCATACATTGATAAACAGTTTACTTTCAAACTTCACATATTTTATATAAGGTACAGTATTGCATATGTCTTTTTTCATATTATTTGTATTTTAAGCTTTTTCTCTGACCATGTTAACAGGTATATATTCTAGATCTTGTGGCTGTGACCTGCAGTAGCAAGCATTTAAATACATAGGGCAAAATGTAATATCATCTGCAGAGTGAAGACAAATTTGCAAAAACAAGATAAAAAATTTGAATTTTAATTGCGCATTGCACACTTTTAAAAAGTGCTGTAAGGTGGTGTAATCTTTTGGAGCAAACGTAAGAACTTTTTAGGAAGAAGTTTTATTACATACACTGTGCACTATAAAACTTTAAAATTCCCAATCTTTCTTTACTGTCGAAAGTGGTCAATAAAAAGTTTCCAAACAAAGGAAAATTTGTTCATATGTATGTGTGTAGCTCCTAACTCAGAAGCTATTAAAGTTTATGCCAATTTATTCCCTTTTATGATTGTTTTCTTGTGTGTCATGTTAAAGTTGACAAGGCTACCCAAACCTTTTTTTTCTTTTGTAAATGAAAAATTTATAAAATATTACATTTATTTAGATAAATGTTTTTTAGAATGCATTAGAATTTAATGATATCGTAAAAACCAACAATGGCGGGATGTGTTACATCAGCAGCCAAGTTCACAAAATCTCTTGACTACAAACAACTGTGCATTTGTATAAGCTTTTAAAAGGTTTTAGGCATGATGCAGGGATGCTTATTATGGATAATCCTTTTTTAGGCCAACTTAACTTCGACTATCGTAGTAAAATCCTTCAACTTCGAAATATCGAAGGATTTACCGCATTTAGTTTGATCGAACGATCAAAGGAAAAATCGTTGAACGATTTTCCTTCGATCAGAAGGTCCCCATAGGCTAACATTGGTGTTCGGTAGGTTTTAGTTGGTGAAGTAGGAAGTCGAAGTTTTTTTTAAAGAGACAGTACTTCGACTATCGAATGGTCGAATAGTCGAACGATTTTTAGTTCGAATCGCCCGATTCAAAGTCGTAGTCGAAGGTCAAAGTAGCCAATTCGATGGTAGAAGTAGCCAAAATAAAACTTCGAAATTCAAAGTTTTTTTCATTCTAATCCTTCACTCGAGCTTAGTAAATGTGCCCCTTACTGTTTGCTTTTTCCCATACAGATTATGAGCCTCACCAAATATGTCAAGATTATTTAAAGGGGACCTGTCACCCAAACATTAAAAGCAGAATAATAAAAGTATTTTTAAATTAAACATGAAACCCAAACTTTTTTTTTAATTGCAACATCTATTCTTGATATCAAGGTATTTAAAAATCCAAGCTGTCTATTCAGCACTTCCTAGATGTCACTTCACTCCTCACATTCCCCCCATCCTCCTTATGGTCTATAATTGTGAGCCTCTGATTCTCATGGACATTAGGTCCCCCCATTCTGGCACATACACTAGATTTTTCGGATGATGCAAAAATTGTCTCATAACAGTGTCCACAAAATGGCACCAAGTTGATTGCTGTGATTTCTGGAATTTCCAGACTGAAGGAAGCAAAAATAAATAGAGTTTATTTAGCTAAACTAACATGATAGAATAGGATTTAGAATTATTTCTGAGAGTGACAGGTCCCCTTTAACAAAAAAGAACACCAAAAATCAACTTCAAAACAGATGCTGGCATGTTTCAGGTACCTTCATTGTCATAATGACAGCAGGTTTTGATGCTTTCCAAAAGTAGCTGAACCTTGCAGTTAATGTTAAAAAGTGCTTCTTCATTATCTGTAAATAAAAGTTTTAATAATGTTCATTTTTTTACATGTTCTGCTTTTAGCTTGGATTTTTTTTTGTTCATTGTAATGATTTCCATTAATACAATACCTGCAAATCTGTAGGGTTAAATACTTTTATTACTATAGGCCTTTTATTAAAATCAAAGTGTACATAAAAGTATGCGTACAGTATGTACACACACACACATATCATTCCGTATTTGGTGCAGAAATATTGATGTGAAGCAGTAAAATAATGTGAAACCATTTTGAGTTATTTATTTGCTAGTTGGTTCCATTGGCATTAACTTGAAAGACAAGCTAATAAAAAAATAGGTAGGGTAGTATGATACAGTTACATGGCATACACAGGAAATCTCTAGAATGTATGTAGAAGGTGAATGCATACTGTCATTAATTAGTCCTTATACAGTTGGGAAATGTGCTGACCTCTGACACACTGTGTTATTACTCAGTATCTCAGGAACATTGACGTATGGTACTGGCAAATTGGAATATTGGAACAGATTGTTTGTCAGAATGTCCTATCATCGAGACACTGCAGATTCAGGACTTCTCTCATGGTGGGAGATAAAGCTCCTGCTGGTAGCAGAGTTTGGGAGCCATCCTTTCTGTAGGTAGAGGCAGCCTAATACTTAGTGGTGGAAATAATGAAATATCTATCTATCTATCTATCTATCTATCATCTATAAAAATCTTTCTATTAAAATCTATCTATCTATCTATCTATCTATCTATCTATCCATCTATTGCTGATCTCAAGTCTTCAGTGAGGAATGGCAGAGCATAGTAGATCTCTTATGGAATTCTGGCTTTAGAATATTGCCTTGTGGTGAGGCTGGCAAGGTCCTAATTATTTGATAAAATGTAAATAAATGCTGTGGCCATTTTATACCATCACTGTCTCCTGGTGTTTTAATAAGTTATGTAACAAAGGGGTTCAGGGGGATGGCATATGGTGAAGGGTCAATTGAGGAGTCCCATTGTCAAGATCTGTGGTATTTGGGCATCTATACTGAAGTCCAAATCAGAAAGCCCATGTATGTTTGTTATAAGCCTTCAAATAAAGATAATGAATGGTATATGTATATATCCATAGTTGCTGTGTCATTAAGGGGCACACTTACTATGGGACGAATATCGAGGGTTAATTAACCCTCGATATTCGACCATCAAAGTTAAATCTTTCGACTTCGAAGGATTTACCACATTTAACGATTCGAAGGATTTTAATCCATCGATCGTACGATTTTCCTTCGATCAGAAATTACTAGAAAGCCTATGGGAACCTTCCCCATAGGCTAACATTGGTGCTCGGTAGGTTTTAGGTGGCGAAGTAGGTGGTCGAAGTTTTTTTTAAAGAGAGAGTACTTCGACTATCGAATGGTCGAATTGTGGAACGATTTTTAGTTTGAATCATTCGATTTGAAGTTGAAGTAGCCAATTCGATGGTCGAGTATTTTTCATTCTAATCCTCACTCGAGCTAAGTAAATGTGCCCCCTTGTGTTTTAATGTGTTCATGACACCCTGCTGCCTGTGAACATTCAGCAATATCCTGAGGCTCTTTAAATGCTACCTATGTTTTTGTGTGGTTTATGGCTTCTGTTAAACAGGGTCTTACGTTATACCTAAACCAGGGGTGTCCAAACTTTTTGCAACAAGGGCCAGATTTAGTGAAGTGAAAATGTGTGAGGCCCGACCATTCAACCTGACATCAATTCGTAGCTAGCTTGTGATCAGGATCATTCTGCAACTCCCAGCATCCCTCTTATTTCAGGATCTCCTCTATAAATCAATAAAGCCCAAGTTAAAAAAAAAATACATGCTGCTGTAAAGGTGCCAAGTATCACTGCCCAAAGTGACCAACTGCAATCCCAGAAAACTTCTCAATCAGTTTCAATATTCACCATGAAAGCACAGAGTACCTTAACCCACATCAGCACTGCTCTGTGTCCAACCCACAAGCCACCAAACTGCCAGCCCAGTGCCACCAACACAACCCGTGTCCCAGAGCTTATTGATAGTGACATAGGTTTGTCAGTATGACGGTGTCTGTATAGGAAGCCGAGCACTGTCCAGTGCAGAATGAGCCCATGACAGACTGAGGGTCAGCTCCAGAACAGCCTAAGCCCAGTGGCAGGAGAATAACGAGGCCATTGCCAGAGCCGGGCACCTCCCAGCAAACACAGTGTTTAGTAGTGAGACATTCCCTGTCCGTCCTCTCCCTCACACAGGCCTCTCGCTCCGACCCGCACCCCTTGCCTGCAATATCCAAGCCTACCTACAAACCACTCCCATCGAGACTCTTCAGTCAGTCCCGTAGTGTCTGGGCCGGTGCTGGGTGGAATGCAGCTTCTGGGAGTGACATGCGTGCTCACCAACCAAACCAAATGTCCCGACGGGGCCCCGTACGATGTAGGCTCCTCCTAAAAGCAAAACACTCCCCCCACGATCAGCAGTGGCAGTCGCTGTCATTGAGCAAATAGCACTGAATCACCCAGAGCTGCCGATAAAGGATAAGTCAGGGCCGAACATTACCAATCGTGTTTATTTGCCTCTTCTAATCTTTCACTGGACTGAATCTGCCTGTAGCACCCAGAGGTGCTGGGGGCGCATACAGCATACCAAAATATGCAATACCTCCAGTTTCATGTGCGGGCCTTATTCTGGTATATTTTTGGAATCTGCTGCGGGCCAATTAAAAATGGATCGCGGGCCGCATTTGGCCCGCGGGCCATAGTTTGGACACCCCTGACCTAAACTATGGGGAGATTCCTCTCAAAGGAAGTAAATGCTTCTGGAAAGGGATTGTGGGGAATAAAGTCAATTCTCCATCTTGATGTGTCTTGGTCAGGAGCAGTGCATTCAGTGCAATAATATAGTAGTGAAAGAAATAATAAGAAATATAAACATCACACTTTCTAAAGCAATATGCTTGTACTGGCCTCATCGGGGAGCTGTAAAAGCCTTTATCATTTTTTAAAAGCTTCATCCAATTATTTCTCTGACCTGCATTGTTATTGTCTTTGCCAATATGTATCTAGATAGAGGGCATATTACATATCAGAATTCCCTTGCCTGAATCATTTATTTAAGCAGCGGCATGTCTGGCAACAGGAAAAAGAGAAAACCCATAAATGCTGATCAAGATAACGCCCTACTTTATGGAAGCCACAAATATATAAAACCCCATAGGCATCTTTCAGAGGAGATACAAGACAATCCAGTCATACTAAAACACATATACAATGAATTACTATATCTGTAGATATATCGATATATACATCAGATTTCCACATACCTCCATAAAGGACTGTGATAAACATCTCGGCTTGCTTCTAGTAAAAGAACAGTAACATTATTATAAAATGTTTATTGTAATTCAAAAACATAGAAGAAATAAATTATTACTTACCTTTATTTAGAGGATCCAGTATAAGTAATCAATTCTATCAGAAACAAGTATATTTATTATGGCACTGCAGTAGTAAAAGCTAAATATTACAGAAAGTCCCCTCTTTTCCCTAGACAGCAAATGCTTGTGTTTCCTTGGTAGTCTCAACCCTATTACTGGAAACAGATACATTAGCAACCGCCTGGGAAATTCTCGTTAAAGAAAACCCTTTGTAATAACTTTCTTCTCATTCTCTGATCACTAATGTTGTTTACCAGCCGCCCCTTTGATTGCTCAGTAAACAATGCTCATTATTTATTGAAGGGCCCTGGATATAACAGACTGGGTTTGGCTGTAGCTACAGTAGCTGTGTCTCCAAGGAGTTGCTATAGTTCAGTGCCAAGAAAGTATTATGCTTGGAGCTGCCTTTCTTTTCCTATACCTTGTACATTGAATGGATTGCAATTCCTCCCTCTAGTTCTTTTTAAATAACACTAAACTTACTTTAAAATGTAAATAATACACAGATTTACACGTTAAACAGATAATACTGAAAATATAAATATTGTGCTCAGCTTTTTTTTTTTACTTTTTACTTTTTTTTGATTTTATAGCCAGTGTCCCCCCAAAAATCACAAACCTCTATGATTTGTCTTTAGTTACAAGTCTGTTGTACAGCCACACACACACACACACACACACACACACACTTCAAATTGGGCAGCTCAGAGATTAAAACAGGTGACATGAAACTGAAAAAAAGGAATACAGTATGTACGTTAAGAAATATATGTGTATATTGTACTATATTTATGGCCATGTGTATGATATGAAACTGTAGTAGCCAGCACCATTTGTGCTTATTTTTGTGTGTTGACCTATAAGCCTTTTAATACATACTTGTGTACCAATATTAGCTTCTAATATGTAGTAATTAATTGTCAGGAAGGGATCCATTAAGGTTTTCTCCTTTCTTTGTTTGATGAACTACGTCTAAGAATTCATGATGTACAGTTAGAAAACATTACATAGTTAAGTAGTAGTTGAAACTGAAAATAACTAATGCAGGAGAAGGAAGCAATCTATTTAATTCAGCCCTTGAACTAGTGCCTAGGTCGAATTTTTACTAGCAATGTGCCTACTGTATCTTGTGTATGCAACCACTCCATGGAGGGAATGCCACATGCTCAGTTTTCACTATAAAAACTCTTCTCAGCTTAGCTGTCCTTCTGTAGACTCCCTTGCCATTACTGCAGATGTTGCACCATCAAGATATGACAAAAATATACTGGGCCCATGTGAATAAACACAATAGGAAATAATTAAATTGTTTATGCTAAATATATGTTTATTTGTAGAACTCTGAATGAGCATATTTTAACAAATGGTGCTAAAAAGTGTGTGTGAGTTTAATTGGTAGGTATTTATAAACACCACTCCTCCATATTTTGTTTTAGAATCCAGTAAAATTACTAGCCACTTATATCAGCTTCCCCTTTATATATACAGTATCTCTTGTTGCCACAGCATAAATTACAATCCTCATCACCTCCTTTGTAGGCTTGTAATTTACAGTATGGGAGAGTGAGGAACCCTTTTTAAAATCGCCCAGTGTACAAGCCTCTTAGTGAGTATTAGCATACTATCAAGGCAAGGATACAGCCACCCTGGCTTTAGTAACATGTTATTAAAAAAACAATTATATTGTTGCAATGCTACCAACAGACAAATGTTTTAGACTTGTTTCTATCTCAACACCCGGTTATTTCCTAAACGAAACCACGAGCCCCTAACCACTGTCTCCAGGAAAATAAATGCTTTGTTAGAACAATAAATAAACCAACCTATCAATACAGATAAGCCTAGCATTTATTAAGTAAATATGCATCTCACTTCAAATGTCTGTGACTCAGAGCTAATCAAGTCAGATAATACTTATTACATCTTGTGGGTAATATGATGCTGCATTGTAAACATTACGTTTAAAATAGAAAAAAATAGAAAAAAAAGCTAAGTCAAATCGCTACTGCATTTTTGGATAAATGTTACATACCTCTAATTAAAAGTTTTATCCACTCAATACATAGATCAGGAGGCACTCCAGATAAAATAAGAGATTCTTTATTGCAACAGATGCATTTCGGGAGGGACTCCCTTAATCATAGGCTCACTTAAGCATGTCATTAATACTGTGCTACACTAGCAAAAAAAAAAATTGCCATAGTTAAATTCGCAGTGAATTTTTCTGTTTCGCTGATGGCGATATTTTTCATGAAACCACGCAAAAAATTTGCCATGTGTCTTTTTTTTTGCCTAGCCCGACAAATAAAAATGGAAACGTCATTTTATCCTTTCCTTCCACATCAGCCAATTGGATCTGAGCCCTCCCACTGTCTATATAAGGAGGTGCAGAGGTGGCCATTACTGTGGTTGTTGTTGGTTGTGGATAGAAGAGGAGATAGGAGATTTTTTGTCTTATTTAGCTATTTTGTCTTATTTTGTGGAGCTAGCTGTTTGAGTTAGTGCAACGCAAGTGGAAGTTGTGCATTTCAGTTTACTGTTTTCCCTCTTCTTGCCTGCTCACCTGTGAAACCCAAGAGCCCTTATAAGGGCGATGTTTGTCTTTGTCTGTTTGTGTATATCCCTTGTGGGTGCACACTACCGTATATACTCGAGTATAAGCCGACCCGAGTATAAGCCGAGGTAACTAATTTTACCTACGAAAACTGGGAAAACGTATTGACTCTAGTATAAGCCTGACACAACTACAGCCCTGTCTCCCAGCAGCGCACATTCTGCCAAAGTGACCCCCCCAGCGATCAACTGGACTTCTTTGCAAAGTTGATGGTGACAGAGAATTGCCAAACGAATTACTGTGTGCATTGTCCCACTGTCCCACTACCATGTGCAGAGGGTGCTGTGTGATATTGCCATCACTGTTAATCTTTCGTATAACCAACAGAGGGCGCTGTGTGATATTGCAGTCACTGTTATTCTTTAATATAACCAACAGAGGGCGCTGTGTGATATTGCAGTCACTGTTATTCTTTCATATAACCAACAGAGGGTGCTGTGTGATATTGCAGTCACTGTTATTCTTTAATATAACCAACAGAGGGTGCTGTGTGATACTGCAGTCACTGTTATTCTTTCATATAACCAACAGATGGCGCTGTGTGATATTGCAGTCACTGTTATTCTTTCATATAACCAACAGAGGGCACACTTATCCAGTCGCAGCAGACAGAGGCAGTGGTAGACTGGCCCACCCAAGCTACCTCATATGCTGCAGGCACAAGTGAGTGCCAGGAGAAGATGTTGATATTGGGACACCCCATTACTCTTTTTATTTGATCCTGAGGTGGACTTGGGTCTTTTTGTGGAGCAGACAGGTAAAGAGGGTGCATTCCTTTCTGATAAGGAGAAGGGCATGACACAGCCCACCACAATAGCAGTAGGGGATATTAGGCTGGGTCCCCTAATGGCAGGACAGCAGGCTGCTGGTGTTGAGGCAGATGCCAGCATACTGGATGTGGATGCCATGTACGATGCAGGGTCTGGTCTGGGGGAGGATTTTGAGGATGACAGGGACAGACCCTGGGCGGCGGCTCAGGAGAATGACAGCAGCAGTTTAGGGTGTGTTGTTGATGATGATGAAGAGCAGGCCCCACAGAGGCAGAAGACCCCACCAACCACTGCTAGGGGGACAGGCAACGCAGCAGCACTACACCTGGGTCCAAAGGCTCTGGTGGGGACCATCAGTCTTTGGATCCCCAGCCCTCCACAGCAGGCAAGGCAATGGCCTGCACTTCAGCAGTGTTGGCATTTTTCCCTTGTCAGACTGAGGACCAATCCTTGTGCCAGCTCTGCTGACAGGATATTTGTAGGGGACAGCCAGGGGTCACATAAGTTCCCATATGAAACATCATCACAGGATGATGTGGGAGCATTTCTGGCTGATGAGGCTTGACCAGTGCCTAGAAATGGCACAATATGCTCTGGAGGTGCTGGCTTGCCCCCTGCCAGTGTCCTGTCGTGTCTTCGGTGCCGTAGGTGGGCTGGTCACTAAGAAGTGCACACGGCTATCCGCTGGCAGTGTGGATATGCTTAATGGATAAGTGGGGATATCCAAGTGCCCATTGCAGACATCAGAGATTAGCCTCCTCTCTCCATTACTACCTTAAACTCCTCTATACTCTCCTCTCTTAGAATCCTCCTCGCTAGTTTTGCTTATTCCCCATCTGGCTGCTATATGTGCTGCTGCTACTATTAGTACTACTGCTGCATTGTTGCCAATTTTTTTCTGGTTGAGGTCTGTCAAGGCTACTGTCACGATCGCCGCCCGGAGCAGGACCAGGAGCTCCGGGCGGCGCAACTACGTCCTCCGACGCCGCTCCCAAAATGGCGGCGCCCATGGCCGCCACGTGGGTAGCGGCGCCGGCGCAGAGACGCCTGCGCGCAAGTGCGCAGCCGCGAAGACGTCACAACGGTGCGACGGACGCAGACGCAGCGCGTCGGTCGCAGACGTGCTGACGCCGACGCAAGGGCGCCAAAAAACCCCTTTAAAAGGACGCCCGAGACGCCAAGATGGCGCCCGAAAATAGGATCTTGTTCCTGATTGATTCCTGGGTTCCCTGTTGCTGTTATCCCTGTGTATTCTATTGATTGATCTCTTGTTGTTGACCCCCTGCCTGGACTTTGGACTCTGTTATATTCTGCCTGCCTTTTGACCTGTTGCCTGAACTTGATTACCCCTTCTGCTGAATCCCTGGATACCACGATCCTGATCCCTCCTGAGGGGCTTCCTCCTATATCCGGACAACTCCCCAGAGGGAACTCCCGGTTCCCTGACATTATTTTCGGGCCATGGATTCCTCTGAGGAAGCTCAGCCAGATTTCGGCAGGGCCTTTCGGGGCCTACATTCCCGCATGGAGGCGTATGAAGCCCGGCAGAATTACGTGGGACACACGCTGGAGGCGATCTTGGAAAAGCTCTCCTTGTTGACACCAGCGACCCCCCTGCCGGCACCTCCTCCGCAAGCGGCTGCTGCCAAGGCTACCCAGCCCTCTACCTCTGGTCCACACATTCCTGCTCCGCCTCTTTACGATGGCGATCCTCAAGCCTGTCGAGGATTCGTGAATCAGTGCCAGATTCGATTTGCCCTACACCCCACTGAATTTGACTCTGAACGTGCCAAGGTGGGGTTTGTGATTACTCGTCTGGCAGGGAAAGCTCTCGAGTGGGCATCTCCACACTGGGAGAAGCAGTCCCCACTGATGGATGACGCGGAAGCATTCCTCAAAGAGTTTCGGATCGTTTTCGATGCTCCCGGCCGGGTGACATCCGCTGCTTCCCGTCTGTTCCAAATCCGCCAAGGGAGTCGCAGTGTAGCGGAGTATGCTATTGAATTCCGTACACTTGCTGCTGAGACTCGTTGGAACAACGACGCATACCATACTGCATTTATAATGGTCTCTCCCTCCGCATCAAAGATGACCTGGTCTCCCGGGAACTACCCACGCAAGTTGAGGACCTTATCGCCTTGGCTGTTAAGGTGGACACTCTTCTGAGAGAGCATCAAACCCTGAGAGATCGTGTCAGGAAGTTTCAACCCACGTTGGCACCCCGCTTCCAGAGGCCTCTCCTGCAGGCTCCTGTCACCCCGCCTGCCCAAGCATCCATTTCTCTCCAGGAGGAACCCATGCAAGTGGGAAGAACTCGCCTCACTGAACAAGAGAGACTCCGCAGACGGACGTCAGGCCTGTGTATGTATTGTGGCGGACATTCCCACTTCGCTAATGCCTGTCCTGCAAAGGCTAAGAGTTTTGTACCCCGAGGTATGTCTATGGTAACTCATGTAGGGGGCACGGCTCAAAAGTCTCGTGATTGGTCTCAGGGGAAGACCCAAGGAAACTCACACAGGTTTCTCCTTCCCTTCCAGATTCGTCTGACTGATAAGACCATCTTCGGGAATGCTTTCCTCGATTCCGGAGCCGGGGGCAACTTCATGGACGCTCTCTTTGCTAAGTACATGGGAATCCCCCTATTTCCTTTGCCTTCTCCCATGAGGATTTTCGCCATAGATGATAAACCCCTGGAGTCTGTACTCACGATGACCACTGGCGAACTACTTGTGCAGGTTGGGACCCTGCATAAAGAGAGACTTTCGTTTCTTATCATCTCTTGTCCCGATGTTCCTGTTGTTTTGGGTCTCCCCTGGCTGCGCCTGCACAATCCCACCATAGACTGGTCCACAGGGCAGGTTTCTCGTTGGAGCCCATTCTGCCTACAGAATTGCCTTCCTGATAAACCCCTCAAGAAGGTAACTATCTCCTCAACCGAGTTAAAGTCTCTGCCCTCCTGTTATAAGGAATTCTCCGATGTGTTCTGTAAGAAGTCTGCGGAATTCCTTCCTCCACATCGCTCTTATGACTGTCCTGTCGAACTCCTGCCAGGAGCCATGCCCCCCAGAGGCCGCACTTACCCTCTCTCTCCTGCTGAGACTTCCGCAATGAAGGAATATATCCAAGAAAATCTCCAGCGGGGGTTTATCCGCCCTTCTACCTCTCCTGCAGGGGCTGGGTTCTTCTTTGTGGAGAAGAAGGACGGAGGCCTTCGGCCATGCATAGACTACCGGGGCCTGAATAAAATCACTGTCAAAAACAGGTACCCTCTGCCCTTGATCGTAGAGCTCTTCGACCAGCTGAAGGGGGCGAAGATATTCTCTAAGTTGGATCTCCGAGGGGCGTACAATCTCATTCGCATCCGTGAGGGTGATGAATGGAAGACGGCATTCAACACTCGTGACGGGCACTATGAATATCTCGTTATGCCCTTCGGCCTTTGCAATGCCCCTGCCGTCTTCCAGGAATTTGTTAACGATGTATTCCGGGATCTCCTAGGAAGGTTCGTAGTCGTATACCTGGACGACATCCTGATCTTCTCTAAAGACCTAGAAAGCCATCGCTCCCAGGTGAAGGAGGTACTCTCTCGTCTGAGGAAGAACTCTCTCTTCGCCAAGTTGGAGAAGTGCGTCTTCGAGGTGTCTAAGATTCCCTTCCTAGGATACATTATCTCTCCTGAAGGTTTTGAGATGGATCCCGTGAAAGTGTCTGCCATCCAGGAGTGGCCTATCCCGTTGAGTACCAAGGCAATCCAGAGATTTGTCGGATTTGCTAACTACTATCGGCAGTTCATCCGGGGGTTCTCTTCCCGCATTGCACCTATCCTGGCCCTCATCCGGAAAGGGGGTAAACCCAGCTTGTGGCCCCCATCTGCCATTGAAGCTTTTCAGTCTTTGAAAGAGGCCTTCGCGTCCGCTTCTGTCCTCCGACACCCCAATCCTGAACTACCCTTCTGCATCGAAGTAGATGCTTCTGAAGTCGGAGCCGGAGCCATCCTGTCTCAGAGACATCCCGCTGATGGGAAGTTGCATCCCTGTGCTTATTTCTCCAAGAAGTTCTCGTCCGCAGAGCAGAACTACGATGTCGGGAACCGAGAACTCTTGGCTGTTAAACTTGCCCTTGAAGAGTGGCGTCACCTCCTGGAGGGTTCTCTGATTCCTGTTCAGATTTTCACCGATCATAAGAATCTCGAGTTTATCCAGTCCCTCAAGAGGCTAAACCCCAGACAAGCAAGGTGGGCTCTCTTCTTCTCTCGGTTTAATTTTATCTTGACTTATCGCCCAGGTTCCAAGAATCAGAAGGCCGATGCCTTGTCTCGTAGCTTCACTCCGGTGGACCGCTCTCCTGAGAGACAAGAGCCAATCATCCCTCCAGTCAAGATTATTGCCTCCCTGTATCCACAGTTTGCTGACCAAATCCTGGCTGGTCAGTCTTCTGCTCCTTCAGATACTCCCATTGGAATGGCATTTGTTCCTCCTGAGCTGCGTCTGCCTATTCTGCAACAGACCCATTGCTCCAGGCAAGCCAGACACCCTGGTCCAGCTAAGACTCTTGAATTATTACGACGCCTGGTCTGGTGGCCTGATATCCGCAAAGATGTGAAGGACTTTGTTGCTGCTTGTAATGTTTGTGCCACATCTAAGTCAAGCCATTCCCGCCCCAGTGGGTTACTACAGCCATTGCCGGTTCCTTCCCGTCCCTGGACCCACCTGTCCATGGACTTCATTGTCGAACTTCCTCCCTCTTGTGGGAACACTGTGATCTGGGTTGTCATTGATCGATTCTCCAAAATGGCCCATTTCATCCCTCTGAAGAAGTTGCCCTCTGCGGTGGAGTTGTCCCAGCTATTTATCCAGTACATCTTCCGCCTGCATGGTTTCCCGGTGGAAATCGTCTCCGATAGAGGCACCCAGTTTACTGCCAAATTCTGGCGTTCCCTATGCAAAGACCTGGGAATTGTTCTTCAGTTCTCATCCGCATACCATCCGCAGACGAATGGGGCAGCTGAACGTGTCAACCAAGCCCTGGAACAGTTCCTGAGGAACCACGTATCCCTCTGCCAGGATGACTGGTCTGATCTCCTCCCATGGGCGGAATTCGCTCATAATAATGCTTGTCATTCCTCTACAGGAAGGTCTCCGTTCATGTCGGTGTATGGGCAGCATCCTCAAGCTTTTCCCCAAGACTTTGTACTTTCTGACGTCCCGGCTGCTGATGATTCCGCAGCCCATATGTCTGCTATTTGGGCTGCTACCAAGTTGAACCTAGAGAAGAGCGCTCTTGTTCATAAGACTTTCGCGGATCGTCGTCGAAGATCCTCTCCTCCCTACAAGGTGGGTGATAATGTCTGGCTCTCTTCCAGGAATATCCGGTTGAAGATCCCATCTCCCAAGTTGGGTCCAAAATTCGTGGGTCCATTTCCCATCTTGGAGATAATCAACCCTGTGGCTGTCAGACTTCAGCTTCCACCAGAGATGAGAATCCCCAACGTGTTCCACGTGTCTCTGGTGAAACCCGCTATCACCAACCGGTTCTCTGGTGGTCAATCTCCTTCTCCTGCCATCTCTGTGGAGGGTCAACTCGAGTACGAGGTGGAGAAAATCCTAGACTCCAGGATCTCCAGAGGGTCCCTTCAGTACCTCATTCAGTGGAGGGGCTTCGGTCCTGAAGAATGCTCCTGGGAAGGACATCGTGATGTTCACGCTCCTCGTCTGGTGAGGGATTTTCACGCCAAGTTTCCCCAGAAGCCTTGTCTCGGTGGTCCTGAGGCCCCCCGTGAGGGGGGGGGTACTGTCACGATCGCCGCCCGGAGCAGGACCAGGAGCTCCGGGCGGCGCAACTACGTCCTCCGACGCCGCTCCCAAAATGGCGGCGCCCATGGCCGCCACGTGGGTAGCGGCGCCGGCGCAGAGACGCCTGCGCGCAAGTGCGCAGGCGCGAAGACGTCACAACGGTGCGACGGACGCAGACGCAGCGCGTCGGTCGCAGACGTGCTGACGCCGACGCAAGGGCGCCAAAAAACCCCTTTAAAAGGACGCCCGAGACGCCAAGATGGCGCCCGAAAATAGGATCTTGTTCCTGATTGATTCCTGGGTTCCCTGTTGCTGTTATCCCTGTGTATTCTATTGATTGATCTCTTGTTGTTGACCCCCTGCCTGGACTTTGGACTCTGTTATATTCTGCCTGCCTTTTGACCTGTTGCCTGAACTTGATTACCCCTTCTGCTGAATCCCTGGATACCACGATCCTGATCCCTCCTGAGGGGCTTCCTCCTATATCCGGACAACTCCCCAGAGGGAACTCCCGGTTCCCTGACAGCTACCAATAATGTTGCTGCTGCTACTGCTGAATTGTCTGCAATTTTTTTCTGGTGAGGGTCTGTCAAGGGTCCCACTTCTGTTATTGCTGCTGCTAGTACTACTACTGCTGCAATATTGACAAATTTATTCTGGTTGTGGCTTGTTGAGGCTACTAATAATGTTGCTGGTACTACTGTATTGTTAACAAATGTTTTCTGGTGGGGGTCTGTCAAGGGTCCTACTACTGTAGTGCTGCATTGTCTGCAAATTTATTTTGATTGTGGCCTGTCAAGGCTACTAATAATGTCGCTGGTACTACTGCCATTGTTGGCAAATGTTTTCCTGGTGGGGGTCTGCCAATTCTGTTACACATGGAGTCGCTGCCCAAATCACTCTTAAATGCTGTTGTATGTGGCCTGCTGCAACACTATTACCCAAGTCCTGCTGCTGAATGCTGACTCTAAGTGCTCTCTCTAGAGACGCCTGCAATTACACAAATTAAGTCTCTGAAATGAGTGCTGCCCAAATCACTCTTACATGCTTGCCGTGACACTATTACCCATGTCCTGCTGTCTCATCATCATACAAATAACACTCTCTTCAAAGTCTGCAACTGATGCTAGTGTTGGGTTATACTTGTATCGAAGTCTTGCATTATGTGTAAGGAGCGACAAAAAAAAAAACAATAATGGATTTGAGCCCTCTTAATTCAATAGCAGATTAGTCAAAATCTACTCTTGCGTGTCAAAATAGGTGTGCCTGTGTCATGCATGCATCAAAAAGGGGCTTCACCAGTATAAATACCCAATGCCCTTCCCTTACACCTATAGGAGTGCAAAACTTTTGCAGGGAGAAGATGGCAGGACCTGGTGCACTATTGCAAAGTACCTGGATACTCTTTTCTTTTTACTTACTTGGGGAAGCAGATCTGAATTCTCTTAATTTCGATAACTTAACAAACGTAAATGTGTACTTATTTAAGAAAAAACTCGAAATCTAAAAATGTGATTACTTAGCAATGTGGAAAAACAACTTGAACAAAGCAAAATCACATTCTATCATTTATTTTTAATAAATCTGGAAAACTCAAATTGCTACTTTGAATTTTGCTAATACAGGTATGGGACCTGTTATACAGAATTCTCAGGACCTGGGTTTTCCTGATAATGGATCTTTCCATAATTTGTGGTAAAGACCACTGACTATACATAGCTATACTTCTGCTATGTAATAATTAGAATCCTATTACTGGAAAAAAGTTGAAGCATATAGATATGTTACCTGTTATCCAGAATGCTCAGGAACAGTAGATTTCTGGTAATCTGGTTCCCCATACTTTAAAGCTACTAAAAAAGATAACTAAGATCTTAGTTGGGATCAACTATAAGGTATTATTTTATTACTACAGAATTTTTTTTTAACTATTTCATTAAAATGGACTCTATGGAAGATTGCCTTCCCGTAATAGAGAGCCTTTTGGATAATGGATTTCATAATAAGGAATTCCATAATTGAATTCCTTTAAGCAGTTATCAAAGTGCTTCTATTCTAAATAATGTATAATTTTATGGGGGATGATTACAGTTTACCTGTTAAGCAGTTTTTACTTGACCCCTCACTTTTAAGTCTTTACCAAATAGTTATTGCAATATGCGAGACAGAAGAGATGCATACAAGAACACAGTTTAGCACTGACCATGCCCAAGAGTTTATTGGTTCTAGTGAAGCTGAAAGGTAAACTTCTTATCTGAGAAGGCAGTGGTGATAAGCCTTAGGGGTCTTTCTGTCTCTTATAAGGCTTTGAATAAGCACACTGTAAAACCATTTATCAAAACGGTTTATCAATACTGTGTAATAGCCCACAATGTGTTTTGTCATAAAATGACTTTCCTGGGGATATTTCATGTTGTGTGAATACACGATTTTTACACTATTGGATGGTATCTCTCTTCTATAATTGCAACAGTTTACCAAACAGTTGAACAACTTTGGAGGCGACATTACACATACGTAGAATTGGAGACATCAGTCATTTGGATTGGAACCATCCAGATTACATTCAAGCTGGACTGGGAATTCCCAGAAAACGTTCTATTATTATAAACTAATATGCCCAGAAGCTAAAATCCATCTCTTTAATAAAAATGCCTCTCTAACCTGAAAGAGGGCCGTATCAATCTTTTTAGTTAGCAAAACTCGAATGTTCTAAACTCTTTTTATTTCTTTGTCTGCTTTGACTTTCCTATAGCAGATGTTAAAATGGCAATGGTACCTTTAACAATGAACATCACGTTGATGTGCGTCTATTCTAATTCAAATCACAAATAACATCATTTCCATAAGTGCATCATTTGTTTTATTTCTTTGAAATGTCAGGTTTTCATTTAAGCAGTAGAATCTGTGGGGTGTGTCTGATGGAAGGCTTGGTTTTGACAAACAAAAGTACTATATTTTTCAGCAATTAGTTATTTGCTCATCATCACATATGTCACATCACATAGCCATTTAGTAAGCTTGTGAAAATGACAGATACTTCATCAAAAGAGGTTTATTAAAAAAAGAAACAAATAATAATAATGAGTGAGCTGAAATGTTAAAAAAAAATGTGTGAACAGAGATGCACCAGATTTTTCCTCTCACTTAAGTCCCTCATTAATCTTGTTTTCAGTTGTTGCGGGGCAGGCACAGGTTTCCATGTTAAGCAGTTTAGACTCGAGGGAGCAAATCTTCTCAGCTGTGCAACGTCGCTTTATTTCAAGCAACGCATCCTGATCTTTCTTCTTAGTACAACTGTCAAGCTGTTGGAAAAAATATATACAGGTCAGGTTTTGTTAAAGCTCTGTTACTCTCATGGATTTCAATTCTGTGAGAAAGATTTTAAATGTTGTTCCAAGCAAAGGCTAAACGACTTTTCACGTTAGGCCAGATCACTTTTAAGACTGACCATGACATCTTCCACAAACATGTTGAATACATTAATTATTTCCTATAGAGGTACTTTGCCACCACCTCAAGTTTTTCTCTGTCTCTTTACCCCACTATCACCCACCAGGTTTCTCTCTGTAATGGCCCCTGGTCTCAGACATGGAAAGCAAGGACTGAGAATGAAGCAGCCCAGAAAAGGCAAGATAGGAACTGAAACAAACAAGGCAGGTACTGGGTACAGGTAGGACTGACTAGGCAAGCAATGCATAGTCCAAAAGTTACTTTCAAAGTCTCAGCACTGGTCAAAGCAGTAAGGATAACAGACTAAAGTCAAGCATCAGGAGTTAAGAAACAGTATTTTGTACACACTGGAACAGGCTCAAAAGGAACCATTATGAACCACAGACAGATTGGCGTCAGTAGGCCTTAAATATAAAATGTATGTGCCAATTGCAGCCAAGTAATGTTTTCTCTTCACCAGTATGAGAGGCTAGAATTGCAAAATGACACTCTTTCTCTGCTTCAAGGGCTCTGCTACCTCATAAACAGCCACAAATATCTCTCTTTTGCTTGCACTATACATAAACTACACATATACGTCACTGTTTACATGTGACAGTGTTATCAGTTTCCCATTAGTGATGGGTGAATTTGCGCCGTTTCTCTTCGCCGAAAAATTTGCGAATTTTGCGCGAAATTGGCGAAACTGTGAAAAATTTGCGAAACAGCGCCAGCGTCTCGTTTTTGACGCCGGCGCCCGTTTTTGGCGCCGGCGTCCGTTTTTTCGGAATTTTTTTTTTTGACGCCGGCGAATTTTTGCCGCAAATTTTCGCGGGTGTTTTGCGAATTTATTCGTTGCCGGCGAAACGCGCAAATTCGCCGCGCCCATCACTATTTCCCATATGTCTCCTACCAGCAACACTCTGGCTAAATAAAATACAGTCTAAAAAGTGTTTGAAAAACACAAGGAATAAGTATTTTCACCCTAGTGAAACTATTCTTAAAATTAGCATCTCAAAATTAGATCCTGAATTTATCACCTGTTGTGGAGAAATTAAATACTTGCTTTGATAAGTATTAAAGTTTTGCAAGATCAGTTTTCTGGCTTTATAAAATTGAAAAAATAATCAAACATAGTATTTTAACAGTTCATAACCGCATAAATATGTTTTTGATTTTAAGAACAAGTCTCTTGACCCTTTTGTCTACAGAGCCTAAATTTTATCTTTGATCATTGCTACAGAGTTTATTATTATAAATGCCTGAATCATGTATTTAAGTTTGGAAAATATTTGTTTAATTTGATCTAATAATAAGGGCCTGCACCTATAATATCATTGTCTAAACATACATAGAAATCGTGTGTAGATGACATGAAAGTGAAAAGCTACTGATGTTTTGGAAACATTTTATTAATGATCCATTGATTTCCATGAGCATAGCCATACATACAATGTAATTTCTCAGATATACATTTACCTAAGCTGTCATTTACAGAGTAATACCTTTTCATCTGTTTTTTCCTTCAAAGCCTCCATTGCCAGCTTCAAAAATTCTTCATTAAGGCCATCTAGCTCTTCTTCCTGTAAGGAAATATACATTTGTTTCACGCATTTGAGTAGTAGTTCCCAAGATAGTTCTCTCAGAAAAGTGAAAGCCTAGAGAAAAAATGAAAACACAAACTCCTGCTTGTTTTTTTTTTGCATTTGCAGAAAAAAGCTGGGTTTGAATTAAAAATCCAATACTGGGTGTGGAGATCAGTTGGTAAGTACAGGGCTCTTTTGCAGCCTATGCCTAACAGTGCCCCCTAACCTGCTCATCTAACTCACCCCCCCCATATCTGCCCCTTATTATTGCAACTCGGCCAGACTCATGCAGTGCAATATTCATGGGGCAAGCACAGCACATTCTGGGGTGCATCTGTGGACAATATCAGCAGGGCGAAAAGCATGGATATGATAGAAACTTGTAGCTATTTTTGGAACTTTGCACGGTAAATGTCCCCTTAGTGATAGAGCAGACATTACAAAAACATCTAGTTTATTTCCATATAGAATGTTATGTAGGGGAGACTTTTGTTTTATAGTTTGGAAGGACCTCTGTTTCATCATTTTTTTTCCCGTTTTTTTTGCATTTTCTCAGTAGTCTGTGACCAAACAGGCTCCTAATTCAAAATAGAGATTAGCAAGTGCTGTTGAAAATCCATTGTGTGCTTGCTGGCTGCTGGCAAAAGAGATGGAATTGTGATGGCTAGTATTTCCTTTATTTAATATAAGGATTATAAGTGGCATCTTAACTGACTGCCATCTTTTTTCATTAGGGGTTATAATGTTTACTTTTACTGTTTTTAGATACTAGTAAATTCAAAACTACAAACCAACACAGCTGTTTCCTCTGAGTTATCTTCATGTGTAATATCCTTGTTGACATTCTCAAGTTCTCTCTTCAAGTTAAAACCTTTGTAAAATTCCCAGCTAAAAAAAGAAGAGAATTTAAAAAAAATGTGATAGTATCTCTACTGTAATAAAATCACAGACATCTGAAGTTAACTTGCCAGTTTACCTATGCAGGTGACTGGATGTGCTGTAGCACTACATTTTAAATATGGACAAACTCAAAAACTATCTCCAAAATTATAAAAAGAAAGAATCAACCACTAAATCATAAGCAAGGCAGAAAAAAAACGATTGAACAGAAAGCTGATAAAACTTACAGTCCTGGTGAATTCCACCAACAGTGTTCAGGGAATTAGATTACATATAACTGTTAACTAAATTATACAACAGGAATATTTTTTAATTGAATGTCTTTATATCTATTGCAGCATTTTACACATGTTACAGAACTTTTTCTATCTTCTTGTTTCCAAGGTGATAGTATCTGCAGTCACCTGACTTGCTGATATGCTTGGTGACCCCCTTAACACTAACTGGAAGTGCAAAGAATGTATGATGATTAATATACAGACATATAGAAGTGCCTAATAAACTTTTTTCATGGGATGGTGCAGTTGATCCAGAGAGACTGTTGGGAAGGCAATTTCACATGAGTGCAGGATATTTTTACCTTTAATGCAGCCAGTGTCTCTTTGCAGCTTAAAATTGGTATCTAGGGTATATAAAATATTGATAGTGCTTATCTATAATGCATAATGTAACCCTGCTGTCAGTGGTGTGCTATGTAACTACAAGGCCACAGGCCTTGTGCATTTAGACAGATCACATACATCCAAAGTGACTTCCAATATCTATACATTTTAGTAGGTGGTAAAATATTTATAAAAATCAATCAGTTTTGAGGCATGCACTCTGCAACACCAACCCTCATCATACCCTGTGATCCTCTGTTTCTTGTACTAACCTTTTTACTGCGTGTGCTACTGTGGGTAGAGAATAGGGTGCAGGGTGATTTACAGGAAGGTCTCATGAGTGTGAGTTACAGGAGGGCCCCTTGAGGGCGAATCAGAGAGAGTTAAACCATAGATTTATATCCCCTAGGTTTATCTTCTACTCCTTTATGAAAAGCAATCTGGAGAAGGTTCATTCCCCAGGGTAGTCTCGCTTAAAGAATAATTAGCAGGTAGAGATTTGCTAGCAACCCAGAAAAGTAGCTAAGCTAAGAGTGTAGAGTGCTGCTGGTTTCCAAAAAGAGAGAGACACTCCGAAAAGGTATTGTGATTCTTTGGAGTTTTATTTATTTATTTATTTGTTTGTTTCCAGACATGAATCCCAGTAGGGGGTTGGCCCTAGATACCAAAATTGCCTGTGTTGTAGTTTCAGCACAAGGTTGGAAAGGGTTTTTATTTTATTTTCTTTATGCACCTTATTTGTCACATAATCTGGAACTATCAAATACTGTAAAGTGCACATTTTCATGTGAAAACACTAGGTGCCAAACATTAAGGACAATACATACAGTACCTGCATTTTTTTTCAGCCAGCAGAGAAAAAGCATTGTGTGCCATAAGCCTTACCTCTAGTGTAGTTTTGTCTTAATGCATCTTATTGTTAACTATATATGTATTTTGTACCTGTTTAGCCTCTTTTGATTATCAGATGATTTATGAATAGAAAGAAGATCACTCATAGCTTTTTTGCCATTATAGTCCAATAACCATCCACAGCTGTCCTTGTCCTGTAAAAATATAACTTTAATTAAACCTGCAACTGCATCTTGTTATGCCATTTATGAAGTAACAAAATACCCCACAGATAGATCACAGCCATTACGCTTAAAGGCTTGCTTCTTTTTATCCTACCTGCTGATTGGTTTCGTGGTTGGACCTGTAGCAAACATTAAACATTTTCTTATATTCTTATTTATCATATATACAATAACTCCTGTCTAGGAAAGATAGGGTTAAGTCTGAATAATAATGGGCTTGGTAGGAGTTGCAGCAATGAGATGGACATGAAGTCATAGAATGGAGGTGCTCAAATTTGTTTAACAGCTACCACCCAAGATATTTTGTAAGAAAAGTAAACAGTTGCAGCCATAAAAATGTTTGCTTATGATGTACTATCAGTATTAGTTCATACAAGATTCATTTATTGGACAATGTATTAAAAAATATGTATAAGCAAAATGTTAAAATGTATTATTTACACCTGGACCTGTGCTGCATGTCAATATACAAATTGGGGTCAAGAAAGAGTATTGCCACTTGAAAATATTTTTCTTTCTTCTTGTGAAATTCCCAGAAAAAATATTTTCAAAACATTGTGCCTTAAAGTGCCAATGTCTGTCTCTGTTCTAAAAATATGTGGTATATGGCTTTAAAACTAATGTATTATCTATGCTGGCATGGTGGTTTATTTTGCCATCTTATAGCACTGAGAGTCTTGGCTCCTACTGTGACCATGGCACGCTCCTCACAGACTCTGCATGTCATTCCAGGGATTACATAGGGTTATTTCTCCTACATACCCTACATACTTGGTAACGACCAACCTATGGAATTGCACCTAGTGTGTTCATGTGACTGTGATAAGGAATTAGACAGTATGGATCACAGATATAGGAATAATGTAGGTATCTGTAGTGCACTACACAATAAGTCAGCATTATATAGGTTAAAGAATAACAATAACATAAATTATAGATGTTAGCCAATCTATTCCATTGTATTTTTGTTTGTTTCAAAAGCAAAAGGAGCCTGCCAAAGTGCTGCACAGATGATTCGATGAGCTGAGAAATGGATGTGCTATCCTTTGTCTGTATAATGAAATGACGGGAAGAGCTTTGGTTGGGATTTCAGAATCAGCACTCACTTATAATGGTAGATAAAGTCCCTGCTGATAGCTGAAGAATGTTTATTCATGGAGCAGTCATTTGAAATACTTCTTGGTGGTTATGATGGCAAGATGATGCCCTCATGTGATCAATAAAGAGTGTGCAATTCTCAGTGAGGGATAGCAAAAAATATCAGGGATATTTATTCTTAATTTTAGGGGCAGATTTATCAAAGGTGGAATTATTCAAATTGAAAAAAATTAAAATTTCGAGCTGTTTTTGTATACTTCGACTAGGGAATAGTCTAAATTCAATTCGAATTTGCAAAAAAATCGAAAATTCAAATATCTAAATTTATCATGTACTGTCTCTTTAAAAATTCGACTTCGACCATTCGCCATCCCAAACATGCTGAATTGCTGTTTTAGCCTATGGGGGACCTCCTAGACCCTATTTGGAGCCAATTTGTGGACTTTGAAAAATCAAAGTTTTGATATTCTATTTGATAGAAAACAGACCTAGTCGACCCTCGATAAATCTGCCCCTTAATGTTGTGTAAACAAATGTTGATTGAACTCATCACACACGTATCTTTTTGTCTGGATCCCTGTTATTTTTCAGGCAGCAGGAATAGATAAAACACCTTAGGTCAAAATTAAGTAAATCATACAGAAATGTTTCCCATAATGACATTTTAGGGGAAAGCTAGTTTTTTTAAATGTATTCTTTTATGTGCTCTACATAATAACTGGTGTATACCGTACTACTGTCTTTATTACTTAGCACATAAGTAGTGATGGGCGAATTTGTGACGTTTGGCTTAGTTGAAATTTGCAAAACAGCAAAAAATTTGCGAAATGGCACTGGCATCTCGTTTTTTACGCCAGCGATTATTAGCCAGCGAATTTTCACGGCTGTTTTGCAAATTTATTCGGCTGCGGCAAATTGCACAAATTCTCGTCTGGTGAATAAATTCACCCATCACTACACACAAGCTTTCTTACCATATCTATCAGTGATGTTTGATCTGTAGTTCCTTCTTTATTCCAGGATTTGAAGAAAGTATCAGCAATAGCCCCTATGGCCATATAAATACACTTCATGAATGCAGGTTGATAAGATGTCTGCATAAGTCCTGCAAAAATGGAGACTTTAGTGAGGAGCAGAGTTTACCTTGTACCAATCATTAGGCAGAGTAAATGTATGTATGCCATTTTTAGACATTGAGTACACTGGGTCACATGGAACATGTATTTCTTTTTTGGTTTTGGAGGTAGTTTCTATCCCCCGTGCCTTTTGAAAATATTACAGTTGCAGTTTTTCAATGACATTTGTTATGTTTTTTCCCCACAATGTAACATTATTTTCCCAAAATTACACCATCATTGCAACTACACACAAAGTTGCAATTGTTCAAGCAATTCTGCATGATGCACCTAAAGGCACATGAGCTATTGTGCATATTCATTTTTATGAAATGCACACGATTGTGAAAAAGCAACTTCAGAGTTTGGAAGGTATCACTTCTGGCATGCACAATATCAACAACTATAAGGATCCAGTTCGCTAGGTGCAAGTCTACTAATAAAATCTGCAGTGGGCATTACTACTGTAATTCTACAGTTCCCCAGAAACAGTAGGCACACTTGTTCACTATTCATCAAAGGTGGGTAGCACACTGGCACTCACTGTAAGTACGTGAAAAAGAGAGTACCAGTTTGAAAGCAGGTACCTTTAAAGGAGAACTAAATCCCCATCTAAACCCCAGCCCCCTCAATTAGCTGTCCTCCCTGCTACCTCTCCACACAGTTTATTTCATTCAAATATGTTCCTACTTGTAAATCTGTTATACACATCAAAGTCGTGCAGGAGAACACTCAGGTGCCATCTTTTGTCCATTTGGATCCTCTTTATGGAGTTCACCTACATTGATCCTGGGCAGCTAGGGAGCAGCTTCAATTGTACATGCTCTAGCAAGCTCAGTGTAAACAGATTAAATGAAGAGTTTCTGAACAGACAGAAGATGCACCTGTGAACTCTGCAACACACTTCTGACATGACAGATTTACAAGTAGGAACACGTTTGAAATGTGTAGGAGCATGTTTGAACAAGAAGGAACACGTTTGAACTATGTGGAGAGGGTCTCATGCTCACGAAAAAAACATAAAATAATAAATACAATAGAATGTGACACCTTTAAATTAAATAGTACCTGTTTTTATTTGTGCGACGGCATGTACAATCATTACTGTAAATTCACCAGCATGTTCCAGGTATGTACTTGGTATAAATAAAACCATGTTTTTTGTGTCATAGTAAAAATTTTCTAGCTGAAGCCCTTCTCTCTCTTGCTCATGGTGCCTTTTGGGGATTTCCTCTGCTAGTAAAAGCATTAATGGCTTCTGAATACAGGTACGACACAGCAGATGCAGGATAACACAGCCAAAGCGATACATTATAAACTGACGAGGTGAAAGTTTGCTCATGTCCATGGGAACACAATCACCACTTTTTAAAGGAACAGTACTTCCGATCTCTTCTTGACCTGAATATACAAAAAGTATTTAAAAGCAAGAAACTGTATACAAGATTTTATTATTTATATTCTGAAAATGTTCTCCACCAATTGACATTTCAACAATTTACTCAGTTCTTATTTATTTTCTGAACAATTTTTCCATCAATTATTTCATCAATTTGCTGATGATTAAACTAAATTTCTTTTCTTTTAGATAAACACCAGTACTCCACCCAAAAATTCAGCATATTCCTTTTATTACGTAACATTGTACTATTTTATATCTGATATCTGGTTTTAAATTGCTGTGTTCATTTTGCAATATGTACAAAAATGTTTTACCAAGATCAGCCTTAGATTTAAGAGCATCTTTAATCTCCTCCAGTGTTCTTGTAAGAGGACTGGCTGTAAGCAGTTTTTTCAGACTTGTTTCCTTGTAAAGAGTCCTCATAAACAGCAATGGTTGTAAATTAATTCCTTAAAAAAAGGAAAAAAAAATGTTATGTGGGAATCCTAATCATGTTTTAAAATGATGGTTTTAATAGGTACAGGTATGTGATCTATTATCCAGAATGCTTGGGACCTGGGGAAACCTTGGGACTTTTGTTCTGAAAATAAAAAAAAATGTTTTATATTATTCAAAGTTAATTTAGATGGGTTGTTTGCCTTAAAGTGAGCTTATTTTGTTATATACACACTTGTACTCTAAGGAAATTTGCATTTGGCAGTTTTTGTGCTTTTTTACTTCTTTTTTTTTGTGCAGTTGGCAGACATGCAGTGCTGGATTATGAGCAACCAGCTGTGAAAGTAAGAATGAGAGATACATAATTGATTGCCTGGAAAGAAGAACAACACAACTAAAAATTAAAATAACAGAAACATTGACACAGTCCACCTGTTTTATTCCAAGGAATCAAGGACCCTAACAACCAGGTAGCATATTCAGTTGCAGACACAATAGAGACATCAAAACAATATACAATTAAAACAAATTAAAAGATGCTTAGAATAGCCTCATCAATAGCCTCATCAATATCAAACTTTTTTTTTTAATTCAAGCTTATTTACTTTTTTAAAACATAAAATAGAAGAAAAATGAAAGAAAAACAAAATAGGTTTACATTCAATGTACATTGATATATTCACTTAATATATATATAAATCAAACATCAATACAGAAAAAAAAAAGAATAGCGTAGAATACAAAGAAAAGAATAGAATAAGGATCCTTCTAACCAATATACAATAAGGTCCATAAACAGTTTGATGGTTGTTTTGAGGGAAAGATACTTTCTACACAAAAATCTTTTAACAATATGGTTTTATGTGGTATTAATTTAATTGGTATTTAATTGTCCCCATTTGGAACTGAAAATGATAGGGTCTGTATAGGAATTGAGTTACAGTACTTTAATCCTGGTGTTTTTTTTTAGTCTGAGTGTGGTAAAGGAGGTGTAAGGAACTAAAGGAAAAATGGAAGGTTATGGAAGAAATTGTTTTATGGTTTATGGTATTGTATTATGGTTTAAGCATGTTGCACTTGTGGGTTGGGAAGTTTTAGGGTTGGAAAGTAATATACAAATTATTTGCACTCAATATATTTTATAGAAATTTTTTTGTGGATATATATAAGGAAAATTATATGCACCATATAGTAGATGATTGCTAGATAGGAATGCCAAAAATGTGCACAAGGATATGGTCTTTAGCTAAACAGATGTGTCAGCATTTTGGAATCTGCACAGTTTCAAGTATATTTCTGACTGGAATCTGGATCATACAGATTTGACCAATTTAGTGGAAAATTGGACAAAATGGCTGACATTATATGCCAATGTTTACCAAACGTTAAAGGCCTTGGTTTTGTTTTTTTTAGGCAATTATTCATACAAATCAGCATTGTTTGTAATCCATTTACAGTACATATATTTAAGTTAGCCATGTTCCGTCATAATGCGTAAATGCTACAATTACATGTTAAATCTAAAAATGAGAAAACTCACAGATAAAAAATCTCTGGAAAATTACAGTGCTGCAAAGATTTCATGGCTACAAACCCTTCTTGCCTTTCACCTGTAGACAGCTGTGCAGCTATATATATAAATATATACAGGTATAGGATTCCTTATGAGGAAACCCGTTATCCAGAAAGCTTTAAATTACAGGAAGGTTGTCTCCCATAGACTCTTTTTTAAATAAATAGTTCAAAATTTTAAAACACATTTCCTTTTTCTTTGTAATAATAAAACAGTATCTTGTACTTATATGATGTTAAAATGGTTTAAAGCAGACTGGAGGTTTATTTAATTACAGAAAGATAGAAAAAATACCCAGACCTAGAGCATTCTGGATTACAGGCCCCATACCTGTACAGTATGTTTGAGTTGTATTTTAAACCTACAATTGTATTAGTTGTATTGTCAAACCTACAATGTTTTACTAAAAAGCATGTTCCTACAAGCAATAAAAAAATGGTTCTGTTTCATAAGCAACCTAAAATATGTTGCAGAATATTTTTGATATGCCAAGAACTTTCTTTATTGAAACAATAATTTTTTAAATTTTACAAACCTTCCAAAAGAAGTCTTGGTACATTTCCATTTCTAAGGTTGGCATACATATTCTTGTTGTCCTGCAGATAAAAAATGATAAAAATATATTTGTGTTGGTGTGTCTGTGCAGGAACAAATGTACCTTTAGCAATACAAGCAAAAAAGAAGCATACAGTATTGTTTAAATGAATATACTATGCTGTAGCTGCATAAATGTACAGTATATGGTTATTCATCACAAAGTTTGCAATACTGCAACTCTATCTAAGGGGCAGACTCCCTAAAGGGCGAAGTTTCGCCAGCGTGACGTCATTTCGAACTTTGCCGATTTCCTAACGGGCACAGGTGTCGGTTTGCTAGCGAAGGAGGTAGATGCTAGCGTTGCTTCCCACTCTAATGCCAGACGAATTTTCGCTCTGACGAACGTACATAAATCTGCAAATTCACTAAGTTTGCCGAATTTACCTCATTCGGCAAACTTTCCTTCACCAGCTCAGACCAGGCGAAATGCAATAGAGTGCCTAGGACTTCCTTAATTTTTAGTGCAAACATTTTTCTAAGTCCAAAAAAATGCTGGTGTCTTTTCCTTTTTTTAGGTGATAGCCTGCAAAGCGAATTCATGCCTGACAACGTGTTACGATGGCCGGTTAGGGAATTTGCCCCTAGGAATCTAAGAAATATCGGTGACAAGTGGGGAACTGGCAAGCACAGATAAATTGCAAACTTCAATTTGAAACACAAACCATACCAAATCTTCACACAATGAAAATAATATTATTAATATCAGTGTTACATTTGAATGCTACTATTATTAATTTAACTAAATCTGTAGTCAGAACACTAGTTAATTCCAATTCTTGAGCAGTGAAAAGGCTACAATAATGAAGAAAGATTTTTTTAAAATACTTAATTGAAACATAATGCAGGTTCTGCACTCCACAAGATCTTTGAATTAAGATAATTTTAACACATTGATTGGCATGGTTTATTTCCTCTGTGATATTCTTTCTTCAGTGGAAAATAACTTATAGAAAATACATTACCATATCAAATCCAGATTGTTTCCCCAGGCTGACATTGTTGCATGTAACTGCCCCAGCTGGATGCAGAGGTTTTTCCAGTGCTTCTTTTTTAACTGTTGCCATCTCAGAGTTTATGTTTAATAAAATAATTTTCAAAGTCTGCATAAGTGTTGTTGCTTCATGCATAAAAGAGCCTATGGAAATAAAGCTTATATATATTACTGGTTACGTAAGCTGGCCATAAATGCAAAGATCCGATCGTTCAAATCCTCAAACGATCGGACTTCCCCATCTCCTGACCTGCCACTAACCATTCCGATCAAATAAAGTAGTAAAAGATGAAAGATCAGCTGATGTTCTGCCCCTATAGCAATTGTGTGAAAGTTATATCTGACAAAGCTGGTGACTAAAAAATCGTACGATCGGCAATACATGCAGAGAAATTATCGGCAGCCGACAGAAATCTTTTAACCTAGCCGATCGACCAAACGATCAATCTCAGTGGGATGAAAAATGTCGGGACTCTCCACACACGGTCCGAAAATCGGACGAATCCTCGATTCATACGATCGGATCTTTGCATCTATGGCCAGCTTTACTAAGTATTTGGTATTATGGAATCATTCATTATATAATCATTCTTGTGTACCACCAGCCTGTTTACTACAGTTAAAAATTTGAGGTGGGGGGGATTAATTAAGCTATGCAATTTTCAGGTTACAACTCCTAATGGACAATACCTAGTGAGCTAACTGTAATTGGACAAGTGGAAGGGTGTCCAAACTGGACAAATGCAAATTTTTGCATATGCCATAATTATTAATGTATTTGTTTCTATGTTTTAAAGCTTGTGAAATATTAAACAATTATTCCTGAATACAATGATTCCTGCAGTAGTTATACTACATTTTACTCACAAAATTAACTAAATATATACTTTGGCATGGGTTGCCCAAACTTTTGCATTCAACTCAAAGTAAACATAAGTATTTTGGTATGCAATTCTTGCAAAATAAGTCTGGCACAAACTAGACCACAGTCAATCATTGCTGCTTAACCATTTAAAGTTCTACAGTGAACCACAAATTACTTTCTAAACGAAGGAAGTGATGCACATGGGATATAAAAATATCAAGCCATTTATACCCTTAATGGGACTGCACTAGGCAAATGGACCTTGGGTCCTTGTAGATAATAAACTTGGTTATAGCAAGCAACTCCAGTCACCAGCTTCAAGGGCAAACAAGGTCTTTGCTGTAATTAAAGGGTTATAGATTAACTGGAGGAGGGGGTTATTCTTCCATTGTAGAATGGAAGAATTCTACGTACCCACAAGGGCACTTAATGGGCTTGACGCATTTTGCGTTTGACGCGTTTCGTACCATCAAGTGCCCTTGAAGGTACGAAACGCGTAGGGCGGATGGAGATGCAAGTATATAAGTTTTAACTTAATAGAATAAAGACCCTGTTCTTTCTTCAAACTTACAGCTATGCAATGACCATAGTGAAACAATATAGAAATAGCTCAGAGTGTATTATCTAAACCAGGGATCCCCAACCTTTTGAAGCTATGAGCAACATTCAGAATTATAAGCAGTTGGGGAGCAACACCAGCATGAAAAATGTTCTTGGGGTACCAAATAAGTGCTGTAATTGGCCATTTGGTAGCCCCTATGTGGATTGTCAACCTACATTGAGGCTCTGTTTGGCAGTACACCTGGTTTTTATACAACAAGCCCGGAATTCAAAAATAAGCTCCTGCTTTGAGGCCACTGGGAGCAACATCCAAGGTGTTGGAGAGCAACATGTTGTTCATGAGCTACTGGTTGGGGACCACTGATCTTAACCAATCAAAAATAGAAAAATAAAATCCTTGGTTCCTATTAGAAGACTTTTACATTTAAAATCTATTTAATGCCCAGAATTCACACTATAATTTAAAATAAATCATTAGATATTTTTTCTCAAGAAAACTGATACCTTTATCTTGACATCCATGCACTTGGTAATTTTGGTTTGTGCTTGTGGCTGATCTACGGCTTTGCTGAGAAGTAATGCTGGAGTAAGTACTTCCGACTTCTCCATCTAAAGGAAATTTCCCCCACTGAAAATTTTTATTTTCATTGAAATCGAGGTTCAGTAACAAATCCTTGAAACAAAGCAGAATATTTACTAGCATTACCTACTGAATTTACCTGCTGAGTATGTTTACCAGAGGTAGAGTCTTATGTAATGATTTCATCTGAAAAATACTTATTCAATTCATAGGTAACTGGAACCACTTTATGGGAAGTCTGAATAAAATATGTTTTGCACACAGTATGCCTTAATTATTGATGTATTGTAAATGATTGTCCAAATGCTAGCCAGTCACAGCAGTACTCAGATTTACCCTGGGCCCTTCCAATGGTGTTGGACAAGAGTAAAGGAAGCTGAACCGCAACTTTCAAAATACAAATTCTTCAGAAAATGTATAGTCAAAAGTGATTTTAACGAATAATAGGGTTTATTATAAGTAGCAGGACAGGTATTTCCATGAGTGTAGCAAATTGTGAGTATTTGAATGAGTGGTATAATATACCGAAAATAAGTGTCAATCACAGCTGCTTGTAAGCTTAAGGTCATCAGTAGAGAGATAATTTACAGTTAAAGTTTTTCATGAATTTAACTAGCCAGAGTCCCTTTCCAGTGTTTAGGCAAAGTACTGCTTAGGAGAGACTTATCTCTGCACTATTTCTCTAAGGTGGAGCTGTTCTTGCAAGCTTCTTAGCAGAATTCCATCTAGCACATTCTGTGTTAACCTCACTTTCAGGGTCCCTGTTCTCCAGCATATCTAAGGTTTTGATTACCTTAGGCTGAACTGGACTTCTTTACTGGGTCCTACCTCCACCTTAGGCCCTCTGGCAGTTCATTCTCCTGTTAGGGTGAAGAAAGAAAGAGCCATGTGCTCCCTCCCATTTTAAGGGGACTAAGGGTAGAAAACATTCCCTAAATCCCTGTGTCAACTAGTGAAGCCTCCCTCACACACAGGGCATAAGCTTAGTGCTACCATCTAACCACCAGCTAGTAGTCCATGGTAATCAGGATACAGAAACTCTGATGTATTCAATTACTTAATAATGTTACAGCTTCGTGCCTATGCTGTCACCAAGTGTCGTGGCTGTTTGATTAGTCTTTTATGGCTTGTTATACCTTAGGAGGAAAAAAGTTCAGTAGACTAATAATAATAAACCCTGGATAGACTGTATATTGACTAGCTCTTAGTAATTAGTGTTAAACAACGCAGTTTGCTTTAGCTTTGTTTAGCTATGTTGATAACACATCATAATGTATGGTATATCTGGCTTTCTAATTGGTATAAGCAAAGCGCCAGGGAATGTATAATATATAAGAGAATATATAACAACAAAGATTTACCTTAAGGATCTGTATTCTTTGAATAAAAGCTTTATTAAAGGAAAGTGTTTCATTTCTGTGTCTTGCCAATTGTGAAGTTAAATGAAGATTTTGATCTTCTAGTTTATCATATAATGTTCGCACATTGAAATTCTCCAAGTCTTGTAATGTAGTACTTTGCGCTGAAAAATACATGCATATATTAGGAGAAGTGCACTTCATGATTCAATTTGAATGGTAAAATGTAGGTTAGAGGAAAACCTCACTGATTGTTCTTAAGCTGTGGTATGCTTTACATATACAAGTAAATTAGTGGTATTTATAAGCAGATGTTCACCACATCTAGATAGATATGTTTTGTGGGGTTTCAGGGTAACATCAGCAGCAATTATACAGTTTTGATTTGGTCTCTACTACTCCCTCAGGAGGCAGCTCCCCACTAGGTACCAGGGGCGGCAAAAATGCATTTTTTCCCAAATTTTTTGTTTTCAATTCGGAAATTCTTCTAGCGCAGAGAGCACAGCGTACTGACCCTCTCTGCCGCCCTTGCGGACCCCCTCAAGCGCAAAAAGGTAAGTATCTATCTATCTGTTCTGCCTATAATAGCAGTTTTTCTGTTATGTATTGACTCTTTCCTAGTGTTCCAGCATCATATTATATTACATTGTATGCATGAATAAACGAAATACCTGATCCATATGTGAGTTCCTTTTTCCCAATATCAAATAAGTCTCCACATCTATAACAGCCAAAACGTTCGTAGACTTGGAGACTAAGCATGAAAAAGAGAAAGATTTAAAACTGATTGGCTCATTCTGAATAATCTGTACTTGTAATATTAAGTACAGGTATAGGATATATTGTTTGGTATGCTTGGGACCAGAAGGAATAATAATAATAATAATAATCATTTAAGTTGAAGCATTATTCCCCAAAGTCATTAAAGACATTTAAACACTAAGATAGAAATATTGGTAAAATATTCCAAACTAATATTATGTGAACTAAGATTTCAAAAAGTACATATTATTTTTTAATTATTTAAAAAAAAATTATAATAATTTAATAAATTATAATACTTGCAAAAACGTGTATCCTTGTATTTTAATTATATAATTTCTGTTATACAGTAATAAATATATGCAGCATATAGTTGCCATCAAAAACATTAGATGATAGTAATAGCAATGCAATTATTAATCTTGCTGAATGTCATCCAGGTAAATCCCAATACATTAATACTAATATTCATGAAATGGTTACATTATGGATTTAGTGCATGTCTTTATAAAACAGATAGTATAGCTCATAACCATTTTTTGAAAACATATTTCAATGTCCCACTTCCTTACTCAGTGACCCATCAATTATTATATTCTGTTGTAATGCAGAAAAAAAACACCTGTCTTTTGCAAGTATATATTCAGGAGGAATATAGGGTTCCCCAAGGCTCCGCCACTTGGGCTTCCAGTTTTTCATGGGGCTAGGATTGTAAAGTGATGGTCTCAGGACAACTGCTAAAATCAGCAGAGCAATCATCACAAAGAACAGCAGAAGCAGAACTCCTGAAAAGTGTTAAAAAAGTGTATACATGTTACAAACGTAAATAGAGGATAGAGGGAAATTCAGAAATTGAATTGACCAGCAATGTTATATATGACATTATAAACCAGAAATAATAAAGTTTCAATTAAATAATTCCCATGATGATTATTACTAGATGCTTCTACTGTAAAAAGCATTAACCTTTATGGGTAAAACAGTATAGGGGAAATGTAATAAAATTCACAAAGAGAACACATTTGCACACAAATAAGAATAACAATTCACATGGTGCAATGTAATATTCTTCATCTGACTTTTATTGTATTGTGAATCTTAATTTCACACTTTTAAGACATTCTTGAAGGTTGTGTAAACTTTTGGTGCAAACGTACTGTAACAACCTTTTCAGTTTTATTACACACATTGTGCACTAGCACAAACAAACTATAAAATTCGCAATCACTATCCTGTTGTGTGAGATTCAAGGGCTCACAAAATGTTTGTTATATTTAAGCAAAGGTAAAATTGTTTGCAATGTGCATGTTTATTTGCATTGTGAACAATTATTTCGTAAGCAACCTATATTACATTCCCCCATATGTTTTAAAAATACTCCAATTATAATAAGCTGCAGCCTTCTTATCCTGCCGCCCTTGTCTGTTCTATGTGACCTCAAAACATTGGTAAAGAAACAAGATTACAGCTTTCCCTAAGGGCAGAGACACACGTGGAGATTTAGGGAGATTAGTCACCTGGTGACAATTGCCTCTTCTTCGGGCAAATAATTTTCCCGAGCTGCCTCCCCGCCAGCTAGAATCTAAATCGCTGGTGGGATGGCACTTGGATCGCTTTGTTTTTCGAAGTAGCCTGAAGTTTCCTTATACTGGGCGACTAAATCTCCCTGAATCTTCTCGTCTGTCTCTGCCCTAACACCTTTCTTGAAGAAATCAGCAGTCTGAACTGATAACAGCATTTATTCTACTGCTTCAAGTTAATAACGTGTGCTTATTAAGAATCATCCAGTATTTCAGCAAGTGGAGAGACAACTAACATAAACTACATCACATGAATTTTGACCACCACTGCTTACCAGGGAAAAACAGCAGAAGTCAAAATGTCACTGTCTACCTGTCACTATCCTCATAAGCAGGGAGGCTTGGATTCTGTTGTTATTCCAGTGATTTACTGCTCCAAGATAGGCAAACAAAATAATTCTGTTTTCTCCCCATTCAGTAGTAAATGGGAGATCATGCCTTTTCCCGCTCAAAAACGTTTTACCCAAGGTGATAGTAAAGGACTATGATAGCAAAGTTATTGCCTAGCTTTGTGAGTTGCTTAGCATTTTTAATAAAGGGTCTGCTAAGAGATATATTATTCTCTTAATTATATTAGTAAAATATATTGATATAGTATGTTTTTTATATGCACAATGGTTTTTTGGGCATACAGTTTCATTAATGATAACTTTTCATTTGACAGTCACCGCAGGTTTTTTACAGTGAAGCACAATTTATCTTACCTATGATTGCCACCCAGTTTGGGGCTAGATTTAGTTTGTGATGTGCCGTGATCCCATTTTTGACCAGCTGATATGGGGATGATGGCTGAACATGTGAAGCGACAGGGTCGCAATCAACATTACTGTCTTTAACGGTTATAAAAAGTGAGCGATCTTTAACTGCATTGTCTACAAAAACATATGTGCCAGGGTCCATAAAAATATGTGCAAACCTAGAGAAGGGAGAAAATAAATGAAAATGCACCACAAAAATGAAATAACAAAGATGAAGATTTCGTGGAATATGAGTGGAGTGTAAAGTTCTATATCTGAGTGTGTTAATATCAAGAAAGTTTTGTGTCCAAATGACCCAACTCTTGTTTAAAGGAGAACTAAAGCCTAACTCAAGAAGTAAGCTAGAAATATTGTACATTATGTTTTGGGCCTCTGTACCAGCCCAAGACAATCACAGCCCTTTAGCAGGGAAGATCTGTATATCTGAATATGCCCCATTAGCTCCCAATCTTCTTTTCTGCTGATTCACTACACATGCTCTGTGCTGCTGTCACTTACTGAGCTTAGAGACACACTTAGAATATACAGTACACATAGGATATAAATGTCACAATATACAGCTGATTAGTAATTAATACAGATAAATACTACATGGCAGCTCAGAAACCAGTGCAATTAGCATCAGAATTTAATAATCAGCCCTGTAGCATCAGCTTATATTACAGACAAATCTAATTTTCTGCTTGATAATTTGCAACAACCCCAAAGCTCAGCTTCTCAACAGCTACTCAGAGCCTACTGAGCATTTGAGTGTTGCAGACACTTTCTAAGATGGCGACCCCCTGTGACAAGTTTGAAGTTCTGGATGTTCAATGATGCTTTTGAAAGTTGAAACGTTAGGCTGGTACAATAAGTTCAGTATGTAAAATATGGCATTTTTAACCATATTAATTTTTAGGGTTTAGTTCTCCTTTAAGGGTTCCTTCATGGACCTCCACAGTCAGTTACTGTATATTACTAGCCTATCTAGTGAGTGTTATGTTGTCATCCTATTATTTTAAAGGCCTTAAAGAAAGCAACAGAGCCACATATTTGAGTACGATGACTTTAAAATGGTTGTGGCAATAATCATGAGCTTTAATAGGTGTGTAGCTTCAAATGGTGGGTTTCAGATAGGAGCTAAGGCAGATGTGATGGATATTTCTGTAATTTGGGTTTTAATGCCTCAAGTATACTAAAAAAGCATGTAAACATTAAATAACCCCAATACGCTGGTTTTGTTTCCAATGAGGATTAATTACATCTTAGTTTGGCTCAAGAACAAGGTACTGTTTTATTATTACAGAGAAAAAGGAAATATTATTTGGATAAAATGGAGTCTGTCGGAGACAGCCTTTACATAATTCGGAACTTTCTGGATAATGGGTTTCCAGATAATGGATCCCACACCTGTACATGATTCGAACTTAGAAAAGACAATATCATTAACAGTATTAAAGTTGATCAACATGTCCAATTTACAACGTTTCACACATTGTCTTCAGTCACATATACAGAGACCATCTGTACTGATAATTGTGTCTTTTCAGTCATTACTGAAGGTGATTTATTACCTAGAAATATTTATGTTAGTTTCTCTAATGAGATGATCCAGTCTTCGAAAGGGGCCAAAATCCCAATCAGGGTTTGTATTGTATAGGTGATCTTTTTGATACACAGGGTAATGGCTGGAAGCCCTATCTGTAATATGAAGTGCAATAGTTATGTTAACATCTATAAAGTAAAAATAATACACATCAATAAAAGTATTATAAAAAATGAGGGTCTACTAATTACTATTCTCCTATAAAATGTTGTGATTACTCAAAGCTTAGGGAGAAAGGAAAATGAAAATCAGGATGTGAAAAGGCTTACCAATAAAACACATTTGTTTACCACCTTATCAGCAACAAAATGGGAGAAGCAGGGGCTATGAGGAATACGACATTGCAAATTCACATTCAGAAACATATTTAGTTTAAAGAAATTAGCATAGCTACATGAGAAGAAAATATCTATTATTATACTAAACAACTCATTTAATGCAGTATAAAGTGTAGCCTCTAATGTTTCTTGCCTGATGCATTATGATAGGAAGTAATTTAGCCAAAGTCAGAATGAGTGACATGAATAGAAAGATGAACACTGATTAATAATTAGATGAAAAATACACAGCTGCTTAGAAACAGTACAGCCTGGAACCTGTACTCATACTGATTGACGACAAGACATTTAGAATATAGATACCTAATAAGGACTAAGGTTTGGTATTTAATGATTTAATACTCAAGATTGAACATTATTGTGTATACAATTCTGACCAGATCACATACAAAAGACCAACAGTACAGTGCATAATATTTAGGGGGTTATTTATCAAAATCCGAATTTATTTCATTATTTTCAGAAATATACTCCGACCAAATCTGCACGGCTTATTTCCCCGTATTTATCAATACATTTTCCCTAAAGATTCTAGTGTGGGGGGAAAAAAAATGGCGAAAATCATATGAAAATTCGAATCTTATGATTTTTTTTTATTTTTCAGCCCGAAAACCACAAAATTTTAGCATTTTTGCACGAAACCCAGCACAAATCAGGATATCTTCGGGACTTCTCCCATTGAATAATATAGAGCCTCAAATTTTTCGAGTTTTTGGCATTCGCATCGTACTTTATGTTCTATATATCCTTTATACTGGCACCCGGGCAAAAACCTAGTCAGTGGTGTGTACCTTGGATTTGGGAATATATATATACAGTATATATATATATATATATATATATATATATATATATATATATATATATATATATATATATATATATACAAACAAAAGGACCGAAAAGAGTCTGCACACACAGATCTTGAGATGCAAAAAAAATTGTTATTAAATGGTTATTCAACATTTCGGCTCCTAGACATGAGCCGTCATCAGGAAGTGCAGGCCAAATATATACACACATGTTGATACACATAGAACTAGGCAGAAAAAGCGCCAAAAGCCTCAGCTGACGCAAGTAGTGGGTGTATATATATATATATATATATATATATATATATATATATATATACACATATACACAGTATATATATATATATATATACACAGTATATATATATGCCCACCTTTAGGTGATACAATGAGTTGGAATAAGACAACATCCCCATGCTTCAGACACAAAACTGGATTCGGAATTCTAGGTAAAGTTCCAGTGTATCCTGATGTCTGCACTTGATCAGCATCTCTCTGTCTCCTTGGTGTTGGTACTGTAAATGAATCCACTGGAAACAAAAATAGAAAAATGTCTATTAGATTTACATTAGAACAATGTGTGATATTATATATTTAATTCTTTAAAAAAACATTTTATTTATAGGTATAAAGTTGGTGAGGTTTTCTTCCATTCAGCCACAAGATTACTAATGAGGTTGGGAAAGTGTAAGAGTATTAGGATGGCACACAACTAAATATAGAAGAAGATGAACACTCACTGCTGGAAGCTATCTGAAAACTTTCAATATTTATAAACACAAAATAAGTAGAGGGAACAGGGCACTCCAGTGTAAATCAGGAAAGCATGCAAAAAATGTATAAGCAGCAGGCAACTACGGCAATTGTAGTGCAGAAAAAATAGCCTTTTGCTTTTCTCATGGAGTGAAATACTTGCATCTCTCGTTTGCGATGTGTGTAGACCCAGAAGTGATGCCACATAGTCATGCCAGATGCAATCTCCTGTGTTGTCATGGAAACCCATGTGCAATAAGCACTGGAGTTACCATGGTAATCAATGTGTACTATGTGCATTCTAGTAAACAGCATAAGGTAATATGTCACTAGTATGTGTACTTATAAATCTGATTCTGCTATTAATCGTATTAGTAACAGAGTTGTAATCTCTCAATTCGTGCAGATAGTATCAATTTGCTTTTTCATGCACCACTGTCTGTGAATTACAGCTTCCGCTCAGTAGGAGAGCATCAATATGAATACCAGAGCCAGGGCTAAGAGGTACTAGCACCCAAGGCAAGAAACTCTTCACCAACCACCTGCTTCTGAATGCCTCCCTTCACTGTTCACCCACTTACCATTCCACCTCTACAGTCCCCACTGTTCCACTCAATTGCTCAATTACCTGTGGAGTGCATCAGACCCTAGGCTCCTGCTTCTTGTGCCTACCCCAAATTCCAGCCTTGGTACAGACTGATACTTCTTTATCTGTTAGTATGCTTATATGCTTATTGATTGTTGTACAGTATGTTCTCATAACATATATTGCAAAAATTAAAAGGTGGTAAAATAACATGACTCATTGAAATCATGTATACACCCCTAAATGGGAATAATTTACATGTAATGTCCAATGTTAAAATTAATAGCTGGTAATATATCTAGTCCATAAACATTAACAGAATCTTACTTTCAGGTTGTAGATCATACACATCTCATATTATATCAACATTAGCAAGATCTTAATACTTTTTATGTTCTTTTTAACTGTATTTATTGGTATTTGAAAAAAATATAGTATGTCAAATAGCAATAACACAATAAAATTGCTCAAAAAGATTAATTCATTTACAAGAGATTAGATACTTGCCAGTTAAAAATTCTTCAATTACTTGAGTATTAGAAAGTATTACTCCAAACAATCCTGTTGAGGCAAACTGTACAAAGTAAACTTCTTTACTTCTCCAGATATGGTTATCTGGACCAAGGACATTCGGCACTTCCTGAAAACAATTCAGATAAAAGCAATAAAAGGGAAAAGATCAGAAGAAATATTAATAAATCCTGGAAATTCAAATGTGATCATGTAAACTATATCTAATCCCTTCTAATGTGTCAAATGTCCATAAATCTTGTACAAATCAGAACCAGATCAGAAACATGGTCTGAAGGTGTATTTTTTAGACCCTGGTCTAAATATTAATGATAGAGCTATTATCCATCATCCAAGCTCCAAAAATCTAATGATTTTTGCCTATTATTTTAATTAGTAAAAATGTATGTTTTTGTAATTACTTGAGCTAAGCACAGCAAACAGGGAAATGTACATTTCTCTAAATACCACAAATGCCATTAAAAGATATGGAAAAAATCAATGCGCTAAAAAATACAAATATCTCTACCTCTAACAATTCAAGTTTTCTAGACAATTAGTAGCAAAAAACAAAATTGAAAACCTCTAAAATTCTGAATGGTTAGAAAAAATGTCCAAAATGATCAGTGCAGCTCCCATTGACTTCTATGGGACCTTGACTGCTTTTACTTGGAGAAGTTTTTGGAGAGTTTTTTGTGGTTTTTACAATTCATAAATCTCAAATTTCGAGAAATAAAAAAACACAAACTTTTAGAGAAAAAATTAGATTTGTGAAAAAAAGGAAATCCGAATTTTAGTAAATTAGCCCCATAAATCCCCTGCAGACTTTTGCTAATAAAACACAGTGGAAAAGGAGGGGTTTTATATTGGTAATCTAATTATCTATCTGGAAAGGGCACACATGGAGAAGCTTCTCTGTTTGCCCTGCTTAACTCAAGAAATAACTTTATTTGCTATTTGGTAAAAAAAAAGTAAGCAGTATATATGTACTTTTTAATGTTCTGTTTATATTGATATGAATGCCACACTGTAAATACAATGTGGGGAAAAATAATTTGCACTTTTAAAAATGTGAATTCCATTCCATGATGTGTAAAGTAACAATCCATCACTTAGCACCCTACATTCATTAGCACGTTTATCTAATGAAATACCTGCTAAAATAGAATGATGTATGTATATATATATATATATATATATATATATATATATATATATATATATATATATATATTATATGGTCTTTATTTTTTGAGCCCTAGGTGATACATCATTTGAACTGAAAAATAACTGTGAGATGCTTGCTTAAGAATATAGATTATTTAATTGTGATTATGCAAATTGATGCTTGAGTCTATAAAACTGCTCCATTCATACCCTAACCTACTACTCCATCTGCTGAACTAAAAAAACACTGCACCTTTAGGATTCACCAGCTTTCTTGAAGATGTTGGTATTATTCAAAACAGTTGAAATTAATTTATTTAATTTATTGGTAGATATGGATATGTTTATCCAACATAAAAGTGTATCTAGGAAAATTACAATTTTAAATGCATAAAATGATACTGTATAATAACATTAAATAGATCTTATTTGCATCAATGTTTGTTGCTGCAAAATATCGCAAATTGGGTTTAAATTTGTTCTTGGGTAGGGAGAGGAGCTTATCTTATATTCTACATCACATCTTGGTTATAATAAATGCAGCCTACTTCATGGAAAGGCTTGCAAAATACTTTAATGGTTAATTTAGTCCATCTAGCCTTTTTTAAAGTCCAAAAGTCTTGTGTGGGAGGTGGAGGCAGCTGGTGGTGCACAGCAAGGCTCAAGAGGGAATAGTGTTGGGCTGTGAAGTACAGTATGGCCGCAAAGTGTGTTTGAGCAAACTAAGTTGTGTTTACAAAAGTAACCCAAACATTTTTTTTTTCTGAATAGAATGGGTTACGGTTATGAGACAGTAAGGGATCATCTATAAACAAATTTGCACCACCATCTTAGTAAGTAACAAAAGTGGTAGGTTTCTGGTTAATTTTCTAGAACTATTTCAAAAAACAATGTTTTGGTAAATGCAGAATTAATAATATTTAATAGACATTTTATAGAAATAGAAAGTCCAATCATTTATACTGTATGTAAATCATTTTGTCTATCATGAACTGGGTCTGGGACCCCTATTTGTAAATCTGCTGCAAAATTATTAAACTAACACTGATTGTTCTTTAGTTACAATTCAGCTGTACCTGTTGGAATAATAATAATCTTCTCCAATAATCTTATCACACACAGCTGCTTTGTAAATACAGTCACATAAAGTGTCAGTAATTTCATTTCTGTAGATAATGCATATCATTTATTGCATTTGTATGGGCACTAAAATATGTGGCATGCTATATTTACCAGACTTCGGCTTCTCCTTCTCTCTGGTTCATTTATGTGTAAGGTAAACTGTTTGTTGGCACCAAAGCTCATGGATATATGTGGAGCTCTCATTAGGCAGAATCGGTCACATAGTTCTTCAGCTGATACATATTGGTTACAGTGGCATCTGCAGATTGTTATAGATACACAAATTACGAGTGCATTAGAAGTCTGCTATTTCAATATTAAAATGTATTACTGTTTGTATGTGATTTTATTTTGAAATGAAAACGCTTGTTCAAAAAGTCTTAAAACTAGTATGGGAATTATTTATCAAACTCCGAAAATTTTTGAAATTTTTGGTAAAATAGTCTGACCAAATCCACACTAATTTTTTTGCTTAATTTGTCAATCCATTTTCCTGAAGATTTGTGGGGGAAAAAATTCGATAAAATCATGAAAAAATTTGAAGCATACAAATTTTACGGATTTGATGCCCAAGAACCACAAAATCTTCCGATTATTGCAGAAACCCCAGCTCAGATCAGGATATCTTCGGGAATTCTCCCACTGACTTCTACATGAACTCAGGTCTGAGTTGCAGTACATTTTATTTGGACTTTAACACCCTCGGGATTTCATAAATTCCGAAACAAACTTTTACCAAATTGTGTTTAAAGGAACACATTTCAGATATATATTTATTGGAAAGTGTAAAGTTTTTAATACATAGCAATATTTTTAAACTAACATTCCAATGTCAGGGCTGAGCTCTCCTCCCAGGGGTCCACAGAATGGAATACAGTCATGATGTTCTGGAGAAACACACTTTCTTGTAGATGCCAAACGTATTTCATGACTGGCACATCGTTCTTCCACCTGCATAGTCACAAATATATTGAAAGATGTATTCTGAAGCACTTGTCAAGTTGCTTATATACTTTTATATTATTTATTGTTTAAGAGGCAGATTTATCAAGGGTTGAATTTCGAGTTGATGGGAGTTATTTTAAACTCCCATCAACTCGAAATTCGAATAAAAAAAGAACTTCGGATGAATAGGCTGTATTGAATCATTTGAACCAAATTCAGATCATATTCGATCGAATTCGAAGTTTTTCCCAAAAAAAAAACGATTTGGTTCTAGGAGTTCCTCCATAGAATAAAACAGCAATTTTGCAGGTTTTAGATGGTGTAGTATAGTCTAAGTCAAATTTTTAAAGAGAAAGTACATGATAAATTTGGATATTCAAATTTTTAGATTTCGAATTTTCGACTCGAATTTGGACTATTCCCAAGTACACTAAAATTATCTTGAAATTTGAATTTAAAAATTTGATTTTTCAATTCAACCCTTGATAAATCTGCCATAAAAATGTTTCCTGGATCGTTAATAGAAACTGTCAGAAAAGTCAGACTTCCAGGAAAGTGGGATGAGATGAGGTAGTTAGGCCTGTGCAAAAAATTGCAACTAGGTATATATGTAGAATTTGGCTTTAGAAAACAATACTTCATTAGTTACTATGGGGCAAAGATATAAAAATTCAAGATGCAAGCATGAATGTATTCATGTTTGTGTTTTTCATTCTCAAATTTTACAGAGCAAATGTAAAGATTTTAAATTTGTTTGAAGAACTCTGGCATCTAAAAGCTGCCTTCTTCCTTTAAAAAAAATCAATCTGAAGCTCTATTTGAAGAGAACCCTTTTTATATTGAGTTTATTTTTGTGATTGACTTTTGTCAAATTTCTTTAAAATTGATAAAATGGCCTCCTTATGTCTGTTCTTTTAAGAATTTTCTAACTCTGAGGGGAATTAATCTAACAGTCCGTCAAATTGTAATAAGTTAATAAAACTAGTGAACTGCTAAGAATCCTTCTGTATTTTTCCAGTTGGATATTTAATAAATCTGTTTCTTAGGGCCAGATTTATCAAGGGTCAAATTTCAAGTTTATGGGAGTTTCTAAAAACGCCCATAAACTCGAAATTCGAAAAAAAACACCCCTAAATATTATTACTTACACTAAATAATAAGGTGACGAAGTTGAAGCTTTTTAAAGAGACAGTACTTCGATTTTCGAAGTCTACGTTTTTTCAATTCGAATCAAATTTTGGCCTGTTCGATGGTCTAAATACCCAAAAATTACTTTGAAATTCGAAGTTTTTGAATTCCAAAATTCACTTCGACCCTTAGTAAATGGGCCCCTTAGTGTTTACTTTTGAAACTAGCTTTAATTATATGCCTTTGCATTTATACAGATATACTCTTAGTCAAAAAATAATTCTTCTTAAAATTATTACCTGTGATTGGCAATCAAGGTCACTGTTACTGTTTGATCTTTTTTGTGCCCTCTCATCATAGAACACATACCCTGCTTGACAAATGCAGGATCCATCTGATTCTTGGAAAGCACGATTTAGACCATGACAAATACAAGTTATTGAACCTGAAGGGGATTTCAAATTGAATATGTTTTAAAATTCCAGCATTTTTTAAACCACTAGCTCTTACATCAACAAGAAATTTATGTCACCAAATACATTTAGAATATTGTATTTTTAGTACATACTAATAAGAAAGAGATGGGGCTGAGGTAATCACACAGTAGTTGAGGTCAGGTCCCAGGAAATACTCCCACCATTAGCTAAGGTGGGGAAACTTTCCTGAGCTTTCCTGTGGTAGAAAGCAGCCATTTGCTCCAACAAGGGGGGGGGGGGTTAAAACCCTTCTGTGTTTAACCCGTTAGTTCAGGGACTTTCAGTGGGTGAGCTGAGGACCTGATAGGGTGCCAAGATACAAGACCCCAAAATTGAGGGTCACAGAAAATAGTGCTTCATTCCCAGGAGAAATCTGTGCACAAGAGTTGGGTAGTTCATATACACCACTTATTTTAACTCTGGAATGTTATAAACTGAGCTTGATCTACCTAAAAGAATCGACTACTGACTTCCATTATTAGGTTGTTACACGTTAATAAATAAATTAATTGCTCCATAAAAGCTCTGTAATCTGGATCATATACTTAAGGGAGGACTTGCAGGGAGTTATTTGCAGCCTTTAGTGCCTGGGTATACCCTGGGAGCAACTCACACTATACATACACTTCTTGGGCCCAAATACGGGTGTGCTACACTTAGGGGCCCATTTAATAAGGGTCAAAGTGAATTTGCAAGTTCGAAGTTTTTTTGGGTACTTCGACCACCGAATAGGCGAAGTATTTTTTTGTAAAATTTTTGAGTCGTTCGAATCGAATGATTTTTACTTCGATAGTCGAATGATTTTTACTTCGATCGAAAATGGGAAAAAATACTTAGACTATCGAAGTATCAAATTCGTTGGTCGAATTTCAAGTTTTTTATCTTCGAAATTCGACCCTTAGTAAATGTGCCCCTAAGAGCTATTCACTGCCTTGCCAGAGAGGAAACAATGGTCAAACAACTTTGTTTGTTTTTAGTTTATTATTTTGCTTTAAATATCTAATGCTTCTTAATTAACAATTCAAAATTGGATAAAGAGGCAATAACAGAAAAGAAGATTGTTGAATAGCTGGGCTTTAGAAGCAAAATTAGTTTTCATATAGTTATACATTACGTGTTTAAATCCCGTCATACTGTAGTCACATGACATAAGAAGGAAAAATGAGGGCACTGAACATTACAAACCTGATTCTGAATATGAGGAACTTCCACATAGGAAACAAGCGATTTGAGCAAACAAGTGATTATAGGTTCCTGGTGGGCATGGGTGACAGTGTTCTGGATCTCTTGCATGACTGCTGTTTCCATAGGTTCCTGGAGGACAAGGTATGGGAGATATGGAGCTTGATGGACAGTAGTACCCTGCTCGGCAGGGATGCTGGCGATAGCTCTCAACACCTGTAAAAGTTTCAGTAATAATTAGATGTTTCTCTTATGTACATCAGTTAGGTTAGTCTGATGTATCGAGATGAAGCTTATGATTGCATACAAAATGCATCATTAAATCCTGCACAGGTGGCAGACTTCTTATATATGTAGATGCACAAGCACCTCATTAGAAGCCAATTATCTTACAGAGGTGGCTCTCAAATATAGCTGCTTCAGGCATATCTGCATATATTTAAATATAAGCCAGTTATAGATAGAGTGGAATTCATTAAAAAAAGATAAAAATATAACTTTACTGTACAGTTTATGTCTCATTATCAGTAAATCTTGGCACTTTTTATTTGCTGTGAATATCCTCTGAGCTGACTAATATATATTTTTTTAATTTATTGTTGATTATAGATACATTACAAATAATGTTTGGTGGTTTATTATTGGTTGGTATTCTGTCATAATATGTGAAAATTATTGCATGGATTTAAGGCAGGATGTAAATCTTGAGTTGCAGCTGGGTAACCCAAAAGGATTGCAGAGAATAAGAATATCCCTGGGGTGGCTGTATGTGTTCTCATAACTGGTATGTACTATATGTATATTTGCATTAATATTGTGATAATTGTTTACACAAAGCAGCACATTTTTATAATGCTTTAATAGAACAGACAGGGATCAATACAATGGAAACTGTAAATAAATACAAAATATAATTCCATTTAAGATTAAGTGGTAATGTTAAAGAGACAAAGAGGGCCCTACTCATGGGGCTGCAATTTACATTGGTTGAAATTGTATCATAAGTGAGGTAGTTGTTGAGTTTTATTTTGAAGAGATTAATACAGGATTGTCAGTTAAAGGAAAAATATACCCTCAAACAATGTAGGTCTCTATAAAAATATATTGAATAAAACAGCTCATATGTAAAATTCTACTTTATGTAAATAAACCATTTTCATAATGATATACTTTTATAGTAGTATGTGCCATAAATAAGGGCTGCCCCTTGGAATCCTAGGATTCATGGTGCACACAAACAAACAAACCTAACAAACCATACATGTTAGGTCACAATGGCCAATTAACAGACCGAGTTCTGTCTTTTGCTTCCAAACTTCTTCCTGTTACAGTTAGAGTTGTAGTATTTCTGGTCATAAGGTGCAGCAAGAGAAAAAGGCAAATGGCCAGCAATGTACAAAGACAAATGAGAAGAGATGTAGTTAGCTGTAGAGAATAACGGTCTTTGAAACTTCTACTCTTTTCTGAATGGTGCAAATAGTCCAAAAGAGTAACTAAAAATCCTATACGAAGAAAAAATGCTATGTAATCTGTATGTTTGATGTATACATCCATCTATTGTACACTTTGTGTAATATCTTATAATAATAATAATATATAACAATGTTTTTTGTTGAAAACATTATTTTAGATCATAATTCAACATTAAAGCAATTCTAATGAATAATACTATATTGGTTTCGCTGTGAATGTCAATATTTTGCTGCTGGGAAAAATGCTGGGAAAATTAGCTGTGGAAAAATTCGCTGCTACAAAAAAAATTCTTGCGCACCAAAATTGTCTTGCACATAAAAATTATTTGTACCGCCATAAACTTTAATGCATTTGGAAAAAAGAGTCGTGCTTATAAAAATTGTCTCTCACTTCAAAATTGTCGCATGTCAAAATTATTTTGATGTCCATTGACTTTAATGCGGTTCTCAAATTTTTCGCCATTTCGTTAATTTTTTTGCCATTTAGCGAATTATTCAGCGAACCGGGACAGATTCGCCCATCACTACTAAGAATGGTTATCTGCAAGATAAGTTATTTGATCCTTCCTGCTTGCTGCCTTATTGCACGAGTCTGCCTAAGGTTTAGGTTGCAAGTTAACTGCATGCTTGGAGAGGCTAATATGAAGCAACCATGTCAATTAATGTCAGATGAAAGAATTTATCACTGAAAACTGGTGACTGATGTGAATTGTGCATGCAAAATATGATATAATGTCATATACACATATAGAAACCCAATTTAACTAGTTCATTTAGGCACATAAACATGATATACACTAAGTAAGCATACTATTATAGATACATCACACATCCTTTTTGGTTTAATCCCATCAGCATTCCTCTATTATTTTGCAAATAAGACACTTTTCCCAAAAGAGCTATATATAAATATTACATAAAAAATGCATGGCCATAAAATTGCAAGGGTCAAGATGCCCTCTTAGAAATGGGTTAGAAATAACCTAGAAATAACCTTTTGTATCTTGCAACCACAGAGCTCATACATTTGTATCCATCAGGTGTCAGACAGGGTGGACTATATTTATATGAATACACAAAAGTATAAATACAGGAAGTAGTGTTACTTTCCCTGTAACTTATTATATTCGTGTTTTTCAGAACATTGTCGGAGTTGTACAGTTAAAAAAATAAACTTACTTATTCTAATTAAGATTCAAATACAACTGCAAATAGGATGTGGTGCCCACTGTATAAACACCTAGATTTCACTGCATGAATATTGACACATATATGGTGTTATGTAGATAACATACATTCTAATCTATTTATGGAAATAAAATGCAAATAAACTTTTCTCTCCGATAATATCTAAAAAATTTTATAGAGAATTGGTTGATTTTAGTTCCTACTGGTTATTATTTTTTTATAACTTGTATTGAAACAGTTTTTGCATTACAAATATATAGTAGTCATCAGTCTAAAAAGCTTATAAAATTGTTGTGGCAATAGAAAGATGGTATATGTTAAGTAGAGATTACATAGAGAAACTAGAAAAGGGGAAAAACAAAGAAGAAAAATGAAAGGGAAATGTAAGTGGTTGGCCTTGAGTTCTGAGAACAAGGGTAAGAAGTGAGCTTGTGAGAAAAAGTGGATAGGCCCTGAGCTCCAAAATATACCAAACCTCTAAATATCTGGGAGTCTTTTAACCTGGTTGAACACTTTTTATCTGGCCACTATAGCCATTGACTGGTTATTTGAACCCTCCTCAAGATCAAATAAGCAGAAAGTATATTACAGTTCAGTTTCATGGACTAGTTTACACAATTACCTTTATAAATTATATATATTTACATAGTTCAATATGAGTCCAGATAATTCTGTGTTACAACTAATGATGGGCGAATTTGTACCGTTTCGCTTCACCAAGAATTTTGTGAATTTCCCACGAAATTAGCAAAACAGGGAAAACATTCACGAAACGCGAATTTCAAAACTGTTGCCGGCATCAAATAAAAATTGCGGCAAATTCTTGAATGTATTCGCCAGCGGCACAATGGGGAAATTTGTGCCCGGTGAATAAATTCGGCCATCACTAGTTACAACAAATATACAAATTAAAAAGGATTAAATTAGTTTTTCTAATAGAAATAATTAATCCCATTGACACTGAAAACAAGATTGAACAAATGGCAAATAAGGTAACCTGACATGAGATATGTTTAGAGTGTGTATAAGAATTAACAAACAAATAATCAAATCAATATCATCAGAACAGCAGTAGTAGGAAAAAATATTTCAAATCGGCCGCCAAAAAAAGATGGAATGTTTGCTGTTTGTTATATTTCTATTAATTGCAGTTTAGCTATAGCTTAAATGCACATATAGATTTATACTTTGAACAGTCTCAAATATTTACCAGTGGGGCAGCTGAACCCTGCCGGACAGGGCTGGCATGATAAATCTGTAGCACTATTGCTTCGATACGTTCCAGCTTCACAGCCACGGCAGGATTTCTCAGCTGAATCTCTGAGCCCTGTGATCTGGACAGCTGTACTACCTCCTAAACACAGCATCATCTGCACACTTCCAGGAGGACAATAATAAGGAAAAATGCATCTGTATTTAAAAAAAAAAGTTTTATGAATGTTTTATTGTACAACATCTTGTCATTAGTTTCTACATTTATACAAAAAGTATTTGAATAGCTCGGCATTATTATGTGTCTCTAGAATTTTATATAGAAGAAATTATTTCAGCAGCACTCTTTATCCTTTATGAAGGCTGGAAAAGCTCGAAACGTCCCTTAGCTTGAGACACGAATAAAGCTACAATTTTTTCACCATAATCGAAGTGCTGCTGAAATAATTTCTTGTACACGAATCAGACCTGGGCAGACAGAGTCACAGACAGCACCCGAAGCTACAAAAAGCGATGAGAGTGATTGTGTAGCACTACTTTGTCTTTGTTAGAATTTTATATAGGAAACTTCTTAACAGTTGAGAACACATGCTTAACATTTCCTGGGTGCAGGGCTGATCCTATCAAATGTGGTGCCCAATTGGGACCATGTTGGCGGGGCCCCTAGACAAAGTGTTGCTGGCTACTGACACATCAAGTATTTAGGAAAATAAGGGCATACAGGCACAAAATAGAAAGGAAAGGGGCAGACAAGGTAAGAGAGTGAGAGGGATGAAATAGGGGCACATAATAGGGGCACACAGGGTAAGAGAGAGAAGGAGGAAATAGGAGAGTGGACTGGGCCAATTAATTTGGGGCAGGCTGGGCCGATTCAGCTTGGGAGCAGGCTTGGTTGGATTGGGGGCAGACAGGGCCTATCAAGGTTGGAGGAAAGCTGGGCCTATGAGAGTTGGGGGCAGGCTAGACCTATGGAGTTGGGGGATAGGCTGGCTTATCAGAGTTGGGGGTGGGCTGGACCTATGGATTTGGGGATGGGCTGGACTCTCAAAGTTGGGGGCAGGCCAGGAAGCATCATGTGCTGAGGGAAATATTATCTGTGCTGCCCTATGGTGCGGGGCCCCCAGAGGTGCGGGGCCCTATTGGGCCCAATTGGTCCAATAGGCCTAAGGCCGGCCCTGCCTGGGTGAAGAATGGTTGAATTTCAATGATCTGAATCTAATTTCTGGAAGGGAAGAATCAGAAAGATGTACAGGTCCCTGCTACATTCAACTTAGATTGATTCATGTTCAACCCTTTTACCTATTGTGACAAGCTGGCTGCCTGTACATGTAATTTTGGGGGAAATTAGCTATAGTAGGCAGGTAAGTGTAGGATCTAGAGCATAAAGACACCACATCTTCAGGCAAAAACACAGGTTTATTTTGGCAAACTCTTGCCAACATAAAAATCACTGACATACAGTTCATTAGCGTTTTAACAGCACACGTTGAAAACGTTTCCCCACTCTGAGGTTCTCACAATACAGGGTGGATTCCACACTCTGGAATATTCTGGGCTTCACACTAAGCCCTGCTGACTCCCAGCTCATTAGCCTCTGGCCTGTCTCACCTTATGGCTTTCCTCAATCACTTTAGACTCCCAGTCACCTGGTTACATCTCCCTCTGCTCCTTGCAGTGACAGGCTGCTCCCCCAGCACCTCTGGGAGTTCCTAACACAGACAGGTAACCTTCCTGTTCTGTGCCCTGCTCAGAGAGACCTTCCTAACAATCTTACTACTATTAAATACCTTTCTACAGGACAGCCTTCCTGTGAGAAGTGAGCTCCAACATTCATACTGGATCACTGTAATGGATTCCTTCCAGAACACTATAGCTTCCAGCAAAATTATTTAAACAGAGAAACAGTGCTCTGTTTAGTAACATCTTCCTTGCAGCTTTCATCTCTTATTGGGGAGAAATTAAAGGCAAAACTCCCCTTTTTACACATTTCTTTGGTCTTTCTACCACACAAAACCTATAAAAAAAACTGCCTAACTGCTAGTTGATCTAGAGAAAGGCAAAAAAAAATCTTTAAAACATCTCCAAATTGCATCAGAGGGGGGACCATTTCTTCCTGACTCAAAGATAGCAATAGCACCAGTCCCTGGATCAATTTTCCCTGGAGCCATTTTCAATAACCAGTATTTTATGACTTTCCAACTCCTTCCTGATGCTGCCTAATAGATCTGCGAATACAATACTGATTCTGGGAGATAATTCCACAATTTTGCAGCTCGTACTATAAAAATAACCTTTTCTGAATATTAAGATGGAACTAACGGGTACACTTGTGTCATCTGGAAGATTAACAGGTAAATAAAGCATTAGAGAGTTTATTATATGGTACCCTTATATGTTTACACAGTTATCATTTCTCCTCTTAAACTTTTCTTCTCCAACGTAAACCACCCTAACTGGGCCAGTTTTTTTTCATAACTGAGACTTTCCATACTTTTTACAAGCTTAGTTGCCCTCCTTTTGACGCTCTAAGTCTAATTCAAAAATGTCCTGTTTAAGCATTGGAGACTAAAACTGCCCTGCATACTCTAGATAGGGCCTTATTAGTGCTAGATTAATTACCCTCTCCTCAGCTATCTAATTACTGTAGCAGGGACCTGGATACTACAAAAATTACCATTTCCACATCAGTGTTTATCCCATGTCTGCAAAGAAATAAAAAGAGCGTATTCTAGAGCTCAAATGAGGATTAGGGAGCAGAAAAAAATGATATAGAAACAGAGACAACATGTGACCAAAGTGCCAAACATATTTTCCTGTGAACCACTTATAAAGTTGTGTATGTGAGCTTAAAAATCTTTCTTTCACATAATTACAAGGATTGGCACTGTAATACATACAGCTGCCTAGTGTTGTTATAGGTTGACGATCCTTCTGGACAAATGTAGCCACCAGGACAAAGGGGAGGAATTCCTGTGCGTGCCATGCAATATGAGCCACTTCTGCAGATTGTTTCACCAACTGATCCTATAATGCGAAAGAAACAGTAAAGAATATTTCAATATGCTTGTAAATTTGACTGAAAGGTTTCCATTTGCCCAGCATACAATCTAATTGTAAGACTGGGGACTGAATGGTACAATATAAAAAATTTGAGCACTTTACTGATGTTCTTAACCTCCTCACATGTCCCTTTTTTCCTCACTGTCTATAATTGCAGAGGCAATGCATGGACAGTGGCGTCAGGCCCCCATTCTTGTGCAAACATGAGATTTTGTGATGATGTAAAGCTTGCCTTGGTAAAACTTTACACAAAATAGCAGCTGCCATACAGTATATTATGGGTCAGTCCCTAAGCTTACATAACTGACATCAGCACAGAGGATCAGGAAAAAAGAAGATGGGGAACTACTTAACAGCTTATGATTAACAGATCTTCACTGCCAAGGGCTGTGGACTGCTACAGTATCACAAAACATAATTTGCAGTATATCTAATCTACTTGTCAGGTAAGCTTCAGCCCCTTGTAGAGACGTGGGAGATGACAGGGATATGATAATTTCGTAAGAAATCATCTAGAAAGCATTTCTAATAAATACTGCAAATAGGTATTTATAAAAAAAATAACATACTGTAGTACAATGCTATGGTTTTGAGTATCTGACAAGTCTCATGACAAAGCCGGTAGGAGTAATTGTACCTACCAAGTGGGCATTCATATCCAGGTTTGCAGGGGATTCCCATAATGTTAGCTTCCAGAGTCAGAAATGGATCTGGGCAGTAATGTCCTTCTGGGCAGTATTCACATTCTTGAACAGATGCTGCACCTGGCTCAGTCCTCATGGTTCCAGCAGGACAGGGCAGAGGATCACTTTGTCCAGGGCACCAATGGCCAGGTGGGCATGGATAATCTTGAAACCTAACAGTTCCTAATATATTCAATTTATTTAAAAATATTTAGGAGTATGATAATATCAAATAATCAGTTTAGGATTGCTTTAACTTAAAATAAATAGATCCATTTTATAAAGTGTTAAAATGAAGTGTTTTTTTTACCAATGGTTTTAACATGTGCCACAAGAATGTTATATTAATGGGTTACTAATAACAATAGTTCTACTTAATTGACTTAAATTACACAGTAATGGGATCTAGTATTAAAGGCATGTTGTCATCATAATATCATGCCCGTTTTTAAAATGTTTGCCTTAACTGTATACGCAGCTTTAATACTGCTATGCTATTTTCTCTCACATAAGATGTCTATATATTTTCCATAGATACCTGTTTAAAAATGTCATGGTGTAACTTTTTCCTTTTCTCCTGCAAATATTTATTATAAATATTCTCTCTCTCTCTCTTACATGCTTTTTTAGGCAGCATCAGACTGGGGTTCTGGGGCCTACCGTGTACTCCTTGCGACATGAAGTGCCCCTTCCTCCCGATGTTCACCCCCTCTTCTGATGTACACACCCTCTCTGCCCCATGCCTCTGCTGCACTGCACACCTTTTACATTAACTTGCTGTAAGCAGCACTGTATTTTAGTCCAGTGCCGCCCCAGGCACCACACCTCTTCCCACCTGTTGCATGTGCAGTGATGTCACAATGCACCCCTTAACCGCCACCTCTGCCACCAGATTTCAAGCGAAAGTATCCGGCAACAGGGGAAGAGGGTTTTTTTGTTAATTTTATTTACCAAATAGGCACCTGAGCTGCCACCCTAGGCACAGGCCATAGAGTGCCTATATGGTAAATGCGCCCCTAGCTGTAGGGGATCATTAATACTTCTGTGAGACTACAGTAGAACCCCAATTTTACATCCCTGATTTTCACAGTTTTTCTGTGGTTTGCTGCTCATAAGCTGCATTTGCTTTTTCTCAGATTTTACATTTTTTAAGTAGTCTCTTGGAAAATATAAAATCAGGTTTTTACTGTATTGCTTTCATTTTCAGCCACCATAAAATGTAATTAAAATATCTTTACATAGTACACCATATTGCAGTAATTTCCACATGAAAAAATGGCATCCCTTTAAAGAATGTCCGAATAAATGTTTTATTTGTTCAAACCCTGACCTAGCATCCTGCAGAAATATCCAGGAGGGCATTGATGGCAATCACCAACTCTTTCTGCTCCTGGTTCACCTCGATAAGTATGAATGGGGCATTCTTGGGGCCCTGTGACTTGGCTGCTATTTGCCCGATTTACTCCAAAGCAATAATGGCCCACAGGACATAATATGGGAATTGGGTTTCCTACAAAAAAGTACAGTGGAAGTAGAATGGTGATTCAGTATCAGTATAAGAGACATACACATCATACTATATAATCAATTATTTAGAAATACTTTAAAGTTACTCGTTACCTTCTTTACACCAGTGACCATGAGGGCATGGCAAGCAATCTTCTCTGTGCCTCGCTCCAGGGGTAATCCTCAGAGTATTAGCTGGGCAAGGAATTGGCAATGCAGTGCCCTCATGGCAATAAAAACCTGATAACAACATATGTATTTTTATCCAGAATGTATGCATAAATATACATGAAATACATATTAGTGAAACCAGACATAGTTGGCTTATCATTTCAGGTTGCAAAATATGTAAACCCTAACATTTAAACCCTAACATTTTATACATAGTAACTTGCCTGAAAACACAAGCAGACCTGGTTATTCTACCTGCACAATAAATATAGGACTCCTAGGTATAGAATCCATTATCCAAAAAACTCGGGATTATCCAAAAAATATGGGATGGCCATCTCCCATAGAAACCAAATGCGCCGAAAGGAAAAATCCTGGGAGAGGAGAGTAGCGTTCCTAATGCGTCTATTGGGCAGCCTTTCCACTCCAGTCACGTAGTACTCCAGAAAACAAATGAAAAGGCACATAAACAGGCTACCGTAGACATGGGATCCATAGGCCAAAATAGTTAAAAATTCCAATTTTATTCAAAAATGTTGCAATAAAAACATAGTGCAAACACGAGTATGTTGCAGGCAGGGTGAGAGCATGGCTTGACGCGTTTCGTGACTCAAACTAGTCACTTCCTCAAGAAGCCAGTGCGCCTTCTGCCAGATACCCATATATGTAGCTTCCATAACAAATAGATTCGTAAATATTAATGTACGGACTTTACAAGTAAAAATTGTTCTAAACTTTTAGAGCTTGAAATATTTTTAAAATGTTTTGTAAAGTAACCGTATATATGCAATATATGCTAGTATGTGCTGTTGTGTAACATGGCATAATGCAGTTTGAAAGCGGTTGTAATAATGCGGATACATGTTGACAAAAAATGAACAGTATAATATACAAAGTAAGGATTAATCATAATTATAAACAAAAAAATATATAGAACTATGATAATTCGTACAACATGCCTCCACATCTAAAATACAATCTCAGGAGAAAGAGAAAAAGGGGAGGGATGGTCACCTGCATGAAAAATAATATATCTCGGTCAGTCTACAAATAGGCTAACTTCCCAATCCCTATTCAGGCTGCTTGGCATAATCGTATCTAAAGTGTGAATCCAAAAGGCCTCTCTCTTAAGGAGTCGTTTTTTCACATCTCCTTTTCTGACTCCAGGATTTGCTAGATCAATAATTTGGAAAGAAATGCATGAACTGCCCTCATGTTTCTCTAATAGATGTTTCGCCACTGCTAAGCTCTTGTCACATTTAGAGACACATCTTAAGTGCTCAGAGATCCGTTTCCGGTCTAATGGTCTTGCCAACATACTGTACACCACACCTGCATGTGATGAGATAAACCACGTATTTGGTACCACAATTGGCAAAAAAGTTGATCTTATATGGCCGGGTACCTGTCCTGGAATTAAATTCCTTAGAGGGCCTCATGATGCCACATGAGTTACACCTTGGCCTCCCACAACTACTGTATAACATCCCTTGACACTCAGCCAATTAAGATTGGCGGTCTTGTTGACCTCTAGAAATAGTCTGGGTGACAATTGTGAACCTAAACTTTTGCCTTTTCTAAATGTGAAACCTGGTTGGGCGGGTAAGATTTTTTTTAGAACTGGATCTTGTCTCAAAACACGCCAATATTTACGTATGATTTTTTGGAGGCAGGGGGTGTCCGATGTAAAGGTAGTAATTACACGGGGATATCTGAATCCACTATGGATAGCAGTATGCTGTCCTGTTTTAGTATGTGGGCTAGTATGCCTGGGTTTGCTATTCAATAAATCTTCACGGTTCGCAGCAACCGCTCTATCATATGCTTTTTTGATGTCGGCTTGGGCATAACCCCTTGCCAGGAAACAATCCCAAAGGGACATGGCCTCCTTATTAAAGGAGTCCCAGGTGGTGCAGATACGTCTCAGAAACTGCCCAGTGGGTATCCCTCTAATCACATGCTTGGGATGACTACTACTGGCATGTAGGAGGGTGTTCCTGGTAATGGGTTTACAGTATAGCTCAGTGTGTACATGATTCCCTTTAACAGTGAAAATAATATCCGGGTAAGGGATCGACATTAAATCCGTCTCCATGGTAAAATTGATGCCCCAGCCTGTATCGTTACAATAGGTGACATCGTTACATCTCCCATAGACTCCATTTTAATTCAACTTTTTACAAATTAATTCTTTTTTCCCTGTATTGATAAAACTGTACCTTGTCCTTGATCATAACTAATATTTACAGGTATTAGATCCGTTATCTGGATACCCATTATCCAGAAAGTTCCAAATTATGAAAAGGCCGTCTTCCAAATTTTTAAAAATTATATTTCTTACCTCGTATTTGATTCAAACTAAGATATAATTATGTAAGCGAGCAGGAGGAGGCTAAGCTCCTGATGCAAATAGAAAAGGCTGCTAGTTTGGGGAAAGTAATGATAATGGGGATTTTAATTACCCTCATATTAACTGGAGCAACAGTACTGCCAGGGCAGTTAATAGGAACAAGTTTATAAACTTGTTGCACGACAATTTTATGACACAAGTTGTTGAGGAGCCAACCAGAAAAATGCTATTCTGGATCTAATAATCTCTAAACACCCAGAACATATCATGTGTAAGTAATTGAACCCCTGGTTAATAGTGGCCATAATGTGATATCATTTAATGTCTGGTGCAAAAAACAAATATACACTGGGGCAACAAAACCCATGAATTACAGAAAAGCTAATGTTAGTGCCTTGAGGGCTTCCCTTCAGAGCATAGATTGGGGTATTGTGTTTACAGCTAAAAACACAGAACAGACATGGATGTAATTTAAAATTATATTAAATCGTTACTGTTCTCAATTTATTCCCTTTAGGAGTAAATGTAGAAGCACTAAGAATCACCCTATGTGGCTTAATATAGAAGTAAAGATGTTAATATGAATAAGAATACAAATAAGAAGAGAAAGGCTTTTAAAAACTACAAGTCTGTAGGGACAGAAGCTGCATTTAATGAATATAAACACTATAATAAATGTTGTAAAACAGCAATCCAGAAGGCAAAGAAAGGAAATTCGGAGCGCATTGTGGCTGAGGCTAAAGCTGGCCATAGACGCAAAGATCTGATTTTCGAACCGTGTGTGGAGAGTCCAGACATTTTTCATTCGGCGGAGATCGGTCGTTTGGTCGATCGGACAGGTTAGAAAATTTCTGTCGGCTGCCGATAATATCTCTGCGTGTATTGCCGATCGTACAATTTTCAGTGGGAGACTGTCACTAGCTTTGGTTGGACATAGATATCGTACGATTGCTGTCAGGGGCAGAACATTGCTGATCTGTTCTTTAACTAATCTGACTGGTAAGACTTTGATCTGAATGGTTAGTGGCGGGTCGGGAGATGGGAAAGTCCGATCGTACGATGATTCGTACGATCGTATCTTTGCATCTATGGCCAGCTTAAGTCTAACCTCTATACAATAGAGGAGTCAGAGTTCCTAGGTTCACTTCATTGCTGCTCAGCTCAATCTAGTCAGTGACTGACTCAGGATACCTCCCCCCCCACCGGGTTCTAAGAGCGCTTAGTTCAGTTTTAGACCAACCCTTATTACTGATTTTCTCAGATTTGCTTTCATCTGGTATAATACCTCTGGATTGGAAAAGAGCTGATGTCATTCTGATATTTAAAAATTAATTGAGATCTCAGCCTGGCAATTATAGGCCAGCAAGTTTGACATCTGTGGTGGGCAAATTATTTGATTGCTTGTTAAGGGATCAAATCAAAACTTTTGTCCTAGTGAATGGCATTATGAACAGCAATTAGCATGGCTTTATGAAGGATAGGGCATGTCAAACAAATTTGATTTTTTTGAGTTTTTTATGATGAGGTAAGTAAGATGCTGGACAGTGGAGGAGCAGTAGATGTGATCTATTTGGATTTTTCCAACGCGTTTGATACCGCGCCCCACAAACGACTGCTTTCTAAACTAGGGTCTGCTGGGCTTAATGGAGTCATTTGCACATGGATAGGAAACTGGCTGCAGTATCGGGTCCAGAGGGTGGTTGTTAATGGGACATTCTCTGCTTGGAGTAAGGTTCTTAGTGGGGTCCCTCAGGGCTTGGTATTGGGTCCACTTTTATTTAACTTGTTCATTAATGACTTAGGGGAGAGTATTGTAAGTAATGTACCAGTGTTTGCAGATGACATAAAACTATCCAAGGCATTTTTCAATTGCGTTTTTTCCCTTCCTCTAGATCAACTAGCAGTTAGGCAGGTTAAAATATAGTTGTGTCTTTTTTCAACCTAACTTACTATGTTACTATGTAATTAATCCTGTGTGCTCCATACTCTGTCTGCCCTATGGTGCCTGTGTGTGCCATACTTTGCCTGCCCTATGCTGCCTGCATGTGCCATACCCTGCCTGCCCTATGCTTCCTGTGTGTGCCATACTCTGCCTGCCCTATGCTGCCTGTGTGTGCCATACTCTGCCTCCCCTATGCTGCCTGTGTGTTCCATACTCTGCCTGCCCTATGCTGCCGTGTGTGCCATATTCTGCCTTCCCTATGCGCCATACTCTGCCTGCTCTGTCTATGAGATGTGAACCTGGTGGGGGCTTGTTAGCATTTGGAAACACTTGTTGGGGGTCTCCATGGTGTTTACTTATGCTAGGGGTTGTTATGCTATACACAGTGAGGAGGGAGGTGTATGGATTTATGGATGGGTACTATCCCTGCAGTGAGCATCAAACATTTGTTTATTGGCATGCCACCAGTACCATTAATGTGGATATGGTCATAACATTTGTTGTGATAACATGGGTATAATTTACAATGGGTGCTGTTTAAAAAAACGTGAGTGGTGTTTAAAAAAAAGTGAGTGGTCAACACTGGTTTCCATTAGTGTCCCGTCACCACAAAGGCCAGAAAACTTCTAATGGTCATAAACATTTATGAAAATGTGAGTAGAGATTCTGCCACTCATACCTATGGTATTTTCAGTTGCAGAATTTCACCCTTTGATAAATATGCCCCTATATATATACTGTATGTCACTGCCTGTGACCTTTCTCAAGGGAATACAGGCAGTGGACGAAACATTGGGTTTGTAAATGAAATAAAAACACCTGTTGAGTGCTGTATTTCACTGGACAACATGGACTTACATTATTTGTTACCAGCACCCAGACAGACAATATATATTGTTGTGTGAGTGCTCCTCTATTGGGACTAGCAGTCAATCGAAAGATTCAAATTGACGCTCAATTTTATCGTGACATTTTGTCGCTCAGATTTTTTTGAGAAAAATTATTGATAAATTAGTTCAAATCATAGAAGGAAGTTTGGTTAGATTTATTTTCATAAAAAATTAGATTAATTCTAATTTTAGTAATTAGAGTTTTAGTAAATAGGCCCCTTAGAATTTTTAACTAATATGTGTATTTTCTTTCAGTATATGACTTTATATGCTCGTCTTTATATGATTTAACACAAATCCATGATGTTTCTCATTTACCTGCTGGACAGATTCCTGCACACATCTGGCCCCAGTTACATTCGCCGAAAGAGCTGCGGCTGAAGTTCTGAACATAAGGAGTATATTCTGAGCTACCAGCCAAACAAAAGTGTCCAGAAGCACATGGCCCTTGAAGCTTACCACCCCTGTGTAACACATACAAAATGAATTACTGCATTACTAAAAATAGAGAGCTTCCCAATCTTCATGCTAAATAACTATGTTAAAGAATAATTACCTGCAATACTGACCAGGTAGACAGGGCTGACATTCCCCCTTTTCTCTAAGACCTTTTATTTCTTCAGTGGTAAAAGTACCATTTGGACAGGGTGCTGGAAACAGTGTTCCTAAGAATCAGAGGGTCAGAATTAACATTAGTTTTAAATAATGTTCTACTAGAAAACGGAAAAGTTCTGCCACATTTGATCATAATTAGCATATTCCTTATTAACTACATATACTATAGTTGCTGTAACATACACTCTCCTGAAGACACTTGTTCCACACCAACATTAGAAAAACACTAAAAAGCAACATTGAGCAATGAATAAATCACTCATTTGTAAAAATGGAATTTGCATCATCTATGCAGTTATTAGAAACAATGAAGATATTTTATACCCATGGATATACTCTTTGTATAATATCATCATTCTTATTATAAACTGGTTTTTGAACATTTTAAAATAATTGACATTCTATGTGCAAATTTCTGAGAAATCTAGATGACAATTTATCATTAGATCAAGTAATAAACAGTGTGCACCTATACATACCAGCAGGGCAATAAGAATGAGCAGGACAATGCTGTGGATTTCCAGCTAATGCTTCCTGACAATAGAAACCTGGTGGACATGGAATGCAGAAATGAGACCCACTGTTTGGCTGATGCTGTCCTGTTGGACAAGGGGTGGGATAAGATGAACCAGCAGTACAGTAATGCCCCTAGAAAAAGAAATGCATTATGTTTATTATTTTTAAGTCTAGTTTCCCATAGATAGTCAATATTCATTTAAAATATGTCATTTTGTTGACAATCACGTCAACAAGTGTATCAGTAGATCTGTATAGGCATGTGTATATGTATCATAATGGTCATTTGGAGGGGTTGAATTTCATGGACTATTGTCTTTTTATCAACCCAAATGAACTATGTTACTATGATGAAGACAGATTATGACTATTATCTGCATTCTATATATTATTAAAAAGCTAATTAAAATTGGCTACCTTTGGACACAGAAATGCAGTCGGGCTGACAGATGTAAAGTTTGCTGGACAGTAGAATCCTGCAGCACACTCTCCTGTGGGTGAACTCATTCCAACACTAGCACAGAAATATCCAGCATAGCAAGGTACACAGCTTTCTAAAGATGAGCCACCTGAAAAAAACAAAATTACAAATAAAGTGCGAAAGTTTTATTCGTTACACCGAGGGGCCTTTTTTTTCTAGTAAAGTTTTTTAGGGGGAAAACTCGAATTTTAGAGTTTTATCATACCCCAAAGCTGCTAAAAATCCAAATCTGAAAATACTTCAGCAAAAACCTGTTGAGGTCATGTAGAAGTCAATGGTAGGTGTCTCTTTTACATTTTGAAGATGTTTTTTGACATTATGATCTGCACTGGTTTTAATACTATAATACAAAAAAGTCTGAGTTTTTGAGCTACAACTCAATGAAATCTTACGATTTGGGAGTTATATTCGATAAAGCTATATGATTTGAATTGTTGCATGATTTTGTCGAGACTTTTTCAGCACCAACTTTTTCAGCACCAACTTTTTCAAGCTGATTTTTTGATAAATGAGTTAAATTCGTAGATGGGAGTTAGGTCAACCTTGTTAAAAAAAAAACAGGATTAATTTGAGTTTTAGTAAATACCCCCCTTATTGTAAGAAAACAAACTTGGGGGCTGATTCACTATGGGTCGAATATCGAGGGTTAATTAATCCTCGATATTCGACTAGGAATTGAAATCCTTCGACTTCGAATATCGAAGTCAAATGATTTAGCGCAGAAAATTCGATCGAACGATAGAAGGATTATTCCTTCGATCGAACGATTAAATCCTTCGAATCGAACGATTCGAAGGATTTCAATCCAACGATCGAAGGAATATCCTTCGATCAAAAAAACTTAGGTAAGCCTATGGGGACCTTCCCCATAGGCTAACATTGACTTCGGTAGATTTTATCTGCCGAACTAGGGGGTCGAAGTTTTTTTTACTTCGACTATCGAATGGTCGAATAGTCAAACGATTTTTAGTTCGAATCCTTCGATTCAAAGTCGTAGTCGAAGGTCGAAGTAGCCCATTCGATGGTCGAAGTAGCCCAAAAAAACCTTTCGAAATTCGAAGTTTTTTTACTTTGAATCCTTCACTCGAATTTAGTGAATCAGCCCCCTAGTGGCAAATCACCATTAGCTGTATTCGGATGGTCTACTGGGGCCCATAGTAACCAGGGTTCTTAACTCCCTGGAGTAGAGCATAGTAGTTTTATTGGTATGCAGTGGATGTGTGGGGGGAGGAGCAGAGGTTATGGTGGAGGGGCACAGCCCAGGGCCAAGGACAGAATTAATCTGCCCCTGCACATACTGCATATGATGACACAGATCAGCCAGAAGCTCCACTCACTGTGGTGCAAAGGTTTAAGTTAAAATGACAATGCTCAATATTTATTTTACACTTACATCTTGTGTACATCTGCATGTAGCACACAAGAGTTTTTGCTAGACACATTTAATTGTCTTCTATAAGAAGGTAAGCAGAAACCATGAACATAATATTTGTATGACAGAAAACTGGCTAATAGCTTCATTGCAATGAGTGGCGGTAAATTTAACTTTTACTAATCGGACTAATTACCTTTGTCTAAATTTTATTGATGATACTAAAGCAAGGCTTAAGTTCCATGCAATCTGTTCTGGTTTCAAAGAATATTGTTTGTTTCAATATTTGTAAAATTGAAATGTGACCTGTCTTGTTGAAAATCTTGCTTTAAAAACACAGGTGCATACCTGTTTAAAGTTACTTTTGGCATTGCTGTCTCTACCTTTGAAAAAGTTATTGCTACTGTAATTCAGTTGTGGTCCCACAGGTTGTCACAAAGTCAGTTGCGTGAAAAAATACCCTTCATTATTATTAGAAATAAAGCTGATTTCCAAAAGCCTTGTTTTTCTTAAAAAGTTTGTGTTGTTTTTGCTTTATTAGGAACTTAGTTCTCCAATCCACAAGGCCGGTTATTTGAGCCCCCATGTGCTCAAACATGAAAGTAGTCTTTCATACTATTTTGACAAATCTTGCAAGTGGTCTTCAATGTTAGAAAATTATTTTCATTACAATTAAAGGGGGTCAAAGTATCAATATGTTACTGAAATCCCATTATTTCAATAGTATTTCTAACACCTCAACAAACTCATAATTAGTTTTTTACATTAATCTTCGATTTGCTTATTCTTGTACTGAATTTCATTAAAGGATCACATGATCTAATTAAAGGATGTTAGCTAGTAAACAAATGTAAATGATAAATGTATAGTGCCCATTCACTAACATTTGTATCTTATTCTTTTCCACTAATCATATTTTTTTGAGCTAGAAATTGTGGTTTCTACTGATTTTGCTAAACCATGAAACATATGTAATTTATTAAGAGTTAAAACCACAGAAAACACATACAAAACTTTGCTATCTAAAAGCTGTTGAGATCACATAGAAGTCAATGGGAGTTATCCTTTCCAAATTGTAATATCTTTTTTTAATTTGAACTTTTAGAGCTTTTAGGGTTTTTTTGTTTTTAATTGCACAAGGCTTTTAATAATAATAGCATTCTGATGAGTTCCGCAATTTTATAAAAATATATTTACACCAACCATGTTTGCAGCATCAGTGCTTTATAAAAAAAAAAGACACTCTTGGGGGAATGTAATAAAAGTGGGTAACAGAAAAAATATTCGCAATGCGAAAAGTTATGCTTCTGTACGAGCAATGTTGCCTTTGTGCGAATTTAATATAGCTTTTGCGAACCCGTAAACTGTTTAGCGACCATTTCCGACAGTGGAAGAAGGTTTGCACATTTTATAGTTAGCAGCAGTGTGCAGTGAATGTAATAAAACTTCTTACTGAAAAAGTTATGTTTGATCCAATAGATTACCTTCAAGCACTTCAATTAAAATTTGCAATGCACAATTACAATTCGTAATGTAATAACAGTTTAGGGAAGAGTATTAATTGTGAAATTAGACTTTTTATTCTTATTTGTGCTAATTGCTTTGCTCTTTGCGAGTTTTATTACATTCCCTCATTATTTTTTGTGGATGGATGCAATCACCTTGGTAGAAATGTGTTCTATGAGAACCATATTTTTCTCTCTCTCTTTTGTATGGGACTTGTATGGGATCTGGGGGTTTTTGGGTTTATTATATATTTTAAAGATTTTAACAGCCTTAAGCTGTTAAAATCCTTTAAATGTAAAATAAACCCAATAGGCTTGTTTTGCCTCCATTAAGGGTTAATTATATCTAAGTTAGATCAAGTACAAAGTACAGTTTTATTATTACACAAAAAAGGAAATAGTTTTGAAAAATGTGAATTATTTGATTAAAAAAAGTTACACAATTTCAACCACTGAAATCGGAATCTGCATAGAAATCTTGCTGAAAACTGGAAAATATGGATCCAACAATATGAGCTATTCAGCACAGCCAGTGGCATTGAGAAAAAAAAATATGCCACATTTCTGCATGTTGCAGGAGAAGAAGTGATAAAAGTGAGTAATTCGTTTGAGTCATGGAAGGTGAAAGAGACAAAATAAATGTGCTAAAGAAAATGTTTCAGGAATATTGTGAGCCTAGAAAAAATTTACCATACATATGACACTTAGGGGGGAAAAGTAATTAAAAGTCGCAAACATTATTTAAAATTGTGTCTTTGCGAATGTTTATCACTGCTCCTAATGTAAAATCATTCGCTGGAGAATATTACATTCTCATTAATTATAAACAACGGTTTAGCTTTAACACCTGCTCTGGAGTTTCGTTAAATATTTTGTTGCAAAAAATGCTTTGTAATTGAGAAATTTTATTACATACAGTAAGAATCTTCACAAAAGTAATTTGCTCACAAACGTATCTATAAAGTCATTGAAGTCTGTAATCAGTCAAAAAGGACACAAACATGGTCGATAATGTTTGCAACTTTACAAGCGTCTCTGCGCAGGTTTTTACCGCATTTTTCTTCAGAAGGACAGGCTGATGCATATGTCACAGACTGTGAATTTGGGCTGCTGCATGATTCTTTTTATGGGTCAATAGCATGGTAACATTTTATTGTGGAGGAAATTGTGTCATGCATGCCAAATAATTCTCAGTTAGATGCCAATTAAGGTTTCTTTTAAAGAAAGCTGGATGAGGATAGTTCCAAGCTTTGGACACCAAAAGGAAGATATTGCTTTCTGAGATTACCCTTTGCTATTTCATCAGAAGTGTTTTAGAAAGCTATTGCATAAATGGTAGAAGGTCTAGATGGTGTTGTTAACATAATTGATGACTTACTAGTCTGGGGAGAAGAGCACGATGCCAGCTCAGAAGGCATTGGAGCGGTAATACTACAGAAAGGTCAGCCAATAGCTTATGCATCAAATGCACTCACAGTGTTACGAATCCTTACCCTGGTGGTCTAGTGGTGGTGCGGCGGGGACGCCCGCTGCGCCATCCTGCTTCTTTCTTGCCGGCTTCCTAGTGCGCACCGCGCACGTACTTCCGCATTTTAAAGGCGCAATGACGCGAAATTCAAATTGTATTTGTAGGGATGTGAAAATCTTAGACACCCTTACACTTTATAGACAGGCACATCCCTAGTTATATGGACGCCTAAAAGGGTCCTTATGGGGACCTTGTGCTTATGTAACCCCTGTAGTTCACACAGTGTACACCAGATGGCGCTGTGCCAGAGTATAAAAGGTTTAGGAACCATGTGTTCTGGGTCCATTGCTTTAGCCCAACCAAGCAGGCTGGAAGGGAACGGGTAGTGTCGACTCTAGGCACCTTGGCCCTAGTAATTAGACAGCTATACTCGTTTATAGATCACTCTAGGAGTGATAGAGAGGTTATTTAGTTGAGCGGCTCAAAGCTCCGACGAGGAGATTAGAGGGATTAAGATCCCAGGGTATTACTGACCCGGAGTAAGGAACCAAGTGTTGAGATAGGGATAGTAGGAATTCCCCTAGTCTGCCACTGGAAGATATCCTGAAAACTGGGCAATACCCATCACATGCTGTCAATTTACTCTCTGCTGTATATTCCCTAGCCTGTGGGGATTCAGCCTATACGTGCTGTGAGTATATGCTTCCTTTATGCTGCTGTGTATGTTCTATACTCCATTGTGGATCAATGTGCTGAATGATCTATGTGCTATTGTTCAATAAATACGGTTCTATGTTCAACCATTAAAGAACTACTGGCGCCCATCATTGTGCTATCGCATCTGGTTACAGTTACACTACACCCTGCCTACACCGTGTTGCGAGGGCTTGCCCCTGAGAAAGAGAGCTCATCTGTGGTCTCAGCCCACAAAGGAAAGTAGCTAAAACTGCCCTGGCACAAGTCAGTTTACTATAGCGCTACATATTTAAAGAGACATTTTTTCTTTAGTGATTGCCCGTTATAGGTTTTGTTCCTGGTGCCTTATACCTTGTGCTGAAAAGCTTCTTGTCTGTTTTGATTCCTGTGTTTGACCCTGCCTGGCTATTTGACTACTCTGATCTCTGGAACCTGACCCTTGCCTGAAACCGACCTCGATTCTGCTTTACCCTCCTGATTGACGTTCTGGTTTGACCCCTGCCTGTTATTTGACTCCGATTCTGCCACATCCTATCTGATTGATTACCCGGTTTTGACCCTTGCCTGGCTGATGATTCTAGCTATCTGCCTGCCTCGACCTGGCCAGTCTGACCACGAATCTGTCTTTTCCTATTGTACCGCGACCTTCGGCCTAACTGATTTTAACAACCGTCGTGCCCCTTTGCTTGCCTGGTTTAGGGTTGTCAGTGTAGATAAGAACTACTTGTCATAGTATATGGGTATGAAAAAGTCATCAATATCTGTATTGAAAAGAGATCCACGTAGAAAGTGATCATAAAACATTTGAAAAAACACTATACAAAGCTCCAATGAGATTGCAGAGAATGCTTCTAAGACTACAATAATATCAACTGAAGGTTACATACACACCTGGCAAAGAGATGCACATTGTGGAGGCACTAAGCCGAGCTTTTCTAAAAGAGCAGACAGAAGAACTGATAGGAGATGAACTAGAAGTGAACTGGATCAACTGTAAGAGCACAAACTTCACAAATTCAGCAAAAATTAAAGAGCATCACAATAAAAGGATGGCCTAGTCATCCTGGTGAAAATTAGCAAAACTTTTTTTATCATGCATATTTTTGTAGCCAACTACATTAGAGTCTATAGGCCTTTTTTTTGCGTGGCACCTTGTTTCTGCATTGGGAGGGCAAAGTCACGTGCATGTTTTGATCAGTATACCGATATACACTTGCCCTACATTGTAACAGGACCTCCGATTTACTATGCTACAATTGCTTTTTCAATAGAAATGGTAATTGTACCTAATGACCACGAACAGTTCATATCTGGGAGCTTTGTATCCCACATTAAAATGATGATGATAAACTATATATGTATGTCCTTATATAGATGGTAGGATGGTTTAGATCCCTTTGGTTGATGTTGAAGGAGAGAGGAAGGATAAAATGATGCATGTGTTTTGTAGCATGTCATTTTTGTTTTGTTGCTCAAAGCAAAATGAGCCATGGGACACATTTTTTCACAGTTGTTTGCAATGAGCACATGAATAGCAACCAAAAAGAACCTTTGATTCCTCACCCACTTTCAAGACGACCATGGGAAAAGGTAGGAACTGACTTATTTTGTTTTAATGGATCAGAATATCTTCTTTATGTGAACTACTTCTCAAAGTTTCCAAAAACACTGAACGTGAATGATACAACAGAAGTCACTGAATTAAAATCCATATTTGCAAGACACATTATTTCTGTTATTGTCATATATGACAATGGTTATCAGTATGTTAGTGCAGAATACAACACATTTGCAGAAAGTTGGGAATTTAAGCACATAACTTCCAGTCCAGGTCATTCTCAGTCAAATGGACAGGCGAGAGAACTGTACAGACAGACAGTTAAAAATATGCTTAAAAATTCAATCCTTACGTTGTTTTAATGGAATATCGTGCTACACCACTTGAAGGCATTGGATTGTCACCTTCACAACTTTTGGCAGAAGGCTAAAACCAAATTGCCAACACACACCTCATTGCTCATACCCAGAGGTTTCACCAAGGCGCGTGACTGGATGAAAGAAAGGCAAAGAAACAAAAACTGTACTACGACAGGCTATCCAAAATACTACCAGATTTACATGTAGAGATACTGTAAAAATGCAAATAGGACAAACATGGCAACATGTAACAGTTGTGTAAAAGCACAATCAACCCATACCTTTTGTTGTTCATACACCTGATGGTAGAAAATACAGTCCACCTTCTTACTGCCACCTTCTGATGATCCAGAAATTGTGACAAACAATGACCAATGCCCAGAACTGAGACAGTTCAAGGTGAACACTCATCAGACACTAATCATTCTGATTTGCTTGCAACTCAGAAAAGTTCTCAATCCTACAAAACCAGATCTTGGAGACACATCAAACTTCCCATAAGATACAGAGAGTAATAAAGTGTGCTTATGAATGATATGTGATGCAGTAAAGTTATAAGTGCATATTTATTTAAGAAAAGCTAAAATGAAGTGAAGTAACATGTATGGCTTAAAGTTATGTTATATATGGCTTAAATATGCTGATGAAGAATGTGTATAACAATTTTCTTTGTTAAGAAGGGGGATATAATATATTGGACTATGTCAGTTCATGTAGCAGCAGCACTGTATTAGCTACTTATGTAATAGAAAGTAATATGGTGAATCTGGACATGCCCACATAGAATAGCACATGTTAGAATAGCTCTGTAATAAAACTTTTCTGTTCAGAGTTATGTCTGGTAACTCAGCGCAGCCACATCACAGACTTCCTATACCTATAGCATCCTGTACCTATAGTAATCTTCAAAATTAATGCACATATAGTAAAAACAAAAATAAATTCTGATTTCAGTTTCATATACCTGTTGCATTTTTCAGTGTGCCTACTGGACACGGTTTTGGTGATTGTGTTCCTTCTGGACAATAATGTCCCATGGGGCAAGGTCCATTGAGGAGAAACCGAGGTGTTTTCTGAGGAATGGTGTCTGCTGCCTCTCCTTCACAGTAATAGCCAGGTGAGCACAATCCTAAACAGAACAGTTTGTGCAGTAAGTGGGCTTTTTTAGCTTTAATTTAATATCAAAAAGTTGAGGTTCAAATGAATAACAACCTAAAATGTTTAGCATTATAAACTGCATATGTAAATTGTGTTGCAATTTTGCTAGCTTTCATTAGGGATGTGCAGTCACTGACACAACAACTGAGACCAAAGAATTCACCTTTGGTTAATACACAGAACTCATAACTAATGAGGGGATATATGACCCCATCAGTACATTATAATTAACCTGTTTGGTTTAGCCCACAGAGGAACATACTTTGTATACCCATAAGATAATATAGGAGACTATAATATTGGTTTTCAAAATGTTCATGAAAGGGTCCCCTTGCATATGGAATTCAAAATACCTGACAAATTAAATTTTTTATTACAGGTGGATCTAACAGGCTGGTGTATTTTTTATGAACTATTATTATGGATAAAGGTTTGTATTTTTAACTGTTGTGTTTTACTTTTTAAAAGCTTTTCAGTCTTATAAGAGACGAGAATGAAGCCCAGCTACTTTTACAAATAGAAGCGTCTTCACAACTAGGTCAAGTTATAATTATATTGTAACAGTACATACTGTAAGTATATTTATCTTAGTAATCTTAGTTAATAAAGATAGAAAAGCAAGGATTTCCAATAAACCCTCTTTTTTCAGAAGTGCCGTCTGCCGTTGAATGTCTTGTCTTAGTTAATCAATACATATTTTAAAGGTAAAAAATCAGGAATAGGTGCAGTAACAAAGCATTTTTCTATATATTAACTTATTAAATCATTCCAGTTTTAGTTCTCTTTCTAGTTACTCCAAGCCAAGTTAAATACTTTCAAGTGGCCACTCACAGCTCATTGCATAGTTAATTAATTTTCTTATTGTATACCAAAATATCCCTCCCATGCTATCTATGTATGTTCAAATACCCCTTCAAGTTGATGGATCTATTTAGGCCTTTTTTCAGTGCTGTATCTTTCCCTCTTGTTTGTTCATCATGTGCCATATGAAATAAGGGCCTTCATTTGTAAACTAGAAACGAGGGGTGCTAGGGGTCTATAAATTGCTGTGAAAATTGAGGCCACTCAGAATCAAATATCACCCCAAGACAAAGGTGCTCCTAGTGTGATGCATAACAGCCAACAAAAAATGGACTTACCATCAGGCTGCCAGTTTCCTTCCCCTCTGCAATATTGCCCCGATGGGCATATTTTACATGAATCAGATGAAAGAGCTCCTTCTAATGAGTTATATGTACCTTCTGGACAAGGAACAGGTACCACAGTCATAGCAGGACAGTAATTACCTATAAAGACAAAGTAAGATGGCAGTGAGTAAACTAATATCTCCTAGCACACAAACATTTGTTCGCGTTTTCTTTAAATAACAAATAAAAAAACAAACAAATACAAAAAGTATTGTAGAAGTGATACCTATATTGGCTAACAAAAAAAAAAAATACATTGCAAGCTTTCGGAGCACCAAGGCCCCTTCGTCAGGCAAAATACAAATGAAAGCTAGAAAGGCACATCATATATTCTGTTAGATTTAACAGAATATATGCTGTGCCTTTCATAGCTTTCACAATACTTTTTGTATTTGTTTGTTTTTTTTTATATGTTATTTATGCTACTGGCTAACACGGTACCACTGTTTTTGTTTTTTTCTTTAAAGGGATAGTATACACCCTTTTCAACATTAGCTGAATGAATAGGGCATGGAGGAGATTGTTTGTTTTAAATTTAAACAACAGACTGAAAATCATTTTAACACAAGTCTTATTTATTGTGTTCATTTTTAGCAGATGTGTTTAGGTGTATACTGCCCCTTTAAAGGTGGTTGTTCACCTTCCAACTCTTTTTTCAGTTAAGTTGATTTCAGATAGTTCGCCTGAAATAAATACTTTTTTCCCAATTACTTTCTATTTTCTATTTGTGATTTAATATTGAAGTGTAAAGTTAAATTTTTCACCTTCCATGGCAAATCTGGGAGGGTCACCAACACTGTAAACTGTTTTATATTGATACATTAATTGATACATTTTTTATCTTTGGCCCTGCTGAGCTGAATTCCTGAGTTTCATTAAATTGATGCAATAGTTGCTTATATTACAAAGATGCTGCTGAGAAATATATCAACTAATGTTAAAATAATAAATGAAAAGCAATTGAAAAAAGTTGTTATTTCTATAAATAAAAAGTAAAAGAATGGATACTGAAAAAGTAGTATATAGAGCAAGATCAATGTACTGTAAAATTAGGTAACATAAGATCAGTGGATTAGGGCAAAATTAATTTTTATCCGGATAAAAATTTCCTGCTTATCCTCCTGACACTGTGCTGCCTGCCCTGCCCTTGAACCTGTCTGGAGCCGCATTAGTTGGCCCTCTGGACTGTCTCCTCTGCTAATTTCAGTGTATAGAAAATTAGTTAAATTTTACCTTGTGGGCAGTTCGCTGGTTCCACGGTGGATACATGCATACAGCTACTTCCTGCAGGACAAAGTAGACATGAGCTTGCCCCAGGCATTGGACTAAATGTACCAGGAGGACATGGCAGCTCTATACTTGATCCTGAAGGACAGTAAAAACCAGCAGGACAACGATAGCCAGAAATCTCATCAGAGGGACAGGGAACAGAACTCCCTTCTTTACAGATATACCTATAAACAATAACAGAAGAAGCTACATTGTCTATGGAAAACACATTCTCTATGTAGATTTCCATTTAATTGAGATAATCTGCCTATTACTTGCTAGTTATCAAAATCACAGAGATACATCGTGTGAGCAGTTAGGCTAACAGAAAAAAGAATTACCCACCAGCCCTGTGTGACATTAGCCTTAGATGTCACATGTATTACTCACCTTCCCTGCACTTCTGTAGTGTAAATTCTAATTATACATAATTTGTTACTTGAAATGATCAAAGTAAAAAAAATGCAAACTTTAATTCGTAGTATGATAAATGCTTGTAAAGATTTATTTTGTCATCTCTCTGCTCTAAATCTACTACTGCATATATTGTTTATCTGGTTATTGATATTACCATTATTATATAAGAATTGTATTCATCTTTCTCACACACACATTACCCTGAAGAACAAGGAAGAGCTTGGGACACATCTGACAACCCAGACTGAGCACAATAATATCCTGCAGGACAAGGCTGGCACTCCTCTTGAGAACTGAGTCCTGCAGCCATGGAAAAGGTTCCAGGTGGACATGGTACTGGTGAGGTAGTTCCATTGGGACAAAAATGCCCTGCAGGACAAATGTCATTTTTGGGATATGAGTTTACATCAGAAGGTATCTGCAAGAAAAGAATGAACAGTTAGCTGTTTACTACTACTACAAACCAGGAAACTTAATAAAACAAACAGTAATAATAACATATCAAACACACCTAATCACTCTGTATGTAAGTTACTTCCATTATCTAGGTTATTTATTTTTTGTATCCATCAACAATAATAATTACCCTTACTGCTGATACTTCTACTTCTATCTGGTTTTGTTACATTTGCCATACATTTAATAGCCGTAAATTATCCCATTTACAGTAAAAACTAGTTCCCAAGATTTAGATTGCAAGCTCTAAGTGACAGGGACTTCCTGCCTCTCGTCTCTTAGCATGTACAACATATAATTTAGATGTCTTTAATGTATTGATCCCTGTCTGTTCTATTAATGTATTTTCCACTGTACAGCATTGTATGCTTAAGTAGTGCTAAGATTTCATAAAATGGTCTGTATTTACATACACTAAAATTCACCTCATCTGCTTCCCACCAATAATACTAAGGTTTCTAAATATTGTTACACATGTTTTCACCATTCAAATTTTGTAAGGCACCAACCAAATGTAGAGTTTACACTTTTACTTTAGAGTCTTAACAAAGAGGAAACCTATATTTTAGACTTCAGTAAACCTTATCTGCAACCAGTGTTGTAAATGATTGATATTTACTTCAGATAATCAAGCTTATCAGTGATATATCCAGGACATGGAAAGCCTAATTTATGATCTAGGCTCATATTGCAAAGTATTTTCAGAGCCATGTTCTCTGCCTTCGGTGTAGCATTTTTTCCCCACAATTCCAATGTAACTGCAAGTGCAATCTTTGTTGCGTAGATAGGGCAGAAGAAAAAAAGTATGGCCCATGGGTTGCACCTTGCCACTGTGTTAATCTGAAAATCCCATAATGGGATTTCATTATGGGATTTTCAGATTAACACAGTGGGAATGTGCAACCTATGGGCCATACTTTTTTTTCTTCTGACCTATCTATATACCATGTGACCCTGCACACCACGAATTTGCTCTCATATCTCAATCATTCGAAGGTGCTACCTATTACTCCTCTGATGCAATCTTTGATGCAACCATCAACTTGTGCATGATGCACCATTCTCATTCTGCACCAATGTGAAGGTCTGGCAAATTATTGTTCATCAGAACAAGATAGGTCGGCTATAACAATGCAACTAGATTGTTGCACTTGAATGTTGTTTAACTGTTCCCGTGATACAAGGTTCTTGCTCCATAACACTGGTAGAGTTCCTACATAAGCGTTCCTCACCCTTGGTGTAATTGGAGTGGGGTTAACAGCTCCCTGTGAACAGTAATATCCAGCATAACAGTATCCTGTGGGTCTTTGGAGTCCCTCAAAAGAGCAGTACATACCTGCATTTAAAACAAACATGTTAATATGTTGCCATGTTATGATTATTTTTGTCCCACAGACACATTTCTCAAAAACCATTAAGAAACCCCTCAGACACATTATGCATCTGTTTAAGAGGATTTCTCATTTATAGCTTTTTGTTTTCAGCAAATAGCTGTACTACTCAATTTTTTAGGACTTCAGGTAGATTATGGATTGTCCTGTTTAGCAAATCCCAGTACAACATTTCTTACAATCCTATCAAGGTCACTGTTATTGAAATGCTGTCTAAGAAGTTGCATGTATAAGAACTTACCACAAGGGATAATTTTTTTGCCTGATACATACATTTTGTTTTGCTGGGAAACTATTGTTTTTTTTTCACACAGGCCTTTGTCTCCAATGAATTTGGCACAAGAAAAAATGAGAAAAAAATTACCATTTACTTAAATTCATTTGGTGCAATAAAAGAAAGCACAGTAACTTCAATGCATTCGGTGTGCAAATCTTTTGAGGTTTTGCAAATTCAGCAAAGAGAAACGGGACAATTTCCCTCATCACTACTTGTGACTTCTAGCAACTAAGATACTCCCAACATACTCTATAAGGAAGCTGCAATCACAGATGCCACTACTCAAACTAAATTGCATGTTGACTAGTATTGATTCACAACAAAATTCTGCCTTTCACCATTGGCAAATATTTTCATGACACACTTTCACTAAAAAAAATTTGAAAAATGCAGCAGCAACCTCCCATAGACCACTTGCATTTTGCACACAATGAAAGATACTGCGAAAAAATGCCCATAGACTTCAATGTATTTTGCACAGAAGGAGTCACCATGAAAAAGGTAACTTAAAGAAAACAGCCATTGACTTCAATGCAGTTCTTTCAGGAGTCTCTAGTTTCAGTTGCAGAAATGTTCCACACCTACCACTTATTTTGGTATGTGACTTTAAGGGGGTTATTTATCAAAGGTTGAGTTTGTGAGGAAAAACCTAAATACTTGAATTTATAGAGTTCTCGGACAAAAAAAACAAACTTGAATCGTTTGAATGAATCAAGTTTCTGAGGGAAACCCTCCAAAAAAAACCCTGAACATCATGAAGGCTACAAACATCTTCAAATGGTTCAAGGGACCTCTGCCATTGACTTCTACATGACCTCAAAAGGCTTTTGATAGAATATTTTTGGATTCGAGCTATTTCCAGCTCTGGGATATAATAAATCTAGAAAAAATTTAGTTTTTTTTAAAGAAAAAATTTAAAAATTTGAGTTTTTTTAACCCAAAAATTCCACTGAAAACTACCCTCAAAAATGTAAATTTTTCAGGAAAAAACAACTTGACCCTTAATAAATAACCCGTTAAGCCTAGGATACTTTCTTTAATACATGACACAAGTGGGGTATAATGTTTATAAGATCAATTGCATAATAGTTTTGTATACTGTTTATTTAATCATAAAGATTTATAAAATATGATAACAATTTTTACAGGTATGGGATCTCTTAGATGTCTAAATTACAGGAAGGGTTCCTAACTTTAATTATAATGGTGCTAAAGTAGGAGCACCTGCAGTCATCAGTCTTCATTTTAATCCTCTGTTAATCCTCTATGCTGCCTTGGGTGGTGCACAGGAGAGCAAAACTCTGGCTTTTTACTTCTAAATATATGAGTGACAACCACAGGTCCCAAGCATGCTGAATAACAGATGTCATATCTGTACAATATACTTTATATGCATGAAATGAATGCATTTAAATAAACTAATTATGTTCTTACCAGCTGGACAAGCTTCACAGTCAGATTTGCTCGAAGCTCCAGGTTTTGGTCCATATGTTCCCGCAGGACATGGATAAATAGTGATGAAACTTGCCCCGGGTGGACAAAAGTGGCCAGTGGGACAGATTTTAGGAATTGAAACACTGGAGCCTGACAAGTAAACACATTTTATTATCATAATATCACATTAAGCAGGGTACTGTATATAGGCTTAATTTCCATTTGTATTTAAAGTTTCTTTTACAGTGATAGGTAGGGCTAGTTAAGCCTGTCAAAGGCTTTTTCGGTGTCAAGATTAATGATTGTTCTCCCCTTTTAAAAAATTAAACACAATTTTTTTGTGTCTGGTATTATCCCCTAACTGCCACCCCATAAAAAAACCTACGTAGTTCCTAAGCATTAGTCTTGGCGAAATTGGTGCCAGACATCTGGCTAGTATTTTTGAGAGTTTTGATTTAGAAGACCAATGGGTCCATTTTAGGTGCAATTTGTGTTTTTTTTTTCTCTTTAGGAATGACATATACATATAATGTTAAGTTATAGCTAGTTATTGGAGTTCTATACAACTTATAGAATTTGTAGGGTAAGCATCAGTTTTCTGGTTTAGCATATTGTTTGGCAACAATACATTCCACATTTAATCCATGTGGAACAGTTATCTGCACTAGGAATAAGCATTACAGTTGATTGATGATTGCTGTTGATTGTTTGGGTAGCCAGCCAGGGGTTTCTGCTGTTGCACAAATACATGTGATCCCACTACTTCCACAATGGAAACGTTCACATTAGTCTTGAGCACTAATTATTGTGAAAATATAACTGGACAGAAGATAAACACCTTGGCATTTACTAAACTGTTTAACCATTTACTTACGCCCTGCCTGCAGCCACAGCACTGTGTTACAATTTAAGAGATTTTTTGTTGCATGTGTATACTACAGTATACACTTTGGCCCTGTCTTTAAACAAAGACAAAGTGGTTAAAAGGAGCTGTAAAACAGACCCTAAAGAGCGATAAAAAAGTAAGCCAATTGTCACATTGAGACAACAATATATCGATACAATACATTTTCTATAAATCATTCAATACCTGTTAAAGCCATAACTCACTTTCATTGCCTATTCCACCACAGTAAAATCCTGTTGGACAAGTGTTGCATGTCTCTTTTCCCTCCTGTGCTTGATATGTTCCACTTTCACATGGTGTAGGATCTGAAGATCCAGAAGGACAGAAGAAGCCACTAGGGCACCGGTAATCAGATGGCCTAGGGGAAATCTGTCCAGGAGGACAGAAAAACCCTGGAGAACAAGGACCTTGCCAAATGGCTTTTCCAGTACCTAAGAATAAAAGAAAAAATAAAAGGGTTTAGCATGTTTCTATTTTTTCTATTTTTTCTATTTTTAACTGTCTTTGTTTACTCAGCAGGCCATTTATTTTCTTCAAGTGATCTAAGCTACTAACATTTCCAAGAGATAAAACACTTAGCAAATGAGATTTGGAACACATTGTAGCCACTTAATATACAACACTGGTGCCCAAATGTATATTTTGTCTCGCTGTTTGCATGAACCCCACATGAAGTGCTCCAATGCAAGTAAAGTGTAACAAGTGAAGCTAGTTTAATGTAACCCGATTGTCCATTATAACTTCAGTGAGGCTTCTGACACTACTGACTTAGAAGGCCTCTTTGGAACATAGTAAGTACAGAGGATTAATTTTACCTAATCAAAACAGGGCTTGAACCTTACATGTCTTAATGTTATCTCTTGTTTACTAAAACAAAGTGACCTACTATATGCCTTATTTTACAGTAAAGAATGAAAGGCCCACACATCCCCATAATGCTTGTTATACATAAAATTTATATTTTTTCACTTGTCTTTTAATTTAGAATTAAGTAAGAGTCCGCCTAAACAAGTCTTTATGTATAGTTTACCATTACAAAAATGCCCAGATGGACAGGGTTGACAATCTTTGGGACCTTTATTTCCACTCAGTGGAGCATAGCTGCCACTATCACATGGAACAGGTGACTCAGCACCAGCTGGGCAGTAGAATCCTGGAGGGCATAGTTTCTGATCAGGTCTTGTTGAATGGAAATCACAGAAATATCCAGCATGGCAGTCACCTGAAAACACATTTTTAAATTGCTTACATTATCTGTCCTCAAAAAACTGGATTTTATATCACAAAGCATTAGATACCTGTGAGGTTTCCTGACACACAGTACTTGCCCCTTGGGCAGATACTTCCAGAAACTCCATCTGTGGGGTTGGATACCTGTGATCCTTCAAGGCACCAATACCCAGGAAGACAGCGCCCAGTTGGCTGTGAAAGACCCTCCCCAGCACAATAGAAGCCAACAGGGCAAGGTATGCAATCAGCTGAAAAGATAAGACTGTGGCTGTAAAATATGGTAAATATCATCTGTAAACATTGGACTGATTTATTTTAATATTTATAATCCAGGATTTTGTTTTTGCATTGGCCAGAAAAAGAAAATTGTATGCAATATGCAAATACATTTTGATGTGGTAGAGATTGCATGTACATGCTCATGCTAAATGCCTGGTGAGTGGCGATCACTCCGTAGCACTGACCCTGCTATGCCATTCTCCACAATTACACAACCTGAACTTGCCAGCAGGGCCATATTTACATAGTGGGCTCCCCTAGGCCCACTGCCGTTCGTCGCTCCCGTCCCCTCCCCTTTATTCATGCAAATTTTCATCATCTGGACCAGAGCAATGGGGATTGGCGCATGGGAAATTTAAAAAATTATTGTATCTCCAGTGCATCCCAAGTTTTTTTAAACCAATGTGGGTGTGGTTGGGAAGCATGCCGCCCCCCCTAAAATCCTGCCACCCTAGGCCCAGGCTCAGGTGGCCTTTCCACAAATCCAGGCCTGCTTGCCACTGGATGACACACCAGTCACAGCACAAATGTTAAAGGGATACTGTAATGGGATTTTTGCACTGCAAGTTGGAGTGATATCACCCCCCTCCATTTTCCCGCAGCAGAGTAACAACAGAACAATAGAAAGTTAACCAGATAACAGCTCTATAACACAAGATAACAGCTGCCTGCTAGATCTAAGAACAGCACTCAATAGTAAAATCATAAATCCAGGTAACACTGAGTCACATTCAGTTACTGTACATTGAGTAGGAGAAACAACAGCCTGCCAGCAATTTCATCCTAAAGTGCTGGCTCTTTCTGAAAGCATATGACCAGGTAAAATAAGAGATGGCGCCTACACACCAATATTACAACTAAAAAAGTACTTCAGGAATGAAATTTTATATTGTAGAGTGAATTATTTGCAGTTTAAACAGTGTAATTTAGAAATAAAAACGACATCATAGAAATCATGACAGATTCCCTTTAAGTAAACTACTTAATCAGCTGCAATCAGCATTAGTAAACAATATCTACCAAACTCTGGTGCTGTTGCTGCAGCTATAAAACAAATGCAGAGGGACTTTTGGGGGCACACAGACAAACTAACTACATACAGTAAAACCTCGATTTTTGATTTGTTGTCTCTAGGGATGGGCAATTTTTTTCGCCTCGTTTCGCCGAAAAAATGACGCCCATAGACTTGTATGGAGACGTGCGTAAAAAAAAAAAAGACGCGCGACAAAATAATGATCTCCATTCGGTTAGTATTTTTGAATTCAACGTTTTTTTAACTTCGACCTTCGACCTTTGTTAAGTATGCCCCCTAATTAAAGCTCAGTCCAATGTCTACTAACCTTATGGGAAGCCCATAAAGCTACAATTATGGACCGTTTAATAGCTTTAATTACTGCCAGGTGGAAACAACAAGCCAGTACTTATCTTTCCCTGTATAGGATGCTTACGGATTTATAATTACAATACTGCCTTTTTGAAACAGACCATTTACTTACTCAAATTGTAACCCTTACGAAAGCATGAGCTATTTAAAAAACAAGGCTGCTAAGGCTATCCTCTGGACTAAACAAGCCTTATATGAGAAACAAGATTGACAACACAACAAAAACATAGGGACCAGAGGCCTCTCTCAAGGATTAACTCTATCCAATTAGCCTTTGTACATATCATGTATGACCCTGATCCAATTGGAGTACAGTTTAATGAGCACTCTCAGAAGCTATATAACTTAAATACCCTCAGGTCAGGATAAGGTAATGCTCACACAAAGCATATAGTCACTTTTCTTAATAGCCTTATATCTGGTCTTCCAACTTAAAGCATATACAGGGGAATGTAATAAAAGTCGCAAAGAGCAAAACAATTTGCACCAATAAGACTAAAAATCCACATCTCGCAATGTAATATTGTTCCTTAAACTGTTATTGCATTGCGAATTTTAATTGCGCATTGCGAATTTTAATTGCGCACTTATAAGAAGTGCTTGAAGGTGTCGTAATCTTTTGGAGCAAACATAACGACGTTTTCAGTAAGAAGTTTTATTACATTGACTGCGCATTGGCGCAAACTATAAAATTCGCAAACGGTCTTCCACTGTCGGAAGTGGTCGCTAAACAGTTTCCGGGCACGCAAAAGCTATATTAAATTCGCACAAAGCAAAATTTGTTCGCGCAAAGGCATAACTTTTCGCATTGCGAATAGTTTTTCCGTTAGCGATTTTTATTACATTCCCCCGATAATGTTGAAGGACTTGTTAGCAGAGAGCTGATCTGAACTGCATGTGCTGCTTCTCTGTAAGTGAGGACAGACACACCAACCTCTGTGTGAACAGTAACTTGGTTGCTTTATAAAACTCAGCATAACATGTGTGCAACAGGAACTTTTCATAGAGAGCATAAATAGAAAGAGGAAGAAGAAAATCACACAGGGTTACAAGTCAAATATGACATCACATTGCTAAGCAACAATAGACCCTCCCTGCATTAAGTGACATCCACTGGAAGAATCTCTGTCTGTTTTCCAACAGAACTAACTCTCACCGACTTTATTTACATTGCAGAGGTGGGACAAACACAAACATGGCCTGATATCAGTGGCCTTTAGCCACAACCTATTTTTCTAAATTCTAATTACCCCCAGGTATGACCCGGTCTTTACAAAAAAAAGATGGACCTATGCAGGGTTACTGTATATACTGTGGGAGATTTGATCCAGTAACAATTTCTCTGCTTCATTTTTTTTTTTTTTTCAAATAAAGTTAAAGTGGTTTGCTTACCACTGTAAGGTAGAAATGTGTACATACCAACTATGTAACTCATTTTCCTTATAGCTATAACTTGTTTCTGTCTCAGAGTGATTATTTGATTGTTAATCTTTCTTCCTCTATTTTCCGTTGTTTTCTTTATAATGTTTTACACTTTACATTGTAAAACATAAAATTTCAAAAGTTACAAAAAAATTAGACACATGTGGTGCCAATGTTTTGGAAAATTTGATTTGCAATGATGAAGTCAACAAAACATACACTGCTCAACATTCAACAAAGCAATATACATGTTTTAGGAAAAACCATCAAAAAATATACCCTTTGTATTTTTATTTATACTGTGTCAAATATTTAAAATCTAACTAGGAATGAAAAAAAAACATTTAAAAAGTTGCAAACCTTTGGACATTTGCTGTTTGTTTGGATTGAACGTGCCAGGAGGGCACTTATGATCCCCAACAGATTCACTTCCCTTAGGACAGAAATGACCTTCCAAGCATGGGACAGGAGCAACAACTCCCATGTGTGATGCTTCACAGTAAAATCCAGGAGGACAGACCTTACAGACTGATCCTCTCTCCTGATCTTGAAATGAACCTGCATGAATAAGAATATTAAATGTGTTCACCTTAAGAATTTATTAGATTAAGTATATAAAAGTTTCAGCTAAAGTAAATTTACCATTGTTACATGTAATTGGGGCAGCAACACCTGAAGGACAATGATGGCCTTTTGGGCAAGGAAATCCTGTTATATCATCAAAAGGTGTCTCAGTGGTAGCTTTTGATACACAGCAGAATCCAGATGAACAATTCCCTGTAAAACATTGTATTCATTTTTATTAATGCAATCATATTCCAGTATGAATATGAGATCCCCTTTGACAGAGGGCAATGCAATGGGTTGGGCCTTAGGTCAAGTAAAATTTAGGGGATGAATTATCATGCTTCAAAATTTCTTGGAATACCAATGGATAGTACTTGTATACATATTTTTTGTAAACTCAGAAGGCTAACTAAGGTGCAATTTGTTTCACTTTAAATTACTACAAATGTTTAAAGCTGATTTACATGATGTTGTTTACATATATTGCAAACTTATTAGTATTTGAGTGTGGGTGGACCAAAACGTACTACCGGAGACCATTTTATTAATAAAACACAAAATATCAGTAATAAAAACACACCTGATATATGTGACCGACCTTCTCCTCTGCAGAACTTTCCAGCAGGACAAGGTAAGCATGAATTATGAGAAGACATTCCTTCATATGGCTGGAATGTCCCAACTGGACAAGGGGAAGGTGTACTGCTTCCAGTTTCACAAAAATAACCTGGAGGACATCGATCTCCACTCTTACTATCCAATGGATTTGGCACTGTGGCATTTAAAGTGCAATAAAATCCTTGCAAGCAGAGCCCTGATGGGGATGATAGACCTATGGTAAAGAAAAGTGCTGATATTTAATCATCATTGTTTTTATATTAAAAATGATTAAATATTTGACATTACTTTATGGGGCAGATTTATCAAGGGTCGAATTTCAAAGTGAAAAAAACTTCGAAATTCGACCATCGAATAGAGTAGTCCGACATTCGAAGTCGGAGGATCTCGCGATTTTACAAAAAAATCCTTTGACTTCTCAAAACTTAGCCAAATACTGGCTATAGGTTCTAGGAGGTCCCCATAGGCTAACATAGCAATTTGGCAGATTTAAGGTGGCGAAGTGTTGAAGTCATTTAAAGAGACAGTACTTCGATTTTCAAATGGTCGAATTTGTGAAGTATTTTCAATTAGAATCGAAGTCGAAGTCAAATTTAGTCCATTCGATGGTGGAAGTACCCAAAAATTCGAAGTTTTTTAATTTAGAAAATTAACTTCGACCCTTAGTAAATGGGCCCCCAAGTGTATTTAATTATATATATAAACTTCACAAAGAACTTATGCCATACAAGGTGATTAAGAAATATTAGGTATAATTTACCTATGAGCATATTTAACAAAGTCTGGAAAACATTCTTGTATGTGTTACATCTTATTTTGAGAATTAACTAAACATTTTGTCTAATTTTTTTTGCCAGAACATTAGATTTTCAATTTATAATCTCATGTCACATTTTCAAAGGAACTTGGCATACACAGTACTGCCACTGCTTGTTGATAGCGAGGACCTAATACCTGGTAAGTGCTAATTATATTAAAAATTAAAAGCAAATCAGCAATTTTCTTGAGATAAAAGTGGCCATTGCCTTTAAAAGAAAAGCTGTTTGACCCCATTGTATAGAAATGATCTTGACACCTCTGAGCTTCAGTATTCTAGGCAGAAAAACACTCACAAAAAGGAGTGATAACATTGCTAAATATATGAAAAACTGTGTTATGTGTGTTTTTAGCATGACATTGCTAATTCTCACAATCTGAAACTTCTTTCTCTTAGAACAAACAAGGTCCAAAAACAGTGTTTTAACTCAAAACTCTGTGTAGTATATCTGGGGATTTTGCTTCCTTTGTAAAATGTACACCTGCAGCTAGGTGCTAGTGATGTGCCAATACCCAAATCTATGTACAATTGTGCATAAATGAAGGGCATGTAAGTGATGGGCCTTCACTTACATGCCCTTCATTTCTGCACAATTGAGTTGGCAGCAAAAACTGTGTAAATGCACAATGTGCTATCAAAACCGTGTACTTCACACCTGGCAACAAAATAGGGGCAGCAAACAGTGGCGGAACAATAGCAGAAGTAGACCCAGTGGGCCCAGATCATGGGGGTCTACTTCCTCAATTGTAGAAATCCCCACTCCCTGGTGGCTTTCAGGTAGGCGAGTGGGAGGTGAATACAGGAGAGCATGGGATGTGTGCTGGCAGGGGAAAGGAGCTTGGTAGGGGTTGGCACTCGGCACTGGGCACCTGTGAAGATTTTTTGAAGGGCGGCCCAATGCAAAGTTACACCACTGGCAGCAAGGTTGTTTTGCATCTAAGTCATACTTAAAGGACACAAATGCTTATGTGACACAATAGGAACTGCTACTGTACATACTGTATATAGGTGGTAGACACTACATAACTAAATTGCAATGCTTTAATCATGACAATTTTTGGACTCAAATTTGGACCTGCTTTTGTGTCTCGCATTGTGAAAGCTCTTAGTAAAGCAGGCCAACTGTGTTTAATGTCCTCAATGTACTGCAGCAAATATATTCTGTAAACCAGAGCTTTAAAATTGTATATAATATTCTTCCATGTTTCTTTTCTTTGTCAGCCTATGATTTGGTGTCTCAGGCACAGGATATTCCTCATTAAGGTAAGTAAGCAGTAAGTGTGGTTACATATGTCAAATAAATATCACAGATAAACAATTATAAGCCCTGCTTCATCAGCATAGAACTTTGTTTTTAGCAGAAAATGCCTTATCCATCTTGCGCAATCTTTCAGTTCAGATTAGTGATAGAAAATACAATTGTGTTTATGCAGATTCCCCTGTGAGTCGCTCTGACTGTGATTGATTCTGTTCTCACGCTAGCTTTGGTCACTAGTACCCTGGCCTTAAGGCACAACCCCTTTTTTGGCTGTAAAGGTGGCCATACACGGATAGATCCGCTCGTTTGGCGATGTCGCCAAACGAGCGGATCTCCCTCCGATATGCCCACCTTGAGGTGGGCAATATCGGGCTGATCCGATCGTGGGCCCTAGGGCCCAACGATCGGATCCTAGCGTTCGCCAAACGGGCGGTCGGATCGCGGGACCGCATCAACGAACAGATGCGGCCGCGATCCGACGGGATTTTTAATCCCATCCGATCGAGATCTGGCCGACTTTCGGCCAGATCTCGATCGGGGAAGCCCGTCGGGGGCCCCCATACACGGGCCAATAAGCTGCCGACACGGTCTGTCGGCAGCTTTTATCGGCCCGTGTATGGCCACCTTAAGAGTAGTTCTTTATTTTTCTGTGCTGTGAAGAGATATCTTTATGTTCTCCCTCCGGTAACTTGTTTTTACTCCAATACGTTCTCATGTCATACAATATGTTCCCAAGTCTATAGAAACTCTGTGAATTCATTGTTGGGGGTTCTGACTCTTGGTGAGTTTAGAATCCACAAAGCTTGTGTTCAAAAATTTTTCAAGTGGTTCCTGATAAACAAATTTCTATAACATTAGTAACTGATCAAAAAATGACATTTTATTATTTCAATTAAAGGTTACAATTAATGTTGATGTAGATGTTACTTCACCTTGTTTCAATCTTTGCTCATCTGAGAGTAGTTCAGTTAAAGTTAAAGCTGCAACAACATATCTTTCTCAGGCTTGACTGGATAGTACTAACCTTAGATTAACCTAGCTACAATATACCTGTAGTACTGTATATGTTGCATTGAAAGATTTTAATTCTTGTTAAGGTAAATGTGTGCTATACAAATACTGAACACATGTATGCTGTTTGCAAAACAGCTTCTCTATGCAGCAGATACATGTATGCAGCTACATGCCAGTTTTAGTAAAAATATTACTCAGCTTCAACAAAAAAAAGCCAATTTCTAAAATATTTCCAAACAGATCTTCTGTAAAACAACTAATGCATAAACATATTTTTTTCACATTTCAAATCTGCTACTGAACCATCCAGGGAAAAGAGAAACATCATGAATATTTTATGACAGGCAAACTTAATGAGAAGCCCATTCATTTTAGTTACTGTACCTGGAGTGGCACAAAAGCTGCCACCGGGACAGGGAGAACATTGCTCTTTGTTTGCTAGTCCTGCCTTGTTGCTGAAAGTTCCAAGTGGACACGGATGTTGGTATCCAAATTCAGTCCCTTGTACACAAAAATATCCAGCTGGACAAACTCTTGGAACGTTTACTGAAAACAAATCGTCTGAATCCACTTCAAAAGTCATTGGACCACAGAATCTATAATTATACCTAATATCAGACAGTGCCACTATTCACAATACATAAAATACATTCTTAAAACACATTACACAGTATATAGAAAAATAAAAAGGTGAACATGAATGAATTTAAAATTTATAATTTCCATGCAAACATCGCACTAATAAAACCCAAAACATGCTAAAATAGGAAAAACAGACTTACAAACCCCATATGAAATCATACATTTGGGCAAAAAGCAAAACAGAGGACCGGTAAGGCAACAAGGTGCATTAACCGCATTAAAATATTTAAATAAAAAACAGTAAGAGGGGGATACATTGACAATACTAGCAAATATATATCCAGCCCAATTCAGAATGCTGGAAAGGTTTTCACTTGTGGTGATCTTGTTTTTTACTAGGCAAAATCTGGAATAATTATTTCATTTTAATGAAACAGTTAAATACTATACAGCATATGTAGATAATTGTACACATGCAAAAGCACCAGCAAGAGGTGTCCACTTAGTGCTCTTGCGCACCTCCCCGCTACACTGAGCTCTCAGTGAAAAGCACTGCACCAGAATGTGCAGCTAGCCCTGTCCTTACCACCTCACTAAAGGACAGGGCCCTGATGTTCCCTAGGGGGAGCAGCAGGATGTTGGTAGGGGGCAGGAAGAGGCCTACATGCCTCCCCTCGCCAGCCTCATTTGAATTGACAGTTAAAGTTTGCAGCACTATAGATGCAGAGATTGGCAGTAGGTAAGAACCTTTTGTAAGGACAATGTAGCATTATGCACTAGTTACATGGGCTGCACTCATTCACTTAAATAGCTTTGATCCTATGCAGTAACATAGTGACTGGGCATGCACCTGCTGCTAAGCTGTCCTTGGTGACATGTCTGCTTATATCTGCATTTGCATATTAGAGGAGTTGGTCAGCAAAGCTGAAGCAAAACCTAAAGACATTCTAGAGTAAGTGCAGACTAATTGTTAATAAAATTCAAAGTATCAATTTTAAATTAATGTATTTGAAAAAGTGCTTCTTTTACAAAGTCCTACCACCTTGGTAGGATTTTGCAAAAGGAAAACATCCCATTTAAGGTCAGATCTCTAAACTGAAACTTCATTTGTATACATACATAATTATATTCACATATAAATAGCCTTATATCTCAAAGTATTCAAAGATACTGAGAATAAAAACCTCTTGTGTCACTCAGGTAGGCCTTCCTGGTTGAAAGATAGCCTATTCTAGAGAGGCTCGTTTATGAACACTGGGCAATTTGCACCTGAGCAGTAATCCATGGCAATTAATCAGTGATCAAGTCAAGTGACTTTATGGAAACATGTTTAGGACAATATTGACTTTCTCCTTTGCTAAGCATGCTGTCTTAACAGAGACTCAGTGTCCCATTGATTTGAAGTCATTGGGGCTCATTATCAACACTGGGCAAATTTGCCCATGGGCAGTAACCCATGGCAACCAATGAAATTGCAGCATTCATTGTTTTACTTGCAACTAGCTTTAAAAAGCTAAACACTGATAGGTTTGCTATAGGTGTTATAGGTGATGTTCTAATGGAGAAAAACAATAAACTGTAAAGTGTTCCTGGAAGCCTCTCACCATTTTCTTGAAATACCAGCAGGGCTTTCTTTGTCCCAAGGAATATTTCACCACTCATCCCAGTGGCTTCAGTCCAACCACTCAATTGAACAGAAGAAACCACTTGGATGAGTGGTGAAATGTTTTCATGAAAACTCTAAAAGTCCAGTTACATTTGACTTAATTCTACTAGATACTGTTAGGTTTGATTTTTGCCTTATTTTAAACACTAGTAAATGTTTGCATTGTAAAAATGTTCTGATCGCAGCTTGCATTCATCTTCATTGCATCAAGACTCAACCTCTGACTACTCTACCCCTGGCATGCTGGGACTTTCAGTTTAGTAATATATAGTAGGGTTATTTGTCATGCATGGGGCAGGGGACAAAGTGCAAACACATTTGCAAGATGATTTTTAATCCTGTGCCGGGTGCAAAAGTATGGCCTGGATATAACTGCTTACTGAATGACCACTAAGGGGAGAAAGTTTGCATCTGGAGCACAAGTAAATGAGAGCTGTTGTGTCATTGTTTAAAAATCACTGCTGAACTGAATCAGAACCAGTAAATGCTGTGTTAAAGTCAACCCAAATTTTTTTTTTGCCTAATAAAAGAAAACATAGTTCTAAGCAACTTTGCAATATACATTTATAAAATTTTTCCTATGGTCTTTAAGTTATTTGTATATGTATTGCTATTGAAAGCAGCATTTGTCTGTTCTTGTCTATTCTCTGCCCTGGTGGCTCAGATTACTCAGAGATACTGTAAGACAAGCCAGTGAGTAACAGATCTGTTTTTGCTGGGGGAGACTTTTGAAACATTGTGTAAAAAGTAACCACTAAGGGGCAAATTTACTAAAGGGCGAAGTGACTAACGCTAGTGAAAGAGACTGACACTGGCGTTGAATTAGCGTTGACATTTTGATTTTGGGGTTGACTTGCCCATTAAGTAAACTATAACTGTTGCATGGTTGTTATACAGTAGGTTAGTAGATCAGTAACAATTGTTGCACCTTTTATTACCTTTTATTAAGAAGTGTGTAAAGAGTTTAGATATTAATGATTTCCTCAAGATTGCAATGTAATTCTCCTACCGCACACCTGTAGTTCACCGGCCGGGTCCCTTAGCAACCAACGTGTAAAAGAAACGGATCCGCACACACACCAATTAGTGCAGTCGGGGATTATGCCCCTTTATTCAGCCACCAAACATCAACGTTTCGGGGGGGAAACACCCACCCTTCATCAGGATACAATTATTTGTGCAGTCACCCATTTAAACCCAACTTCCCACGCCTTCTTTTCCCATCATGCTGTTTAGCTATAAAAAAGGAAAGAGTATAGCTAATGGACTCACTAAATCTGATTTTAGAAAAATTATAAAGAAACCAATATCTAACAGGAAAGGCACTTATCCATGCTTTCAGTGCGGGCATTGTAATGGGGTCATTAAAGGGGAAATTTGCCAACACCCCACTATGGGTCACGATATTAAATTAAAACAATACGCAACGTGTGACACTGAAGGGGTGATTTATCTGTTAAAGTGCCCGTGCGGCCTATGTTATGTGGGACAGACTTCCAGAGCGTTTAAAACCCAGATGAATGAACATAAGAGTAGAATAAGGAATTATAAACCTGAAGAGAAGGGAGAAGGGGCTACTATAGGCCAAAAAAAAGAGAAAGAGAAATTTAAAAAGGAAACCCTCCTGGCGAAACATTTTTTCGAAGCAAAACATAACATTTCTCAACTCAGATGGCAAATATTAGAGGTTATACACAGGCAGAAAGGTGAAATAGATAAGAGGTCATTGTTGACACGGGAGGCCTTTTGGATTTGGCAGCTAAAAACACTCACACCAAAGGGCCTAAATGAGAATTTTAGTTATACGTGTTTCTTATGAGAGAAAAACTGATTTTAACCTTCTTGCATGTTTTTATTCATTTTTTAACAGATAAGAACTGCTGAATGATCACATATAATATTAAGGGTTATTAGAAAATCCCAAGGGCAGTAAGGTTTTATAATACAACACATGGATTTTTGCAATATGGTGTTTAATGTATGTGGTGTTTTAAAAAAAATTGTTTAAAATAATGTTTTGATACCATATTTTGTAATAATTATTGCACATGGGCACTTTAAGAAAGAAAAAGATCATTTTGTTGACTGTCGTACCGAATTGATTGCTTAATTGTATGTTACATATAGGTCGAATTTCCTGTATCCCACATAAGGGTTAATTTTTATGGCAAACTGCATGATGGGAAAAGAAGGCGTGGGAAGTTGGGTTTAAATGGGTGACTGCACAAATAATTGTATCCTGATGAAGGGTGGGTGTTTTCCCCCCCGAAACGTTGATGTTTGGTGGCTGAATAAAAGGGGATAATCCCGACTGCACTAATTGGTGTGTGTGTGGATCCGTTTCTTTTACACGTTGGTTCCTCAAGATTGCAGCATGAATAGGAAAAAAGAATTGGTGTGCACCACTATTTACCTATAGGTGTCAATGAAAGGTTATGATGAATTCTGCAGTGTTATACAAGACCTTTTCACTGTGCAGAGTACTCACAAGACTATCAGTAATGGTATTATAGGGTTATGTAACAAAAGATACTAAGTTTACAGCAGGCAACATTTACTTGTCACCTTTTTAAGAGCAAACATTCCATTGGTTGCTATGGGTTACTGCACATTGCCAAATGTACCGTCTTTCATTATTGTGGCAACGTGTGCAACTGCACATGCTAAAAAAATAACACCTTACAGAAAGCACTAGATGTAGTTAGGAGAAGGGCCAGAGATCCAGGCAAAGGTGCCAAAGAAAAAAGTGAGCAAATGACTTTTGTAACGAGATATAATACATCTTCTAACTTTATTGGTGAAACAAAATTGGTCGATAGTTAGGGCAGATAAGGATTTAGGGAGGTTGTGTCCTAAACCGCCGATTATGGCATATACCAGGGGACAAAATCTTTGAGATATGTTAGTAGCAACTGATCCAATAGGATGTTACCAGAGGCCTCAATCCACTTGGCTTAAGTCTGGAAAACCGGGATGCTATAAATGCATAAATTGCTCTTCTTGCAGGTACATGTCCCTAGGTGAGGTATTTAACCATCCCCATAGAGGTCAGAAAATAAGAATCGAGCATCGTATTATGTGCATGACTACACATGTGATTTACATGATAACATGCCTATGCAGACTTTCTTATATAGGAAAAACTGATTTAACAATGAGGCTACGGATGGTAGGTCGGCCATCAGTACAGCCTTTAGAGATCAAAATTGGTAAAACCAATTGCCAAACACTTTCTTCAGCAGGGACATAGATTGCCAACATTTAAATATATAGTTATTGACCATATATCAGAACCGAAAAGAGGTGGGGATAGGTCAAAATTATTATTACAACGAGAAACATACTGGATAAAAATATTAGGCACTATGATCCCTAAAGGATTAAATGAACAATGTTACTTCAATTGTTTCCTGGATTTGAGATAAAAAAGTTACATTTGTAGCACTGATTAACAGGGGAGATAAAAAGATATAAAAAAGATAAATTTTTAGCATGGATGATTAATATAAGTTGAAAGTGGATAACCTCTGAGTATTTACCTAAAGTATTGAATTTACCTAATGCATTGGTATATATATATACAGTGATTTGCATTATAGATAGATAGATAGATAGATAGATAGATAGATAGATAGATAGTCATGTTCAAATTTAATCACTTGCACTTACTTTCCTGCATGACAGAGGGTACAATTACTTTGTCCTATCTTGTCCTGATAGTACCCCAATGGGCAGGCTTTAGATTCGGTGCTGCCAATGGGACAGTAATGACCAATGGGGCAAATCTGTTCTGAAAATATAAAAGTATACAAAATGTTTAAATACATCAATTTCAAAATCCAATATATGGTCTATAAATGTATCTCTAATATGGACATATATATATATATATATACAAAGCCAAGTGGGCCTGGTGCACACAGAGCACTGGTAACTGCCCAGGTGCTGGAACAAATAATTGTAGGATCAATAAAGGAAAAATCCGCACTCATGGGTCTTGTGAAGAAAACTTCTTAGTGTTTATTTGACGTTTCAGCTCATAAACGCGAGTCTTCCTGAGGACAGCTCGCGTTTAAGAGCCGAAACGTCGAATAAACAATAAGAAGTTTTCTTCACAAGACCCATGAGTGGGGATTTTTCCTTTATTGATCATACAATTATTTCCGCATGAGTGCGGATTTTTCGTTTATTGATTTTATATATATATATATATATATATATATATATATATATATATATATATACATATATATATATACATACATATATATATATATATATATATATATATATATATATATATATATATATATATATATATATATATATATATATATAAACATAAACCTAACCTTGCTCAATGTATTTGAGGTAAAAAAAAATCTTACCTGGGGTCTGTGAATGGATAGTCCCTGGTGGACAATACCATCCCTCATCACACAAATTTTCAGGAAAACTATTTCCCCATTGAGAGCAGTATCTTCCTGCTATACATGGAAGACAATCTTGAAGTGACTGGGCTCCATAAAAAGACACAAATGTTCCTGTAGGTGATAAATAATTATTTATTTCTTCAAATTAAAGCATAGAGATGGGTCTTTACTCTAGGATTTAATACATGATAAAAAAATGGGTGTTAACACACCTGGAGGGCATGGTGATGGTAAAGAGCTGCCTTTAATACAGTAGTGTCCAAAGGGACAAATATTTCCCATTTTTCCATCTTGTGGGTTAGGTTGGGAAGAGCCTTGTGAACAATAATAGCCAGCATCACACAGCCCAGACTCATGTGCCTGTTCTAGGGTTGCGCAGTAATAGCCTAATTATAAAGCAATAACATTAAAATAAAAATATAATACTTTATTAGTGTTTTTTTAGCATTAACACCACTAATAATATTCAACTATTATGCATTGCAAAAAAGACAAGAAATTATGAAGTTATACTGTATCAGAGATAGGGGTACAGTTCTGTTGTGGGAAAAAACAGAGAGATGGTTACTATGACCCCCAGTAAGATATAATATACTTACTTTCTGTGCTTAGGAGGTATGTGGGAAGGCTTAGGAAGGTAGGCTCAGGCTTATGTGTATAAGAGGCCTCGGGTATTTACCAGTAATTTGCAGAATCAATTGAACCCTACTATTTATGTACGATATGGGGTTCTTTTCATGGTCTCCCATTATGTTGGTTGTGGAAGCTTGGCTCAGCCTGTGGGTGGGCCTCTTGTAGGAAAAATATCTAGCTCTTTACCTAGATGGCCCTTAGCTTAAAAGTATGTAGGTCTTTTTAACTGGCATCATTTCTGGTTGTTTTAGAGGCAAAACATGCTGCTCTCTACCACTCTGCATTCACTACTTAAAGTCATGGGTTCAAGTCTGCAAACCTGGTGAACAAGGAGTGGGCAAAGAAGATCCTTTGGGACAAAATGTTCCTGCTGGGCATATTCCACCATTTGTAGGATAAAGTCCCAGTAACTTCTGTCCTAAAATTAATAAATTAAAAGGAGAAGGAAGAATTAATTTTCTGTTTTATGGTGCCTTATTTTACATCCAGCATATTTTATTTACCTTCGTCTTTAATTGTGTAAATGGGCTTTTCAGTTATTGACCCTACTGGGCAAAACCATCCAGGTGCGCATGGACCATCTGGTCTTTCTAAACCAGATTTAGAACAGAACATTCCTGGGGGACACATTAAGCAAGTGGTGACATCTTCTGCTCCTTCACGGCTACTGAAAGTACCTGGAGGGCATGGGTACTGAAATGCAAACTCTGTCTTTCTTGGGCAGTAGTGACCTAGATGTATCAGAATTATGGGAAAACATGTTGAACACATACACAGAAATATACAAGTATTGGACCTGTTATCCAGAATGCTCTGGGGTTTTCCAGATAATGGGTCTTTCCATAATGTGAAATTTCAGACCGTAGAAAATTATGCAATACATTAGATGAACCCAATAGGCAGTTTTTTCTTCCAATAAGGATTAATTATACATTAGTTTGGATAAGGTACTGTTTTATTATTGCAGAAAAAGAGGAAATCATTTTTAATAATTTGGATTATTTAGATAAAATGGAGTCTATAGGAGACAGCCTTTCCGTAATTCAGAGCTTTCTGGATAACGGTTTCCGGATAATGGATCCCATAAGTTTATATACAGTATATATATAAATATAAAAGAATCAGTAAAACACGGTCTGAAATTTCTGCCAAGCAATGATTTGGACATGTTTGCCTGTATATTTTGCAATAGTCACAGCAGTCAAAACCTAATACTGTACTATATGATTATCTGCCTTACTGTAAAAAGTATCCCTGTATATATTGTTTAACCTGAAATGTTTGTTTTATTCAGTAACGTAACTAGAGGGGACGGGCCCTGGTGCGAAACGTGCAGCAGGGCCTCTGCCCACCTCCGTACACAATTATCTTCCCAGAAATCGGCGGGGAGCGAGCTGCCGGGGGGGCCCTGAGGGGGTGCGGGCCCTGGCTCAATTGCACCCCCTGCTCTCTCGGTAGTTCCGCCACTGGTTTTATTTCTGTTTAAAGATAGTCACACATCTCACTGGCGTCATTTGGCCAACCATATGTCCATGGGCCCCAAGAGCACTTTAATTCAGTATAGTAGGAGGATTATCCATTACCAATAAAAAAGATTTTTTAAGCATTAACAGTTACTGGTATCTTAATGCATATTGTTGGAGAGTAGACAAACTATTAATTATTACATCCATTACCATCTTTGTATTTCTCTGTCAGCATCGGACTGGGGGGTTCCGGGCCCAACGGGGCTGCTTCATCAGGGACCGACAGCTCCCCCTCTTCCCTGGACCCCCTCCCCACCCATTCCATTACCCTCATGTGCCCCCATATGCAAAATATACATTATTTTTTGTAAATTACTGCTGTTTAAAAGAACATATTATTGTACCTGGAGGACACTTGGTTTTATTTGATGCTCCAGAAAGACAATAGAATCCTGGTAGACATTCTGAACAGTTGCTTTGTCCTTGTGACTCAGAAAAAAACCCAGGGAGACAAATATGAGGTTTGTGGCTACCCCTAGGACAGAAATGGCCTAGAGGGCAGGGTCCCCCAAAATCTGTCTCCTAACACAAAAAAGGAAACAAGTTATTAGTATGCAACATTTGTTTTTCTTTTCCAGGATTGTAATCTTCTATATTGTTTTAAATTTTTGGGATGGTGGGGGGGCAAAAATCCTTGGAAAATTTAAACATAAAATGTTCTATATCTGCTTAAATAATTTGGGGTGTTTTGCTAAATATAACTGGTAAAGTTTCACAAATCAATCAGTCAGAAATTAGATTTGAACAGTAACCTACAAGATAGAAAACAAAAGCAAAGATCTCTCTGGTTGCTGTGAGAAACACCATTTAGAATTGTTTCCATAAAAAAGTGTTTTATTTAGCATTAGCTAATTTGTAATTTGATTCCTATGGGTATTTGTGACAAGTGGTCTTCCATAGGTTGAAAGGCAAATACAGAGTCAGATGTGGGGCCCTACCCGGAGTGCCAACATATTGCAAATAACTAGTAGAATTAATAGAGATAAGCCACCAAGATAGAGGGACACAGGGTAGAGTCAATGCCATTGGATGGGTTGGAGACAAATAAACATGACTTCAAAAAACAAAATGTAAAAAAATGTTTTGTTTGTTGGAAAACACCAGGCAGAGATTGTTCCAATGCATGTTACTTAATGCAGGAAGGGTCTATTGTTGCTTAGCAATGTGATGTCATGTTTGACCTTCTTCCTCTTCCTGTTTATGTTCTCTGTTAGTCCTGTTGCAGACATATAATGCTGAAGTGTTTTATGCTGAGTTCTATAAAGCAACCAAGTTACTGTTACTGTTACAAGTTACTGTTCATACAGAAGTTGGTGTGTCTTTACTCACTTACATGCAGTTCAGATCAGCTCTCTGCTAACATTGTTAAATAGGTTTGGTTATGCTTTGCTATGAATGTACACAAACTATAATACCAATGTATGTAACTAGGTATGTAATGTACATATTTTATCTGTTCTTTAACAAATTGTGAGAGCAGGTTAAATAATGTACTGTACAAGGAAGAATCTGAACTGAAAACATTAACCAAAAAAAGAATCTATTTTACCATAGAAGGATGTGGAGAAATTGACCCTCTAATACAAAAGAAGCCATCATCACAAACTCCACTTGGAGTGGATAATCCAAGTCTATCACAAAAATGTCCTGAAATATAGCAAAAAACAATAATTAGGCAAGACAAAATATTTATGTTTAATGAGCTAGATATATTTTGTTTTACCTGGCTCACATAACACACAGTCTACAAGTCCAGTATTCCCAGAGGTGTTGCTGTAGGAGCCAAGAGGGCAGGAAAGGGGACTGACAGATCCATTAGGACAGTAATGTCCCAGAGGACACCTATTTCCTGATATCCCCTGATATAGTGCTGATGTTTCCAGAGAGCTTGGACAGTAATATCCAGCAGGACAAGGGCCCGACACCTTTTCCTGTCCAGGCTTTTCACAATTATAACCTGAAAATAAAGCAGGATATACAGTATGAAATGTACATTCACACAAGTGCCAACCACATAAGTGGCCTCTAAATAGGGCAAAATATTTCCTTCCATTGCTGCTATAATAGAGCACATTCATAGAGAGATTGGGGAATATTAACATATTAAAATAAACTTTATATGAATTTTATATGTTTCTTTTATATGTTTTGCATGTTGTCAATGTGTCTTCTATTATTAATTGCAAGAGAGTTTAACAAAATGTCAAACATATATCTTTACAGTGTACAGCACATTAATACATGAATGCAGAAATGCTAGTGACCTGCTGGAAATATGTGGACAGTGGTAAAAAAGCAAACATAATTTTATGAGTTATCCACTGCTTGGAATTTGATCTGAAGGAAACAGCAGAAGTGTCACGGTCGGCACCCAACACCAGAACAAATGCGGAGCACCCTGGTCTCGGCTCATACTTCACCTGTCGTGTGACAACCTTTGGCCTCGGGAGGAGCCTTCAGCTACTTGGATGCCACCAGGACTTAAACGAGAGGTGCAAGGCTAGAGGTTCTGGATAGGCAGAGGTGCACGACTGTTAGCTAGAGTCTTTAGGCTGAAGGTCGTGGTACAAGACGTTAGGGTAGAGTAGTCAGATCAGGCCGGGTCGGGGCAGGCAGAGAGTAAACGTAGTCAGGCAGGCAAGTGTCAAACCAGGAAGTCAATCAGAGGGGTTAAGCAGAAGAGGAAGTCGTTATTCAGGCAAGGGTCAGGAGCCAGAGGTCAGATTAGTCAAAAGCCAGGCAGGGGGGTCACAACAGGAATCAAACAGGTTCAAAACAGAATAGCAAAAGCTCAGATAGCACCAGGAATTAACTCCTATCACGGGCAAGGTCCAGGAATCAAAATAGGCTATTTATACTTTTGAATTTCCCGCCAATTGCACGCTGGTGTCATCACGCCAGCGTGCCTGCGCCTTTAAGAACCATCAAGGTGCGCATGCCCTAAGAGTTCAGCACCGGCGTGAGGGAAGAATCGGCGCGGTGTGGTGGGCGTCCCTGCTTATGGTGCGGCAGGCGTCCCCGCCACACTGGGTAAGACCTTACAAGAAGCCTCTGTCATGCCCACTACCCTCTTACAATTTACCCATAGCAGCTAGGGAAATGATTGCTGTTAGTGATGAGTGAATTTGTCCTGGTACTTTTTGCGATATTTTGCATTGAAGTCAAGGGGTGTTTTTTGTGGCAACTTTTTCTATATGTTCTATAATGTTCTATAATATTGTCAATAGTAAAGTGCAGTTTCCCCATGAATCCATAACTGTTGAAAAATTTCGCTCATCACTAACTTCTGAGGCCAAGACATCGATAGACAAAAGTCATTGTATGCAAGCTTAACAGTAATTTTCTTAACTTTTCAGTTGTGTTACCTGGGTCACACGGCAAACAATGTTCTATAAGATGTCTTCCTTTCTGAGGATTATATGTGCCCCTAGGACAAGGAAACTGTTCAGAAGAGAGAGTGCCTGGTGGACAATAGTAGCCAGGAGGGCACTCCTTTCCATCTAGAGAAGAGGTACTACTTGGGCAGAAAAACCTGCAAAAATAGTTGTAGTAACAGAGTTCATGCAGGTATTTAAAAAATAATTTAGTCACAAATTATGCAATGTATACTGTATTATTATCCTGATGTGTTTCTCACCCCTTCATGCAAGGTCTGCAGACACCTTGTCTTTCAAATGGATTAAAGGTTCCAGAAGCACAGGGCTGTGGAAAAGCTGAGCCCAAGGGGCAAAAATGTCCTAAAGTTAAACATATTTTAATTATGTAAATACAAATCAATGTATAATGAATAAAAACATGTTCTCTACTACTAAGCTTTGTTTTAATTACCCTGTGGACAAGGTCCACCAGTCTGATCAACAGAGAACTTGTAAGGAGATGTAGAATTTAATGTGCAGTAAAAACCCTCAAAGCACAGACCAGATGGTTCAACAAGACTTGATGTGTTACAGTGATGTCCAGCTGGACATGGGGTACATTCATCCTGAAAAAAACAAAATATTTAGGTGCATGATGTTGTAATTTCTTATAGGGTTATATTAACATGAGTGCCAAATTGCACTACTAACTACTGTATCTACTGCTTTAGCACCTAGAGATTTCTTTGCCATTAAGGGGTTCTTTAGTGAAGGTCTACAAATAAGTCGGTTATTAATATTTGTAATATCCTTATTAAGCAGAGTAGCAAGATTATAGGGCATCCCTTATTTCAAAATATACAGATAGTTTGCACATTATTAAGATGCACATGCTAAAAAAACTTTCTGTGGGCACATGCTAAAACAAAACTTCTGTGGGCACATTAGCCCTTCTTTGTATTGATCTACATACTGTATTATTACATTTAATAATATTTCAATTTGAAAGATAGAATGAGCTTGGTTAAATTGGTGGTGATACATAAATTGTAAGTTCTATGGGATATAGACCTCCATCCTCTCTTTCTTAACACTCAGCACTTAAACTTGAATGTAACTATATTTTGTATTTATCTTTTTCTTATTATTGTGTTGTTCTACTGTACATCGCTGTGTGCACAAGCAGCACTTTATAAATAAAACTATAATGTATATGCATACTGTAAACTTGCTTTCCATATATGGCTACTTTGTTCTATACACATTACCATCTCAATTTATGTAAAGACTCTGAGATCACTATCTTCCCAATACTGAATTTAATACTGTCATAACAAAATTATCACAAACATTGAAGTCTTAAAATACTACCTTTGAGAACAGCTTAAATTTTGAGCTATAGGTTCCAAGTGGGCATGGTATGGGTATACTACTTCCTTTTGGACAATAATGGCCAGGAGGGCAGGGCCCACCTCTACCTATTGAGAAAAAATAAAGTGTTAAGATAGCAAAGTTTTTTTTTATTTTTAACATTTTTTAGTTGGTTTGTTTGCTTTTCCATATATATATATATATATATATATATATATATATATATATATATATATATATATTAGTGCTTGATAAAAGTATCAGTGATGACTTTCATGAGACTTTTTAAAAAGGACTAAAATAAAGATATTAGTCTCATGATCTCATATATCAACTGATTCTCCTTACGTCTTATGTAGCATTTACCTTTCTACACTAGTGGGTGTGAGGGGATGAACTCCATTTGAAAATACGGTAAACAATCTGCTTGGGTAAATACAGTACCTGTAAACATTTTTTTTATTTTACTTTCTTACCATGCAGTTCTTCTTCTGGATGGGGTAACTGGGATCCTGCTTTGCAATAATATCCTTCAAAACACTCTCCTGTCACATTGGTGGCATTGTAAAAAGAGCAAAATTTTCCACCATCGCAAATTATGCAGCCTGTGACACTTTTCAATCCGAACTTTGAACTGTAAGTCCCCAAAGGGCAAGGTTTTAAGTCTAATCCAGTGCCCTGTGGGCAGTAAAAGCCTAAAAGAGAAAGAACAGCATGATTAAAAGCTGTTTTATAGCAAACTGGGGTCTGCATGTGTAGTCATTTGCCTAGACTTACCATAGTACTGGGTAAAATAGGGCTTGAAATTGTATATATTTGTGGAACGATATAAAAGGATGACAACAAATGGAGAACACAGTGTTTATTCCATTCCATAATAATTTTCATCATATATTTCTTTATAAGATGCAACTACTACATGATAACTATAAAAGTCTATCTTTTGTTAAGAAAACAATGAGAAATTATGTGGTTCCCAATGAAATACAAAAAGTAAGAATCCTGGTCACTGTGTACTTTCAAGAAAGAGAGATGGTAAGTATGTGGAGCTACTAGCTGAGCTTTAGTCTATTCCCATAGTAAACATCTGGCTCAATTATGATCAACATGAAACAGTCACCCTGATTGTAATGGAGCCAAAAATGTTACTATTGCAGGTACACAACGGAGATAGCTCCAGCTAGTCTCAACTACATCTTCAGAGATTATGTTTGTCCCCGACAATGTAGTATTTTCTCTGTTTCATTAATTACCTCCTGGACACAGCTGGGATGACAATCCTATTATGCAGTATCTACCACCAGGGCATGGTAAGCACTCAGTTGCTCCACTTTCTGGCATATAGGTTCCAGTGGGACATGGCAGAGGACTGGTAGTTCCCAAAGGGCAGTAGTGTTCAGGTGGGCACACACCACCATAAACATCAAGATTTGGAGTTGATGTTTCAGCTCCTTTTGAGCAGTAATACCTGAAATCCAAATGTGAAAAATACTAATGGTAGATTATTTCTATTCCAGTGTACTTTTTATGTGAAAAAGTGGTTTGTAAATTTCTGAAATTTAAAAAGCTACAGAAATTCTCACCCAGGGGCACATAGTCCTGAAGGAGACATTTTTCCAGTTGTATTACAGTAATATCCTCCTGGGCAAGCCTGGCATTCCAATAGGCTCCCAATACCTTCTACGGCTGACCAGGTACCAAGGGGGCAGGGTTGTGGCATTTGTGTTCCTAGAAGATTATTTATTACAGTAATTGTATTAATTATATCACGTGCAGTTCAGTCAGGTAATCAACCGGCTATAAAATTATTGACTTTACCCGCTGTACAATAGTGTCCTGGAGGACAGACAACACCCGACTGTCCATCCCTTGGGTTTTCTTCTTTAGCCCCGCTTTTACACCAGTAACCAGGAGAACATTCTCCTAAAAGGTATAAGCATAATGATTATATAGGCAGTGGCAGCTATGTGTACAGTATATTTTTGGAATTACTACATTACCTGTGGGTTCAGCTAGCCCTGCTTCTTTACAGTATTTTCCAGAAGGGCAGATAACACACTCAGTAATGTTCTTTAGACCAGTCCTAGATCCATAGGTTCCTGCAGGGCAGCAAAATTGAGTTCCATACTTTGTTCCAGTAGGGCAAAAATACCCTTGTAGGCATATGAATGGAGTTAAATCAGTGATTGGTTCTTGCTTGCTATCACAATAATAACCTATAATACAAACAAGATGATAGGTGATACTGCCATACAATGAAATAGCAGAAACTAAGCATGTTTTAATCTACAATTTCCATTATTTGTGCAGTTATCCAAGGGTCTGAATAGAAACATAAGTAATAAAAAGAAACAATCACATTGCAGCCTAAAAAAGAATAGTTGTTTGGCTGCTGGGATCAGTAACCCCCATTTGGAACAAAGAAAAAGTCAGAAGAGGAAAGCAAAACGTTCAAAAACTATTTAAAAAAAGAAAACCAATTGCAAAGTTGCTAAGAATTGGCAATTTTAAAAACTAAAAGTCAATTTAAGAGTGAACCACCCATTTAAGTCTGCTAAGTATAATTTAAACATTTAAGGATACCATACTAGTACTTAGGTCAAGAGCAGATGGAGCATTAGCTGCTCTGCTATAGAGACATTCCTTATTGGTCACTGTTACAAACTTCTCTCCGTGCTGCTACTACTGTCAAGGAAAAGGTCTATTGCTGTGCACACCCGTAGATAACTGTATAGGATTTATTCTTTGTATGACTTTATTATTGCTCTTTCATTTTTTTAAAGACTTGGGACCATATTCAATTCAGTGAGGAAAAGTTATCTCATGGTTTATAATATAATAACTCGTGCACGAGATTCAATTCAAGAAGAAAATAACTTTTCTCCTAATTCAGTTCCAGTTTTTTCCCCATAGGCTTCAATAAAGTTTTCACATGATAAAATGTGAGATAAGATTTTCTTAATTGAATTGCATCTAATATTGAATCTCATCCATGACTTTTCACTTTTTCACCTTTTTCTCACTGGATTGAATCTGGCCCATGATTTCCCAAAAATAATAACCACCGTCTAGTGCTATCACTTATTAGACTTTTCAAAAAAAGCAGACTACATTTATATGATGCAAGTTTAGAAAGTGTCCCACAAAAAACATTTTACTTTGGTTTTAAAGTATGAGGCTCTGATTACTCACAAAATATCCTGTCACGTATCTCAGCAGACATACCCTGATGTTTGATCTATGAACACTGCAGCTATAAACAATGTTTATTTTAATACATTCTAGTGACAAATAATGACATTATATTATATAGTTTTTTTGTGCAGCCCTTACCAGCTTCACATATTTGACATATCCCTTGTCTCTCTTCAGTCTGGTAGGATCCTGGTTCACACAGTGTAGGTCTAGAGCTTCCTTCTGGACATCTATGTCCCCTTGGACATGGAAAGGCGTTTTTCATGCTTTGTCCCTCTGGACAGTAATACCCTATTTGTAAAAACCATACAAGAAGTTGAAGTAGAAAAACCATTATGTACGTACTCCTTAAGACAATGTATAAAGGTCATGGATTTGTGAATTTCAATCCCACAAAGGGAAATTGTACAATTTCACACAGAGATAAACACACAAAACTGAGTAATACAGCTCAGTTTTACAGAGATATAAGGAGAATCCACCACGTGACAGAAGAGGTCCACAAACAGCCCTTCCTTAAGGTTAGCAGGAGAGGCAATTATAGGTTTTCAATAGACTCTATCTGTGTGTGCCATACTCTGCCTGCCCTATGCTTTGAGAGTATGCCTTCATATGACATAATAAACTTTTTTTTACATATGAGTGATATCCCTGCAGTGAGCATCAAGCATTTGTTTTTTTGGTGTGCCACCACCATTAATGTGGCCATGGTCTTAAAAGTTCTTGTGGTAACATGGTTGTGGTTTAAAATGGGTGATCAACACTGGCTTCCATTATTGGCTCTCCACCAACGTAAGCCAGAAAGAGGGTACATACCTGCAAGTAACACAACTATATGGACTTGTAATGAGCAGCTTTAGATGCAAGTACATTTAAAGAATGGCATTTTATCAACTTTATCTAAAGTTGTGCAACATCAACTTTGCTGTGTGGCTGTAAATGACCTCTATAATATTAAATGACAATGGAAAGACAGCTGCATCAAATTCTATTACTTTTACCCTAAAGATACCTGCTTCAGTGACAAAATGTTTAAATGTAAATAAAAATGTCCTCATGCATATGACATTTGCTTTCCCTGATGTGACTTTCAGTTATACCTGCTTCCCAGTGGTCATAAAGTATTTCTTGGCAGCTGGACATGCTAAAGATATTTACAGTATGTAGTTTCAACGTTTAGATTGAATTTAATTTGAAGTTCAAGTAGAGCAATCTTGAACTACCAAGGCTGTTTGTTTTTCTTTTTCCTTACTGCGCCTTTCTTTAATTACCTTCCAAGCACAGTCCAGAGGGACAAGTCAGTCCAGATCCAAAACAATAATATCCTGGTAGACATGGTTTGCACTGTGACTCATTACCGACACCATAATCACTAGAAAAAGTGCCTGATGGGCAGAGTTCTGGGCGATATGAGCCTGTGACTGAAAGCAGAAAACAGTGAGTATGTGTGTGTGTTTTGTACATGACTGGAAATTATAATACTGAGCAAACAGAGAATTTAAGTACTATATGAATGTATTTTTACTCACTGCAAAATGTCCCTGGAGGACAGATATCACCATAAGTTGAATTTAAGGGTTTTGCACTTTTAGCTTCACTGGTACAATAAAATCCAGCACTGCATTCACCAGATGGGGCAGAAAGTCCTATAATGCATGAATAGTAATGATAATAATTATACAAATATTAATGGTAAAGATATTTAATTGAATGAAACACAACCGGCAATAACATTTTTTTAAAATTTAGCAGAGGTTATTAATTTATGGATCAGCATGCAATTCAAGATAGATCATCTTTAATAGAGTGACATTTCCTACTACAAAAGTTATTATAATACAAAAGAAAAAACTAAGACAATAGTTAATTCTAAAATTGATATCTTGAGTCAAGATGCTTACTGTCAGAACAAAGATGGTTTCCATTCCAAAAGGTTAAGACACAACTGAACTGACGGATGTTGTGTAACTATGTTCAGAGGAAACTAATACATATCATTGGTATACTCATAATATACGGATATCTGCAACAAAGCATGTTAAAAAAAGTTTAAAACACAAACATTTCCTTACCTGCACTCTCACAGTAGAACCCAGGAGAGCAAGTGAGAGGCTCTGAGGTTCCTGTGGGGCAGTAAAATCCCAATAGACATCTCCCACCTGTGGCAGTAGCTGGACAGAGACAGTTAGAACTAGTATAGTTGTCCAGATCAAAGGGTTGAGGAGTCCAAGCAGCATGAACACAGAACCACCCTAAAGAGATGAGATGTTATTGTTTTTGGATGAAACACTTACCAAATTGCCAAGTCTACTAACTCCCAGCACTAAATAGTCATAAAGTAGTTACTACATATATTGGAATATCCATATGGCTACTTTTCTGGTTCTGGGGAGGGGGGGGGGGTAAAAACATGTATTGAGTTGTCTCTATGAAAGTTCTCTATGAATAATAATAACTTCACACCCATTTGTAAATCTCTATATTCAAAGATCATCTATAAGTTTATGCAACCTTATATTTGAATTAATTAGAAATCATTTTTATATATAGTTAAGATAATTATCACTAGAATTTGCAGTGTTTCATACATTCGCCATAATCTATGGTTAGCTAATTTTAGATATTATTAGGGCAAGACCCTCTAACTGTATACTTTATATGACTCACCAGGATCACATTTGCCAGATACCATACTCAATCCTTCAGTGCCACAGTAATGTCCTGGTGGACAAGACAGACAGCTATCCAAGCTTTGTGTATTTGGATCAGGGTTATAGTAACCACGAGGGCAGGGAAATTGACTTGCGTGCTTTGTTCCTGAAAAATTGTATTTTAAAACAAATTGTACAGGTTTCATTTATAAGATTGCTTCACTAATGGTACAAGTGGTTGAAAAAGCTTTTATGTTATGGTACTGGGAATTATCCAGGAGTTATTACTTGCAGTAAGCTAAGCATGAGAATGTTTGGGACCCTCCAATGGGCCTGCCCAACCAATGTCTGGCTGAAAATTGGCCAGATATTGATCAGCAGGTTTAAAGATTCCATTGTGGCATTGGCCACTTTAGTTAACTAAAAACAAGGTCTCAAGAACCCAATGAACCTTTTCATGAAAAATAAAGGAAACCACCAACAACATTGTGATCATGTACATAGACCATTAAATATCCAGAGCAATAAACGACAAAAAAATTACCAAAAGCACAAAATCCCATTGTTTTATTTTCTATTGCTTTAATATGTAAGCAATGCATTTTCTTTGTCTGCTACAGAAATTAGAGTGATAACACTCACAACACAGGTTTTCTATCAAAAAGTAACAAAAACAAGTCATTGGGAATTATCTCATTCCACTTCTAATGAAAGCATGAATATGATTAGAACTAATAATCATCCATTTTAGGGTGACAATTTTGTCTTTAAAGCATATTCACATAGCACTTCTTTTAATTGATTCTTAACAAGTTTCAGCATTTTGAAACTATGATAAATACACAGTTTGGTTTCCCTCAAAACAGAACTGCATATATTGATATCTTATGTCCTGTATGTTTGTTACCCTGATCCTTTAAAACGTCTTATAAATGTTTAATCTTAAATCTGCTATCAATAGTTATTGTTATAACAGTTATTCCAGCATTTAATTTACTTTTCATGGCTATGAAACAAATATAAATAGATTGCCAATAAAAATTGTTAATAACTATATTATAATGCAAGATGTGTAACCGTAACTTTTAATTTCAGTACTACATGCCATAAACATTGTTCTTTTTAAAATGCTGATCATAAAAATATCAAATGTTCCCCATCCTTCAGTATGTTATTCTATTTTTCAGACCATTTAAAGTTGTCTGTTTTTTCAAGTGTATTGTGTATGGGTTAGAATGTTGTAGTTTAAGGGGCTGATTTACAAAATATTGCATTGCAGAATCTTAAAGTATTCCAGGCAGTTTTTGTCCTGCAGAATGTTGCCCATATTTATCATAGTTAATAACTGTGTTGATTTACCAGGATTTGTCCCACTACTTTGAGCAGTAGAACATCATTCGGCTCTACAGAGTGATAGTGGCCAGTGCTGCTTAGCAATAGCCCAGAGCAGAGAGCACTAACCCTAATAAGTGATGGGCAAATCTGTGCCAAAAAACTAGCGAATTCACCAAGAAATTTGCGATGAAATTTGTGAAATGCATTGAAGTCAATGGGCATCAAAATCATTTTGACGCACGTGACAATTTTTATATGAACGACTAGTTGGTCCAAATGTATTAAAGTCAATGGACATGAGAATAATTTTGACAGGTGACAATTTTTATACGTGCGTCAGATTTTTTTCAGGTGAATTGTAGCGAATTTATTTGCTTGCTCAAAACTCAGAAATTTGCCACGAATTTGTGTCTGGCAAATTTATTCGCCCATCACTAACCTTAATAGAATACTTGCTCTCTTATAAGCATCACATTTGGGGAGAAAGGATTGGGACACTTACTTTCTGCTCATTCCAAACTATTTTTTTTTAACCTGGTGTCTCTCTAATATCCTGGAAGTTAAGGAAAATATATCAGATACCTTTAGGGCAGTAGAATCCTGAAGGACACTGAAAGACACTGTATTCACTTGTATTCCTAGGGCAATAGTATCCAGCAGGACATAGAAAGCAATCATTCTGTTGTTGAAGATTGTTATATGTTCCTGAAGAGCAGGCCAATGGTTGGGTACTAGCCCGTGGGCAATAATGCCCAACTGGACACACCCCTCCTTCTCCAGTAAAATCTGTGCAAGATATAATATGAAGGAAAGTGTGACAAAAATATGAGATATATGGGGAAAAAATAAATCCCAAACGGTTCCATATGTAATCAAACAAAAAATTATACTTCATACAACACTTCTATCTATAAAAAAATGAATGTGCAGTAGTGATTCTGTATCTTGATTTAAATAGATGCTGCTATGATTTGTGCACTTTTTCAATGAATAAGAGACTGCATCCATACAGTAGTTTGCTGTCATATAAACAAGTTGTGAAAGGTTACATCCTTACATTATCAGTCATTAGTGCAGTAAAAAAAAAAAAGTTGCAACTAAACCACAGGATATTAATAGCATCAGAAAAGTGGTAGAAATTAAACATAGGGGCATTTGCTTCTTGTTATGATCTCTTTAAAGCTCAAATAAAAATGAAAAATATATAGCAGTCCATGTTTTCCACACTCAATCCAATTTTGTCCCTAATACCAAACTTTCAAAAGGACCAGCACTCCATAATATATTAAAGTATTTCATTTTAACATCAATGTGTATGCAACAATGGTCTACTTTAGGGACTTTATCAAGGGCCTTGATAAAGGCCTAAATGATTTAGAAGGAAGTCCATTTGACTTTACTTGTTATAACAGTAAAGATATATATATATATATATATATATATATATATATATATATATATATATATATATATATATATATATATATATATATATATATATATATATATATATATATATAATGTTTTCCTTACTTTCTCCAGTGGGTGCAGGTGAGGAAACTCCAACAGTGCAATAAAAACCTTCAAGGCAAAGTCCCGTAGGAGAAGAAAGGGCCATTGAATCACAATAATAACCTGGGGGGCAGGGCTTGCATTCTGACTTCAAGCTAAGAGATGATCTGCAAAAAGGAAGGATAAACAGAACATGCCAAACTTTTTCTGCTGTGGTTTTAGCACATTTTGGACAACTATTTTACCTGTCTGAGAATGTACCAACTGGGCAGGGAAATGGGTCACCAGTGCCTGATGGGCAAAAGTAGCCAACAGGGCATGGACCACCAAAACTCTCATTTCCAACACCAATAGGGCTTTGTACAATGGATCCTGAAAACAATATAAAAATACTAATTGAATACCTGTAAATTGAATATCTGTTAAAATATTTAATCAACACATAACAAATTTACCTGATTTACAGAAATAGCCAGCCTGACATGGTCCACTTGGTGCTGGACTGCCCCATTCTTTACAAAACATACCTAAAATATGAATAATAAAAACTCATACAATTATTCACCACAGGGAATTAATGCAATATGTCAAAGTGCACATCTGATCATTTTTTTCTATGGAATTTGCGAATTTTCCAGTAGATGTAGGCTCAGTATATAATGTATATTGCTGTCATTTTAAGCCTAACATTCTATTTTGATTTGAGTGCTTTGGGTGTGCCAAAATCTCTGTAGCCCATTCTTTGGTGTCTGCATAAAGGATTGTAGGAGGGAATCTAAACTATACTGGACTGCATAAATTACAGCACATTTTACATTGTAAACATGGTAAAACAGTGAAGACTATTATGATTAAGAGAGAATTACAGCTGACATAGCTTTTGTGGTTCTTTTTAGTGACTTGTTTATTGAAGGAGCTTAATAGGATAGTGAAACTTAAAATTAAGCATTTTTTCCAGCCATGACAACATTTTCTTTGCATGCTATTTTTCATTTTGCCATAATAGAGGTGGTTCATCTTTGAGTTAACTTTTAATATGTTATAGAATCTCCAATCCCTAACACGTTTGTAATTGGTCTTCATTTCTATTTTTTTATAGTTATTGAATTGTTTGTAAATAAAGATTTCTCTGTAAGGCTAAAATTTTATTCCCTCTTCTATTCATATTTCAGTCTCTCGTTCAAACCACTGCATGGTTTCTAACATAACTTGGACCCTAGTAACTAGACAACTGTTGGAACTCTAAACTGGAGAGATGCTGAACAGAAAGCCAAATACCGTAAAACATCAATATTACATACCATAATTTTAAATTTTCCCCTCTTTCCCCTTTTTTTGTGATCTTGAAGGTTAACTTGAAGAAGAACTAATTCTTAAAGAAGAACTAAAGCTTAACTAAAGAAGTAGGCTAGAAATGTTGTACATTATGTTTTAGGCTTCTTTACCAGCCAAAGGCAACCACAGCCCTTTGGCAGGGAAGATCTGTGTCTCTGAAGTTGCCCCAGTAGCTCCCCATCTTCTTTTTTGTTGATTCACTGCACATGATCTGTGCTGCTGTCACTTACTGAGCTTAGGGGCCCACTTAAAATATACAGTACACATAGAATATAAATGTCACAATATAAGGCTTATTAGTAATTAATACAGATAATTACTACATGGCAGCACAGAAACCAGTGCAATTAGCATCAAAATGTAATAATCATCCCTGTATCATCAGCTTATATTACAGACCAAACTCATTTTCTGCTTGATAATTTGTGATTTGTAGCAATGTTGTGTTCTTGGTGAAGAGACTAAGCATGAAATGTTCATGCATTATCATTGTAATACAACAATTCCATTATCCTCTGCTTCCAGACTTACTTTTTCTATATATAGTTTGGATCTCATGGAATTGTGGTTAAGGTTGGATTAAACAGATTTGCAAAGTATTTACAGTACATGAAAAATAGGCATATGTCACAGCTGTTCATTTATAAGGCTTTTATAACAGTCTATGCAAATATTTTTTAGCCAACAGTCTAAAATGTCAAAATATAAATATATTTTTTAATAACTCAATATACCTGGTGGACATGTTTGGCAACCATCAGTTCGGCTTAGTCCTGAGATTGGACTGAATGTTCCTGGAGGGCAAGGAAACATGTGGCTTTCAAGACCATCCAGACAGAAATAGCCAAGAGGGCAGATGTGGATATTACCATTAGGGCATGTGTATCCAGTCGGGCAGTTGCTGCAAATGGCCATACCTGATAGAAACAGAATAGTGGCAAGAAAAGTTAGATATGTATTCTCATACTCACTATTGTTTATTGCTAGGATCATTTCTCATTCTGGATTGAAGATGCTTGCAAGAAAGAACCTTGCATTAGCAAGCAATTTATCAGGGGAGGCAAAAATGCCATTGGTAACTTCACATGCTGAACTTCCATTTTTTCAACCATAAATGTGTCTTGTTTAGAGTAGAAAGCCTGATTGTGTTTTTTACACAACTATCCCCCCCCCCACGTGCTCTATGCAGTAGCATTCTAGTGATCCACCATGTACTTGCCAAAATTGTGCATCATCTGTAATCCAATCAGAAAGCAGAATGGTCAAACTGACCCCCTAACCTGGCAAACATCTCCAGGTGGATTGGCACCATAGACAAAATTGTGCAAACTGCCCATTTGCCACTGGGTCTGTTGCCTCTGGAAGGCCAGAAGTGACATTTTTTCTTTCAACTATATTCTTTTAATAATTCAGACTTCAGGACACTTCAGGACAGATTTTAGAAAATCACTAATGTTTTGTAAACCTCTTTTGATTTTTCTCAGTGGGAAAATAACATACATCATTTTTAAGAATTTACTATTCTTAAAACAGCATCAATTTATTTCGACCATGACATTTTTCAGTAAATATGTTAACGAAGCACAATTTCCCATATATGCAGGGTTGGACTGGGCTGGTGGGACTCTGGAAAAAAAAGCCCAGGTCTGCTCCCCCTGCTGGAATTCTGTGTACCGTTGATCCCCCTCACCACAATCATGGCCCCAAGAGGTAAGCGGTACTCTTTGGGAGAAAGGGGATAGCATTTTTAGGAGCCGATTCTTGCAACTGTGGTGGGGACTGGCAGCAGCCCCGGACACCTGAGTCACTGCATGTGTGTTCATTGAAAGTGGTTGATTTTTTCACTTTTTTTCTTCTAGGAACATTACAGTTTATCTATTGGGTATTAGGTATAATTATGTTTTAATTCTTTTCATAAATGTGGAAAAAACAGCCAGCAGGTAAAACAAAATTTGAAGTAAATAATCACTTCCTAGAAGAAGTATATAAATGTATCCATTTCTTTCAGTGTAATGACCTACCTAAAGGGTATTTTCTCCCTCCCGTAATATTGTATTTCAAGTGGGTGACAAAACACTAAAAATATATTTGTACTTAAGACAATTGTTAAGAATATTTACTACATGCCAATATTGTTTTATTTTTATCATTTAAAAAAAAAAAAGAAGCTGTATCAGTATACTGTATGGCCAAAAATTTGTGGACACCTGCCCGTCTCACGTCATTCCATAAACAAGGTGTTTAGTATGAAAATGACCCATTGCTGCTTAAACTAGCTTCACCTACAGTCATTCTAGGAAGATGTTCCACTACATGTTGGAATGTTGTTAGTTGTCCTTTCATATGCTTGTCAAGTTTATGATCATAACTTTGTAACTAAAAATCCATGTATTTTAAATTATATACACTTGAATAGAAACTAAATTACTAGTGAAATGGGGGACCAAGAACTGTAGATTGATCAAATCACTCTCTTTTGTATGTTTGTAACCAAATTGCCAGATCAGTCATACTTCCGTAGTACTTTGTTGATTAATGTACATGTATTTTTTTTGTGCATTAATGCACAATCCATTAAAAATTACACTGCTGTATAGGAACTATTAAGAAACATGGTTTAGCATGCTAAATCAAACTTTTGCTTAAGTACACATAACTTAGCACAAGGTATTTAGCAAATCTCTGTGCTCTTTGTATTTGCTCTATGCAGTTTTAAAAAAATACCTGTTCTGTTGCTATACATGCCATCAGGACACATGCTTGGCTCTGAGGATCCTTCTGGACAAAAGTAATTTTTAGGACAGATGTGTCCAGTAATCCCATCTTCTGGCCTAGGACTCGTGGCACCCAAAATACAATAAAATCCTGAAACAGAAAAGGTAACTCTGAAGCATTATTACTGTCTGCGAGAACACATAAATTAGTAAACAAAATGTTTCATAATCACCTGCTTGACACATGTCACTGGGCTCTGTCAAGGCTGGAGAATCACAAAACTTTCCAGGGGGACACGCCAGACACCAATTTCTGTCCTCAGCCGCAGCATATTTATTCCATGTTCCAGGCGGACATGGTTGTTTTATTCCATTAGAACAAAAATATCCAGGAGGGCAAATATCTCCAAATGGTAAACCCACCTAAACAGAATACACAGCCATTTATCAAATTAAGGGGCAACTATCAGTGTTAGAAGAGATACTGCCTCCTCTGCTTTCATTTGTCTCTCAGCAATTGGGATTGGTAGAACAAGATTATTGCTTAACAAATATGGTCAAGTCAAGATACAGGGAAATAATGGTTCAGTAGTACTAGATTGTTGCTTAAATGATAAGTAAACCTTTAAAAAAGTTGATTGTAAAATTGATGAGAGTGCTATTCTAAGCACTTTTGCCATGTGTATTCATTATTTATTTATTTTTAATTCCAAGATATTAAGAGATACATGTCCTGTTAATTTGAATGACTTTTGTTGCAACATTCTGACCACCAAGTGGTCAAGGAAGTTGTCAGGAGAAAGAAAGACACTGTTCTGATGTTCTTTTAGTTAGGAAAGATTTGAGAGAGGTTTCTATTTTTTTTCCTAAGCAGAAAAACATCAGAGCAGCCTCTTTTGTTCTCCTGAAAAGTTCATGGGCTACTTGGTGGTCAGAATGGTCAGAAAATGACCAACAGGTGGTGCTGTTGTAACAAAATTCATTAATAATAACAGTACATATCTTAATATCTCAGAATTAAAAAAAAATAATTAATGTACATAGCAAAAGTGCTAAGAATAGCAATTTTACATTCACTTATTTTAAAGGTTTACTTGTCCTTTAACACACATGGTCAGGATACAGAGAAAATAGTAGAAGGATAAACAACACAATCTAGGGGCCTAATATAGACTCAGAAAAGATTATTTTGAAGGTTCTCTTATTAAACACATGCTTTAGCACCATTCTGACTCTTAGTTTTTACAGAATATTTTTTAAATTTCTCAATAAATCCTCGATAAATAAGACATTTTTATCATTTTTTATTCAACACCAGTTTCTGTCCTCACTCACAGCATACTTATTCCATGCTCCACTGGGACATTGCTGTTTTATTCCATTAATACAAAAATATCCAGGAGGAAAAGTATTGCATCTTGAAATGGAAAACCCACCTAAACAAAATACCAAGCCATATAACAAATTATGGGGTTGATTTATTAACTACTATTGTCTCTGTATGACTGCTGCCACTGGGCACTGTTCAGTAAAGAGTTAATAGTTTAAGATACATCCCTTCATTCAAAATAATGGACCAAATCCTTTCTCCCCATATGGTATAAGCATTGGATGGGTGAAAGTGCACAGTGCTATCGCTTCACATAGCAGAATGCGATTGGACTGCTCAAAGTAATTGAACATATTTTGCTTATTTACAGGGGTATGGAATTTGAGTAATGTCGATTTGTTATAACTTTGATGACAGGCAAGAAAGTTTTGATGAATCCAAAAACTAATCCTGAATACAGAATTCCCCAGTTCAATCTTTGATAAATTAGAAACATAAATAATATAATTAAGGTAGTTGAACAATATTTAGTCTGAAGCAGAATACTTACAGGAGCTGAAATGTTTGAGCCTCTGGTGCAATAATGACCTTGGTGGCAATGTTCTTCAGGCTGTAAAAGCCCCTCCCTACTGCAATACATTCCCAGGGTACAAAGCTCACAAGATGTGATATCTCTGTTTCCAGACTCATTGGAAAAGGTACCCTAAAACAAATCAAGCAGAAGACTGTAATTATGCATTACATACAGTATAAATGGGTCTATTATTTAACGTTTATGAACATGCATCCTCTCAAAAAAATTAAGCTTTTAGGGATCAAGCAATTTGATCTGTTGTTTGACTTCACCATTGCTTTATATAGTTCTATCACCAGTCTGTTTGAGGGCTATAGGGCACAACTGTGCACTGCTGAATCCTCACTTCCCTATGCATATTGCATGTGGGGAGAAAGGATTTTTTTAATGCCAAGTACTGGAAATGACGCAATCCCCACTTTGACAATGTACACCTGCATTTTACTTAATGGATGCATGTAACAAAGCACTCAGCTACAATTATGCTACAATATGGTTAAAAATGGCAAATTGCACTTACATTTGTGTATGAGCCCTTCTGTCTTATGTTCAACTCGATTTGCATGAATCCAAGCACTTTTCGCAGGATTCTAACAATGGTGGAACCTTATGATTTTGGATTCAGTGTGGTGAATGCTTAAAATCCTGACTTCAGTTTAGTATTCAACCAAATCTGTCTATATCTACAAATTATGGGTTTGGAGCATTCCTACTTTATAGTCTATTTTCTTATTTGTCATTAGTGGGTAGCATTAGCATTTGTTAAAGCTAATGTTCAAAACAGCGATGCATCACTATATGCTGCAATAGTTTATTTACTTTGCGCAACTCTGAATCTGATGTAGACATGAAGAGATGGGACTTCAGCAATATATGTTGCAATTGAATAGGTATGCATCTCCCAAGTTTAAATAAGTAAGCATTTTCTTTGCAACACCTAGTATTAAAAATTATCAATAAGCCCTTCTTAATCCTTCTAATCCCAACATTAATTTACAGATCCCCTATAGTTACACCAGATACTATAAGAATAGTAACTGTATGGCCCTCATGAGTCTAACCTTGAAATGGATGACTGAAGTTATCACTATTTTCTGCAGCATCAACATAGACACGTAAAATAAAGTGTGGGCCTAATCATAAATTTTTTGTTCTGGCGTTTAAGTGTATAAAAGATGTATATTATGGCTTGTAGCAGTCATGATGCCTCTTGAGAGCAATACAACCCCCCCCCCCCACACTACTGCTCACGCCTGCCCATGACTGCTAGACTGCTGTGGACATCAAAGTTTAAAGTAGCAAGGAGACTTGGGAGGGAGACCAGCAATGCAGCAGTCCTAATTGTCTGCCTCTTCCCCATTAAGATACAAGATATATTTATCTCACCATTAGACATGGGTTAGGCATGATGCTTCCAGCTGGACAAAAATGACCTTGTGGGCATGGCAACGATTCAGACATGTTGCTCTGATCACAGAAATTCCCAGCTGGGCATTCTCTGCAAGCAGATTGGCCACGAAGCTGAAAAGAGGTAACCACATATATTATTAAGGAAAGTGCTTGTATAAATGTATATTAAAGAACAAGATGGAGTACTTTTAAAATTAAAAATGCAATGCCTGAAACATTCAGGTCTTTGTGTATTATCTACTAACAGGTTGAAATGTTCCTGGAGGACATGGTTCTTGTCTAAAAGCCCCTTCTGTAGAGAAGAAACCTTCCATGACTTCATGCTGAATATATGTAGTGGAACCTAAAGGGCAGTAATATCCAGGCTTGCATGGTCCGCTGGGGGTGTGTCCTTCGTAACCATCACAGTACATTCTAGAATAAGAGAACATTCATATTTTTATGATTTCATTTAATTCAGCTTTTCTCTAACGGGTAATAACAACATTTATAAGAATCACATATTTGTTGTAACTGGACAAAATGTTAAAACATGCATTATAAGTGATCTTCTATTATATATAAGCATACATTGTTGCAAAGATAGTAAGTGCATCTCAAGGTTTTGATTTTCTGTTTTCATTAGTATTATGTTGGGATTTTATATTCATTTCTAAAGAACAAGTCACTAGATAAATTCTTTTTTGTTGATTACATAAAGCCTTTTGCTTAAATTTACTTACCCAGGTGGGCAGGGTAAGCACTGATCCACTTCTGTCAAACCAACTTGGTTACTGTAGGTCCCAGGAGGACATAAGTTTGGCTGTCCAGAACCAGTCGGGCAGAAACTTCCAGTTGGGCACAAACCATTAGAGGGGGTCTAATTGGAAATACAGGAAAAGAAGGCAAAATAAATGGGAAGATGGTGAAAACATTAATAAAAAAGGAGGAAGAAATAAAATAATACTTTACATATACCTGTAGTAATAAATGCACTAACTTTTACTCTGGAAGAAGTGTAAAAAATTAATTTCTTGGGGTAGGGGGATTGGACTAACATGCTTATTTCTTCTCTATATCATTTTAAAAAAAACTAAAGCAGAAACACTAATCCTGAACATAAGTACAAATGTTTTCCTATGCAATTCACGTAAGTACCCAAAAAGTTCTACATTTTATTTAATTATAATGCATGGAAACACACATTCCTCTTAAAGGAAGCTTAGTAACATTTTCCAAATATTGATTAATTGCCCTCAGTCAGAAAGTACCCTGTTAATTATCTGCTTTCTTTTAAATAATAAATAATTTTAATATTTTAAAAAACTTGATTAGTTTAGCAGTATCCAGTTTATTACACAGTCCTACTATAAAGATAATTTGAACTTTGCATTTTGGGTTCAATAATACATAGTACTTTTATAGTATATTATATAATATTATTGTAATACCATATTCTAAAACATATAGGGGCTCATTTACTTAGCTTGAGTGAAGGATTAGAAGGAAAAATACTTCGAATTTCTAAGTATATTTTTGGCTTACTTCGACCATCGAATTGGCTGCTTCGACCTTCGACTACGACTTCGAAACAAACTAAAAAGTAACCCTCGATATTCGACCCATAGTAAATGTGCCCCATAAAGTTTTCTTTTACATGAAAAATAGTATTCATTATTTAAAGTAACGTGAACCTCTGAGCATAAGAAGACTATCATATAGTACTGTACAAGCCAATAATAAAAATTAGCTTTATTTTTCCAAATTGTTCCAATTTTGTTGGATAGCAAATTATCTCTGTAAACCCACAGACTGGAATGGATGAGATCCAATGCATCACATCATTATGGTTTGTGAATAATTCATTACTATCTCTGGGTCTACATAGAAAATTGAAATTATAAATCTAAATTCATTCTGCAGAGTTTGTATCATGGTAGGGTGCATCATATAGCATCTTGTTGTTTGTGATTGTTGTGAGCTGCATTCGTTTTCTTTATACCGGGCTAGTGGTATTTCCTGGGCAAAAGTATCCTTCCTGGCAGTAGCCACTGGGGTTTAGGAGCCCGACTCCGGCACAAAATTGTCCAGCTTCACATGGCCTGCATTCTGACTCACTAGACAGACCATCACGGTTGCTGTAGGTGCCTTCTGGGCATGGCAATGGATGAGAACTTCCATGTACACAGTAAAACCCCTGTAAAGAAAAATAGTACTTTCATTATGTTATAAAATATGTACTTTATCCATTATTATAACTTTATTTTAGGGTATATATACTGTATAATATTTCAAAAATATTAAAAAAACAGCAATAGTAATGTATTAAAATTAATTATACAAATTCTACTTTGGCTTGTCATACACCATTCCTTGATTTCCTCTTTATAAAACACATTTGATTCATTTCAATTCACCAAAAAGCGTTCACTCACAGATGGACAGAGCTTTGGAATGAATGTCGATAGGAAATCACAAAAGTAACCAGCAGGGCATGGCCAACAAGTTGATACTCCCGGCATTGACTTAGACATATTCCAAAATGAGCCAGGCTGGCATGGATAGGATAGTGGAAATCCAGTTCCCTCAGGACAATAAAAGCCATCTGGACAAAGACCAGTCTGTGAAGAGTATAAAATGTAACTGATTAATTTACAATTTACCTGTTACTCTTCCATGGTGAGGCAGACATTTCTATCACAACATAACAATAAAAAAACACACATACTGTATGCTCAATCACAAAGATAAAAGAAAAGGTGAGGTAATAAAAATTGGAAAATATGATACATATAATATTTTTTCTGTTATAATGATTGCATTTGCATATGTGTCATCATAGTTTTTATGACCAGGACCAAGTTTGGTTTCTACCAAATGCTGTTTATCACATCATATTTGGGGATTTTTTAATTTATCAGAATATGGTTAGAGCAGTTCAGTTCTTTTCTTTGGGGTATTTAAGTACAGTGCCAGCCTTAATGTTTTACAACAACCTACTGATTAAGTCCCTGAAAAAGAGTATATATTGGGTTAATTTTCAGTGCAATGCAGGTCCAAGGAGGACTTAAAGGGCATGTAAAGACAAATAAATAAAATCCTATTTTTACTTTCTTTAATGAAAAAGAAACCTATCTCCAATATACTTTAATTAAAAATGTGTACAGTTTTTATAAGAAACCTGACTGTATGCAGTGAAATTCTCCCATCATTTACTGCTGTGGATAGGAATTGTCAGATGGTCCCTAACTGCTGGGCATGAAAACAATCATACATATGAGCAGCAGGGGGAGCCCCCGCCTTACTTCTCAACCTTTCAGAACTCCAGGAGCTTTGTTTCCCTGTAGAGCAGTCGGCGACTGTGTAGAGATTTGTATTAGAGTTTGTTTTTGCATTTACATCTCCTTTAATGTTTCCAACTTCAGCTGCAGGGACAAAGATCATGGAGCCAGATTTAACAGATAAACTGGGATTCTATTTGGAGGATTATTTTGCTGCTGCCACTGGTTCTGCAGAGTTGGGGAAAGTTTGTATAAAGCAATACAAACACTATAAAATTCACATTAGATTACATGACAACACAGGACCCAGAGCAGTCTGCCTATTCTGATTATTAATCAGTCTTGCTGTATTGGCTTCTGGCAGATATTATTTGACTTGTGCTGTTTTGATAATATATGACGATCCCTAAGCAGCAGCCCAGACCACTCTGCGCATGTGCACAGTCTTGGTCTTGCAACAATGTTTAACAAAGTTACAAGATGGTGACCCTCTGTGGCCAACTTTGAAAGCATAAATCATTTGTTTAATTAAGCTTTGTTGTGCAGTAAGTTCATGTTTATGTTTAGTATACAAAATACAGCATTTCTAGCCTTATTCTATTTTAGACTTTCTTTGTCCTTTAATAGGTACTATTTTCTCCATATCATGAAAAGAACCGTAAAAGAGCTGCAAGTCCAAATATTTCTTTATCTTAAGGGCAAATGCAGTTACCACTTATTGTAATTATTTATGATTTTATGCCTGTAGATGGCAGAATCTGCATATAGGGTCCTAAAAGCGTACTAAAATAAGGTGAATAAAGGATCTTTTTGATTGCGTATATAGAGATAACTTTAATGGTATACCAAGAAAATACACGCCGTTTTAGGTAAAAAATATTTATTTTTGAATGACAGATAGGTTAAGCACATGCACATTTCCTAACAGTGCTGTGCAAGCAGCAAGTGTAGCAGGCAAAGTATATGATTCTAAAGATAATGGTGCAAAAAAACTCAGTTATGCTACTAATGTTTTATCAAAGGAAACAGATTAACCTAAAGTCAAGTACCCACTATATCATATAAAGTTATTTAGAGGGAGAAAAAAATAACAACAATTTTTGTCTGCTATTTATAAAAGCTATAACATGCTCTTGTGTTATTCTTGATTTAGGAACATGATTTAGGATACTTGGTTTAAACATTCAGTAATTCACACAATGTACAGTACACAACCTCATTAAATCAAACTAAAATTGTACATATATCTGTATATGTACTCACAGGGTGAGGAATTCCTGAAGGTTTCTTTCCTTCCTGGTAGCAATAACTACCTTCTGGACAAAGCAGACATTCTTCAACTCTTCCCAGACCTGCCCTATCTCCGTATGTTCCGTTGGGGCATGAATTTGGATATGGGTCCTGAAAAAAAAAATACACTTGGTTGCCATACAAAACTCAGGCCTGAAGGCAATACTATGAAATATTATGAAAACCATCAAAGGAAATGGTTGAATATGTTTTATTCTTACAATGTTTCCTGGTGGACAGTAATATCCTTGGGGGCACATACTGACATGGTCTTCAGGAGGAACTGACATTCCTTTTGGGCAATGCCTTCCAGCAGGACATACTAGCTGCATCATACGAACCTTGCTGGTTCTTTCCTCATTACAGTAGTGACCTGCAGGGCATGGCCAGCAGGTGGAGGAGCCGGTGTCCTGCAAAAAAGCTTATTAATATTATTCAAGTAATTTAATGTTTCAGCAAGGTAACACTATCATTCAAAGCTTAGCAATTGTGGGGCTGCACATATTCTTATGTAGTGTGAACTTTTTTTTTTTAAAGCTAACAATAAGAATTATAATTGGCCATGTTTTTAAACTGAAACTTTTCTATGAATTCCAGGTTATACACTTTCTTCCTGCTTCATAAAATCGATGGCTCTAATAAAACACACCTCATGAGGTTACAAGACAGCATATTTTCTTATGTGTTTCAGGCCATATTTTTCTGCCATTTCCTCAGAGCAACCCAATATTACTGATTTAGCATTTTAAGAAGTGCTGCTTCCTAATTCACATATCAAAAAAGTGAAATGTCTTTAATAAATCATCAGCTCCAAATACATACTGTATGTTCAATATACATCCCAAAATTATAGAACAGTATAACAATATAATATGATAATTTAAAAAAGGAGAAATTCCCATTACCCAATTATATTAGGTATCGTAATACTGGATAAGGTAGTGAAAGTGAAAATTTTAGACAACATACTATGTAAAAATGCTAATGCATCTTTGAAAACTTTAAATAACTCATAATTCCTTCCTGACTATACAATCATTTTTATGTTTTTAAATAACCTTATGGCCAACAGACTAATGTGATTTCTTCATTAAAAAAAGCTTCCAATAAAGGAATCAGTACAAATAGAAAGTAACAGAAATGCCTTAATAGGCAGCTGTCATCCTAAGAAATAATTCCAACTTGTTCTCTATCATGTTAGTGGAGCAAAATTAACTTTACACAATATACAGTATATTATTTAAATTGAGTTTCCTTCAGTCTTGGAATTCATATTCATAGCAAGCAGGCACACAGCATTTTGTGGACGCTATTATTAAGGTTGTGTATAACCACAAAATCATTTGTATGCATCAGAATCGATAAGCCTAATGCCCATGCAAAGTACCCTACACAATAATAGCATGTCAAGAGGGAAATGTAAAAAGTGCTGAATGGAAAGTGAAAGTAATTGACTGCCCCCACCTCTAAGCCTCAGGCATAGAGGCAGGGCAGGCAATATATGATTGACAGCTCAGATATTTAAATGGTTTTATGGTTTACATTTTTAAAAAATAAATTTGGGTTTCATGTTTAATTTGCAAAAGATTTTCATTACACAGCTTTTTTTTGTAATCAAGTTTTGTTTATTGAACAAGTATATAAATTAACACGTATCAAGTGTACATTTTACTATTATCAATAAATGCGGTCAGGTTGTTCACAAATAGTATTTCCATATATATCACAATTATCATCAAACCTCAAAGTCTATTATCAATACGTATTATTTATTTAACAAATTTTTTATCCAAACAGTTCTTTTATTGCTGCTTTGATGTCTTCATCTTCAGAACCATATATATGTTTAAAATTTTCTTTTGTTGTTTTGCCAGATTTAGGTGCGGATTCCAGACATATTCACAAAGGTAAGTTATTATACTGTAAGTTGAACATTTAGATATCTTAGGAAAGTAAATTTAAAGTACACAGCTTTTTATGTGTGAGTGACAGGTCCGCCTTAGCTTTACCTTTAATATAATCGAGGAAAGAGTAACAATCTCTTTCCTGATCCAAAACCTTCATTAGCCCAGCCTCTGGCTGGTGTTACGACTAACTAGGGAACTATAGCGAAAATAAAAAAACTTTATGTAGGCTTCAGCTTGTGGAAACATAATAATTAACAATTCTGTATTGTTGATAACATTAATCAAGGTAAACTTCACTATACTCATCTCAGCAATGTCTTTCAATATGTAGGTTTGCATTGGATTTCGGGCAGATTTATCAAGGGGCGAAGTGAATTTGAGGGAATTTTGGAAATAAAAAAATTCGAAATTCAAAGTAATTTTTTGAATACTTCGACCATTGAATATGATACTATGACTTCGAATTTACTTCAACTTCAATTTGAAGTAAAAATCGTTTGACTATTCGAAAATCTAAGTACTTTCTCTTTAAAAAAAACTTTGACTTCAATACTTTGCCAAATTAAACCTGCCGAAGTGCTATGTTATGTGGGGACCGTCTACAGCATTTTTCTAAGTTTTTGAAGCCAAAGTAAAAATCGTTTGATCGTACCATTAAATCGTTAGAATAGTTTGATTCGAAGGATTTAATTGTTTGATCGTTTGTTGTACTTCGACCGCAGAATAGCCAAATTCGATGAAAAAAAGTTTGAAGTATTTTTAATTTCAAAATTGGACCCTTGATAAATCTGCCCCTAACTGTCTAGCCAAAGGGAGCACACACCAATGCATTTGATTACGATTAAAATAGGACTCCAACTCCTGTATGGGAGAGATTTTTGAGAATGGGGATACTGAAGAGTAACTTGATTATTTCAGAAATCGTACAGAAACTTAAATTACATTTTCATTTGTGCAATAGTGCATTGTTAAGGGAAGTAAAACTACATTTTGAGGCACTTTTTCTTAAGAGTGATGAATTTTCACTAAAAAGACAATTCACCTATTTGCTAAAATATGAGAAACACACTTTGCTAGTGAATTACCTTGTCATTGGCGAACTTTTGCTGCGACTCTCCAGGCAAATTTTGAATGATTGGAAATCGGCTACATTTTTAAAGTGTGAAAACTTAAATTTGTCACCCTTTTTACCAAAATCTATTTCACCAGGTTCTAACTGTCAAATTAATACAATGGAGCTACATCGTCAATATTATTATTTCAGTGACATCATATTCTGTATTCCAAAAAACTCATAAGCAAAAGTCAAAAAAGCGTTTTTTCATATTTAATGTGGGATTATGTTTACAAGTTGTAACTGTTAAACATATCTTATTTACACTTTTTTGTAACATTTGAAGGTCATGCCACATTTGTTTTAGTGTGGGCTCATAGCCTAAGACAGAGCTCTGTCTTCATTTTGCTTCCAGCAATTTCACCAACATCTCTAATAAATACATACATATGAACTTTATATACCCAATTCATTAAAATTGATGTTTGGGGCAGATTTGTCAAGGGTCGAATTTCGAAGTGGAAAATACTTCGAAAATTGACCATCGAATTGAATACAACAAAATTCGAAGTCGAATTAGTAGGATTTTTTGCATCATACGATCGTATTCTGATTGTAGTACGATCATACTTGGATCGTACTTCGAATCGTACATTTCAAACGATTTTATCATACGATCATGCGATTTTCCTGAGAATACAAAAAACTTCGAAATATGCTCTGGAAGGTCCCCATAGGCTAACATAGCACTTCGGCAGGTTTAAGTTGGCGAAATATTGAAGTTGAAGTATTTCGATTATCGAATGGTCGAATGGTTGAATAGTCGAAAGATTTTACTTCGAATCAAAGGTCGAAGTTGTAGTAGCCTATTCGATGGTCGAAGTATCCAAAAATTACTTTGAATTTCGAATTTTTTAACTTAGAAAATTCCCTAGATTTCACTTCGACCCTTGATAAATCTGCCCCTTAACACAAGAGAAAATTCGCTATGAAATTTTTGCACCAAAGTACCATCACTGATGATGCATTATTTTGCAGAGACATAATTGCACATTGCGATGAATATAAATATTCATCACAAAATAACATCTGAACTAGCTGCACAAAGTCTGTCGGAGACTTCTGAAGTGAAAATTCACACGTAAGTAAATGTGCCCCTTTGACGGTTACTTACCGAAAAATTTCCAGCTCCACAAGACATTGGAGAACCCATTCCAATCTTAGAACAGAAGGATCCAGCAGGGCATAGGTCACATTCTCCCACTTCCTGAGCACCTTGCTCTGCACGATATGTACCTCTAAAATAAGGAATAAAAAAAACAAATTAAGTTTTATTTTTCAGTGATAACACTCTTATCTTTCTTCATCACCAGACCAGCCATAATTCTCATCATTTCTTGATGCTTCATTACCTAATGTATAAATTTTTTGTAAATGATGTACCCTTATGTACAACACTGTGGAAAATAAGGTAAATTTAGAATAGGGAGTAACAAATCTATCTCATATAACTATATGCAATACTCACATTGGGCACATAGCTGGCTTGGAGCTGCCTAAGGGGCAGTACGATCCTACTGGACAGGCACTGCACTCTCCTACACGCACACTTCCCAGTTTAAGGTTAAAAGTCCCAGCTGGACATGGAAACTGTGTACTGGATTGTGACCCTGTGTAAAAGTTGATAAGTCCCCATAAAGAAAAGCAGAAAAGAAACATTTTTTTAAAGGCAAATACAGTTGAAATACACATACACTCTGAAAAAGAAACACACATTTTCAGCATAAAAATGTAAGTGGTGAACAAGGGGGTTTTCCATATCACCATACATACAGTCTACTAAAAAATATTTTACCATGGAATAAATACAATAGGATTGTTTTGCCACCTGTACAGATGTTTTGCTATCATAAGGTACCCATACACAGTCTGATTAGGTACAATTGAACTGCATTTATGTGCATAGAAAATTGCCCAGTATGAATTAGAATTATGTAAACAATGAACCAAAAATAGAATGACAAGTAAAGAGTACCAGACTAATATAACACTACCTGCTCAATTTATATCCATAATATTTTATAGGGTTTCCATAATAATGTGGGAGATACGTTTGCAAATAAGAGGCAAAGAGAACAAACAACTTCAAAATCTGAAAGGAACTTGAGTAAAAGTTTAGTATAGGACCGTAAATTAAAAAAATTAAAATTAAAATTAAAAAAAAAGTCTTGATTATCTGTTTCATGTATGGGGGTTCAGTCAATAGGTTAGTAACATGCTAGATATTAGTGAGTGTGAAGCTTTTTGCACTCTGGCAGATTTATTGCAGTTCAACAAAATGTATGAGGGAGTTTGGAGGAGGGTAGAGGAGGGTAGAGGAGAGTTGAATTTGCGCTTGGTTTAGTTCTCCCTTAAAGCAACAAAATAGCTATTTTTTCCCTGTCTTTGGATTCTCACCTGTCTTTCCTCAGATTCGGATCTTGTAGGAGCATGTGCAGTCAAAGGTGATTCAGGACATAGATTCAGCTGTGCATGCTCCTGCAAGATCTGTTTTGGTGGCCTAACAGAAGAAGAGGATCAGAAGACAGGAGAAGATGTCACTTTGAACTATGCAGTTCTGCAGATCTACAGCTTGGAGGGGTGGCGCAATGGAGGGGAAGAAGTGTGGTCTAGGGCTTAATTCTCCTTAAATCCTTATTCCAGTATTCATTTTATAATCTTTACACTGACTTACCTTCAGGACAGTAATAACCTGCACTGCATTTTCCAGAAGGGGCCTCTGCTCCTGCAAAGCAAAACCATCCAGAAGGACATTGATAACATTCTGTCTCAGATGCCAGATTGGGCCTGTCACTCCATGTTCCTGGAGGGCACTTGTACTGGTCACCAAGTTTGGTTCCAGCTGGACAGTAGTGCCCCCGTGGGCAGGGTACTGGTGGATGATGTCTTCCTCCTGTTCCTATAAGAAGAAAACTAGTATGAAAAACACCTAAGGGAAAGAAAGACTTTTTGCTAGTCATCTGACTGGCTTTCTCAATTCAGAATTCTGAATTGAGAAAGCCAGTCTGATGACTAGTGAAACGTCTTCAAGGAAAAAGAAAAATCCAGCGAGTTCTATTGATTTGACTTATTACTATAGATATACCATGACCTGGATGAATGAGGACCTTCACAGACATTGAGGTATATTTATCAAAAAGTGAAGTTAGAGATCAGCACAGTCCACTAGAGTGAAATACCACCTCTCTCCATTCATTTCTATGGGATTTTTAAAGGCATATTTATCAAAGGGTGAACTAAATGCACACAATGGGTTATACAGTATTTATTTGGTAATTTTCAGGAATTTATTACCTGAAAATGGTAGCAATTCCATGGTTCCCTTGGCTGGTTGCATAAATAACCTAAAGTTAAACACCAACTAATGCCATTATTTATACCACGCGGCACAATGCTAATATTTTAGGATAAAAAACTGCATTGTGGGGGGGGGGATGCAAATATGCACATATCAGCATGCCCTGTGTTTGTTAATGAGCCTACTAGTGGGAGTGACAAATTAAATGGAAGTTATCTACTAAATATACAGTATGATTAGTAGTCTATATCTATGTAACTATGTGAATACTGTATCTATCTGTTGTTTGTTAGCCATTAGTTGCTATTTCTTATTTGGGCATACATAACCTTGATTGTATGTAAATAACACATCCTCACAATATGATAGCAGGATGGAAATATGAACACACACTATCCATGTTTTTAAAACTGGTCCAGAGTTGTTTGCTTACCGGTAACACAGAAGAATCTGGCAGGACATAAGTCACACTGAGATTTGTGGTACATACTGTAGCTATCACTAAAGGTTCCTGCTGGACAGGCATTGTCAGGGGAGGTAGGTGACCGAGAACCCACTGGACAAACATATCTAGAGTAGAAAAAAACACATACACACAGAGCACACTTTATATTACGTTGAATGCTGATATGATCATTTAAAAATGAACTTTACACATCAGTCTACATGTTTTGCCCAGATTTGTGAAGCACAATACCCACCCTGGGAAGCACTCAGAATCTGGGTGAGAAAGGCCTGAATGAGTGCAAGCTCTTCCAGCTGTACAAAGGATACAGTCTCTGGGTTCATCTTGCCCTTCAAGAGGATTATAGGTGCCTGGTGGGCAAGGGACTGGTTGGCTGCTGTTTGACAAGCAGTAAAATCCAACAGGACACAATACACACTGCTCAATTCCTGAGAAATGTAAATTTGATATCCATTAACGGGTGGAAGAGTTAGGTATTAGGAAGAATGCACAACAAATACAAGGTAAAAAGACCAAATTAAGTATGATATTATCTTGCCATTTCCTAGTGATTGGGTTAATGGAACAGTGCAATTGCTATTTTATTTGTTATTTGGCCATTTTAATATTTATTTGTATAGTGTTTTATATAGACTCTTACAGAGTTCTTTGAAGTCTGGCATGGTTTCTGGCATAGTGCTAAGAGATTGGTAAATTTCTAATGCAGTGCAATTATTCAAAATGAGATCCCTGTCGCAGCCTATAAACTATAGGCCTGTTCGTTTGACATATATGGTAAGGGGGAAATAAGAGATACTGATATACATTTCAGACCACACAAACTCATATTCCAGGCAAATGTAATTTCCTGCTATGAGGAGATGAGCAGAACATTGACATGAGGGTAACAGTGGAGGTATGTAAGAATGTATGTATAACTTTATTTGTAAAGTGCTGTAAGGGAGTCACAGCACCATACAATGCATTAAAATGTGCAATATATAAAAGTACAATATATAAAAATTATACACAGGGAAGACAAGTCACATAATAGATACAATAAATATGCACAGTACACAGAGTTTATATAAGGACATTGAGCTTAAGTACTATGTGGTAAGAAACACAGTAGGAAGGAGGTCCCTGCCCCATACAGGCCCGGATTTGTGGCAAGGCCGCATAGGCCCGGGCCTAGGGCGGCATCAATTAAGGGGCGGCATGCCGCCTAGCCGCACAATCGTTTTTTTGTCGGAGCACTAGCGCTGATCGGCTAGTGCTCCGAAACCAAGCTAAGAGGATGCGCATGCGTATCTTGAGAGAAGGAAGGGGTGACGGAGGACACCAGCCTCTTAGTGGATGCGCATGCGCGCTATCTAGAGAGTGAGAGGGGGTGATGGAGGATGCTGGCCTCTGGGCGCCCTCAGGGCAAATCCGGCCCTGGCCCCATAGAGCATACAGTCTATGTGGGTGGGTGGCTTACATACAGGCACACATTGGAGGGGAAAATGTGCACAAGGTATAGGCATTGTCCAATGGGTACCAGGATTAGATTAATGTTCTAGTGCTCCAAAAGGTAGATTCTTAGGGGGTTATTTATCAAAGGTCAGGTTTTAAAGGTTTGTAAGGTTTTTTTTATACCTTGAATAAACTCACAACTCAAATGTTTTCTAATTTATGAAAAAACTTGAATGTGAAAAACCCAAATCAGTGAATTTTGGATGAAAAACTCAAATTCTAGAATAAAAAAAACTTGAATTGCTCTAATTAATCAAGTTTTCAAGCTAAACCCAGCAAAAAAACTCCAAACATCATGAAGGCTACAAACATCTTCAAATGGTTCAAGGGACACTGACTTATACATGACTTTGATAGGTTTTAGCTGGAGCATTTTTGGATTCGGGCTATTTCCAGCTTCAGGGCATACTACATTTTGAAAAACTCGTTTTTTTTTCTAACCCCAAAATTTCGACTGGAAAAAACATTTGAAAACGTGAATTTTTTTCGCCCATTCCAGGAATTCCACTGGAAATTTGCAAAATTTGTGGTGAAGTGAAACAGGACAAATTTGACCATCACTACTATCATTTACTTAACAGGCTAGAGACACTCGATACCGGGAGTTTCAGTTAATTAAACTTGTTTATTTATATTGTCACACTTCTTTAGCACACAAGCAGGAACACATCAACAGGGCTCAAATTTCCTCAACTGCCTCTGTCTTGCTGTATCTCTGATAATTGCACTCAGTCCGGGGGATACATACACTCGAGCACCTCTCCAAGGTGTTCTTCAGTTTCCACAGTGTGCGTTCCCACTCACACCTCAGCCTGCAGTGTCCTACCAAGGGGTCTAGACAGCACTTCCCCCCAGCCTTTGCCCTAACACTGCTCACACTAGATAGTTCCATTGGAAGTCTCACACCCTTCATCGGCTTCTCCTCCGGCTTTGCCTTTCCTCTTAAACCCTAACTGGCAGGATACTGCTGGGTCACTATGTCCACTCACACCTTGTTGGGGCCCTAGCTGCCCATGTCATACTCCTTCTAACAACCACTAGGCCTCACACTAGCTAAATTCAGTACCTTTCCTGGAAGATGACTCTACTACTTCAGTGCTTCCCTGCTTGCTATTCTTCCCATGTTGCATCTCAGCTCTTTCCCATGGGCCTACCCCTTTTATAGCATCCCTATCTCCACACTCTTGGGACTATCCCTCATTGTTATGAAACTACCATAACTCTCTAGCTCCCTCTGGTAGCCAACCTAATTACACATTAACCATTAAATAAACAATTTACATTTCACCCTCTTACAGGCAGCCATGCAAAGGATTTTAATTGGGGTTGAAAAGGTTCCCACTTAGGAGAGAGCAGGCAGTTCCTAGGAGCTTTACAGGTGATATTTAAGGCCAAATGAAGATATAGTCTCCTTAAAAAAGAGTGTACAAGGAGGACAACAGAAGGCCAAGTACAGAACCCGGGGGCACCCCCACATTAAGCTGAACCAAGGGAGAGTATCTGTCAACTGCAGAAATCCAGGGATGGGGATTGTGGGTCCGACTGCATTGTGGCTGCAGAGGGGCATAGGTATTGATAGCAGAAGACAGAACAGAGTTGTAGTGAATTAGGATCAGATGAAGCACAGAAGGAGGAGAGGCTAAAACTGACAGAATTAGTTGATATAAGCATTTATATCAACAGAGTGGGTTAGCAGAGGAGGGAGTGTGCAATATAGGAAAATAGTTGTGGTGATCTGATTGAGGAAAATGGTTACTCTTAAATGCAGAAAGATTTAGGTTTTCAGTAAAGAACAGATCAAGTAAGTGAACATCCTTATGGGTTGAAGGTGATCTGCTTAGCTTTTGCTAAAACATTTGATATAGTACTGCACAGAAGGCTATTGTTTAAATTAAGGAATATTGACCTGGATTATAATATTTGTACTTGAAGAGAGATCTCCCTGTAAAATAGATTACAAAGGGTGTTATATAACAAAAGGCACCCATAGCAACCAATCAACAGGTATAATTTACTGGTCACCTGTTCAAAAGCAAACATCTTATTGGTTGCTATGAGTTACTACTAGGCAAACTTAGTGCCTTTTATTACATATGGGGATAACAAGTGGTAAATATTTTTTTTCTAAATAGACAAGTGTTGTTAGAGTACCTTAAGGGCCCGTCCTTGGTCTTTTGTATCTCTGTGTAACTCAATGCTGAGCCAGTCAGAAACTACTAAAGCAAACAAAGTACTCTCTTACAATAAAAGGACATTAACTAAAGATATTTTTTACAGGGATGCACAAAATCCCAGATTTGGTTCAGGAGTCACACAAATCCAAGCTTTTTTAAGCAGGATTTGAATTTGGCCGAATCCAAGAGCCTCTCCAAACTAAAGCTGAACTCTATATAAAGCAAAACTCTCACGTGCCAATTTGTCTGAATGCTATTTCCATCCTTTGTGCTAAGATTCAGATTTGGTTCAATATTCACCCAAATCTGTTAAGTAGGATCCATGGATTAGGCCAGATACTGAGCTAGATGCATCCCTAATTTTTTATAGATCTGTGGTAAGCCAATCCTGAGCATGTAGTCCACTCTGTGGTACACTGCGAAACGTTGACAATGAATTTCTCCTTTTTTCACCATACTATGAAGCCCAAGATATATACACAGTATATTGTTTAGTTTCCTTGGGTGGACTTTTAATTTAGCTAAAAATCTATAACAGTAAACTGATATAGATTTTTAGCTAAATTAAAAGTTCTCCCAAGGAAGCTAAATTAAAAGTTCCCCCAAGGAAAAATATGTCTGGCTTGTTACACAAGTTCATTGTGCTGTACGTAATCATTCTTACATGTATGATATCATATTTTATCACTACATCAACAATCCCAGAAACAGGTATCTGCATGCAAACATGAAAAATGGCAATAATGTTTTCTATATGTTTCTATATTTTCTACACTGTTAATAAGTGTAAGGAAGTCATAATCCTAAACCTGTATCTGTGTGCTGTAAGCTGTTACCTAGAAACCAACTGTGCAGTGATCTCAGAGCTACAGGAAATTACACAGCAGTTAGCGAGTAGCTGGCAAGAAGAGGAAGTAGCAGAACCTGGAAGATAAATGCCTGGCAGAGAGAACCGGGCGGTGTACAGAAAGAGAGAGAAAGAGGAACTGCTCATGGACACAGAGAGCTGTAAGGTTCCACTAAAACCAGACATTCGGATCAGGCTGGCACAGGGATGCCAGATACTGAGCCTGGAGTGACAGAGTGTGAAAGAAATCTAGAAAAAAGCAACATCAGCAGGGAATAACTATCTGCCTATCTAAAGGATTTTGGATTCCTTTAGTTAGACAGATAGTTTGCCCCTGCTTAGTCAGATAATGAGGTCTTATTGCCACCTGGTTAAGAGTGCTGCCTGTAGTAGTTGCCCATTTATTTTAGATAAACAGTTATTTAGTTACTGTGTGTGTTTTATTACTGTGTTTTTAGTGGGGCTACCCGTAGATGCATTCCCGGATCCCACTAGGTAGAGGCACTAGGTAACAGGTACCCAGTCTCTTCCAATACCAATGCGGAGTGGCTCAGGTTTCTACCATCGTGTCAGGTAAGCGCCACATGAGGAGTGTAACACTGACAAAGGGGTGTCGAAAGGTTTAAATAGGATTACCGTTCTCAGGGAGAATGGTCCCTGTTACAGAAATGGCCAAATCGAGTTAAATAGCACCATGCGTTCAACAGTCACAAGGTGGCAATATTTCTCCTTCTATGTTGAAAAGCAGAGGACATAACCTGTATTTACAGTCTTATGACAAATCGTAATATCATTTATTACACTTAATAAAACACTGATTAAAATAGACCTCCTATTACACATTTGCTCAACTGTACTCATGAATATAATGTTATGCTGAAGCAAGTATTGCTTAGCTTTGCTGTATTCATTTATTAATTATCATTTTCCAAATTATTTGTATATTTTCAAAATACTTGATTCCCCTCAGAAGTTGTACTAAAAAGAAAATGCACAGTGGGAGCTTTGAGAGTTAATTATGCATTGTTTGAAAATCAAAAACATAATTTATCTCTGCTTCTATTGACTGTCTAGGTTTTTTTTCATAGTCAGCTTTTTAAATAAACATTGGGCTTAACTACGAAGCACTACAGAGTACTTTAAAAAATCTCAAATCATGACTTCATTGCGGACCATTATTTACTCACTTGAAGCACCAATATAATTAGTGAAAGTCCCAGGAGGGCAGTCTTGCTCACGACTGGTTCCGGAAGGGCAAATTTTACCTCTGGTACATGGAGATCCTGAGACGAAAGAGCCTAAGGGAAAGAGGGAATGTTTGGTTAATATTCATACTGTATTACTGTATCACAACCAGTAGAAGAGGCAGAGCTGCATTTAGGTCTGGTGCCAACATAGGCACAGGAACTACAAATCCCCCCCACCCCATGCTGGTGAACTGTGCATGTGCGTGACATCCCATATGCAATCATTCCACATGACATAATTTCCGCTACAGTGTGCCTGCTAAGACCTAGGTACCCCACAGCTTCGCTACCAGATTTACCTAGCAAGGTTCCTTGGCAGCTAGGAGATTTTTCTTTTTCTTTAATAAATTATTTATTTTAATATAGGGAGAACCCTGATAATAGGGTTTAAATGTTTGAACTCCTGGGTGCATTATTATCTAGTCAGCTCTCTAGCTTACTGACAGTAGCTTGGTTGCTATGGGTGACTAGTCTAGGCACAAATTTAGCCAGCAATGGCAAATTAGCCAGACAACCTCCAGATTTGAGATTTTTCAATAAAGAAAAAAATAAATATATAAATAAATAGGGGAAAAAATGTTGAGCTAAATACATATTCTATTGTTTTCTGCACAAAGAAACCCTGTGAGTTTCGCAATCTTCTACAATTTATACTGTATATATTACATATACATATATACACACACATATATATAATATATATATATATATATATATATATATAATATATATATATTTGCATAGAAGAATGTTTATATCAACTTGTTCTGGGTGCTGGTAAATATGGTAAATAAACATTGTACCGCACTCAATGGGAAGTCCAAATCTAATACATATAGGCTAAGGGTCATTTGGAGATGTGGAACTTGATAAGCTATTGTCTTTTTCAACAAAAATGTACTATAATCGAAATGTCTAAGAAGTAATTTAGGGATAATAAGGGTTCCTAGAATCCTTAGATTGTTTACTACATGTGAGCCTAAACTGGTCTCTGCTGTCTCTAATGGGTTTTCTTTTTAATTCCTCTTTAGCAATAAAGTTGTTATTTGCAGCCTAATGACTCCCTCCAGTTTCAATTATTAACTGTTCCAGATCTTGATTACAAGGATCTAACCCATAAACAAGCCACTAGAAGCTAGTTTAGCCTCTCATTCCAAAAGACCTATTCATTTTGCTATTGAGTAACTACCAGTTGCCTCATCTACCTTCTTCATTCTAGAGACATTCATTCTATCTGTTATCTGTAGATGCCACTATTCACTCTTTTTTGTCACTTTCCTTACCTTTTTACTAAGGGGGTAATTTATTTAAGTCTGAATGCCAAAAACTCAAAAACCTGTGAGACTAAACTGGTCTCTGCTCTATCTAATGGGTTTTCATTTTTAATTCGTTATTTGTAGTCTAATGCCTCCCTGCAGTTTAAATTATTAACTGTTCCAGATCTTGATTACAAGGATCTAACCCATACCTTTTTACTAAGGAGGTTATTTATTAAAGTTTAAATGTCAAAACCTTGAAAAATCTGTTTTTTGACTATAAAATCTGAATTTTTAGTAAAATGAAAACTTGATTTGCAGAGGTTGTATATATGTCAATGAAAGAAGCCCCGAAGATATCCTGATCTGCGCTGGGTTTCGTGCAATAATCCATAAATCTCATGGTTTTCGGTCAAAAATTCAGAAAAAAACTATTTTACGGGCGGGTTTGTACGATCTGAATCTTCATACGATTTTCATTTTTCATTTTTTTCCAGTTTTTTCTCGACCTACAATTTTTCAGGGAACATGTATACATAAATAAGGGGAAATAGCCCATACGGATTTGGTTGGAGTATATTTCAGAAAATAATGAGATAAGTTCAGATTTTGATAAATAACCCCCTTAGTGATAGAAGCTTTTTCACTGATTTCTCTGCTCCCAGCTTACTTGCCATTTATTACAAAGATTTTAAAGGGGACCCTGTCACCCAAAAAAAAACATTCCAAATCCTATTTTATCACATTAGTCAAGCAAAATGAACTTTAATTACACTGTATAAATTATTTGAATCTTGTTTCCTTCAGTCTGGGAATTCATAATTATAACAAGCAGGCAGGAGCCATTTTGTGGACACTGTTATTAAAACAAGTCTTGCATCATCTCAGAATCTTGTTTGTGCACTAGAATGGAGGACCTGATGTCCAACCCCATGCCCTGGTTACACAATTAAATGGGAAAGAGAACGGGGGAAAGTGTGGAGAGCAGTGACATGTAGGAAGTGCTGAATGGAAAGTGAAAGTAATTGTCTGCCCCGTCTCTATGCCACTGGCATAGAGGAGGGGCAGACAATATTTGATTGACAGCTGAGATTTATAAATGATCTTACAACAGCTATGAATGCTTTAATAAAAAATAGAAATTGGATTTCATGTTTAATTTGAAAAGGACTTTTATTATACAGATTATTGTGTCTGGATGACAGGTCCACTTTAAGGAGGATATCACCTTTCCTTTAACATGTTAGTAATATTTTTCAAATAAAATGCCACAATAAAGCTTTAGGTTGTCTGATACCTGCTAAATGTGTGTGTATTGGATTCACAGGATTAGAGAAATAGCAACATTAAGCAGTGCTGACATTTAGGAGGCTGCATCAGAGCAGTTTTTAAGGCATATGTGGTCAGGGTAGGGTTTTAACAAGATGAGAAAAGGAATTTGTTGAGACAGATTAGTCTTGCACCTGCAATTTAATACCTGCAAATATTGTTTAGTAAAAAATAAAATAGGAAATCCATGCAGGAATATATACATTATCTGACATAGCTAGCAAGTAAATCAAAATAAATGTTGATAAATAGATGTATTCTTGCAATGTACTGAATTAGGAATTAACTGATGGAATCAAGAAATAATAAAAGAGGGATGGATGGAGGGGGGTTGATGTGAGCATATTAATGAATCAATATAAATCAAAATGTGGATTAATATGGATCACAATTATCAATACAAATCAACTATTGTCTCCATATATCTGTTGTGTACTATAAGGTTATGTCTTGGGCCTACTTAGGCATTCTTTTTATATCCTTTAATGATCTTGAAGTGAAGGTTGGCATTGTTGATATACAGGTGTACCTGTCTTGTTCTCCATTTCTATGTCATTTCATGTTATGTCAATGGCATTCTATCTGCCATGTCCTGTTGTTGCCTAAAGCAAGCCCTGTAGAGCTAAAAACATCATATTCTCTGTTTGGTTTTGCACAGTTTTTATATATGTATGCTAAAGAAAGATTTGTGTGTCTTATGACACAAAAATCTTACATGCTCACTGCTCAAGTTACGTCCTCCATTGCTATCTCATATTACTGTTTTTGTTCAAACCATGCACCACACACACATTTCCCTTCCCCTGGTTGTACAGTCTTAAAGCACTTTAAAATATAAATCATAATTACAAAAATTACCTACAGCTGTATTAATGGCACAAATAAAATGGGAGAATGGAGATGAGGATGGAAGGGGCTGTGGTTTTCTCCTAATATTTAAATATATATAGATTAAAGAGTGATGCAGGTATTTAATTGCACTGATGTCATATACAAATCACCTAAATGTAGGGTCTTTAACTATATGGACATAATAAATGGCTAGCCAAGAAGAAATTGAACAAAATACAGCTGGCTAATAAGTAATAGCCCTGTGTTAATAATAATGCAACACAAATCACACAGGAAAGGATAATTTCCTCTCCTAAAGCCTATAATTACACACATGATAAATAAGATGAACATGGCGGGTGTAGAAGAATGAGCACAATTACCTTCCTGGCAGAACAGTCCTTCAGAACAAACTCTACAGCTGCCTCGATGCCCTTGTCCAGGTTGGTCATTGTATGTCCCAGCAGGACAAGGGTAGGCATGAGAGCTTCTAGTGCCAACAGGACAATAAAAGCCTTTTGGACACAGAGTTTGCACTCCTGGAATCTCTGTTGTTCCTTCTAAGCAATAGTACCCTACATATTTAAAATGAAAAAAAGTGAAACAAAACAAACCAGTAAGCTATTAAAGTTTTAAGATAATTTTAAATAACAATTCACAACTGATATAAAGAAAGGTCGACAGACCTGCAGGACATAGGGTGCATTGACTCTGTTGATAAAGTCCTTCCTTTTCAGAGTAGGTGCCTGCTGGGCAGGGTACTGCAGTAATACCGTCTGAACAGAAGTGACCTGTTATGGAAAATTGTCATATGTTAAAGTAGTAAAATATTGCATCAATAAACAAAACAATTAAAAAAACAACTGGAATTTGTAGTCTTGTTATTGTGGGCTCATACTGCTTAATACTAGTACAGTACATGGGACCTGCTACTCAGAATGCTCGGGACCTGGGGTTTTCCGGATAATATATCTTTCCTTAATTTTTATCTTCATATCTTAAGTCTACTAGAAATCATGTAAAGATTATATAAACCCTATAGGCTGGTTTTGCTTCCAATAAGGATTATTTAAATCTCAGTTTGGATCAAGTACAATGTACTGTTTTATTATTACTGAGAAAAAATAAATCATTTTGATAAATTTGGATTATTTGATTATAATGGAGTCTATGGGAGACAACCTTTCCATAATTCAGAGCTTTCTGGATAATGGGTTTCCGTATAACAGATCCCATACCTGTACTGTTGAACTGAAAATGTTGTGCATCACTAAATATGCTTCCTGGAATGACCATGTTAGACAACATAAAATATCAATTTAGCACCCTAGGAAGAACAATTTGGAATTAAAAGATTTAAGAAAAACTAATTATTTGAAGAGTGAAATAAATCATGTATAAAATACAGTACTCAAGGATGATATCAATAATCACCAGGCCTTAAAAGTGACCTACATACAGTAGGCACAAATAAGAATAAAATCAGCTATGATTCATTCATTGCAGTTAGAATAATGAATGCAAAGACCTGAAGAGGACTTCAGTATTAAAATATTTTGTTTATGGCAATGGATAACTAATAGGAAAATAAAAGAATAACATGTTTTGTAGAGTAGTACATTTCATTTTCACAATAGCACAAGTAATAAAATATTCCCCTGCACTGTTCTGTCACCCTACTATATCAGTGTGTCCCTTGGGTATTTGGAGCATCTGCTAACATTGTCTGAGCTGGAACTTCTGCTGAATTATCTGCAGAGTTGATACAGTTAATCCTAAAGCACCCTGAGGGGATGGTGTGCTCTGTATAACCCCTTCCCAAGTCACATGTATTTGATATGCTGGAGTTTCACTGGAGTCTCCCCTGGGTTCACATACTATTATTGGAATTAATGTTGCCTGTATGAGGTACAGGATCTGTGGTGTTAGAAAATGTGTATACACAGGAAATAACTCAAAACAGTGTGTTTCCATAGAAACTAAATGTACTTCTATTCCAGACAGATTCTAATTTTGCAGTTATCACTTGCCATCCACTTCATTATGCATCTGCTATGCAAACGCATGTGTGCTGTCAATGTCTTGCAGACCTTAACGCATCAGTGTTTGCTATATCTGAAATGTACACAGCTATTTTGTCTGCTTACATCGTTTTTAATGTGGAAAATACACAATGGATTACTAAATAGCAACTTTACTAAGAATGACAAGGGACATCTTTATTGGTTAAAAAAAAAATAAGCCTAGTTTACAGTCAACTAGCAATAAGCAGAGGACTGCTGCGCCCCTCTCTGGTGTACAGTTTTCTAACAAGATTTCATTAACTGAGTGCACTAATTAAGTGAATGATGGAAATTTAGGGGCACATTTACTAAGCTCGAGTGAAGGATTCGAATGAAAAAAACTTTGAAGTTTTTTTTTTGGGTCCTTTACCATCGAATAGGCTACTTCGACCTTCAACTACGACTTCGGTTCGAACGATTCAAACTAAAAATCGTTCGACCATTCGATAGTCAAAGTACTTCAACTACCTACTTCGGCACTTTAAACCTACCGAGCTACAATGTTAGCCTATGGGGACCTTCCCCATAAGCTTTCTAAGCTTTTTTTGATCAAAGGGAAATCCTTCGATCGATGGATTAAAATCTTTCGATTTAAAGGATTTAATCGTTCGATCAAACGACTTTTCCTTGAACGTTCGATCAAAGTATTTGCGTTAAATCCTTCGACTTCGATATTCGAAGTAGAAGGATTTTACTTCGAGGGTCGAATATCGAGGGTTAATTAACCCTCGATATTCTACCCTTAGTAAATGTGCCCCTTAATGTTGTTGAACAAGTATGGGATCAGTTACAGAAAGGCCATCTTCAATAGACTCCCCTTTATCAAAATAATTTAATTATTTTTTTCTCTGTAATTAGAAAACAGTGTCTTGTATTTGATCCAAACTAAGATATAATACATCCTTTTTGAATGCAAAACAATCTACTGGGAAAAAGGAATTAATTTTGAAAAATCTGAGGGTTTCTGGATAACATATCTTGTACCTGTTTTAGATCTTTTATAAATATTTAGTGCTATAAATAAGAGATGGTGACAATTATAAACAAAGGGCTATAAAACATTGTGATTCCAAACATTATAAAGGATATTTCTACAGTAAACTGTATATAACATACTGCGTGATAACAGCTAGTTAAGGTACAGGAACTTTCTCTATAGGATCTTTTATTAGAAAGTTGGAAGGCAATTTCCCATAGTGTCCATTTTAAGAAAATAATTCCAGTTTTTGAAAATGTTTTCTGTAATAAATCTGTACCATGTATTTGAAGGCAACTAAGTCACCATAAAACCATATTGGTGTCAAGACAATACTATTTGCTTCATTTGGTGCCTATTGTAAAGTTTGGATTTTGGTTTAAGAGGTTTTTGAAACCATGGATCTCAAACTACAAAACTACAAATGTCATGATATTTTTAAAAAAAATCAGAATAAAACAAGTACTAACAGAATATTATTCTGAACAATGCGCTACAAATACGAATTCCTAAAAAACCAAAAAAATGAATTTACTAAGCTTGAGTGAAGGATTTGCCATTTTGCAAAGTTTTCAGTGGTTTTGCAAATTTAGTGATTTGCCTTGATGGAACTGGAAAGCTTTTTATTAATTTTGTAAAAGCAATATGCAGTAATATTCCATATATCAGTTAACATACCTGGTGGACAAAGTTGGCATCCTTGAGGTTCAACCCTGTAAAAACCTAGTTCACAAGAAATCACGTCACCATCCGCTCGCTGCAGCTCTGTCATTTCCAAGTCAGGCATATCATAACAAATACAGGAATTGCTTTTTTCTGGTTGATCATTCAAAAAAATATCAGGGTAAAACCAATGATGTGTTTTTCCAATATGTGGACAGTAACTCCCTAACAAAACAGAGATGAATTAATGTCATTGTTGTTTTCTGTATTTATTTTAAAAGAGAACTTAAGTTTAAATCTCTGGGGTGCCAAAATGTTAAGTTATTAAAATCTCTTACCGGATACCCTGGGCTGGTGTTCCTTATTTTCTGAAAAACTGCACTGTTTAGCACAGAAATTGTCCAAAATCAACCAAAAACAGCTCAGAATTTAATAATTAAATGTACCAGTATTTAATGAGAATATGAATAATTCATAGTGTGAGGCAAGGGGACATTTTCTCAAAAATAAATTTGCAGTGAATTTTTGCCACCGGCGTAAAAGTTTTTTGACGCCATTGACGGAATCGCCGCCATTGACAATTCAGACACCGGCGCCGATTAACGGACACCCATTGACTTTAATGGCCAGTGGCGGCAACTTTGAATTGTCGCCGGCGTCAAAATCGGCGTTTCACAAATTTGTCACCCGTTTCATGAATTTTGCAGGAATTTTGTGAAATTCCTGGAAAAGCAAAACGGGACAAATTCACACATTTCTAAAAATAAGGAGTGCATTGTTGCAGAGGCTAAGACTAACCCCAAAAAGTTTTTGTTAAGGGATCACATTCAAAATTTAGTCCTAGTGAATGCCATTTTATGCAGCAACCAGCATGGCTTTATGAAGGATAGGTCATGTCAGACAAATCTGATTGCTTTTTATTATGAGTTAAGTAAGAAGCTGGACACCGGGCGAGCAATAGATGTGATCTGTTTGGATTTTGGATTTTATACAGTGCTTCACAAACAACTGCTTTCTAAACTAGGGTTTGTTGGGGTTAATGAAGTAGTTTGCACACAGATAGGAAGCTGGCTACAAGATTGTGTACAGAGGGTGGTTGTTAAAAGTGCATTCTCTACTTGGAGTAAAGTTCTTAATGGAGTCCCTCAGGGCTCGTTATTGGGTCCACTTTTATTTAACTTGTTCATTAATGACTTAGGGGAGGATATTGTAAGTAATGTATCAGTGTCTGCAGATGACACAAAACTATGCAGCCCAATTAATTCCATTGAAGATGTGGCATCCTTGCAACAGGATTTTGACAAACTGGCAATCTGGGCAGGTAAGTGGCAGATGAGATTATGGGGCCGATTCATCAAGGGTCGATATTCGACTAGGAATTGAAATCCTTCGACTTCGAATATCGAAGTCGAAGGATTTAGCGCAAATACTGCGATCGTACGATCGAAGGATTATTCCTTCCATCGAACGATTAAATCCTTCGAATCCAACGGTTCGAAGGATTTAAATCCAACGATCGAAGGAATATCCTTCGATCAAAAAAACTTAGGAAAGCCTATGGGGACCTTCCCCATAGGCTAACATTGACTTCGGTAGCTTTTAGCTGCCGAACTAGGGGGTCGATTTTTTTTTAAAGAGACAGTACTTCGACTATCGAATGGTCGAATAGTCGAACGATTTTTACTTCGAATCCTTCGATAGTCGTAGTCGAAGGTCGAAGTAGCCCATTCGATGGTCGAAGTAGCCCAAAAAAACTTCGAAATTCGAAGCTTTTTACCTTCGAATCCTTCACTCGAAGTTAATGAATCGGCCCCTAAATGTTGATAAATGTAAAGTCATGCACCTGGGATGTAAAAATATCCAAGCCACTTCTACCCTTAATGGGACTGCACTAGGCAAATCCATAATGGAAAAGGCCATTGGAATCCTTGTAGATAATAAACTTGGCTGTAGCAAGCAATGCCAGTATGCAGCATCAAGGGAAAATAAGGTATTGAACTGTATTAAAAGGGGCATACTGTAGATTTGCGGAAAGAAGGAGTTATTCTTTCCTTGCACAGAGCACTGGTAAGGCCCCATCTAGAATATGGGGGTTAGGAGCAGTCGGTAGCCAGTCGGGAGCGCCCTTACACAGGGAATCTGCACGCCGATGTATCCCAGAGAGACCGCTCTGGCCGCGGCTTGCGAACACTTCAAAGAATCTAGAATATGCCATACAGGTTTGATCTTCAGTGCTGAAACAGGACATTATTGAATCCGAGAGCAAAGAATGCAAAGAAGGGCAACTGAGCTGGTAAAATGTATGGAAAATCTTAGCTATGAGGAAAGACTGGCCAAGTTGGGGTTGTTCACACAGGAGAAGAGGCACTTAAGGGGTGATATGATGACTTTGTATAAATATAAAAGGGTATCATATAATAACCTCTCTAATGCTTTATATACCATTTGGTCTTTCCTGCTGACACAAGGTCACCCATACTGATTAGAAGAAAGGAAGTTCCTTCTTAATATTTGGAAGGGTTTTTTACAGTGAGAGCTGTGAAGATGGAAATTTCTCCCTGAATTGGTTGTGCTGGCCTATTAATTAGATTTAAGTTAAGTTTTAAGAAGGGGTTGGATGTCAAGGGAGGGAATAAAGGGTTATGTACAAGTTGTACAAGGGACTTCGATTTCCATGTTGGAGTCTGGAAGCAATTTTTCCCCCTCTGAGGCAAATTGGAGAGGCTTCAAATGTTTTTTTTTTTGCCTTCCTCTGGATCAACTAGCAGTTAGGTAGGTTATACTGTATGTGTATGTATATATATATATATATATATATATATATATATATATATATATATCTATCTATATATATATATATATATATATATATATATATATATATATATATATATATATATATATATAGATATATATATATATATCTATCTATATATATATATATATATATATATATATATATACATATATATATATATATATTTATATATACACACATATACACTTAGGGGCACATTTACTAAGGATTGAATATTGAGGGGGTCGAATAACCCTCTAATTCGACCCTTGAGGTAAAAATATCGAATTCGCAGGATTTACCGCAAATTCTACGTTCGAACGATCAAGGGAAAAATCGCTGAAATCCTTCTAATAGAACGATTGGAAGGATTTTAATTGATTGATCGAAGAATTTTCCTTAGATCAAAAAAACCTTAGAAAAGTAATGGGGAAGGTCCCCATAGGCTAAAATTGTACCTCGGTAGGTTTAAACTACCGAAGTATGTAGTCGAAGTTTTTTTTAAAGAGGCAGTACTTCGACTATTGAATGGTCGAAGTCGAAGGTCGCAGTAGCCTATTCGATGGTCGAAGTACCCAAAAAAAACCTTAGAAATTCAATGTTTTTTTACTTCGAATCCTTCACTCGAGCATAGTAAATGTGCCCCATACTGTTTATAGACTTAAAAGGTTGAACTTGGACGTGTGTCTTTTTTCAACCTAAGTTACTATGTTACTATGTAAGGCAGGGGTCCCCAACGTTTGTTACCCGTGAGCCACATTCAAATATAAAAAGAGTCGGGGAGCAACACAAGCATGGGAAAAAAAAATTATCTGAGAGCCAAATAAGTGTTGTAACTGGCTATTTGGTAGTCTCTACGTGGACTGGCAGCCTACAAGAGGCTCTATTTTTATGCAACCAAAACTTGCCTCCAAGCCAGGAATTGAAAAATAAGCTCCTGCCTTGAGGCCACTGGGAGCAACATCCAAGGGGTTGGTGAGCAACATGTTGCTCGCGAGCTACTGGTTGGTGATCACTGATGTAAGATTTCTAGCACAACCAAGCTAATTAAATGATGTTTCACATGTACTGACAGATCTCCGAGTAAAGAAAGTGTCTAATGAAGAGAAGGAAAAGTAACAGAAAGGAATTATACCTTTCACCCAGAATAAGTCTGTCAGTCTATGTGAACGCTTGCATTAAAACCATTGCAACAGATTTTAGTACACACTACAAACAGATAAAAGGATCACAATTCACATCTCCACAGTTCCACAGTAAGCTATTACAATCACTGAGGGTGCCTAACATTTTTTTATGGAAAATTTATCCCAATTAATGGGAAGAAGGCACCTTTAAATCTACTTATGTTTTTGATTATAGTGTCACTTTAGTAAGCAGAGCATCTAATTAAGGAAAAGCAATGCTTAGGAATGCCCCTGTTTAATCATTCCGACTTAATTTGATTGGCATCAGCCCCACTGCAGCACAGATGCCTATGTGTGCCAGAGAGATCTTGCATACAGGAGATGCTAACATGTTAGAATGCCATGAATCGTCCACAGGTACTGTAATATGGAGAGGAAAACAAACCTACCAGCACTCATATTCATGTCATGCTTTAACAATAAGACACAGAAGACAGACATATTCAACAAGCAAACTTTTTATAGAGTTCTGAAATTCCATAAAATGCTTCATAAAGCTACTTCAATTAGAATAGGCACACACTTCACTACCAAGAGATCGAATTGAACGAGTGTATTAAAAGCTGTATTACAAGCAGCATTTATTTTTGGGGTTTACTGTATAAAATGAAGTGCTTAAAAGACATTTTCCTTTGTTGGCAGAGAATTTATCGTTTCATCATACATTTGTCATTTTACTTTACTCCCATAAGCTTTTAAGAGCTATAGCAAGAATTGTTTATAACAGAATCACAATTTATTGCACCTATAAATATTGGCTAGCATTAAGTACAGATAGATAGTATAGCAAATATGATCTAGTGATATGCATATTGTCACTTTTATAACAGAACAACCTACTTGGAACTCTTTGGAACCCTTATTGGAAGTTTCAGGCAATATATATATATATAATCAGGGGCGATCCTGGTCCATCCGCCGCCTGAGGCAACAGCAGTTGCTGCTTCCCCCTCTTAATTCTCTCTTAAAGTACCAGGAGCAGCATTTTTTGCCGCCCCTGGTACCTAGTGGGGCGCTGCCGCCTGAGGCGACAGCCTCAACTCGCCTCATTGGTGAAGCACCCCTGTATATAATATAAGCCAGAAGTGAAAATATGAAATGAATACAAACAGGCACATTGAGAAACTGATGCTGCATTTAAATGAATGTATGGAATGAGACAAGTTTCAGCTTGTACTGCACTTTTAGATAGATAGATAAATGCATTATTTTTCTACCAGCCTACCAGGGGCGCACACAGAGAAAAATTCTACACTGCAGTATAATCAGACGTACAAAGGAAGAAAAAGAGTAAGGGATTCTAAACGGTGTAAATGCTGATAGATGTGTGCTGCATCTGCTCTAAGTGTGATCCCAGGCCATTTTAATGAGAACATCTCAGATCATTTTCCTTTTCCTGACAGTTTGTGTTTTTTTCCTCCACTGAAATAACACTTCATTATTTAATGAGAGGGTCTAATTACCAACTTCGTTTTCTTGTTGCCAGGGCCTGTAAATACTTGATTTTCTCATTAACTGTCACCTGCCTAGTGTCGATATAGAAGGTGTTATTCCATTGCTTTGTTATTTTCTTTAAATAAAAATCAGTGTGTTAAATATAGGGTCTGATTTATTAATTAGGCAGATAATCTTTTACAAGGGATTATGATGGCTACTGCTTATTAAAAAAATACCAAGAGAGACCAAGCTCTTTTCTGCACTGGAACAATGTTTGAAAAATAGCTTTTCTACAACATTAATGCCATGAAACCTATAATCCAGAAAGCTCTGAATTAGGAGACTCCATTTTAATAAAATAATTCAGATTTTTAAAATTGATTTTCTATTTTTCTGTAATAACAAAAGAGTACCTTGAAGTACGTAATCCCAACTAAGATATAATGCATCCTTATTAGAGGCAAAGCAATCTTATTGGGTTAATTTAATGTTTAAAATAATTTTGAGTAGTCGTAATATATGGAAATCCAAATTCCGGAAAGATCCCTTATCTGGAAAACCATAGGTCCCAAGCATTCTGTATTATAGGCACCATACCTGTTTTGCCATTCTTTCAGTAGAGTGTTAGAGCTCAGAGCTGCTGTATAAATCTAGCACCCAATGAAGCAGATTGGTGTTTCAGAGAAGATTAACACATTTTAAATAATTTACACACTGATCTGCTTTGATAAATTATTTTGTTTGCGAAATACTTTCCTGAATTCAGGAATATGTTTACACATACACACACTCACACCTTATACAAACTTTATAACTGAGAGGTCACCTGATAGACACGGTTGGCATTTGGGTACATCCACTGTAGAAAAAAATCCCGGAGGGCATTTGACACACTGAGACTGATCCTGTGTGGGCTCTTGTCCTGGTGAACATAACTAGAAAAGAGATTGCAAAATCATAAGTAGAGACCCAGGAGAAGAGTGCATATTATGACACTAATAAGAATAACTTTAATTTGACATAAAGAAACATACTGGCAAAGTGCAACTGTTTAAGATGAACTAAAACAATCCTTATACCTTAGTAAAATTATCTGCAGATATCTGTGGATGCCAGGAGAATATGGGAACCTATAATGCAGTTGAAAACTAGGAAGTTTAAACAAACAAGCAGGAAAAAAAATAGTCATACCTTCCAGTCATGTCCATCTGGGCATACAAATCCATAGGGACAATCAGAACAGTCCAATTCCCCTTCTAGAGAATACTGACCAGGTTTACATCGAATTAAATAACCAGAAACAGGGTCACATGAATACCCTGAAGGGCAAGGTCTGCAAGCAGATCCTGATTCTGTACTTATGAAGCCAGGAGAACAGGTCTGTTGAACAATTAAATGCAAATGCTTTATCGGCATATTTCATCCCTACTGCATTAGAAAAGCAATTTTATAGTTTTTACCTGACAGTCACTGAGGTTGTTTTTAGCTGGAAAAGGATTTACTGTGCCAGTTGGACATTTTTGTGGAGCTCTAGGTCCTCCTGGACAACTGGAATAACACAAGCGAGGATTAGGATATGAACATCATGTGTTGGGTTACGGGCCCGGCATTGTAAATGGAATTACTTAAGTATATCAGTGTCCCCTAAATAGATTGTACCTTTCCACTGGGTTCTATTCAAAGTGTCTCTCGCCCCTTTCTACTTATTTATCTATATCTATCTACAATTTATCCAATGTATAACTGTCTACGTATTTATCTATATTGGTCTACCTGTTGCCACTGGTGTTGCCATATTTTTGTAAAAATTTTGAATTTATGAATTGAACTGTCATAGGGACTTTTGGTCACTCGGCTCATTCTTAATACTTTAAGAAAGTTGTTAATATAAAGTGCATTTGAGTGATTCATTATTTACTTCATTCACATACATTATGGGATTGCAAGTGGTGACGCCTTCTTCAAAGCAGAAGTTAGGGACACCAATACAGTATATCTTGTATCTTATTCACAATTTTCTTCATAATATTGAAGAGTTTTCAATTCAGTCCCCTTTTCCCCAGGTGATGATTCATTAATGACAGAACATACACTGGCTCGTCTAGCCCCATGGAGCACATTTAATCTGCAATTTTTTTGAGCAAAGCACAAATGTAGCCCACCAGTCTATTTGGATGAATTGCACACAGTGTTCTTATTGGCACAAATGAACCCTGTGATACCACCACCTCAAAGGTGTCTGTAGCCCAAGGGTGTCCATAGTAGCCTGTATTTTTATGCCAAGTGCTGGAAATGATGACATCCTGACACTGAAGATTTTCATTGCAAAGGCATTCTTTACACAATGCACATTTTCTTTAACACAAATTGTCTACAATTGCACTGAGAATATTGGTGTCAGAATGTTGTCATTTCTGGTGGTCAGCATCAAAAATGCGCCCTATTGTTTAGGTGCAAGTACACTGTGTCAATTGATGCAGGCCAGTGCAAGCCATTGCATGAGCAAGGGCAAGCTTTGTTAATGAGTCTCTCATTTTGTCATATAATCATAGCCATGTTATGAGATAGGCCAGATACAATTTAAGCCTTGACAAAAAAATCTAAATCCTCAGGTCTAAATTGTCTTAGCATAATAACATTTGTTTGAATGTAACAAATAGTATAACTAAACCAGTGAAAACAAAATGCATATGCAAATAAAGAGCATCTCAATTCAGGCTTGGAATAAATGGAGATTTCACTCAGTATAGGAAGCACATTTTTAATCTAAATTTGCAGTAAAGAAATGGATTACCTACTTGAAAGTGACCAGTGAGTGTTTGTGTGATTTCTTGTGTATTAATATTTTGCAAATTATAGTTTAAAGAAGAATGGATGTTGGGGTTAGTAAGGACATGCCCCATTCCAGGGGCTTTAGTTGCTTATATCAGTCCTGTCCATCTCTTTCCTTTTGAGGGGTATATTTATTATGCTGCTGAATAAATGATGCTGCTGAGTTTCACTATGACTTTATAAGCAAAAAATACAATTTTATTTGAAAACATATTATTAAAAGACCTTAATTTGACTCCAAAAAACAATCTCCAATTTAAATACAATAGTACTATATTGCTAAAATCCAAAGAAATGCAGTATATCATTAAATCATATTTCACGAATAATAAAATGACATTGTAAACTGAAGGTCGTCTAATTTTATATATATAGTGATTAGATAATTTTAAGCAAAGCTCTCTCCAAATACAAGTTCTAGCAACTCTTCACACTTACTAAAATCCAGTGTGACATTCCCAGCAGCTGCCAGTTGCATAAAAAGTGCCTGCTGGGCATTGAATAAGACAGTCGGTCTCACAGTTCAACTGACACTCAGGGGATAAGCAGAATACACCTAAGGAATTCAAAAAGAGAGCCATTACATCTTTATAGTCAAGAGAAATGTCATCCATAAGCTCCCATAAATCTCATTACCTTCCTCATTCTTCTCTGTCTCATTATACCTCATTTTTTTCAGAATCCCTCCAATTGTCCTTGCTCTCCTCACTGTTCATTTCTATTTCATCCTCTAGAGTTAATCCATCATTTAAAAAAAGATGTATGGCTTGTGTGATTGGTTGTGCCACAGGCTGTGCCACTTATTACTGCCCTTGGGGAATTTTTAAAATCTCCCCTGGAAGCCTAAGACAATTTCACACTTCAAAGACATAGGTTTCTTACTATTTTTACTAAAAGGGATAGCCTTTTGACATTTATAGAAGCAGTGAAGAAAATTATAGTATTTGTAACAAGATCACTACAGTTACACTATTATTCATATGTATGCTGCATTTTGATCTTAAATGTCCTTGTATGAAAAAAAATTGTGTACAGAGGTCAAAGAAAGATTATCTTCAAGGTTAATTAGAGTTAGACCATGATTTTTTTATATTCACCTACACAAAAAGTAGGTCATTTCACATTCAGCATAAAGGGTTATTCAGTGTTAAAACAGAAAAGTGACAGAATGCTCAGTCGTGTGTAGTTTTGTAGCAGGATAGCATTTAGCATTTTTAGGAAGACCTTCTTGAGTTGAGTTTTAAAACAATTAATGTTGCACATAAAATCCTAGAACATACCTGAAATGCTTAATTCAGAGATGTTAAAAAAAAGCACACACTCTGGCTTTTTTCACCACAAGAGGGAACTATTTCTTTAGATTTTCTGCATGATGTTTCTCACTGAAGAACTAATATGGAAGTACTGAATGACATTATTAACTACAAATATGCAAATTTAAAAGGTTTATTATACTTATAGAGTGGAATAAAACCACTATGGATTATTTTTGTGACATGGATTGCCTTAGTTAGTTTTAAAATCATTCAACAGACTACATATTTTCGAAAACTGTATACATGGACTTTTCAGTACATTGATACAGATGGCTCATCAGGCCCAGCACCCTTTTCCATCAGTAAAATAAGTTTGCTCTGGTGCTCAATAAGTACCACATTAGACCACCTTGCTGTGGTTTACTAGACAAGGAAAGCACCACAACACTTATTTATGTATATGTATAATGTGGCTTTGCTGCACCCAGTGTTGGACTGGGACACCAGGGGTCCACCAAAAACCTGGGCCCACCTGGAGTTTTCCTGGTATCCCTGTGGGTCAGTCTGACACTGGCTGCACCCCCAAGAATATATATCAGGAACATTGATCATAATAATATTGTACATAAACGTTACCCTTTATACAAAATATGTTGAGAAAACAAATTCACTTTTTTTAAGTTTCTGGATCGAATCACAGATTATCTGGATAGTGACAGTAGTGGCAGAACTACTGACCTTGCAGAGTTTTACCATAAAACAAAATTGCAAGAAATGTATTCACTTTTGGTAATATCTTCTTTTGTAATTAATTTTTACTTTACAAATGTGCATTTTCATTTAAAGGAATTCTATCATGATTTTTATGGTATACAGTAGTTTTTATTACTAAATTACACTGTGCATATTGCAAGTAATTCATTCTACCATTTAAAATGTTATTATTGTATTTTTTCTAGCTGAAATATTGGTTTGTAGACTGTCATCTGAGGTCATTATGCCTGATCCTGTGCATTCAGAAAGAAATAGCACTTTACAATGGAACTGCTTTCAGATAAGCTGTTGTCTCTCCTACTCAATATAACTGAAGGAGTTGCAACATAGTTTGGCTATACTTGGATTTTCTCATAGCTACCACTAGGTGGGAGGTTTTTTTTAGTAATGCAGGTGTCAGGGAGCTGTTATCTGGTTACCTTTCCATTGTTTTGTTGATAGGCTACTGGAGAGAAAAGGGGATGGGGGAGATATCACTCCAACCTAGAGTAAAGAGTGGCTGCATTTTATCAGAGCACACATTACATAACTGAGGGCACCTAGAAAACTAACAACATGTCTAGCCCCATGTCAGATTTCAAAATTAAATATAAAAAATCTGTTCTCTCTTGAAAAACAGATTTCAGTGTAGGACTATGCTGGAGAACACTATTAACTGATGCATTTTGTAAAAACATGTTTTCCTACCACATAATCCCTTTCGGGCAGAGCTGTTTTTATTGTTACCAATTTGTTCAGACTCTCTCCGATTTTGTTTCCAACCTCCATGACTGCCAAGTAGAGCCTTAGTAACCACTTCACATTGAGATACCAAAAATTCAATGAACACCACTATCTACAAATGGTTCTTTTGAGTACTTTGAACATTTCAGCCCCAAAACACATTTTCAAAGTGCTTGAAACGGCACGGCACACCATAGGTATACAGTATCAAATGAAGATCTATAAATTACAGTAGCAATAGGCAGAATAGTCTACCCATTTAACATGTAAATATGTTTTGTAATGATAAACAGAATCCCAACATGAACAATTTAATAATTTATCAAAATAATCATCTGATCTTTTGAACATAATGTTTATTGACCAGAGGGATTAATGGAGTCTATTTCAGTGTAACCTTCAGTAAGAAAGAAGGTCACATCTCCTATAAAATGATCTGATCTATAAGAGCAACAACAAAAAAATAACCCCAGTTCTGTTTAGCCAAAGCTGTTCACTATTTTACACTATTGTTTAAATAAATATATCGGTATCATTTTTTATAACATATTTCTGTAAAATAAATTAAGACACTTCTAAATACTCATTTAAGCAGACTAAGCTTTTAACAGACTAGGTATGTGTTTGACTACGAGAGGTTTACGTCCATTTTAAAAGTTTAAAAAATACATATTTATGTCAAATCATTCTTTTTAAACTTTTCTTTCATTTGGCATTTCAAATATCATTTAGGAATGTTTTACAGATGTACGGTTATGTGTCTTTTCAGATTAATCCTTTCTGATATTTCTATTAAAACTGAGACATGCAATAAACTGCTCTGTAGATGTTATTTTTCTGTCTGCGCTAAAGTTAAGCAAGAATTTTATTTTTAGCTAGTTAGAGGCAGACAATACAAAAAACAATAGCATTCCTCCAGTAGGACAAATGTAAATATGGACTGTGTATCATGAAATTCATTATTCTCTCTAATATTATAAAACAGCAGCACACCCACTGTTTTCTGAATTTCCCTGAAGATTTTATAATATTCACAGTAAGCAATATGTAATGTATGGTGCATATTAGATAGTTAATGTGTGTTACATGTTTTTCTATGCGGAGAATCTTTTGGAGCAAACATAACTTTACAGTAAACTGTAAAATGCACAATCTTTCTTCCATTATTTTTTTCACATTGTAAATATTTTTCCATTATTGACTTTTATTACATTTCCCCATATGACTATTTTCCTATAATTCTATTGTGCCAAATATTTCATAATACCATGCAAAACTAAACAAGACTTACCGTGTACAAAATACGGAAAGATGTACAATATAATTCTGTTCCTTTCCTCATTAGTCATTGCTTCTTAATGTCAAACATGAAGATGTTGCAAAATCTCAAAAAGAATAAACATGCTTAAAAACAAATAACCTTAGATAGACTTGACATATATTTGAATCCGCTTCCAGGTGACTTCAAAAGAAAAATCAATACAAACTATCTTGAATGTATTCTGAACAGATCTAAGCAAGAATAAAACATTGCTTTTAAGTGTAATAAGATCAGGTGTTGACTGTGTAACAAAATCCCAGGTAATCTTTATGCCTAGTGAAAGCAAGTAACCTATATCCCAGAGCATAAAACAACCTGATCATTTTACCTCTGAGTACACTCTCTGTAGACATCAGATCTGCCCCAATACTGCCAATTAATCTAAATTATTGATCACAGCTAAACTGATACGTAGCTTTACATGTAAAGTAAAAAATATTAATTGTATCATATTTATGCATGATGTCACATACTTATATTGTGCAAAAAAAGTATATATATATATATATAATTTATTTATTTAATTCAAGTTTCGGTCAAACCTTTTTTTTCCCTGTGAGTGCTGATTCTTTTCTTTGAATATGTTGAACTATAATTCAGCACCCATGCAGCTGTTGGATTCATACACTGCAAGCATTAGAACTCAGAGGTATGTAAAAAGGCCACAAAAAGGTCTTGTGTAGCTTCACATGCCTTGCATTGACATTCAGCATTGCTAAACATTGTTTATCTTGGACAAAATGTTTTTTTATTTTTTATATGAGAAAAATGTCTTACACCAAAAAAAGTTAATACCTAAATTATAAAATTTAAAAAGTTGCAATAAGTGACATGTTCATTTATAAAAATCAACCTTTTATATATATGTTCTACCTTGCTTGTGCCACAAATTATTTGTCCAATTTTTACTTTCTTTGATGACACTAAAGCATATAGGCAGATACATGAGATGAAGAGATGTCAATCAGTCACATGTCATGAAGGAGATAATGATCCAGTCCTGGTTTTTTAGACCTGAATTCCTCTTCAATGCCTAAAGTTCAGAAGTGGATTATTATCTCCATCATGACATGGGGCTGGTTGTTTTTGAAGATGGCAATTTGCTAGTTGCGAAGTACAGCAGTGCTTCTGGCATTTACAAAAAAGATTAAACACAATGCTTATAGTGCCAATTTTGGTCCTGGGTGTCTTTAGAAATGTGTTTCCTTAGGGATGATGAACTACCTTTATTTAAAGTCACTGGGATATGATTTTGTAAAAGTTGAAAGGCTGGAATTTCAGAAATATTTTAGTATTTTACATAAGTTCCATTACTTTATCAACAAAACTATTTTTAATTTTTTGAAACTTTCCCAAGTTTTATTAAAAATTAATTCCTGCAGAAACTATCAAATAAATTTTGGCTACGAGTTTGATGCTTTATAAATAGGGCCTTCATTTTTACAAGCGCAAACCATTTTATTTGAATCTATTTGCTGTGGCTAATTGTTTTACCATACATGGAATACAGATTTCTTTCCAAGTTAGAAAATAAAAATCTACAATAAGAAAAACTGTTGTGGCAGAAAGTAATCAGTTATGAGAGGCTAAGGAAAATTAAAAAATGATCATGCATTATTGCCCTTCATGTTAACCACGTCCTGATTGAAGGTCTCTGACATATTCTTATAAATCAATAATGAAAGACATCTAATGGAAGAATCCTAGGGATTAATGTATGTAAATGGAAATCAAGTTTCAGTTTAAAACACAAGATCTTTGTATAATAAAAGGAAATGACACCAAGTCATGGCTATAACTGAATTGGATTGCTCATCTTATGCTAGTCTTAGCCTTTTCTAAAATCATTACTTGTCTGTGGACAGCATTCTCTTGATTTGTTTTGATCTGAAATGCCACATAGTATTTTTTCTTCTTACACAGAGATTATTAATGTTTGCTTCAGTTGCCATAAGATGTCCCTGCACATTATAGTTTCCAAGGAAATTATCCTTTTTATTTACTCTCTAATAATCTGCATATGTACACAACAATCATATGCAGATTGTTTATGATTTTAAACATTTTAAATCAGAATTGTAGTGCCTGCTACTTGCTTGTTCATTTACAAATTATTCTCTGGGAATTCCTAGAATGCTTTATGTTTTAATTCAAAATCACTTTGTGTTCAATGCAAATGATGGTGGAGTTAATAAAAATAAAAAGCATTACTTAATGGATAGCAAACTGGTCTGATACATTGTAGAGTCTTTGCTTTATAAATATAAATTGTATTAATGTGTTTAGAACACAGTTATCTCAATTCTCTCTCTATGTTCATTAACTTAAAGAAAATGTGCTGTACATTTCTCAAAATTGAGAGAAACAGTGCAAAACATGACACTGAGAAAATTCACAATAAGATAATTTACATTTTACTAGTTTTATATCTAAAATATAGCATGTTGTGGACATATACTAGGTTGGCCTTCATAAAATGTATTAATGCGTGAATCAGCCCACCCCTTTGACCTTCAAACAATTCTAAAAAATATACAAATACTTACCACAACACTTTAGGGCCAATGTCACATGGGTATATAGAGGTGCACCAAAATGCTGAAGAAAGCATTTCAAATAGATGTAAATTTTCAACATTCTATATGCAACATTCAATGGAATTACAAATGTTGGCAGGCGGACATGGCCATCTGACCTCTTTTCTTCTCCACTGAAGGACAACAGGGACAAAAAATACCCATATGTCATTGACTTAAGAATATTGCAGAGAACAATTATGTGAAAAGTCCCTCTCTCTACCCAGCTGTTGTTTACTAGCCAGATCTTCCTTCTTTCAGCCTTGCTAGACGTTTTAATAAATTACCTATTTTTTACATCAGTTCTATATGAATCATATAGACGTGGCTGGAGGACAAACATGACTTTCCAGTTTTAGTTTAAAAGGAGGGTATTTTAAGTAAAGCTATGGGATCCATTGTCTGGTTATCCAGAAAGTTCTGAATTACAGAAAGGCAATTTCCCATAGACTCCATTTTATCCAAATAAACCAAATTTTTAAAAATGATTTCCTTTTTCTATGTAATAATAAAACAGTACCTAGTACTTGATTAAAATAAAGATATAATTAATCCTTAGTGGAGGCTATTGGGTGTATTTAATGTTTACATGATTTTCTAGTAGACTTAAGTTAAGAAGATCCAAATTATGGAAAAAGATCCATTATCTGAAAAAATCTAGATCACAGGCATTCTGGATAACAGGCCCCATACCTGTAATTAATTTTTCCAAAATGTCATAGGGGCAGATTTACTAAGGTTCGAGTGAATTTTCAAAGTACAAAAAGTTTGAATTCCAAAGTAATTTTTTGGATACTTCGACTATCGAATAGGATACTACGACTTCAAATTTACTTCGACTTTGATTTGAAGTAAAAATTGTTCGAATATTTGACCATTCGATAATCGAAGTACTGTCTCTTTAAAAAACTTCAACTTGAATACTTCGCCAAATTAAACCTGTCGAATTGCTATGTTAGCCTATGGAGACCTTCTACAAACTTTTTCTAAGTCTTTACACATCGAATAAAAATCATTCGATCATACGCTAAAATCATATTTGATTGTAGGATTGCCAAATTCGGTGAAAAAACTTCGAATTCAATATTCGAATTCGAAGTTTTTCAATTCGATGGTCGATTTCAAAGTTTTTTGTACTTCGAAATTCGACCCTTGATAAATCTGCCCCATAATGTGCATATTCACAAGTTAGGGGCAGATTTATCAAGAGTCACAATGAAAATTCAATGTAAGAAATTTTGTCCAACATTCGATTTGAATTTAGACTATTCGTGTATCGAAATTTATCATTTACTGTCTCTTTGAAACTTCGAGTTTGACCATTCGCCATCTAAAACCTGCTGAATTGCTGTTTTAGCCTATGGGGACCTCCTATTTGGAGTCAAATGGTGGACTTGAAAAAAGTTTTTTTGGGGCAAATACTTTGTTTCGAAATTGATTGAATCCGCTAAAACTTTGAGCTTCAAACAATTTGAATACAGCCTATTCATCAAAAGTTAAAAACTTTTTTTTTAAATTAATTAATTTTTTTTTTTAATAAACTTTGATTGGTCTTTTTTATTCGGATTTCGAAGTTATGGAATTTAAAAAAAAAACTCCCATTACTTTCAAATTCAAAGTTTTCAATTTTTCATCACATCATTGATGAGGGATTTAGGTTCAGCAATTGTTCTTGTCTTGTTTGAGTGTGGAATTGGTAAATGAAAGGTAGAAATAAAATTAGCTCAGTTAGAAATAATTTAGCTTTAATACATTGTCTAGGCAAAGGAAGCACACTCCAATATATTTTACCTAACTGTCAAACTCTCTCTGACTTCTGCATGAATAGAGACAGATTGATGAGATGGGGTATACTGAAGACTTGACTTTTTGATTAATTCAAAAACTTTACAGATTAGCTAATTGCTTCAGATTGATGAAATTCTGTTTTTTTTTACATTTTTACAATAATGAAAATTCATAAAATTCCCACCTAGATGTACAAAAGACAAAAATATCACGGGCTTGTGGGATTATTTATAAACGATGGACAGGAAGGGACAAAGTACAAAAAAAATTACACAAATAACTGTTATTTAATGCAATTCAATTACCTTTGCCCCTCATTTGTAGCCCTGGGCTGTGAGGCACTCTGAGAGGAACCTTGTAAATAGAGGTGGCGTGTAAATGAAGGGAACCAATTTAATCAGTATGCAACCCCCTTACTTGACACATTCATCGGCCACTGCAATTAATGTTCCCTATGGGATTCAAGGTGCTTTGAATTTTTTGTAGTAAAATACAGGGCTCCCTTGTGCCAGTATGCGCTCTTGCACTTGAATTCCTTTAAGGCACAAGGCACTATTTGGGCAAGATTTAGCCACAACTCATTAGTATCTGGCATTTTAAGTACTCCAATTTTGCAGCCAAGTATTTAGCCCTTGCTCCTAGCCCTTTCTAAATAAAACCTTTTAGCAAAAGCGATAGCCCTGCATTATAGTCACGGAAGAGTTGCATGACGTAGCTACAAAAAATATAGCAGAAAAATACAGTTAAGGTTATAGTTGGTCTAAACAATAAAATAATATAGTATATTATAAGAGGGAAGAAGATTATTTCAGAGGAAAAATGAACAGTATTGCATTAAGCAATGGAATACTGAAATGATCCTAAATAATGAAAGCATTTACTCTACTTAACCATTTTTAACAAATTATATATATTTGAAGCAATGCTTAAAGGAGATGTAAAGGCAAACATAAAATCCAATTTATACTTTCTTTAATGAAAAAGAAACCTATTTACAATATAATTTAATTAAAAAATGTGTACTGTTTTTATAAAAAACCCAATTGTATGCAGTGAAATTCCCCTTTCGCTTGACTTTCTCTGACTGCTGCAGATATGAATCTCTACATGGTCGAAAGCTGCTCTACAGGGAAACACACAGAATGGCCCGAGTTTTGGGTTGGGAAAGAAGGTGTGTGTGAAGGGGGGTGTTGTTGATAGAAATTAGCTAGGGCTAGCCAGGTTATGCAAACAAAACACAAAATAACCCTGCACATTGCTTCTCTGCCTTTCGAAAGTATGATAGCTGCTAGGGGCTGTCTACAGTTTCCTACCCACAGCAGTCAGGGCAAGTAAAACAAAGGGGGAATTTCACTGCATACAATCGGGTTTCTTATAAAAACAGCACACATTTTTTAAGTATATTGGGGATAGGTTCCTTTTTCATTAAAGTAAAGTAAAAATTGGATTTTCTTTTGCCTTTATATCCCTTTAAGTAAAAAATTTAAAATGGCATTAACAACATCCACTTATTACTAACTCCTAGGATACATAGACATGTTCTTATCTGACTTAAATACCAAGAAACTAGTGTTGTTCATACAGTACAGTAAGAAAAACACAGCCACTGTAATCTTCTCTGCAAAAATTGAGGTGTTTCCTTTTTATCTATTCTTTGTTTAGTCTTCTGTGAAATTGTTTTCCAGTTATTGATTTATTTCACCATTTTCAGCAATGTGATGTTATGTCTGTGCACTTGCCTTGTTCTTCGTTATACCTCATTTTATCTGCAAGGCCATCATCACCCATCTGTTAAAACCCTTCCTATGCATACAGGATAAATAGCGATGCGCGAATCTTTCCTGTATCTCTTTGCAAAATACATTTTCCTCACAACAATTTTTTAAGCGCACAACAAATTTTCTTGCTCCAAATGCATTAAAGTCAATGGAAGACTTTTTTGTCCAAATGATTGGTGTCTGGATGTTTTTTCTTATGATGACATTTTTGTCTTGGCAACATTTTTGTCATGGTGACTTTTTTTGTCACTGTGAATTTTTCCGTAGCAAATTGTTGCCACATTTTCGCGAAAAAATTTGCATATGGCGAAATGCAGAATTTTGCTACAAATCCATGGCTGGCAAAAAAATTCGCTCATCACTTGGGATAAATAGATCAAAACTTGTTTTGACATCACAGAACTTACAAGGCGCTGTGAGGAATGTACCTGGTGGTCTAGTGGGGGGACGGCAGGAACGCCCGCCGCGTCAAGCGGCTTCCAGTAGGCTGCAGGCACCAGTATCTTAGGGCACACGCGGTGTGCTCTTATGGAATTTAAAGGCGCAGGCACGCTGGCGAGATGACGCCAGTGCGCAATGGCGCGAAATTTGAACAGTATATAAGGCTCATTGGGGCTGTGAGACCTTGCCCATGATAGGATCTTGTTCCTGGTGCTTTGTGAGCTTTATTCTGATTCTGATTCTGGTTTTGACCCCTGCCTGGCTATTCAATTATCCTGACTTCTATAGCTGACCCTTGCCTGAATATCGACTATCCTTCTGCTGAACCCTCCTGTCTGATTACCCGGTTTTGACCTTTTCCTGCCTGATTATGATTGACTTCTGCCTGCCTCGACCCAGCCTGTACTGACTACGATTATGGTTTCCTGTTTTGTACCGTGACCCTCGGCCTAAAGACTCTAGCTAACAGTCGTGCCCCTCTGCCTATCCAGAACCTCTAGCCTTGCACCTCTCATTTAAGTCCTGGTGGCATCAAAGTAGCTGAGGGCTCCTCCCGAGGCCAACGGCGGTCACACTACAGGTGAAGCACGAGCAGAGACCAGGGTGCTTGGCATTTGTTCTGGTGTTGGGTGCCGACCGTGACAGGCGCATACAAAACACCATTGGTACATCAATAGTACAGTAGTTTACAGATTTTAAACATTAAAATGGAAGAAAAATTGTGATAATGATCCATTTATATCTCTCACAAAAACAACTACCAACCTTTATAACTTGCCACTGATCTGCCACGTATATCTCTGCACTCCACGCCATGCTAAAATATGACAGAGCAGTACATTTTACAAGGGTTAGTATAATAATAACCTTAAACAATACCATTGTTGCCTATGATTCTGCTCCTGCAAAGGTAAAATTTGATTTTAGCAGTAAGAGGTACTGCACAGTATACTTATTTACTTAACAGATTTAAAGGGGCGGTCCCCCTTTAAGTTAACTTTTAGTATGTTATAAAATGCCTAACTCTAAGGGGCAGATTTACAAAGCTCGAGTGAAGGATTCGAATTAAAAAAACTTTGAATTTCGAAGTGTTTTTTGGGCTACTTCGACCATCGAATGGGCTACTTCGACCTTCGACTACTACTTCGACTTCGAAACGAACGATTCAAACTAAAATCGTTCGATTATTCGACCATTCGATAGTCGAAGTACTGTCTCTTTAAGAAAAACTTCGACCCCCTACTTCGGCAAAAAAGCTACCGAAGTCAATGTTAGCCTATGGGGAAGGTCCCCATAGGCTTGCCTGTAATTTTTTGATCGAAGGATATTCCTTCGATCGTTGTATTAAAATCCTTCGAATCGTTCGATTCGAAGGATTTAATCGTTCGATCGAACGAATAATCCTTCGATCGTTCGATCGCAGGATTTGCGCTAAATCGTTCGACTTCGATATTCGAAGTCGAACGATTTTAGTTCCTAGTCGAATATCGAGGGTTAAATAACCCTCGATATTCGACCCTTCTTACATCTGCCCCTAAGTAACTTTTCAGTTGGTCTTCATTATTTATTTTTTATAGTTTTTAAATTATTTGCCTTCTTCTTCTGACCGCATCTAAAAAACAAAGGCTCTATAAGGCTACATATATACTGTTATTGCTACTTTTTATTACTAATATTTATATTAAAGTCCTCATCTAATCATATTCCAGTCTGTTATTTAAATTAATGTATGGTTGCTGGATTTGGACCCTAGCAACCAGAATGCTGAAATTGCAAGCTGGAGAGCTCCTGAATAAAAAGCTAAACAACTAAAAACAGAAATAATAAAAAATGAAAACCAATTGCAAATTGTCTCAGAATATCACTCTCTACATCATACTTAAAGTTAACGCAAAGTTGAAAACCCCCTTTAAAGAACTCAGTAATTGCAGAGTAAAAAGGCATGCAAAGTGGCTTTTTCAGTGATACTGAACATTTTACATAGTATTAAAGGAAAACTATACCCCCCAAACAATGTAGGTCTTTATAAAGATATAATTGAATAAAACAGCTCATATGTAAAACCCTGCTTCATGTAACTAAACCATTTTAATAATAATAATATATTTTAGTAATATGTGCGTCTGGTATCTAAGCTGCCATTTTAAAAAAAAAATAGGGCCACCCCTTGGGATCTTAGGACTCACAGTGCACACATACAAACCATGAAATGCTGTACATGATGTTTTGGGCTTCTGTACCACCTCAAGGCAACCACAGCAGGGAAGATCTGTACCTCTGAAGATGCCCCTATAGCTCCCCATCTTCTTTTCTGCTGATTCACTGCACATGCTCTGTGCTGCTGTCACTTATTGAACTTAGGAACGACGCACAATATACAGTATACATAGAATATAAATGTCACAATATAAGGGTGATTATTAATCAATACAGATACTACATGGCAGCTTAGAAACCAGTGCAACTAGCATCAGAATTTAATAATCAGCCCTATAGCTTCAGCTTATATTAGAGGACAACTTCATTTTCTGCTGGATCATCTGCAGTGACCCCTAAGCATAGCTGCTCAGAGCTCACTGAGCATGTGAGTAATGCATCAAAGAAGAAATTTGCCTACCACAGAAGGCTAGTGTAGTGGGGAAATCCCCTGAGGAAGGGGCACAACCCCGAAACGTTACATCATATAACTAAATAAACGTGCAGGGGATTTCCCCGCTACACTAGCCTTCTGTGTTTGGCAAATTTCTTCTTTGATACAGTTGGGAGAGGTGCCAACCCCTCCAGCCAACATGAGGCAATTACAGACAGGAAATAATCAAGGGGAAATAGGAAGTTTTTGCAGCATGTGAGTATTTCAGACACTTTTCAAGATGGTGACCCCCATGTGAAAAGTTTGATGTTCTGGATCATTGCTGCTGTTGAGAAGCTGAAACTTTAAACTGGTGCATTAAATTCAATACAAAAAAATGTGGAATTTTTAGCCATATTAATTTTAAGGATTTAGTTAAATGCAATAGGGTAGGAAAACACATGAAAAAGGGGAAAAAAAAAAAAAGAAGAATCACAGTTACAATGTCTGCAACACCATTGAGTGATTTTACAATGTAGCAGATATTTTTTAGGTTATACAGGCAAACATTTTAATGTCAACGTTTTCAGAGCAGGATGAGGCTTACCTTATCAACCATAAAGAACCGGAGTGACAAGCTGAAATTCAGAGATAGATGGACACTAAACAGAAACTATAAAACAACATGAACATCCAACAAACATTGTAGCAAATCAACTACTGCAGGTTTAGATGTATAAACTAAAAAAGATTAACTTAGACCAATGAGCAATGAAAAACAGCAGTATACGACATTTAGCACCCTACAAATTCACCAGACAAATACAAAGAGAGATGAAGATAAAAAAATACAAAATCAAAAACTGCAGATCTCTCCAAGAGGGAACTACATTACTTGAGAGGTTAGGGTCACCTAATAATGAAATCTAGGGTTGGACAGTAAGGTTTTGTACAGGATAGGAGTTGGAAGGCTTTTGTTGTGCTTTATTGCAAATATTTTAAAATGTTAATCGTAAGTTATTCACATCCAAAACATAAAAAAAAATGAATGTGATTTTTTTTAACTTATGTATTTTAATTCCGTTTACATCTTGTATTGCATACTGCCCTTTGAGTCTTTAGCTGTTGTTTCAGTGCTATTCCAACATACAATTTTTGTTTCTATTGTCCTGTGAAGAAAAATTCTGAGAGTAGTAATGCAGTAATGATCTGAGGTTTAGGAAAAAAAACTAACAAATTCCACTGTAATATTTTTTGTGGTTTGCAATCTTGTTTTGGCATGCCATATGCCATGCGTTCTGTTTTACCGGGACAAAAACACATAAATATATGTATATAATGTTGCTAAAATTCTTGTTTCAGTTTTGTAAGCAAATATATTCTGACATTTCTTCAATTGTAGTGAATATAGAACCTCTGACACCACGTGTAACAGGTATACATATATATAATTAGCACCTATAGCTAAAAATATCAGAAGTAACACTAAACAACATTATTTTCCAATGTCAAGTCGTAAAAGGTATATGAAACATAATGATTATAATTAAACTCAACAATAGACATCTCTTTAAATTTGTTGTTTTTATTTTCTAATGTCTTACATGATTGTTTTCAATTTCTTGCAATTAACTAGGATGTTGCCTTTGGTTTGTACACAAATATACTCCACATCTTGTACAGGAAAAGGGCCAGTGACCTAGACATCAGTGGCATTCTCTGTCTGGGTCTGTGCATCATTTTGCTGCTGCTTATGCTTTTTGTCATCATCATCATCATCACCATTACCACAGCCACCAGGTTCAGGCATGTCCTGCTCACAAATTTTTCTTTTGTTTTTTTTTCCAAATTCTGGAAATAGCATGTGAATACATAAAAATGTTTGCTAAAGAAGTGACTTATTGCACCAGAATATTATTTGTGTTTCCACTTAAATTTTGGTTGGAAGGTTAATCAAGGCCATCGTTAATATAATAACCAAATAGCTAAAATAGAGTGTTCTCTAGCTCCAGAGAATGGTAAATGTAATTGCAAGTGAAAGTATTCCACAGTTTAGCATAGTGTTCTAACTGTCAAGCAGTGCTGTCTTCTGTGGTATCAAAGGCCGGGATTTTTCTGGCCCATGTGGTGGAGTGCTGATATGGAAGCTAGTGTTGACCATGTTTTTAAAAACCCATGTTACCACAAGAACTTTTAAGATCAGGTCCACATTAATGGTGGTAGCACACCTGCTCATAGTAAAACATACCCCTAAACCTCTTTCCCCCAGCACAAGATTAAACACCTTGGAGTCCCCTAACAGAATTTCCAAATGCTAGCTAACCCCCAGGCTTATGTCCCACAGGTAGCATAGGGCAGGCAGAATATGGCACACACAGGGAGCATAGGGCAGGCAGAGTATGGAGCACACATATGGAGCATAGGGCAGGCAGAGTATGGCACACACAGGGAACATAAGGCAGACAGAATATGGCAGGCAGAATACAGCAGGAATTCATCACACTCTCGCGTTTTCGGCGCAGATCCTGGACATCACTCGGACAGCAGCGTTAGATGCAAAATTCAGGCTTTATTTCATCATACACACAGGTAAGGGTTTAGGCGGTGGGTGTGCACGCTGACTTACGCGTTTCTTGCCGGATCCACCGGCACTTCCTCAGAGTCGAGTTGATACCGGCACGAAGTAACCGGCGTCTCGTAAAGGCTGCAACTGGATAGACACAGCTGGTCCGGGTGAGCTCCGATGCGAACCGCATCTCTTTCTTTTTCTGTAGAATACAGCAGGAGACAGGAAAGTATATCAGGACCCCACCAGCAGTTTGTATGAAGTGTGAACAGGTGAACAATGTGGGCACTTTCATTATGGTGTGAATAGGACATGGCTTTAGGGGTGTGAAAATAGAGGTGTTCCAGGTGTGAACAATGCAGGGGGGATTAAAGGTGTGAACAATGCAGGGGGGGATTGCAGGTGTGAACAATGCAGGAGATTACTGTCTGAATTTGAGGTGTAAACAATGCAGGGTTAATCTCTGTACTGATACCTTTAAATTTTACACAAGGTAAACAGTCACAGCAGGCAGACTTTCATATGGGAGCCACACAGGGGGTGCTGTGGGCCAGATGCGGCCCATAGGCGGCCAGTTGGACAGCAGTGATGTAGAGCAATGTATTTGCTATTCCTTATTTGCAATAAAATGTCACCTCCCATTGACTCCAATGCATTTTGGCAAAAGTTTTTCCATTACAAAGTGAAATTCTGTAAATTCACTCATCACGTCTGCAGATCCAGAACTGTAAAAGGCATATTTATTAAACTGTGTAAAACGAATTCTGCGCAAAAAAACATGTAAAAAGCTGTGTAAAATAAATAGCGAATTTATCAAGAAGTGTTTTATTTTACACCACGATTTTTCACTATTTTCCACTGTTTCAGTAAGCTCCAGTTGAAGTTGTTGAAAGAAAAAGCACATTAACTTACGCCATTTTTACACCTTGTGTGATTCAGAATGATTCAGACGTTTTTACAACACATAATGAATCTGCCCCTAAAAAGGCTCAGTGAATGTTTAACTGTGATGTAAATTTGGAGTACAGGTATCGGATCTGAATTATGGAAAGGCTGTCTCCCATAGACTCCATTATAATCAAATAATCCAACTTTTTAAAAACTATTTCCTTTTTCTCTGTATTAATAAAAGAGTACCTTGATCCCAGCTAAGATATAATTAATCCTTATTGGAAGCAGAACCAGCCTATTGAGTTTATTTAATGTTTACATGATTTTCTAGAATACTTAAGGTATGAAGATACAAATTACAAAAAGATCCGTTATCTGGAAAACCACAGGTTCCAAACATTCTGGATAACAGGTCCCATACCTGTATTTGGAAAGGAGCACTTACCTGTTCACAGGGGGAGACATGGCATGAGGAAACCGTAGTTGTATTTAGATACGATGGAGCCTGTATGGGCGGAGAGAGGGCATGACTGCAAGGTAAAGGGGGGAGAGAAAAGCAAGAAGTACAGTTTAGGAAGTGGTAATGGAAAAGTACAGGCAAGGGGGCTGGGGGTAATATATAGAAAAGTGCGGGAGAGGGTACTTCCTTTTCCTACCTAGAGGCAGCACACAGGAGAAGCAAGCCCAGCCTACCCACCCATGTTTTTTGAGGTTACACAAAGGTTTATGGTAAGTATGCAGGGAGTGGTTTACGGGGGAAGAGTTTAAGGTAGAATGGGGAACGAGAGGGTGTAGCTGCAACAGGAGGAACTATTATGAGTTCTGAAAAAGGAGGAATACTGGATAACTGGCCAGCTCAGGCGTCGGTGTACTGCGGCTGATGGGTAAACAAAATTCATGAGGGGTGCAGTGGTACAGAGATACAATGCACAGGACAGTAATCCCAGGACAATCTGCCCAAGGGAATCAGAACAGGTTAAAATAGTTTGGGTTATAAAACAATATGTATTTTTATGGATGTTCAAAATTGCATATCTGTTGTAAATGATTACTAATTATTATTGACTATTGATGTTGAATGTTTGAGTATAAAAATTAATAAAGAAGCTGCGGCATTATTATCCAACAGAAAAAACGGATGTTGCCTTCTTTTGGGAAGGAGGTTCTATGGGCAAGGTCGCAGCCATTGAGGTAGGTGATGGGTAAGTAAAAGGTCCCTCCCCCCAAATTTCTCTCCTCTCCAGACCTTTGGCAGTCATGTTTTAGACAAAACCACAGCATAAACTCGGGATACAGATAATAGTCTATTTACATATATCTATTTGCACCCTTTCACATCATAGTTTAATCTTTCAATAAAGGTGTTGATTCAACTTTCTCCATGTCCATATCCAGATTCTTTCATAAATAACACTGCACATGCACTAAACAATCTGTACATACAGTTAGATAAATTAACAAGGGTTAATCCTGCAATAGTTAGATGCATCAGGGAATATGATTTCTTTACTTACCTGGTACAGAATTCACTTGCACAGAAAAAAAGCAAAAAGAATCACAAAAGCAACAAACAATTTGATTCCAGTCAGCTAAAATGAGCTTGCTAGCAAATGTATAGTTTAATAGATAAAAATGGACTCTGTTCCCCCCTCCCGCTACTGATATCTCCCCATTATTTGTTAAACTGTAGTGTTAACCACACAAAACAAGGAGAGTGTAAAATAAATTCTGTTTCTTAAATTAACTGTTTTGGTAGAACGTCAGCACCTATGTGACTGTTTATAAAATGGCTTTGCTTATTAAGGGAAAATCAGTAATTAGACCATTGAAGCATAACAGGAAAATTGTCATAAATAGAGTGTTTATGCAACTCAACTAGAAGTGAAAACTGCCAACAGCACACATATTTTTATATTACTATTTTCTTAGTTCCCCGTGGGCTGTAATATTGTTTGCATAAGTAGGACATTTAACTGAACAGCAGCATTGTTTGTGCTTGCTAAATAACCTGCAAATGCAGGGCACAGAATATTGAATCTTTTCAGAGGCTCAGTTATGTGTGATTTTGCCAACATATGTGGTTTTGACCTGTTGTGCTTTTACAGCAATGTGACAAAAACTGAAAACTATAGATAAGGGAAGGGCACACTGACTTAATTCTGTGGTCTGTGGTCTACTTAATAGGTCTACAATATTTATTAAATTATACATTTTACATGTACTCAGTTTGTGCCAGTGTTGGTGTCAGAAGCTTCAAACAACTTTATTAATATCTGCCCATATATATATATATACAGTAAATCTATATAGGAGAAGTAACCCCTAAAAACGAATATGGCTAAAATGCCTTATTTTATATGCTGAAACTTTCTGCTTCTCAATCTCAGCAATGATCCAGGAGTCACCATAACCATCTTGGAAAGCGTCTGCGACACTCACATGCTCAGTTGGCTCTGAGCAGCTGTTGAGAAGCTAAGCTTAGGGGTCCTCGCAAATTTATCGAGCAGAAAATGAGGTTGGCCTGTAATATAAGATGATGCTACAAGGCTCATTATTAAATTATCATGCAAGTTGCACTGTTTTCTGTGCTGTCATGTAGTAATTATCTGTATTAATTACTAATGAGCCTTATATTTTGACATTTATATTATATGCGTACTGTATATTGTGAGTCAGTTCCTAAGATCGGTAACAGACAGGAGCACAGACCATGTGCAATGCATCAGCTACTGGGGCATCTTTGGAAGCACAGATTTTCCCTGTTAAAAGGCTGTGGTTGCCTTGGGCTGGTAAAGAAGCCCAAGACATAGGGGCCGATTCGCTAACTTCGAGTGAAGGATTCGAAGTAAAAAAACTTCGAATTTCGAAGTGTTTTTTGGGCTACTTCGACCATCGAATGGGCTACTTCAACCTTCGACTACGACTTCGACTTCGAATCGGATTCAAACTAAAAATCGTTCGACTATTCGACTATTCAATAGTCGAAGTACTGTCTCTTTAAGAAAAAACTTCGACCCCCTAGTTCGCCATCTAAAAGCTACCGAAGTCAATGTTAGCCTATAGGGAAGGTCCCCATAGGCTTTCCTAAGTTTTTTTGGTCGAAGGATAATCCTTCGATCGTTGGATTAAAATTCATTCGTTCGATTCAAAGGATTATTCCTTCGATCGAACGATCAAACTATTTGCGCTAAAATCCTTCGACTTCGATATTCGAATTCGAAGGATTTTAATTCCCAGTCGAATATCGAGGGTTAATTAACCCTCAATATTCGACCCTTGGTGAATCGGCCCCATAATATACAACATTTCTAGCCTACTTCTTTATTTAAGTTTTAGCTCTCATTTAATTTTAAAGATGTCATCATGCTTTTCTAACTTATTTCCCATTTCTTTTGCTCTTTTTCATTTTTTCTCTATGCATTTAAATTTTATCTTCTAATTTCTATACCCATTCTCTTCTACCCCACTTCCAGTTCCAGTCGCCTCCTCTTCATCTTCTTTTCTTATATTCATCTGCCCATTCAACATCTCCCCTTCCATGATCTTTTAATGTTATCATCATTTATCTACCCATCTGTCTTATCTCCTCTTCTCACTATAGCCCCATTCTTTTTCTCCTCCTTTTCTACTTTGTTTTCTGCCTCCCATGTTCCGTCTTCTGTTCCTCTTTCTTCAGCTGTTTTGTCCCCTTAAAAAAATCAACTGTCTCCCTCTTTATCTTCTTGTCATCCCCTTTGAGTTTTTCTTTTTCAATTCATCCACCCTTTGTCAATTTTATAATTTTCTCCTGAGCAGGTAATGTTCAGTTTCCCCACAACCTCACTAATGTTTTCTTAGAGGCAATTATGGGAAAAATAAGAGAGCCTTACAGGAATTAGTACATTTTGAGAATATGAATTTTGTAAATTCTTTGCTCAACTCAATTTTTTACCAAATTGTAATGTTGAAATGTTAGCAACACAGAAAAGATTTTTGTAGTGTGCAGTGTCATTCTGTGGCTACTAAAGCAAAAAAAATATGATGTTTTGCAAAAAAAAAAAAAAGCCTTAACTCAAGGGATGAAAACATAATTATGCCTCTTTAAAGGTCCCTGGTGAGGCCTCATCTGGAGTATGCAGTGCAGTTTTGGACTCCAGTCCTTAAGAGGGATATAAATGAGCTGGAGAGAGTGCAGAGACGTGCAACTTAACTGGTTAGAGGGATGGAAATGTTTCCCTGTAATAATAAAACAGTACCTTGTACTTGATCCCAACTAAGGTATGTTTAATCCTTTTTGGGGCAAAATAATACTATGGAGTTCATTTAATGTTTAATTTTTTTAGCAGGTATGGTATGGTCCTCTGAATTATGATAAAGATTCCTTATCCGGAAAACACAAGATCCCTAAAATTTGGGTTAACAGGTCCCATACCTGTATAATCAAATATAGTTTATATGCAGAAAACCAATAAGAGCAAAATAAAAAAGTACATATAGTTACAATATTTTTTAACAAAAAGACATAAATAATAAATAATGAACCTGTGGCACATATACTGTAGGTAAAAGATGTTTAACAAACAAAATGGCATTCTGAAGATACCCCTATTTGCCAGTATTTTTACTTTACTTTTCTCTTTTTTTTATATATATTTTTTCATTCTGACAAATAACAGTGAATAAAAGTGAATATTAAATAAATAGAAAAAAAGCTGAATACTGATAATTTTAGAAGAATAACCCCTTACTATAGAAAAATGCCACAACAACTGGATTTTGTCTATATCAGCAGTTTGACCAACATTAGGAACACATGAAAAAAAAGAATGTATTCCCATTTTCATACCAATTATTTTATTTCTTGACTGCCTCGCTATCTGGTTTAGGAAAAGTGGAGTTAAAGGATGTTCTGTGTCAATTAAAGTTGAAGAGATGGGAGCTTTAAAGGATGAAACAGGAATAAAAGCGTGGGACCTGCTAAACTACAGTGAACTACTCAACATTAGATGGTGGACTGTGACCTTCCTCAAATTCTATTAATTCGCAAACCATATATACTTAATTTACTTTGAGGGATATCTGTGGCAGATTATTCTGGACATGCAGAAGGCATCCCTATTTTCCAAGCCAAGGCTGTAGTAAGGATAATAATCAGGTAGATCCAAAATAAATAATTGGAGATGCAGTGGATCTGTCAAACCAGTTAATGATATCTTCTCATCTACTACTGAACAAGCTTTCAGTGATCGTAATGTACCTAACAAGGAGTGTTATTATGTATCCACTCTGTGCTCTGCTACTTAGGTCTGAAGAAACTGAGTAATGAAAAAATCTCTTTTTCCTGTGCATTTGAATTCAGATTATCTGTTTAATTTCTACTTGTTAACATAAATAAGCAAATATAGACAATATAAAACGGTATTAGATATATTTATTATATAATATAATAATATATATATATATATATATATATATATATATATATATATATATATAAACAAAAGCTATGAATATCTTGTAAATTATATCCTTAATAACGGTGGGTTCTGATGTCATCAGTTATAAACGGTGAGTTCTGATGTCATTTCTGTCACATGACTCACTGAAACTTGTGTATTATAATAAATAAAGTACCCCCAGTTGCAAAATATGAGGATATTAGAAGTTACCTCGGAATCCAAAGTTACCTCCAGCCTCGTGTTTTTACAGTATATGGTCGTGAAACTCCACGGTAACTTATATATAATATCCTAATATTTGACAAGAGGGGGTACTTTATTCACTATATATATATATATAATATATATATATATATATATATATATATATATATATATATATATATATATATATATATATATATATATATATATATTTATATATTTAATTTACAAACTTTTTTAAGAAAGAACCATAAATGTTTATTTTTCTTTAACAATGAATATTTTTATATGCTCTTTTTGAAGCTCTAAAATATCATTAAAACATACTAAACTATTAATCATAATATATTCATTGTCCATGATTTGTTGCTACAAGAAATTACAGATGCTATTTAGATTCAGTTTAGAGTTCTTTTTTTTTTCTTAATATGCTTTCAGTATTGACGATATTAGACACATTATTTTAGGTATCAGCAATTTCCACATGACTTGACATAATTGCCTTTCCATTTACTTTTTTTATTAGCTTAAAATTCTGCCTTTGTTAATCATTCAGGACTGCTTGATTGTTATTTCTTTTCAAGTTATCCTAGAGGGTTGATCTGCTCTTTCCTGTAAGAAATTAGTAAGTACCAGATGTTTCTACTACAGGTTTATTATACATTAACCAGAAACCTGTTATCCATAAAGCAGCGAATTACAGAATGTCTGTCTCTCATAGAGTCTATTTAAATAAAATGATTCATATTTTTATTACTTTTTCTCTGTAATAATAGAAGTTATTTGTACTTGATCCCAACTAAGATACAGTAAAACAAATCATTATTAGAGACAACTGGGTTGGGTTTATTTAATGTTTAAATTAGATCCAAATTACGGAAAGACCCCTTATTTGGTCACAGGTAGTGATGGGCAAATTTGTCCTGTTTCACATATTTCCCACGAAGTTCGCGAAACTGGCGAAAAATTTGCAAAACATCGGTTTTGCTGCCGGCGACAATTTGCCGGTGTCAAAATGGGCGTCCATTTAACTTTGACGGCGGCGTAAATTTTTTCAACGCCGCTGTATTTTCACCAGCAAATTTTTGATGCGGCAAAATGCCCAAATTCGCTGTGAATTCACACCTGCCAAATAAATTCGCCCATCACTAGTCACAGGACCCGAGCTTTCTGGATGATAGGTCTCATACCTGTACTTAACTTTATTGCTATGCTCTTTCTTTAGGACATTACCAAAATATAAATTCTTACTCTAGATGGAACGGGACCACCCCTTAAAATGCTTTACTCTCCCTAAAGTCAGGTAAGCTAGACTCCCACCCAGAATTGTGTAGGCAACTATCATGCAATGCACTTTCAGCTATTATAACACACAGCTCATCAGCTCCCAGAAAGAAAGTAAATACCGTATATACTCGAGTATAAGCGAGTTTTTCTGCAGCCAAAATAAGCTGAAAAAGTCTACCTCGGCTTATACTAGAGTCATTACGGTACCTAGTTGATCAACACGACGTTCCCCCGGCAGCTCGCACACTTCCTGATTATGCGCATCTCCTAGCACAGCAGCCTCCTATAGCACCGCCCTCTACTCGAAGAGCCGCTCCTTAGCGACCCGTGATTGACTGCCTACGACGACGTCTGTCATCACTCAGTCCCGCCGTCAGCCGCACGTCAGGGAAGGGCGGATCGTTTAGCTTGTTCGATTGCGTGTTTTGGCTCGTACCCCTGCAGGGCAAATAATAACAGCAAGCCCCATCATGTTGCTGTGCAGTGTCAATGCAGCTGCAAGGAACACTTTATGCTGCGCAATGAGGGAGCTGCCTTATTAAAAACGGAATGACAGGCAACAGAAGTGTATCTACTAAGGAACATATAAGCCAATGATTTTCTGCTGGATTCATTGCAGTCATCTCCTGGAAAGCCTACACCGTGCCCTCACCTCCCTCCCTTTCCTCTACTGCATGGATGTAAGTTATTCACCTACTGTATTCCCCCTTGCTGTGAACTGCTGGAGCAGGCATCCTTACCCTATGGCCTATATGTACTACAACTCCCAGCACTGTGTAATCTGTCTGTGCCACTGCTTTGGCCTCAGTCTTTTGGGCTATGTGTAGAATAAAGTGCATTGAATTGCTATTTAAATATATATGGAGAGGACTGCTCGTTTTTACATATGTAGCATGGGAGGAAAATTACCAGTAGCTGCTGCATTTCTCACCCTAGGCTTATACTCGAGTCAATAAGTTTTCCCAGTTTTTGTAGGTAAAATTAGGTACCTCGGCTTATACTCGGGTCGGCTTATACTCGAGTATATACTGTATATATACAGGTATGGGACCCATTATCCAGAAACCTGTTATCCAGAATGCATCAAATTATGGGAAGACCATCTCTCATAGACTTCATTTTATGCTCATAATTATAATTTTTAAAAATGATTTACTTTATCTCTGTAATAATAAAACAGTACCTTGTACTTGAATCTATTGAAGCTGCATACATCTATATTGGTGGCAAAACAATCCTGCTGGATTTGTTTAATGGCTAAATGATTTTTTAGCAGACTTATGGGCAGATTTAATAAGCTCAAGTGAATTTTCGAAGTTAAAAAAGTTCGAATTTCAAAGTAATTTTTTGTATACTTCGACCATCGAATAGGATACTATGACTTCGAATTTACTTCGACTTTGATTCAAAGTAAAAACCGTTTGAATATTCGACCATTCGATAATCAAAGTACTGTCTCTTTAAAAAAAACTTGGACTTCATACTTCACCAAATTAAAGCTACCGAACTGCAATGTTAGCCCATGGGGACCTTCCACAGCAGTTTTTTTGATTGAATAGAAATCTTTTGATCGATTGTTAGAAATCGTTCTAATCGTTTGATTCAAACTATTTAATCGTTCGATCGATTTCTATTCGATCAAAAAAATTGCAGTGGAAGGTTCGATCGATCGAATACGCTAAAAATCCTTCGATTTCGATATTCGAAGTCAAAGGATTTCAATTTGAGGGTCAAATTTCGACGTTTTTTTAACTTCGAAATTCGACCCTTAGTAAATCTGCCCCTTAAGGTATGTTGATCCAAGTCTGGGTTTTGTAATTTGCTTCTGGGTTTTGCAATTTTTTTGGCGAAACGAGACAAATTCGCCCCTCACTACTTATCTCAAGTCTTCAGTGATGAATGGTAGAGCATAGTAGTGATCTCTTGGAATTTGATTATTGCCTTGGGGTGAGACTGGCAAGGTCCTATTTATTTGATAAAATGTGAATTAATGTGGTATCCATTTTACACTGTTTCTGACTCCTGGTGTTTCATTAAAGTGGACCTGTCACCCAGACAGAAAAATCTGTATAATAAAAGTGCCTTTTCAAGTTAAACATGAAATCCAATTTCTATTTTTTATTAAAACATTCATTCAGCTGTTGTAAGCTCATTTAAAAATCTCAGCTGTCAAATTAAATATTGCCTGCCCCTCCTCTATGCCTTAGGCATAGAGACGGGGCAGACAATTACTTTCACTTTCCATTCAGCACTTCCTAGATATCACTGCACTCCCCACATTCCCCCATTCTCTTCACCATTTAATTGTGTAGCTAGTGCATGGGGATGGACATTGGGTCCCCCATTCTGTTGCACAGACAAGATTCTGAGATGATGCAAGGCTTGCCTTAATACCAGTGTCCACAAAATGGCTCCTGCCTGCTTGCTAGAATTATGAATTCCCAGACTGAAGGAAACAAGATTCAAATAATTTATATTGTGTAATTAAAGTTCATAATGTGATAAAATATGATTTTGAAATATTGTTTTGGGCGATGGGTCCCCTTTAAGGTATGTAACAGTTCAGTGGGATGGCTGAGGTTGAAGGGTAAATTGAGGAGTCACTTTGTCATGTACATGTAATTTGATTATTCTAATACAAGTGGTGCTTAAAATTCACAATGCTCATATTATTAACTGAAATGGAATTACACCACAAAGTATCACAAAAGAGGTGAAGTTAATATCACATGATTCAGTGCCTTCCCCTGGGTAAGTATTACTACTATATGCAAAGGCTTGAATTGCATTCCATTTAATCTTTTCTTGCTTGCATTGCTGAATACGAAGAACCCAAGTCTTAATAACCTCGTTCACATAGATCCTTGTCATCAGCCTCCTGATTAATTATTTGGGTTTGGTTGTTCGCTGATTTGAGGCCACTGTTACTCTCTAGAGGATCCAACTGCAATGCGCTTTTATCTAAAACTTTCTACAGTAAACAAAATAAGCAGCTGTTTTAATGTCTGCAGCAAAAGCTGTTACATTTCAGAGAGAGAGAATCAGAAAAGATTGTTTGAAGATAGAGCAAAATGCTGATAAATCCATTGCAGAAGTGAAGCATCATAAAAGCCTCTTCACTTCATTAGTTTGAAGATCAATCTTACTCATGAAAGAAGAGTAAAGTCTTAAAATGCTAACAGAAATATATTTGAGGCCCAAACTACAAATGCAAATAGTGACATTTTTATTTTTTTGGTAAATAAGCATATACAGTGGTGGTAAAAATAACAATATTAATGAGAACATTTCCAAAGGCACAATCTCGGCATTATATTTTGTTGAATAAACTAGGTCAGTATGAGTCAATAATTTAACATGAAATATAATGTTCCTTTTTTTATCTCATTTTTACAATCTTGACCTTTTACTAAGCACATTTAGATTACTCTGTCCTTCAACAAGTCTCATTGAAACATTTGTTTTAATTACATATCCAGAAGCACACGTTCATAAATCCATTGGATACTTTTGAATGTAAAGGAAAACAATGGGGCATATGTATCATTAGTAATAGTTTTTATAAATCTGTACCACTCTTAAAAGAAAGATTAATGTTGTACTATGGACTGCATGCATTCAGTATTGAATATACATATTCACATTTTCTCTGTTACTTGTAAAGAAAACAGTAATTTGTTTACATGTTTTTGCTGCAAATATAGCTGTTGACCTAGTATGACAAAATGTTCTAAAATAACAACATCATTTTTAGTGATAGTTGTATGAGTTTCTGTTCTTCCAAATCATCATTTTTTCTGTTTATTTGTACAAAAAAAATATTCATAATATATCATGTACAGATTTTGGGTATGCTAAACAGACTGCAAATGTTTCTGCACATGGGGCCTAAAGAAATGTGTAGAAATGTAAAAGTCATATCATATATGGGCAAAGTTCATTAGTCTTACCAATCCATTCAATATTGTAATTTAAGGATCCCCAAATGACATAAGTTAAATAGTTTTTTGCTTCATTAATGACACATTTTTTGCCTAGAGACATTTGAAAATCAAACACAATAAATAAAGCACAACGTTATAAAAGGTACAAACAGCAAAGAGAGAACACTCTAGCATAATAAACTTGACATCATTTCTACAAGATTAACTTAAAGAGAGGATCTAAGCTGTTTGGAGGAAACATATTTTCTGAAGCTTATCGAATGAAGGATATTTATACAGGATATTTGTGAAGTTAAGTTCCTCCAAAAAGAAGTCCGTGAAAAAAAGATGGATTTATATCATTCTAAGGACTGATATTTTAAGCTCTAATGTAATGCAGTTTTGGGAATATTCTCCAAAATGGCTCAACAACAATACTTTTACACCAGTTCTTTATGCTTCTCAAAAGTTTTTGTATTAGGTTAAGGAAAAATATAAAGTAACTATATTTTCCATATTTCCATATTCTCAAGGGGGCTATGGGCATTTTGAGGCAAAATATTACGTTCATCTTTAATTATAAAGCAAATGAGAAGACTCTCAAAAATTGACCCAAATGTATTTCATTAGTCATGAGGCAAAATAAAACAAAGCTTAACCTTAAATCCCATTATTCTTTCTAACCAAGGGGCATTAAACAGGTAACAGTAAATAAAAACTTTTTTTTCGGAGAGAGCAGGAAATCAGATACATTTTCGACAAGAAACTGCACAGGCTTTGGAAAGGGGGAAAAGAGAGAAACCAGATTGTTATGTAGTTCTGTTGTTCTTTTTTTCTCCTTTTTTTACTTGCTGCAGGTGTAAAATGTTCATGTAAAAATAAATGAACTGTCTAAATGTGTTCTATTGAAACAGGAGGGACTATTTCCAGTAATGTTATGACTTTAATTTGCAAATGTCTGCCGTTAGCCAACAAGCACCTCTATTATTTTTACAATCAATATCACAACAGGTGACAAAATAGTAATGCTAATTCAGTTTAACAGATATGTGAACCACTGGAGAGCACCAATTTGCTGATGTAGCTTTTCATTACTGACTACTGTCACTCCCTTCTCATCAAATTAGTTGTTGCTGTTAGTCCGAAATCTACATTTAATATGCACCATGGATCTAACAAGATCAGGCACATCAAACTTGAAAGACACAGGGCTGAAATAAAAGGATAAAACTCAGTGAGGAACACATCGTTGCACACATTGCTGGCTAAATGCTGTAAAATTAAAAAGGTTTGTAAACTGAATTAATATTTCAGTTGAGGCAGAGGACTGCATTTAATATAATGTCAGAGAAGAACCAAAGATAGTCTCCTATGTGACCCCATCCCATAAACACCAATTAGTCTTCATATACAGATGCAGCCACTTTGGTTTGTCTGTTTGACACAGAATAACTAAACACAGATATCCCATTTATCTCATTTAACACAGAAAACTGTGTCACAACATCCCATCTAATTAAAGCATTCACCATTGTGAACAATGGTGCTTTGGTATGCTAATGAAAAGGTTAAATGCATTAAATGAGTTAAGATGACTTTAGATAACCCAGTTTCTTCAATTAACCCTGAGTCATGACGCATTTAACTCACAAATCCAAGTGGCTTCATCTGTACTACAATATATACATGGTGCACATTTGAAAACAAATGTTTTATGAGTATCTCTGCTTTATCCCAGTCTTTTCAAATCACTGAACTTTATACAACTTTAGTAATGGTCAAAAACACAGTACACGTGTAAACAAGTATCGCGCTAGATAACTTGCATAATACAATTGGCAAGGATAAGTATTAAATATATATATATAATATATATTATTACAATCACTAATCATTTCCACCACTTTTTCAAGGTGTAGCCCTCTGCATTTATGCATATAAATTAAAGACATTACCAAATAAATAAATATACACAGAAAAATATGAGGTAATATATGAAAAGTAGGATTAATAGGTGCTTGAAAAGCATGGAAAAATAGGACAGTGAAGATAGGGGGAGGTTGTGGTAATTAAGGAGACCATTTGGAAACCTGGAAGGGAAGAATTTAAAATGATCAATGCTCAGTTTGAAATATAAAAGTCTGTAATTTGTATATAACTGTAATAAAAAAAAAAAGGATCTGCTATTAGTGAGAGAATGAGAGCGAGAGGAGCAACTTGTTCCTAAAGTGAGTCTGATTTGAGGAGTTCTATCGTCAAGTATTAAAGATTCTCATATTTACCTACAACAGACAGAGAAGACTATTTTTTTTGTGGAAGCTATACATAAATACACTCAGGTAGTGTCCCTTTGATAAGACTGAGAGAAATATAGATGCAAGGAAGTTAAGTTGAAGTTACCAGTGGGGATTGCAGGAGTGATAAAGTATTAGCCCTAGATGTATGACTAGTGATCCTAATGAATCAGAGCTAAACTAGCCGACACATGAGGCATTTTCTTCACCATTTTTCTTCTTCCTGAGGGAGAAACCCCGATTAGCTTCCTTCTGTCCCAAAATTATTGTTCATTGATAGGCATGGCATAGGCCTGTTAGTGCAAAGAAAAAGCAGATATGAACACAGAGTAGTATTCCGTGCCTGTCAGTGCATAGTGATTTAGGAGTAAAAGGCTGAAAGTTAAAAATGCCACTTGTGACATGACCCATTGGAGGTACAGTATATCTGACATAAAAGACTGAAGGGTGAATAGGTCCATCATCCTTTACTAACTAGGATTGAAACACATTATATTTTGTCAGGGCTTGTGATTTATCTTAAACTATCCTATTTGTCTTTACTGTCCTATACACATTTTAATAAGCTTAGTTGTGTCCCATTGAAACAAAAAGCTCATGGAGATCAAAATCCAATATGGTAGAACATAGGTGTGACATTTTCATAAAAAATGCTACGTTCAGCATGGCCAAAATGCATTGAAGTCTAAGGGGCACATTTACTAAGGGTCGAATATCGAGGGTTAATAAACCCTCGAATTCAACCCTCGAAGTAAAATCCTTCTAATTCAAATATCGAATTCGAAGGATTTACCGCAAATACTACAATCAATTGATCAAAGTAAAAATCGTTAGATCGAACGATGAAATCCTTCGAAACGAACGATTCGAAGAATTTTAATCGATTGATCGAAGGATTTTTCTTCGATCAAAAAAACCTTAGAAAACTGATGGGGTCCCCATAGGCTAACATTGTACCTCGGTAGGTTTAAACTGCCAAAAGTATGTAGTCAAAGTTTTTTTTAAAGAGACAGTACTTCGACTATGGAATGGTCGAATAGTCGAACGATTTTTAATTCAAACCGTTCGAATCGAAGTCGAAGTCATAGTTGATGTCGTAGTCGAAGGTCGTAGTACCCCAAAAAAACCTTAGAAATTCGACGTTTTTTTCATTCGAATACTTCACTCGAGCTTAGTAACTGTGCCCCTAAGGGTGACAAAAAATTTTGACCCACAACAATTTTTTTCACCCATTCTATGGACATTATTTTTGTGGCAAAACTTGGCAAAATTTTTCACTCATCACTACTGATACTTTATGAAATGTGGGGCATATAATGGTGTAAAATGCAAGCTTTGTGATGATTTTCAGAAAGTTAATAAAAAACACTATGTTTAGGATAGCTTTACAGTTTGGTAGTTTGCAGTAGAAAGACATATACCCATTTTGGATTAGACAGAATGTGTACTTTCTGAAAATATATGGGTTTTGGGAGGTCAACATATATTTCACAAAAAATTCAGTAAGAGGCATTTACTTAGGGTCGAATATCGAGGGTTAATTAACCCTCAATATTCGACCGTCAAAGTAAAATCCTTCGACTTCGAATATCGAAGTCGAAGGATTTACCGCATTTCCTTCGTTCGTACGATAGAAGGAAAAATCGAACAATTAAATCCTTCGAATCGAACGATTCGAAGGATTTTAATCCATCTATTGAACGATTTTCTTTCAATCAAAAAAAGCTAGGAAAGCCTATGGGGACCTTCCTCATAGGCTAACATTGATGCTCGGTAGGTTTAGGTGGCAAAGTAGGTGGTCGAAGTTTTTTTAAAGAGACAGTACTTCGACTATCGAATGTTTGAATAGTCAAACAATTTTTGGTTCGAATCGTACGATTCGAAGTCATAGTCGAAGGTCGAAGTAGCCAATTCGATGGTCAAAGTAGCCAAAAAAAATACTTCGAAATTCGAAGTATTTTTTATTGTATTCCTTCACTCAAGCTAAATAAATGTGCCCCTAAGTGTGATTATTATTCAAAAGCTAAAGTGACTTCTGGGACAATTCATTTTATGGTAAACACCAGATACTTTGGTAAGCCTATGTATAATGGCCATTAAACTGTTCAGTGGAACCTGGCATTCATATTTAGGATGTTTTTTCTTGGTACCTAATGCTACAGTATGTGGTACAAACTTGCAAAGTGAAAGCTGTGAGGTGATTTTTCTGAATTTTCATGAATTTTTATAGAAACCAATAAGTTCAGAAAAGCTTTGATGTTTGATAATTAGGAGCAGAAAGACATGGTTACCCATTTTGGATTCAACAGAATCTTTACTTTTCAAAAACATATGGTTTCCTGTGGTAAACGTACTGTTCCAGGATTTATTGGCTTTGGAGTCTAAAGTATGCCAATATTCTACTGTAGTGTTTTGAAATTCAGTACTGCTGGGAGTTTTTGTGGAAGTCATAAATCTTCATAAAACTATTCATAATGGCATTGACACATTTGAGACACTTGAGACACTTGAGTTGAATTTTAGTGCATAAAATTGTTTTCTGGTATAAATCCCTATATTGTGAAAAATGCCAATTTTGATTTTTTTTGGATTTAGAGCTCTAAATCTTGTTCCAGAAGTGGAAATCCACAAAAACCTTGTGCAATAAGCGGGGAAGCCTGCCACACCGATCCGGACTTCCTCACACGCTGGTATCTTAGGGCGCACGTGCCACGGCGTATCTTAAAGGCGCAGGCGCGCTGGCGTGATGACGCCAGCGTGAAATGGTGCAAAATTTAAAGGTGTAAATAGCCTATTTTGATTACTGGACCTTGCCCGTTATAGGAGTTTGTTCCTGGTGCTTCTGAGCTTTAAGCTAATCTGTCTGAACCTGTTTTTATTCCTGTTGTGACCCCTGCCTGACTTTTGACTATTCTGACCTCTGGATCCTGACCCTTGCCTGAATACCGACTACCTCTTCTGCTAAATCCTTTCTGATTGATCTCCCGGTTTGACCCTTGCCTGCCTGACTACGCTTATTCTCTGCCTGCCTCGACCCAGCCTGATCTTACTACGATATTGCCTTACACCTTGTACCACGACCTTCTGCCCAAAGACTTTTCCTACAGTTGTGCCCCTTCGATTGTTTAGAACCTTTCGTCTTGAACCTCTCGTTTTAAAACCTGGCGGCATCTGAGTATCTGAGGGCCCCTCCCAAGGCCAAAGGCAGCTGCTACAGGCAGAAGCGTGAGCCAAGACCAGGATGCTTGGCATTGGTTCTAGATTCAGGGTGCCAACCATCACAGACACATGTTAGGGGGTCGGTTCATTATGTAGTTTATATTAACATGCACTGTTTCCACCTATCAATGTATTTTCTTTTTTATAAATGTAAGCTAATTCACTTTGTATAAAATTTCTTGGCTATGAATTTTTAAGTTAGTACTAATCAGCAGAGAAACACTAATCAGTAGAGAACACTAATTTTCTATTTTATAACCCCCTTGTACAAAAGACGTTAGAATCAACATTTCTGTAACTCCTTTTTCCATTACAGAACAAAATTGTTAAGGACTGCTGAGGTTTAGAGATATGCTTTATCTTTTATTTTACAGGCTTGAGAAAAACGTATGGCCAAAATGCACTGAACAGTTTCTTAAATAGCACATAATTTCTAATTAATATTTTAAATGTATTGTTTTCTCTATGCTGTAAACAAATAAAACCATTGTTTTTTTTTTTTAAAAAAATGTGAAAGTATATTTGAGGCCATATAATTTAAGTACCCAGAAATTACCAGTGTGTAGTCTATTTTTATTTGATTCTATGATGAAATATCATCTCAAGGATATTGTCCAGATGTGACAATGTAATGGGGAAATATAACTAATTACATTACACTGCTAGAAGAAACATGTAATTGTCTCTAAGTGAACAGCATTTATTCCTCATGCCATTTTTGTAATAACTGAATTCCCAGCAGGATATTTCAATGTATGTGTTTATGGATGACACTTTAATGTTTGGGTCAATTGGCCACCAGTTTACAACTGCTGGCAGATTACTATATACATGGTAACTAATGTAAGTTGCATGCTTTTGTTATACAGGTATGGGACAGCCGATATTGAGATAAATTCGGACCTTGATAAATAACCCCCTTAGTAAATGTGCCCCCAAATAAACCCAATAGGCTGGTTTTGCTTCCAATAATGATTAATTATATCTTAAATTGGATCAAATACAGAAAAATTTAATAATTTTTAAAAATGTTAATTATTTGGATAAAATTTAGTTTTTCTGAGTCATTTGGAGCATTCTAGATAATGATCTTCTGGTTAACCGATTCCATACCCGTATAAAAGTATACTGATCATTGCACATTTCTGCATGACTAGCGCTTGTGTACTAATGACCAGTTCAAAGTAACTCCTACTGTAAAATGCTGTGGAGAAGTATAAATTGCTGCAAATATGATCTAAATCACTTTGACATTTTTTTCTCTCTCAAAATAAACTACTATACTGATACTACTGTATGCAGGTTATAAATACAAAAGGCTATTTTTAATTTTTTTGGTATTGCTCCTCCATTTTTGGAATTCTACCTTATTACATATTCCCTAATTGATTGACTGTGACTGAAATTTCTACTGCTTCTAAGAATATGTCCAATTAAGTGTCTTTGAATCATTCGCTACATTATCAAAATAAACAATAACGCCAAAGTCAATCTTTAAATGCTTCATAAAAATTGTTGAATCTGTTCTTTAATGCAACCATTCTTTTCAGACTTGTTTTAATGTATATTAAAATGAAAATTATTCTCAGTTACTATTGGCTCCCTAGTCAACACCTTCAGTGAATGATAGTTTGCAGCTTGTAATTCCACATAATAACCTGTAACTATAGATAAGGCTAAAGTTTGGTTTGAAAGAAAAAAACAGCCTACATCCTACTGTATAATTAATAAAAATGTATATTAAAGTATCAATCTGTTGAATCTGTAGACTTCAGAAACCAGATGCATGACAACATCCTAAAGATCTGCAGCATGTCTTTTGTCTTTTCTAGTACCTGCATATTTCCTTAGGCCATGAGAAGGATTTATCTATTAAAATATATTAAAACTTCTAAGGCTCTCTAAAGAAAGTGGAAACTAAATAACTCACATTTGTTATTATGACATTTGTCCAGGAATGGGGATCTTTTGGGAGTATTTATTGCTGTAAGCTCTATATTAGATATATTTCACTGTGTAATTGCATTGCTGTGTACTGTAAATATGCAATCAATACACTCCTTAGAGAATCAGCTGCTCACAAAGCAGAATGGAGAATTTATTGTTTTGCACTTTGCATACAAGTTTTTTTTTCCTTTAAGAGTGATTTTCTGCAAGGTATATTATTTATTAAAAACAATTAACACATTGACTTAATCTACAATATTTTTCTGCTTTACAATAAGCATTATATGTATTTAGAAAGTTAGAAAGCTTGTGTGTTATCCTATGCCTATGTGGGTTACTACGGTTTCTTTCCATGCTTAAAGGGTGTCTAAATCCCAAGTATAAAAATTAAAATATGTGTCCCAAATTGTAAAACAATAATTTCAATATAGAGCTATTAAAATGTTTGCACGTTAGATATCACTCATTCTTTATTTTTCTGCACTTTACATGCCTGCCAATGCAGATGAAAGCTAGGGCTGCAGACCACCACAGTTCAAAGAAAATAGACAGCTGGCATCAGCCAGTAGAATGTAAGAGGGTAGGTATGTGTATAATGACTTGGTTCAAAGCTATTACTTCCCTCAAAGTTATTGGATGAGAACTGATGGCCAGTGTGCCAGTGGAAGCTCTAGTTGTTTTCCTTATCAAGGTTCATTTATTAGAACTGTATTTGGTTTATCTATTATTTTTATAATTTAGTGAAACTGCAAAAGATTGAAAGATTTATGAATATGGGGTAAAACACATGCTAATTAATTTATAATGCCAGAACCATTTTGCACTTTTGTAGCCTAGGCCTCCAATGGTTTTGGAAGATAAGGGTTTAAGTTTTTCACTTAAATCAGGAACTTGTCCTTAAAGGGGACCCGTCGCCCAAAAAAATGATTCAAAATCCTATTTTATTTTTTATTTATTAGTCAAGAAAGATGAACTTTAATTACACTATATCAATTATTTGAATCTTGTTTACTTCAGTCTGGGAACTCATAATTATAGCAAGCAGGCAGGAGCCATTTTGTGGACACTGTTATTAAGGCAAGCCTTGCATTATCTCAAAATCTTGTTTGTGCACCAAAATGGGGGACCCAATGTTCATCCCCATGCCCTGGCTACACAATTAAACGGTATAGAGAATGGGTGAATGTGTGGAGAGCAGTGACACCTAGGAAGTGCTGAATGGAAAATTAAAGTAATTGTCTGCCCTGCCTATATGCCTAAGGCATAGAGGAGGGGCAGCAATACTTGATTGACAGCTGATATTTTTAAATGAGTTTAAAACAGCTATGAATGGTTTAATAAAAAAATAGAAATTGGATTTCATGTTTAATTTGAAAAGGACTTTTATTATACAGATTTTTGTGTTGGGGTGACATGTCCACTTTAATAGGACATGCCAGAACCTGGAGTGTCCAATGATACAGTGTTCTTTAGTAATAAATGAAACGTTTGCTACTTTTGCACTCTAAAATGATGTATACAAAAAAGTGGTGCTTATACCATTCCCTAAACACCTGACATCACTATAACATGAAGTGGAGGAAATAAAAGGTGCCCATATCAAATCAGCAACTCTAGGGGGCACATTTACTAAGCTCGAGTGAAGGATTCAAAGTAAAAGAAAATTTGAATTTCGAAGTATTTTTTTGGGTACTTCGACCATCGAATAGGCTACTACGACCTTCGACTACGACTTCGACTAGAACAATTCAAAGTAAAAATCGTTCGACTATTCGACCATTCGATAGTCGAAGTACTGTCTCTTTAAAAAAAACATTGACTACATACTTCGGCAGTTTAAACTTACCGAGGTACAATGTTAGCCTATGGGGACCTTCCCCATTCATTTTCTAAGGTTTTTTTGATCGAAGAAAAATCCTTTGATCGATCGATTAAAATCCTTCGAATCGTTCGATTAAAAGGATTTCATAATTTTAGATTTTTCCTTTGATCGATCGATCATAAGATTTGCGGTAAATCCTTTGAATTCAATATTCAAATTCTTAGGATTTTACTTCAAGGGTTTATTAACCCTCAATATTCAACCCTTAGTAAATGTGCCCCTAGTAATCTCATACTTGGCTAAAAATCTAAGACCATTTTGCATTTTGGTGTGCGTGTTCCTATTTTCTCCACTTTGGACTTTAGTAATGAATCACATTATAGTGTTATAATATAAACCAAGGATACGATTTAAAATAATATTTAAAAACAATATGAAATACAATGACATTTCTGGATTTACATTCTAGAATCAGAATTAAATAACAAAACTCAATTAAATAATGAAAATCAAATGCATAACATTTAAACAGAGGGCTATAGTAGTAACTAGTAACTAAGTAGTAGTAACTAAATATATATATATATATATATATATATATATATATATATATATATATATCCGAGAGGCATGAGTGCACACTGGAGTACTTAAAAATATAATTTTATTTTGTTACATTAAAACAGGCCAACGTTTCGGTCCAAGCCTAGGACCTTTATCATATATATATATATATATATATATATATATATATATATATATATATATATATATATATATATATATATATATAGTAGGGAACCGGCACTCACGATATTAAGGTCATCGGTGCCTGGGTGCAGTCATCGATCAGGAAAGTCAATAGAAGTAGTGGAGAAAGGCTGTTGTATCAGCCGAAACATCAGCGATTGTAGTGCGAGTGCGATTGTAGTGCGAGTGCGATCTCCACTACTTCTATATATATATATATATATATATATATATATATATATATAATATCAAAAGATGGACGGCACACCGCTACCCTATTACTCCCGGTTGCACGGTTTAAGTATTAGTATATGTCCATAAAAAGAAACCAGCAACTACAGGGTATTATTCAAAAATCAAAAAAAGTGTATTAAAGAAAAGCATGTACAGGCTGTACATGCTTTTCTTTAATACACTTTTTATGGATATATATATATAGGTTGGTTACATGTTTCTATAACCAGCACCCAGGCGGTTGCAGTTTATGTGTATGAGTGCTCCAGCTTCATTAAACAAATATATATATATATAGAAAAAATAAAAACTGACACAGCACTCCAAATTTTGTATGCAAAGAAGGATATATATTGTAGAAAAACATACCAAAGCCCAAAGGGTATGGTATGTTTTTCTACAATATATATCCTTCTTTGCATACAAAATTTGGAGTGCTGTGTCAGTTTTTATTTTTTCTATGATATTGGCTACTTTGGCAGTGCCTTTTTGACTACTTGCACCCAGAATCCAAGAGGGTTGTGCGGCAATATCTTCCTTTCTACAATATATATATATATATATATATATATATATATATATATATATATATATATATATATATATATATATATATATATATATATATATATATACGTTTATATATAATTTATAAGGGACATTTTTGCAAGAACAGTAATTTGGGTTGTCTATGTTGTGTTAATTTATAGCTTAAAATGTATTTGAGTACGTTGATTAGGAAGACTAATTAACTGGACCCCCTTTGAAACTTGGATATATACTTTAGCACACTCTTGGGCTGTAACTGTTGCTGAGCCTCCTTCCCAATAATGTTATGAAACTTTCAATTCTTGACCACATTCCTAAATATGCACCTTCAAAAAACTAAAATGATCTATTATCACCATACTACAGTGAAAGAACAACTGTGGGTTTGTGTGAGTAAATGTGTGTATAACAGACATATCTTATAGACTGTGCTGAGATCTTTAATAAGACCTTAGAAATAAATGCCATTACAATGTTTCTTTTTTACAATTAGATAATCAGGGTAAACATTATTTTTGGCAACCATACAACGATATCTTGAGTCAGGGGGTTACAGCTGCTCTCCCTTATTGGCAGGACCTCTATATTAGCTTTCTGAAGTAAGATGTATGCTTTCAGTGCCCTGATGAGACAGCAAACAAATGACAATCAATCAGAGTTTCAAAAAGACCTAGAAAAAAAATTGGCATCACAACCTGTACATTTTCCAATAGAGAAACTGCTGTTTGGCAGGCTATAAGCTGCAGAATCAGTAAAATCTTCCACAGCTGATGAAGCAGTTGCCATAGAAATTCTCCATCACACTTTGCAATAAGAGGTTGTTTGGCTCATGACAAGAAAACTGCTGGACAGAAACAACCACAATTTTAGTAGCCAATATTTAGTTAAAGGGCAGACGTTTTATGCCGTTTTAATACTTTTATTTTCAATTTTCTCTCTGAGAGCAGAGTTATCTATACATAAAGACTTACTGGCACAGTGCAATAGAAAGCAGAACACAGTGTGTTTTATTAAAAAAACAATAAATATGTTTAGTATGTTGTAGACTGCAAACAATGATTACAAACAAAAACTGTATTATACTAAATAATATTCAGTGCAGTGCAAATTGATTTTATTAATAAAGAAATTTTGCAGCAGTTGCTACATGGTGGGCATCCACAAAAAAAATGTCATTTTAAGAAAGAACACTGCTTTGTGGGTCAAAATTTGCCAACTTGTGTCCAATTTTTGTACAGTATGTTTGTATTTCAGCCTTACAGTGTACAGCAGGATTTTGTTAAACTCTATAGTTAAAGGAAATGTATACCTCCAAATAATGTAAGTTTCTATAAAAATACATTGCATATATAATATGTAAAACCCTGCTTCATGTAAATAAACCATTTTTATAATAATATACTTTATTAGTAGTAGGTGCCATTGGGTAATCTTAAATATAAAATTGCCATTTAAAGAACTAAGGCCCATCTCCTGGGATCCTATGATGTAAAAGGGCAATATTTACTTATACATTCCAGCTTGGATTATGCCAATTAATATAAACTGAAAATGTGTCCTTACCTGAAATTTTACTTTTCTTTAGTCCGTAAGGCAGCACACAATGGGTTAAGGTCTAATCCGACCCTTGTAGGACAAAAGCATAATGACCAATTAACAGAGGCTCTATTAGACCCCCCCCCCCGTTACTCCCTCTAGCAGTGTTAATTCTTCTTTGAGGAAGAATAAAAACACAGAATTAATGCTGAATACTTTATTGGGAGGGCCACATACAAATGTGTGCTGCCTTATGGACTAAAGAAAAGGAGAATTTCAGGTAAGGAAAAATTTTCATTTACAGGCAGCACACAATGGGACTTAGCAAGCTAACAGGGAGGGATTATAAAAAAAAAACAAAAAAGAAGACTTAATTGAACTGTATGAAGGGCTGCTTCAAGAATTCTGCTGCTAAAAGCTACATTTTGTGAGGCTGCTAAATCCAACTTATAATGCTTTGCAAAGGTATGAACATTACCTCAGGAGGCCGCTCTACATGATTTCTGTAATATCCAATTCTGATATTTCTGCCCAGGAAGTAGCCATTGCTTAGTCGAATGAGCTTGCAGAGGAAAAGGTGGTTCTATATCCAAGTCCGAGCAAGACTGGATAATAGCATGGATAATAGCACTCTTCACCCAAGAGCCAATTGTTGCTTTAGAGGCTTTCTCTCCGTTTCTTTTGCCAGCAAAGAGAATAACCAGTCTGAAGACCTGAATTGATTTGATCTTTGAATATAAATTGACAGACATCTGTGAAGATCCAGAAATTGTAACTTTTCCTCCACTGAATTAGTGGATTGCAGGCAGAATGCAGGCAAAACTATGTTAGCATAACATTTGACGGCACTTTAGGCATAAAATACGGCAAGGTCCTCAATATCACCTTATTTGGATAAGGAGATATTGCTGCCAAGGCTTGGAGTTCCCCAATTCTCCCCACAGACGTTATCGCTACCATAAAAGCTGCTTTCCATGAAAGATGACTGATTTCCTGTAAAGGCTCAAAGGGAGAAGCACATAATGCTGTCAAGACAGTATTTAAATCCCAAGGAGGAACAATGGAAAGGAGTCTCAGCCTGATTCTTGACACCGCTTTAACGAACCTCCTCACTAGAGGTTCAATCGCCAAATTCTTGGAAAGGAAGACAGAAAGGGCCGATATGTGGACTTTTAAAGTCCCCATCCTGCAGGAACTGGAGGACCTCTGGCAAGGGACATACATCTGGCAACATATTCTTTACTCTGCACCAGGAACAAAAACCATACCCTGGTATACGCCTTGGATGTTAACTATTTCCTGGCCAGCAACAAGTTACCTAACACCTCATGTGGGAGACCTTGAAGAACTAGTAATTGCCTCTCAGCCTCCAGGCCGTTAGACTCCATCTGGCAGAATTTGGGTGCTTCAGGCACTTCTGAATGAGATCTTCCCTGGTCGGAAGCACCAGTACTTCGCTTTGTATAATCAGATCCGAAAGCCACACTTTTCCTTTGTCATAAGGGAGCAATCAAGATCACCGATGCTCGATCCTTCCTGATTTTCTGGAGCACCCTCTGAACCATCGGTAAAGGGGGAAAGATGTATACCATCCTGAAAGTCCATGGAACTGACACTGCGTCCACAAAGGTAAGATTATCCTCTTTCGTCAGAGAGCAGAAAAGGGACAGCTTCCTGTATTTCGGGACACCCCCACCTGAGAGAGAGGTATTAAGCTCTAACTCCCCCTGATTCAAGGCCACTCTGCTCAGGGAATCCACCACACAATTTTCCACACCTCTTATGTGAACTGCCTTGATAAATTGAAGATTGTTCTCTGCCCAAGACATTATCTTGTGGTACTCTTCTATTAAACGAGGAACTGAGCCACCTCCCATGATGACCACCTGTTTTGGACCATGTGGACCCTCCTAGGTGAGCTCCCCAACCTAACGCAGATGCGTCTGTCGTCAGTAAAGGAAGTTGAAGGACCTTCCACGGCCCAGAATCTGAGACTTGTTCTACCAGATAAGATCTTTCTTGAGACTGGCTAAAACACATAACTTCCTGTCTAGAGAGTTTGATGACCGATCCCACTCTTGCAAGATTTGACATAGGAGTGAGCTTTCACCCAAGGAACTTCCTCCAAGGAAGCCGTCATCAACCCCAAAACTTTCATAGCATACCACAGTGGAACAAGATGGGGAGTGTTTCAGAACTCTTACTGCAGACTGTAGAGCTAAAATTTTGTCCAGAGGAAGGAAGACTTTCATCTACCTTGTGTCTATCTGGAGCCCCAGAAACCTGATGGATGTCACCAGATCCAAATTTGACTTCTCCCTGTTTATGATCCATTCATGGTTTTCTAACATTTCCATCACCAAATCCCTTTGACAAAGCAACTCGGTGGAAGAAGAAGCCTTCATGAGCCGGTCGTCTAGATATGGTACCGCATATATCCCCTGCCTCCGCAGAGCTGCTGTTAAGACCACAATCACTTTCGTAAAGAGCTCTGGGGCCGATGTAATCCCAAAAGGCAAGGCCTTGAACTGGAGGTGGTGAAGAACAGAATCCAGAACCACCGCTATCCGAAGAAACTTTCGGCTGTTCTGTTGAATTGTAATATGTAAGTATGCATCTTACAAGTCTATAGTTATCACAACATCTCCTTTTTTAAGAATGGCTTATGCCGACTTGAATAAATGCCTTTCTTTCTCTCTTCTGGGAGAATAGGCTCTAACACCTTCATATCTATGAAATCTGTTATTAACTTCTCTAGAGCCTCTTGTCTTTTTTAATCCAGTTTGATACCGTTGACACAGAGCCTTTGCTTGGGGGGAGAGTGGAAATTTATGAAGTACCCCTCTTTTCTTATACTAAGGACTCAGGAATCCTAAGTTGTCAACTCCCAAGCCCGAAGGAAGAAGAACAGCCGGCCTCCCACTTCCTCCCGTACTCTGGCGTCAGAAAGACCCTCCCTTTCATTGTTTGGGTTCCTTCGTATTTTTGGGCTCCTTATCAACCCATCTCGATTTGAAATTTCTCTGCATGGATCTGAATCCTGCAGACTTATCAAACTCCCTATCAGTTCTCCTAGCCAAATTTGAGCGAGGGGACAACCTTCTTGATAAGGAATGAAATGGCCTCTTCCCTGAAAACTTTTGTCTGTCCTGTGGCAGAGTGGAATCTACTGTATTTCAGGCTATTCGTTGATGCCATATCTGCTGACCAGGCTTTAAGCCAGAGAGCTCTTCTCCCTGCTGTTGACAATACCATTGTACTTGCTCTCAACTTCAAATTTTCAATAGACACATCACACAAGTAATCTGATGCCAACTTGATTGTGCCCATCATGTCCATCAAGCTGTCCCTTGAGGTTTCTGCTTCAATCTCCTCCTCTAAGGAGTTGATCCAAAACTTTAGTGCCTGAGACATTGACACAGCAGCAAGTGCTGGTTTGCATGCATTGGAGCCTGCCATATAAGTTCTTCTTAATGAACACTCCGCTCGGCGATCCATCTGGTCTTTGATCGCGGATTCCTCCACTGGAATAGTTGTCCTCCTTGACAACCTAGCAACCAGTATATCCACTTTCGGGGGATCCTCCCACTACCCAATGTCATTCCCATCAAAGGGAAGCATAAGCTTAAACCTCCTAGAGGTTCATGGCTTTCTCCCTGAATCTCTCCATTCCTGCTCAATGATTTTTTAAATGGAAGGATGTACTGGCAAATGTTGGCTATCTGTAACTGCCAAAGGAGGTGAACTACTAAGGCCCGTAACATTTTTAACTTCTCTAATTAATTTTAACACCTTCTCCACTGGAAAGAGAAATAACTCCTCTTTCCATTTATTCACTCTAGCAGAGGATGAGGAAGATGAACCATCAGAATGCACCCAGACAGCCTCAGACTGGGATGAACTAGTACCCCTAGTTCATCCCAGCCTCAGACTGGGATGAACTAGGGGTACTAGGGGCATGCTGTTTTGAGGATCTTGATTTAAAGTCCTGAAAAGCTTCCTTAAACCAAGCCACAAACTGATACACTTTACTTTCATTAGAAGTGGACAGGCAGTTGTCAGGTAAAGTTGTTCACAGCCAAAGCAGAAACAGTGTCTGGATTTTCTCTTCCTTTTCTCAGATGCTCTGGCAGAGTCAGACATCTAAGGGAAAAGAATGGAGGGATGTAATGAAGAATACATTCACCAAACACAAAATGAATCCTTGGTTAGCATAGAAGGTCACAATATGTACCTTCACAGCCTGTAATACAGTCTCAGCAGCCTGGCAGCAGGACAACAGAAACTGCAGCAGCACTAAGCGGCACTGTCAAGGAGCAGGAGGGGCCCCTAAATAGCTCCCAGAAGCCAGCATAATTTACCCCAAAGAGCATAAAGGGATCTCCTATTCACCGCAGCTCCTTCTCACACTCTCTTTCCAGCAGCACAGGAACAGCCGAAGCAGGCTCCTCTTCTCCACATGGTGCCACCACCAATTTACCAGGTACACCTAAGGGAGCCTTGCGATCCTCCCCCTGGGTAACCCACCCTCAGGTGATTACCCATGCGGCCCTCGAATCCCTCAGGGCCCGGATCTTCAGACCATCTTTTCCCTCTGCTTCCCTTCCTACCCTAGTTAGGACAGAAAAAAACACTTCTAGAGGGGGTAATGGGGGGTCTAATATAGCCTCTGTTTATTGGTCATTATGCTTCTGTCCTACCATGGTTGAATTCTACCTTAACCCATAGTGTGCTGCTTGTAGCACGCCAAGAAAACTATCTGTTACTTAAAGGAGAAGGAAAGCCAAAACATATCAAATACCTCCCTCTAAAGTTCTTATACAGGTGGGTAAGATCGCTAAGAGCTCACCAATGGGTATAATAAAGTAGAATGTTGCGCTTCATCTTCACTACTCAGTTTGCAGAACACGACCACCATCTTGATAATGGAATAGAGGCTTCATTTTCCTCGTGCGAAAAATCAACTCCCCTCTCTCAATCCCCAGTCATAGATGTCACGCTCAATACCTTCAACTTGCAAGCGCGGCATCATAGGAGGGGACAGCAGAGCTGCTATAGCATGCGCAATAGAATCAAATTTCATCCATTGCGACTCACGGCTGCCTCGGGCAGCCTGCTGTAAACTAGAAATTAAAACAGTGACGTCACTGGAGTCCTGCACTTGCATTCACAGAACAGCGCATTTCCTACTGCTAGATACCAGGGACACCGGATTTATTTAGCTCTGTAAGTACTTAGTCTACTAGCCTTCTCATACAGCTTTATTTATTTTTTACATTTCCTTGTCCTATAAGTGTTCATTTAGGAGTAAATGTTCCTTAATTAACCACCATCTTTAGAGAAAAATAGCACATATGGAAAGAGCAAAGAATTGCATTTAAAATAATACATTGTGAAAAATGGCATTTATAGGTTTAGGCCATTCTGGATACAGTGTTTTTGCGAATATATCCCATACCTGCACATATATATTTAGTTCTATGTCAAAACAAATAGACAAACATTCAATTAAAATAGAAAAGGATGTTTTGGAAAGTAGAATTTACTTGGAGAGTGACGGTGGAGTGACTGATATGGAGAGAGTATACTCTAGAAACATTAGTTGCTTTCCTTGTAAAAAAAATGTAAAAATACATTTTTTTTTTTTTCAAATTGTTTTTATTACAAGTTAAACATGTATAAGCATGAAAACATTCGGGCCTACCAGAGGCCCATGTTAATGAGCAGAGTAACAAATAGATACATGTATGCATATCATAAACATCAACGAAGAATCAGTGACAAACCAAAAGAAAAGAAAAAACAAACTAACATGCATTTTAAGTAAATAAAAGATAAGAAAATAGAAACAAAATCCAAACATTTCCTTAGGTCAAGGTCAATTACCGCAGATAAGAGGCTAAAAGCCGGTTGGTTTGCCGAGTCCTGGGGGGCGAAGTTGGAACAGCCGTATTACCACAGAGAGTGGTCTGAATGTACTGAAAAGTGTCACGTAATAGTGGATTATCCCTAAGCGTTTCTAAATCGTACCAAGTAGTGTGTTGAAAGGTATACGTAGTCAAATATTTTAGTGGAGATGGAAGGCTATTGATATATGCGCCCCAAATAGAGAAGAATTTGTCTACCTGTCGTTCTTTCTTGGTCATGGCCTCGAGCCAGTCCATGTGAAAAATGTAATGTAGTTTTTGTTTGGTCAATAAAAGGGACGGGCTGTCCGCAGAGAGCCATTGATGTAAGATTGCCTTTCGAGACGCCGCTGCCAATCGGGTCGCCAAATGGTTCTCCTCTTTAGTGAAGGTATTGAAAGATTTCACCGAGCTAAATAGTGCCCATTCTAAAGTAGGGTGAATCAATGTATTAGTCATTTGCGTCCAGTAAGAGGAGACATCATGCCAAAAGTCAGAAATTTTAGGGCAAGACCAAAACATGTGTAAGAGATCCGCTTTGGGGCCTTGACATCGAATACAACTGTCTGAGGGGAGACTACCCATTTTATAGCGCCTTTCGGGGGTTAGATAGGAGTTGTGGAGGATTTGTATTGCCATTTCTTGATATCGGCTGGATGGAAGCTGTTTCATCATTCGGACATGGAGCTTCAAAACGTCTGAGGGGTTAAGTTGCGGTATGGAGAGTGTCCATTTAAGCAAAGAGCCCCCTTCCTTATCTATATCTATATTAGTGCGAGTGACACTATAGATTTGAGAGGTAGAACGATATGTACTTTGGTCTTTCCAAAGAGTGTCTAGTGCGTTATTAAAGCCCCTATGCCTTATATCATGAATAGCAGTTTTAGCAAAATGTAACAGCTGTATACTGAGAAAGGGAAAGGATTTGGTAAACGGAAATTTTTCAGCGAAATCTGACAGGGATAACAAGTCCAAATTGTTTTTGACTAAGTCACGAATCATATATAAACCTTCCCTTTTCCAGGCCTGTAAGATCGGGTTCGAAATGCCTATAGGAAAATCCGTGTTGCCCAGCCAAGTAAGATATGGCGAGTGTCTTTGAGAAAGTTCGTATTTAAGTCTAAGAGAACGCCACGTTTTATGGGTGTCCGCAAAAAGCGGATTATCCTTTAAAGATTGCGGGATGGCCGAGGGCGGGGAATGTAGGAGAAAATTTAAAGTCAGTCCGCCAGAGTGGGAGCCGTCTAGATCTATCGTAGTGAACCAGTTCCGATCTGCTAGCCAGTCCCCGGCAAATCTTAGCAATGCAGCGTCATTATATTCTTTAATATTTGGCAAGTTGACCCCCCCTAGCTCTTTGGGTAAATATAATTTGTACAGACTAATGCGAGATCGTTTGTTCTGCCAAATAAATGCCCGAAGCATTTTCTGTAAGCGTATCAAGTCAGAATTCTTGATGCTATACGGCAGCATTTGTATAGGATACAAAAGTTGTGGAAAAAGAATCATTTTAATAAAATGAATTCTACCTAGAAAGGTTAGACTTATATGTTTCCATTGGACAATTTCTTGGTGTATCTTATCAATAATAGCTCGAATATTCAATTGGTAAGTGGCATTATGATGTTTTGGTATTTTAATACCCAAGTATGTTATGTAATGAGCGGCCTTTTTAAAGGGGAAATCTGAGAGCCAATTTTGTTTCGGCGAGTCATGAAGCATTAATGCTTCAGATTTGTCTACGTTAATTTGAAAGCCCGCTATTTGACCAAATCTGTGAATAATAGAAAGCAGATGCGGAATCTCCAAGGCCGGAGTCAGTATGAAAAGCATTATATCATCCGCAAAAGCGATGACTTTTAACTGGGTGTGGTTAATCAATATCCCGGGTAATCGCGGATCTTTCAAAAAATGACGTAAGAGAGGGTCCAATGCCAAATTGAAAAGGAGAGGAGAAAGTGGGCATCCCTGTCTTGTCCCCCTACAAACTGTAAATCTATCTGAGTTGGAATTGTTAACTGTAACAAAGGTACGGGGGTCTGAATATAAATTATTAAAAAGGTTAAGCATATGTATGCCGAAGTGTTGGAATTTTAACAACCGTTTAATATGGGCATGTGAGATCCTATCGAAGGCTTTGTCTGCATCCAAATTTAATAGCATACCTTGTTTCCTTTTATCTAGGTTACAATGATATACAACCGAAAGAATTTGTCGAATGGACTTTACTGGTTGTCTATGTTTAAGGAAGCCTACTTGGTTTTTGGTAAGTATGATGGGTAGGATCAGTTGTAACCTGTCAGCCATGATTTTAGTTAGTATTTTCAGATCCTGGTTAAGCAGAGAGATCGGCCTATAGGAAGTACAGTTAGTTGGGTCCTTCCCTTCTTTTGGGATCAGAATGATTCGAGCTATATTAGCTTCACTCCACAATGGCGAGCCCCGCAAAGTAGCATTATATAGTTTTGTCAGGATAGGGGAAACTTCATTCACTAATAATTTGTAATATTCCGCTGAGAGACCATCTGGGCCCGGTGTTTTATTAGTGTTTAGGTGTTTAATTGTTTCCACAATTTCCTCCTGTGTAATAGGGGCATCAAGGATTTCCCTGTGATGGACCGACAATTTCTGGAGGTCAGCTTCTTGCAGAAACCTGAGACCATCAGCGGGGTCATCGGAAGGGGCCTTATAAAAGTCCTTAAAGTAAGACGTCATAATGTCTTTAATTTTGGTGGGGTCTGTAGTCCAGCCTTGTGGGGATTTCAGTTTTGGGATAAAGTAGTTTGCCTTCGGCTTTCTCGCTATTTTCGCCAAAAGACTCCCAGATTTGTTACCCCATCTATAAAAGAGATTGGCTGTGTGGGACATTGAATTATGTGCGTTTTCTGTCAATAAAGTATCAAACAATTGCCTGGTTTCTTTGTATTTGTTTTTGTCCTCGGGGAGATTAGACAACTTAAAGGCGCTATAATGTTGGGTTAATTGTCTCTGTAAAAGGGCGTATTTATCAGAATAAAGCTTTCTTTTCCTAATCAAGTAAGAAATAATATGCCCCCTCAAGACAGGTTTCGATGCAGCCCAAAGCAGAGAAGAATCATCCCAATGTTCAGTATTATCATCGATATAATTAGCCCAGCAAGATTTTAAAAAGAGGGCAAAGTCTTCATTAGATTTTAAATATGCCGGAAATCTCCAATTAGAGGAGCGCAGCAGTGGTTGTGACAATTTAAGGTGTATCGAAATCAGAGCATGATCGGAGATATCTATGGGGGATATTGCAGCTGTATTTAGGAGAGGCAGCAGCGTCTGTGAGACAAAGATGTAATCTATCCTAGAATGAGTTCCATGGACACCTGAGTAAAAGGTGTAGTCTTTGGTGGTGGGGTGCAAATGGCGATAAGAGTCATAGAGGTGTAAGAGTTCACATAGAGTGTGTAAAGGTTTGGCCTTCATGTCGTTGTGTGGGGTAGGTTTACCGGATTTATCCATGTAGGAGTCCCAAAGTACATTGGCATCGCCGCCCAGGATAAGGTTGGTCGCCCCCCAGGAGTCAAGCTTCTGTAGAACATCTGTAAAAAAAAATTTATTATCGGTGTTAGGAGCGTAAATGTTAACAATAGTATATTGTACATTGTGAATCTCAATATCGGCTATCAAGTATCGACCCCTCTTGTCACCATAGGTTCTCAGAACTGAACAGTGTGTAGATTTGTTCAGCAAAATCGCAACCCCCCTAGATTTAGTTCTATAGGATGCTGCCAAAACTGGTTGGAGCCAGTGTGCCCGAAGAGGTATTTTATCTTGAGACTTCCAATGAGTCTCTTGTAGTAACATAATATCAGCTTTTTCTCTGCGTAATCGGTCTAGCACCTTACGTCTTTTCATAGGAGTATTAAGCCCGTCTACATTCCACGAAACCACTTTTAAGTGTGAAATCGTTTGCAGAAGGTCTGGCGAGGGCATAGGTGTGTCAGCCATAATAATTTATCCTATACCAGCCTTATGGTGAAGTATGAAAGAGCGGCAGTTGTGGGTAGGGAAGAGTCTGTCCCAGCGAGCAGACCACATCCCAAAAATATGGGGCTTATGTAAAAATACATTGAAGATGCTGCTATAGTAAATGCAGTGACATTTTATGGCATTAGGTATGCCCTGGTTCACAACCTGTCCTTTCCTCTGTGGAATGTAAGACACAGAGGTAGAGAAAATGTTCCAAATAAAATGATTGCTGTAATAAGGTTGTATGCTATTACTATTTAGCTTATAACTTGATTTGATATGGGTCATGTGTTCCATGTATAGAGTTACATTTGTCTGTAATGATTAAATTCTATATCATTTAGCTACTCTGGTGCCATTCTGTCTATTGGATCTAACTCCTTTAAATGTGGAAGTTTCAGCTCATACTGGGTGTATTTCTTGTCCATGCCTTGCCCATGGCTTCACAACCATAGCCCTGATGATTAGAACAAAGGGATGAAATAATGTCATACTGCGTTGGAAGTGAAGTACATCCTTTCCTCTCCAATCATTTACAAACCACTTTCAAAGATTTATAATTTATTACGATTTCAACTCACTTCAAAAGAGTTGAAATTCTGTGTTGCATGGGAAAAGAATTTGAATGTAAAAATTGAACCATTACGGTGGAACAAAATTTTTATGAATATGTTTAAATCCTTTAGGGCCTCAAAAGCAACTAAATATATATATATAAATTAATTACCAGATGGCATTACACTCCAGTACGATTAAGCAAAATGAGTGCAACTCAATCCAGCATCTGCTGGAGGTGCAAAGCTACAGACAGTTCTCATTTGCATATCTGGCTCACATGTCCAGCCCTTGAACAATTTTGGACTTCAGTAATTTCTTTAATTAATAAAATCCCTAATTCTAGTCTGGATATCAACAATCCCACACAACTGCTTCTGGACTTCTCCATTATAGAAGAGAAAATAATCTCAAATAATCTTACTTTACACCTGACTCATGCAGCAAAAGCACTTATACCAAAAAAATGGAAATCTCCAGCTTCAACCCTTGTTGAGTGTTTGTTGAAGATATTAAACAGATGGAAGAAATTACTCATATATTACATAATAAGAGTATTCAGTTTTGGGAAGTGTGGCATCCCTGGATAAATTTCTGGGAGACCTTGACCTCTAAATTCAATAACGTTGGTATAATCCATTGGTGATATTTTGCTCATTAACCGTTACGTAAGTAAAATATTTTGTACACAACTATGGGTCTCTTTACACTTATTATACTTAATATGCTTTTCATGCTTAATATGCCTATTATGTGTATTAGACTTTCAATGCTTTTGATTTCTTATTAATTGCATATCGATTATTTGTTATCAAGTCTCCCCTCCTCTTTTCTGTATCCCTCTTCTTTTTCCCCTTTTGTTTAAAATAAAGAATACAAAAAGAAAAAAGAAAAAAGTACATCCTAAGAGAATAGATGTGTGTGGAAAGACAGAGAACACTCTGTCTTTCAACTTGGACTTTCAACTGGGACAATAAGCACCGAACCCTATCATGGCAATATCAAACCCTTTTAAGGAAAACTGATCATCTTTCCCTACTGGAAGGATGCTCAGAGACTAACATTCCTCCTATTAAAGGGGAGATTCACCTTTGAGAATGTTATATAATGGCCAATTCTGCAAGTCTTCCTTATATTTTTAATATATTTTTTAATTATTTGACCTTTTCCAGCTTTCAAATGGGGGTCATTATTACTCCTCTTTCTATTCAGGCCCTCATCAATTCATATTCCAGTCTCTTTTTCAATCAGTTCTTAGGGTAATTTGGACCCTAGCAACCAGATTGCTGGCATTGCAGATTGGAGTACTACTGAATAAAAAGCTAAATAACTCAAAAAGCACAAATAATAAAAAATTACAACCAACTGCAAATTGTCTCAGAATATCAGTCTCTACATCATACTAAAAGTTAACTGAAATATGAAAAAACTCTTTAATGCCTTTGATGAAATTACCAGTCCCACTGCATTTGTGTAATTTGGAGAAACAATAATATCAAAGACTGCAGCATACCAGCCTACCTGTGGCACCCTCTAAATTCCGCCAGTTAATTGCACTAACTGTATGAATGTATGTCCTATAATAGACCATTGTGTACTAATTGCTGAATACAATTCCTTAAAAATTATATCCCTGCCCTGTAAGTTCCAATTATACTATTTTTGGCATATAGGTTGAGCTAATCTGTTACAATTCAGTTTTTCTATGTATTTTACCTTCTGATACATTGTTATACTCTTTTAGATGCTATGTTTATAATATCAGTCTATATTACAGAACTACACAACATTGCTCTCATGCTGCAGTTGTCAGAAGGGTTAAACTACTTGGGAGATTTCGTAGTAAGGTGTGAGATCAACAAAGCACATCTTACAATTCGGACGTAGTCGCATAGGTCAAACTGGGTCTGATATGTAAACTACATGGAATATTTGCAATCCACGCCTGTCAGATGCGAAAGCTGCATGCTTTCATCCATCTGATGAGATAAAACTGACAGTGTCTATTTAATTTTTTTTAACTTTATTTTTATTGAATATAAACTTCACGTTGTTCAAAATGACACATGTTATAGATGTTCATTCACAATGGCAAATAAAAAGTGATATGTAATAATACCTGCATATATAGCCCTATGTTACACCATTGTGTAGGTTATTGTTGCTGTAATGCTGTGAGTTTCTCCATCTCTACTGACCTTTTCTTATTGAACTACATTGAAAGAGTTATTTACTAAAATATGAATTAAATATTTTATTTAAAAAAAAAACGTCCAAACTCCCATGCCCAATTTTAGCTTATTTATTAATAAAAAATTTGATTTAATCTGATCACCAAAAACCCTGGAAAAGTCGGATTTTCCCATCGCAGACCATGAAAACTTCAAATTGAGAAAGGTGCCTCTCCCACTGGACCTCGACAGGCCAGAGATGGAGGATTTATTTTGGGCTTTTTGCAGAATTGGAGGTATAATAAATCGCAAAAATAAGAGTTTTTTTTTCTAAAAATGTTCGTTTTCTAGGGGGACAGAATGTATTTTTTCAAGATTTTAATATTTAGATTTGAATAAAAAAACGCTAAGGGACCCATTTACTTAGCTTGAGTGAAGGAATAGAAGAAAAAATACTTTGAATTTCGAATGGTTGAATATGGCTACTTCGACCATCGAATAGGCTACTTCGACCTTCGACTACGACTTTGAATCGAACTTAAAATCGTTCCACTATTCGACCATTCGATAGTCGAAGTACTGTCTCTTTAAAAAATACTTCGACCCCCTAGTTCACCACCTAAAACCTACCGAGGCCAATGTTAGCCTATTGTGAAGGTCCCCATATCTCACGGTTTATCATGCGAAGACAAGATTCAATTCGAGGAGAAAAAACTTTTCTCCAAATTCAGTTCCAGTTTTTTCCCATAGACTTTAATAGAGGTTTCAAGTGATACACTGTTAGATAAGTTTTTCAGAATTGCATCCCAAATTGAATCTTTCACGTTTTAAACCATTTTATCACTAAATTGAATCTGGCCCTTTATCTGATCCAGCTATAAATTATAGTTATGGGGCTCAGATTTTGTAGGATCCAACAAATAAGTATATATTTTAAAGTTTGTTTCTTGGGAAATTAATTCTTTTAGAAAACAAATATCTCAGTCAGCAGCGACAGTATTAAAATACACATTCCTATGGAAAAAAAATGTAACATTTCCTTTTGTAATGTATCAATGAATCACTGTCAAATTCTTTTTCTTTACAATCAAAGTTTTAAATCGGAACAAAAATCATTTGGTTTTAGACATATACAGTAGCTATAGTGCTCAGTCTATATTTTGACATATATTTGGCATGAATATTTTTGCTATAGAATTATTTCTTAACTGTATATTAAAATTTAGAGGGGTATGTATAGTGCTATCATTTATAAAACAGATAAAAATAATATATACTTTAGGATCAAGGTAAATGAATTACAGCTAAAAGGATAACACTGGATAAGAGAATATCTGGTTTTCTTATATAAGGTTATATAGTTTTCCCTTGATAGGAAAACTAGTTATTTATGTCAGGGGCACTACGTGTATGGGATATTCCTTAGGTAAGCAAAGATTTGTTTTGCAGTAAATTAAAACCTTGTCTATCCATACACTGCCATGTTGAATACAAATGTTAATTTTGAATAGCCATGCAGCAATTGTATGACTGACCTGGCACAGATTACATATCTCTGCTTCTGATGTTGCAATCATTGCAAAGTTATGAACCTAGTCCCACTATGAAATTGAATATAGGCATTTATTGATGTCTCTACATTGAGATGAAAGTAGAAAAATGAGCATGTAAGCCATGAAAACAATATATTTTTATGAATGACAAAGAATATATGATAGCTTTATAATGTAAATATGGTTCCAGGTGTCCTGGGGCTTTGTTCTTTATATTTAACTTTTATGCAGTCACAGTCCACCAACTTTTTTTTAACATATGATATTTATGTTTTTATCTGTGTTGTAACCGATTGTGATATAAAAAACATTACTTCAGGTTAGTATACTATGTTATTGCTGTTCTTGTCTTTTTATAATTTGGAATCTGTTTTCGAGAAAGCTCTGATAAGTCCTAGTTAAGCTTTAATTCACATCTTTAATGATTTCCTTTTACTCTGTAATAATGAAAGAGTACTTTGTACATGCTTTGTACATGCTTTGTACCAGCTATTGCTGTTAAAGTGGCTTAATACAGACGTAAAGAAGTTAATAGGAAAGAAGAGAATTTAAAAACTACAAGTCTGTTGGGACAGGTGCTGCATTTAATGAATATAAATACTATAATAAATGTTGTAAATCAGCAATCCACAAAGAAAGGAAATGAAGAGTGCATTGCGGCAGAGGCAAAAAGTTTTTTAAATATATTAATAGTAAAAAGATGCAGGTTGAGAGTGTTGCTCCATTAAATAATGGTACCTGTATGGTTGTAACAGATACAGAAAAGGCAAATGTGCTAAATCAGTTCTTTTCTTCAGTGTATACAATAGAGGAGTCTGAGTTTCCAGGCTCACTTCATAGCTGCACTGATGGCTCAGTTCAATCTAGTCAGTGGCTGACTCAGGATATGATTCAAAAAGCTTTAATAAAACTTAATGTAAACAAGGCTCCAGGGCCTGATCGCATACACCCCGGGTTCTAAGAGAGTTTAGTTCAGATTTAGACCAGCACCTATTTCTGATTTTCTCAGTTTCACTTTCATCTGTTATTGTACCTATGGATTGGAGAAAAGCTGTTGTCATTCCAATATTTAAAAAGGGATTACGATCTCAGCCTGGCAATTATAGGCCAATAACTTTGACATCTGTGGTGGGCAAATTATTTGAAGGCTTGTTAAGGGATTACATTTAAGTTTTTGAATTTTGAATTTCTATGAAGGATAGGTCATGTCAGACAAATCTGATTGCTTTTTATGATGAGGTAAGTAAGATGCTGGACAGTGGGGGGGGCAGTAGATGTGATCTATTTGGATTTTGCTAAAGATTTTGATACAGTGCCCCACAAACGACTGCTTTCTAAACTAAGGTCTGTTGGGCTTAATGAAGTCATTTGCACATGGATAGGAAACTGGCTACAGGATCGGGTACAGAGAGTGGTTGTTAATGGTACATTCTCTGCTTGGAGTAAGGTTCTTAGTGGGGTCCCTCAGGGCTTAGTATTGGGCCCACTTTATTTAACTTGTTCATTAATGACTTAGGGGAGGGTATTATAAGTAATGTATCAGTGTTTGCAGATGACACAAAACTATCCAGTCCAAAATTCTATGGGTGTCATTTCTGCAGCGAAAAAAGGTGAAAAAATTGCCCATCCCTACATTAGTAAATTTCTATATATAGACTTTTAGTAAAAGTTCAGCAAATATTTATCCATTGGTACAATCTCTGGGCCATATTGTTTTCTCTTACATCATAAAGATGGCCACTACTCTGTTTTAGCGCATGCGCAGAAAGTACCCTGCTCCTACCCTACAGCTGCTGATCAGTACAGTTCCTCCTTAGCTTGCATGCATCGCCATGGCAACAAGACACTATTAATACACAATACAGTTTTAAAGGAAAACTATACCCCCCAAACAATGTAGGTCTCTATTAAAAGATACTGAGTAAAACAGCTCATGTGTAAAACCCTGCTTCATGTTAATGAACCATTATCATAATAATATACTTTTTTAGTAGTATGTGCCATTGGGTAATCATAAATAGAAAATTGCCATTTTAAAAAATAAGGGCCGCCCCCTGAGATCGTAAGATTCACTGTGCACACATACAAACCACATGTAAGGTCACATGAGCCAATTAACAGACAGAGTTCTGCCTTTTGCTTCCTCACTTCTTCCTGTTACAGTTAGTGTTGTAGTATTTCTGGTCAGGTGATCTCTGAGGCAGCACAGATAGAGTCACGAAATGGTGGTTGAAGGCAAGAGATGTAAAAGGGCAATATTTATGTAAATATATATTCCAGTTTGGTAAGATTCTTTAATATGTCATTCAATTTAATATAAACTATCTGTTGCGTAAGTATTCATTTTGGGGGTATAGTTTTCCTTTAAGCACCATCACTATATTGTTGTATTATCTCGACAAAGGGAGGGAATCCCCTAGGGAATCCCCCCCTCAGTTATTTATTGTTGTGGTTGCACTGGCAAAAGAAATGGTTTAAGCACTACAGCCAAAAATGCAAAGGGGGTTATTAACTAAACTCCGAATGCAAAAATCACCCAAAATTCGTGATTTTTTTTTATAAAATCAGACTTTTAAAAAATCAAGAACTTTTCAGAATTTATTAAACCCTGAGGATGGAAAAGTCTGAATCAGATTTTTTGATGTGCCCTGGGTTTCGTGCAATATCACGAAAAAAAACGTGAAATTTGTGAAAATCTGATGAAAAAATCCCCAAAAAATCGTGAAAATCTAATCTGAGCTGATTTGATCTGAGTTTGTAGCAGAAAATATTGAGATACATTCGGACTTTGATAAATAACCCCCTAAGTATGTGTGCAGTCTCTATGTCCTGTTCTGAGGAGGTACGAGTTGCAAAGCAGTAAAGTAAAAGAACTATAATGGTAAGAGGGGAGACATGTTTAAAGGGGTCAAAAAGTCCTTCACATATGTGCAAGGTATGAAGCAACAGGAAGCACAGGCCACATCACTAGATGTTTTTAAAAGGCAAAGTGAACCTGTTTCACAGTATACAACCTACTATACCAATACATTTAACATCATAATTACCAGTATAATAATATTCTTTTTGTGTATATGTTTAAGCAATTTCACTTTAGCACCATCTTTCCATAAAGGTTATTATGGTACTGAGTGGTAATTTCTAATGAGTGTACATTGAAAATTCTATTTTGAATTCTTAATAAAGTATATATTTTTAGAATGAATTCTAGGTCCATTGAGCCTTAGTTTTGTGTTCCAAAACAATATATCAATGATAACATTGTTCTATAACAAAATATCATGATTACAATTTTTTTTACACACGTACAAACTTTTGCATAACTGGTTCCAAAGCACAACATAAACAGTTTTAAACAGTCACAAACCGTTCTTTGCTGGATGTAAATGAATTCCCAAATCATTTGTATTTTTCATTTAGGTACTGTATTTCTCTGATTACATAATACAGCATAAGCTGAACCAAACCCTCTGTTTCCAGATGGAGTCACCAATGCAATGACTAATGCTTTAGAAAGTCTGGCTGCCAATGGTTAGCATGCTGCTAATACGTTAATTGGTGCTTAGTCTAAACAGCTCATTAAAAAGGCTGATCCCAAGGCACATTTCTGCAGTGCAAGTAACCCAGGAATCAGGGCCAAGGAAGCAGGCCTGACATAGACTCTAATTAACAAGCAGGGGTGAAAATAGATTTTACTTGAGTTTACTGACACATAAGTTTGAAAAGATGACTCAAGCCATAAACACAAGCAGTACACTGTCCAGTCACTCATTAGACCAAGGAAAACAAATGTTGGCAGCAGGAGCATCTGTGCTTCCCACTCCGTAACGCTATTAAACATAGCAAGATTCAAAGCTGGCTGCCTAATTTATACTTTGACCTCACAGCTCCATCAATATTAAAGCAAAACACATGCATTAGAATAACACCAGCACAGAAAATAATGAATTTGATAAACCTATTACTGCATTCACCATTTACAATTGTGCTTTTTTAAAACTATGGTTCATGATCTTTTAACAAGATTTAGGATAGAAACAGAAATTTTTTGTTTTTGCAGTATTACATTTCAGAGAAAATGTAAATGGAAAAGGCTGTCCAGAAATTCTTTGAGCTGCTGCCATACCAGACATGTACAAGAGGCACTTCCTAGAAAATGTGTGACAGTGTTTATGCAGTTATAGATATTGCCTTGGGATAAGGCTGAAGTGCACATACATAGAAACAGATGAACTGTACTATAGTAATCTTGTGGATGCTGTACTAGTCGCTCCTACCAGCCCCAGTTCAAGCACTATGCTTTTAGTCAAGGGATTGTCAGCAGACATTCTTCCTCATTCTGCAAAGTCATTCCCAACAGATACCAATTCTGTTAAGTGCCACTAAACTCTGAGGAATATATACTGAGATGGAATGTTCTGTGTACAAAATATGCAGTTATGTTATATAGTACTTTGTCTGCTAAACTACAAAGAAGGCTAATATTTAACATATAAATGCAGTAAGTATATTTCTCCATTAAACATTGTCCAATAGTTTGCAAAGGCAAGAAGGCAGTGCTACAGTGCTACCTAACATTGATGTGAAAGATCATGATTTGTATATGTATTATGCACTGGGGTAGATTTTCCTTTTATTAGGTTTGTTACTCTGTAGAAATATAGCTATAGCTGAAGTGTGGAAAGTGGTCTAGTCTGATGATCAGATAGCTAGCGCAAGATCAATTTTTACATATATGTATACTGGGGTAATGAAAAACGTTATCCTTGTTGGAGCTTATTAAAGGGCTATGGCATTGATTTGTTATGTAACAATGTTCCAGATTATGAAGGCTGGGAACACACACTTGTTTGTAGGATCTGTTAAGCCACCCAGTTTAACTTATTTGAAACCATCAAATGAAAACTAAAAAGACATATTTTAGAATTTAGGCATCACATTCAATATTCTGTCCTGCATAAATAATATGCCTTAAAAATATACAATTTATTATTATCTATTTCTGACTATTTACAATACTGTAATATATAACCTGTATAATCTATTATTATCTATTTCAGAGTAGAACATTAAAGCTGTTAGCAAAGAAAAGTAAAACAGATTTGTTTTAATATTATAAATATTCTGCCATATTTAATCTTTATTACAAACTGATGTGGTATGAGAAATTAAAGCTATTCAAAATCATACATTCTTCTTACAGATTAATTTCCTTTCCCATCAATTAACTCAACTAAGCTATCCTCAGCTTTTCAAACTCGGCGAAGAACATTTTCTAGAAATACCACATTTTGCATTTTCCTTTTCATTTTAAAAAGGCTAATTATGATCTGATAATGGTGAATTGCATTGTGAATAATTAACTGTACACTTGACTCATTTGAGCTTAGTATTAATTAGGTATTGTATACGGATGTATCTTCAAATATTTTTAAACCCCTGTTCAGGAGGAAACATGTAACAATTCATAAGGTTTTGCTGACAGTTGTCTTGTTCTTGTAACATTTACAACTGTAAATAACAATAACATAATCTTATGCAATAGATAGATAGAAAGATAGATAGATTAGTTTTAAGTATGCCTCCTTTAGTCTTTCTATTCTTTTTATTTTACACTTGTCGTTTCTGGGTACATTTGGATCACAGATGGCTAATCATAACATTGCCTAAATTGTTTATACCTTATCTTAGGAAAAATGAACAACAGTTATTCTTTCTCGTATTATTTTCCCCATGGAATACTGCAGTTTAAACTATTAATACTCACACCCACTTAGGAATGAAACCACTCCATATATCTCAGCTTTCATCTCAAAATACTCTCCATTCTTCCTATGCTCTGTCTCTCACATGTGTCTTTCTTCGCCTAAGCCCATCCATTAATGCACAACCTGTCTCTGAATCTTCTACTACAACCAGACTCTGTCAAATATTTGAATGATTTATAATGACCTACTGTAGATGTTTATAGAAGGCTATGTGATGCACCCTGAATTGTCACAACTCAACTAACCAAAATAATCAGCACAAATCCACTTCAGTCATCTTACTTGTTCCCCTTAGATTTTAAGATCTTGCCTGTAGGGCCCTCTGAATTTTGTTCTGATGCCCTTGCTTGTTAATATATTGTAAGACTCCTGTTGGTCTGATGGGCCAAATATGTGCCCATCTGCACCCCATTCATAGGTTGCAAATCTTTTCATTCCATACCAGAGGTGAACATTAAAATATGTTTTACCCACTGTATATTTTTACTTCAAATTCCCTGAATGTAGCACCCCCTATAACTACATATGATGCCATTAAAATGCAAATTAACTTCTAGTTTGATACATTCAGTTGCAGTGTGCAAATAGCACCACTTGGTGTCTGATTCACTTGGTTAAAGTCAGCTGCGACTATGTATGCAAACTTGCGAACGGTCCCCTAAAATTAATGGCAAGTCCAGGCTTCCAGTAATTGCTTGCAATCTATCAGAACAGGGCGAGCAGGCAGCCCACTGCAGGTTGAAAAACATGTAAAAAACATGTATGGAAGCACTTTGTGAATAGAGCTAATGAATGCTACATTTTGCATCCATTTTATTGCTTTGTAGACTTAGGTTTCTAAATAAACAATGTTCTATTCAAAGAGCTCATAAACTGTAATGCAAATATCTTTTAGAATAATTAAAATATCAGATTAACAGTATGCTACAACTAGATTCCCGATTTGATCACAAAATATGATTGGAGTGATGTGACTACTCTTTTAATGCTCAGTGTTTTTACGATTAACTAAGGTACTTACTTGTCAAATTGCAGTTTCCAATAACAGCTAATCAGATCTTTGCATTCATATTTTTACCATGGTAACTTTGGACTGGTTGTGCAATTTAGCACCTACAGTATTTATATAAATCAGATCCACTGTCAATTTGTCAGATTTTATAATTTTATAATTGTACAGCAACAACAGCAATGCTGAGACTACATCAGCTGAAGTATTGTTTTTTTTTTTCCTTCTACTCTTCTAGAGTATTTCTTCTTCTCAGGATTTGTTTTTTTAGCTAACAAAGATAGATGCGGATCAGAGAGAAATGCCATACCATAGAAAATATAGATTTGTGCAATATAACACCTACAGTATTTATATAAATCAGATCTACTGTCAATTTGTCACATTTTATAATATATAATACTTTTATAATTGTAAAGCAATGCTGAGACTACATCAGCTGTATTGTTTTTTTCTTCTACTCAGAATTTGTCTTTTTAGCAAACAAAGACAGATGCTGATCAGAGAAAAATGCCATAACCTAGAAAATATAGATTCATAACACATCTCAGTTATCTTTTAGTAATAATTACTACATCAATGCTGCTGGTTGCATCCCTCTATGTAACAATTTTTCACATTGATAACTAATATCTCTTACTTTGTACAGACAATGGAATTTAATATTGTATACAAAATGTGCTTTTTACAGTTCTTTGCTATCCAAAAGATGTTTTTTTGTTTACAAGGCAGATCATTAAAGTACAGTATATTTAGCTAACACGGTTGTGGGTAGAAAGGATGGTATTTTGCTGCTTCTCAATTACCTATTTTTAGCTTCAGTTGAATTCAGTTTTCTGTTTCATATTTTTAGGCCTTTCTATCGCAAAATGTGTTTTACTGGACAATTCTAGTAGATAAAAAGAAGCATGAAAGATAGAAAGATTTGTAAAGAGTGGGAAAGGGTCTTTTATATAATTACTGTTATTTTCTGGGTTCAGCCAGTGCTGTTGGGAAGGTGATTGCCCTGGAAAAAAGTTATATAAGGTAAAGCACAGTAAGCCACTTCATCTTTAGCTGATGAGAATGGGATAGTACATAACAACTGTGAGTCTGAGGCACTAGTGAATACACTAGTGAGCGTCATGCTTCCATGGCTTGAAATTTAGCTCCAGAGACATCAATAACTAGAAATTGGTTCACTTCTTCATGGTCAGATGACCCAAAGTCTGCAAAGGAGAATAGGGCTGTGGTAAAGAAAAAAAAAAATCTGGAAAGCAATCAACTGAGAAGAAAAGATGTCTCATTTTCTCACAGGTTTTTTGAGAAGCTATAGGTCCAAGAGATAACCTTAATATTTCACACCACTCTATAGGCAGTCCATTCTAGGATATTGTCTCAGACAATACTAATGGGTAGAGCCTGGCAGTGGTGACCATACATGTCGGTAGAGACAATTTATGTTTTGTTAGGTCATCACCAGTAAAGCCTTTAATTATTTGTATTGTGATCATGAATTATAACTTGGGTAGTATGGCATGGAACTACTGTAGGTGCATGGCTGTTCTAGAGTGGGCCTATAGAATGATAAATACCTTGGTTTCCCATTAAGTAAGCTTGAAAGGCTTGGATGTCAAAGTATTTCAATGGGTATAATCTCAATTTAATGGAGACTGATGAGGTACACTTGAACTAGACCTTGACATCTTTTTGTCAGGGATTCTAGAAATGGCTCTGTGCTTGCTGGTTTTGGAGAAGGAGTTTGGTGTTGGTAAATTTTTTATTGATTTTACGAAACCAAAACAAAGACAAAACAACAATGAGATAACAGAGTTTAGCGATATTGCGTATAAGGGATGTCAGGTCAAACTTAAGCTTTATTAACAGGATCACAAAATGAGGCAGTTGTTACTTAGGTAATTGTGGGAGTAATTGTGGGAGCATTATATAGCAGGTCAAAACAATTTTAATGGGACCCGTTATTCATCAAGGGTCTTGGTCTCACCAATCCCCCAAATTTTGTCAAACTTGTCCTGCGCCCCTCTCGTTTCATAGGTTAGTTTCACTAGGGGGAGGGCTCCATCTACTAGTTGTCTCCAGAAAGTCAAAGAGGGTTCCTCCCATCCAGTGCATGGTCATGTTTTTTTCGCAGTCCAACTCTGGCTGCAGTGGTGGGTACCTCATCTATTATTCCCAGTAAGTAGACTGTTGGGTCCACTATTTATGGCGTGCCCGGTTATTTTGCAAGGGTCTCCATTACTTTGGACCAGAATTCTTGTATGGGGGGCAGGAGCAGTCCATATGGATAAAGTCAGCCCCAGGAGATTTGCATTGTGGACAGCAGTCATCTTGTCTCTTGCCAATTTCTTTAGTGTAAGGTGTTATAAAAGTTTAATGGATGAATTTATATTGTATTAGCCTGTCTTTTATCAATATTAGGAATTTGTAGGCATTTTCCATCCTCCCATTGATCAAGTTCAAGCCCTGGGATAGCTTGTGCCACAGGATGTAGGCTTGATCAAAGAGTGGCTTGATTGCTCCCATAATTCCTCTTTATATCTTAGAGAGGAGTTTAGTTGTGCATGGGGAGTTAAGGGTATTGTCTAAAGGTACCATGTTCATTGTGGGGGAGAGAGAGTGAAACTGCACTTGAAAGGCGTGTCTGTAAAGTTGTATCTGTTGACCAGGGATTCTACCTTGCAGTTCTTGGTATGTGGGGAACTGAGAATCATGCATAAGGTCAAAGAGCTTTTTAACTCCCAACCGTGGCGAATAAACAAAGTCTTGTAGTTCGTATAAATGATTTAGGAGTGAGTTGGCCCAGAGTGGGAGGTGGTTTGAGAGAAGCGGCCAAGAGTGATGTAAGGTTTAAACAGCGGTAGACCATGCTTTATGTGGAGTTAATATTGAGTCAGGCAGGGTGGTCATATCCAAGTGATGTCTGTAGGGGTAGGACTGAGGAGTGGAGGATGGATGCTTGAAGTGCAGTGTTGACCTGCAGAGTATTTGAATGATAAAAATATGAACACAAAAAACTAGGAGGGTAAGTAAGAACCAGTCTTAAAGTTACAAAAATTCTGTATATACTACAGTGCTATATTTAAGCTATGGAAGGGAGCTTTTGTGGAAAAATGTTTGCTTTATTTTTTTATTTATTTTTTCAAAATATTGACAGGGAAAATAATAAAACCCATTAATAAAAAATGCAAAGTATCAAACGAAATATCGAATGCCTAAAACCATCTGTTTCTAACTCACAGTGCATCAAGCTTAACAATACAAATCACCAACTGCAATTTATCTGCCAACTTGCAGCATCGATTGCCTCCAAATCATTGCAAAGGACAGATGAATACAGGATAAAATGAAAGATCTATTCAAATTCAACATAAAGACTATCCAATCAGGCTACAAAATGGATTTGTATAAATTGGTACACTTTCCACATTTCTGCTTGGGCTGAGGCCAATATCCTTATCAGTAAATGTACATTCATCTTAGGGTTTTTATAGAGCAGATGTTTTAAATAAAAATCATTATCACATATAATGATGATAGGAGTGGGACATTCATGCCAGAATCAGCACAGCGTTGCTTAAAAATATTGTATCTGATAGTACTCTAAGGGGCAGATTTATCAAGGGTGGATTTGAAAATTCAATTCAAACTTTCGAATTTTTATGGTCAAACCTGTTAAATTCAACAAGGGAGTTATTCAAATAACAAGGCAGTTATTCAAATTTAATTCAAGTTTTTTTAAAAAAAATTTGAATTCGATTTTCAAGATTTATCATACTCTGGCCCTTAAAGAACTCAAATTCAACCTTTGATAAATGTGCTTTCCAAACTCATAGTAACATAGTAAGTTAGGTTGAAAAAAGACACATGTCCATCAAGTTCAACCTTTTAACTTTTTTTAACCTGCCTAACTGGCACTTGATCCAGAGGAAGGCAAAAAAAAACCCATCTGAAGCCTCTCTGATTTGCCTCAAAGGGGGAAAAAAATCGGACTAGTCCCTGGATTAACATGTACTATGAGCTATCTTCCATAACCCTGTATTCCCTCACTTGCTAAAAAGCCATCCAACCCCTTCTTAAAGCTATCTAATGCATCAGCCAGTACTTTTGATTCAGGGAGAGAATTCCACATCTTCAAAGCTCTCACTGTAAAAAACCCCTTCCGAATATTTAGGCGGAACCTCTTTTCTTCTAAACGGAATGGGTGACCTTGTGTCAGCTGGAAAAACCTACCGGTAAATAATATTGATGCGTGAATTTCTCCAGTTTCGCTTTGCCGAAAAATTCACGAATTTCGGAAATGCAAATTCTAATGTCGGCGTCAATTCCGAATTTTCACTGCGATTTCACAAATTTATTCGATGGTGGTGAAACGCGGAAATTCGCCACAAGTTCGAGCCTGCCAAATAAATTCGCCCATCACTAGTAAATAAAGCATTAGAGAGATTATTACATGGTCCCCTTATATATATATTTATACATGGTTATCATATCACCTCTCAAATGCCTCTTCTTCTCCAGAGTGAACATCCCCAATTTGCCCAGTCTTTCTTCATAGCTAAGATTTTCAATACCTTTTACCAGCTTAGTTGCCCTTCTCTGTACCCTCTCTAATACAATAATGTCCTGTTTGAGCAATGGAGACCAACACTGTACGGCATATTCTAGATGGGGCCTTACAAGTGCTCTTTAAAGTGGAAGATTGACCACTTCCTCACGTGAATCAATGCCCCTTTTAATACAGCTCAAGACCGTATTTGCCCTTGATGCTGCTGACTGGCATTGCTGAACTTATCATCTTTCCGCCTAAGCCTGGTCCTACTCCCCTATTTACTATCTCTATTGATGGCATGCTCATTAATCCTGTCAACTCAGCTCGCTGTCTGGGGGTAATCTTTGATTCCTCTCTCTCCTTCTCTGATCATATTAACACCACTGTCAAAACCTGTCACTTTTTCTTACGCAATATTGCCAAAATCACCTGACACATCCAAAACGCTCATGCATGCTCTCATCCTATCCAGACTAGATTACGGTAACCTTCTACTAACTGACCTCCATAGCTCTCATTCTCTCCTCAGTCTGTATTAAACACTGCTGCAAGAATTATCCTCCTCTCATTCAAAAGGGTACAGGCCCCTCCGCTGCTGAAGTCCTTATCATGGCTTCCTATAAAACAAAGAATAACTTATAAACTCCTCCTCATAACCTTCAAAGCCCTTCATTCCTCTGCACCTAACTACATCTCATCTCTTGTCTCTCTATATGTTTCTGTCCGAAACCTCCGCTCCTCTCAGAGCAACCGCTTGGTTGTACCCCCAACTACTACCGCTGTTTCCCATATCAAACCCTTCTCTCTTGTGACTCCTTATATTTGGAATGCCATTCCTGAATCTCTCAGGAGAGAATCCTCCTTCAATGTTTTTAAAACAAAACTCAAAGAGCATCTGGATAACACCTGAACTGGCACTTATGTAACACAGTGTAACAAACTGTAACCTGCAGCACCTTAATACCCCTCTGAATTGTGTCTGTATGTTGCCCTCCCATTTAGACTGTAAGCCCTACGGGGTAGGGTCCTCTAGTCTTTTGTTTCCTTGACACTGAGCACTTAATCTGCATTGTAATTATATTTTATATTTATGTGAATTGTATTTCTAATAATGCACTTATTGTTACTTTTTATTCCAATGACCCCTTGTTTGTTACTACTAATTTATTGTTTTGTTGTACAGTGCTTTGCCCTCAAGGAGCGCTTTACAAATAAAAATATACATACCTACATACATTGCTTGCTACAGCCAAGTTTATCATCTACAAGGACTCCAAGGTCCTTTTCCATAATGGATATGCCTAGTGCAGTCAAATTATTGACCTATCCTTCATAAAGCCATGCTGATTGCTGCTCATAATGCCATTTACTAGGACAAAAATAGTTTGCCCGCCACGGATGTCAACCTTACTGGCCTATAATTGCCAGGTTGAGATCGTAATCCCTTTTTAAATATTGGAATGACATCAGCTTTTCTCCAATCCATACGTACCATACCAGATGAAAGCAAATCTGAGAAAATCAGAAATACGGGCTGGTCTAAAACCGAACTAAGCTCTTTTTGAACCTGGGGGTGTATGCCATTATTTTATTAAGCTTATTAAAGCTTTATGGATCATATCCTAAGTCAGCCACTGACTAGATTGAGCTGAGCCATCAGTGCAGCTATGAGGTGAGCCTGGGAACTCAGACTCCTTGTATACACTGAAGAAAATAACTAATTTAGTACATTTGCCTTTTCTGTATCTTTTACAACCATATAAGTACCATTATTTAATGGAGCAACACCCTCAACCTGCATCTTTTTATTATTAATATATTTAAAAAGTTTTTTGGGGTTAGTCTTAACCTCTGCCGCAGTGCACTCTTCATTTACTTTCTTTAAATGATATAACTTTATGGTCACTATTACCCAGGGGTTCAATGACTTGCACATTTTCTATAAGTTTTGGGTCATTTGAGATCACTAGATCCAGAATAGCATTTTTTCTGGTTGGCTCCTCAACAACCTGTGCCATAAAATTGTCATGCAAAAAGTTTATAAACGTGTTTCCATTAACTGATCTGACAGTACTGTTGCTCCAGTCAATATCTGGATAATTAGAATCCCCCATTATCATTACTTTAACCAAACTAACAGCCTTTTCTATTTGCATCAGAAGCTTAGCCTCCTCCTCCTCACTTACATTAGGGGGTCTATTGCATACTTCTGCCCCTTCATTTTCTAACATAACCTCCTCTTTTATATAAGCTTTTAAATCCTGCCTAACAAACAGACTTACCCCTCCTCCTTTTCTATTGCCTCTGTCCCTCCAAAACAAAGTATAGATGCTGATATTAACTGCCCAGTCATGCGACCTATTCAGCCATGTTTTGGCCACACCAATAACATCATATTTTTGCTCCAGCACCAGCACCTCCAGCTCTCCCATTTTACCAGTCAGACTCCTTGCATTTGCAACCATACATTTAATACTAGTACCATATTGAAGAAATGACATGTGGTCCTCCCTATCCTTAACAGTACCCCCAACCAAATCTTCTCCCCCATTTTCCCTTCCTTTGCCCACTATCTCATCGAACCTCCTACTGAATCTTTTACTGAACCCTCCCCCCCACACCTAGTTTAAAAGAAGGAAAATCAATAGTATTTTTTTAATGCTTACTTTTGAGCACAGAATTACATATGATATAGTGTGTTCATCTTATTTCATGTGCACCACTGTTTTTGGCAGAAGTCCATAATAATTTTGAATAATATTATACATAATATATATATATATATATATATATATATATATATAGAGGTATGGGACCTGTTATCCAGAATGCTCGGGACCTGGGGTTTTCCGGATAATGGATCTTTCCGTAATTTGGGTCTTCATGTCTTAAGTCTACTAGAAATTCATGTAAACATTAAATAAACCCAATAGGCTGGTTTTGCTTCCAATAAGGATTAATTATATCTTAGTTGGGATCAAGTACAAGCTACTGTTTTATTATTACAGAGAAAAATTTGGATTATCTAGATAAAATGGAGTCTAAAATTCGGAGCTTTCTGGATATCGGGTTATATATTATATATATATATATATATATACAAACAAGGGAAAGTTGTGCTCACCACTATTTTTTAAAACCATTAGGCGGGGGTGCAATGAGGGTGTGACCACAAAATACATATAGTCAACTACAAGAGGTCCTCTGCACTCAACCTAGGACTGGCCAGATATGGGATGACTTTGACGTAGTTGGCCATCTTAAATATATTGCAATATATGGACAAACAATCCCTGTTTTGTTTAAAGGGTAAGGCATTTTTTAGTAGCAGTATGCACAAAATGTCTCTGTCTTAAATATATTGATAATGAGTTGAGTGCAGAGTACTCTTGTATATTATAATATACTATACTATAATATCCTTATCTCCAATTCTTAAATAATAACTCTTAATCAGTACTGAAGAAAGTTACATTTCAGGTATTATAACCCACAGGCAATCCCAGATTTAAAGGGGATCTATCGCCAAAATGAAAATTTAATATAAGCTTCATCATACTGAAGTAAGAAACTTTCTAAATGCAATCAATTAAATATTCTGCATTGTTTCTGAAATTATCAAGTTTATATTCACTAATCCTCTCTCAGCATCTGTTTCTCTTCATTCTGTCTTCATACAGCAGTAGGGTGTCAGATGAATGATCCTATATATTATATATATTGGCGGTGAACTTTCGCGTTTCGCCTCCAGCAAATACATTCACGAATTTGCAGTGAAAATTTGCAGGCTAAAATACGGCCACCAATTAACAGATGTCCATTGACTTTAATTGTTGCCGGCATCAAAATTTGCGTTTTGTGAATTTTTCGCCCGCATTCACAGGAAATTTGCAAATTTTGTGACAAAGCGAAACAGGACAAATTCACCCATCACTACCCAGAAGCTTTGGGAGTGTAAATACTAGTCTTCCCTTATTTTCTTCTATAGCTAACAACTGTGAAATATGGATTTAATCGTTCGATCGAACGATTTTTCCTTCGATCGTTCGATCAGTGGAAATATGGTAAATCCTTTGACTTCGATATTCGAAGTCGAAGGATTTTACTTCGACGGTCGAATATCGAGGGTTAATTAACCCTCGATATTAGACCAATAGTAAATGTGCCCCATAGTAAGTGGGTGGATCTTCCGGTTTTCCACCTCCATCAATTAAGCAAATGTGATTATTAATTGTGTTTTACCATGTGATTCTGGATCTTGATAATGGTCTTAGATCAGAACCAAAACATTAATCCTCCTGACTATGTTTTTAATTTTTTTGAACAATAAAGGAATGACTTTTTTTTAAAAAAATCTGTGCTGTTTACAAACATGGATTTGATATATACATATATATACATACACATATGTATAAGAGCCGAAACATGGAATAAACACAACTTTTTTTTCACTTTATGAGTGCGGACTATTTTGTTGCTTAAAAAAAAAAAAAAAAAAATATATATATATATATATATATATATATATATATATATATATATATATATATATATATATATATATATATATATATATATATAAAACAAACAAGGGAAAGTTGTGCCATTAGGTGGGGGGTACAATGAGGGTGTGACCACAAAATACATATAGACAAATACAAGAGTCCTCTGCACTCAACCCATTATCAATATATTTAAGACAGAGACATTTTGTGCATACTGCTACTGAAAAATGCCTTACCCTTTAAACAAAACAGGGATTGTTTGTCCATATATTACAATATATTTAAGTAGTTAACGTAGTTGGCCAGCTTAAATATATTGCAATATATGGACAAACAGTATGCACAAAATGTCTCTGTCTTAAATATATTGATAATGAGTGCAGAGGACTCTTGTATTTGTTTATATATATATACAGTATCTATGCATTGAAGTATGCATTGAATCCACTATTTTGGATTCGGAATCCCCGAATCCTTCATGAAAGATTCAGCCGAATACCAAACCAAATTCAAATCCAATTTTGCATATGCAAATTAAGGTTGGGAAAGAAAAAGTGGGAACGTGATTTCCCTCCCACAATTTACATATGCAAATTAGGATTCGGATTCAGTTCAGGCAGGCACAAGGACTTGGCTGAATTCGAATCCTGCTGAAAAAGCCAGAATCCTGCCCGAATCCCAAACTAAATCCTGAATTCTGGATTCAGTACATCCCTAATATATATATATATATATATATATATATATATATATATATATATATATATATATATATATATATATATATATATATATATATATATATATATATATATATATATATATATATATATATATATATATATATATATATACACAGTTTAATGCTAATGGTAAGCTTAAATAGAAACTACATTGACACCACTGTTGGAAGAAGTTCTGTTCCTAAACATAATGCTACATTTTACTCTGATTCAGCAAAATGGTAAAAAGTGAAGGGGAATGTGAGCAATGCAGTGACATGAAGGAAGTGCAAAATCGAAAGTGAAAGTAATTGCTCGCCTCTTGCATAGAGGAGGGGCAGGCAATATATGATTGACAGCTAAGATTTTTAATGGTACTGTAACACCATTTTTTTTAAATGATTTGCAACAATATCATAGAAAAAATTCAATAATATAAGCATTTCTTTAGAAAATTAATGTTACCTTTGATTTATTGAGCTCAGGCTGCAGATCTCTCAGCATCTCTCAGGCTGCAGATCTCCCACTCACCCCTCCTCCCCCTTCCTTTCCCCATGTAAGCTTTATTATTATTTTGGTGAGTGATGTATCCTGACAGTCATTCAGACTTGGCTAGAAAGAATAAAAGCTCTATCCTCCATCTCTCTCCATACACCATCTTATAAAAATAAAAGTACTCTGAAGACCCTAAAGAATGTGGCCACATCGCCGTCTGAAGCTTTGCCCATAAATCAGTGGCAATGTTATTTATTCAAAAACCACTTATTATATTGCATTTTTTTAAGAAACATGTAGTAACAAAGGTCTTTAGAAGGATTTTATTTAAAGTTAAAAAAAATAGTTTTAGGGGCACATTTACTAAGGGTCGAAGTGAAAATTTGAATTAAAAAACTTCGAATTCCAAAGTAATTTTTGGGTACTTCGACCATCGAAGAGACCAAAATTCGATTTGAATAAAAAAAACTTCGAAAATTCGACCATTCGATAATCTAAGTACAGACTCTTTAAAAAACTTTTGCCCTTTGCCACCTTAAACCTGCCGAATTGCTGTTTTAGCCTATGGGGCACCTCCTATAACCTATATGAGTCTTTGGTTAAGTTTTGAGAAGTTTTTTTTTGTAAAATCATTCAAATCGTTTTAATCGAAGGATTTAATCGTACGATCGATGATTTTATTCGATCGAAAACAGCGATATTCCATCAAAAAAAAACTTTGACTATCGTACTACTAAGATTCGATGGTCGAATTTCGAAAGTATTTTCACTTCGAAATTCGACCCTTAGTAAATGTATGTATGTAAACATTACTTTATAATGGGTATGGATTGTTGAATAAAAATGAATTTTGGGTTTCATGCTTAATTTAAAAAGAACGTTTATTATACAGATTTATATGTGTGGGTGTCCTGTTCTTCACCTGCGCTTGACCAGGCATGGAATGCACCACAAAATTGAGAATTGAGGGAAAAATGTACAAATGGCCTGTTTAATCCATTTACTGTTTACAGACAGGAGAAATTGTATTACTATTGGTTGCACAAAACTTTTGGGCTCAATTTCCAGAGTAAACAAATTGGATTCCTAGCCCTCAGAGTGTTTCAGATACAAAAGTAACTATATCAAATTAGTAATTTGAATAAAGTATCATTACAGTGACCAAATATTTATTAAAGTTGTGATATTTATCTTGGAATGGTATATACACTAATATGCACCATAGATAGTATACTAACGATCAGCTATTAAATAAGATTTATGGTTATAATATAAAAGATGTTGCAGATCATTAGCCATAGCTCATATGGAAATCTAACAAATGACATAACATAAAATGTTATTTAAACAAGGGCAAAAGTGAATAAATTTCTTTCTGGTTTCTTTTTTCGAATTAAAAAGAAACTTGAGAATATAAAAAATTCTAATGTGCGCTTATTTAGTAAAAACTAAAAATGTTGTTTCATAAAAATATAAAAAAAAAACAACATGTCATATTCTATCCCTCAGTTTCAATGTCTGCCAAATTTCAAATTAATCTCAAAAACTGAAACATAAAAAAGCTTTGTAAAAATACTTTGTAAATACTATGGGGGTTATTTATTAAAGTCAGAATTTATCTCAATATTTTCTGCTACAAACGCCCATCAAATACGATTGGGTTTTTTGCGCTTATTTATTACATTTTCCCGAAAATTTGCTTTGCGGAAATAAAATCAGGTTTTCACAATTTTTACTGATTTTTAATTAGATTTTCATGATTTTTTGGATTTGTCACCCAAAAACTCTGATTTCTTATGCTTTTTGCCTGAAAACTTCGGGGTATTGCACAAAACACAGCGCACATCAATAAATCATTGGGTATTCTCCCATTGACTTATATGCAACCTCGACAGGTCTCAGATGCCGGATTTTCAGATTCAGACTTTTCCATCCTCAGGTTTAATAAATTCAGAATAATTTTTGATTTTTTAAAAGTCTGAATTTTTCGTGATTTTTGCATTCAGAGTTTAGTAAATAACCCCTAAACATTGTCACCTTTATTAATCCAAATGTTTAAAGCTTTCAACTTTTAGTTTAGTAGTAGGGTATACTATGTAGCAAGTCAGTCCTTGAAACAAAGGTGAAACTGATGAAGTTAATAAAACTCATAACTGTACAACTATAACCTATCCAATAGGCCACTCTTCCTAGTCTCTTGAGACCAATATGGTGGCATTGAGATGCAATATTATCAATACACATGGTTGCCTCTTTGTATTAGTAATATTGTATTAATCATGTTGCCCAGATGTCTTTCCAAAAATTTTCTCTTATTTCACTTTAAAGTAAATAGCTTATGTCTAAAAATAGATAAAGGAATTATGTATCTACAAAGGGAACAAGGAGGAGATCCCTTTTTGAAAAGTACATTAATGGATGTGAAAGTTATATCATTAATCTTTATATGTTAATTGCACCTATTTGTTTCTTTAACTTCACCATTAGTACATCTAAATAAACACTGACAAAAAATGAGAATGGGTTTACTTGATAATGTTACTCTGAATTCTGGTCCAAAAAACAAATAAAAGACTGTACCTTATTGTTTGCTAAAAAAAATACCTAGAGTTAACATTAGCATTGATCTATGCTGACACGGAGGAATACATCAGTGCTGTGATACAGTACTGCTCTGAACAACCATGCAAGGGAAGACTTTGATTTATGCTAAGAAGAGTTTCAAGATAACGAGAAATGATGGCTTAATAGCAATTGATAGGTGCAAGCATGGACGCAGAATACCAAACACAATGCACAATGTGCCTATCTGCAAGTATCTTTACTAAAGCCATGCTTCAGTATTATCTAGTTGAGCCTACTTTGGGGTATGAGGTGCAATTTTCATGCCACAGCATGCGACTGCAAATGGAAATCTTTTACAGCTCCCTTTCTCTCTAAATTGAACAGCAATGTCCTGTCCTTTACATCCTGTCACAAATTTTTGCACCTCAAGTATCTAATTTTAAATGTTGTCCAAGATAATGGTAAGTGCAATCATACTGGAATCCTCTGTAAGCAATGTTGTATTACTGATTTTTGAAGGTGATTAAGGGGGATCCCCTGCCTATTGCTGGAGCATATATGTTATTAGATTTTCTATTACATTTTTTACCATTTTTATTACCATTTTTCCTGTTTCTAAAACTATTTCCTTCAATTTATCTTAAATGATATCTGTTCCTTTAGAATCAATCCTTTAACATGTAATTTATAAAATATATAAAAGAAAGAAATTAGATTTAGTATAATGTATTTTATGGTCACAAAATGTTAAAGGCTTAGATAAATCAGTTAAAGAGCAAACATTCTTGTCTGGTATTTGAGAGGTAATGCTAAAATATTAGCCTAAATCTTATTATAAAAAACTTGCTTTAAAGAAGGTATTTCCCAACCTTAATACGGCAACACAAAAAACCTAGCATGTGATTACTAAAATTAGCACAACCCAAAAACAATGGTGGACTCAACCTAACACTACTAAAATACTATAACCTAGCTAGCCTCATACTGTATGCATCGAGAACAGAATGGATTAATCACATAAATATACTGTATATACCGATGTCCAAAGAGATCAAAACTTCACACCATACATTTCCCTACCCTACCTGCTACATGCCTTACCATCGGAAATCCCACACCATTGCCAAACTAACCCACTTATCTATACTACAATCAAAACTTGGCAAATATTCAGAAATAAATTATTTGGTACATACAAACTATCACTCTTTGTTCCCACACTAAACAATAACCAATTCCAAGATGCCAAGACAGGCCTAACCAATTGCATGGTCTTAAGAAAAGGGAGGTGGACCTCCATTTACACTGGCTTTATCTTTCTGACTATTACAGTTAGCGTAAGATCCCTAGAGGGGATACGCAGCATACCTACAATTGGCTGTGCCAATCCTGATTTTTGCTCTCTAGATCTCATGCTTCTTTGAACTTGAATCCACTGCACTACCAATACTTGCGGCTGATCAACTTCCTAACTGGAAAGCTCAATTAGAAGCAAGTGTTGACAAATATTGGCAAGAATTAGTTGCCTTTAAAAAAAGTAAAATCATCAAGTCGAACAGGATTGCAGAGATTGCAAGGTGTATGGATGACTCATTGGGAAAAATGACACAGACAGAAGGTTTAAGCATAAAACATTTTATAGAAATTTGCCCACAGTAGATGGCTCTGGTGACTCCCCTGCGTCAGATTCAGAAACATTGAAAGATCCAAAAACATGTGTTGCCCAAGAGAATACACCCAGTGGAGTACAAACTCTTACACATTTTTTAGGGAACGCAAGAGAAAAAGGAAACACACCAGGAGGGGGAACTATAAATCGCAGAGGCAGACCCCCAAGGAAACTGAACTTGTGATTTCTAATCTAAGTAAACGTGTTAACATCGGGTGAAGTTTCTTTACTGACCAAAGGCTTGTCATTTGTTCCTGTTACTAGATGTGATGAGTTTGATTTAGAAATTGAATTGAGGGATCATTATAAAGATAAGCCTGTAGATCAAGTTGAGAAATTTCACCATAAAAGTGACTTTGAAACTGCCAGCACTGCAACCTCCATTAAAACTTATTGTGGTTTTGTACACCGTGATTGTAAGGATATTCTGAAAAAGGGAGGCAAATACTATTCCAACCTAAATCATAAAGAAAGGGAGGCCATACAGTCCCTTAGAAGGGATCTTGACCTGATTATTCGTCCCACTGATAAAGGGGGTTCAATTTCTTTGTTGGACCATTCTTTTTATAGGAACGAATTATTGGGATTACTATCTGATAGCCAGGTCTATGTTGAATTGAGGGGCGACCTGATCGACAGGTTCAAAAAGGAAGTTGATGTATTAATGAATACTGCAGAGTCGGCTGGCTGGATTAGTGATAAATGCAGCCAGTACCTGTCTAACAAATTTCCCAGATGCCCAACCATCTACACTCTCCCAAAAGTTCAAGTCGGTTACATCACCACCGGGAAGACCAATAATTTCTGCAGGTGGCTCCCTTTTCTCGAAAATATTGCTTGCTATCTTGACACTTTTTTACAGCCTCTCTGTTCCAAGATGCCTTCCTACATAGCAGACACACTAGCAATGTTAAGAATTCTTGGAGAACTTGGTCCAATTACAGATATACAATTTCTGCTTTGTTTGTATCAAGCTTATATACCATTATACCATTGGACCAGGGGGTGTTTGCTTGCAAATTTGCTGTATCTGAGGAACACAGAGATAAACCACCAGTTAAATTCCTATGTTCCCTTTTGGAGTTAGCGCTGACTCACAATTATTTTCGGTTTGAAAAAACATACTATATTCAGGTAACAGGCATAGCGATGGAGTTCAATATGGCTCCTTCTTATGCGGATTAATTTATGGATTACTTTGAGAAAAAATATAGTTTTTCTGTATATTCTGAGCAATTATTTTTATATAAAAGATACATCGATGATATATTTTTGATTTGGAGGAGAGACCACATTGGACTTCAATCGTTCGTTGACAGTATTAATTCACTCCGTTGAAATTCACATTGACCTTAGATAGAAATACAGTAGACTTTCTGGATATTAGGATTTTTCGTTCAGCTGGTGGCATGGGGACAACATTGTTCATAAAAATACATACATAAATAAGGTGTTACAAGCTTTCATCCACCTTCTATTTTGAAATGAATTCTTAAGGGTTTTTCGAAACAATTCTAATTTTGAGGCAGCAGTGGACCAAGTATACGATATACATGATTTCTACAGCGGGGAAATCAGTGTAAATTTCTTGAACCTGAACTGGAAAAAGCTATTAATAAATCAAAATCAGAATGCCTTAAACAGACGTCTAGAGAAGCCAAGGAAAGCAAATAAATCGGTGCAACCAAGAAAAATTGGCCAATACTACAAATGGACACTAGTTTGCCTTTTGCCAAAAGTGGTCCTCCTATATGTGCACATCGGAGAGGAAGATCACTACTTGACAGGAGATGGACCTATCAAAATCTTGGCTCAAGACGATCAAAATTAGGTGCATTCGATGCAGTGGTTGTATAACATGTGGGTTCTTGCTAACTGTATCATACTTTAAGCATCCACATAGTGGTAAGAAATACGACACAGACTCACATGCTTATCCACATAGTGGTAAGAAATACGAGATACGGCACAGACTAATTTATCACATACCCCAGCCCAAATGAGGTGGAGACAGAGGAAAGATGTTGTAACAAAACGAGGCACAATGGATTCGGACACTTGATACAGTGGCTCTCAGGGGCTTAATGAAATGTTCTTTTTTGCTTGGTTTGTCTAATATTGGCTTTGCCCTGTTGAACATCGATCCTGTCCTTCCAATTTATCATTTTAAGAATACAACTCCACCATGAGTGGAGTGGAACCAGATAGTTTTGATAATTGTGTTTTTTTTTAAAAAAAATTATGCTGATATATGCATATAGTGCATGACTTTGCATATGTCTGGAATTGTCATGAATACTCTGTACATTGATAGCAGTCACTCTCACAAATTAAGGGGGTAAAAACACCTTGATATAAAATTTTACAAAAATTGTGATAGGTGATCTGATAACAAACTGACCCTTAGACTGCCTAATTATGCTATATGGTACCTATGACACATTGACTAAAAAGTTGGGGTTTAAAAGAATGATAGCTGATTTATTACTATTACTAAGGTTTAAAGGTTGACGTAAATGAAGTCTCCTTTTAGGATTTATATAAAATAATGTAATATGCCCCTTATAGAGCTATATACTGCTTTTTATCTGAAAAATCTGGTTAAGTTCGTAATAAGGGTAATATGAGAACACATGCTATCAATGATAAAACAGTTTACTTTTTAATATGTTTCTGATACACATTGGGTATATGTACTTTGACACATTTGTTCAGAGGCTATTTTATTACACGTGATATGACACATATACACTGTAGACACATTTTTAATACATGTTTAATATATGTTTGATATATGCCTTTTGATACACATTTTATGATACATTTATGCTATTAAATGCACTTGTTTTATTGCATAACCAGCAGAATCACCATCACTAATATGAAAATTTGTTAAATCACTTAATTACTTCCATTCACTGTTTGGTGGACTTGTAGTATTTGTATTTATCCATGTTTATCCTGACGATGGTTCTAAAGAAACCAAAACGCATTTATGTGGGGGAACATGTGAAAAATGTAATAAATGTATCAACATTTAGATCCATGAGTGTCATACAATTATGTGCAAACTTTTTATATAGAAGTTTTCTCCAGATGGCTCACCATGTCTCTCCTTTCCACTGAAAAAACTGTGTGAATTTTGCTCCATCTGTCCAGCGAATGTATTCATATGCTTTGCTGTTCATTGATAGCTGAATACCAATAAGTGCAGAGCTAAAAAATGTCCACTTTCCTTACATTTAGCAGCACAAACCACATTAAAAATGGCAAGTTTAACAAAATCAGCGTACAGAATTAAGATTCAAATGCATTCTTGTATGCATACTTGTTTTTTTTATAATTAAATCTGCTACAGAGTTAACTGATTTTCTGAAACTCACTTGATATTTACTTTGTATTAATAATGTAGTATCAATGGCTCATGCATTATTAATTTAAGCATTTCTAATTAATCTCATGAATACGCATATACCAATTCATATTGATTGTTTGGAATCAAACTAGCAATTATCATGGTAGATAGATTATCAGCATTGAACTGTTTAATATGTAGTCAAGCAGTAACTGCCCTTTTACAAATCCTTTTTATATTTGTACACCATACACTTAATGATTACCACATGCAAAAGTGCCTTTTAAGATTGATGACAAAATCTGTGTTTTAACAGATTAAAATGTTTGCTTCTTCAGTGTAATTAAAATCATTTGGTTATATGTGTGTTTTATAAACAATATTTAATACACATTTTAACGTATTCACATTTCATTGAGTACTCTGAATACATTCACTGCAACAGGATACAACACTAATTAATATTAAAAGCTAATTTAACAGTGTATTCATGCCACAATGATTACAGTTTAAGTAAACAATAAGTCATATTTCCCAACTTTGGTTGACATTACTCCTTAGGATAGATCTCACAGCAGCTATCTTGTCTGGTAACATGTGCTACTGATGAAAAGTAATATATGTATTCAGTAACAATGCTGTGGTAACCCTGGCAGTCAATTTTCTTAACCATATTTGCTTATGTCGGTTAAAGATGAACTTTTGGAGATTTTTAAGTCCATTGACTTGCATTGTGCTAACTTTTCAAAAGCAATGGTCAACTTTTCAGTGCTCAATGATTTTACAGGGAGTTCAAATCATCAATCTGGAAATACCACAGGTCCCGATCATTTTGGATAACATATCCTATACTTTAGATAAGAAGTAGATTTGCCGCCAAAACCAAAGGAGAGTTTACTTATCTTTGAATGTTAACTACATCAAGCAGAGTTTTTTTGGAAAAGGAAAACAAGGGTCACACCTATCTCACACTAGCATAGCTGACAGAAGCTGATGTCTTCTAATCACTGTCTTAGGGCCAGGGCCGGTCTTACAAACTGCGGGGCCCAATTGGGGCAACTTTGGCGTGATATTCTGGACATTTTAAGTTATCTGTATTTTACATAAAGGAAAGTAGGGGTAGCAGGTATAGTAGGGAGAGATGGTGCCTATAGAAAGAAACAGTGGGGATAATAGTCTCTGGGAAGGGAGTGTGACTGTGGGATAGCAGGTATAGTAGGGAGAGATGGTGCCTATAGTAACAGTGGGATAATAGTCTCTGGGAAGGGATTGTGACTGTGGGATAGCAGGTATAGTAGGGAGAGATGGTGTCTATAGTAACAGTGGGTTGATAGTCTCTGGGAAGGGATTGTGACTGTGGGATAGCAGGTATAGTAGGGAAAGATGGTGCCTACAGTAACAGTGGGATAATAGTCTCTGGGAAGGGATTGTGACTGTGGGATAGCAGGTATAGTAGGGAGAGATGGTGTCTATAGTAACAGTGCGTTAATAGTCTCTGGGAAGGGACTGTGGCTGTGGGATAGCAGGTATAGTAGGGAAAGATGGTGCCTACAGTAACAGTGGGATAATAGTCTCTGGGAAGGGAGTGTGACTGTGGGATAGCAGGTATAGTAGTGAGAGATGGTGCCTATAGTAACAGTGGATAATAGTCTCTGGGAAGGGAGTGTGAATGTGGGATAGTGGGGAGAGATGGTGCCTATACTAACAGTGAGATAATGTTCTCTGGGAAGGGAGTGTGACTGTAGGATAGCAGGTATAGTAGGGAGAGATGGTGCCTATAGTAGCAGTGAGGATAATAGTCTCTGGGAAGGGAGTGTGACTGTGGAATAAGAGGTATAGTAGGGTGAGATGGTGCCTATACTAACAGTGGGATACTAGTCTCTGGGAAGGGAGTGTGGCTGTGGAATAGCAGGTATAGTAGGGAGAGATGGTGCCTATAGTAAAAGTGGATAATAGTCTCTGGGAAGGGAGTGTGACTGTGGGATAGTAGGGACAGATGGTGCCTATAGTAACAGTGGGATAATAGTCTCTGGGAAGGGAGTGTGACTGTAGGATAGCAGGTATAGTGGGGAGAGATGATGCCTATAGTAGCAGTGGGGATAATAGTCTTTGGAAAGGGAGTGTGACTGTGGGATAGTAGGGAGAGATGGAGCCTATATTAACAGTGGATAATAGTCTCTGGGAAGGGAGTGTGGCTGTGGGATAGCAGGTATAGTACGGAGAGATGGTGCCTATAGTAACAGTCGGATAATATTCTCTGGGAAGGGAGTGTGACTGTGGGATAGCGGATATAGTAGGGAGAGATGGTGCCTATATTAACAGTGGGATAATAGTCTCTGACAAGGGAGTGTGACTGTGGGATACTTCTAAACTTATATTTTTGTCCTATGCTCTGCTTTTCTTTCACTTTTATTTTCTTATATATCTATCTGTCTTCCTTTTCTTCATGCAGCATTCTTTACTTCATACATATTGCTTTACCTCCTCTTGTTCTTCAGCTAGCAGCACCACTCTTTTCTTTGTAACTCTTACTTTCCCCTGTCATAGAGGGTTTTTACTATAACGCTAAACCTGTTTTTCTCTCCTTTTGCATTTATCCTGTTTAAACAATTTAAACCAGCCATGAAATATATGTTGTCAATTTCCAAGCTGCCCCTGGTCATGTGACTTGTGCCTGCACTTTAGGAGAGAAATGCTTTCTGGCAGGATGCTGTTTTTCCTTCTCAATATAACTGAAGGCTTCTCAGTGGGACATGGGTTTTTACTATTGAGTGCTGTTCTTAGATCTACCAGGCAGCTGTTATCTTGTGTTAGGGAGCTGTTATCTGGTTACTTTCCCATTGTTCTTTTGTTTGGCTGCTGGGGGGAAAAGGGAGGGGGTGATATCACTCCAACTTGCAGTACAGCAGTAAAGAGTGATTGAAGTTTATCAGAGCACAAGTCACATGACTTGGGGCAGCTGGGAAATTGACAATATGTCTAGCTCCATGTCAGATTTCAAAATTGAATGTAAAAAAATCTGTTTGCTCTTTTGAGAAATGGATTTCAGTGCAGAATTGTGCTGGAGCAGCACTTTTAACTGATTCATTTTGAAAAATGAATTTTCTTTCCCTTGACAGTATCCCTTTAATGACTTTGACTAGTGAGTCTAGTGAGGCACAAATGATTTACACTTGCTGGATATCAGCAATTAGAATAAATTTGTCTAGTTCAAGTTTGCTTAATGAAAGCAAATATTTGAATGACAGTTATGCAGCCCTCTTTTTTTTCTAATGACACTAGGCCAGCTTTGAAAAGAAAGACAGCATTAGTGCATTATCAAATAGAAAAGCTTAGTCATGCTATATTTTTTTAATACAAAACAGACATTGATATGTTTGTTCACACTAAACACCACAGCACTACTAAGTACTAATGCCTTAAAGCAAGGTATTTGTGTAGAGACAACTGTAATTTTGGTCAAACTTATCTGGGGAATTTCTTGGGTGATCAACTGGGTATGATATTGATGGAAAAGATGTTGCCATGTTTTAAAGAGATTAAGTATATGGGAGCATTTTTTCTGTGAAAAACAGTTGTAGCATGATGGAAAGAGCTTATCTAACAATGTTAGGCCATCTATATGCTGTCACAGAGCTAAAAATGCTTTAACCACTATGTAATTTTGCTTTCCCATTTACTCAAATGCATTTCATGCTGAGTTTGCTCATCACAATTCTTAATATTTGTAATGAAACAAGTAAATGTATGAACTTTACCTCTGTGGATTTCAAGCATGTGATAATAAATATTACTCATACAAGCAATTAAAGGCAGTTAATCCAACCAAAGCCAATGTGTATTTTTATTTTTGCTGATGATGCTAAATTGTGCAAAACTATATATTCCATGCAGAAAACTGACACTTTGAAGAGCAATTTGACTAAATTGGAAAACTGGGCAGCAAACTGGAACATTAGGTTCAATGTTGTAGTGCAAAGTTATGCAGAAATAATATAAATGCAAGTTATACCCTAAATGGTAGTACGTTGAGGGCATCCTTAATTGAGATGAATCTGGGGACTTTTGTAGATACCAAGTTGTCTGATTCCAGGAAGTGTCATTCTGTACTACAGAAAATAAAGTACTGTATTGGATAAAAAAGACACTAACTCAAGATCAGGTAAGACCTGAATTAGCAATGCAGTTTGGAGCGCAAATCCCTAAGAAGGATATACATGAGCTGGAGAGATGTGCTACTAAACTGGTAAAGAGGATGAAATATTTAAACTGTCATGGTTATGACTGTTTTATCTAGAGAACAGACGCTTTCGATTGAATATGATTACTCTTTACAAGTACATTAAGGCATTATAGACAGATAGCAGGCGCTCTTTTTCCCATAGGGAAATGCAAGTCATAGGGTATGTGTTTATACATGCACTGTGGTTCATTTGGAGGGGTTGAACTTGATGGGCTTTAGTAAGTGCTATTATAGTAGGACACTGTAAATTTAATTTTTAAATGAAGATAAAAATCTATAGATCAATATATAGAGGATAGTAAATGTGCATCTTTTCATAAGAAGAAAACCTAACTAGTGATGAGCAAATCTGTCCCATTTCGCTTTACCGTAAAATTTGCAAAGCATCGTAAAATTTGCAAAACAAGTTGAAGTCATTGGGCGTTAAAGATTTTTTTACGAGAGAATATTTTTTACTCAGGCAACAATTTTTCTTGCTCCAAATGCATTAAAGTCAATGGGCGTTTTTTCTTATGGTGGACTTTTGTCATAATGCATTAAAGTCAATGGATATTTTTTTTTATGGCAACTGTTTTGTCCAAATGCATTAGTCAATGGGCGTTTCTTATGGGTGTTTATTTCTCTGCAAATTTTTCTGTGGCAAATTTTTGCTGCAGTTTCATGAAAAAATTCGAACATGATGAAATGTTGAATTTTGCTGAGAATCCATGGCTTGGTGATTCGCTCATCACTAAACATTTATTTAGATGTTATAAAATATTATAAAAAAAACATGTTAGGGCAGATTTAGGAATAATTGAGGAAAAAAGCACTATAGTGGAAAAACTCCAGGTCCCTCTTACCTTCGTTTTGCCCAGTACAGTTGAACAGGTATTAGATAGACTGGAGGAAGATTTAAAGTTAACCTTAAGCCTATCCAATCCTGATGTGACTCTATTGGGTCTTAAATATTAAAAACGAAATGAGCACTAACTGGTGCTTGAGGATATAACATAAGATAATTACACCACAGTCTGCAGCTGCATAAACAGCAACTACACACAGCCCAATTGCGCTCTTTGAACTAGCAGAGACAAATTTTGGGAAATTTGGCTCCTAAAGTTACAAGAGGCGGCTTTTTGCCGCCCCTTGTAACTGGCCGCTCGCTGCCTGACTGAAGCAAGGTTCTCACCTTGTCTCATGGCAGGAGCGGCCCTGACTACAGAGTAAACTTAAAAACATAAAATTGAAAACATTTGAGTGGGAGAGCATGGAAGCCCCTTTGGAGCTATGTTTGACACCTTCCTACCTCCTTGATTCTGCCCCCCCTGCCCATGGGTATCAGCTATGCGAGAGATAGTATGTGTTATATCTGAAATTGCATGATTGTCACATATAAAAAAAAATCCTTATGATAAACATAAATACCTACTATTCCTTATAATTATTACAGAATGAGTGAATATGTTCTGTGCTAAGGTCGTTTTTAAATAGCAGAGGAGTGTTCTGTACCTCTCCTTCTAAATTTCTTCAAAATGCTATTATTAATGAATTTCTAAGCAATAATTACAGTGCCCTTACACTTAAGACAATTCTGAATCAAATACTTATCTAGATTTAAAGCACTTGCACACTGTAAAGAAATGACAAATTTCTCAATGAACTTGGAGTAGAGCCCAAAATGTTCCTGATAGGCAAGCAACTGACATAAGGAAAATTACTTTTGGCTGCCTTAAAGTGTCAGTGCTCAAAGACTGAAAGGAGCTTTTGTTTCCATGGCACGGATACAGTAGACTGTTAAAACACCAAAAGATTAATTGCTCTACGTGAAATATGTCTGAACATTAGGAAATGTATACAGTACATGAAAGCTTCAGAAATCACAATGCTAACAGATTAAGAACCTGTTGCATTGCTTATGTGTAGCATGGTTATTATTTAAATCCAAGAATTGAATCCCCCGCCAGGCTAATATTTTGTCATATTTCATGTACACAATGAGAGACAATTGATATTGACATCTGAGCCTGTCAAAACACTGTTAATGTAAAATGTCAGCTAACTATGTAAAATGTTACAGAAATGTGAAATGTCAGTTATCTATGGAAAATGGTATCTATATTGCTTGCTGTTGAAAACTAAACAAAAAAGAACTAATGAAATATTTTAACCATACCCTATAAAACAGTAAGCCACAATTTATTCTATAATTTGTTAAACATAAGTTATTAACAGGGGTCAACTTGAAAATTCTCAAGACTTTGTTTTTTTTCCCTGACAAAAAAAAGTTTGTCAGGTTTTAAGTGCCAAGCTTTTTATTCTTTTGAAAAACCATCTTGGGAAAAAAAGTGATGTAAATGTAGTAGCCGAATGCTCAAGTCTGAAAGCATTCTTAAATTGGCCCTCTCAGATGTTTGGTACAGTTCTATATCAAAATTAATTAAAGATCAAATGCAAACATCACAAAGAGTTCTGAAAAATACATTAGGTCAATAGAGGACATTTTAAAGGGGCTGTTCACCTTAAATGTATTTCCTTGACAACAAATTCTATTAATGTCTTTAAGAGTGGCTTGGATGATTTATTGAACAAACACAATATCCAAGGCTATTGTGATCTAAAGATCTATAGCTAATTAAAAAAAGATATTGGTATTTATAGTGATATATGTTAGTGTATAGATCTGCATAAGTATGTGTATAAACTGTATGTGCAATACGGTTGAACTTGATGGACTGATTAACTATGTAAATATGTACAAGTAAGTGTTATAATCCTCAAACTAACCTGCTTATTTTGTCTGGAAGAGATATGGGAGTTGGGGTATTATATTAATTGTACAGGCATGGGGGAACCCTAGTGTACAAGTCTAAAATGGTTTGTTCCATTGTTCCATTTTTCAGTTGAGTTGTTTTCAGATAACTTTCCAGAAATAAATACTTTTTTTCAATAGATTAAAATGTTTTATTTATGTATTTTTATAATTTTTATTGATTTTCAAAGACATACAATTTTTATATCAAGAAATATTTTCCACATAAAAGTACATGTAACATTGATAGGTAAGTTAACCAAAGTAAAGCAAGCAAGCAAACAAACAAAGCAAAAAATCCCCCACACACACAACCATGCCCATATTTCTCACCCTAGGTAGTTTCTTCTTAAAGTTAAGAAGATATTGAGAACATAAGGTTTGATTCTTAGCCACCCTCAGCTTCCAGAGCTAGTTTTTTTCAAAGTCTCTTGGAACTGCCTTTTCAAATTCTAGATTATTAGTCACTTCTCTTGTCATTTGTGCAATGCTTGAAACATCTTTTTTTTTTCAAGTTTCTTGAGATCAAAAGTCTGCAAGCATTTAAAATTTGAAAAATTAGGATTATCAGATTCTTTTTTGGAAGTGTTTTCGAAGTTTCTTATATATATTTAATAACATTGCTTCAGGAAAATGAGGAAGGTTTTGTTGTGTAAAAGTTGAGAATAAAAATCCCAAAGAATGCCAAAAAACGTTGTATGTTCTCACAGGACCACATATGTGGAGCATATCCCCTATGTCTTTGTTCCAGGGTAAATTTTTGAAATTCTTGAGTGGGTTAGGTACCAATTGTATAAGATTTTAAAGTAATTCTCTTGATGCATCACACACTAAGGGGCAGATTTATCAAGGGTCGAATTTCGAAGTACAAAAAACTTCGAAATTCGACCATCGATTTGACAATCCCGCAGTTGAATAAAAACGATTCGAATGATTTTAGCGTGCGTTCGAAGGATTTTTATTCGATGTGTAAGGACTTAGAAAAATGTTGTAGAAGGTCCACATAAGTTAACATAGCACTTGGGCAGGTTTAATTTGGCGAAGTATTGAAGTTGAAGTTTTTTTAAAGAGACAGTACTTCGATTATCGAATGGTTGAATATTCAAATGATTTTTACTTTGAATCGAAGTCGAATGTAAATTCGAAGTCGTAGTATCCTATTCGAAAATCCCTTCGAAAATTCCCTCGAATTGACTTTGAACCTTGATAAATCTGCCCCTTAGTAAATTTAGCGATTTAGAAATAGTCTTATGCCAGTCCTGTAAAATGTAACCTTTCTAAAGTCTCTGTTTCCATTTAATCATGTGGTATTTTAAAAGCATCTCATTAGACAATTATACTGTATATCTTTATATATCTATATAGACCTTTTTTGATACCAAATTCATGTTGGAAGTAAATCTCAAACTCCAATTATGGTCTGATTTTAGAATATGAACTGAAATTTTGTTAGATAATGAAATATTTTAATGAAAGTCACTTTTCTTCCAGGTTTAATTCTTTCTTTAGACACATGAAAGATTTAAGTTGTTCTCTGTAATATAAGTCCATTAGTTGTTTTTTTATCTAATCATTTTGAGGTTAATATTTAATATAGGTTCCAATACTGGTTCCAATGGAGAAGGAAATGAAGAATACAGTGTGCTTTCTCTATTGTCTCTCTAGCTATGTATTGTTGTATTGCTGCAGCCTGCAGGACCCTGGACCTGGGTACTGCTACCACCCCTCTGGCTGGCCCTGTGGCCCGTTGCCCCCTGTGCCTTGCTTTCTAGCTAGGCTAGCTGCCTGGGACTGAGACAAGTTCCTGCACAGTACAGCCAGTAACAGGCAACTTGAACTTGGGCAGCAGCTTCTTGGTAAAAAAAAAAGCAAGACTCAGAGGAGTGATGATGGTGAGTGAGAGTGACAGTGGAGTCACGAAGAAGACAGACAGCCAGACTGCATGTCTGCTCTGCCTGCGTCTGACCGAGTGTGTGCTAGAGCGCGCCACGCTCAACCAGCTTAAGTAGCCACAGGTTTTCATCGTCGCACACCAATGATTTCACTGGTGAGCGCCTACCCTTCCACATGAAGATAGTCAGCCCGGCGAGTCTGTGCACTTACACACTGTGACGCAGAGAGAAGACGTGAGCCAGAGTCCCAGTCAGCCAGCCTGGGGGGCCCCGATGAATTATTTTAAATAAAATTTTAAAAACCCATTTGCCCCTACCACTAATGGGCCCCTAGGCTATAGCCTAGGGTAGCCTAGGCATTAATCCACCCCTGCTTGCAGCTCTCTTTCTTTTAAGTTCCAAACGCAATGCACAGTGGGAATTGTAGTTTTCAACTTTTCTGTAATACATGTGTGCAGAATGATTTGCAAGCATTACAACGTGATAGATTGTATGCTGGTGATAGGAGGCCTTTTGGGTTTAACACAGGACTGGAGCAAGGGCTGGCACACTAAGGGGCACACATTGCTCTCTTTAGACTGCCCTTCACTTTGCAGTTCTATTTCTACTAACTGCCATCAGAAAAGCCCAGTGCAATCCATATCATGCCCCAGAGCAACGCACTAGGGCTTTAAGACTATACCTCCCAAGTCAGGGCAAAATTTTGTGAAATTTGCATTCTTGTGCTAAAATATTTAATTATTCCCTTAGTAGAATGATAAATGCTGGAATAGATAAGTTGTAACTTACAGAAGTTAAAATATTGTAGATAAATTGCTCACAGGCAGATAATTAGACAGCAAATAATACAAAGCCGTAAGGCAGATATTTTCAAACCCACTTATAAAGTTACTATTCAACTCAGCTTCTGGGTAATGACATATATTAGGGGAGGTTTACAGGTAGCTTGGCTGAAACAAATAACAATCAGCACTACAGCACTCATATAAGAATTCATAAAGATGATGAATATATGAATGTCTAATAAACTAAAGTGCTAACATGACACAAACATCCCTTTTGCTGCCACCATTCTTGTTAGATAATTTGTTCTGATGGAAACTCGGGCCATATTTAACTGTGGTAAGCACTAGGTGTTTTAAATGTATTTACACTTTTCATAAATATGCACAGGAAAACATTATTGCAGGTTGGCACATACCGGACCACATATCGTTGAAAACCAGGAGCCAAAATGTTAGGGGGCAAATTCATCAAGGATCGAATTTCGAGGGGTTAAATCCCTCGAAATTCGACAGGGGAATAGAATCGAATAGAATCGAATAGACAATTTGGGCGAATTTACGCGCTGGCGAATAGTCGAATTGGCGAATATTTGCCAGTCGAATAGGCGCTCGATTGAATATTCGCTCGAAGGATTTTCATTAGATCGAATCCCTTTTTATTCGGTCAAAAACTTGGAAAACAAGCCTATGGGACTTTCCCATAGGCTTTTAAAGCAATTCGGTAGGTTTTAGGTGGCGAAGTAGGCAGTATTTTTAAAAGAGACTGTACTTCGACTATCGAATGGCCGAATAGTCGCAGCGTGTTTGCGCTCGATCCAGTACTTCGACTATCGAATGGCAAATAGTCACAGCATTTTTGCGCTCGATCTATTCGAATCATTCTACTCAGGCGAATTTACGCCAATTCGATAGTAGAGGAGCACAAGAATTCAAAGTTTTTTACTTCGAATCCTTCACTCGAAGTTAGTGAATCGGCCCCTTAATGTTGATTAGAAAACACATTCGTTTTCCAGGACTTACATAAGTAACATAGTTGAGATGTAATTATTCATAACAGGAAACATCAAAGTCAAAATGTAAGCCATTGGGCTGTCTTGTACCTAAGTAGAAGATCCATTTTGTTTCCATTTTTAAAAGTTCAGAACGAATATTTCCTTCTCTAATGTTAGGGTCAGTTTTGTCTATGCTTACTGCTGTTCTATTCATGCATTCCTCAGAATGTCTGGCAACAGACATTTGACATTTTTTATTAGTGATATTTAATATGTGTTCCCTGATTCTATCTTTTAGTTTATGGCTTATTTGTCCCACATATTCTTTTTTGCACTTATCACAGTTGGAGGTAAATTAAATTTTTTGGTATTGCCATTGATATAATGTTTTATTAGATGCATTTTATTAGTGCTGGTCGAAGTGAAAGATTTGTTAATGTGTATATATCTACAAGTAATACATTGTATTCAACCACATTTAAAGCTTCCTTTATATAAATAGCCACATATTCGAAGTAGTACTGGTTCCTAGGAGACTAGGTGATAACTTATTCCCCAGGGTTTGTGTTTTCTAGATACAAACTTGTATACTCTTATTAGTATTATTTTCAATGTAGGGCCAGTTTCAAAAATAGCCAGATTTTTATTGATATTGTTTTTATCTTATTAAACTGAGGGCTATATGTCAATCCACAAGATATCTTGTGGAAAAAAATATTTCAGTATTTCAATGTGCTTAGAAAGACTTAATGAAATAACAAGCCATACATCTATTGATTGTTAGTATGAAAGTGAAAATTTTCACATGTTGTGTCCTTCAGTGAATCTTTTTAAAATAGATTCCTTAAATGACTACATTATTTATGAAACTCTACTTGCTAAGAATTGTTTATAACGACCATTACAATCACCATAACTATTTTGCTTATATTAAACCATTTTCAAATGTACATTTTTATGAGACCATTAGCCGTTATCGCATTGTGCAATGCTTATTATGCAAATGTGAATCTGGAAATGCTTTGAATTTCAGAGTCTAAATGTGTTTTAAAAGATAAGATCCATTTGAGCACTTTTTTACATTTAACTATAAATCATTACAAATGGACAAGTGAGTTGGACTGTCAAGACTGAGATTTCAAGTGAATGCATTAGGATATTTATTTGCTGGACAAAATATAGTTGACAAAAGTGATTTTCTAAAACAAAATTACACTGAATACACTGCCAATTATCGCTCTTTAAAGGATCACTGAATGCTATAAAAATAATTAAACATTGTTTAGTCATTTTAAAACCATATCTAAATAGGTTATTGGTCAAAATGAATAGTTTATATTGTTTACTATTGTTTGTAGATTATGTCAATATTTAAATGGTTTCAGACAATTGTATTTTTATAATAAAAAATATCTGTGCATCTTCATACTGACTAGCATACTGACCAGTGTCTTTTCTGTAGTTGAATTCCCAAATGCTGTTGTTATCCTGTATTATTCATTATTTTTTCATTATTGTATTGATTTGTAAACAAAAGGTTCAAAGTATTCTTAAAACAGATCAAAGAAAACAAAATTTATGTCACTGCTAAACAGATCCATTTTATGTTTATAGTTAAATAATTCCTTGGGGGGTGTAGTGAGTGTATGGGGGTCATACCTTTATATTATATCTGCACTATATTATATATTTTTATAATTGAGAATGTTGCTGGCTAATATAACACAAAGATGTTACACAACGGTGCTAACAATTGTGTCATTGTATTGTAAATAGGTAACTTGCAGTGCCAGTGGGTTGCATGCTATTTGTTATGCGTAAACAACTGTTGAGGCTGTAAAACATCAAGTCATCTCTTCTTGAGGAATGATTTTCCCAGATGTTTGGCTTTAGTGGACAGTCTGGTCTTGGGGGAGCAGCAATTAACATCTTATGCTGTCTCCCAGTATGGCTATTTGATTAATCTTAAACCTGATTTTATCATCTATGCTGTAACTTGTTTATTTGGCACAGCAATCAATATTTTTTCTTTTCTTCATCCTACCCTAGACACAACAAGTGAGTCAGCACTTGTATTAGTAGTGTATTGGACTGCTAAATCCGTAAGCAGTAACGAAACCTATTCCGACAGAGAGAACAATCCTGATTTTTTAAGACAGAAAGCCTTGGATTGACCTATTGTTATGTTCCACCTGTAGGTTGATAAACAAACTTCTTAAATTGCACAAAATAGATTGATCTTAATTAACTATTGAAGGGACAACTTGTTTAAGTATATTAGCCATAGTTTTTGCCTGGATTTGGATCTTTCCCCTCATCTTATCATGATTGCATTTAGTTAAAAAAAATTGTGATTAATATTTACAAAGTTCTGTTCCACAATCCATATTTGCTTCTGATCATACTAATTCTTTGCTTTCTTCCTTTGCTGATGCAATTGCTCCAATTAGAAGTTCCCTAGCTACTGCGTTGGATGCATCTCAGCAAGTTTGAAGTTTATCATTAAAGTAAGTCTTATGTTCTTCAAGAGTTATTTTTTGCAGAATTTTCAATTCAGTCTCCATAGCCTGCCCACTGGTACTGTCTGTAAATGTATCAGTAATGGCAAATGATCAGACAAAAGCAAAGATAACTAAAGTTATGATTTAACAAGCATCAAGAAGCTCGATGAAAGAAATTCAAGATATATCATTGACATAGTGTTATAGGATGCAAAATGAAATTAAAATCGTAAGCTATTGAGGTTTTTCCACTGCCATACTTCATTTCAGCCCAATCCCCCTAGAATTATTTGGGAGGAAACCCTGGGCTCCCAGTCTAACCTGTATGTATGTGCAATTGTATTACATTGTGCATTATTATGCAGGTGGTATATTTGTTGCCTTTTTGAGAATCTGTGTAAGTTTAAATGGAGATGGACTATAGAGATTTATTTAAATACAAATATGCACCTCTATTTTACAGAGCATTATAAATCATCACCCTCATCAGATTATTGCGAACATGCATGGAAACCCCTCTAGAAAAAGAAGAGAATGTTGCACAGTAGTGATGAAACACACCATGGACTTTTTTACCCTGTTTCATGTATTTTTACAGTAATAAAATAGAAGGGCTATAGCACTAGTATTGCTAGCATCACAAATTGTCTAGGAAACACAGAAGCATTATAAATTGGTGGGACCTCAAAAAAATAATGTAAAATGTGGGAAAACTTAAAATCATGGTATATAAAACTGAGGTTTCACTGTGGATGTCAGCACATATATAAATCAAATGCATGCTATTTATATTAACAGATATGAAAATACGAAATGAAATGCTACAAAAAACATCACAAATATGTTTACCACTAATTATGCTGGGATTATAGTGCACAGAATGCCATATATTTTACATTGTTAAAGTAGGAACTCAAAATGCAAACTGCTGTATGTATATTTTAATAGACGTATTATAAGACAGTTAATTGAACTAATCTGAAATTCTGCTATGTCTTCTAATTCTAATACTTAATCAGATGTAAATGTATACACTTGCTTTAGTTATTTGCATCATAAATGTTCTCATAAAATGCCTGTGCTGCTGACTACCAAATGCTTTGGTACTGATTATGGTTAGCAAAAGTAAAGCTAAATAAAATATGGCCTTAAAACAGTTTCTCATTAAAATAAATCCAAGCAGGCAATAAATTGTAAAGTGAAAATGTGTATTCATGATCAGCATATTCCTTTTTAGGGGAATAAATTTGTTATGTGTAGGTAAATTTTAATGAAACCATATATACAGAAATTATCTTTCAAACCCCAGATGTTGTTTTAAATAAATATTCAGGCAAAGGTTCATTATGGCTAACAACTTGTAGGGACCTATAGAATTAATAGGCTCCTATATCTTTAAATCCCTAATCTTCCTCCTTTCTCCCTAGTTACTAGGCAAAAGCCTATGGGGCAGATTTCCAAAGGGAAAAGTGACTAACGTTAGCGAAAATTCACCAGTGTTACGTAATTTTGTTACTTTGCCGATTTACTAATGGGCGCAGGCGTTAGCGAAGAAGAGAGACTTTAGAGGTAATTTGCTTCCTTACGCCAGGTGAAGTTGTGCTCTAGTGAAGGGACTACGCAAAATCACTAACATGCGGATTTTACTGAACGTTAACTCTATCACCATACTTGCCTTCGGCACCTCAGACCAGGCGAAGTGCAATAGAGAAGATAGGAGTTCCTCAAAAAATAGTTGAACATTTTTCTAAGTGCCAAAAAACGCTGGCGACTGTTCATTTTTCAGGGTGATAGGCTGAAAAAGATCATACATTTTTTTCTGGGGTACCTGTCTTCCCCCCTACATCTCCTAACATATGGCACATCAACTATACTCTTAGCTCATGTATAGGGCAATATAGCAACTCTATTTTATTTTATTGAAGTGTCCCAGGCTTGTGTAGTGTAATGTATTGCCTGCAACATATATGTTCATTGAACTTTAACTTCCCGCCGTATACAAATTAGCCCATGCTAGTGCAACTTCTCTTAGCTTGCCACAGTAACGATAGTGCTCGGCGCCCTGGACGCAACTTCGGATTTTAGTGAATTAGCGTTGTCCTGGTGAATTTGCACCTGGCGAAGTGTTGCGATGTGAGCGAATCGGACGCTAGCACAAATTATGTAAATCTGCCTTATGTATCTAGTTAGTTATTTACATAACCAGTGTTACTGGCCAAGAGGTGTAATGACCACTTCCTAGCACACTTCAATATAGAGCTGGGAAAGAGTTGGATCTTCCTCTTTTGCTGCCGGTGTCCTGATCGACTGGTTGTTTCCATTGAGCCTGGGTACACCAAGGCCCAGTAAAGCCATTGCCCTAAAGGGACAGCACCTTTAGTGTTTAAGTCGGGGACCAGGGAACCCCGTGAATGATGTTTAGTTAGAATGGAATAGTTCTCTAATAGACGCCGGCGCTGTTTCGCGAATTTTCCGCCGTTTCGCAAATTTCACGCGAAATTTGCGAATTTTTCGGCGAAACGCCGCATATTCGCCCATCACTATTTATGATCTTAAACAATATGGATGCAATTTTAGAAAAACACAAGCATTCCCATATTTGGAAAGTTATGGTTTAGAACTATTATGATGAATAGGCTTAGACCACTGCTATATGCCTTGGCCAGCTTTCCACATTAATCACTATTTCTTTAAAGATATCGAATACCATTTTATAAGTGGGGTTCCAAAACGAAAGCACCCCCAAGTGTCTACTTTTACTTACCTGTCACCCCACTGTATGCGCTGTAGAAGCCAGCAATTTCACTCTACTGTGCATGCGTCTGCCCCGGGAAATTTGAAAACCGAAGAAGCAGGAAGAGGATTGCTCTGTGGTGCTTGCTAAAAGAACCCCAGGCCAGTGCAGTTTTCTGCTGATAGGAGCACTGTCCAAGGGTGTTAGGAAAGTAAAAGTAGTCACTTGGGGGTGCCTACGTTTTGGAACCCCACTTGTAAAATTATATTTATTCTCCTTTAAGCACCTATTTAAACACAAATCAGGATGTACTTTGCTGTGCTTCCATTTGTAATACCTTCAAGATTCATGTTGTGTCATATTCTGGTTATTCTTGTTGTGTCCAATAAATGGTGCAGTTAATCAGTTACTTGTAGGATGTTATTTACTAAAATCCAAATTTATCTCATATTTTATAAAAAAACTCCCATGCCTGATTTTAGCTTATTTATTAATAAAAAAATCTTGATTTAATCGGCTCGCGGAAAACCCAAATTGCTCTAATTTTTTGAGTTCTTACACGAAAAAGTTGGATTTTCAGGCTAAAACCAGCACAGACCACGAAAACATCAAATCAGGAAAGATGCCTCTCCAATTAACTTATAGAGGACCTCGACAGATCTGAGAAGGCAAAAATTTAAAATTTGGGTTTTTTGCAGCATTGGGGTATAATAAATCTTGAAAAATGTTGGGTTTAGTAAATAACCCCCAAAGACTTTGTAAAGCCCCTAGTCCCCCTAGCTTGCACATCATTCAGAATGAACAAGTGGGAGGCATCTAGGGATGCAAGGTGCCTTGCATTTAACAAGGAAAATGGCAGGTATTAAGTTTAGGGCTTCCTCCTTACCTTTCATCTGCACTCTGCACCTTGAAGATATTATTGCAAATAAAAATCCTGCATACATACTGTGTAAGATACAAGGTTAGTGTTTTTTTCTGACTCTTTCCAGCTTTCAAATGGGGGTCACTGACCCTATATTAAAACAAATGCTCTGTAAGGCTACAATTGTATTGTTATTGATTCCTTTTATTACTCTTATTTCTGTTCCAGACCTTCCCATTCATATTTCAGTATCTTATTCAAAACAATGCACAGTTGCTAGGATAATTTGCACCCTAGCAACCAGATTGCTGAAATTGCAAACTGGAGAGCTGCTGAATAAAACACTAAGGGGTTATTTATCAAAGTCCGATTTTATCTCAACATTTTCTGCTACAAACGCCGATCAAATCCGCTCTGGGTTTTTACTCTTATTTATTATTACATTTTCCCAAAGATTTGTTTTGCAGGAAAAAATCTGATTTTCAAGATTTTTTCAGATTTTTCACCTGAAAATTTAGATTTCTTATGTTTTTTGCCCGAAAAGTCAGAAAACCTTGGGGTATTGCACGAAACCCAGTGCACTTCAAATAAAATTGGGCCATCTCCCATTGACTTAAATGCAACCTTGACAGGTCTGAGATGGTGGATTTTCTGATTCAGACTTTTCCATTCTCTGGGTTTAATAAATTCTGAAAAATTTGGTGTTTTTTAAAAGTCTGAAAGAATCACAATTTTTTTTTATTTTTGCATTCAGAGTTTAGTAAATAACTCCCTAAGTAACTTAAAAGCCACAAATAATACAAAATGAAAACCAATTGCAAATTATCTCAGCATACTTTTGGTTTATATTGGCAAACATGTAATTTAATTTGTAAATCTAGCTTTGACTGATTTTATGTACAAAAGCTGGTATCTCTGAGCTTATTTTGTGGTGTATATACATAAGCATATCTCTGTGGGAGGGAAGTATAGCACTACATTTTCACAGTCTGCATTTAGCTGTATACTCTCTAATAGTAAATAAATCCTTCTATGTATTACTGGCTACAGTGGTTTGCCCTCGTTAGCATTAAACTTCAGATTTTTGGGAAACATGTTACATTAGTGATCTTGTTTGTCTGTCCATCCCAAAAGCATTTTACATAGAAAATAGAAACCGCCTGAGAGAAATGAAAGGCCAAACAAATGAGTAATGTAGTGGCTGTTACCTATTTACAAGTGTGTTTGTTTATTTTACGTAACAGCTGTTGTATAGTTACCTTATTAATGCTATGCTATAGCATTCTTGAATACAATTTTGTGAACCGTAAATAGAAAACATTGTGAATTTTTATCCAGGTTAGTAAAAATTTTTTAAAAATGCAGCAATACTTGCTGATTTATCCTTAAAACTTCCAACTCTGACCTTTGCATTTTTGTCTCTTTCCAACAATTGTTTTCTAGTTGCTGTGTTCTTGCATTATTAAAGAGAGAATCCATTTTCTGCTTATTGTGCAGTTTTCCCAGTAAACACACATTCTCCCTGAGCATTGAAAAATACAATAACTGCAACACCAATTAGTCTAATGTTGCTGGTGCAACAACCATTTCTATAATGTTCAGCCTCAATAATTTAGTTTACAAACTGAGAGCTACGTTTTTCCTTATAAAGTCAGTGTACAATGAAAATTCATTTATCGATCATCATTAGAGCTTGCCACAGTAATATTCTGCCACTCTCAAATCTATATGTAAAAATCCCATAGGAATGAATAGTGAGTGAGGGAATTTTACTGTGGTAAATTCTAATTTCAAATGTTCATAAATCTGCCCCTTTGTGTAATATAAATGACAGTATCAGTCACATAAATGATGAAATAATTTAATAAGTATTCCCGCTTCTATGCAGTGTTTTTTTATAGATTCGTGCCTTCCATGACATCAGAGAGGGACAGGGTGGGCATGGGTCTATAAATACAGAGGCTTGCCAAATTAGGGTTGGGTTTTGGTAATAAATGGGCAATTTAGGGACGGGTGTTGGTCGACCTTTTTGTCGACCAGAACATCACTAATTTCCAGTTTTTTAAATCTTCAGTTTTTTCTTACCAACCTGAATTGTAACCTTTATATCAAACCATGCAGCTACAGCTTTCCTAAATTAAAAGGGTCATTTACATTTGTTTAGGCATCCCATTTTTCCAGTTAATTCTTTGCAAATGTATCTACTCTATCGTCAAAAACAAATTTTTATTTAGATACAACTTAGTTTAGGGTCATAAATTTGCTAAGCCATCATATTAAGTGAAGGTTGAACCTTAAAAAGAGTTAATATACAGGGATGTAGCGAACTGTTCGCCCGCGAACTAGTTTGCGCGAAATTCGACCATTCGCGTCCGCCGAATGTTCGCGAACGTTTGGGAACGTTCGCAGTTTGAGTTCGCGTTCGATCGTTCGACCATTCGACCATTCGAATTCCTTCGACCGCTAAAAATCGAACCATTTCCATTCGTTCGAACGATTGTAAGCATTCGATCCAATGAAAAGCATTCGATCGAATGGCTTCGATCGTTCGATTCGAATGAAAATCCTTCGATCGAACGATTAAAATCCTTCGATCGTTCGAATCGAACGATTTTAGCGGTGTTCGAAGTTCGCGAACTGTTCGCGAACGTTCGCATTTTTTGCCAGTGTTCGCGAACGGCGTTCGCGAACACCAAATCGGCAGTTCGCTACATCCCTATTAATATATAATTAACTTCATTTGTAACTCTCTTCAGGCTACAGCCTCAAACCCTAAAGATGCTGCGTTCCTCCACCTCATATTTAAGTTTCTAAAAATTACAAATATTTTTTTCTATATACAGGTATGAGATCTCATATGTTTAAACTCATTATCCAGCATAGAGTCCATTTTAAAAAGTTCCTTTTTCACTGTAATAATAAAACAGTATCTTGTACATGATCCTAATTAAGCTGCATGCCCATATTGGTGGCAAAAAATCCTATAGGGTTTATTTAATGTTTAAATGATTTTTGGCAGATTTCAGGTATGGTGATCCAAATTACTGAAAGATAATAGTTCCTATATTTATTTATATATATATTATAATTATTTTAATTATTATTAATACAAATATAATGACTAGAGATGACCCAGCATTAATTAAATCCAGCGTATTCCTACACTAATTTTGCCAACCTTAATTTCAAGAATAGAAAACTACTGAGTGTTTTTCTAGCTCTGTAAATGAACCAAAAAATGTTATCAGTGGTTTCATAATGAAATCGCTTTGGTGATGTGCAATACTTGTTTCCTAATGATCTCATTATCTTTCAATTATGTATGTTTCTAACCAACAGTAGGCACACCTCTTACTAAATAGCTTAAAGGGCCAGTAACTAAAGGGATGCAGTCATTAAATTCTTGATTCTCCCTCAGCCTGAAGCAAAGCAATCAACATAAATTCATATTCAGCAGTACTCCCAAACCAGCTGTAGTCAAGGTCTCAAAGTAACCCCTGCAGCTGTATTTCCTGTGTACATTTCAGAAATATCATTCATTTTAATTACTTTTATTTTCTATTTACTAAAGGCATTCGTTTTTCCTATTTAAATAGTCTTACTATATTCTTAATCAAATCACTACTCCAAATGAATACACCTAACCCTAACATTTTAGTATTAAGTGTAAAAATTCTGCTTACTCAATTACTGAGTTTATTTTTCCTTTCTTTATGTTCTCAATTTGATTGAATTATTTGTTTTGATTTGGGAAAACTGACCTGTATCTCTACAAATGCCTACAGCTTTCCCTCAGCTCTGCCAGTAGCTCTTTGTCAGTCTGTGCAATTTCCAAGCCAATGCTGGAATTTATATAACTTAGAATGAAATTACTCTGAATTAACTCCACAAATAATAATGATTCAATTTCCCAACTGCTAATTAGCTGCAATAATATAATGACTTTTTTGCAAGAAAAAAGAAGTTACTTAACTATGCAATTATTCAGTCAGCTATTTTAAGGTTATAAATATTCATGACTTTGTTTTACAGGCGTATCAAAAAATGTATGCAAATTATATTAGCATATTACAACAGTCCATCAGGGATGCTGTTAATGATTATTGTAGCCAGATGTTTATCACCCAAATTCATATATAATATTGCTTTTAATACATTTTTCTTCTTGCTATATTTAAACTTTAGTTAGAGTCATTTTAAAACATACATTTCCATTTTTATCTGGGCAGCATCAGACCCCTCTCTGTTTGTGGTAGCATACTTTCATCCACTAAATGCACAGAAACAACATCAGGATCTTGTCTGTACTCATTTCAATCACTGTGTGCCATGACTGGAAACAGTAGGGGGTAAACTTGCCATCAATGCACCTACTGTGCCTTGCAGGTTTTATTTTATCAACAAGATCACAGAAAACAAACAAAAAAATGTACAACCTAAGTCAGGAAGCTTGTATCCCTTTAACAATGAATGTCTGCTAAATAACTTCATGTCCTTCCTTTCATCTTGTCTGAACCTCAACCCTCCAGGCACCTCCTGGCTGATGTTGCAATAATATGATTCTTATACAATCATTCAAGCCAAAGATTAAAAAAAACCTATGCTGTTCCAAGCAAGGTAGCTTTATGAATTCCTACGGATAAACTACGATAAACTACGGATAAACACTCATCAACACAAAAAACAAATAGAATTTTTAAAGGTTTGTTCCTGATTGGCTATCAATGTTTACAACCCTAATGTCAGTTTAACTTTTCAATAATAAATTGCCCTTTGCAAGTACCGATGTAAAAAATTCAGCCATGGACACTGTTTTGGATATAGAGACTCGCTGAGCAGTACAATCACCACACACATACAAACATTAATTATAACAAAAGGTATCCCTCTGCATTTGCACAGACACATAAGTTCAAATGAATAAAAGAAAGAGAAATAATGTGACTGATATAATGTGAGAAACAAAAGGTGACAATTTTATAGTAGTACAGCAACATACATTTAATCCAGAAAGGGAGAGGAAATGAGAAGGAGACAAGTAAAGGAAAAGTTAAGGCATGGAAACCGATGCATTGCCAAAAAAGTTAGAAATGACACAATGACATTGATGGCCATGGGGATGAGTGAAGCTTGTCTGACATAATGTTGGAGAAGTGTTTCCTTTGTAATTATCAGTAAGGAAATACCAATGCCCTTAAATACTCCTGCCAGCCATTACTTTGAAAGGAAGATGCTTTATATACTAGGGATCCCTGCAACGATTGGCTCGAAGAAGAGGCCTATAAATACAGCCTTGGCTACAGGAGTGGATCATTCATTGTGTCAGGGCCTTGAGGACTCCTAAGACAGAGACTTCGGATGAAGCTTGGTTTTGGGGAATATACTGAGCAGGCCGAAGTCATATAGTAAGGCACCTTTATTTACTGTCAATATTTATGAACAGGTCAGGGCAAGTCAGGAACCAGATAATTAATGAACTGTTGGGGAAATTCAGTTATCAGAGACAGTGTTTATTTCACACAAGTTTCATGGATTCAGAGCTCAGCAAGAGTCAGAAACCTGAAAAAAATCAGAGTTTTTATAGAGCATGGGAGTAAATGTGACTGATATAAATGCATGGAGAAACAAAAGGTGACAATTTTATAGTAGTACAGCAACATACATTTATGCTAGAAAGAGAGAGGAAATGAGAAGGAGACAAGTTAAGCAAAAGTTAAGGCATGGAAACCGACGCATTACCAAAAACGTTATACATGACACAATGACATCGATGTCCATGGGGATGAGTGAAGAATCTCTGACATAATGTTGGAGAAGTGTTTCCTTTGTAATTATCAGTAAGGAAGTACCAATGCCCTAAATAACGCCTGCCAGCCATGACTTTGAAAGGAAGTTGTTCTATAGACAAATACAAGAGTACTCTGCACTCAACTCATTATCAATATATTTAAGACAGAGACATTTTGTGCATACTGCTACTGAAAAATGCCTTACCCTTTAAACAAAACAGGGATTGTTTGTCCATATATTGCAATATATTTAAGCTGACCAACTAAGTCAAAGTCATCCCATATCTGGCCAGTCCTATGCTCAATTTTCATCTGATTCATTAAGAATTATATTGCTTCATTATACATTTTACAAAGGGACTAAGATGTTCTATACACTATGGATCCCTGCAACATTATGGGAGTAAAAGGGTGTTGCCAGTGGGAGAGCATAAAGATACTATATCTCTTCACAGCCTGAAAAAAAACTGCTCTTACAGCTAAATTGGTGACCCTCAAGGCCAAGGTAGTAGTGACCAAGGAAAAGAACAGAATCCATCCAAGTCAGGGGGTTTGTGTACAAATCTGCATAGACATAATTTTTATTCTCTTTCACAAGTAACATCATTTAGAATTCACCAAGAAACTTAGAACCAAGACCTACAATCAGATATAAATCTCAGGTCTTTGGCACAATGATGTCATGAATGGTGTGTTATTGCATCAGAAGCCAAGGTGGTCACATGGCAGTGACCGTCTGGCCGTGGACATCTCCATTTTGGATTATGTGTCCCTGTTGCCTGTGTCTCACACAGTATGTGTCTTACATCATGACTTAATGTACCACTTCCACAATGACTGTGAACTCTGTCATGAACCCCAGAAGCTCCCCATTGACTAAATCACCATTTAGAAGATAAAGGCAGTAGTATCGCCCCAATGAGAGCAGTAATAGAGTAACATGTCTTGTGTTATTACTTGCAGGAAAATGTCAGTGTATTTACTGTAAAGAGCTTATGGATTATGACTTTGTGCATGCAGAGTACAGAGGCCTGTCCAATGCTGTACATATGAGTAGGGATGTAGCGAACGTCGGAAAAAAAGTTCGCGAACATATTCGCGAACTTGCGTCAAAAATGCGAACGGTTCGCGAACGTCGCGAACCCCATAGACTTCAATGGGAAGGCGAATTTTAAAAGCTAGAAAAGACATTTCTGGCCAGAAAAATGATTTTAAAGTTGTTTAAAGGGTGCAACGACCTGGACAGTGCCATGCCAGAGGGGGATCAAGGGCAAAAATTTTTCTAAAAAATCCATTGTTGACACAGCGCTGCGTTTTGTGCTGTAAAGGGCAGAAATCACACTACATTTCTAAACCTGTGTAATAAAATGCTTTAAAACGTCCGGCGTCTACATGCCAATCAAGTCGTGTAAAGGTTACAGCCTGTTCACACGCAAAGACGAAACGCGGTGCTTACTGCAACGCAAAAAGACGCAAAGAGCTTTAATGAATGATACCGTCAAGTGAGCAAATAATAGTTTTTAATTACTAGTTGCTTGTCACCTCCAGGATGTTCGTCCTGTTGGTGGCAATATTTCTGTAGTGGTGTGTTTAGCAGTCACCGTGCTTGTGCACTGTCAGGCAGAGGTAATTCAATGTACAGTGAAGTGAACCAAAAAACACTGATTCTGCAGTGTGGGCCCAGTTTTGGTCTACTTTATTGATCACCTGCGGTGACCATAAAAGATGCGATTTTGCCACTGTTGCAGAACCCTGAAAATTAGGCATGTGTACTTTCCTGAAAAATTATGTTTTTTTTGTCGCAGCCACTGAACCAGAAGTCCAGAAACAATATGCCATATAAATGCTGAAAATATTAATTTTTTTTTGTCGCAGCCACTGCAGCACAGAGGCCAGAAAAAATATGCCATATAAATGCAAACAATATTAATTTTTTTTTGTTGCAGCCACTGCAGCACAGAGGCCAGAAAAAATATGCCATATAAATGCAAACAATATTAATTTTTTTGGTCGCAGCCACTGCAGCACAGAGGCCAGGAAAAATATGCCATATAAATGCTAACAATATAAATTTTTTTTGTCGCAGACACTGAAGCACAGAGGCCAGAAAAAATATGCCATATAAATGCTGAAAATATTCAATTTTTTTGGTCGCAGCCACTGAAGCACAGAGGCCATAAAAAATATGCCATATAAATGCTGAAAATATTCTGTTTTTTTTGTCGCAGCCACTGAAGCACAGAGGCCAGAAAAAATATGCCATATAAATGCTGAAAATATTCATTTTTTTGTCACAGCCACTGAAGCACAGAGGCCAGAAAAAATATGCCATATAAATGCTGAAAATATTCATTTTTTTGTCACAGCCACTGAAGCACAGAGGCCATAAAAAATATGCCATATAAATGCAGAAAATATTCTGTTTTTTTTGGTCGCAGCCACTGAAGCACAGAGGCCAGAAAAAATATGCCATATAAATGCTGAAAATATTCATTTTTTTGTCACAGCCACTGAAGCACAGAGGCCATAAAAAATATGCCATATAAATGCTGAAAATATTCTGTTTTTTTTGGTCGCAGCCACTGAAGCACAGAGGCCAGAAAAAATATGCCATATAAATGCTGAAAATATTCATTTTTTTGTCACAGCCACTGAAGCACAGAGGCCAGAAAAAATATGCCATATAAATGCTGAAAATATTCATTTTTTTGTCACAGCCACTGAAGCACAGAGGCCAGAAAAAATATGCCATATAAATGCAGAAAATATTCTGTTTTTTTTGGTCGCAGCCACTGAAGCACAGAGGCCAGAAAAAATATGCCATATAAATGCTGAAAATATTCATTTTTTTGTCACAGCCACTGAAGCACAGAGGCCAGAAAAAATATGCCATATAAATGCAGAAAATATTCTGTTTTTTTTGGTCGCAGCCACTGAAGCACAGAGGCCATAAAAAATATGCCATATAAATGCTGAAAATATTCATTTTTTTGTCACAGCCACTGAAGCACAGAGGCCATAAAAAATATGCCATATAAATGCTGAAAATATTCTGTTTTTTTTGGTCGCAGCCACTGAAGCACAGAGGCCAGAAAAAATATGCCATATAAATGCTGAAAATATTCATTTTTTTGTCACAGCCACTGAAGCACAGAGGCCAGAAAAAATATGCCATATAAATGCAGAAAATATTCTGGTTTTTTTGGTCGCAGCCACTGAAGCACAGAGGCCATAAAAAATATGCCATATAAATGCTGAAAATATTAAATTTTTTTGTCACAGCCACTGAAGCACAGAGGCCAGAAAAACTCAGGATTTACCTGGATTCAAATTAAACCAGTAGGGTTTGCACCCTAGTTTGTAACGGTGGTGGAGGGAGGAGGACGCTAAAGGACAGCTGTATGTGGAGTCATGAGGCGTGCAGAGAAGGACAGCTGCATGGGGAGTCAGAATCAGAAACTCAGCACAAGTCTTCCGGCGTGCAGTAACCCTCCGAGATCCACCCCTCATTCATTTTAATAAAGGTCAGGTAATCCACACTTTTGTGACCTAGGCGAGTTCTCTTCTCAGTTACAATCCCTCCTGCTGCACTGAAGGTCCTTTCTGAGAGGACACTTGAGGCGGGGCAAGACAAGAGGTTCATGGCAAATTGTGACAGCTCTGGCCACAGATCAAGCCTGCGCACCCAGTAGTCCAGGGGTTCATCGCTCCTCAGAGTGTCGATATCTGCAGTTAATGCCAGGTAGTCCGCTACCTGCCGGTCGAGGCGTTCTTTGAGGGTGGATCCCGAACGGTTCTGCCGCTGCCTTGGACTGAAAAACATTTGCATGTCTGACGTTACAGAGTGGCCAAAGTGCTTTGTCCTTGCAGGTGCGCTCGTGGCAGGATTACTGGCACCTCTGCCCCTGGAATGTTGATGAGTTCCTGAAGTGACATCACCCTTAAAAGCATTGTACAACATGTTTTGCAGGCTGGTTTCTAAATGCAGCATCCTTTCAGACTTGTGGTATGTTGGTAACATTTCTGCCACTTTATGCTTGTACCGAGGGTCTAGTAGAGTCGCGACCCAGTACAGGTCCTTCTCCTTAAGCCTCTTGATACGGGGGTCCTTCAACAGGCATGACAGCATGAAAGACCCCATTCTCACAAGGTTGGATGCAGAGGTATCCATCTCCGCTTCCTCGTTATCAAGGACTGCATCATCCACGGTCTCCTCCCCCCAGCCACGTACAAGACCAGGGGTCCCCAAAAGGTCACCACTAGCCCCCTGGGAAGCCTGCTCCTGTTGGTCCTCCTCCTCCACAAAGCCACCTTCCTCCTCTGACTCCACTTCTGACACCTCTCCCTGCGTTGCAGCAGGTGCCTGGGTTCGTTCTGGTGATTCCGACCAGAAATCGTGCGCTTCCTGCTCCTCGTCACGCTGGTCTACAGCCTCATCTGTCACTCGTCGCACGGCACGCTCCAGGAAGAAAGCGAAGGGTATTAGGTCGCTGATGGTGCCTTCGGTGCGACTGACCATATTTGTAACCTCTTCAAAAGGGCGCATGAGCCTGCAGGCATCGCGCATAAGCACCCAGTAACGGGGTAAAAAAATCCCCAGCTCTGCAGATCCAGTCCTACCACCCAGTTCAAACAGGTATTCGTTGACGGCTCTTTGTTGTTGCAGCAGACGTTCCAACATGAGGAGCGTTGAATTCCAGCGAGTCTGGCTGTCGCAAATCAAACGCCTGACTGGCATTTGTACCGCTGCTGAATGTCAGCAAGGCGTGCCATGGCTGTGTAGGACCGTCTGAAATGGGCCGACACCTTCCTGGACTGCCTGAGAACGTCCTGGAATCCTGGGTACTTTGAGACAAAACGTTGTACTATTAAATTCAGAACATGTGCCATGCAGGGCACATGTGTTTAAATTGCCCAGTCTCAGTGCTGCCAACAGATTGCTTCCATTGTCACACACCACTTTCCGATCTTCAGTTGGTGTGGGGTCAGCCACCGATCGGCCTGTGACTGCAGAGATGACAGGAGTACAGATCCGGTATGGTTTTTGCTTTCCAGGCACGTCATCCCCAAGACAGCATGACAACGGCGTACCTGGCACGTCGAATAGCCTAGGGGGAGCTGGGGGTGCACAGGTGTGGAGGAGGAGGACCCAGCAGCAGAGGACGAAGAAGAGGAAGAAGACGAGGTAGAGAGCGAAGGAGGAGTAGAGGTGGTGGCAGAACCGCGTGCAATCCGTGGCGGTGACACCAACTCCACTGTCGTTGTTGAGCTACACATTCCCTGCTTCCCAGCCATTACCAAGTTCACCCAGTGGGCAGTGTAGGTGACATACCTGCCCTGACCATGCTTGGAGGACCATGCGTCAGTAGTCATATGGACCTTTGGCCCAACACTAAGTGACAGAGATGCGGTGACTTGGCTCTGCACATGGTGGTACAGGTGTGGTATTCCCTTTTTTGAAAAAAAATTGCGGCTGGGTACCTTCCACTGCGGTGTCCCAATTGCTACAAATTTGCGGAAGGCCTCAGAGTCCACCAGCTGGTATGGTAAAAGCTGGCGGGCTAAGAGTGCGGACAAGCCAGCTGTCAGACGCCGGGCAAGGGGGTGACTAGCAGACATTGGCTTCTTACGCTCAAACATGGCCCTCACAGAAACTTGGCTGGGGGCAGATGACTGGGAATGGGAACTGGTGGTCAAGGTGGAAGGCGGAGTGGAGGGTGGTTCAGACGGGTGAAGGACAGCAGAGGTAGAGCAGTAAGATGCTGGACCAGAAGGAGGGCTTTTAGTTTGCCTGTTGCCTTTGAGGTGTTGCTCCCAAAGTGCTTTGTGCTTGCCGTTCATGTGCCTTCGCATAGAAGTTGTACCTATGTGGCTGTTGGGCATCCCAAGACTCAGTTTCTGACTGCACTCATTGCAAATGACAACGCTTTTGTCAGAGGCACACACATTAAAAAAATCCCACACTGCTGACCTTTTTGAGGCTGGCAATCTGGCGGTAACAGTAGAAGTCGGCGGCGTTGGCGGCAATGGCGGGTGCGTTGGCCGGCTGACCACAGGTGCCGATACATGTTGTTGCCCTACTGTTCCCTGCGAGCTGTCCTCCCTGCTTCTTCTAAGTCTTATTCTCCTCCTGCCTCTCTGACTCTCCGTCTCTCCATCTGAACTATCCTCCTCTTCCTCTCTTCTACTGGGCACCCATAAAACATCAATCTCCTCATCCTCATTCTCCTCAGATGCATCAATTTCTTCTAACAGCTCACAGAAGGAAGCAGCAGCGGGGACCTCCTCGTCATCACTCATTATGTCCATCTCTGTTGTGTTCTCTGCCAGAATTAAATCTGGTGTAACGTCCTCATCTCCTTCATCTTCTTCTGCCATTAATGGTTGTGCATCACTCAGTTCAAGAAACTCATGTGAAAATAACTCCTCTGACTCCAGTGAAGAAGGGGCGCCGGTGGTGGAGGAAGTGTTACGTGGGGTACCCATAGCAGTGGAGGATGAGGATGTTGTGGTAAAGTTAGAAACGGTAGAGGATGGGGTGTGCTGTGTAAGCCAGTCAACTACCTCTTCAGCATTTTGGGAGTTCAGGGTCATTGCCTTTTTAAAACTGGGCAATTTCCTAGGGCCACAGGATAGCATAGCAGCACGGCCCCTTGTGCCTCTGCGTGGCGGCCTGCCTTTGCCTGGCATTATTTTTTAAAACAACAACAACAACAACTCAGGTGGTGTTTCTAGAGACGGTATTATTATTGATATTTAGACAGAATGTGAACAAGCTCACACAGCTAGATGGGAGTTGTTTGAAAATGAAGAAGAAGAACACACTGGGCAAACAAGGCCTACAAGGTCAACGTATACACTACTACAGCAGTGGATACGGAATATATTATTGCTGCCTGAAAAACGTCACTCGGGTGGTGTTGCTAGAGACGGTATTATTATTGATATTTAGACAGAATGTGAAAAAGCTCACACAGCTAAGTGGCAGTGGTTTTGAAAATGAAGAAGAAGAACACACTGGGCAAACAAGGCCTACAAGGTCAACGTATACACTACTACCAGCAGTGGATACGGAATATATTATTGCTGCCTGAAAAACGTCACTTGGGTGGTGTTGCTAGAGACGGTATTATTATTGATATTTAGACAGAATGTGAACAAGCTCACACAGCTAGATGGTTGTTGTTTGAATATGAAGAACACACTGAGTAAATAATGCCTACAAGGTTAACGTATACACTACTACAGCAGTGGATACGGAATATATTATTGCTGCCTGAAAAACGTCACTCGGGTGGTGTTTCTAGAGACGGTATTATTATTGATATTTAGACAGAATGTGAACAAGCTCACACAGCTAGATGGTTGTTGTTTGAAAATGAAGAAGAAGAACACACTGGGCAAACAAGGCCTACAAGGTCAACGTATACACTACTACAGCAGTGGATACGGAATATATTATTGCTGCCTGAAAAACGTCACTCGGGTGGTGTTGCTAGAGACGGTATTATTATTGATATTTAGACAGAATGTGAACAAGCTCACACAGCTAGATGGTTGTTGTTTGAAAATGAAGAACACACTGAGCAAATAATGCCTACAAGGTTAACGTATACACTACTACAGCAGTGGATACGGAATATATTATTGCTGCCTGAAAAACGTCACTCGGGTGGTGTTTCTAGAGACGGTATTATTATTGATATTTAGACAGAATGTGAAAAAGCTCACACAGCTAAGTGGGCAGTGGTTTGAAAATGAAGAAGAAGAACACACTGGGCAAACAAGGCCTACAAGGTCAACGTATACACTACTACAGCAGTGGATACGGAATATATTATTGCTGCCTGAAAAACGTCACTCGGGTGGTGTTGCTAGAGACGGTATTATTATTGATATTTAGACAGAATGTGAACAAGCTCACACAGCTAGATGGTTGTTGTTTGAATATGAAGAACACACTGAGTAAATAATGCCTACAAGGTTAACGTATACACTACTACAGCAGTGGATACGGAATATATTATTGCTGCCTGAAAAACGTCACTCGGGTGGTGTTTCTAGAGACGGTATTATTATTGATATTTAGACAGAATGTGAACAAGCTCACACAGCTAGATGGTTGTTGTTTGAAAATGAAGAAGAAGAACACACTGGGCAAACAAGGCCTACAAGGTCAACGTATACACTACTACAGCAGTGGATACGGAATATATTATTGCTGCCTGAAAAACGTCACTCGGGTGGTGTTGCTAGAGACGGTATTATTATTGATATTTAGACAGAATGTGAACAAGCTCACACAGCTAGATGGTTGTTGTTTGAAAATGAAGAAGAAGAACACACTGGGCAAAACAAGGCCTACAAGGTCAACGTATACACTACTACAGCAGTGGATACGGAATATATTATTGCTGCCTGAAAAACGTCACTCGGGTGGTGTTGCTAGAGACGGTATTATTATTGATATTTAGACAGAATGTGAACAAGCTCACACAGCTAGATGGTTGTTGTTTGAAAATGAAGAACACACTGAGCAAATAATGCCTACAAGGTTAACGTATACACTACTACAGCAGTGGATACGGAATATATTATTGCTGCCTGAAAAACGTCACTCGGGAGGTGTTGCTAGAGACGGTATTATTATTGATATTTAGACAGAATGTGAACAAGCTCACACAGCTAGATGGTTGTTGTTTGAATATGAAGAACACACTGAGTAAATAATGCCTACAAGGTTAACGTATACACTACTACAGCAGTGGATACGGAATATATTATTGCTGCCTGAAAAACGTCACTCGGGTGGTGTTTCTAGAGACGGTATTATTATTGATATTTAGACAGAATGTGAACAAGCTCACACAGCTAGATGGTTGTTGTTTGAAAATGAAGAAGAAGAACACACTGGGCAAACAAGGCCTACAAGGTCAACGTATACACTACTACAGCAGTGGATACGGAATATATTACTGCTGCCTGAAAAACGTCACTCGGGTGGTGTTTCTAGAGACGGTATTATTATTGATATTTAGACAGAATGTGAACAAGCTCACACAGCTAGATGGTTGTTGTTTGAAAATGAAGAACACACTGAGCAAATAATGCCTACAAGGTTAACGTATACACTACTACAGCAGTGGATACGGAATATATTATTGCTGCCTGAAAAACGTCACTCGGGTGGTGTTTCTAGAGACGGTATTATTATTGATATTTAGACAGAATGTGAAAAAGCTCACACAGCTAAGTGGCAGTGGTTTGAAAATGAAGAAGAAGAACACACTGGGCAAACAAGGCCTACAAGGTCAACGTATACACTACTACAGCAGTGGATACGGAATATATTATTGCTGCCTGAAAAACGTCACTCGGGTGGTGTTTCTAGAGACGGTATTATTATTGATATTTAGACAGAATGTGAACAAGCTCACACAGCTAGATGGTTGTTGTTTGAAAATGAAGAACACACTGAGCAAATAATGCCTACAAGGTTAACGTATACACTACTACAGCAGTGGATACGATATATATGATTGCTGCCTGAAAAACGTCACTCGGGTGGTGTTTCTAGAGACGGTATTATTATTGATATTTAGACAGAATGTGAACAAGCTCACACAGCTAGATGGTTGTTGTTTGAAAATGGAAGAACACACTGAGCAAATAATGTCTACAAGGTTAACGTATACACTACTACAGCAGTGGATACGGAATATATTATTGCTGCCTGAAAAACGTCACTCGGGTGGTGTTTTATAGAGACGGTATTATTATTGATATTTAGACAGAATGTGAACAAGCTCACACAGCTAGATGGTTGTTGTTTGAAAATGAAGAACACACTGAGCAAATAATGCCTGCAAGTGCACTACTATTGGTGCACTACTATGAAGAACAGCAACAGCACTGTACACGTTAAAGAACAGTAAGATAAGTAAAAGAAAAAAAAAATATATGTATATTAAAAAAATATTTTTCTCGGGTTGGTGCTGCTGAACTACTAGGAGCAGCACAGTAGCACACCAGTCCCACTCCCCAACACTGCTAGACTAATAGCACTGGGCTTATAGTAGCAACTAGCAAAGTAAAAAAACAAAAAAGAAAATAAAAGCAGTCCTTACAAGGACTATTGGGTTATTACAGCAGTCAGCAGATGAGATCAGAAGAGATCAGTGCCCACAGCAGGCAGCTACATACAGAGCACTGCAGTAGAAGGTAGATTACTAGCCAGCAAAGCTACCCTAAAATGTCCCTCAAATCCCTGCAGACTTCTATCCCTCCAATACAGAGCAGTATCAAGTAGATTACTAGCCAGCAAACTTATCAACTGTCCCTCAAAGAAATCAGTGAAATCAGTAACAGCTCTCTCCCTACACTAGCTCTTGCAAGCACACACAGGCAGAATGAAAAAAACGCTGCAGGGCTTCAGTTTATATATGGAAGGGGAGTGGTCCAGGGGTGTGGGGGTGGTCCAGGAGGGAGAGCTTCCTGATTGGCTGCCATGTATCTGCTGGTCTGGGGTGAGAGGTCAAAAAAAAGCGCCAGGTAAGGCGAACCCAAAATGGCGAACGTCGCGCGACGTTCGCGAACATTCGGCGAGCGCGAACAGCCGATGTTCAGTATTAAGTATATCTTAGTTAGCGCCAAGTACAAGTAACTGTTTTATTATTACAGAGAAAAGAGAAATTATTTTAAAAACAGAAATTATTTCATTAAAATGAAGTCTATGGGAGATGGACTTTCTGCAACTACCACTATAACAGCAAAAGGTTTCTAGCTGTGCAGGAATGAGCATTGCCACCATCAGAAACTTTGGGACCCCATTCACGTTATATACCATCAACTAGCAGTTAGGTAGGTTTTGCTGGGACAAAATATTGAACTTGTTGGATACATTTTTTTCAACCACAGCTACTATGGTACAAACTCACAAATAATTTTACTGAAAAGCAGGGGTGTAACTATATAGGAAATCGGCCCCGCAACTGCTGAGGGACCCAGGAACTATAGGAGCACCATGGGACAGATAAGCAGCTGCAATACATATTCATATGTTTATTAGGAGCCCTATGATGTTGCTGTGGGGCCCAATAATCAGTCATTCCCGTGCTGAAAAGTTCATGTAGGAGACGCTCATGTAAAATATAATAGAAATAGCTGATGTTACCCTACAATAAGTAGCTCATATAGAGTGTTACATGAATGAATATGCTAGTAAGTCAGTCATTTCAGTGGTGGTCTGTAGAAGTTTAAACCCTACATTTCTGCCTGCCCCTGCTCTATGCTGTCATTGAATGATATGCAATTTGTGTTAAGTTTTTGCATAAGTTACAAAAATTGTCTAAGTTTAGGGGCCTAATCTGCTAATTAGTCATCAATTCATTTAAAAAAAATTAATTATTTAAAATGGAGTCTATGGGAGATGGCCTTCTTGTAATTTAAAGTTTTTTCAATAATTTTTTTTCTGGATAACGGATCCCATATCTGTAGTCCCTCCTTGGAAGATAACAACTGCAGGGTCACATATATTCACTTTTCTTGTACTTTTCATTTATATAAAGTGGGAAGAAAAAACACAATATCAATCTTTATGAATGAAGGTTGTATATATATATATATATATATATATTTTGTAAGATGTTTTTATCTTGCCGCTAACATTCTCTATATTACACTGAGCAATTTATAAGTAACTGTCATTAGGTAGTGTGCCTGTTGGACCCCAAACCATGACAACAAGTAACCTTCGCATGTTCTGTTTATGCACTAGCAGTTTTTTTTCTGCTCTATTTCCATTTGTAAATAAATCTCGCTTTAACTTTCCTAGCATCTTGTTCAAACAATGCTCTCTTTGCATTATAATAAATTGACAGGTATTTCAGAGTGATGTCAGAAATGTAAAAATATAGAAAGGTTAGAATAGTGCAGTAATATCCATCAGTAAAGATAATTGAGTAAATTTATGAATCTGACTTTCTGTGATTAAATGCATCAAACTGTTTGCCCATACTTCTCTGAAATGTAATAACATTATACATGTTTATAAGCCTGCACAACCAGATTTTAAAAGATTTTTTAGTCTTTGCACTACTGTAGATCTGTAAATATCCGTAGTGCCCTTAAACATGGTCATTTCACACTGCGAAAGATCCACTGCGGTGGAAATCATAGCGAAACATCCATGTGCAAGAAGCGTATTCAAACTGCACATACAAAGTGCATGTGAAGATAAACAACATAAACTATAGGGTTTTTTAAGTTATCTGCAGTATGCAAATGGATACAATCAGCATGTTGTGTTGCCCACAATGCAGTGTTTTTCCTCATAGTTGCAGCCTGGAGCGGGCGATGAGCCTGACACAATTGTGAGAATGTTTTAAGTCTGGTTTATATAACTTACTGCATTGGCATCAAAATTATGTCTGTGCTGGATTCTTGAGGCACAAGTTTGGTTGCGCAAATGTCACAAAACTCTGGAGGTACCATGAAGCTAATGGCTCCTGCGATTTCCCCTGTGCCAATAAACACACTTGCTCATAATTTTCGGATGAACGAATGGACACTCAAAGGAGCTATGCAGAAGTGCAAGGAGTAGCTTTAGATCCAAGTACCTGAATGAATAGGCTATTGCATCTTTACATAAACACATGTTCATGTATATCAATAAGCCCCTACACATGGATTACTCTTACTCACCAACAGCAGTGAAGGTAACATGGGGTCCTTGCACAATTACACATCTTTTGTTCAAGAGCCTTGCACAGGTGCACCATCTCTCTCATTTAGGAAAGTTTATTACAAAATCAGTTTGCTTTCATTGCGCATACATTGCGAAGCAACACATACTTCATTCCCTCAAATGGAGATTTATCAAGTCACCAGCAATGTTTTTCCACACCTGTCCTATGCTTAGTCATCACCTGAGTCACCAACTCTATTTTAACAGTGCATCTCTTCAGGTTACGTTTCAACATAGGCAGTTAGACTTTTGGGCTTCCTCTTCCATTCCTCTTCCATTTTGCTTTGTAAAGCTTTAAAATAGTTATTATTATATATAGTTGGGGATGCCCATTCCTCATTACATCTCCTTCTTACATTGTAATATGAAAAGTCTTGAAAAGTTTAACCAAAGATATTTATATACAGCCAGCAGGCCCCAGATTTCCAATTTGGCTGCCCCTTGGCCACAGGGTCCTTGTGCTATAGAGAGCACTCCCCCCATAAGACAGTTCCTGTCCACAAATGGTGTGGAGGCAGGGTGTAGTGTAACTGTAACTAGATACAGGGTGCAAGAATTGGGCGCCAGTGGTTCTTATAACTTAACCAATGAACATATTTATTGAACAATTACAATCCTCAGTGGAGTGTACATAATAGCAAAGCAGAATCATACAGAACAGTGGATAGGCATATACTCACAGCACCTTTGGTCAGTATTAGTCCCACCAGGGATGAGAACATACACAGCAGCAATGAAGGTACACCCAGCTTTCAGCCTTTTCCCTAAGTGGAACCCAGGGGAATTCTACATCCCTAAATCTACACACTTAGTCTCTACTTCTGGGCAATTAGTACCCAGGATCTTAATCCCTCTGACTCTCATCGTTGGAGCCTTGGGCTGCTCAGCTAAATAGCTGTGATACAAATGTGACATGGCAGGCCATGTATGAATGTGAGTGTGATCAAGTGCATTCAATATGGCTCCTTAGTTGTAAAATGGATGTACTGATATTAGCAGGAGACCAAGGAACAGCCGGAGTAGTATTAATAGGAGACCAGGGAACAACTGGAGTTGAGTTATTCAGTCATTAGCAGGAGAACAGGAAATAGTAGGAGTTAAGGTAATAGACTCATAAACATATAAATATGTTTATTAAGGAGAAAGCTTATATCTTATTCACATAGTTATAATCAAAATACACAGCAATTATACACAGCAATTATTTTCATTCACATGGTTATTTCCATTTTCATGGTCATTCTCATGGCCATGTCCTGGGCATGTATGTAAGGCCAAAGGCCTCAGGAGTAGTGAGGACCAAGGGAGGAAAATAACAATGTCCAAGTTCGCAGTACAGTAGAGGATGAGACAGAAGAATGGTCAAAAACAGGCAACAAGATCAGTCCAGGCAGAAGAGGTTCAAGGTCGAGAATTCCAGGCAAGGGTCGGTACACAATAGACAAGAAGTTTGCAATGAATCACACCCAGGAGTAGTAAACTAAACCTATAATTGGGCACTGATGACTGTCCGGAGTTCCCTTATAAAGGCCCAGGTTTGGCGCCAATTTTGGACGCATCGGCGTCATGACGTATGCGCGGACGCGCTGACGTCAGCGACTGACGCGCTGACGTGTGCGACTGACGCCGGCGCCCATTATTGACGCCGACGCCCATTCTGTCGCCGGCGACCAATCTGAGTGTGGGAAGAGGTCGACATCATCCGTCTGCGTCCGTGAGGAACCAGGGAGCCACCATCTTGGACGCCATCTTGGTTATCCAGCTCAGATTCCATTACAGTACCCCCCCCCTAGGGGGGGCCTCCGGACCACCTGGGTTAGAAGGAAATTGCCGGTGGAATTTTTGGACCAGGAGAGGGCCGTGGACGTCTGAATTTCTTACCCAGGAGCACTCCTCAGGGCCGAACCCCTTCCACTCAATGAGGTATTGTAGGGTGCCCCTCGAAATCCGGGAGTCCAAGATTCTTTTAACCTCGAATTCTTGATGTCCGTCCACCAAGACAGGAGCTGAGGAAGAAGAAGAAGAAGAAGTACCTGCAGGTTTGAGCAAGGAGACATGGAAGGCGTTTGGAATCCGCATCTCTGAGGGAAGTTGTAAACAGACAGCCACTGGGTTGATGATCTCAGAGATGGAGAAGGGACCAATAAACTTGGGACCAAGTTTCGGAGAGGGGACTTTGAGACGAATGTTTCGGGTGGATAGCCAAACCTTATCGCCAGGTGCGTACAAAGGGGAAGGGATTCTTCTTTGATCCGCGAACCTTTTCTGGACCAGGGAACTTTTTTCCAGATTGACGACCGTGGCGTGCCAGATGGCCGACATGTGAGCAGCTTGGTCCTTGGCGGCAGGGACATTGGTAAGTAATAAATCCTGAGGAAAAGCCAAAGGGTTAAGACCGTACATACAGAAAAAGGGGACTTTTCGGAGGAAACGTGTAATGCATTGTTATGTGCGAATTCCGCCCATGGAAGCAGGTCCGCCCAATAATCTTGGCACAGTGATACATGGCATCGAAGAAACTGTTCAAGGGCCTGGTTAACCCTTTCTGCTGCTCCATTAGACTGTGGATGGTATGAAGATGAAAATTGAAGAGAAACACCAAGGGCTTTACACAGGGATCTCCAGAACTTAGAAACAAATTGGGAACCACGGTCAGAGACAATTTCGGCAGGGAAACCATGGAGGCGGAAAATGTGTTTAATGAATAATGAAGAAAGTTCAGGAGCAGAGGGAAGTTTTCGAAGGGGAGTAAAGTGTGCAACTTTAGTGAATCTGTCAATTACCACCCAAATAACAGTGTAACCAGAGGAGTTAGGGAGGTCCACAATGAAGTCCATAGATAAATGAGTCCATGGGCGAGAAGGAATGGGTAGTGGTAAGAGTAACCCCTTGGGAGGGGAACGCCCAGATTTGGATACAGCACACACAGAGCAAGAAGAAACAAAGTCTTTGACATCCTTTCTTAGGGAAGGCCACCATACAAGACGAGACAGAAGTTCAGTGGTTTTCTTGATTCCAGGATGCCCGGCCTGCTTGGAACTGTGGGACTGAACCAAAATGGAATGACGGAGTTCAGGGGGAACAAAGGCAACACCAGGAGGGGTTCCTACAGGAGCAGAAGGTTGAACAGACAATAACTGGGAGGCCAAGGATGGAAATAGAGTAGCGATGATTTTTGTAGGAGGTATAATGGACTCTGGTTAGATGGAAGCGAGATCTTCAATGAGAAAACTTCTGGAAAGAGCGTCTGCCTTCCTGTTTCTAACACCAGGCCGAAAAGTAAGAATGAAATTAAAACGGGAGAAGAATAGTGCCCACCTGGCCTGACGAGGGTTGAGGCGTTTGAGTGATTGGATATATTCAAGATTTTTATGGTCTGTATAGATGGTCACAGGGATAGAAGAACCTTCCAACAAATGTCTCCATTCTTCTAGGGCAAGTTTTACGGCCAGCAACTCTCGATTTCCAACATCATAATTTTGTTCGGAAGAGGTGAATTTCTTAGAGAAGAAAGCACAAGGATGAAGCTTCCCATCAGTAGACGCTCTTTGGGACAAAATTGCTCCGGCACCGACATCTGAGGCATCGACTTCAATAAAAAATGGCTGGAATGGTTCAGGGTGTCGAAGAATGGGGGCAGAAGAAAACGAAGTTTTAAGATCCTTGAATGCTTCCAAAGCTGAAGGTGGCCATTGCTGAGGCTTACCCCCTTTTTTGATAAGTGAAAGAATGGGAGCAATTTTGGAAGAAAACCCCTTGATAAATTGTCTATAATAATTCGCAAAACCAATAAATCTTTGGATGGCTTTAACACTGGTGGGAGAGGCCAGTCCTGGATAGCGGAGATCTTGGCAGGATCCATTCTAAAACCCTGTTGAGAGATGATGTACCCAAGGAAAGAGATGGACGATACTTCAAAGGAACATTTTTCCAATTTAGCAAATAAGTTATTTTTCCGCAGACGGGAAAGGACTTCTTGGACTTGAAGACGATGCTCAGCAAGGTTTTTGGAAAAAATAAGGATATCGTCCAAGTACACCACCACGTACTGGCCCAGTAAATCTCTGAAAATGTCATTTACAAATTCTTGGAAGACCGCGGGAGCGTTACAGAGACCGAATGGCATCACCAGATATTCATAATGCCCGTCCCGGGTGTTGAATGCGGTCTTCCATTCATCTCCTTCTCTGATCCGGATTAAATTATACGCCCCACGAAGATCTAACTTGGTGAAAAGACAAGCCCCTTTGAGTTGGTCGAACAGCTCGGAGATGAGAGGAAGGGGATAACGATTCTTAATCGTGATTTTATTCAGACCTCTATAATCAATGCAGGGCCGCAAACCTCCATCTTTTTTCTCTACAAAGAAGAAGCCGGCTCCAGCCGGGGAAGAAGAAGGACGAATAAAGCCTCTTTGCAGATTCTCTTGAATGTACTCCTTCATGGCACAGGTTTCAGAAGGAGACAGTGGATAAATGCGACCCCTGGGAGGCATGGTTCCAGGAAGAAGTTCGATGGGGCAATCATAAGGACGATGGGGAGTCAGGACTTCGGCAGACTTTTTATTGAAGACATCAGAGAAGGCTTGATAAACAGGGGGCAAAGAAGAATTGGAAGACACAGATGAAACTTTAATAATAGATTTGGTAGGTAAACAGTTCTGTTGGCAAAAGGAACTCCAGCGGGAGATCTGAGAAGAAGCCCAATCGATTACAGGGTTATGAATATTCAACCAGGGCAGACCAAGTACAATGGGAGTAGAAGGACAATCGATTAGGAGGAAGGACAATCTTTCAAGGTGCATAGATCCCACAATAACGGAAAGTTCATCGGTGGAGTGGGAAATTGTAGCGGAGGATAGTGGACGATCGTCAATCGCCAATGCTCGAAGAGGAACAGCCAGAGATCGCAGAGGAATGGAATGGCTTTCTGCGAAGACCTTAACGATGAAATTCCCAGCTGCGCCGGAGTCAAGGAAAGCCTCAGAGGAAATCGTCTGGGTTCCAAAACGAATCTGCACAGGAAGGAGGAAGCGTTGAGCAGAAGAATGGGGAGAGGGACCAATTCCACCCAGGTAAGTCTCCCCAGTCTTACCTAGGTGTTGGCGTTTCCCGGCTTCACTGGACACTCATAGGCGAAGTGGGATTTTCCACCACAGTAAAGGCAAAGTCCAGCAGCCCTTCTCCGAAGCTTTTCCTGTTCGGTCAGACGAGCCCGTCCGATCTGCATTGGTTCTTCCGAAGGCAGGGAAGAAGAGGCAGGAACCGCAGGATTTGGAGAAGACAAGGTGGAAGCCGGGTTGGGAAGGAAGGGTCTTTGAAAACGAGGAGCCAGAGTAGGTTGGAACCTGTGGAATCTTTTGGTTGGGGAGTGCTCTCTGTCGAGTTCAGCTTGAAACTCCCTCTGCCGAGTATCTACCTTTATGGCCAGGGCGACTAGATCTTCCCAACGGGATGGAATTTCCCTGGACACCAGATCAGACTTTATACGTATCGCCAGGCCGTTGTAAAAGGCAGCGTGATACCCGTCGTTGTTCCACGAAGTCTCTGCAACCAGGGTGCGGAACTCAATGGCGTACTCCGAGACTGAGCGAGTTCCCTGTTGAAGATGGAACAGGCGTGCGGAGGCAGCAGTGGCACGACCCGGAGCATCAAAGACCACACGAAGTTCCCGGACGAAGGCTCGGGCATTATCGATAATGGGATCCTCCTTTTCCCATAGAGGCGAAGCCCACTCCAATGCCTTCCCTTGCAGACGGGAGAATATGAAGCCCACCTTGGCTCGTTCAGACAGGAATTGGCTGGGTGCGAGTGCAAAGTGGACCCCGCACTGGTTAATAAACCCACGGCAGGCTGTAGGATCACCACTGTAGAGTGGGGGAGCCGGAATGCGGGGTTCGGCGGCGTGAAGCGGAGCAACAGGTACCGGTGCAGGAATAGGATCGGCAGGTGTTAGCGCCGACAGCTTAGCAAGAATGGTTTCCAAAGCCTGACCAAAGTGAGATTGCTGTACCTCATAGGACTGCATGCGGGATGCCAGACCACGAAGCGCTCCACCGACATCAGGCGGCGCAGGATTCTCCTCCGACGGGTCCATGGCCCAATTATAATGTAAGGCCAAAGGCCTCAGGAGTAGTGAGGACCAAGGAAGGAAAATAACAATGTCCAAGTTCGCAGTACAGTAGAGGATGAGACAGAAGAATGGTCAAAAACAGGCAACAAGATCAGTCCAGGCAGAAGAGGTTCAAGGTCGAGAATTCCAGGCAAGGGTCGGTACACAATAGACAAGAAGTTTGCAATGAATCACACCCAGGAGTAGTAAACTAAACCTATAATTGGGCACTGATGACTGTCCGGAGTTCCCTTATAAAGGCCCAGGTTTGGCGCCAATTTTGGACGCATCGGCGTCATGGCGTATGCGCGGACGCGCTGACGTGTGCGACTGACGCCGGCGCCCATTATTGACGCCGACGCCCATTCCGTCGCCGGCGACCAATCTGAGTGTGGGAAGAGGTCGACATCATCCGTCTGCGTCCGTGAGGAACCAGGGAGCCACCATCTTGGACGCCATCTTGGTTATCCAGCTCAGATTCCATTACAATGTAGCCATTATTATTATTATATATGTCTATGTGTAATGATCTATTACTTTGTTATTGTACCAATATAAAAAGGAGCTCAGCTGGGGGGGCTTCGGGACTTCATCTACAAGCAGACGTGTTGTGTAGAATAGTTGGTCTTGTAAGGACCATTGGCCGATTGATGTGCTCTGGGAGTCGCTGTATTTGATTTGGGCCCGGGGTCCCCCAGGTGATGTTCCCCTCAGAAGTCTGCCAAGGGAAGCTCGGCTAGACGTTGCGTTGTCTTTAATCGGTATTGTATTACTTTTCTTACAATATATTCTTCTTCTTTAATGATGATCAATGTGTGTGTGTTTTATTTCCACCCCTATATTTGATAAGTCTGCTGGGGGAAGTGCTCTGTAAGACGTTTAGTTTGTGATAAGTCTGCCAAGGGAACTTGTAGCAAGACCGCTTAAGGTGAGTAGCCTATCCTTTCTAGACCTGACTTGTCTAGGTTCCACTCAAGCTCTGCCTGCCTGCTCAAGCTAGAGCCAGCACAAGATGAACCCTGAGCACATGGCTTCAAATGGTTTTATACTTTAGCACAGTGCCATCTACTGGTCACTATTGAGAATCTCAGGGGCATAGCATAAAGCAGAGCATTGACACAGGTCCCCATTAGGACCCATTTAGGTGTCTGGAATACTAAGGATTTGCCTGCCTGCTTAACTAGGGGTGGCTATTTTACACATCCCTACACATATGTAACTTGATATAAAAGAGTCTCAGTAAAGTGTGCATGTGGAAAGTACAACAGCCTTAGGTACAACAGAAAAATTAAAGCTTATATAGAAAATTATATTATAAGACAAGTTATTGCAGGAGTATAGAGAACAGTAGAAAGGTAGCAACAGGCCCGAATTTGTGGAAAGGCCACAAAGGCCCAGGTCTAGGGCAGCAGGATTTAAGGGGTGGCATACTGCCCAACCACAGTCTTATTGGTTCAGAAGCACTTGGGATGCACAGGCAATACGATCGTTTTTAAAATTTCCCATGTGCCAATCCCCAATGCTCTGGACCCAATGATGGAAATTTGCACATGTGCACAAATGAAGGGGAAGGACAGGGGTGACAAATGGCAGCGGGCCTAGGGGCTCCCACAATTTAAATTTGGCCCTGGGTAACAACAGGTTACTTAGACAGGACATGTAACTTAGACAGGATAGTTAGAAAGTAGACGTTTCAAGAATGCACTTCACACAGACCTATTTGAATGAATGAGGGGGAATTCTAGCAGTTAGGGATAATCTGAATATATATTTAAAAGCTGGAGTAGGGACATTAGAAGATGCTATTTGAAACATAAGGCTAAGACCTTGGACAATAGCAACGATTCTGGCCACCATTGGCCTATTTGCAACTATGATTAATTGTTTATGAATGTGCTTGGCTTGGGAAAGGGCAGAAATTATGGATTACACAATAAATTTATACTGGAGTATGACAGATTTTGTACTCAATTTCCCCCACCTAAGGTCTGCATGTCATGTACAGGGAAATAAGTATCATGGGGTTTGAGTCAATTAAATTACTACACTGGTTTTCAATGGGTTATGTAAGTCAAGTTAGAAGGGATAGAGTGGCCTTATAGGTACATACAGTATTGACCTAAAACCTTGAGGAATGAGAGAATGAAATTGATCTATGAGGCTTCTATGTGTTTGTATTTTGTATATAATGATAAAGAAACTTGGTTTTACTGTACTTGGAACATTTTTAATACATTTGAAAAGAAATAGGGATTTTAAGAAAATCTGTTGGATCACAGGTTAGTGGAATAAAATAGACCTCAAGTACAGTACATGCTGTGATGTTTGCTTTTTGTATACATACTGTACTGTTAAGCAACAGTGTCATGCTTTTTTAAACATGATGCACCAAAATGACTGACAGGTTTAAACATTTTATTAAGGGACTTTCTTCCAATACACACCAGTGGCATCCTATATTTTTGTGGTGATGTTGAGTTACAAATGTTCTACACTGAAACACATGGTAAGAAAGTGTTTATAGATCTGCATTGCTACGGTTTAGAAAAATTATGTCTACTATTGACAATGCCTTTCAATGACACAATATACAATCTTGCTTTATGTACTGTACCATCTTGCTTGGTGCCATCAAACCAGCATTATACACTAGTGCATACCTTCTAGTATCCCTAGAATACTGGTGCAGTAATTGGAAATTGCAATGTGGTGCTAAAACCTTGCAGAACAATAATCTAAGGCTGCACCTTGTGTGATATAGTTATTATTACTATACCTATTTAAGGGGAAATGCAATTTATTACATTTTAACTGACAAAATACACTAACATCAATTTGGTCTAATTGAGAACGTTATGGAAATTATTCTCCTGTACCCTGTGAGCTTCAGGTAGCGAAGATCATAGCCACGGCACAGTTTTCAGCACAGAGATGAAGACTGACACCAACTTTCACGGTTTAGATGCAGCTTTGCTGGCTTTTATTAGGCAAAAACAAAATCTTCAGCCCATTGGCTTCACATAGAATTAACAGTCCCAGTTCAACACCCACATTGGTGTACACTTAAACACAAATTTCCAGCACTTACAGCTTTCACTGCACACAAGTCCCAGAATCCTCTCTTGGACTCCTTCCCAGCTACCCACACACAATCACACCTCCTTTCTACACTTGGAGGTGTCCACGGCCCCTCACCCTCCTCCAGCTTCAGGAGGTCTCTAGGGGTTAGAGCTCTGAGGTATAGTCCCACACCTCATTTTAACTACAGCTCACCTGAATCTAATTCCTTGACTGCCTCTAGCTTGGCAGCTGAAACCCCTTACTGGAGCAAGGAATGGAAGCCCACCCTGCTCTCTTCCATTCACTTGAGGGACCCATTATTCAACCTTTCCTAAACTGGTATACAACTACAGCCTTGCTTGCTGCAGAAACACACATATATTTCCCTGGAGTTGTATATTCAACAGTCTAACACTGGTGAAATATACACAAAATCACTATATTTTCATACAACACCTCTTACAACCCTTTTAGCATCCCGTGGCATAGTTGACACAGTGGCATAGGTGACACAGTACCTTGTAACTGTCCATTAGCAAGTAACACATTTTGGGTTCCCTGTTCACTTTGTATGGAATAGAGATCTAGCCTAATACACAGTAGGAGAGATGTGTACGGTCCCTCTGGAACACCCTCAAGAACTGGGCAACACATTATTGTCAATGTACATACAGTAAGGTACTATAATCTTGCACATTTCTGAACATTGCCATTACTATTTACATGCATTGTAAGCTTAGAAGCATGCTTGGAAATAAAGAATGAAGCTCTTGCATCTCTTAGTGCTCTAGCACTTGCATCCTAAGAAATAATAAACAACCACTGATACACTAAGAGTCACCTCCCGTGTAATTCAAATAGATTTTAAAAATGATCAACAGAAACCTCAAAACAGTTCTTTTTTTCTGCATATAATACTATTTCCTCTTCAAGCTGAACTGAATTGCATCATAAATTATTGGTTTCCCATTTAATTCAGCATGATGTAAATCTATGGAAATCACCTCATCTTCTTTCAATGCAAAGAAATGACAGATCTGCCTAGATAAAAGAATTGTATAATTAAACAGAACAAGTCTGTTGCAGGTAACAAACAAAACCAAAAAAAGATGCACAGTTATATTTATTATTCTTTACATATACACAAATATACAAACAATGCCAATGAAATAATCAGTGAATTCCCAAAAATGTGCTTATATGACCCAAATATACCCCCAAATTTTGGTTGGTTAAACTAAGCTACATCTGACATTAAGGGGCCTATTTATTAAACCTCGTTTTTTTCTGGTCAAGTTTTTAAATGGGAATACTCAAATTTTAGAGGAAAAAATAAACTTGAATTTTTAGAGATTTATTATAACCCAATCTGCTAAAAATCAAAATCTGAAAATACTCCAGCTAAAACCTGTTAAAGTCATGCAGAAATCAATGGCAGATGTCCCTTTTACAATTTGAAGATGTCGTAATCTGTGCTGGCTTTTGTACGATAATTCAAAAGAATCTGAATTTTTGGCCAACAATTGGATTGGATTGAATGAAAAAAATCAAGTGATTTGGGCGGTGAACTCGTATAATTTGTCGCTAAATTTTGTCGAGAAGCTGATTTCTTGATAAATTAGTTAAATTTGTGGATGGGAAGTGTAATACTATCTCTGCCCTACCATAAACTTGGTTAATAATGGTTAATATATATGGTTAATAAAAACTCAAATTCTAAAGGTTTTGGAGGAGCAAATGTCAGGCATATGTCCCAGCATGCTAATATTTTTCAGGATACTGGGATTTGTAGTCTCTTTAGCAGTTCTGCAATAATGAATAAGCATTTAGATCTTTTGTAATGTAGTCTGTTACAGAAAAGACCATTAGAGTTTCATCAGTGCCATCATTATCTTCCTTTAATTACAGCAATGCAATAAGAATCACACAATACGTCTCATAAATATAAAATCTTAGTACGGAGTAATCAAGGTTTTGATTACACATATTGTAAACAGGATTTTAAACAACTTTAATAATTAATTCCTTTCTATTTTATATCACATATCAAAAGCAATAAAGAATTTTATCACCCTCTGTAACGTAGGAACATATTTAACAATATTGCGGTCATTCTGCTTCTGATCATTTTCAATTTATGGGGAAGACATCTAAAAATATTCAGAGACACTTGAGTTGTTAGGGTTGCTATTATTCTCACAAAAATAAAAATGTACACACTTACATATATGCATCATAATGCAAAAAGGAAAGGTTGTGGGAGCACTTCATGGCTTAATAAAAATGTACTAAAATACAATGGAAGTGCTACTGATCTGGCCAAATTAACTACAGACATAGAGAAAAAGAAGAAAAATTGATCAATGCACATTCCCTGGTCCCCTGTCATATCAGTAATCTATGCAGATGCATGTATTTACAAAGGCAGGGGTTTTTTAGTTACAAAATTATGATCATAAGATTGATAAGCCACCATACCACATCAAGGTAAAACCCATATGGCGGTCCCTAACTATTTACCTCTGGTCATAATTTCAAATGCTAAAGCCTCCCGGCATAAGAGCATTACCTCGAATAAAAGGTCTCCCGACCTAGGCATTGGTTTTCATCATAGGGCTTAGTCCTCCCCTGCCATTAGCTTTCAAAGGGGGGAGATACCCTAGACCCCAGCATTGGTTCCATGAGATTAATCCTCCCCTGCTTGCAGCTTTTAAGAGAGAGAAAAAATAAAGTTTCTCTACACTTTATCAACACTGGACAGTTTGCACCAGTTCAGTAACCCGTGACAACCAATCAAATATTTACCTTCATTGCTTTACCTGCAGCTGTCTGACATAAGCTAATAACTGACTGGTTGCTAACCCAGGTACAAATTTGCCCAATGTTGATAAATGAGCCAGGGCATATTTTTAACATGTAATTTCACATATTTCTTCTTCTGGCGCTAAGCATAGGTATATTACCTTAGGCTTGAAAAACTGCTGCTTAGCCATTGAACAAAATAAGAAATCTATCACAGAATGCCTGAATTTCCATTGCACCATGGAGCAAAATGAATTTTATCTCCCTACAGCAAACCTATCACATCAGTCTGACATCTCAGAACCAGAGAGCAGGCAGGGGAGTTTAGGCTTTTCCACTCAATTGCATGCAGTGAGGAGTTTTCCTCAGCGGAGAATCACGGTTCACCAATTAACACAGGAGGTGACCAGTGACACAATTTATATGCACAGCAGTTATGAAATGAGGATTGCATTCCCAGCTGAGAGAAACAGAAATGGAAAAAGAGTGAATGTCTGTCTCCATCCTTTGTCTTTTTTTGCACAAACTGCAGGCAGATGTGCTAACAGAGCACATAAAAAAACATTTCCATTCTGCACCACTTTCACAAATCTGCCGTGTCTCATAGCTAAGCAGTTTCGGTGATTTAACAGAAATGCAAATATAAAAGGCAGCTATTTTGGCTTAGAGTTTCAGTATACAGCATTAATTTCTCTCTGTTTCTCCCTGCTGAGAAAAGCTACGCCTTGGATAAACTATTTTAGTGATTAAAATGAAATACACTTAGATAGAAGCACATGGAGCAATTGGCTGTGTTTTCACTGTAGATTTCCTCACTTAACAAACAGTGGATGTGACATGCTTGGAATTTCAAGGCAAGCTGAACAGAAATGCAGACTTATATCTCTTGGGCATTGTTAACTTCTTTTCCCTTTACTGCAAGCTTTTCATCTCTTTGTGGCAGATAGTTCTTCAGAGCAAAATTCTCATTGGACATAGAAACATCCGCCAAACAAACAATAAACGTATGCCTGCATAAATGTGTTATAAAGAAAGGTATACCAAGATATCTCATTATCTAGAACTCTCAAGCATGTTTTAATTGCTGTAGTTATAACTTTGAACTAAGCAAATTAAGGCTCTAAAATGGATACAAAATTGCATGCTTTTGTATGTTATTTCTTAAAGGGTACAGAAGCTCCTTTTCAACCCACTGGAAGTCACATCTGACTTCAGGATATGGTGTTTCCCTACATGTGTTGCCTTAGACCTGCAACTAACTTGCATGTAATGTATAGCATAACTCCCACATATAATCAGAAAGAAAATCTTACAATTTGTATGTGATTAGCCAAAGTGGATGCTAATTTGAGTTTACATTGATAAATTGTATGATGTCTGTATTGTATGCTACTTAGCAGGTGCTAACGTTTTGATCGAAATTCATGGAAAAACACTGCATTGTGTGTAAAAAATTATAATTTTAATCTATTTTAGTCCTTTGCACATTGCACTGCCATTTACTACATATTTTAAACTATGCTTACTTACATTTTTGAAAACATCATACAGGTATTTTTTAAAATAAAATGCCAAACATTTAAATGTGATGTTTACCTAAGAAGCCATATTTTCATTGTTTGTAGAAATTTATTTATATTTAAAATTGTTCATAATTACATATATGCACAATTGCATTTAATAACAGTTAATCCTATCTTGCTCTCATTTTCCAATTTGTAGTAGGCTATTCAAAACAGATTGCTGATTGGTTGACATTAGAAATTGAACTTGTATAATTTAGCATCCAAGAGGGTAAGAAATTAAGTAAAAAGTCTTCTGTTTGCTACTTGCTGAGTAACCAATAGCAACCACTGAGCATTTAGCATTCACTGGTTTTCTGATCCAAATGTTTCAATAACACAACACAATTACTGCAAATACTGCACTCTCACTGAAACCTGATCTTGCCTACATCATAAAGTTTGAAAGACTTGAAGATGGATCTGCTTTTAATTCTGTATCTGCTACAAGTGAGATTATTTGTAAGATGCTGAAATAGTCAAACTGGTTGAAACTTTTTGTCAATTCTTCCAAAATTTTTGTAAATAAATTTCGACAAAGATGTTTCATTCCATTGTGTCTTTAATGCTGTTTCCTAAGATAACAAAAGGGTAGAATCTATTATTTACATTGTCAACCATGGGATCTAAGATGGAACAGTGTAGACAGAGACCTAATTTACAGAAATGTACAACATTTCCCTTAGTCAGTTATAACTACTATTGTGATCTTGTGAGGACTCACTCTGGTGGTCTAGCGGGATGGCGGGGACGCCCCATCGTTGATCTGCTCCTCTGCCTTGCCGGTTTCTCTCTGGCGCATGCAGCGCACACTTCCGGGGTTTGGTGCATCGCGAGCGTCATGACGTCATTGCAATGGCATGAAATTATAATATTTAAAGGGGCTCTGTGCACAAACTCATTGCCAGTTGTTAGGTCTAACTTGTTAGTATCTGGCTGCGATTCTACTATTGTTTGATTCCTGTTTTGACTCTTGCCTGCTTGACTATTCTGATTATACCGGTATTGACCCTTGCCTGCCTGACTATCCTTGAACGCTGCCTGCACCTACCCGGCCTGTCTGACCTTGCTTGAACTCTGCCTGCACTGACCCCAGCCTGCCTGACCTTGCTAGTACGCTGCCCGCACCGACCCCGGCCTATCCGACTATGATTTGTCTTTTCTAAGAATTGTGCCTACCGTCCAAAGACTTTATAACGACCATGCCCCTTTGCTCGTCCAGAACTTTTGCTTGGCTCCTCTCTTATTAAGACCTGGCGGCATCCAATTAGCGGAGGACTCCACCCAAATTGAAAGGCAGCTGCTCCAGCACCTGTTCTGGATTTTGGGAGCCGGGCGTGACAGGTCTGATGTATCACAGTCCCCCTCCTGAACTTATCTTATACCTTTAAAATAGCAGCATAGTTCAGATCTGGGAGGTGCAAGTGGGTAACCCTAGGTCTTGACTAGACTGTAGATAAAAAAGCTCACTTAAGACCAGGGCAACAGCACAAGGGCAATGGGAAACTTTGGAGAAATGTTGGAGAAAGGGCAGATTGCTGTTGAGTAAAAACCAACAAAAAAAAGTGATATCCTTTAAGGGGTCTCAATAAAATGGCCTGATTTACATATTGCTTTTTCAAGTCCCTAATAAAAATTAGTTCTTACTGCAGTTACCAGATTGTCACAAGCTATCTACACTAGACATTTTAAGAAAATATGTCTCCTGTTCAGACCTTGAACCTTAAATGGAAATGTAAGTCTCAAAATGATGCCTTGAATTAACACAAATTCAACTACAGCTCTTTTAGTTAACTGTGTGAAGCTCTGCTCCTTTTCTTTTCTGAGCTCTCTTTCTTTCTCCAACTGTGAAGACCTCAAGGTGTCTACTGGGCATGTTCACTGCCTCTGCTCAAATGTAAAACAATCAAGTATATGCAGAAGTCACCTCTTTGAGGTCTTCACAGTCAGAGAGAGAAAGAGAGCTCAGAAAGGAAAAGGAGGCAGAGCTTCTTGTGAGACAGGGAAATAACTAAAAGAGATGCAATTGAGCTGTTTGTAATAGAGAAACAAAATGAAACCATACTGTATACTATGCTGTTTAGAGTAATTGTAGAGATAGGAAAAAAGTTTTACTGATTCTTAAAATCAATACATGTAAATCACTATGAATATAGTTTATTTTCATATCTGCCGTTGACAAAAAAACAACTAAAATAATTGGGCAAATTTAATAAAGGGCGAAGTGACGAACGCTGGCAAAAATTCACCAATGTGACATAATTTCGGTACTTCATCGATTTACTAACGGGTGCAGGCGTAACTTCGCTAGTGAAAGAGACTGACGCTGGTGCTCATTCACACTTAATTGCCAGATGAAGTTGCGCTCAGGCGAAGGGACGTAACTGCACAAATTCACTAAGATGCGGGTTTTTCGCAATGTTACCTCTTGCACTAGACTTGCCTTCGCCACCTCTGAACAGGCGAAGTGCAATAGAGTAGATAGGACTTTCTCAAAAATTAGCTGAACATTTTTCTAAGTCCCAAAAAATGCTGGCTTCTTTTCCTTTTTTCAGGGTGACAGGCTGCAAAAGAGCTTAAATTTTTTTGGGAGTAACCGACTTCCCCCCTACATTTCCTAACATATGGCACATAAACTATACACTAGGCTGATGTGTAGGGCAGTATAACAATTCTATTTTCTTTTTATTAAGCTTCCCTGGACTTATGTAACGTAATGTATTTGCTGCAACATATACATCCACTCAAATTTAACTTCCTTCCGTATGCAAATTAGTCAACGATAGTGCAACTTCGCTCTGTTGCCGAATTAACGCTAGTGCAACTTCTTCAGCTTCTCTTCGCAAGTAAGTGAATTAGCGTTGTCTGAGAGAATTTTCACCTGGCGAAGTGTTGTGCTGCCTGTGACGTCCTCGCTGGCGAATTTTCGCCGCTTAGTAAATTTGCCCCATAGTTTGATATGGGTTCACAGTATAGATTTACATAAAATATATCAGAAAAGTAGTTAAGAGTGCTCTAGAAATAATTAGTCAAAACAATTGCACATGCATGTGGCTTTAAGTTGTGGTCAGAGTGTGGATTATGCCATTTTTGTTGCATGTCAGTAGTACAGTATGTGAAATTTTTGGCATAAGCTTGTTTCACTAATTGACTTAAGGAACATGGTGCCCAAGGTGGCAGCAGCACTTGCACAAAATTCATCAAAAGACTTAAGATCAACACAATGTCATTGAGTACAAATAAGTGCAAGGATTGTGTTTGGATGCAAAGTACTGTACGTTTAATGAGTGAATCAATACAAGCGCCCATTGCATCCATTTTAATATAATCGTCGTAAATTACCTTATATACACTTTTTTTATTTGCATAAGGTAACTGATTAATTTTCTATTATTTTAGTCACAGAATTCCATCTGGCTGTATATCAGTGATGTTTAGCTCATTATTTATTTATTTATCACTCATTATTATTGTTTTATAATTATCCAGGCATGTGCGATAAGACAAGAGGCATGACATACATAGGTATGGGATCTGTTATCCGGAAACCTGTTATCCAGAAAGCTTAGAATTCTGGAAAGGTCATCTCCCATAGACTACATTTTATCCAAATAATCCAAACTTAAACAAACTAATCCAAACTAAGATATAATTAATGCTTATTGGAAGCTAAACCAGCCTATTGGGTTTATTTAATGTTTACGTGATTTTATAGTAGACTTAAGGCTGAAGATCCAAACTATGAAAAAATCAGTTATCTGGAAAGCCCCAGGTCCCTAGCATTTTGGATAATAGGTCCCATACCTGTATTAAGATATCTTGGTGTTTCTTAAATTCAAATGCTCCACACATTTGTTACAAAGGTCAGAAATTGATCTTTAACCCATTAAACATTCTGGGTAACCAATTAAGGTAATAACCAATTGTGATTTCATAAAATGTGTTAATATTACAAAGTGTCATATATTTAAAAACGCAAATGCCGTGATCTTGTCTGTGTTTTCTGATCTTGTTTCAAGTTTCAAGTTCCACATTCCTAGTTCTCTTGACCCCCCTCTGTTCCTTGTTCCTGATTCCAAGTCCTGCTCTAGTTCCTGCCTTGTTCCTGTACTCTTGTGTCCCTCCTTGCCTGCTTTTGGATTCCCCCATTCTGACTCCTGGCCTGTCCCTCAACTTTGTTTGTCTGCCTGTCTTGATTCGTTGGCCTGTTTCTGGACTGTGTCCCTGTCTGTCGCTTTCGACTACAACTTTGTATATACATTGTGAGCACTGTGAGTTGTAATATTAAATATTACAAGTTTATTAAATATTCCATTATCATGGATTCGGATCTCTGTAATGCTGTGTATGGTTATACCCCAGGTTACCCAGTCTTCAGGCTCGCAACTTCCTGGTACTCCAGAACGTCTCCCCAGGGAAGGTGTGACAAATAATATTAAATTAAAGTCTAGAAATGGGATTTTTGCTAATGGATTTACATCCTAGATGTTTTTCCAGATTGTTAAGATTATACAGACTTTTGAAAGATACTATTCTAATATAATTTTTGATACTTTCTTCTGGATATTTTTTTTTCTGGATACTTTTTCTGGATATTATGGACTATGGACTATCGTTTCTTATGCACAAAAATCATTTTCTTATGCACAAAAATGTCTTTTAATGTTGCTTTTATGTATTATCACTTGATTGTTGGTTTACACATTATCACCAGATATTGCAAATAATGGCACTTTGTAACATATGACGCATTTACTAAATCACAATGATGTACTTTTGGCTCTATGTATCATCATTTGATGTTTTAAGCATTTTTAAATATATGGCACTTTGTAACATTGACGCATTTGACTAAATCACAATGAGAACATGGGTTCACTGCAATTTTTAGCTTGAGCTTAATTGGCTCTTACCTTAATTGGTTACCCAGAATGTTTTTGGACTTAATGGGTTAAAGTTAAATTTTGCTTTAAATAGAAACACATGGTTATGGTCCTTGTACACTTGATAAAGGGTTCTGACCCGCAAACATGTTGTATTGCCACTACCTGGAATAAATGTTTTGCAGTAAATCTGCTGGAGTTTTTTTCCTTTCAATCCTTGATGTTTTGTTTAGTCAATAGTGCTGCTGCACAGAGCAACTATAAGGAATTGGACATATACCTTTCACTGTGTACACCAACCCCATTTTTTTGCGTTGGACTTCCAGTTATCTTTGTAATATCAATGTTGTTTATTATAAATACCCATCACATAACTCAAAGTTAATGTATAAAAATTGCGCACTTTCTGATGATCTTGTAACTCTGAATAAAATAAATCATACTGTACAGGTATAGAATCTGTTATCTGAAAACCCATTATCCAGAAGGTCATCTACCATTGACTCAATTCTAATTAAATAATTAGAAATTTTAAAACTGATTTCCTTTTTCTCTGTGCTTGATGCAAACTAAGATCCAATGAATCCACATTGCAGGTAAAATAATGCTATTGGGTTTATTTAACATTTGGATGACTTAAGGTAAGGTAAGGTTAAGCATTCTGGATAAAACATCCTATACCAGTACTATTTAGCTTCAAGTGTTTAAATAACACATATTATTTTCTTACCTTGCTATTAATGTACATTTAATTTTTCATTTTACATATTAACCTTACTGTAAGATGAAAACCAGATAGCCATTCTTCATATTTTATTCATGTTTTCACTCAGAGCATATCAGTTCAAGAGTTTTATGATACCAGTATGTTTTGAAAAACAATGTAATTTATAATTCTAATATTGCATTGGAATTTTTTCGCAATTTATAAGTACATATTAAGCCTCCTCTTAAATGTTCAGTATATTGCAATATACAGTAAGTAATAAAATATACTGTGAGTGAATGCAGGGAACTAGACTTGTGGCCTTTAGCATCAAAGATGTCAGTAGGTGAGCTGACCAAGCATGGATCCAGTTGTACTGTGGAGCAGACTGGGGCAGAAATAGAACAAGACTGTCAAGAGGAAGAGTTATGATAGACTTTTACATACAACAAAAGTAAAGTACATACAATAAAATAGGTGAAAGGCAGGGGTAGATCAAGTCTCAGAGATTGAGGAGCTGTTAGTGTAAGCTAACAGAACCACCTTAATGACAGGGCCCAATTTCAGGCATTGCTTTCTGACACTTTCTAACCTGTGTGTCTAAATGACATGCAAGTTAGCAAGTTAGTTCCTATGTGCCCCCGCTTGCCCCAAACCAATATTGCACTGAATAATGCAGTAAAAACTGTACTCATGGATGAAGCCACTAGTCTCTGAGCTCCAAAAAAGAACGGCAATATAGGTATCGTATCTATTATCTGGTATGTTTTGGGGGTTTTCCATTTAAAGAATTTTTCCTTAATTTAGATTACCAGACTTTAAGGGGCCGATTCACTAACTTCGAGTGAAGGATTCGTAGTAAAAAAAACTTTGAATTTCGAAGGATTTAATCGTTCGATCGAAGGAATAATCCTTCGATCGTACGATCGCACTATTTGCGCTAAATCCTTCGAGTTCGATATTCGAAGTCGAAGGATTTCAATTCCCAGTCGAATATCGAGGGTTAATTAACCCTCGATATTCGACCCTTAGTGAATCAGCCACTAAGGGGCCGATTAACTGACTTCGAGTGAAGGATTCGAAGTAAAAAAAATTCGAAGTATTTTTTGGGCTACTTCGACCATCGAATGGGCTACTTCGACCTTCGACTATGACTACGACTTCGAATCGAAGGATTCGAACTAAAAATCATTCGACTATTCGACCATTCGATAGTCGAAGTACTGTCTCTTTAAAAAAAACTTTGACCCCCTAGTTCGCCATCTAAAAGCTACCGAACTCAATGTTAGCCTATGGGGAAGGTCCCCATAGGCTTGGCTAACTTTTTTTGATCGAAGGATATTCCTTCGATCGTTGGATTTAAATCCTTCGAATCGTTCGATTCTAAGGATTTTATCGTTCGATCGAAGGAATAATCCTTCAATCGTACGATCGCACTATTTGCGCTAAATCCTTCGACTTCGATATTCGAAGTCGAAGGATTTCAATTCCCAGTCGAATATCGAGGGTTAATTAACCCTCGATATTCGACCCTTAGTGAATCAGCCCCTAAGTTTGCTAAATATAATTTAAACTTCACCAAACGCAATAGGATTGTTGTGCCATCAGAATGGATTTGTGCAGTTTAGTTACTCAAGTACAAGGTACTGTATTATTATTACAGAGAAAAAAGGAAATACATTTTACCAATTCAAATTATTTTTTCTTATCTCTATAACTAGTAGGGAGTTTTGTACTTGCACACTGCATTCTGTTTTACTATTACAGTAATGGGATCTCTTACCTGGAAACCTATTATCCAGAAACCTTGATAAAGCACATTCATTTACTGTTACTATCATTATAAAATACTCAATCTCAAATAAAATTATTGGTAGAATGCTAACACTACAGTCAACCTTACCCCAGAAAAGTGTGAGCATAACAAAGAACTGCCAAGGAAAATGTCTTCTTTAAGCATGACAAAGTGCGCACATACTATTTGTTATCCCCTACCCAATGAAAGAAAGCTTTTGATAAATACCTCCATACATGCCTCCTATATTATATCAAGGAATAAAGGAAAGAAGTAAGATAGCAGTGAGTAAGATGTGAAGAAAAGTAGTAGTCATTGGGTTACCTCTATTGTTTTATTGTGTTAGTCAACATGAAAAATAGACAATAATCTATGGAATACAGTTGACTTCATATACAATACAGCATGACAACTCTCTGTTGTGGATTACACAATTCACACCCAGTCAAGGTGATTTTCTTTCTTTCCCTTTATACTTTAGAGGTAGTTAATTTTGACCTAGAAGCAAGTACAAGATCATTAATGGGTGCAAAAGTGTGCCATAGGTATAGTTCTCTGTCGTGGTCTGAACCTGCAGGGACTCCCTGGTATGGAACCAAACAAATATCTTTTGATAATGGCACATACTTAGTTTAAAAGATGGGTGCTGTACAGGTTGATCTTCCTTTATAAAGACAGAAAAGTATTGAAACTTATTGTCATAGAGCTAGATAACCCTTTGCAGAAGGGTTTAGTGAGTCCTTCTTTGCTACCTCTTTTACTTCCTTATATGCCTCTTCTACTATAGGCCCCAGGTCTTTCAGGGAATCATAGGACATTATCATGACCTCACCATTTGAAAGAAACACTGTTACATGTTTGGGGCACCTAAGTTTGCTGTATATTAAATATAGGTTTTCTAGTCAGAACTGAGTTCATTGCAATTGCTATTTCTATGCATGTCAACGGGCATTAGTTGCTTTGTAATTAAAATGTGCTGATTCAACTGTCAATCATCTGTGCCACAATGCCTAGCAATAAATAAGAAAAACTGCACCTTTTACAACATTGACTTCTCAATCTTAAATGAATCTTCACTATGATATATAAATGCATTCTTTTGTAAACCCTGATAGGCCTAAAGTCTATTCATTTTTAAGAAATGTGCTCATGTGTTTATTTTGCAAATTGATACTGTCTCAGGCCTAACTTGTTTTTCATTATTTTACACTAGTTGAGATTTAGTATTTCCATGAGAGATTTCATTGTATGTTCATTTATGGTTTATGGAGCCTATCCTATCAATGATAAGTGTGTCAGGTGGGGAAAATACAGCCTTATTTTAAATACACATTTTGTCTGCAATGGATATCCCTAGACTAAATCATAGTACACCTATATGGTAGGGCAAAGTGCTTAGTGTAGAAATTGGATAAATGCAGTGCTGGAGGAAAAACTATTTTCTGTTACAGATGGTACAGGTATGATGGATGTGGGAATATTTTTCTTACCTCTGGTAGGAATTTCCATCTGATATTTTTTTATGAACATTTTTAAATGGCCTTCAATATATGTATTACAGATAGATTAGCTACCGTTTATAGTGCTATTCCATATTTATTATAATTATAATGTATTACTTGGCATAACGAGGGGAAATAAACCATAAACATACGTTTTCTTCTACCAAGAAGCAATGCAACTTTTTCTTAGCTCTATACTATACTAAAACACATTATTCAGATGACAATCATCCCCATTGAGATGATGTTTGCTAACCATCTGTAACATGTTAAGCTGTCTAAAATGATTGCTTTATTATACAAGTAACATGGAGATACTTGTGTATTGCTGGTTAAAGTGACATCATTTAGGTGCAGATTTATCAAAGGTCGAGGTGAATTTTGAATGAAAAAAATTTCAAGCTATTTTTTGTTTACTTCGACTAGGGTATAGTCCAAATTAATATCGAAATGTATCTTGTACTGTTTCTTTAAAAATTCGACTTCGATCATTCGCCATCTAAAATCTGCCGAATTGCTGTTTTAGTCTATAGGCGACTTCCTAGAACCTATTTGGAGTCAATTGGTGGACTTTAAAAAACCGAAGGGTTTTTTTTGGGAAAACTTCGAATCGAATATGATCGAATGCGCTATTCCTTTGATTCTTTCAATTCAAATTCGGGTGAATACGGACCTATTCGATCGAAAACTAACCTATTCGACCAAAAAAATTTTTTACTTAGTTTCATTTGGACTTTTTGAATTAGAATTTTGAAGTTTTTTCAATTGATAAATATGCCCCTAAGTGTGCATCAGGGGTTACACATTGTTCATGTCCTAATGGACTATTGCACCTCAGTGATCAAAACACACACTAAGGTTGTACCAATGTTACTTCATTAAGATTAATCAGAAGCATAAGAAAAGTTTGCCCTAATCAAATGATCCACGGTAACCAATTCCATGATTGTTTTTATTATTCTGCAGCACTTCAGATGAGTTACAGATTTTGTTCTATGGAAAAAAAAATATGGCAAACTTTGCTTTTGTCTCTTTGTATCACTCATAACCTTCATAGGCTGACATATTTATACTATTAAAACATATATTTTATTAGTTGCATTTCAGAATATGATAAATATATTACTTTTGTTATTGTTTCTGGGAATCTTGATCATTATAGCTTGTCCAACAACAAAATATGGAACTGGAGCCAACCAATTTCTATTTATGTCAAATGTAAGCACATACTGTAGGTTATATCACATGGGAAAATGAATGCAAAAAAATGCCCCTCAGATGCCTTTGTCTTTCAGTAGATTACAAAAATGTTTGCAACTACATTAAGTTTTCAGTGGAGACATTCTGTCCTTTAGTTATTCATCCTAGCTCTTCATGAAATTGTGAGCTTGAAATTATGCATATATCTTATACGTGTTTTATCTGTGTTATTGTAATAATCATGGCAAGTGGCTTATACATGTGGAAAAATTAGCAAATCATATTTGAAACCAGAAATTACATGTTTTATCCCTCATTTGAAAAATTGTACCTAAATACATACCAATTTAAGGGGTCAAGTATTTATGACAGATGAAGCATGCAAAGTACATTTTAAGACACAATATCTACTGTATGTTGTCTACGAAAATGCAGTGTTTTCTTCCCAGAATTCCACCGTTGTTGAGGTTTTTAGGATTAAAATTAACACTATTGTGCTCACACTTTGATGGAAATTGGAAAATTTTCTAAGTCTGGTAGACATCAGTAAATAATTCTTTTAGTACATCTGCGCTGTTAGAACCTTGGAGCTACCACTTGGATTGGGGATGGTGGTAGTTCCAGGGTTCCTCTGCATCAATAGGCATGGCAGTGCTCAATTTAGAACCAAAGGTAGGAGAAAGGCAGTGCTGCTGAGTGGTACAAGTTCCTTAAGTTCCTGTGGCCAACTATGTATCCAGACCCTTTGTTTATATAGTACAGCTAAAGCCTTAACATTGTGAGTGATAAATACAGACTAGCAGACAACCTATTTAGGTCTTGTTAGAATGCGTCAATGCAACACAAAGAAACACTGTTTCTGATGGGAAGGACTTCAAGCGTAACAGAACCAAAGCTTCTGCCGCTGTATGCTAAATATAGTGAAAGACTTCTTAAAAACAAAAGGTATTCATATAGTACATACTGTATAATTGCCTAAAAACAGAAAATTAGACAATTTAATCATCATTTTGAATCTTAAGCCCCATGCTGCTGTTATGGGGCCATTCCACTAGACAAGCATGTTTTTGTTTTCCAGATGACTGCTGATACAATTCAGATATTACAAGATTATCATGTCTGAAATGTTACCTTTGTGTACCAGAAGAACTCCACAGATTCATTAACAAGCTATAACAGCATCACTACCAAGATCTGCGGAAAGGTAAATGTCATGCTATATTTTAAAGAAGATATCAAGCCACTTGAATAAAAATGTATAGCCTAAATGTACCCAAAGAGAACATATACTGGGTTTCTAAGTCAAAAGGCAAAGTCAAAGTAAACTTTATTGTCATCTCAGCAGTATACAAATACACAACAAATACACAACAAAGTGAAATATTTCAACATTGTTACTCTCAATATCACAAGGCCATCAGGACCAAGCAGTAAGGACCAGGAGGAAACTGGAGGAGATTGAACACTGAAATCGAAGAATAGACAGAATAAATAATAATAGCACTAAAATATAGTACTGTGGCAGAATGGCACAATCATTGCACTGATCTGTCCGCATCATTGTTCCTGTGCCAGTGGACCTGAACAGTTTCTTCTCGTCATTTATCAATTTGCTTAAAGTTATCTGAAATAATAAACTGTTGCATGGTGGGGTATACGTCTTACCAAACAAAATGCCTAGAGAATTGCTTAGTAACTGAATACCTCCCTGATAGATTATGAAGTGTATGAAGGTTTTAGTTCTTTTTTTTTTTTACATTTTAAAATATTTTTATTTGTACTTTTATCCAAAGTGTAACACAAAGCAGTATATTTTACACAATTGAAATTACATGCATTCATGGACTGCCCTTACACATATTAGGTTTAAATCTAGTGGGAAATAATCCAGTGACTGGTCATAGAAAAGTAACATTGTATCATTTAGTCAGTAAACTTATCATATGTTCAGGATAGGTTAATATATCATACTGAAATACAGTGATATGTACATAAGCATTCTTAGGCCTGGAGTGAGCTGATGCCATCTCTTCTCTATATGTAGGAGTCAAGTAGGAAGTATGCCATAAAATCTATAGTTGACCTACGTATGGCTGCCAAAAATGATGAAATGTAGTTATATTAAAATTGGGGGATATAAAGCTTAAGAACTAAGATAAATAGTAATTTAAATACACAATAGTAAACACAGTCAATCCTAAAGAAAATGGTTGTAATGTTGAAAAGTCAACACAAAGGTAGCAGAGTGAATAAATGCAGCTTTTACCTGCTGTTTCAAACACACACCATCCACAGTGTGATAGAAATCCATAAATGAAAATGTAGAAACAGACCAGGAATTGGCGGTGCTTAGTCTGCAATTACCCTATATTGGTACCTATCACTGCTCTAATGCGGCGCAGCGCCTAGCGAGGCGCGCCGTGACTGTGAGGGAGAGAGAGGGAGCGTTTACCTGCCCCCCTGCGCGTCGCTGCGATGACGTCATCGTTTGGCGCCGTCCTCTTATAATAGTGCTGCGCGCAAGTGCGCATTCTCTTTTGCCTGCCTCCCTCCCCTATGCAACGAGCGTTTTCTGGGTAAGATTAGGGGGTTCATCAGCAGCAGCTGTTGTTTCCCTTCATTAGCTCTTCTCCTTGACTTTAAAAACTGCAGGTCTTGAGTTTAAAAACCCATAACATCTACTTTTTCTGCACTGTCTGTGGCCAATACCCTCCCCTTTTTTATTGGTGGCCCATTAACTCAATAATGGCTGATACATTTTTACAGCAACTGAAGGCCAAAGTGGCAGCTGAGGGGGCGGATTGGCTTCAGGAGTTCATTACCCCTAGGCAGAAACCACTTACTAGATCAGGGAGAAAGGGGTTGAAAGTGGTTAACACTCGGCCAGCCCGCCGCTCCCGCCCACCTACTAGGTTAAGTCCCAGTCCACCCCGGACTAGGCGTGGGCCCCTTTCTGCCTCTGCGCTCAAAGCTGCACCCCCTCCCCTTTCCACAGTTACCAGTGACACCGCAGCTCAAGCCGCTACAGCGGCATCGGCTGGGAGCCACACAGTTTCCAATATCATACATCAGGTCAGTGGTACAGCTGCTTCTACTAGTCGTACCAATGCAAGGGATACTCATTCACCTAATGTCATTCCACCCACTCAAAATAAACCCCCCACGAGACACGTGTCACTAAAAGGACGTTCATCTGGTCCTGTTTATCGGGATTCTGAGTTGGATATTGCAGTTTTTTCATCCAGCTCAGAGGAGGGTGAACTTCCCCTTTTTGATCCGCCTCAAGCCAATTCCGGGATTCACATTTCTGTTCAACCCTCTACTGCTGTGCCTACAGAGAGCGCAAGGGCAGCATTTCTCGTATTACAGGGGCAGATTTGTCCATCCACCCCAGTTCCTGCTCCACTTTCTCTGTCTAGCAGGGGTCATGGGCGGGCGCATAAGAGGAGATCCCACTCTTTTCACAGGGATTCTGATACCCGGAGCTCTGGTCGGCGCAGCTGCCACCAGACTGCCGGAAAAAAGTCCCGCAAAGCTGTACGGCATAGAGGTGCCACCAGTCGCAGACGCAGCAGTTCTGAGTCTTCATGGGCAGAGTCGACAGTTACAGGCTCTAACTCGTCACAGACTGCTTCCTCTTCTGGCAGTTCTACACATCACCATCGGCACTCCAGGTGTTCCAAGAAAGAGCTTCACGGGGCAGGACTACAGATGCCCAACTAGGGGCCTCTTCAGCCGTCGCTGCTGCACCATTACCAGGTTCCTCTATGGCTACACAAGTTCATGGTGAGTCATCCTGTCTAGGTGCATGGGGTGAACCCCCAGCCAATTCCGAAATACTGCTGACCTTACGTTCCATTATGGGTAAGCTTGAAGGTACTCAAGGTCAAACTACGTCTGATAACAAGGTGGTTTTACCTCCACCATTAAAAGATACCCATTTTTGTGGGGTTACGCCTCTAGGTTATCATATTACTGATGAACTCAGGGAAAAAATTTGGCGAAATGAATACATAGATATCTGGTCCCTTGTTTCCTCTGAACAACCCACAGTAGACCGGGAAAGACGTTTTGATAGACAAGAGGATAGAAAACTGAGAGTTGCAAAAACTTTTGGTAATTGGCTTCATGCCTTTTCAGTGTTAGCATGTGTAATTGGTCAGAAGTCTCCGGCAAAATGTTCGGAACTTTTCATATACCTAGATATAATTTACGGTGCCTACAGGACTCATGGGGGTTCAGCCTGGTGGCGATACGATGAGGAATTTAGACGTAGATTGGCACTGAAACCAGACTTAGGATGGGATAATAAAGCTACTGATGTGTGGTTGCATCTAATGATGACCCAACGAGCACACCCCTTTCAGTACCCTGCCGCAGCACAGAATGCTATTGGGACGTCCAACGCCCCGGAGCTTGCTGGCTCTATAATGAAGGGCATTGCCGATTCTTTGGTTCGTGCAGATTTAAACACGAATGCTCCTTCTGTGGAGGAGCACATTCAGCGCTCCGCTGCTTTAAAAAACCTAGTGTCCCCCCACGCCACACAATCACGGGTAGGGTTGAGAACCCCAGTGAGCGTGCAAAGGATGTCCCCGTGGTTAGACATATACCCCAAGAAGCAGGAGGCCGCCCTACTTAGGGATGGATTCACATATGGTTTCTTTATCCCTTTCAGATATAACGCAACCCCTACCTTTGCTAACAATCTAAAATCAGCAGTTGACTACCCAGATATAGTGGCATCAAAATTGGAAAAGGAGGTCGAATTAGGTAGAATAGCTGGCCCCTTCGATTTCTTGCCCATTCCTAACTTGAGAATTTCACCGCTCAGTGTTGTACCCAAGAAAGAACTGGGTAAATACCGTCTTATTCATCACCTCTCTTACCCCAAAGGTGATTCTGTCAATGATGGGATCAGTAAGGAGGCAGCTGCTGTGACTTACGTCTCCTTTGACAGGGCCGTCACATTGGTAAGAAAAGCAGGTCCAGGTTCCCTATTAGCGAAGTCTGATATTGAGTCCGCTTTCCGGCTCCTTCCAGTGCATGCAGACTGTTTTCACTTGTTGGGTTGTCAATTTGAGGGTTACACGTATTACGATATGTGCCTCCCCATGGGATGCTCGATATCATGCAAATATTTTGAAGTATTTGGTTCTTTCCTTGAGTGGGTTATCCGGAGAGAATCTGGCCACAATTCCATTATACATTACTTGGATGATTTTCTTTTTGTAGGGCCACCCTCCTCCCGCACGTGCCAATTGCTTCTAGATACATTCAAATTCTTTATGAGCAAATTTGGGGTACCAATTGCCCCTGAAAAAACCGAAGGTCCCACAACCACACTTTCCTTTTTGGGAATCGAGATAGACACAATAAGGATGGTTTTTAGGCTGCCACAATCCAAACTCACTGACTTGTTGGACAAAATTAATGGGGTGATGCAGGCCAAGAAAGTTACTTTACAACAAATGCAGTCCCTCATAGGCCTTTTGAATTTTGCTTGTCGTGTGATGCCAATGGGTCGGGCTTTTAACAGACGGCTGTCACTGGCCACAAAAGGTATCAAGAAGCCACACCATTTTATTCGGGTGACTCGGCAGATGAGAGAGGACTTACTGGTATGGCACTCTTTCCTACAGAAGTATAATGGGCACACTTGCATGTGGGAGGAAGAAGTGTCTAACCATGAGTTAGCCCTTTACACTGATGCATCTGGAGCATTAGGTTTTGGTGCCATATATGGAAACAAATGGTGTGCAGGCGGCTGGCCTGAAGGGTGGGGACCACTTGGCCTTTGCAAAAACCTTACACTGCTGGAACTCTTCCCCATTGTAGTGGCTATTGAACTCTGGGGGCAGTACATGACCAACCATACAATTTGTTTCTGGACAGACAATCTTAGCGTGGTTTTTTGTGTAAATAAACTAACCTCTGCTTCCCTTCCAGTTCTTGCCCTGCTCCAGCACTTGGCGCACAGGTGCCTTGAGCATAATATTTGGTTTCGGGCTCAACATGTACCAGGTAAATGCAATACCGCTGCTGATTCTCTTTCTCGTTCGCAGTGGCAAAAGTTCCGGCAGCTAGTTCCTGGAGCGGACAAGGAGGGGTCCACTTGCCCAATGTTCTTATTCTACCTGGTGGAGAAAAGCTTATGAACATGGTCAGGACATCTGTTTCACTGGCCACTTGGAGAGGTTATGGTAACGCTTTTGAGGAATGGTTATCGCTTGGGAAGGGATGTAACCTGCTGGATGATCATGTGCGGCTGCAGCTTACAATTAACTACTTCCTTGACTTACAAAATAAGGGGAAATCCGCTGGAGCGGCCCAAAAGCGCCTATCGGGCATAGCTTTTTTCTTTAAATTGTTGGACCTCAAAGACATGACAAAGCATTTTGCCATACTCCAAGCATTAAAGGGCTGGAGAAAACAAGTAGTCTCCAAGGATACCCGTAGACCGGTGTCTTTTAGTCTTTTATTACAGCTGATTAGCTCCATCCATGAGGTTGTACAAACTCATTATGAAGAGGTCCTATTTGCTACCGCTTTTAGCCTCACATTTTTTGGTGCCCTTAGGATTAGCGAGCTAGTTCCTCCCAGCAAAACAAAACCAGGGGGCCTTTTAGCTGAAGACATTGTCCTAGGAATTGATTTTCTTAGATTTCGCATCAGAACATCGAAAACTGATATATACGGTAAGGGAGCATGGGTTACCCTGCTGGGAATAAATAGCCCAGGGTGTCCAGTCGGTCTTGTACGATCATTTTCCTTGCTGCGAACCCATGGTTCCCCACTTACACGTTTCCAATTCAATGCGATTTTCAAAAAATGTTTAGCCAACTTAGGGCTGGGCATCAAAGATTTTGGTACTCACTCGTTTAGAATAGGGGCGGCTACTGAAGCCAGTTTAGGTGGTATGGGCGAAACACAACTTAAGCGGCTCGGGCGGTGGAAATCTGATTGCTACACCTCCTACATCCTACCGGGTTTGCTGTTTAACTAAACATTTTCTAATTTACAGGTACCTTTCCGCCTGTTGTCCTCTTGGTGGGTCATTCATATATACATCGGGCCAGGCGGCGTGCAGAATCCCGCCCTGGAGGGCTCAATCTCGGCTTCAAAGGGGTGCATATGCACTGGAATGGTATACCTGGATTGCGATGGCTTCGTATCCTCCCTGAGGTTGTTAGCTTCAGCAAGAACTACAACGGCCCATTGGTGCTTGTAGTACACACTGGTGGAAATGATTTATGTTACGTTAGGATAGCTGAGTTAATATCCATTATAAAATTTGATTTTGATCGCTTACCAGTCTTTTTTCCAAAAATAATCATAGTCTGGTCAGAGATTGTCCCCAGGCTTGTATGGCGTGGCGCAAGGGACGTTTCCACAATTGAACGCGCCAGAAGATTGGTAAACATGAGAGTCTCACGTTTTGCATGCGCAAGGGGCTGGGTGGCCGTCCGCCACCAGCAACTAGAGGGCGATAATTCGGATTTGATGAGTCCGGATGGTGTTCATTTGACCGACATTGGCCTGGTATACAAGATGGGGTTGAACGGGCGCTGTTCTTGTTGGGTGGAGGTCGGAGTTCAGTGTAGGGGTACATGAACTCCTTGTGGCGAAAAAAGTTTTGATCCTTGCCTTACCACTTTATTAAAAATGCCCATTGCTCTTGCAATGGCCGGCATTGGTGTTTTCTTGAGTTGAATAAAGGGTTAAGTCGGTTTAACAAATATGTGTTTATAAAGGTGCAAGGATCTTTATATAAAACATGTTTAATAAAAGCTGTGTCCGACCTTCATCCACAAGTTAGCCTCCGAGTTCTTTATTTGGGCAATTCAAGTTTAAAAGAAAAGGGGGGGATTGGTGTTCTTCCCTACAGTCTTGATTTGAGAACAAGTCCCTTTTTCAAGTGATATATATATATTTGAAACAGCATATATCTTTGAAAAGTACATTCAGACAAATGTTTAGAGACACCCCAAAATTAAGTTTTTATTTCTTTTTCTGCAAGTACACAGTCTGATCCAAAACAGGTACTTATGCCTTTCTATGGCAAACTACCAAACTGCAAAGCCATGCCAAACTTAGCAGTTTTTATGAAATTTCTGAAAATCATCACAAAGCTTACAGTTTACTCATTATATTCCCCAGATTTCATAACATAAAACGTCCTAAATAAGCACACCACAGTTCTACTGAACACTTTGGTGTCCAATATGCATAGATTTACCAAACTATGTGGTGTACAAAGACCCCCAAATGCATATATAGCAGTCCATTGTATAGCATGTCCATGGGCAAAAACAAAGAACACAGCAAAATGCCATAAATCCAATAAAACCACTAAAGTCAATGATTTTGTTTTCTATCCTAGTATAATCAGCTGCTGGAATCACAGTTTGCTTATTTTCGGTTGGCCAAAGAATTTTTACAGACAGAAACAAGAGAAAAACACATACACAGAGCTTAAAATGCAATAAAATGGCTAAAAATTCAATAAAATGGCTAAAAATGCACCAAAATCACAAAACTGCTATATAATCACTGAAATAAAATAAAAGGTACTGTGCAGTGTGGTTAGTGAATACGATATTAAATACATTTTTTTCAGGCTAAAAAACCCTGACAAGATGCAGAAAAAAAAGCTACAAAATTGTTCATGTGTGTGTACACTTGGCAAATTGCATGTTATGTGCATGCATGTGCAAGTATCTGTGAGTGCTGTGAATGTGTAAAAGCCACCAATCCCACAAACATTTATTTGAGTGTGTGTAAGTGTAAAGATAAGCGTGCATCCGTGTAAAATGTGTTTGTTTGTGAATGTGTAGTGGGACTTACTTGTTGAAAAAGTCCGGTAGGCATGCTAGAGGTACAGGAGGACCACTGGAGCACAAGGGTCTGTACCATCAGGGAAGGGTTCATTGGAGAGGGGAGGAATAGATGCCAGCAGCAGATACGTAGTTGGTAAGTGTCTGCTGCTCTCTAGGGGTCCCTGTGCGATCTCACCCAAGGGCCCCCTCGTTCTCTACTTCTGCTTATTGGCTAGGGTCAAGGGAACGAGCAGGGAGGGAAGGTGCAGCTTTACAAGCTGATTCTCAGCTCCCAAACCAGGAAGTGCTGCAGAATGTGGAATCGACGTCCTGTGGCGCTAAGGGCATCTTATCCACACAGCATATTTGCTATGGTCTGTGGCACTTAAAGGGTTAAAGTGTTTCTAAGTTCTTTTGTCACTTGAAAAAGGGACTAATTCCTGAAACATGTCATGATAAAAACCAATAAAGGGTGATTGCAGACTAAGCACTGTCAATTCCTTGTCTGTTTCTACATTTTCATTTGTAGTGTTGAAAAGTGTCTTTCTGTAATTAAAGGGAAAATGGAAAACATGTTTGGAGAAGAAAGCAAAATAAGTTAATTTTCAAGACCTGAGCAAGTAACAATTTTACTAAATATATCTCCATTGTATCAAATAAAATGCAAACATCGAAATATCTGGATACTAAATAGAGGGATGATGGCTCCAAATTAAGCATGCATAAAAAGGGGGTTTATTTAAGAAATAAATGTGTTTGACTTATTTGAATAGTTGAACACCATTCTGCAAGGTACTGCTTGGGGTGATAATGCTCAATGCTGCTCAGCAGCTGTGCTGTGCATCAGATTTGAATGATATTGTATGTGGTATTGAGGTTTCATATATTTTTGAATCTATGAGACTCAATAGAGTTTTACTGAGCAATTTTCCTGGCATTAATAAATCAGGCAGTTAATTCAAACTCAATTATTTTCTAGATTATGAGCTTAATGATTCAACTATGGTTTTACATCAAGATAATGCAAGTTTTATTTAAATTAAAATGAGCTTTGTAAAAAAAAGTTTTATGAAAAATAAGGTACCTCTACTGGTTGAACTATCTTTTAAATGTTATTTGCATTTCCTCAGTATTTGGGAAAGATTTTTTTTTAGTGTAGTGTTGCTATTCACTTGGAGAAGAGATTACCCTGCTCTCAAAGGATACTTCTAAAAAGTATATTATTATGAAATTGGTTTATTCACATGAAGCAGGTTTTTACATATGAGCTGTTATGCAATATACTGTATATTTATAGAGACCTACATTGTTCAGGGGTAAAGTTTTCCTTTAAAGGAACAGTTCAGTGTGAAAATAAAAACTGTGTAAATAGCTGTGCAAAATAAAAAAATGTTTCTAATATAGTTAGTCAAAAATATAATGTATAAAGGCTGGAGTGACTGGATGTCTAACATAATAGACAGAGCACTACTTCCTGCTTTTCAGCTTTCTTGGTTAACACTGACTGGAGACTTGAGGGGGGCACATGAGTCATATCTGTTCAGTGAGTTTGCAATTGATCCTCAGCATTTAGCTCAGATTCAAAAGCAACAGATATGACCCATGTGGCCCACTTCAAGTCTCTGATTGTTACTGCCTGGTAACCATGGTAACCAGTCAGTGTAAACCAAGAAAGCGGAAAAGTAGGAAGTAGTGTTCTGGCTATTATGTTACACATCCAGTCACTCCAGCATTTATACATTAAATTTTTGGCTAACTAACTGTATTAGAAACATTTTTTATTTTGCACATACTATCTATTTACCCAGTTTTTATTTTTACACTGAACAATCCATTTAAGCTTTGAATTTAAAAGCTGAATCTGTGCTAGTAAACAATTGGGTTTGGATGAACTGTTGGCTACATGGACATAAAGGAGTAATTTACATATCTTGATCTATAATTTCTTAACTCAGGGTTACTATCCTTCATTTCACAATATAATGATTTGTGTGTAGCAATAATCACCTGAATAGGTTAAGCTTAAAGAAGGCTCGGCTGTATATAGAACACAAAACTGCTGTCTATTAGTGATAAGCGAAAAATTTTGCCATGTACAGATTCGCTGAGAACTTCCCAGCAGTGAAAATTTGCTTAAAAAAGACGCGCAACACATGCAAACCTCATATTTTCCTTCCTCTCTCCTTCCACATCAACCAAAGAGATCTGAGCCATCTTACTGCCTATATAAGGATATACACAAAAGTATATAGCTCATTCATTTTACCAGAGGTAATATAAAAAAACACAGACATGTTTTTAAGAAGTTGGCAATATGGGAACCTTTTTTTCTATTGAAAAACGAGTTGTAGCATAGTGAATATGAGGTTCTCTAACAATGTAGGGCATGTGTGTAGCGATAAACAGAGTGAAAAATGTATGTGATTTTGCCCTCCCAAAGCAGAAAAAAGGTGCCATGAAAAATATGTGCATAGACATAGATTGTAGTTTGCTACAAAAATTATTGGAAGAAAACTGTTGCACCACAAAATATGCTTGACAAAAAAGTTTCGCAAATCTTTTGCCATTTTGCTAATTTTCAACAGTTTTGCAAATTTTTTGATAAAGTGAAATGAGACAGATTCACTCATCACTACTGTCTTTATCTGCTGATCATAGGATTTCTTTTTCTGTAATGACTGTTTGTCACATAAAATGACTAGTGTTTAACATTAATACAAGGCAGTGGCGTAACTAGATATTACTGTACCCCACAGCATATTAATTGTTAGGCCCTCAAAATGTCTAGAGGTTGTCCTGTTTTACCAATATGTATTAAAAATTATATGGGGCCCCTATACCCAGTGCCGGGCCAGCCCAAGCAGATGTCCTAGGCAGCCTTGCGGGTTGGAGCGCCCCACAGTGGCAAGCAAATGCGTGGAAAGAGGTACGTACCAGGCGCCCCCCCCCAGCTTTGCGTCCTAGGCACGTGCCTGCTCTGCCTACGCCTAGTTTTGGCCCTGCCTATACCACATGGGCCCCCCTGCAGTTGCAGGGACTGATTTCTCTGTAGTTATGTCCCTGATACAAGGCTTCCAAAAATATCAAATATAACACCTATATGTATTTGTCTTCTCCTTTTTAAGTGGCTCCATTGACTTGAAGAGGTTTCATATAATGCTAACCTAGCCAGAAATCAGTATACTTTAAATAAGGTGTCAGAAAATGGATATAATACACAAAAGCCATGAATATCTTGTAAATTATATCCTTATAAACGGTGAGTACTGATGTCATCAGTTATAAACGGTGAGTTCTGATGTAATTTCTGTCACATGACTCACTGAAACTTGTGTATTATAATAAATAAAGTACCCCCAGTTGTTAAATATGAGGATATTAGAAGTTACCTCGGAGTTCCATGACCTGTATAAAAACACTCGGCCTTCGGCCTCGTGTTTTTATATGGTCATGAAACTCCTCGGTAACTTATAATATCCTTATATTTTACAAGAGGGGGTACTTTATTCACTATATTAAAAACATCACCATTCTTGTACTGTATACAGTTTTGCACTAAGCTGTCTGCAATGTCTCTCTGACCCTGATACTACAGGCAAAATGTCATACGATCTTAAACACAAAGCACTGTTGGACTTGGCTAACTATCTAATTGGCCAATTTTCCTTAATAGAATAAAATACCAGTAGAGATAAAAAGGTAAAGATTTTTTTTATGCAGCACCCTGTGACAACTGGAAAGAAAATCCATGCAAAAGCTTCTATTGAATCTCGGTGTTTTAATAAGAGCAGTTTTTGCCATCACCAGTCTGCACTGTGTTGCCAGGCAACAGCTTCTTTACTGAGCTGATAGGAAGTCACAGAGCATAGGATACATTTCTACTTTGTCAGGTGGATAATTGGACAGCCGTGTGAGGAGACATGAGAGAAAGATGACACCTAGTAAAATTCTCCTGGTAACAAAACACATTATCCTTAGAATAAATTCAGGATTTATTAAAGGCACATGAGTCTGTTTCGGCCATGCATATTTGTATTTATATGTCACGGATTTTGCCATAGGCTTACACACCCCTCATCTCTTCTTCCCACACAGTTTCATTATTTTTTTGTTGTTGAGTGTTAGCTTTTATTATTCTTTTTAACTGGGAAGTCCATTTTAAATGGTTCTGCCTTCTGGAGCAGGTTCATAGAACATCACTAACCGAAGTTAAAAAAGGCAGAAATGTATACAACATATGGTTTTACATCAGCAATACCATTTCTGCAGATACTGCACAACATCTTGAGAAGATCTGTCAATTAGTGTTCAGCTTCTTAGATGTTTAAGGATTAGTAAGGACTTTGCTTGTGAATGGTAAGTTAAACAGCACCGACATATTTCACAACACTCACTAAATGCATGCACCTTAGGGAATCACTTTAAATGTAGGTCATCTTGATCTAAAAGCAGTTAAATTGAGAGAAGAAGCAGTCTTTTCCGCTTAGATTCTTGATTCCCTGAACAAGAGGAATATGTTCTTCTGAAACAATTGCCACAGATGGACACAGCACATGCCCAAAGGCTGTATTCCAAATGCTGCGTAGCAGATTATTACTACGCTAGTCACATCTCAACATGATGTGCATTTATTCCTGCAGTGCACTTTCTTTCTTAATATTCCTGGACAACAAAGACATTTTAACAGCTAGTCACAGCAGTTTAGTAAATGGATGTGCTTAACGCAATGATTTCATAACATTTTATGCAAATTTAATGATTACTACTTATTTTTTCAAAGATATGAGGTCTCTTTTTCGAAAAGGGGAACGATGTAATGTAAAAAGGACAGTGTAAATTCACATAAATAACTCTTTGGCCATCCAAATCTGCAGTCACACCTTCATCTTGTGTAAAGCTAAAGAGATTCTGTTGTGATTTTTATGTTGTAGTTTTTATTTCTAAATTACACTGTTGACACTGCAAACAATTAATTTTTCCATGCAAAATTTCAGTCCTGAACCAACAAATATATTTTTTTAAATTGTAATATTGGTGTCTAGGCAGCTGTCTCGGGTCATTTTGCCTGGTCATGTGCTTTCAGAAAGAGCCAGTGCTGCATTATGGAACTGCTTTCTGTCAGGCTATTGTTTCTTCTATTCAATGTAACTGAGGGAATCGCAGTGGGACATAGATTTTTACTATTGAGTGTTGTTCTTATATCTACCAGGGAGCTGTTATCTGGTTACCTTCCCATTGTTTTGCTTATGGACTGCTGGGGGGAAAGGGAGGGGGTAGATATCACGCCAACTTGCAGTGCAGCAGCAAAGAGTGACTGAAGTTTATCAGAGCACAAGTCACATGACTAGGGACACCTGGGCAACTGACAATATGTCTAGCCCCATGTGAGATTTCAAAGTTTTTTTTAAACTTTTTCAGTGCACAAGTCTGCTGGAGCAGCACTATTCACTGATGCCTTTTGAAAATAACATGTTTTCCCATGACAGTATCCTTTTAAGTGGTACTACACATAGGAGGGGTTGGATGTCGAGGGCACAAGACATTACCTGGAACACTCCTTGCTTGTGCATCATTCAAAATGTGCAATTTAGTTGTCTCAGGGGGTGAAAAGCACTAGGGAGGGTTGTACTTACTAAGGGCATAAGGGCTCACTTATGGAAGTTGCCCACTGCATTTGAAGACTTAAATGAGTTTTCCATGTATATACCCCCCACAGATATTTTATATGTATCATGTGATTTGCCTACAGCTAAGGGTCTCTCACAGTAAGGATCATGCTGCATCTTTGGACTGTGCCAAAGTGGTGTGAAAGGAGAAAATGTCACAAGGTCATCACCCAGCCTACCATGTGCCATGTCTTCATAACTATCTTCATTAGGGCAGAAATGTGTGTTTCTGTAAATTCGAATTTGAATTCCCCTCTCGAGATCTATAATTAGGAAAGCCTCAATTTGAATGGTGTTATAAACTCCTGCCTCAAACTGTCCATTGCTCCTCTGGGTTGTCTCACAGGAAGCACTGTGTTTATAACCTGTTGGGTTATCAATGAATTTTCTTCTGTTTGTATTCCCTGGCCCATGCTTTCAATCCAGCAGCAGGTAATCATCTAATTAAAGGGCAATTTAAAGGAGAACTAAAGCTTAACTAGTAGGGAAGAAATATTGTTCATTATGTTGTTGGGTTCTGTACCAGCCCAAGGCAACCACAGGCCACTAGCAGTGAAAAACTGTGCCTTTGAAGGTTGAAGATGTCCCTGTAACTCCACATCTTCTTTTCTGCTCAGTCACTGCTCATGCTCTTCTGTCAGTTACCTGAGCTTAGGGACTGAGGCATAATATACTGATACATGATAGCTCAGAAGTCAGCACAATTACCATCAGGACTTAATAATTAGCTCTGTAGCATAAGCTTACATGACAGACAAACCTCATTTTCTGCTTGATGATTTGTGACAACTAGTGATGCAAAGTCCCATGATTTGGCGCTGGTGAATAAATTCACAAAAATTCGCCGGCGTAAAAAAAAAATGGACCACTAAAGAAGTGACCTGGACCACTAAAGAAGTTATCATCAGATTCAAATGTTTATATAATATATTAGCCAAGGTTTGGTGTTTTAATTAATGGGGGAATCGGATGGTTAAGATGGGTTCCTTATAGGTTTTCAGATAGATGCAATCAATGTAATCAATGAGAAAGTGAGAAGCAGTATTATCAAGGAGTTTGGGTGGCTGGAATTGTTCATTATTAATATGATACCACATTTTGGGAATGTCATCAAGACCCAGAGTCATAACCTGGGTGAGGGTGCCATTAACCTTTCACAACGTGCTGTTCTGTTACCAGATATTTCAGCATTGCTTTTTCAGCAGACGACACAGTAGCAAGATCTAAATTAACAAAGTAAATCTTAATTTCAGAGGCAGATTTTATTCATTTGGAATTTTGCAATACCAGCATGTAATTTTATCCCTTTTCTTGTAGGGGGTACATTTTTATATAATTGTTTATTACATTCCCATTTACATTGTGCTACTGTAAATATTCTTTGTGCGTTTAAATGTTGTGTTCTGTTATTTCAGCATAACTCACCTCCTGCAGTGTGCTCTTAGCAAGCTCTATGGAGCGTGTGTTTTTTTTTTGTGCATAGGTGATTTCAGATATGTATTCAACATTTATGTGTGCTTTTAGGGCATCCCAAACTGTGGGGAGAAATGCTTTATGCAAATGTATCTCTCTAGGAAATATGTAATTGAGTTTTCTATTCTCTGATTGATGTCAGAGTGTGTGATCCAGTAGGAGCTTAAAGGGGAGCTGTCTCCCAGACATAAAAAGCTGTATAATAAAAGCCCTTTGCAAATTAAACATGAAACCCAAATTCTTTTTTTTATGAAAACATTCATACGTATAATTAATGTATTTAAAACCTGAGCTGTCAATCATATATTGCCTGCTCCATCTCTATGCCCCACACATAAAGGCAGGGCAGTCAACTACTTTCACTTTCCATTCTACACTTCCTAGGTGTCACTGCGCCACTCTTATCCCCCCTCCCTACTCATGGTCTATAATTGTTTAGCCTGTGCATGAGCATGTGCACCAGGTCCCCTATTCTGGTACATATACAAGATGTTGGGGGTGATACAAAACTTGTTTTAATAACAGTGCCCATAAAATGGCACGTGCCTGCTTGCTGGATTCCCAGATTAAAGGATACAAGATTTAAATAATTTATATAATATAAGTAACATATTTTTTGCTCAACTAACAGGATTTATTTTTTGGAATTATTTTTTAGGGTGACTGGTCCCTTTAAATTTATGTTTTTCGGACACAGGCTTGCTGCTGTCCAACAAGAGCTTATTAATAAAGCATGCTCTGATATGCCTCAGGGAGGAAAAAGGGTGAAGAGGGCAAAGGGAGAGATGAAGCTAATTAAATAAATGACCATCCATCCTAACCCCTAGTAGTGGAGTCATTTGTTCCCTTAACTATTCCTACATCATAATTAATGCATGACGTTATGCTGCTGCTTTTTGGCCCTGAAATTGTTAATAATAAACAAATTAGCTTAACTAGTATTATAACTATAGTCAAAAACTGTAATATAACAAGATTTCAATATTGTGTTTTAGTTCCATTATCCCACTGTAATGTAGTTTATCCCACTCTAATGTATTTATTTTCCAAATCATTTTCCATTGTATTGGAGCTGTAGGTGATGACCTAGAGATACAGCCATACCTGATCTAGGAGTAGAATATATTTATGAAAATGTTCGGTTTTAAGCCATTGGGAGGCATTAGTATGGCTGGAGAATAAGTATGATTTTCAAACAGATATTCTGAAGTTTGCAGGAATAACTCATGTTGTATTAAATACATATTTCTCTGAATCATTGCTTAAATGCTGTACCCTGTTCATTGAACACAGGAATAAATAAAGTAGAATTTATGTATAAAATATTACACATTTGAAGACTACTGTTATAACCCCAGGCACACAAGTGATTTGGAATAAGTACAGGTATGGGACCTGTTATTCAGAATGCTTGGGACCTGAGGTCTTTTTGTAATTTGAATCTCCAATTTGGGGGAGATTTACTAAAGGCAAATTGAGTAACACTGTCGATGATTCACCAGCATTACCGCTTTCAGGCACTTCGTCAATTTAATAACAGACGCAGGCGTAACTTCACTAGCGAAAGAGACAGCCGCTAGCAATCATTCGCACTCTATCGACAGGCGAATTTTTGCTCTGGTAAATGGACGTTACTCCGCAAATTCACTCAGATGTGTATTTAACTGAACTTTACCTCTTTCAACAGAATTCCTTTGAAAGCTCAGACCAGGCGAAGTGCATTGGAGTGCATATATCTTCCTCAATCTTCTGGTACTTACATCATATTTTAGTGAAAAAAGTTTCCAAAAAGTCCCAAAAAACACTGGTGTATTTTTCTTTTTTCAGAGTGATAGCCTGCAAAAGTCCTTAAATTTTTTTGGGGATAACTGGGTTCACCCATACATTTTCTAACATATGGAACATAAACTATACAGTGGGCGCATGTGTAGGGCATAATAACAACTCTATTTTCTTTATTAAGGTTCCCTGGACATGTGTAATGGAATGTATTTGCTGCAACATATACATCTATTCAACTTTATAATTTCCTGCTGTATGCAAATTAGCCTGAGCGAAGACCTCTAACAAAGTATTGCTAGGCATAGTTGACGCGGGTGCATCTTCACTTTGATTGCCGAAACAACGATATCGAAAATTCGCCAGTGTTCGTGCCCTGGACTCAACTTCGCATTTTAGTAAATTAGCATTGTCTGAGCACATTTTCACCTGGCGAAGTGTTGAGATGGCTGTGAAGCCGTCATTGGCGAATTTTTGCCGCTTACGTCTACTAATAAAGATATAGACATTAATTTTACATCAGCTTACAAAGTTTAGTGGAGAAATGTTGGTGGTTTCAGGAGTAATTTGCTTTTAGTTTCCTGTAGCAAAGTGAAGTGCTACAGGCTGGCAAAAAGTCGCTAGTGTTAGCCGCTATGCTCTTTAGTAAATCTGGCAAATTTACTAAAGGGCGAAGTGACTAACGCTGGTGAAAATTAGTGTGACGTCATTTCGGGACTTCACGGATTTGCTAACAGGCGCTGGTGTAAATTCGCTAGCAAAGGAGACTGTAGCGCTACTTCGCACTCTAGCACCAGTCGAATTTTCACTCCGGCGATTGGACATAACTACGCAAATTCACTAAGATGCAGATTTTAATGAAAGTTACCTCTTGCGCTAGACTTGCCTTTGCCACCTCAGACCAGGAGAAGTGCAATAGAACAGAGTTTCGAGTTCCTCGAAAAAAAATTGAAAAGTCCCAAAAAACGCTGGCGACTTTTCCGTTTTTCAGGGCGATAGGCTGCAAAAGATCGTAAATATTTTTTAGGGTATCCGGCTTCCCCCATACATTTCCTTACATATGGCACATAAACTGTACACTGGGCACATGTGTAGGGCATTATAACTACTTTATTTTATTTTATTAAGGTTCCCTGGGCTTGTGTAATGTAATGTATTTGCTGCAACATATACATCCATTGAAATTTAACTTGTCCTGGCGAATTTTCGACTGGCGAAGTGTGGTGATGTGAGCAAAGCCGTCGCTGGCAAATTTCCGGAGGTTAGTGAATTTGCCCCATATGGGGTATATTTGCAGTAACTTTGCAGTACAGCAGAAAAGAGTGACTGAAGAGTGACTGAAGTTTATCAGAGTACAAGACACATAACTGGGGGCAGCTGGGAAACTGACAATATGTCTAGTCCCATGTCAGATTTCAAAATTGAATATAAAAAAATCAGTTTGAGAAATGGATTTCAGTGCAGAAATCTGATTCATTTTGAAAAACATGACAGTATCCCTTTAAGAAGCTTTTTGCTGTCCTGACACTTTCCATTCAGATGTTTCTCAAAAGTGAGTGCTTTACCAAGCTTATGAGTGTGTTGCACGTATTTTATGGGGACCAGACAGATCTAACGCAAGGCACATCTGCTCACATCCATAGTTGACATGGCCCCCATACAAAATACAGTAACGATAAACATTAAGTGCTAGTTATTAATGTAGCAACAGAAAGAGATCCCATCCCTGTAGACCTTATAGTTTAACGGGGTTATTTAAAAAGTCGATTTTATCTCATATTTTTATGAAGCCAAGCTCGACCAAACTCACAGCTGCAATTTTATCTTATTTGTCAATAAAATAACTCGATAAAGTATGTTGGGAAAACAGTGCCAGGCCTACGCCGCCTACACCGATTGCGCATGCACAAAACTGCACAAGTGACAAGGAAGTGCGAGTGCGCGTGCGTCGAAGAGTGCGCACTCGCATGAACTGCTGCCACCGCTTCTGAACAAAAACGGTCTGAACTAGGGGATGGCGTCAGAAGAGGTACGTGCCTGGCACCCCTCTGCCTTTGTGCCCTAGGCACATGCCTCTTCTGCCTACCCCTAGTTCCAGCCCTGCAGGAAAAAACATCATAATCATACACCTGAATCGCTCAATTTTTCCGGGTTATCGCCTGGAAACCATAAATGTTTCAGATTATCAGATAAAAATAGATTACAAAAACTTCAAATTATAAAAGTAACATCTCCCATTGACTTATACATGACCTTGACAGGTTTGAGATGATGGATTTTTTCAGATTCAGACTTTTTGCAGCTTTGGGGTATAATAAATCTAGAAAAAATTGTGGGGTTTTTTCCTCCAAAAATTTCAGTTTTAGCCCAAAAAACCTCAACCAGAAAAAAATTGTTTAGTGTGTGGATAACACAGATGGGATGACAGTAGGTTGTACTGCTGTAAAATTACACTACAAAAGTGTTGCAGAAAATAAGCTCTCATTTTATACATTTCTGTGTTTTAAAAGTAGTTTTGTTTGCTATACCCACAGTTACGACCAGTGCCACACAAGTCATCCAGCATGGCCCTATATGTAAGAGAGAAATGGCATAAAAAGAATGGAGGGGTATGTAGCTCAACTGCAAAGCTGAATAAGATTTGGGTGCATCTGTGTCATTTTATAGATGTTAATTCTGGAATTTCTTTCTCAGTAAGTTGTCTACATCAATTTTCATGAGGCTTGAATCATCTTATGGAGTAGGGAGGTTTAGCAATTTTATAATGAAAAACTTGTAAATATGGGTCTCTTTGTGCAAAGATGGGAGTCTTTATTCTAATTAAAGAGTAGTGGGTTTCTCATAAAAAATAATTACAGTTTCTGGTTCTCCCTCTGGTTCTTGTCCACGGTAAGCCTATCTTATCTGCAAAGTAGCTGCAGAGGAGGATGAAAAATGTAGTTTGTTTTCTCATTGTATTTATCACATATAAGTGCTAATGTCCCCAGTACCATATATATATAAAATCCAAATTAACATAGGTTTCATGCACACACTGATCTGAAATACTGTATCTATGCATCTGAGAGTAATATGCAAATAATTGTTTTTGAGAACTGTAGGTTTCTGTAGCTTGTTTTATTAGCACAGTACAGAAATAAAATTCTAATTAAAAGCAACCAAAAACCTTGTCATCTTGAATGAAATCAGCAGAACAATAAACATAACCTAATTCTTTGTTTGGTACTACAATATAATACAGATGTATATTTGATTGTAAGCAATAACAAAATGTAAAACTGATACAGGACAGAGTATAAAAAAGTATCAGGAGAGAAGGGAATAAGGGAAATGAGGAGAACAACATTCTTGATTAAAAGATTTCACTACACAAAGAAATGATGGAAATGAATAAATAATACAGGAAGAGTTCAATAAACAAATAAAACACAGTTAACTGACAAAAACTCCCCCTGGATTCTAGCCAGCTCTGCAGTATTTTTAAATTGCCAACAGTTTATCAAGTATGTTGCTTACAGTGAGCTACACATCTCTAAGCAATAAATGATACATTAAAGTTTTATCACCTTGATAACACAATGATTTTGCAAAAAAGATACAGAACTGGTTTATGGTTTTGCTGCATCAAATGGAACCCAGCATGTTTATTTAGCTATGGATGTACTGACCTGCTGCGTCTCCCACTACCCAACTTTCTGGGGGCAGGGGGTAAAGAAGGATTTTATGGGTCTCATGTCACACTCACATTATATATATGGCATATAACTATGTCTATAAATGATATCATTTTGAAAAGTATTCTAGAGAATGTGTTAAAAAATGTTTTTACAATCATTGCACATTTAAGTTTAACAAACTAATTAAAGTAATTTCTTTAGTTAGATTCAAGATTGGTATTACTTTTACATAATGGAGCCCACTATCTATTTTTATCACTGCCCTGACTAAATGGTAGTTATATTCTAAATAGGGGCATTAACTCCAAAGAATCTCTTTAAAGATTCCTTGTAAGGACACATCTTGACTATGCAGTGAGGTTTTGAATCCTATTCCTTAAAGGGCACCTATCACAGCCAAAATCAAACACATATTAAAAATCTGACCAGTACAACCTAAACACGTTTAATCCCTTAATTTGTCAAATGGGTTGTTTGACTGAGGGAGTCCATACTGTGACTATAACATGCAAATGAGTTCACGAGCATGCTCAGATTGTAGCACTGCCCTGAGTATTCTACCCAGAATGCCTAGCTTTAGTAAACTCCTCCACCAGAAGTATCACAAGATTTCCCTAATGTGCCCCCTGCTGGTGATGTCATTATGCAAATGAAGGGCACAAACTAACTTCCAGACAGGTGGCAGCACTACTGAGCAGCAGCTAACAAAGAAGTTTGCCTGATTTGAAAATAGCTTAGAAGGGTTGCTAGGCAACCAAGGAATTTCAACTGAACATGTGTAAGATTCCAGAGCTGCAGTTGGCTGTGAAGATATAGGTAGGAGGAGGCAGTGAAATCCAAGATGCCCACCTGAACTAGAACTGCAGTGGAGATAGGGGAGATTTTTCAGAAGGTATAGTGAGCTGCTGATTTACATTATACTAACAATTCTAACTATTTTAGAAATCAAATTTCTTAAACTTTCACATTGTGTATTTACTTAGTAAATGATTTTAGTTATGATTGGTGCAGTTTAAGAAGGCTATTAATGACCTGGAAAGATTGCAGAGATGTGCAACTAAACTGGAAAAAGAGATCGAACAATTAAACCATGAGGAAAGACTATCAAAGTTACAGTTGTTTTTCTCCGTGCAAATGGTTCTTCATGGTGAGGGCAGCGAGGTTGTGGAATCCCTGCCATGTCATATTGTGATGGCATATTCTAATAATGCCTGTAAGAGTATTTTGGATGCAGTGCTCTCAAGATCTACAGTTAGTTTGGTGTATATATATATATATATATATATATATATATATATATATATATATATATATATATATATATATAAACCCAGGCAGGTCTCTGCACTCTGTTCTAGGCAATCAGGACCAGGTGCTGCAGCAGCGCTTCACATACATCAAATCCACAGTTGTGGATTTTTTTTTTTTTATCAAAAGATTAAAACCATAGTCGCAAGGATCTATATAGATATATACAGTATATATATATATATATATAGATATATATATATGTATACATATATATATATATATATATATATATATATATATATATATATATATATATATATATATATATATATATAGTCAACTTGTGGCAGCCGCACTCCAATCCGGAAGTCTTTCAATTAAATCTGTGTGCAGGGTCCAAAGTGTTGCATATAATCTTATTGAAAAGACCCGCACTCCATTTTTGTGCATAATTCAAAGTTCTTTTATTGCGTACATAAATCCGATGAAGAACTTTGAATTATGCACAAAAATGGAGTTTCAATAACATTATATATATATATATATATAATTTTATTGAAATATATACCCATCATATCAGCTTTTGGCTCCCTTTACCAATCTGCTTCCATGTATGTGGATTACTTGCTGCAGTCTTTGGTACAAGCTATGCCATCATATACACAGGACACAAGTCATGTCATTAAACGATTGAATGGGCTAACTCACATCCCCACCAACAGTATCCTGGTAACCATGGATGTTAAGAGTCTTTACACCATGATGCCACAGGGCCAGTGTATCAAAGCATGCAGGAGGGCCTTACTCTCCTCACCCTCAAGTGGTGTTTCTTCTGAATTCCTGATCCATCTCTTAGAACTGATGCTGTCCAGAAACTTCTTCAGATTCAAAAAGTCGTTCTATGTTCAAACCTCTGGTACAACAATGGGCAGTGCACTGGCAGCATCTTATGCCAACATTTTCAGGCTATACTTTGAGACTGCCCATATCTTACCTCTCCTGGGTCTACTTCCAGTACATCAATGTTTATGATTTGGACGGATACAGAGGAAGCCCTTGTGTCTTTTCACCAACAGCCCAATGACCTTGACAGCCCTATCAAACTCAAACTATGTTTCCACACCAATAACATTGATTTCACTTATTTAAATAACTCTATTGTGGACTTACAACTAGGAACCACACTCTTCAGGAAACCCACCGACCACAATTCAATCCTACACGCAGCCAGCCAGCCAGCACCCTCCCGCTACAATCAGAGGTATATCATACTCCCAGTTTCTGAGTGTTATACATAAAAATAATGAAAGAAACAGCTGAGGTACAACTTCGGGAGATGTTTAATAGATTTTTGGAGAGGGGATATTCACAGGAACTTTGACCATGCATTGCAACATACACAGTCAGACTTACTATCCTCCAAACCTAAAAGAATTGAGTCAGCTGCTTCTTTTACCACCACGTTTTCGGCAGCATCTCGACACTTGTCGGGCAGTATCAATAAACAATGGCCTATGTTAAATATGGACGAATCTCTATCCTTCCACTCAAACAAGAAACCCATGATGGGATTTAAGAGGCTGTAGCCTCAGAGACTTACTATATTGTTTATATCATTACTTGCCCTTGTGGCATGTACTACCTGGGCAAAACTTGCACCACAACGAAAGAAAGAATTGGAAAATTATCGATCTGCTATCAGCAAGACATTAAAAGAGGGAAAGACCCTTCAACCAGTGGCTAAGCATTTCCTAACAAAAGGACACACACTACCCACCTTTAAATGTATGGCAATTACCAACCTCCCCTGGAAAGAGGAGGTGATAGAGAATATGCCTTGCTATGGAGTCAATCCAGGTGGATCCACAGATTAGACACTGTAGCCCCTCGTGGACTAAATGACACTCTGCCACTTGAGTGCTTCTTATAAGAAACTTTACCTGATTTGTGTTTATTTTCCTGCAATATAACCACTTTTCTTGCTGCAAAAGTATAGCTGTATTAGCTATCTTGCTACGCTTTTCTTTTTGGTTATCAACTGTCACAGATTATGCTGAAACATTGTTTCCACTTAACCGGCTCCAGTACCCGACTTATGATTCACATTTTGCAACAAGGGTAGCAGGCGTACCCCCTCCTCAATATCAATTCCTTTTAGTTTGGTCCTTTTAGTCGCGTACAAACCCCAGCAGTAATTCTGGGCCTGGTTGAAACACTTTGCATTATGGTCCTGATATGTGTGAAGGTGGCGCGGTAAACTGTTTGTTCCTTTTTGGCTACATACCTGCTAAATATTTGTCAGGGGAACTGTGGCGGTGGGACAAGCCCATTGTTGTGCGCGGACTTTGCCTCTGAGCCACGACATCTCTCCCAAGCTAGCAGGAACAGCTCTCACACGCGTTGCTATACATTAGGTGCTGGGTTACCAGAGCCATGGAACTTGTATGCTGTTTGCTAGGCTATGCATTCCACTCCGCCCCACCAATACCCCAGCCTACAGGACCTTGGACAGGGTCAAGCCCCATCCCTTATAGCCAGCAGACTGCAATGCGACTAGTATGACTGACATGGCATTTTTTATCTATGTGCGGTAACTATAAATTGACATATAATCCTAAACCATTTTTTTTTATTCCATTTGCTTGTTCTGCTCTGTCATTCCACCTTAGCATCATGGTTGCCTAGCAACAAGAATTGCCGAAATGTGGAGGTACAGTAAAGACTACAGTTGAGGTTAAAAGTACAGAAATCGCTATCTGCCAGCAAAAAAGTTGCACCCATAACACTGTGGGTATTTAAATGATATGAAATATATCCCACAGCACACCTATTAGACTGAAGGAAGAAACAATTCTAGCAAACTGTTTAACAGGGTTCTGTTAGGGTCTACTGAACTGCCAAGTTCAGCTAGGTGACACACAACATGCAGCATCTCACTTTCATGTGAAAGTCCAGTGCGACACCATGAGTACAAGCTACATAGAAGAGAATGGGCCTTATTACCTTATAGAACTTGACCTGGAAAAAAACACCACTAATGCTTAATCATAAATGTGATCTTTTTGTGTTATTCTTTATTATTGTTATTATTTAATGGCCTCCTAACTTTAGTTTTTGTAGGATTTTTTCCTGGAGCTTATTCTTTATAAAATCAAGAGCATAAAAGCTAATTGTGGGCTAATAATAGGTAAGTTATTTATCTTAATGCACTTTTGTTGTAAATTGTCTGATAACCAAAGAGGCAATTCAGTCCCACAGCTATTCCATCTGTGGTAGACAGCACGGCCAATAAATTAAATTTGAAATGGAATCCTCTGCCCATCATTCATACTGTATGGAACATCAAAAAGCAACAATGGAGTGCACTCAGAAGGAACGGATGCTTACTATGGCAAAGAATGAAAAATAATTGTTTATATATTATCTGTCCATTTTTTTATTGCATATTGCAATTGCACAATATGCATGCATACAGTATATATACTACTATAAGTAGACAAAACAATACTTGCCATTTATATTTTAATTGATTTTAATTTTTTTATTTAGATTTATTTTTGACCCATCCACTTGTCATCATCAAGCAAAGTATGTTGTCCTATAGTCCCTTTAGCATTCAATAGGTAGGAGAAAAATTGCAGACTCATTTGCATAAAGTCTATGCACACCTATTTTATAATGTCAAATGGCAGCCAAAGGTTTTAGCTAGAGTGTGGGTTATGATAGAAAATAAATAAAGATTACTAATAAGTATAGCACTTAGCTGCACCACCACCAGACAAATAAAGCACATGACAAGTCCAATGAACAGCAACATGATGGGCTAATAGGCACTTAAAGGATCAGCAATGGTCACAGCATATGCAACTTTCAAAAAAAGTCTCTATTTAAAGCTACATTATAAATTAACATCTGTCAATTAAAGTATAAGTAAAGCTTAACTAAAGAAGTAGCTAGAAATATTGTACATTATGTTTTGGGCTTCTGTATCAGACCAAGGTAACCACAGCCCTTTAGCAGTAAATATCTGTGTCTCCAAAGATGCGCCAGTAGCTCCCCATCTTCTTTTCTGCTGATTCACTGCACATGCTCTGTGCTGATGTCACTTAATGAGATTAGAGACAGTACACATAGAATATAAATGTCACAATATAAGGCTGATTAGTAATTAATACAGATAACTACTACATGGCAGCACAGAAACCAGTGCAACTAGCATCACACTTTAATAATCAGCTCTGTAGTATCATCTTATATTACAGGCTAACCTCATTTTCTGCTTGATAAATTGTGACAACCCCTAAGCTTAACTTCTCAATAGCTGCTTAGAACTGACGCTCGATTTTGTCACAACATTTTGTCGCTGTTTTTTTCTTCAAATGATTGATATGAATAAATTAGTTTGATTTGTAGGAGTTTAGTCAACTTTTTTTTCATAAAAAACTGAGATTAATTTGAGTTTTAGAAAATAAGCCCCTTAGTTTGCATCTCTCTTTTCTTATATGGTACACCTATATCTATTTATTAAGGATTATTCATACTATATACATTTCCAGAAATGGGTCTCTAAGAATTCTTGAAAAGTGGTTTATTTACTTCTCAGCTTCTCATAAATCAAAGTAAGTAGCAATGACATCACAAAATACCAAGGATTCTCTCCATTCAAACTGCGAACAATATTCTGAAACATTAGCCAGATAATGAAAGGCATTTTATATGCAAGAGTCACCTAGCCTTTCCTTAAACGTACTCATTTAAAAAAAATATTCATTAGCACCCTTAAAATACTATGTATATTTGTCAGGGGCCTATTAGCCCCTTAGAGGAGAAGTCCGGACCAAGGAGGAAGCTTCAGGACAAGGTTCAAGTATGCGGTAACCAATAGGGATCAAGAGTAGTCGTAGTCAGAATTCAGGCAGTAGATTAATAGGCAGGCGGTAAGAATCAAAGTCAATAAGGGCAGGCAAGGTCAAAAGTCCAGGAATCAATCAGGAACAAATTAAGGAACACCCAGGAACAAAAGCAGCAATTCCTATAATCGGTCATTGATCCTGTGACCTCGGTGTCTTCTTATTTTGAATTTTCGCACCGGACACGTGACGTCATTGTGCCTGCGACGAGGAGCAGGCATCGCTACCCACGTGGCTGCTATGGGTGCCTCCATCTTTGAAGTGGTGCCGAGCACCCGATGGGACAGCCATCGGGTGCTCCTGACAATATCCAATCTGAAGGCTTCTACATTGATTAAAAACATGCATTGTAAACATACAGCTGACTTGGTTCTGCAGCTACCATAAAGGTTTTATTGATTATCCTCTTATCTTTTATACAAAAACTGATACATGAGCAAAAATAATGTGTCTTTTGTGTTTATTCCCAAAATCTGTTATCCATAGCAGGAGGCAAGCAGGTAGCCATAATGAAATCAAGATTATGTTGCATTCATGCCTTTTATCTCAGCATGACAAATTCAGTGTTTGTGTAAACTAGTCATTTAGTAAAATAAAGCCAAAGCTGTGGCAAAAAGGGAATCTGTGCTCAAAGTTTCCATTTATACTCATGATCTGCATTATATAATTAAGCGTGTTTGCTCTATAACAATCTATAAATAAAACACCAAAATATAGTCTACCAGTTTGATTTAACATTGCGGTTTGAGTAAAATAACGCTTACTAGATAAAATGCAACTTGCTAATAGAGCGATTTCAACATTTGTGGGATAATTCACACCTTACAGTCACACCTTTCTGTCTTTTCAATATAATGCAATCTCCCATTTCAAGAAGATTCTGTATGATACGGAATATACATCTGCAGATAGTCCACTTTAGCCAGCAACTATTAAGTGGAGTTCTCTTTATTTCTTCCCAAATAATTTCTATAGAATACAATAATTATTTGGATGTATGGCACATAAATGGGTTCATAAATAGTATGTGGCTGGCATGTTCAGTGCAAATAAATTTTAGGGACAGATTTATTAAAGGTCGAGTTGTATTTAACCTAAAAATTCGAGTTTGGGTAAAAAAAAACCTTTTTTTAAAGGAAAACTAAACCCCCTGAACAATGTAGGTCTCGATAAAAAGATATTGCATAAAACAGCTCATGTTTAAAACTCTGCTTCATGTAAACAAACCATTTTCATAATAATATACTGCCATTGGGTAATCATAAATATAAAAAATTCCATTTAAAAAAATAAGGGCTGCTGTATGATGCATGGTGCACACAAATAAACCAAACAAACCATATATGTTAGGTCACATGAGCCATTTAAAAGATAGAGTTCAGTCTTTTGCTTCCAGGCTTCTTCCATTGGAGTTACATTATTTCTGGTCAGGTGATCTCTGAGGCAGGACACAGACCATCACTAAATGGTGGTTCAAGGCAAAAGGTGTAAAAGGACAATAATTACTTAAATACAGTATATATACCAGGTTGGTAAGATTCTTTAATATGCCACTTAATATGATATAAACTATCCGTTGCTTAAATATTCATTTTGTGGGTAAAGTTTTCCTTTAAATACTCACATTTTAGACCATATACGACTTTATTTAGTCAACTGATAAATAATGACTGAAAAATGCATTTTATGTTATTTCAAATAAATCATTTACAATTTTTATTAATATTTATTTAACAAGAAAATTGAAAATGTCCTCAAAAATGTTTCCCATTCTACTCAATGCTCCTGTTGGTGGGTACATAAGATTTCTAATAATGACAATGGTGATATGCTATTAGTTTAGTATTGACTGGGAAAGTAGTAATACCTTAAGTATTCTCTCAGTAAGAACTTACTGCCACCTTTAATCTGTCACTTTTCACATGTCCTATAGATACTTTTAATGGTTTATTTCACAGTCAAACATTAGCTGTATCCCTAATATTTTTACATTGCAAGTGAGTGTTTTAATAATAGATTTGATTAAAGTACTCTACTTTATAAGACTACAGTAAATTCTGGCTATAACTGAGCTTTGTATTTGTGTAAATGCCACTTGCCAGCTAAGACATCTGGGCAGCTTTACAGTAATAGAAAAACAAAGGCCTTCTTTTGCCTGTTGGCTTAAATGAGTTTTCAGTAAGATGGATTTTTTTTTTACAGTAATAAAGGTATTGCTACTTTTTTCATTCGTTCAGTGTCTGCAAGAATGTCAGGTTTTGCTCTACCAAGAACTCTGGCTTTTTTAATTGACTGGTACACTTTCTGTCTGGGCCACAAAATACCTATAGGTTGAGCTTCATAAATAACCCTGATACATTTTAAAATTACATCTACCGCATTCAATAAATACACTTGCAACCTTGTTAAGGTCAGCAACTACAGTCAACTGGCTGTATAAACTTGTCTCTTCCCATCCCCTGTGTTTGGCTATAAAAATGTTAATCTGTGAACCAGACCTAAAACCTGCCTGTATTTGATTAGTTTCCTGTTGTTGACTTAATCTGACCTAACTATTGGCTTATGTTATATCCTGTACCTAACATCTTATTTTGTGATTTTTGTATTGTCTGCAATCTACCTGACCACTGGTCTGTACCTACCTGTCGTCTACCTTCCTTACTTCACTAAAATAACTCCTATTTTTAATAGTTAAATCAGTGGATGAGGAATGGATTTTCTTATGTGCACAGCATGGACTTTCAAATTTCCACAATTCCCATTTATAACTACACTCATATGCCACAATTTAGGCAGCTACCAGATCCTTAATGTTAACCAGTATATGGGATTTGGTAGGTCAATCCACATCAGCATTCTATTAAAAACATATAGAATTGGCATTACGACTAACATTTTAAGTAAACCTAACCCCATAAGAAGTTACATTTGCTTTTATACCAGTAACAAATCATCCGCCAGTCAGCAGACAATACATTTGAATCTGCCTGACAAATAATATAAAATGTATTGTGCTACATTTTAAATCTTGAAGACTTTTAAAAAATACCTTGTTCTTAAAACACTGAGTAAACATATTAACAATAAGTAGCTAATCCTACATAGGGTCTAGACCCACAATTTGGTATATTTTTTTACAGGAATAAAAGAAGCCCAATATAGCTTGTCATATCTGAATGTAAAAAATGCCCACAAATTAATCTTGAGTTACATATCAGTCCACCGTAAAAACATCTCTGGCTCTCGAATATATGAGGGCTAGTGATGGGCAAATTTCTCCCATTTCGCTTTTCCGAAAAATTTGCAAATTTCCTGCAAAATGCGCAAAACGGTGAAAAATCATGAAATCGCAAAGCTCACAAAAAAATCATGAAATTTGAAAGTTTTCACGAAAAAAATCGTGAAATTTGAAAGATTTCACTAAAAAATCGGGAAATTTGAGGGTTTTCACGAAAACATTGTGGAAATCAGAAATTGACGCCTGCGAATTTTCACTGGCGAAACGCGGAAATTCACCGCGAATTTGTGCCGGGCAAATTTATTCACCCATCACTAATGAGGGCTTATTTACAAACATAAGTGCTGACATACAAAAGTGTAGTTGCCATTAACAACTAATCAGACCTTTTCTTTTATTTTTGGGATTTATTGTATGAATTTTATTCCTAAATGATTATCTATTCATCCTATAAGATGGATTGCTCTTAAGTGTCCTTATGAATTTATGTGGAGACTGGAGCTATTTTGACACTGCCACAACTGTAGGATTCCATGCCCTTTTGTCAAATTCATTGTTTAACAATGTATTTTATATATTTTACGCTTAAAACAAAACATAGTAGATGAGGTTGAAGAAAGACACACCTACATCAAGGTCAACCTTATTGCCAAAGTGAAACCTGTAGCAATGCAAACATGCACCCCACTGAACCACCATAAAGGCTCATGCCCTAAGCATAAAAGTCAAAGAATTTGAGCCGTGCCTGATGGAAAAAAAGAGAAATACCTTTTGTTAATAAACGCTGAATCTACAAACACAATTTAATGTGTTAGGATCCTGAGAATCAGAAAAGATGAATGATACAGTATATCAAACAATAGTTTCTAAAATTACTGATGATTCTGAAACAGACGATTAATCAGATCAGCAACCCAAAAAATACTGATGATTCTGAAACAGACTATTAATCAGATCAGCAACCCAAGAAATCGTATCTTCTTTTAAGAAAATGTACCGCTATACAGTAAACAAGCCAGAAATCAGTTTTGTTATCTTCCTTTTAAAATAAAAAGGCACACAAAAGAGACAATAATACAAAAAAACTGATGTATTTTAATGTTCACCTGCTTCAAAATAAAAACATCTTTAAAAAAAGCTGTAAAAATAAATCAGTTAATCAATAGCCCAGACTGGCAATCTGTGGATTCTGGGCTGCTATAAGGTGCCATAGAAAGTCAGTATTTAGTGGGCTGGTGGGGCTGTTTGGGCCTCTGTGTGGGCTTATTGGGCCTCTGTGTACCTGAAATTCTCAGTCCAGGACTGCCTGATGCATGTTACCCAATATTAAACTGGACAGTAAAGGAAATTGCTGCTGGTGCAATTGAACTGGTTTTTGAAGAAATACTGTACAGCATTATTGAAATGTAATATTTTTCATTTAAAAAGTTGGTGTATGGATCAAATTGTAGTGTTTGTTGTTCAAATTGCATATATACAATGTGGGCATACTGTATATATATTTAAAGAATTCCCTTGGTCCTGTGTAGTTTAATACTAGCACTATGTTGATGCATATGGACTATATATACTGTATATATATATTTTGCTGCAAAAAAATGCCCATACTTTAATGTATAGTGAAAATTTTTTGCACGGTTTAAAAAATGTTGCATGGAAAAACACCCATAGACTTCAGTGCATTGTGCACATTTTTTGCCATTTCTCAAATTGAAATGGCAAAGTGAAACGGGTCAGACATCTGAAATGTATAGATTCATACTACAGATTGACAAAGTGACAAAGTTAAGGTAGTATCTACTCCCTTTATCACACCAATAACATCTGATGAATTCACTAAGGAATCTTCTGTCAAATGATCCAATCACATGGATATACAATTCTGCAACAGAAAACAATCATAATTCATAAAATCCATACCATATCATCATATGATCATCATATTATCTAGTACATATCACACAATGTCTATGTCTGTGTACACTGAACATATAGATCGCAAGTAAACTATTAAGCATGGCATGGAATCAAAGAAAACATACAGCTCATAGTCTTACATACATATATACATTCAAATATATATCTATATATCCAAATATATATGTGTGTGTGTGTGTGTGTGTGTTTGCGCGTGCTTATCCTGATATACTGTATATACTTATATATGAGGGGCAACATTTTTTCCTTTAACTGGAGGTAATAATTAAGATGGGACAGTATTGCTTCTTTAAGTTGGAGGTAACAATTGATAGTTTTTTTCCAGTCTTACAGATGTATCATTTTGTCTATTCTGTTTCTGAATATTACATTTTATTACATTAGGAGACATGTTCGATGGAGTTTTGATTTAAAGCTTCAGTTCTGTTTCTCAATTTCTTTATCATCTCTAGCCTATATCATAATATTCTGTGTCGTTAAACAAATTAAACATATTCAAGAAAAATGTGTTCACAATGTCTGGCCAAATAAAAGCTATTGCTTTTTTAGGTTTATTTCTGCCAGTCAGTCTGAGTATGCTTGTGACCTGAATAACAGTATTAGGGTGGCACCAAACCAAAATGCAAATACTGTATGATAAATGGACAATGTATTTGCACATAAAAGGTGTTAAACAAAGGCTCTTTTGAGTTTCCCAACCTAAGTACACACAACGGTTAGTAGATAAATATAATTTTGGGGCTATAGTGATCCATTGATTTGTTCTGTTAATCAATGTTTGTGATGCATTGGTTATTACGATAATATATGTAAAAATGCTTTTAAAAAAATTATATCCCTTTAAAATATTTGAATCCCTTTCACATACATGAAAACATATAATGATGTGTCTGCATACACGTTAGCCTATGAGGATAGCTGTAGGTGGACTAAAGGATGCAGAATATTATTTACCAAGACAATTTCTTAATGTTGCTAATCTCTAAAACCATTAAAAATGCAGTACGAAATACTATATTTCATTTGGCACAGTCTAATGAATATATGAGTTAACCAAATGAAACTCATTCATAGCCAAAAGGCACGGAGCTATGTGTTATTATCACATTAGAATAATATAATGCACATCTGATGTGGTCCATCCTGTGTTCCAAGTGTTAAATACACTTGGAACACAGGATGAAGAGAAGGTCAACTTACAAAGAAAAAAAATGTATATTAACATCTTCAGAAGTTCAGGGCTCGGAGAGACTGTAAAATACAAGCTATGATGCCAAATCTGCCCTAATTCCTATTCTACTGCCTGTAATATTGCTTAAATTGCTCTGAACACTACAATAGAAAAAGTGATTGCTAGGTAGTCATTTGCATTCTCATGGAAATCTTAGTATAAAGCCACAGGGAATTCTTGGAAACCCAGAACTCATGAGGGTATATATCAGCCAAAGACGGTGATGTTATCCTTCATCTTTCTCAATAACTTCCTTGCAGACATATGTGCACATATTGCATTGCCTTGTGTTTATATTTGTAACTGGCATTGGATAGAAGTGAATAATTAAGCGATCCGCTGTCACATTTTAATGTGTCTGGGATACTTCTGCAGTTGAGTGTTTAATGAAAGTTTGATTGAGAAAGCCACAGGGAAGCGTATTTTATATAAATGCAAGCTAAAACTCCACCACTGATGCATTGTTTTTATATGCAATGATAAAAAAGGTATTTTAATAAATCCACATACCCATAAAAAATGTCATTTATTGTGGGCTATATCTCTTTATGATCGAACAGCTGAGAGAATATAATCTCTTAGAACAGAAATCTAGGAAAGAAAATAATGGCTTTATAGCCAAAGGTCACCTCTTCTAACATAGATTTGATTTGTAACTGTACTGCTCTTGAAATCCAAGGGCTGTAAATTTCAGTAACGGTCTACAGGTTATGTAGCACCGGCCCCATCTGATGAACTAATCAAAATATCATTATTGTTACTTGGTCTTATCGAAAAAAAACATAAACTGAACCCATTGCTCCACTGGATACTGCTTCCTTTTTGCTTGTTTCATTGTTTTGCCTGATTCATTCAATAGCCTTTCTCTTTTGAGAGGTCTTTGTATCAAAATACTCAGTAGAAAACTTGATGAATATGTTTTTATTCCACTCGAGGGATCTGTTTTCAATGGACCTGAAATATTCACCCATTTACTAATATTAGCAATATATTTAAATCAATGAAATGTGAGAATCATCAATCCCTTTGCCTGCAGTTTCAAGCAAATATATTTACTATATCTTTAATGCTTTTGAGAATTGCAGAAGCTACAGATGTTTTTTTCCCACCTTCATCTGTATCAACTAACAGTTTAAGCAGGTTTCACTTTGGCAATAAGGTTGAACTTGATGGACGTGTGTCTTTCCTCAACCTCATTTACTATGTTATTATGCTACTTGACTGCAGATTGAGATTAGTTATTACTGATTAGCTCCTTTTTCAAAGAACATCTTGATGTAGAAACAGTTTGATTAACAGTTTATGTTTGGTTTAAATGTTCTTGATTCACGCAAAACATTATCATAAATTATGTTCCATAGTTAATAGGTTCATCACAGACAGTACAATGTTTTACAGTGTAAAACATAATAAAATACATTTTTCAACAATGGATTTGATAAAAGTACATGGAGTCCTGCAGTTGTGGCAGTATCAAAATAGCTCCAGTCTCCATGTATAAATCATAAAGAGGCTTAAAGGGAATGTCAACCCTGATAAAAGTAAACACAATTCTAATCAACGTTGCAATATATATTTATTACAATTTTCCCATGGTTTTTAAGTTATTTGTATACAGTATGTAATGCTATTGAAAGCAGTGTTTGTCCTGTAACAACCAGGCGTCTGTAACAACCAGGAGTTAAGCAAATACTGCTTCCAATAGCAACTGTTTTTACAAATAACTTTAAAAGCACTGAAAATTTTTAATAAACATATATTAGAAAGTGGCTTACAATTCTGTTTTCTTTTATTAGGCACATTTTTATTTTGGGATTAACTTGCCCTTTAAGAAAATCCATTTTACAGGATGTATAGATAATAATTTAGGAATAAAAGTTGGGCAATAATAGCTACACTACACAGCACCAATGTTAAGTTATTTTAATTAAACCAGGGCAATCTTTCTTAGTTATGCCACTTTTCAAAACATGCTGCTTTTTGTCCTGACTATATATTTTTTTAATGCACTGCATTATTTTGATTTAAAAACTGTGATCTGCAATGTGCCAAAGTGATAATATAAAAATAAATATACTGTATTACATTTCCATATAATTGTCTTCTGATATCAAAATTGAAGATAACTTAAAATTAACTTGGAAATACCACATTCCCATAGCTATAAATTACAACTAGAATTCACATTATAACAGGTATTGCACATCTTGATCCCATGATAAACCTTTTGAATCAGAAACCCCACTACTCCTATGTAGCATTGGATTGCTCTTAGCATTTACTCCTAGAAATTTGCTGCTCTCCTAACTCTTACTGAGGCCTCCTTCCTTAGGTTGCCTAAGGGAAAAGCATTAAAAATTAGAAATGTAATAAGTGTAAAAACCACGAAAACCTCTGATTAGTGATGAAAACTTGCAAAACGGCAAAAATTTTGCGAAATGCATTGAAGTCTATGGGCAACAAAATTAGTTTTAACATGCAACAAATTTCACAACAAATTTTTGACGCGTGACAAATGTTTTGCACTTTGGAAAAAATAATATCAATGCAAGTTATACAAGGGACATATTTATCAAGGGTCGAATTTCGAATTGAAAAAACTTTGAAATTTGAATTTTAAAAAGACCAACCGAAATTAAGTAAAAGGTTTTTTTTGGTCGAATAGTCTGTATTCATACGAATCGAAGGAATAGCGCATTCGATAGTATTCGATTTGAAGTTTTTCCTAAAAATTGGTGGACAAGAAATTGACTCCAAATAGGTTCTAGGAGGTCCCCCATAGGCTAAAACAACAATTCGGCAGGTTTTAGATGGCGAATGGTCGAAGTCGAATTTTTAAAGAGACAGTACATGATAAATTTTGATATTCTAATTTTTTTAATTTTTTTTAAATTCAAATTGAATTTGGACTATTCCCTAGTCGAAGTACACAAAAAATAGCTCGAAATTCAAAATTGTTTCATTTGAAAATTCACCTCAACCTTTGATAAATCTGTCCGTAAATGGTAGTGTGTTAGGAGTTTCCTTAAATGAAAAGTATCTAGGGGTTTTTGTAGATAACAAGTTGTCTAATTCTGGGCAGTGTCATTCTGTGGCTACTGAAGCGAATAAAATTTTGTCTTGCATAAAAAAGGGCATTAACTAAATGAATGAAAACATAATTATGCCTCTTTTTATGTCACTGGTAAGGCCTCACCTGGAGTATGCAGTGTAGTTTTTGGACTCCAGTTCTTAAGAGGGTTCTTCTCAGTGAGGACAGTGAGGTTGTGGAATGCACTGCCTGGTGATGTTGTGATGGCTGACTCTGTTAATGCCTTTAAGAGTGGCTTGGATGATTTTTTGGACAGACATAGTTTCAAAGGCTATTGTGATACTAAGCTCTATATTTAGTATAGATATGGGTATATAGAATTTATGTGAAGGTATGGAGGGGTGTGTGCATGGATTCTGGGTTTTCATTTGGAGGGGCTGAACTTGATGGAGTTTGTCTTTTTTCAGCCCAATTTAACTACCGTATATACTCGTGTATAAGCCGACCCGCGTATAAGCCGAGGTACCTAATTTTACCTATGAAAACCAGAAAAACTTATTGACTCGCGTATAAGCCTAGCAGCCAGAATGGAAGGGAGGGCAGAGGGTGGTACACATCTGTTCTGACATGGTCCCCTGTAGCTGTTCTGACAGACAGAAGAGCAGAAAGCTATTACTTTGCATATAACATGGATGAAAGGCAGGACACCTGCCCCACAGCCAAAAGTTTATGTCCCTCTACATAAAAAGTGGCAGGCACAGCAAAGAAGCCAGAGTGGCACAGTGACTTCATATTGTGCCCAACTACAACTCCAAACTGGACCAGTGCCCATCAGTGATACCCACAGATATCCAGAAGCACCAGGGGCCATTAGAGCTGTGCCAGAAACCCTTATCAAAGCAATGAATGCAGCCATGACACATCGAGGCAACCCAGAGCCCAACAGAGTAGAAATTGTACAAAGTGGCATCACAGCAAATAGATGAGCAGTCCCATTACGGCCCCCAGACCCCAACAGTTATATGGGCTGAAGCTGACCCCCCTACCTGGGAAAATAATTACCGCTGATGGTCCTGCTCTGGCACGTCCACACTGCCCGTTAACACCATGGCGCGACTGCCCTGCGGTCACTGCGCAATAAAAACTACATCTCCCAGCAGCAGCGCGCGTCATTTCCACGTCGGAAGGCATCAACAGAGCTCGCAAGGAGAGTTGTAGTGCACCAAGCGGGGGCAGGAATACTTCCCGGTAAGTTGAAAAAGGACGTATTACCCGCGGGGGGGAGAGACATTGCTGACCCGTGTATAAGCTGAGGTAGGATTTTCAAGCACATTTTGGGTGCTGAAAATCTCGGCTTATACGCGAGTATATACGGTATGTAACTATGTAACACTGCAAACAATTTTACCTTTGTGAAAATGTAATAACCACTTTGCAAACCCTTTGCCCCTCTCACGACAATAGGATAGCGATTGCAAATTTTAACATTTATAGTGAGCAGTGTACTGTATGTAATAAAACTTCTTACTAAAAAAAGTTATTAAGTTTGCTCCAAACGTTTACACAGGGTCGGACTGGGGGGCCCTGGGCCCTCCGGGACCTCTGTCCAGGGCCCCCTCTGGCCCCCCTACTGTGAGGTGCCGATCAGGCCACACGCATGAATGCGCACAAAGCGCGCATGCGTGAACAGCGCGGCGCCCGAAAGAAAACGTTTTTTTTTAGAATTCCTATATCAGAAGAGGGGTCTGGCCCAGCGGGGGCCCATGAGGGTCGGGGCCCACCAGGTTTTTTCACGGTTTCCCGACGGGCCAGTCCGACACTGCGTTTACACCACCTTCAAGCATGTCTTAAAAGTGCGCAATGCTCAATGCAGTGCAAGAAATAAAGAATATTGCTGAATTTTTATTCTTATTTGTCCATAAATTTGTTCTCTGTGCTAATTTTATTACATATACCCCAAGATGTCACCTTTAAGTATATTTCACACAATTAAAATTCACACTGCATGTTTTGGCATTAGTGAAATATTATGTTTAAAATGAAATAAAATATGATTGGTTGTTATGGGTTACTAAATGTGGGCAAACGTAAGACTTGAATGGCATACTGTAATAAAAGGCACTACGTTTGTAAGGAGCAGTAACCCATAGCAACCTATCAGTCAGAAGCATTACTGGTCACCTGACAGGTTTTAGCTCAAGTATTTTTGGATTCAGGCTCTCAGAAGCTTCGGGGCATAATAAAGCTCGAGTTTTTTTCCCCTGAAAGATTTGAGTTTTTTTGGTGAAACTACCCGAGAAAAACTTGAATTCTTTGAGAAAACACAACTCAGCCTTTAAAAAAATAATGCCCTAGATGACATGGCATGGATATCAATATAAACAGTAAATGGTACGTAGATAAAACATAATCGAATATTTCACCACCTTATTCGGTCAAGATTGTCAGTTCAAGGAACCCATCTGTTTTTCATGGTCCCAGTTTTATAGCATTTCATATCTAACTTGATGGGATCAATGAAGGCTGATTTACTATATTTAGAAAGATCAAATTACTAGCTAAGTTATATCAAGTTACAACATGGCTGCCATCACATAAGATAGAATGGAATAATAAAATTTCTGTATGAACAGTAATATATTTTCCATAATTGTTGCAGAGCGCTATGGCAGCTAAGGACAACACTAATGTATTAATGCCCTTCATACATTTTAGTTTTATAGAAACTGAAGAAGTGCGGAAATTGAAGAGTATCTCTCATTTTAGATTTATGACCTATCACAGTCAGTTTATCAGCAATGCAAACAAACAGATTTCTAGAAGATATCAAGGTGACCTTCAGAAAAAAAAACTACTGCTGTGATAATTCATGCAAGGAGAAAAGCAATGTTATAGCTTCTACTATAATTCACTAAATCATTATATTATACTGGCCCTTTGTACACGTACAGTAATATTTATACATACTACAAATGTTTCTATTAAACTCACTTTCTGTTTTAGTTCTTAAAGTAAAGAGGAAAATGTAAGAGGTCAAGCTAAAAATGGGTATGTTTAAAACACTGTCTATTGGGTGTTCTAAATCTACTAGGAGATATCATGTTGCATCATGGTCCTAAAAAGGTAAATCTAGGGAAACATTAAAATAAGTATAGAATAGAATAAGGAATAAGTGCACAAATTGTGAAGTTGTGGAATTTACTTTAGCTTTGACTTCTACTCCATAAACAAAAAGCATATAAGTAGTTGTTTAAAAAAAGTCTGAGCCAGGTAAAATGTGTATGTTATCAGCCTCAACTACAATGTAACCCTGAGTGTCAATAATATAAAGTATACGGGAAAGTAATATTATGTAAAACTGATGCTTTGCTTCATATACATTTCTGCACTGGGCCCTCTGACTAACAAAAATACTACTTGCCCTCATATTGGGCTTGGTGTATAAAAGCACAATAAATGGGAGATGACTTTATTATAAATTATTATTTTATATTATGTATTATTATAATAAATAGGGTTTATTTTTTCTTTAAGGGATTAGCAGCTTTTACATACATTTTTGAAAATTGTATTTGAAATATAAAAGCAATTATATATACACTGAACAGTTATTAGTTTTCTTGGCAGCTATATCTCTATAGGCTAGAACAGAAAATACAGTCGTTTTTTCTTAAATAAAGCTCTGTAAAAAGACACTTTTCAAACGAATAGCTGCTTTATAATTAGAATAGATGTCTCCAGCCTCACAACAAGGTAAATGTATGATTCCAGGGATGGTAATTGTTGCAGGAAACAGCAGATGTATCCAAAATGAAGATATATATGATGTTATTCTCACAAAGTATTCCTAACCAACTGAATAATGCATCATAATGACCATTCAGAGACCTCTAAACATGTTTTTAAAGAATTTATAAACCACTTTATCCTTTACAGTGCTGTTGATTTATTTAATTATAGCACAGAAAGAAAAGAATCAGAGACATCAGGAAAGCATAACTGTGGAGAAATCTACTTGTAAACCAATGCACAGTACAATGTACCAAGCACTATGAAAAAAGGTTTTTTTTTTCTTTAACTCAAAGTCAAGATGGTTTTTAGGATGTCTAGATCAATGCAGCTCACTTGTGCTTGATACACCTATAGGGCAATTTGTAGTATTGAGTAGTGGCCACATATCTATTTAGTGCTAAGTGGTGTCAGTCAGGTGTCAGTCAGGTTTAACCTAGGGTTCATTGCGTGTCAAAGGGGGGGAGGGATACAATACATTTCTTTTGTTGGAGATTATTAAAAAGAAACTTTTCCACATTAAAGAGGAACCATTGCTATTATAAAAAATTAACTAAGCTGTAGCTGATTTAAAAATTCTATACCGTTTCTGAAATAATCAAGTTTAACTTCACTATTCCTCTCTCAGCATCTGTTTCTCCTCATTCTGTCTTCATTTGGGAGTTGGGTGTCAGATGAATGATCCAATATATCTTATAGGGGGGGTCCTTTTGCATAGAAGATGTATTAGAGCTCACGCTATTGAAATCAGCAGAAATCATGTCTCTCTACATACAGAATTTGTGCAAAAGTCAGTTATCATTTTTGGAGGGGATTGTTTTGTTTAGGGAGACTAAAGGTAGTCATACATGGCCTACATTACTGCATGTTTTGCCATCAACATTGATGATTAAAGTCCAGTGTATTAAAATGTGAAGAGAGAAACAGGTCCCCACTAATTCTGCACTCATGTTAGCTCACATTTATAACTATATTTTTTGGGAGGAGGGGGTTACATTAAGTAATATACTGGTTCTTCTGTTGTGGAGCCAAGCCTTGTTGTGGTGTAACTGTGATGTGTGTGATAATGTATGTTGCTTCTGAGCACAAGACATGCAATCACTTAAGCCTCTTTCCCTCTTTTAAATTTTGCATTAATAACACTTTCAAATTTGGACTAATAAACATTTTATACTAAACTGTGGATTCTTACACCTCACCAAAACACACAGTCACATACTATACCTCCCAACATTTACAAGTCTTAAACCCAGGCAAACTAGGCCATGCCTCCAAACACCCAAAACACTGATCATTTTACTAGAAACCCAACCCCCTCTCATTTTTTCATATATAGAGATAGCATAACCATGTTAAGTTTTAAGTGCATTGGTATCAAATTTTAAATGATTGCAATCAGAAAGTAAACAATTACTTAAATATAAATATAATTATATCTACACATTAAAGTACACATTTCCACATTTATGTTCCATTGTTTTTTTTGTCTGTTTTAGAGTCATCTTCCATTAATTAGGAACACTCGGTCAACCCAGTCATCCTGAATCATCATAAATTTGTCAAATGGTATCACTAAATCAATAAAGCAAAACGTAAAAATGGAAATAAAGAACAAATCATAAAAAGAAGTTCATATTGTATGGAAGGTGTAAAATTATGCAAAAATGTATACCAAGGTACAGTTATCTATTTCTCTACGTATTTTTTATTGTTGAAGTTAGTGTTGTGGCAAATAAAACCGAACTTGAATTAATTGTTATGATTTTGTGGAATGCACACACAGACACAAACACACTCCCAATTTTTGGATCAACAGCACAGGAGCAAGATAACCTACCTCCTTAGACCTATCTATTGACAAATTGTAATTCTTCTGAGCAGTAGAGGACCATCATCCATTTTTAAACCTGGAGTTATAGCTTAGTCTATACAACTAACTAACTTCTCTACCAAAGATACAGCGATAAAAATAAAAATCTAAACCCCAACAGATTTAATTTAAAGTAACCATATTCTTATTTGTTTCTTTGCAGTATTAGAATATCGTAGCAAGCTCTTTTTGTGGAACTCTCACACTTGTGCTCTAAAAAAAGCAAAATCTGCTTCTGACCTTCGCCTCGATTCCCCTCTCATCACTTCTGCCCATTCTTGTCTACAAGACTTCTCTCGGGCTTCTGCTTTTCTCTGGAACTCTCTGCCTCGAGCTGTCAGACTTTCTCCTTCTTTTCAAACTTTTAAGCGCTCCTTAAAGACCCACCTGTTTAAAGAAGCCTATTCAATGTACCTTAATTAATCAATCATTGCTGTATCAAAAATCACAAAATTGTTTCTAAAATCCTAATGTCTCAATTGTAGCATAACCTTTAGTTTGTAAACTCTAATTTGTAGGGCTCTCTAATCCTATTGTACTGTGTAACCCTTGTTTGGTATCCACCATTTATTCAGTCTGTTTTAACTAAGGTAGAGCACTGCGTATCTTGTCGGCGCTATATAAATGAATGATGATGTTGATGATTACATTCTTTTGAATTCTATCTCAAAGTCCCTTTGTGAAGAAAGGCAATCCTCTGATTCAGTTTGAATGATTTAGCATCTGTTTTCAAGACTGAACCTAGATCATAGATGAGCTTATGTTAATTAAGGGTGCTAACAAAGATAGAAATCAGACCAAAATGTAACATAGATCAATAAATTAAAAAATGTTTAAAAAATATTGAGCCAGATTCAATTAATTGTGAAAAAGGTTTATCACGTGAATGTTAGGCTCCCCGGGAAACCGTGGCACATTCCTACATCGAAGCGTGTCAGTCCCAGGCTCCTCTGCTCATGCAGGTCTGGACACGTGTTTTTCCAGTGACTTCATTGGTGCACACACACACGCGTGCACACGCACACGAGTGCACATGCACACGCGTGCACATGCACAATATCTGTCCAAATGTGAGTGCAAAACATCAGTAAACGTGCTGACACCACATTATGGTGTGACATTTGGAAATAAAGCCTGTTTTTACCATTCCTGCTTTTTCCAAGCTGGGTTTCAGATCTCTAAATTCCGGGGTTTTTTTTACTATTTGGCTGCTTTTGACTACCAAATCTTGCTGCCTGCCACTGACCCATGCTTGAACTCGACCTTGCCTTTGCCTGACCCTACTGGACCACGCTTCTGACTACCTTGGCCATGTGTAGGATCCCTGCCTGCTTTGCAGCAGAAAGTTCCCGGGCCCCAAAAGGGTGCAGGTGAAGACGGGGGTTGGTAGGGCTCTCTTGATACACCTAAGATGTAGGAGTCCTGGCAGTTATGGGCTTCTCTTCACTACAGTCATTACAGTGCAAACTCATAGACGAGATTCAATTTGAAATGCAATTCAATTCAGAAAAACGTATCTCCCAAAAATATCGGGCCAAATTCAATTCAGTGAGAAAACGTTATCACCTGGTTTATCATGTGGAAAATAATGGACGATTCAATTCAAGGAGAAAAAACTTTTCTCCAAATTAAGTTTGAATTTTCAAGTGAGAAACCATGAGAGAAGTTTTTTCTGAAATTAATTGCATCTCAAATTGAATCTCTTGCATTACTTTTCATGTGATTAACCTTTTTTTTACTGAATTGAATCTGGCCCAATGTGTGTTAGAAATGCTGTTGAATTACTAAACTATTTAAGTAATAAAATATAGATATATGCAAGGTTACAAAGGCTAAATACAGTATGTATTAATGTTTACTTATTTGTCAATGAAGAATTGATATGCAGTTTTAATTACAGTATCTTTACATGTTTTACTAAACAATGCATACTGTATAGCATTTCTCTGCTATATAACACAATATAAAAATATGCAAGTGTCAACAATATCAGTTCCCCAAACATGTCTGTAATTGAGGTTATATGATGGGTGTTGTGATCTTGACCCCGTGCCTGCTTTTTCAAATGATGGTGTATATTTTAGAGCAAAATTGCAATAACACAACAAATGCAGTCTGCCTCTTGGTTGTATCATTTAACAAAGTTGTAGTCACAGAAGGGATGCCCTGGAGGGGGTTAGGGATATTTTATGACGTTCAATTTGCTCAATAACCAAGATGAGGTCACACTACATTTTAAAGAGTAACGTCATAATGATGTTATAGGCAGTACACAAAATTGCTGATATATACAGTATAATTATAGTCAGATGACCTCATGATATCCACAGGTTTAGTACAGAAATGAACAGCTAAAATTGTTTGATCATTGTTACAAATTCAAAATTAGCTCATATTTCAGAGGTAAATATTTTTTTTACACTTGAAAAAGCTATCATTTGGAAAAAGATTTACTGTAAAAGTACTGACTGTTCTTTAAACTTTACAACTACTATCCATGTCCTACGGATCTCAGGATCCTTGACCAATAACCTGAAATAATTGCAAAAGACAGAAAGCCAAGAGGCAAAAGAATAACTTGCTTCGTGCAATCCTTTTTGATGCCAAAATAATTAAATTGACTCCCCCAGCTATATAAGCTTGCTGTTTGTTCTTTTCATGTTTTTTTGTTTTCATATGTTTTCATAATAGCTTTATAATTGTTTTAAAATCACATTTTCCTTTTGTTACTGCCAGATACACACATCCAACACAGGCAACACATCCCAGTTAAGTACTATTTGATCTTTTTTGGAACAAAGAGGTTCATTGTTTTTCAGTCAGAGGTGGACTAGGTCAGTTTAAGAAATGTCCTAAACTAATGCTGGCTACACACAAGCCAACTTTCTTTATATATAAAACACATCTTGGAATTGTTAATGAAGCTGAAAAATGAGTAAATGTAAAACCTTTGTAGAATATGTTTTATCCTCTAATCTGAAGGAGCTAATCTGGCAATTTAGATTACCATGTTGAATCCTTATTACAGATATGTTATACGTATGTTAAGTTATGTTATACAGAATACTACAGTGCCCAGAATGCATATGCTTCATGTTACAATGTAATTTCCTGTGTGTATGATGCAAGTAATTGCTTATTGGTTCTGGGTTGCTTCCTGATCTATAGTTTCCTGTTCCTGTGAGAGTGTGTGTGTGTGAGAGAGATCTCTCTCTGAAGCTGCATGGCCCTGCATTAAACTGAATAACAGTGCTGATATGCCTCTCTTCTAAATAAAAGCTATAAGCAGCAAAGGATTATGTGAAACTACAGCACTCTAAGCCAGAATCTTATACCAAGGAACCCTGGTAGCTCATGTCGTACGAGAAATGTCGTATTCAAATTTATGTATAATATAATATATATAATATATTTGATATCTACAGCTCATCTAACCCTGAATATTACAGTATTGTACTGTATAGTTGCAACACAATTTCAGGTGCTGAAGACCCAGGAAGATGGCAGAAATAATTGATTTACTTAAGCGCAAATATGGTGCAGTTAGAAGTTCCACTACAAAAATGCTGCAAAAGATAGAAGAGGAGCTAGGGGAGTCAGCACATCAGATGGACATACCTGTATTATGGGAGATTTTAGAGCAGCTTTCCCTCAGAGAGGCAATATTATATGAACTGGACAGGGAAATTGATGCTCTGAAAACCTCAGCAGAGGAGAATGAAGCAGAATATGAACAGCCATTGTTATGTAGAAAAGCAGAGTCAAACATGTAATACAAAGAGGCAGAGAGGAAGTGAACAGTGCAGCCAGCTATTCCATCTCCCAATTCAGATCAGCATCTCAGAATCACACAGTAAAGCTTCCAAAGTTGATTATTGTGGAAATTTTGAGTCAGTAGCAGGAATCAGGAGTCAGTTTGAAAACTACAATTCACAAAAATGGCAGCCTATCAGAATTAGACAAATTTAACTATTTGAAATCATACTTGTGTGTTGCTGTTGCAATTGCCATTGCTGGGCTGCCTCTATCCAATGAAAATTACACTATAGCAAGATAGAAATACTGCAAAAACAGTTTTTTCCCGGAGTATAAGCTTTTAAATCTGACTGCTGTAAAGAGATCCTCTGATGAGCCAGCTCTGCATCACCTATATGATGAGTGTGAGATACAAATGCACAGTTTGCAATCGATGGGAGTTGCATGTGACAGCTATGGAGGCTTTGCTATGCCTTATATTACTGAAGCTTATTCCTGAGGATATAACTCTTAAATTTAGTCGCCAGCAGGAGCATCAGGAATGCGATTTGCCAATGTTTCTGAAGTTCCTAAAAAAAAGAGGTAGAGAGCATGCATTACACTTATCCAGATCAGAAAAACCTTCATTGTTGTGCAGTTAAGAATAGTGCCATCAGAAATCAAGTGCACACTTTGAACATAAGCCCAAGAGGCTAATGATATCAACATCAGCTACCCTGTACTCAGCTGCAACCTGTGTATTTTGTGATCAGTCAGAGCACAAGACTGAGCACTGTGATAAGTTCATCCCAGAGGAATACAAAGAAAGTCTGAAATGAAAAGGACACAGTTATCACATCGTTATCACCAGATAACAAAAATATGACTGTGCAAAAACAGCAAAACTGTTTAACTGCAGACCGCCCAAGCATGGGCAGAGGGGCTTACAACTAGAAAAATTGTACGCTGGCGGAAGTCAAATAACTTTTATCCCTGGAGATCCCTGTTGTAGGGGAAGAGAGACTCAATCTCCACACCTTTTGGTCAAAAAACCCTGTAAGTGCCAGTCAGAGAAGAGTCAAGCTCATCCTTAAAAACCACCACAGTAGTGACAAATGGGTAGAAATGGAGGCTCTAGAAATCCCAACTATCAGCAGTGCAGTGAAAATCCCAAAAGAACACCTACAATTGTGAGATGAATGTCAAGGGTCTAAGGTTAGCTTACTCAACTGAACTGACCAGCCAAGACTCAGAAAAAGCTGTCTGGATTGGAGGCGATTACTACTGGAGTGTCGTATCTGAGAGAATAGAGAGACTGGGAGAAGATCTTGTTGCACTTGAAACATCCCTTGGGTGGACTCTACAAGGGCCAGTTCAGATATCAAATGGGGTCTACTATGGTGGACCAAGCCATCTACTGTAAGGATTTTGGCCTAAAATGGAAAACAGAGACTGATGACTTTGTATTTGACCTAAAAACACTGAAAGCACGCAGTGTATTTTAAATCATCATTCTGTATTTATTGCAGGAAAATCGTGCACAACATGTTTCAGCCCATCAGCCTTCAGCCTTATGCACCTGATGAAGGCTGATGGGTCGAAACATGTTGTGCACGATTTTCCTGCAATAAATACAGAATGATGATTTAAAATACACTACTTGCTCTCCGGTACTACATACTTTAATTTTACTAAGAATTCTGACATCCTGACATGGGGGCTGAAACCTGTTGAGAAACGCTACAATACAGTTTGGAACTATAAGGACAATCCAGTATTCATTTGACCTAAAACACTTATTTTTTAAAGATGGGAGATATACAAAGAGGTTTGTTCTGATGAAATCAGTACGCATTTTTGACCCTATTGGATTCTTGTCACCGTTCACAGTTAGGGTAAATATAATTTTCCAGGAATTGAGGGAACATGGCATTCACTGGGATGAACTTCCACCGGACTGTCTTAGTTCAGGATACACGTAAAATTGACCTGTTAGCCTTAGCTCAGTCTTTCAGGTCTCATTTCCCTTAAGTGAAATGTCTGGTCCTGATACCCTGGTAAGTGAGTATAATCACATTCTATCCTCAACCGTTGGCTCATTTGCCCCTTTACAAGCTAAGTGTACAGATGCTCAGAACCCACGACCCCGGCTGAATTCACAATCCAGATTCTTACGCTCCTGTTCAAGATCTGCTGAACGTATGTGGAAGAAATCCCGTACACAGGCAGACTTTATTCACTATAAATTTCTATTGTCCTGCCTCAATTCTGCCTTGTCAAAGGCCAAGCAAGAGTACTACAGTACCCTTGTAAACAATCACAAATCCAACCCACGATGTCTGTTTTCTTTATTCAATACTCTTCTCCATCCCTCATCAACAGTATCAGTCAACCTGACACACTCTCCTCAGGACTTTGCTGATTTATTTAAAGACAAAGCAGAGTCCATCCGCAATCAGATCCCTACCTCTACTAATGTAAACCAGCTCCTCCTTCCTAAGCCCCCTTCTGCATGTCTTCATTCCTTCCCTCTAGTAACAATGTCTGAAGTCTCCAAGCTTCACTTGTCCTCCCCACTCACAACTTGCACCCTTGACCCTACGCCTTCTTCTCTGCTCAAACACTGTGTTGCAGAACTTACACCACTACTTTCTCACATCTTCAATTCTTCTCTAGCTTCTGGAACCTTCCCTTCTCCTTTCAAACAGGCCTGTGTAAAGCCTATTCTTAAAAAGGCCACGCTTGACCCATCCTGTCTATCAAATTACCGTCCTGTCTCCCTTCTACCACTTGCCTCTAAACTCCTAGAGAGTATTGTGTTCTCCCATATTACTAACTTTCTACACACCTATGATCTGTTGGACCCTCTGCAATCTGGTTTCTGGCTTGGTCACTCTACTGAGACTGCTTTGTGCAGAGTTACAAATGATCTTCAGGTTGCCAAAGCCAAAGGTCACTTCTTCATCCTTCTCCTCCTTGACCTATCATCTGCATTTGATACAGTTGACCACTCTCTCCTGATGCAGATTCTGGCATCCATAACCAGGCTGCATCTTGGCTCTCTTCTTACCTTTCTAACTGATCATTCACTGTCTCCTATGATAACAAAACTTCATCTCCAGTTCCACTTAATGTGGAGGTGCGGCAAGGCTCTGTACTTGGTCCGCTGTTGTTCTCCCTGTACACTCACGCTTTAATTATAATCTGTATGCTGATGATACCCAAATATATTTATCCACCCCTTCATTAACAGCTGAAACAGAGGCTCAAATCTCTAACTGCCTAATAGCTATCTTGAATAGGATGAATCAGACTCAACCTAACAAAAACTGAACTAATCATCTTTCCACCTAAGCCTGGTCCTACTCCCCTATTTACTATCTCTATTGATGGCATGCTCATTAACCCTGTAAACTCAGCACGCTGTCTGGGGGTAATCTTTGACTCCTCTCTCTCCTTCTCAGATCATATTAACACCACTGTCAAAACCTGTCACTTTTTCTTACACAATATTGCCAAAATCCGTCCCTTCCTTTCACCTGATACATCCAAGACGCTCATGCATGCTCTCATCCTATCCCGACTAAATTACTGTAACCTTCTACTAACTGACCTCCCTAACTCCCATCTCTCCCCTCTACAGTCTGTATTAAACACTGCTGCCAGAATTATACTCCTCTCATATATATTTATACTCCCTCCGCTGCTGAAGTCCTTATTATGGCTTCCTATAAAACAAAGAATAACTTATAAACTCCTCCTCATAACCTTCAAAGCCTTCATTCCTCTGCACCTAACTACAGTACATCTCACCTCTTGTTTCTCTATATGTTCCTGGCTGAAACCTCCGCTCCTCTCAGAGCAACCGCTTGGTTGTACTCCCCACTACTACTGCTTTTTCCCGTATAAAACCCTTCTCTCTTCCAACTCCTTATATTTAAAATGCCATTCCTGAATCTCTCAGGAGAGAATCCTCCTTCAGTGTTTTAAAAGGAAACTCAAAGACTACCTCTGGGAGCACCTGAACTGGGAACTGGCACTTATATAACAGTGTAACAAACTGTAACCTGCAGCACCTAAATACCCCTCTGAATTGTGTCTGTATGTTACCCTCCCATTTAGACTGTAAGCCCTACGGGGTAGGGTCATCTAGCCTTTTGTTAACTTGACACTGATCACTTAATCTGTATTGTAATTATATTTTGTATTTATGTGAATTGTATTTCTAATAATGCACTTATTGTTACTTTTTATTTCAATGACCCCTTGTTTGTTACTACTAATTTATTGTTTTGTTGTACAGTGCTTTGCCCTCAAGGAATAATATACAAATAAAAATATACATACATACATACTTAACAAGTAAGTGGACTCAGTGATGTTTAGAACTGCCACAGTGACAGACTCTATCCAACCCTAGGCAATACTGTCAGTGTCCTTCAGATTCAACTGTACAAATGCATGGTTTCTGTAATGTCAGTGAATCTGCTTATGGGGCTGTTGGTTACTTATAATTTATCAAGGAAGGTATTGCATCTACCTGCTTTATTGCTTCAAAGTCATGACTTGCACCTCTAAAGAAGGTCATTCTGCAAAGGTTATAGTTGCTTGGAGCATTAGTAGATGATCGATTAATGTAGTATTTACTAGATTGCCTGAGCATCCAGTCTATTCAACTTCATCTATGGACAGAATCTATGATTGCATAGCACTGGATCCAAGTTCAACAAACCTGTGGATACCATTTGTTGCAAATAGAGTAGCAGTGATAAAATCACTCACTGATGAAGTAAACGGGACAGATTTGCTCATCACTAGTAGACAGTTGTATCTATGGTAGCAAGTAAATGCTTTTATTAGAAGACTATGGTGCAAACTCTCTAAAGGGCTTTCGCCAATTCGTCAGGCGTAATTTCGTTCGTCACTAGGCTAATTCACTAAAATGCAAAGTTGCATCTCGGCAAGACGTAAGATTGAGGAGGATGTAGCTTCATCTTATCAGTTCGCTGGTCTAAGGTTATGAAGGAAACTCTGGCGAAACTACACTAGCGACAGTCTCTTTCGCAGGGGAAATTTGCCTCTATGCCTGTTAGTAAACTGGCAATGTCCCTGCAGATTCGATTTCTGGTGAAATTTCGCTAGCGACAGCCACTTCGCCCTTTAGTAAATCTGCCCTTATATGTTTCATAGGCTTTTCTTGTCCTCTAAGGCTTGCCGGTAGGAGAGGTGGGAGAAAAAGGTGAACATGCTGTGCACACAGACCAGCTACATTTTTTATAATTCCCTGGTTTAGGATTACTTTAAAAATGTGTAGTTTCATTGGCTTTTAAATCACCTTTTATCAGTAAATCTTTTAGGGATTTGTCTGTTGTATAAGAAAACAAAGGGCCTTCCAGACTTGACAGCCATTTACCCCAAAATAACATGTCTGCACCATCCCACTGACAAAAGTACTGACAAAAATACATAGATGGGTATTGTTGCAAAGGACACAATAGTTCAAATGTGCAACTGTGTACTTTAAAATCATGTCTGCGCTTTTGACCATGTTATTATTCTATCTCATAATATCGAATAACTACCCAGGTTGTGTGTGTGCATGTGAATTTTCAAGGTTGTTTAGCTTAGTTATAGAGTTTATTTCTTGCAAATCTTATTGGTTTATCAGCCAATGTTTGTGTATATATCTGACCAATGGTATTGTGGCACTCCATAGAAAGGTCTTTTGTTAATGTTTCTTTGTTACATAGGTATGAGTCCGGATTATTTGTTTTATTAATGTGTTTTATGTACACCTGAAGTGCATCCTAATTTTTCAGCCTGAACCATTAAGAATGAAGATTTTCTACTAATAGAATATGATTTAAATTCTCAGTAATATAGTACAGATAGATTGGTATGAGAAAGGCGTCATTCACACATTTGCATGTCAGAGAAGACAAATGTTCCTAGACTGGAGCAAACACAGCAATAACCGAAAATTGATTTAATATTCATCCTCAGGGAAATAATATAAGTTGTGTGCTATAATCCTATTGTAAAGGCATTTGGTCATGTCTTACATGTATATCTGCAAATTATTTATCACTGCTTAATGAATACCTAGAACACTGTTGATCATAAATACTTTACACTTTCTTAATGACAAAAACTCAATTTTCCCTGTCTTCTTTTCTAAAATATGTTGATGACTCCAACTATAGCCAATATGTTTATGCCCTTCTCTGACTTTCCTATAAGGATAAAGTACAACTTACATAAGAATGATTATATAATTCTCTCTGATTGAAATTAGAAGAGCATAAAAATGCATATCAAATGGAAAGAATGGATATTCAATACGAGGGTATTACTGATGAGAAAAATGTTCATTCAAGGACACAAAACATGGTGTCCTATCTGTTAATTGTTAGGCTTTAACAATGAAATGACCATATCTACACAGCACAGTCAATCTCCACATGGAATTCAGTATGCCAAAGCATTTTAAATGTCACATGGCAAGATTATTATTCTACTTTGGAAACATTTGCGTCTAAAAATGTTCTAACATTTTAGATGTTCAATATAATATTTGAGCATATTTTAAATATGATATAGATTGTGTAGTGGACACATAAATTTAATAACCCCAGATTGCCTAGGAATGTATTGTGTTGGGCTTCAACCACCTGTATTGGAATGTAATTCATCCTGTTTTACTGTACATGTGAGATTCTGAGAGCACATATAAAATCCCTGCCATAGAGAATATATGAATACTGCTCTATGCAGAAAGGAAATAGGTAAATTCAAAAATACAGGTATGTGACCTGTTATCCAGAATGTTCGGGACCCAGGGTTTTCCGGATAGCGTATCTTTCCATAATTTGGATCTTCATACCTTAAATCTACTAAAAAATGATGTAAGCATTAAATAAACACAATAGGCTGGTTTTGCTTCCAGTGAGGATTAATTATATTCTAATTGGGATCAAGGTACAAGGTTCTGTTTTAATATTACAGAGAAAAACAAAATCATTTTAAAAAATTTGGATTATTTGGATAAAATGGACTCCGGCCTTTCCGTAATTCAAATCTTTCTGGATAATGGGTTTCTAAATAACTGATTCACGCTAGCATTAAATGTGACATGCGTTTTAGTAGAATGGCTGAAAATTTTACCCAGACATAAAGTATTTCACAAAATATTTCTGAAAGTTTTAGGCAACAGAAAACTAGTTTATTCTAAAAGCATCTCCTTATAAATCAAAAGTAGGAATGAGCTACAACTGTGCGGAACAATAAAACCTTATTACACAGAACTTATAGGAATCATTTCTAAAAATATACACACTATATAATGCACTGGCATTATGTGTACTATATGCTATTGGCCAAAAATATGATGAAAAATTTGCTAATAAAACCACATAGTAGTCCTGGCAAGTATCTTAGATGCATTCACCTTGAATCATCTTTGATAACATCAACAATAAAATAAAAATATTTTTCTAAATAGATTATAAATAGGCATAAATTATTCTGAGTTTAGTTGATCAGTTGATTTTGTTGGAACATTTTACACAACAATGAAATGTGAAAAGCAGCACCACATACTGTACAAAAAACATTGAACCAAACACCTTTTTAGGAGCTGTTTATATAAATTTTAATCTTGTTCTTGGTGCAGACACAAATACTTAAATTAAATCTGAAATCACTCTCTACATCATACTAAAGGTGAACAATAGATCATAGATTTATCCTTGCCCCACTGCATGTGCAATAGCGTTGATTGGCCCTACAACAACTATAAATTTTATCATGTCCTTGATCTAGTCTTTGCTTACAACATGTGCAATAGGTAAAAGCAATAGGCAATGAACAACTGTGCACTCAGTGCAAGCTAGGGAAGTGAATCTGGGAAACTTATGAAAGCTCCCTCCTCCACATAAGTAGGAGTACATATTAAGCCCTAAACTCCCACCAATTTTTCCAACTTTGCATTAAAGGTTTTGGTATAAATTACCATGAAACGTTATGCTATGGAAAGCTTACTAAATAAAGTGCATTCTCTTTAGTATAAAGCATGTACTGTATCCCCTCATAACAACCTCTCAGCTAACAATCACAGTCAGGTTTCTATACCATCTATTAAAATTGTGTTTATCATTGCAATTTCATCAATTCTATCTGCAACCCCAATAACACAACAAACACTAAATAATAAAATGAATGTATTACTTGGTTACTTTGGTTAATATGATATATTTTTTAATTGATTTAACTCAGTGCCATTAAGCAAATACCTGCTTGCCAACATCAGGCACTTTCTTTAAATGTAATATTATTTACTGATTAACATGCACAAAACTGGTTTGCTAGTATCGCGCCACATTGCAATTGTACTTTGTATATGTGACAGTACATTTAGGGGGTTATTTATCAACGGTTGAGTTTGTGAGGCTTATGAGGTTTTCACCTCTAGCAACTCGAATGTTTGCTTAGTTATGAAAAAAGCAGAATGTAAACAAACCTCGACTGAATGCAACCGGGGGAAAACTAGAATACCTCGAATTTATCAAGTTTATAAGCTAAAAATCCTTAAATACTGGAATTTATCAAGTTACTTTATTACTTTCGAATTACAAATTTTTTAACTTCGAAAATTTCCTCGAATTCACTTCGACCCTTGATAAATGTGCCCCACACTGTAAGGGGGGGTATTTACTAAAACTCGAAGTTATCAGATTTTTTTATGAAAATAAAGTTGACCTAACTTCCATCCATGCACTTAAAGGACCAGTAACATCAAATTTTTTATTACAAAAATTCATTAGTAAACATCAAAAAATAAACACCAACACAAATTAAACTTTTAAATTGTAAAGCCTTTATTAAAAAATAACTTACTGAAACTCCACTTCCGTTCTTCTGGAGAAAAGGCGAAAGGGCGACCATCCGTTCTGCAGCAGTTGATTTCTCCTCCCTGGCTATCTCTCCCGGCCGCTCTGCCGGCAAGATGGGGCAGCACTTCTAAGCGATACACAGACATGTATCCTCCAGCCGACGTCGCCATTGCCTGCCAGTTGCTCCATACCACTTCACAGTATTGCTCCTCCGTCTCACGCTGACTTTTTTTTTCCCCCGCACCTTGCAGCTTCTTGCCTTGCTTCTCAACAAGTTGCGCACACCTGTGTCAGTAGATGCTGTGCGCAGTGCTGTGCGCGATCGCACCATGACTAGTGCGTGTTGCAAGTTCCGACTCTTGCCAATCATACCTGGAAACTTTTCAGAGGCAAATTCGCAGAAGGTACAGAGGTAGAAATGTCTTTGTACTGAAAGCGCAGTTCCCTCAGCACAACATAGCGCTCAATACAGTGCAGTTACACTAATGCGCTTTCATTTTCTTCCCGCACCCCCAGCCCCCACACTGCGCTGCCCCCCTGGAGCAGTGTAGGCAGCGTGGGGAGAAGAAGGCAAAGTTGGCAATTAGCAACAAGGATTTTTCACTTCAGCGGGCAGACGAGCAAATGTCAGGGCGGCAGGTGCAGCTCTCTCCTGGAGGCGGAGCCGGGCTGGTCGAGCGGCAAGGCAAGAAGCTGCAAGGTGCGGGGAAAAAAAAGTCAGGGTGAGACGGAGGAGCAATGCTGTGAAGTGGTGTGGAGCAACTGGCAGGCAATGGCAACGTCGGCTGGAGGATACATGTCTGTGTATCGCTTAGAAGTGCTGCCCCATCTTGCCTGCAGAGCAGAGCGGCCGGGAGAGATAGCCAGGGAGGAGAAATCAACTGCTGCAGAATGGATGGTCGCCCTTTCGCCTTTTCTCCAGAAGAACGGAAGTGGAGTTTCAGTAAGTTATTTTATAATAAAGGCTTTACAATTTAAAAGTTTAATTTGTGTTGGTGTTTATTTTTTGATGTTTACTAATGAATTTTTGTAAAAAAAAAATTGATGTTACTGGTCCTTTAACAGATTTATCAAGAAATAATTTTGAAAAAGTCGATGCAGGAAAAAGTTTCGTCAAAATCATGCGATTGTGCGATTTGTCGCCCAAACCGAACAATCTTTTTGAGTTGACGGCTGAAAACCCCAACTTTTTTAGAATATTAAGCTCAGATCACTATATCAAGAAACAACTTCTGCATTGACTTCTACATGTACTCTACAGGTTTTAGATGGAGTGTTATCAAATTCAGATTTTTAGCAGCTTTGGATGTATAATAAATCTCTAAAAATTCAAATAGATTTTTCTCAAAAAATCTAGTTTTATCAATTTATACACCCGACCATAAAAAAAAAATAGATAGGCCCCTTAGTGTTAAATGTTTATAGCAAAGAGATTCTGGAACAAAATGTGTCTATTGTCCAAGTATGAGGCATATTAGCTGTAAGATCCAGAATTAGAAATGCCTTTATTGCATAATTTTAATGGGCATTTTAATGGGCCATTGGGGAATCTGTACTGCTTTGGAAATTTAAATATTGTTGTGCTGACTACTCACTGCTTGACCAAGTATTAGTTGTAACCAATAGATCTCATTTAATATTGCAAACAGTGCACCTGGAAACAGACTGCATAGATTTCAGCACACCTTGGGAACACTGGGAAGCATGTATTTACACTTTTATATGTATATCTTGCATATGATAAATAGATACAAGGGGAGATACTACAGGATTAAAAAAACAGAAGTTTTATTCAGTAGGGCTGTTAATGACACTAGGCCTGAGGTGTCGCCTTTAAGAGATACTACAGGATTAAAAAAACAGAAGTTTTATTCAGTAGGGCTGTTAAGGACACTAGGCCTGAGGTGTCGCCTTTAATCAAAGACTCATAGGCACGAGGGGTGGGTATTGAGCCAGTGACTGCCTGATAGTAGTACATACTGTACTTCTTGCATATGCATGTGAGTGCTTAGAAAGCATCACAGGCTGCAGAAAGGGAAGCCAAGTAGCAGAGGAATGGTACATTAGTGAATGCTGTTCATGAATTTTTTAAAGGAAAAAAAATTGAATATTTTGAGATTTATTATACCCCAAAGTTGCAAAAAGTCAGAATCTGATATGTCGCCATCTCAAACCTTTTGAGGTCCTGTATAAGTCAATTGGAGCTGTCCCTAATACAATTTGTAGATATCATGATCTGCACTGGGTTTCGTCCAATAATTTGAAAAATTAGGGGTTTCCGGGCAATAAAAAATGTTTTTACTTAGCTTTTTCTGACCCAACTTTTTCAAGTTATTGTAGTGATAAATAAGATAAAATCATGGATTGGTGTTTGGTCGAGCTTGTTTTAATAAAAATATGAGATCAATTCAAGTTTATGTAAATGACCTCTTAAGTGTCCAATCCAAGCACACAATTAGAACACCTACACTGAGGGGCACATTTACTTAGGGTCGAATATCGAGGGTTAATTAACCCTCGATATTCGACCATCGAAGTAAAATCCTTCGACTTCGAATATCGAAGTCCAAGGATTTACCGTATTTCCTACGATCCAAGGAAAAATCGTTCGATCGAACGATTAAATCCTTCGAATTGAAAGATTCTACGGATTTTAAATCCATCGATCGAAGGATTTTCGTTCGATCAGAAAATTGTTAGGAAGCCTATGGGGACCTTCCCCATAGGATAACATTGCACCTCGGTAGGTTTTAGGTGGCGAGGTAGGGGGTCGAAGTTTTTTTTAAAGAGACAGTACTTCGACTATTGAATGGTCGAATAGTCGAACAATTTTAAGTTCGAATTGTTCGTTTCGAAGTAGCCAATTCGATGGTCGAAGTAGCCAAAAAAAATCATTCGAAATTCAACGTTTTTTTTATTCTATTCCTTCACTCGAGCTAAGTAAATGTGCCCCATAGTATTTATCTACCTCATCACATTTTCTGTGATGCGGTACATGGATGTAAAATACTGCCCAATGCATACTAAATTCCAATTCAGAAATGAGGAGCTACACTTTGTACTGACCTCTGTAGTTTAAAATGAGATGCTTTTTTGAGTAGTAGTGAAATCTTGCACTGATGCACAGATTGCACTGATTCTGATGCCCAAAAAAAACTACTGCTACCCCAGACTCCACTACCAAGGATTATAAACCCAAAATTAGCATTTTGTTGTGAGTGCAGTCTTTACCAATGTTATCTATCTATCTATCTATCTATCTATCTATCTATATACCTATCTATCTAGCTATAATCTATCTGTCTGTTTGTCTATCTATCTATCTATCTATCTATCTATCTATCTCTATCTATCTATCTATCTATCATATCTATAATATCTATCTATCATCTATAGGAAATAGGCCCTGTCCTTTGGCTTCATCTCTAGATGATTGGGTTGTTAATAGAGCACATAGAAAGAAGATATTACAAGCCTGTAGGGTACTTTAAATGCAATTCAAACCAACATGTACAGTTCACCATTTATCCCTACTGGATAAAAATGGCATACAAATTTACCTTTATTCAATAAAATAACATTCAGTAGATTTTTAAGCTATAAAGAGATAACTAGAACCAAGTTATACAATATTAACAGACACATTTAACTGCTTCCTTAATGCAACAAAAATTGATTGATTTGACATAACATACTATTTATAGGTAATCTCTAAGTATACTAATCTTTTCTCTAAAGCAGCCATGCTGGCTTTTATTGCAGTGTGTTTATCAGCTGTCTTCATTGGGATCTTTAATAAATATTCATGAACTGACCCCAAAAAGCCTTGTTATCTATTTTCAAATATAATTATGTTGCTTTCAATAAATGTTGCCAGATTTTCCCAAGTGAACAAAAATGAGCAGATTTATTATCAATTAATGCAACTATTCATTGTAATTAACATCAGAAAATGAGAGATCTTTAACTTGCTCACGTATTCCACCATCAATTGATTTTTTATTCTTTGTGCAGGATTTATTTCCACCAAAAGATTTTCAAATAATAAAATAAAAAGATAATAATTAAAAAGCAGCTTTCCACCTAGGTTTGTTTTTGACCCTTCTTTAGTAGAGCATCGAAAACTTCTTATTCAATTTATAATAGTTTTTAGATTATTTTGATTCAGTCCTATAACGTACAGTAGATACTGAGAATGGAGTGTCATAGCAAGCCAAGCAGTTAGCCATAGACTACCTGCATATCTTAGTGATGTTTAGGTTCAGAGTGGCAGAGAAGTCTGTGGTCAGCAAGACATTTGTAAACAAGTTTTATTGCACAGTAGGAGAATGAAATGATAGGAGCAGCATGATAGGGTAATGTGTATCATTTTGAAGTGACAGAACATTTATTTTTTTAACTGCTTGTGGCAAAAAATGCCCATTGACTTACATAGTAAGTTAGGTTCATCCATCAAGTTCAACCTTTTAAGTCTATCTATAACCTGATAGTTGATTCAGAGGAAGGCAAAAAAAAAAACCAATTTGAAGCATCTACAATTTGCCACAGAGGGGGAAACAATTCCTTTTTAACTCGAAGATGGCAAACAGACCAATCCCTGGACTTCAATGCCTTTGAGAATTTCTTTGCCATTTCACAAATTCGACCATTGATAAATCTGCCCCTTAATTTTCTGTTTAGATACTGTTTTATTATTTTTCCACTCCAGAACAAAACAGTAATTTTTTTAAAACCATAAAGAATAAACAAAAAAATGTGGATTAGTTTAACACATATAAAATCATTCCAACAAGAAATTGTGCTGGATTGTGCATTAACAAACATTAAAAACAATTATAAAATAAGAAAAACATTGCAGTAGTTTTAAGTAGAAATACATATTTACTATTTGTGAATTCAGCAAATTGTGTACTTTTCAAAAATAAATCAGTTTCTACGGTCAACTTACTCTTAGGTTTTTTTATCACACATTATAAGCAGGCAGTGTGTTAAATTCATAAATACTTTATTTACTTCATGCCACATGCATTGGTAATAACGCAGGACATAAAACTGGTTAGAAGGAAGGACAATGGATTATTTCACTACACTTTCTATCTACATAAAGAGAGATAAGACCTTTAATTTTTTTGAAGCATGCATATAATAATGATACTTTATATAAGGATGGATAGGGTTGTAAATTAACTAACAATTAGGGCACATTCACTTACCCTAATGCAGTGAGCAAATTGCAGTTTTGGATGCAACCGCCATGTTTGTTTTGGCTCAATGCACCTGTTTTCCCGAGAATTGATGTGTCATTGCATGTGCAATGTGGGTATTAAATCGGACTGTGTTTGATTCATCAAAATGGACACAATTGTGCCTTTGCTTTATGGCAATTTCATGGCTTGTGAGTGGCTTCTGCACCTAATACATTAGGCTCAACTGCACAGCAACGATTTACGTAGGGCATTGAGGGAACCTTGGAGCTACTACCTGGTCAGGAGTTGACTATAGTGCCAGGATTTTAACAGCTCCATGTCTCAAGGGACACAGCAGTGCTCAATTCAGAACAGAAGGCTGCTGAGTTTAATTGGACTCAAGTTTCTTTAATGAAAGTGGTTTTACTGTGTGGAAAATCACAGTTTGCCCATTGTGTCTTCGTAAGATTACTTACAATTGTATTACTATTGTAGGTATTCTGTTTATTCTATAAAAGGTTACAGGTTCTGTCTTGCCTGTCTCATTTTCTCCTCACATAACCAACCTGTCAATCTAAACATGGGGGTTAACTTGGTATCAGAGCACAGTACCATTGGGTTGACGACCAGAACACTAGGAACCTAGCAAAAGCAAACACACAAATATATTGAAAGAATAGTGTAACTTGTACATTCTTATGTGTCAGAGTGATTAAACATTTAATTATTTATATTACCATGGTAGCAGTCTTTTTGAAAAATGGACTCAGTAAGGGTCAATACCTCCCTTATGTACAGATGCTTTTGTGCACAATATAACACAATATTTCTTGTAAAATTAATACAATGTTCTTCTGGCTTATACTGATATTATTTCATTATATACAGTATAGAAATATTATTGAAACCAAGATCCATTTTGGTTTTAGTCACACCCTCTTATGAATCTGTTTTTAAGACAACACAAATTGAGTAGGAGAGCATATGCCACCTACAAGCTATTACTACTACTTTCAGAACCAAATGTTTATATGAGCAGTCATAGTGGACTTCAGTGAACTGAATGGTGGGATTAACAGCAGTGATTGGGTTTTTTTCCCCTGCCTGAAAACCATTTTGGGAATATGGCGCATGCACAGACCTCAGGTTATAAAGGGCAGATAGCAAATGAAAAATGTAGCTTCCCAGTGTTTCATACACTACACAACACAACCCAGGAGTGCTTTACAATGCATCACAATGGTAAACTGGTTAATATTAATATGAGCAAGGTATAGCTTACAATTTACCAACAAAACCACTGGCACCAACTATACCGTGGAACAATGTAGGTCTCTTTAAAAATATATTGAATAAGTGGTGGCATTGCGACCATGTGGCATTTCCAACCGAGGTAAGACCAGATGAAACCAGGTTAGTCAACACAACCCCGAAGATCTTCATGACTTTAAAAATAATGAGATATCCTAGTCAGGAATTTCACCCCCCCACCACTTCCCAAGTTTAACTATCCTACTCCTAACACTCCCTCCCTTACACCTTCCCACAATTCATATCCTCCTCCTTCTCCTTTTTCCTCTCCCTCTGATTTTTCCCCTAAATGTTAATAAGGTACAAGCTCTAGCGGCACCAATATATATATTTGCAGTGCTGCGAGTAACATTTTAAAATCAATAAAAATACTATTTAAAAAAACAAAACAAAAAAAAAATATATATATATATGTGCAATTCGGGGTGAACCGGAGACGCGCCATGTGTGTGGAGCGTGAAATTTAAAAGAACCGGGTGAGGACAGCTGAAGCGTCACTTTGGTAAGGCGCTATTGTGTTTTTCGCTCCTTGATGTCTGCAGACTCAGCGAAGCGCCGCCTGTGGGTGTTTGAATCGTTGAACCGATATGGGAGCCGTTTGGAGAGGGTCCGGTCCTGTAAGAGATCACTTAATACATCAATTTAAGATGGCTGCAGGTGAGCCGATTGTAGAGATCACAGAGTTGTCCTCGTATAGGAACATGTTTGGTTCAACAAACTAACTGTTTGCTTTGGAGACGGACCATGATCTCGCAGTACCTATGTTACTTGGACCCTTGCAATAAACCTCTGAATATGGGTTATACACATGGATTTTCTAAAGTCTTAGAGTATTTTTGCACAATATGAATTAGAAATTTGATTTATAGGGTTTTTTATATGCATTAATACATGTCAGTTTTATCACGATATTCAGTTCACGTAAATGTTTGTTTATTTTTATAGATCCCCAAATTTATTTCTTATATATAAGGGTATTTATTTTTTAGATTCACTCACATAGTAATGGGATTTATCTATGGGCACTTGAATTTTATTATTTATTATTTATTTAAATCTATGATATCACCGCATCAGTGGGATGTACGTATGGGAATTTTGTCCTACTATAATACTGGGAAGTAACACAAGGGTTAATACTGAGGTGGGTTAAAGCCAAAGAAACGTGGAACCTAATTTTGTATATACATCCCTGACAAATATAGGTATGCATGACACGGACAGTGATCGCGACACGGGTGGTTATGGGAGGTCCCTAGGGGAATAGTAGATAATATAGATAATAAAGACTACATCACTATGGGAAGATAATACTGTCCAAAATTAGGGGGTGAGGAGAGTAAACCCCTGGGATTATAGTACCGCTATTTATAAACCGACTGAAGAGAAGGCAAATTTAGTACATTGGGCTTTCTATTGAGCTTGTTACAAGTGAAATGTGACCATGGATAATAGTTACATCCTCAAAGATTCTGCAACATAGTAACCCTTAAAACCATTGTAACAGGGTACAAAAAGTAATTTCAACTTGGGATATAGATATGGGTTACATTGTGTTTTGTTTTTAACCTGCTTTTAACTTTACCTATGAGTTGTTGGGCCAAATGAATTACAGAAGTGATAATGATAATATATTAATACATTAATGGTTTAATATGTATATAGTGGGATTTCACATATGAATATTAATTATCTAGTTATGTTAATCATGACATGACATCATCATTGTAGTTTCCCGCCAATTTATGTATATATTGCTTTCCTGTATGTGACCAATACACATTGAGAAAGGCCTCGGAGGAGGCCGAAACGTTAGGCTGTAAGCTTTGTAATAAAATCTTTTTCTACGCATAAGACCTGTGAGTGCGGATCCTTTGGATTTCTGTGAATAATAATTTTGATACTGCACCCAGGCATATGAACTTTTTATTCGAGAGTGCTGGCTTTCCATGGTGCTATATATATATATATATATATATATATATATATATATATATATATATATATATATATATATATAGTCAACTACAAGAGGTCCTCTGCACTCAACCCATTATCAATATATTTAAGACAGCGACATTTTGTGCATACTGCTACTAAAAAATGCCTTACCCTTTAAACAACAGAGGGATTGTTTGTCCATATATTGCAATATATTTAAGCTGGCGAACTACGTCAAAGTCATCCCATATCTGGCCAGTCCTACGCTTAATTTTCATCTGATTCATTAAGAATTCAATTGCTTAATTATACATTTTACAAAGGGACTAAGTTTTACCTGCAACTTACTAGCTGCTTTCAAAGTAAAACTCCCAAACTTGGCTGCCCTTTTATTAGACACCAGTGGGATCACCTGACTATAGCTGGGAGGGGTGGGAGCTACAACATGGAGCTGGTCACTGCTCCTGTATAACTATAACAAACAAGGGAAAGTTGTGCTCACCACTATTTTTTAAAACCATTAGGCGGGGGTGCAATGAGGGTGTGACCACAAAATACATATAGTCAACTACAAGAGGTCCTCTGCACTCAACCCATTATCAATATATTTAAGACAGCGACATTTTGTGCATACTGCTACTAAAAAATGCCTTACCCTTTAAACAACAGAGGGATTGTTTGTCCATATATTGCAATATATTTAAGCTGGCCAAACAAAGGCATTTTTTACTGGCCAGATATGGGATGACTTTGACGTAGTTGGCCAGCTTAAATATATTGCAATATATATATATATATATATATATATATATATATATATATATATATATATATATATATATATATATATATATATATATATATATATATATATATATATATATATTGAATAAAACAGCTCACATTTAAAACCCTGCTTTATGTAAATAAACCATTTTCATAATAATATACTTGTGCCATTGGGTAATCATAAATAAAAAAAATGCCATTTTAAAAATAAGGGCCGCCCCCTGGGACCCTAGGATTCACAGTGCACACAAACAAACCAAACAAACCATATGTAGGAGGGTAAAGGTTTTGCTAACCTTTATGTTCTTTGGTTTCATTATTCCTATGTGAACGTATTCTTTTGGCAGTTCAGTGACTGGCCTGTCGATGTCACTATAGAAAAGGATTAAAGGTATTTAATTCGCCAGTGAAAGTGTTAGCCATCTAGGCTGGGTCCTTTTTCCCATAGGGGAGGGGGAGTAGTTCCCCAGAGGTTATAAAAAGGGATGTTGCCATGTGTTCTCTGTCTCTGTCCAGTGCACCCATTGGAAGTGGGGTGTGCTGCTTGGGCTAAGGTGGAAGTAGGTCTCAGTATAGAAGTTAGTGAGTATCAGGTCAGAAACTATAATAGGTCACTCTAGGAGTGACAGATAGCTTTAGGAAAATTAGTGAGCAGCTAAGGCTCCAACGAGTAGTTAGTAAAGGGTTAGCACCCTGCCGTGACATTGCCTCCGGGTTAGGGACTCAATTGGTTAAGCTCAGGGATAGAGAGATCCTTGGAGTGTAAAACCAGCTGTGAGATTCACCTTCAATGGGGAATGTGCACCAAAGGCAGGAAAGGCGGCTCAATTCACAAAGGTGACTAACAAAGGATCAGACATTATCTATGAGTAATACAATTGTGTAAATGACCTGCTGTCACTACATGCTACATGAAGTGTACCACCAGTTCAACAAATGTTCTACTGTTTTAAAGAACCACTGGCGCCCAAAGTTTATGTAGGGGCCCCTACTGGGTAATCTGCCCTGCAGCTTTAAGGCCCCCACCTTTTTCTTAGAGTGATCTGCCAGGAGAGAATGACACTCCCCTGCTGCACTGCTATATAGTGTGTGTAGGGAGTGGCCACTTCCTCTTTTGCCTCTGGATGTGATTCCAGCTGGATGTGCTCAGGGGGGGACTGAGTGCAATAGGCCCAGAAGTAGGCATGTGTCCAAGTCGGGGACCAGGAAACCCCGTGAATGAAGAACAGATATACTAGGGCAGACTTGTCATAGTCTCTCTAGGAGAGAAAGGCAGATAGGATAGAGAGAAAGAGCAGCTGAAGCTCCAACAAGGATTTGCAGAAAGGGAGTAGCTTCCCAGAGGCTCTGTGTGTTGCCTCCAGTCAGGGACCTCAGTGAAGAGGGACTGTAGGGTAGAAGCTGCTTGCCTGACAACTTCCAGGAGGGAAAGGTTGTACTGCATCTGCCTGTGTACTCTCTGTGTGAGCCTGCCTTTGATCTGTGTGAACTCTCAATATGCTGTTTTCCTCAACTCCTGCGTGAGTATTAAACCTGTGGTCATTTGCCCTTTTTGGCATAATAAACCGTTCCTGATTGTTAAGAACCTCCTGGTGCCCAAGTTGTTTTTGTGTGCACAGTAGCCTGGGGGGGGGGATGTAGTTGCACTACACCATAGAGGGAACACTTCCACTTAGCGAAGGCCCTGCCCTGGGTGTAAGTCGCGTGTAACCCATGCTCTAGTGTTCTAGCTGGTGAATTAACCCCAAGTGGCCCAAATAGGTGTTACATTTATTTGATCAAGAATGAATACTGTTTGTGCTTATACCAGTGTGGTAATCCCTTCCTCCGTACCATACGCGAGGGCGCCACCTGAGGATAAAGAGTCTAATTATATTGTGCCTATCGGGAGTTGCTGGGAGTTGGACCCCTTGCACGGGTACCGAAACCAATGTATAGTAACCCAAGGGAAGGTTCAGGAAGACCCGGAGCCATGCACCTGTTACACATACATGTTAGGTCACATGAGCCAATTAACAGACAGAGTTCTGTCTTTTGCTTCCAAACTTCTACCTGTTACAGTTGGAGCTGTAGCATTTCTGGTCAGGTGATCTCTGAGGCAGTACACAGACCATCACGGTGGCTCAAGGCAAGAGATGTAAGAGGGCAATATTTACTTAAATATACAGTATATACCAGCTTGGTAAGATTCTTTAATACGCTACTTAATTTGATATAAACTATATGTTGATTAAGTATTAATTTGGAGATATAGTTTTCCTTTAAGGTATTAGACTTACTGTAAAAGCAAACAATTTGGATTGTATCAGACTTTATCAGCAGAAATACAGTCATTATAGTACACTGGTCCTTAAAAAATCATATTCAGTGACAACGTTTATATGTATTCCTGCACTTACACAATATACACATGCAAAGGAGAACTGTGCTTTCCTCGATCCACAATATTAATACAAGATGACATAACCAGTAGGCAATTTCATAAAAATAATTTCTGCATTCTACAGAAAGCATTATTCACAAAACAGAATCTTTATTGCTTTAAGATTTAATTACCTTTTTACTTCACTTTTACAGGTTTAGTTGCCACAGAATATCACATCATATCTGCCAGAATAAAATGAAGTTAATTATATTGAGCATTACAAAACTGAACTATTTCAAGAATATGCTTCCTATGACAGGCATTGTAACTGTTAGCTATATTTAGAACTGCCCACCAAATAATATACTGCTCATGCATTTCACAAACTTGGCAATTGAACAAATGTGACTCACTGTGTTGCATGTACAAAAGAACTTATAAATGGAAGCATATATCTTATAAATTAGTCCAGAATAAAAATAAAGACTGTGACATTTTCCTGAAATTAACAAGTATATTAGGCAACACGTGTGTTGGGGGGGGGGGTATTGTATACCTGGGAAGTAACTCACAAACAAATATTTTCTCAGCACAGATGCAACATTTTTTGTGAATTGGAGAGGTGATGAGGTTCTAGATGACATGAATAGAACAGTCATAATTTGACTGAGAAAATAACAATTACCTATGCACATTAGCTGGAAGATGTTGCAGGAAAAAAGTTCTTGACCACTGCAGGGCCATTTATAAAAGGAGATAAAGTAGTAATATGCATGGTCAGCTAGATTAAAATTACAAGAGCTGAATCAGTTCAGCACTGGACTCCTTCCTAGGGAAAAATAACTAGAGTATTTTTTAATTCTCACTCAGCACATTTTTTTTTTCATTTAGAACCAAGAAAGTTTTAAAAGGGTTACCATTATTCGATCCTTGCAAAAAGAGAATTAACTAATCTGCTCTGATCTACTGACATCAATAGAAATCAGGCCTGGACTGGCAATATGCCTGTTTGGGCAAATGCCTGATGGGCCACTCTTCTCCATGTCAAGTGGTGCTGCTCTTCATCGTGTCAAGTGGGATTGTTTTTTTAAGGGGGGCCCAGAAAACCACCGAAAGGAGCCGAAGAGAAGCTGTCCCCAATGTTTTGATTCCTCATCATCCTATTGAATGGTTCATGTACCAGGGAAGAACTGATATCGTGATTTCTGACTTGAAAATTCTGGGAACTGTAGTTTAGCATAGGAAAATATTGCCATTACTAACATAGCTGGTATGAAAAGATCAAGAATGTTGTATACACATCAGCAAACAAAAAATAAGGCTCTGAAACAATAGAGTTTTCACATGATAAACCTTGAGATAAGTTTTTCTGAATTGAATTGCATCTGAAATTGAATGACATTCCAGACTTCACGTGAAAAAACATTTTCCCTGGTCCTCTCCTCCTCAGTACTACCCAGGGATGGCCCCTCCCATTGCCCTCTGTCAGAAGAACCCTCCTACTTAATTATTTGCTGTATATCTCTCCAGCACTTACCCCAGCATCTTTTTTGTTCTTCTCATTCCCTCTCGCTCCTTTGGAGCTCGAATTTTAGGAATTTTGCAGGGTGAGTAGCGTGGGCCTGCCCAAAAGGCGTCCCTAACGTGGGATTTTTTCCTCCAGGCCATAGGCGTCTGATGGAGGTTTTTATTTCCCAAGCCGTTTTCCTCAGGCTTCTATCCTTAGCCACGGCTGTTCCTGCTTCCACAGCTTCACTGGACTGCTCTAAAAAGCGTCTGGCAGCTCAACCTTAGCAGCACATGTGTCCTCCTATTCGGAAGCAGGTTCGGGGATGCGGAAGGCATTTTACTTTCATTTTTGCCTATTGAGATTCTGTTTATAGTGTACAAACGCCAAGCTGCGATGGGCGGAAGTGACGTCACAGCAGGGCCCGGGCACAGCATGTTAGACATGCATAGAGGCACGCCGCCATGTTGTTGGCGGGCGGAATTGTCGTCACAAACGGCCGAGGCCTTACACAGCGTGTTAGACACGCATAGATGCGCGCCCCCATTTTGTTGGTGGGCGGAAGTGACATCAGAAACCTCAGAGGCCTTAAATAGAGTGTCCAGAGACACGCATAGGGCTGCATTTTAGCACACCAGACACTGGCGTGTCTGTAGGGCTGCTTGGAGGACTTTTCCTTTTGGGTAAGCTGGAATGTTTGTTTTTATTCTTTTAGGGGACTCAGGGTTGCCTGCTGCATTGTATCTTTGACAGATTGGGTTTTTGGCAGGTAGTAAAGACCTTGATGATCCAGGCCACATCCCCATCAAGTCTATTCCCCTGGCATTTTTGAGGTAAAAAAAAAAAAAAAAACTCGCAATACCTTAGGTATCAGAGAACAAGTATGGTGGGGTCAAAAAAAAAAAAAAGATAACTTTTTTTTTGTGTTGTTTTTCAGTGTCCCCACTATGACTGCCCCTAAACAGAAGGAATTGAACACAGCTATGGATCAACCTTCAAAATCATCCTGTTTAGGTTGTTCAGAACAGGCACTAGCAAATAAGAAGCTCTGCCGTGCATGCTTATTCGAAGCAGCAGGACCCTCAGAAGCATTGGCTCCAGATATTCCCATGGATAAGGGAAGCAGTAGCTCAAGAGATATCATCTTCCAGGCCTAAACCAACCTTTGAGTTTTCATCACAGGAAGGCATGGGGGTATCTGAACAACAGGGCACTATTTCATCATCAGAAGATGACTCAGAGGATGATGTAGCCTCCTTTGATTTTTCTCTAGTGGTACCCTTCATCCGGATCAGCTCTGGGACTGGAGGAGAAAAAGGAAGGAGCTTCTTCATCTTCCTTCTTACCAGGACTTAAGAAAAAGAGCCAGGTTTTTCCATTCCATGAGGAGGTTTTGGACCTAGTCAAAACAGAGTGGGAAGTCCTGTCCAAAAGATCCCCCACTCCACAGAGGTTCGGTAAATTATATCCGTTCCTAGAGGAAGATCTCAAAATATTTTGCTCAGTTCCAGTAGTAGATGCTCCAGTGCTAAACTTGTCCAAAAACACTCTGCTTCCAATTGATGACCAAGCGTCCCTAAGGGATCCTATGGACAAGAGGTTTGGGTGTCAAACATTGAGATGGCTCTTAGTGAAAATAGGGACACAGAGGAAGTCTTAGAAGGAATGACAGAACTAAAGATAGGAGCATCTTTCCTATTGAACGTTACCCTAGACCTGGCTCGGCTGGCCTCGAGATCTCTTGCCCTATCAGTCTCAGCAAGGAGAGCCCTATGGCTCAGGTCGTGGGAGGCTGATGTGGCATCAAAACTAGCATTGTGCACGGTACCCTTTCAAGGGATGTCTCTCTTTGGAAAGAAATTAGAAGAGCTGATATCAAAGGCCTCAGGAGGTAAGAGTTCAGCTCTTCCCCAAAAGAGAAAGCGGAGGTATCCAGAAAAGCAATCATCAAAGGGGAAACCTCCATCCAAGACATGACCAAACACCTCAGGGTATCGGTCCTTTCGGAATTCCACCGAAGTATCTAGATCGGCAGCCTGGAAAGGGGGCCAGTCCGGATTTTTCAGACAGACAAAGAGTAAGGGTACAGGGAACACCCGCCGTCAGTTCTGAAGGTGGTGGTCCCCAGGAGCTGGCAGTGGGAGGAAGGCTTCTTCTCTTTCAAGACTCCTGGGAAAGATCCACAGACGACAAGTTCAACAGATAACCAGCCAGGGATATTCACTGGAATTCCAAACCAATGCCATTTTTTCGTCCTTCTTCTCTTCCAAAGAATGCTGCAAAGAGACATGCTCTCAAGGTTTGCTTAGCTCAGTTAAGCCAACAAAATGTTATAATCCCAGTACCTCTACAAGTGATGGTCAGAGGCGTATACTCCAACTTTTTTCTGGTTCAGAAAACATCAGAGGCCTGGCGTCCTTTACTAGATCTGAAGGAGGTGAACAGGAGTCTAAGGGTTCAGCGCTTCCGCATGGAATCATTAGAAGCAGTCAAGAATGCCCTCTCCCCAGGGGATTGGATGTGCACCTTAGACATCAAGGATGCTTATCACCACATACCGATAGCTTCCCGGGACCAAAGATACTTGAGATTTGCAGTAAGGGACCGGCATTGGCAGTTCCGAGGGCTTCCATTTGGTCTTTTGACAGCTCCAAGAGTATTCTCAAATGTCATGGTGGCTTTGGTGGCTCAATTGAGATGGAGAAAGATTCGCATTTTTCATTACTTGGATGAACTCATTATTATTGCTTCATCCAAGAAGCAGATTGTTCTCCACAGGGATCAGGTGATTTCATTTCTCCAGTCTCACGGCTGGGTGTTCAATTGGCCAAAAAGCCAATTGGATCAAACACAGAAAATTTTGTACCTGGGGCAACCCTGGACACAATAAAAGGTCGAGTGTTCCTATCAGATCAGAGACAGGTGCTGATTCAAAGAAGTGTTAACAAACACAAGAGTTCTGGCAAGTCTGATGATGAGAATGCTAGGAATGATGTCATCAACAATTGGCCTAGTCCCATCGGCACGGTGGAAGATGAGGATTCCACAGCAATGCTTCATTCATGGGTCAGACAGAACTCAGACAATGTTTATCCCACAGAAACTGGTTCAATCCTTACAGTGGTGGATATCTCCAAAGAACTTGGGAGAGGGAGTCAGTCTGTTTCCTGGGAAATGGAAAATACTGACAACAGATGCCTCCGGAATCGGATGGGGTGCAGAATTCGAGGGTCAAGCAGCACAGGGTACCACCCATCTCCAGAGATACCGTCAAACATTCTGGAAGTCAGAGCAATGGTGCAAGCATGTCAAGTTTTCCAATGCCAACTTCAAGGCAAGAGAGTGAAGATACGCTCAGACAATACCTCAGCAGTGGCATATGTGAGAAAACAGGGGGGTACTCGGAGCAGAACCTTGCTGAAAGAAATAGAACCTCTCTTTATCTGGGCAGAGGAGAAGGTAACAGACCTTTCGGCAGTGTATATTCCAGGGAAAGAAAACAGGCAAGCGGACTTCCTGAGCAGACAGATATTGCAGGAGCACGAATGGGAACTACATCCCCGGATTTTCAAGAAAATCGTGAGCCGATTGGGCACTCCAGCAATCGACTTGATGGCAACCTCCCGGAACTCGAAGTGCAAGGAATTTTCCTCGAGGACACCGGACCCAGGAGCCTTAGCAGTGGATGCACTGTCACAGACATGGCCCCAGGGTTTAGCCTACATCTTTCCTCCTCTTCCTCTGATCCCGCAGATTATTTAGAAGATAAGAGAAGAAGGAGCGGAAGTGGTATGCATTGCTCCAGCGTGGCCGAGAAGGCCATGGTTTCCTCGTCTAATGCAGTTGACAGTCGAGGCCCCATGGAGATTGCCAGGGGACGGTCCAGTACTAACACAAGGTCCAATAGTCCACCCAGACCCAGGGTCATGGGCTCTTACGGCATGGAGACTGAGTGGCAGAACCTAGAGGCACAGGGTTTATCTTCCCAAGTAATTCAAACCCTCCTAAAATCTAGGAAACCCACCACTAACAACAGATACGGTAAGCTGTGGGAAATCTTCCTGAAATGGGGTGAAAGTCGAGGAATGACTTCTACATCAATCTCCATATCAAACATCCTAGAGTTTCTGCAATCAGGTCTAGAAAAAGGATTAAGCATCAGCACATTGAGAACACAAGTATCGGCCATATCAGCTTTCTCGAATGTCAGATGGTCCCAGAATCCATTAATGATATGTTTTTTTCAAAGCAGCAGTGAGAATTCTACCCGTTAAAAGACCATCCTGTCCACAGTGGAACCTGCAGATGGTATTCAAGACATTAACAGTTCCTCCGTTCGTCCCCTTGGACGAGATAACCTTATGGCGGCTAACCTTGAAGGTGGTGTTCTTGGTGGCAATTACATCAGCCAAAAGAATAGGCGAACTTCGAGCATTAAGATACGATGCAAACAGTCCGGTGTTTTTTCCTGATAGAGTTCTGTTGAAATTTGGTTCCTCCTTTAAACCCAAGGTGGTATCCAGTTTTCATCTCAACGATGAAATTTCCTTGCCAGCTTTTCCTACGGAGGGGACAAGCCCAGAACTGAAGGCCTTGGACGTAGCAGCTAATGTTAAAAGATACTGCGAAGCAACCCAATCCTTCAGAAAGGCAGACACACTTTTCGTGCTACCGGCAGGAAAGAGAAAAGGGGAGGCTGCCTGCACTACAACCATTGCAGGTTGGATTAAGAAGTTGATAAAGACTGCATATATATCACAAGGACAAAAAGAGCCAGTGGGAGTCAGGGCACACTCAACCAGGGGTCAATCAACATCCTGGGCGGCTGAAGCTGGAACTCCAATAGAAGTCATATGCAGAACAGCCTCATGGTCATGTCCAGACACGTTTATTTCCTACTACAAGGTGGACGTCGCATCAGCCGAACTATCTCGCTTCGGTTCTGATGTTCTGAAATTAGCTATGGTGTCTCAATAAACTTATATGCATCACTAAAATCTGGTGTTTTCATTCCCTCCCAACATCCAGGAAGCTTGCTACATCCCGGGTAGTACTGAGGAGGAGAGGACCAGGGAAAAGGGAAAATTGTATCATACTTACCGTAATTTTCCTTTCCTGGTCCTCTCCGTATCAGTACGTTCCCACCCCATGCAAAGTAAAGAGGATCTTGTGACTAGACGCTGGGGGTAAGTGCTGGAGAGATACTTATACACCAAATAATTAAGTAGGAGGGTTCTTCTGACAGAGGGCAATGGGAGGGGCTATCCCTGGGTAGTACTGATACGGAGAGGACCAGGAAAGGAAAATTATGGTAAGTATGATACAATTTTCCCTTTTCTCACTGAATTGAATCCGGCCCTACGTCAGCAATCAAGGACAGAGAGTATAAAAATATTCAAGGAAACTGGGTCAATGGAACGTATTATTGCTACTGAAGCTGTGCACCAGAAGCAATTATAGCTAAAATAAGAGCTGATTGTTTTTTGTTCAATATTTATAATATACCGCAGCTTTAAAAAGGCTTCTAAAAGGAATTCAAGGTTATCAGCATTAAATACACAAGGACTTATATATGTGTTACTTGCACTATTCTGAAATCAGAGGTCAAGCCACTTATAGATTATGCAGACAATCTTACAGGGTTAATGAAAGACCAGTTCAAGGAATAAAGCTGCTGATCCTAGTAATGCCAACGTTCAATCCATGATAAAACTGCTTGAGCTATTGATCGACATTTTTTACAGCAATGTAATCAATTTATGAAAACAATCCAACTCTAAGTTATCCTAAATTAAAAACTCTCTATCTTTCAGCATAATTAACAGTTAAATTGCTTCACACAAACCTTCAAATCTTCTATAATATCAACAGATCATACTGGCTATAGTGATAATAGTTAACCCCTTCCTATCTGTAAGACATTTCAGTATGCTTTACAACAATAATATTAATAATTGTACTATAATATTTTGTTTAAGCAACTTCTATTAAGAAATTGGTAGAAATAAAAATATATTTTAAGGGAAATTGTGTTTTACATTTTAATTACATTTTATCAGGGGTTATGTGTCATATGGTGGGGATTTGATTTAGAGATAAGTATGATAAAGAGGTGATATCAGTTCATTGATCAGGTATGTTTGAAAATTGAATTTGCCGGTGTATGAGTGAAGAATACAGTTGCTGCAGCTCCTTTTCACTTCATTGAGGCTTTTGGACCATGTATTGCACCTCATACAGTATCATCTGTTTAATCCCCAGACCAGATACCTTAAAGGAATAGTTCAGTGTGAAAATAAAAACTGTGTAAATAAATAGGCTGTGCAAAATAAAGAATGTTTCTAATATAGTTAGTTAGCCAAAAATGTAATGTATAAAGGCTGGAGTGAACAGATGTCTAATAAAACAGCCAGAATCCAACTTCCTGCTTTTCAGCTCTATAACTCTGAGCTAGTCAGCGACTTGAAGGGGGGCCACATGGTACATTTCTGTTCAGTGAGTTTGTAATTGATCTTCAGCATTCAGCTCAGATTCAAAAGCAACAGATATGACCCATGTGGCCCCCCCTCAAGTCTCTGATTGGTTACTGCCTGGTAGCCAGGGTAACTAGTCAGTGTAAACCAAGAGAGCTGAAAAGCAGGAAGTAGTGTTCTGAATGACTTGTTATACATCCAGTCACTCCAGCCTTTATACATTGCATTTTTGGCTAACTAACTATATTAGAAACATTTTTTATTTTGCACAGCCTATCTATTTACCCAGTTTTTATTTTTACACTGAACAATTCCTTTAAGGGGTCAGCCACTTTAAGGCTTCTAAAGACTTCCTGCAGCACCATTTACATTCAGGCCAAAGGATGGCAGCAGTTGCCAGAATATTATTAACTGAACATAAAACACCTGCTTGATGAACTCAGTATATACACTGTTATTTGATATAAATTCTTTCAATCCTGAAAACTCATCAAACATAAATGTGGTATCTTCACCGTTCCAAATCCACTAGCATGTCACATCATATTTCTGAACTTCTTAGGTCCTTCCTCAATTAATCAGTGTTACAAATAAAGTTTAAATACTCTTAGCTCAAACCAAAACATTATAGTACTATCTCATGGCCAGTTGGACACATGATAATGCATCTAGACATCAACTTTAAGGCTCATACAGTTATTCTTGATTTGTATGATAGGCAGTGTACTGAAGTTATACAAATAAAAGTTTTTTATTGGTTTTATACAATCCTAATCACAGAAAAAAGAAAAGAAAATGATCTCATGTCAGCATTTCACATAGATGCACAGCATAACAATATAGAGTGTCTACATGCAAACCAATTTCCGTTTCACATCTATCCTACAACGTCCATCTGGAGTTAGGGGAGAAGTAAATTCTACTGCTTTCTCCTACTCAATCCTCTGGTGTGACTGTCGACCCTCCAATTGGGATGCATCAGGCCAGTCATATAGGAAAGTAAATTCAGCGGTGCTGACATAAGTTTGTTTATAGTAAAACCAGTGAATATCGCTAAACTTTGATATCTAATATCCAATGTAAATATAACAGAAAGGACTTGAGAAAAAGAAGAAGATTAGAGGGGAGAGGGTGGGGAATAGGAATAGGGAAGGACTGTCCCGGATTCTTCTTGTGAAAGTTAAAACGTATCCTTTATGAAAGCGTACCCTTTATATGTGCTAGGACCAGCGAAGTCTGGAGGAAAAAGCTAATAGGTAGGTATTGGCTGGCTCTCAAATGTATCACAATAGTAGCTTACAACGTGTCACGTATTGGGATGCTCACCTTTGCTGAATCTGGTGTCAGGTTTGACTAAGCTGCAGGTAGTGATCAGAACTTAGAAACTGGGTCCAATGATAAAAATTTTTGATAAAGTTTCCTGTTTCCTTCACTGCTGTAGGTCTCTGCTCCTAAAATCTATAGACTTCCAACACTTTATTACACCAGTCTTTGATTTTTGGGGGATTTGTTTGTTTCCATGTTAGTGGAATTAACTCTTTGACATAGTCCAGTAATATCAGTGTTAATTTTTTGTATGCAGAACATGAGAGTTGCGTGTTGTGAAGCAGAGCTGTCAGGGGATCATCATTAACATCAGTCCCTGTGATCTCTAGGATAGTATTTCGTATAGTGTCCCAAAAGGGTTTTATAATGGGGCAACTCCAAAATATATGTAGCAAAGTTCCCTGGTTAACCTTGCATCTCCAGCACAGAGGCGAGACTGTCCTGTATATTTTTGCTAGTTTGGTGGGGTATTTATACCATTTTGTATATAATTTGTAGTTCCTGCATTTTTGTACACGGAGATGAAGTGTGCATTACTTGAGTGATTTTGTCCCATGTGTCTTTTTGTATAGTGGTGGCTAAATTTTCCTATTTTGATTTGAAATAAAGAGCTGGGTGCGAGGAAAGATCTGTGATATTCCTATAAAGGAATGAAATCGCTTTCATTGGTGCCTTCTCTGGCCCGCAAGTGCAGCTGCCTCTTCCATCCTTTATAGTTATCTAAATTTAGACCGGGGGTTGCCGAATACTGGGTTGTGTAGAGGAGGCGCATTTGCCCATTTACCCAATTTAACCAAACCGTCCTATGTTTCTAACGTGTATCTTAGCTTTTGATCTGTTCTATCCCAGGATATTCTGTTAGTATGGGGCATCCATAAACTCGACCATAGTGGCATCACCATAGATTCTTGCTCTATCCTGGTCCAAAGTTTAGTCTGTCTATGGAAGGACCAATCCAAACATCTGGTCAGGATAGCAGCTTTTTGATAATTTTCCCAGTTAGGAAGGCCTAAGCCTCCATGTTTTTTATCTGCTGAGAGCTTTTTATGGGCAATTCTAGGATTTGTGTTCATCCAAATGTATTTACTAGTTACACTGTTTAATGTTCTAAACTTTGATTGGGGGGGTATGGAATTGCTTGGGATAGGTATAAGAAGCGGGGGAGGATATTCATCTTCAGTACATTTATTCTACCTATCCAAGAAAAGGCAGGCTTGGACCATTTTTGTAGATCTCGGAAGATAGCTTGTAATAGGTCCTCATAGTTTTGTTCTGTTGTTTGTTTGGGATCAGGGAAAATCTTAATTCCCAAATAGGTAAAGTATGAGCGAGCGGATTTTATTTGGAAGTTTTGTAAAATAGCCATGTAATCTATGTGTGGGTGAGAAATGTTAAAAGCCACGGATTTTGATACATTTATCTTGAAATAGCTAAATTTATTATAATTTTGGAGCTCTGTTAGTAAATTAGGCAGGGAGATCCTGGGATTTTTGACGATGTGCTCCCTAGAGCCTATTTGGAAGCCGTTTATGTCTGGGTTCGCCCTGACTTTGTTAAGAAGGCTTTCTAAAGTAAGTATGAAGAGCAGAGGTGTATACAAACAATTTAGGTAAAGTATAGTACAATAACATCTTACAAGTTTCAATCAAAGTGTAATTCAATAACATTCTGTTCTTATGTATGAAAAATTTGAGATATTTTAGTTAGTTGGGTCAAATGAAACTTTTAGGTTCAAAGCATGCAAAAAACCAATGAGAAATTCCAAATAGAGAAAGAAAGGGGCATTGCAGTGACGAGTAAAATAAATCAGAAATGTTTAAATATGTAAATAATACAAAATATCGATTTACTAAAATTCAGATGACATTTTTTTACTAATCATATTTTCTCTTTAAAAATTTGTGATTTCTAAAACTCAAACAATTCAAGATTTATTAAGGGGGCCATTTACTGAATGGAATTTAGATTTTAAAAAAAAAAGCTTTATTAAGGGGCAGATTTATCAAGGGTCAAATTTCGAAGTACAAAAACCTTCGAAATTCGACCATCGAATTAATAAAATTCGAATTTGAATATTGAATTTTAAGTTTTTTCAACAAATTTGGCAATCCTGCAGTTGAACGATTCGAACAGTTTTAGTGATTGATCGAAGGATTTTTATATAATGTGTAAAGACTTAGAAAAATGTTGTAGAAGGTCCCCATAGGCTAACATAGCGATTCGTCAGGTTTAATTTGGTGAAGTATTGAAGTCGAAGTTTTTTTAAAGAGACAGTACTTCGATTATCGAATGGTCGAATATTTGAGCGATTTTTACTTCGAAACGAAGTCAAAGTAAATTCGAAGTCATAGTATCCTATTCGATGGTTGAAGTATCCAAAAAATTACTTCGAATTTCGAATTTTCTTACTTCAAAAATTCCCTCGAATTCACTTCGACCCTTAGTAAATCTGCCCCTAAGTGTAAAATCCACGAAAACCACCAATATAAAACTTCACCTCTCAAATTTTTAGAGGTTTTAGAGATATTTGTATTTATTTCCAATTGTTCAACATTTAATGCTGGTTGACTCAGGACGCCTTGATGACCAAAAAATTGTTTTTTTTTGACGTACGTCTTTTTATTTTGTCGCACAAAGCCATACAAGTCTATGGGCGTAATTTTTTCGGCGAAACAAGGCGAAAAATTCACCCATCCCTGTTAAGTTAGCTTCTAAGCTATAAATAAATGTATTATAATATTGTATATATTTGGGAACTGAGGTGATACATATGTATATATTTTGCTACAATGTTTTTAAACAAAGCATTTTGATACATTGTAACCACTAGAGGGCATTGTCAGTGTGGATATTTTAGGAAGTCACAAATTTGTAATTGCATACTTTGTCAGCTTGACAAAGGACCGGGAGGTCCGAAACGTTACTGTGCCAGATGTAATATTGTAATAAAGGTGGCTTTATTATAAGATGTGAAGGGGAACCCATTGCCTGGTGTACACCCGTGAAAAGTAAGCTCCTATAATCTAAGTGCTGGATGACTGTCTGTAAAATATATTAAAAAAAACACACAGGAGTTCTGAAGCACTCTTATTATCATTTGTATTTTTTGTTTATAGATCTCTGGCTGGGTCCTAGTCCTTAAGAAGAATATTGAAGACCTGGAGAGAATGCACAGATGAGCAATTATATGCAAAATAAATGCAGGAATTTAACTTTGAGCAGGCCCGGATTTGTGGCAAGGGCCCGGGGCAGGAAAATGTTAAGGGCTGCATGGCATCCTGCCGCATCCTAAAGAGCACTGGCTACAGGGCACAAGGGCCGGCACATGGACCATGCAGCCAGTGCTAAGACCATGCGGTCCGTGAGGGGGCGCGCGCGCCGAAACGTCTGTCGATGGCCTTGGGGTGCCGCTTACATAAATCAGGCCCTGTCTATGAGGAAAGACTGTCAAAGCTGGAGCTGTTTCTCTAAAAAAAACGGTGCTTGTGGAGTGATATGATTACTCTTTACAAGTACATTAGAGCACATTATAATAAAGGTGTTTTCATGTGGCAATACAAAAATTGGTAAAAGTAAAGGCGTTTTTAAAAGATTGCCCTTAAAGAATTGTTTCCCTGTAATTCAGAATCTGTTTACCAACTCAAGTGCCCATGTGGTAAAGCCTATGTAGGAGAGACATCACATCAAGGGGCCCATTTATTAAACCTCAAATTTATCGGTTGAGTTTTTTAAGGGGAAAACTAATTTTTTTTTGGTGGAAAAAAACTAATTTTTTTTGAGATGTACAGTATCATACTTTGAAGCTGTAGAAATCAATGGCAGATATCCCTGAAGTTGTCTCTTGACACTGCAATCTAAAATGGATAATCCGATAAAGCTCCAGATTCAATTCAGTGAGAAAAGGGTTTATCACATGAAAAGTCATGGATGAGATTAAATATGGGATGCAATTCAATTCAGAAAAACATATCTTACGTTTTCTCACTTGAAAGCTCCATTGAAGTCTATGGGAAAAAACTGGAACTAAATTTGGAGAAAAAATGTTTATCCTCGAATTGAATCTCTTCCATGAGTTTTCAAGTGTTAAACCATGAGATAACTTATTTTCTTTTGGGTTAGGTTACCATTGTCTGATACATTTTTCACTCTTTGGGCCAGTGTTATCACTTGAAAGCTCCATTAAAGTCTACGGGGAAAAAAACTGGAACTGAATTTGGAGAAAAAATATTTATCCTCAAATTGAATCTCATGCATGACTTTTCATGTGATAAACTATTATATAACTTTTTCTCACTGAATTGAATCTGACCATTCATGAAATAGGGATATCTAAAGCCATTTTAACACATTTGTTCAGTTTAGTCCATTGATTTTAAATTCTGACACTCCTAAGGACATTTGCCAAAGAAACCATGAGTACATTTTCACATCTCATCCTGGGAAATATCTACTGTAAATTTATTTTAGACTTTGCAAGCCAGTATTTTCTATTGTCCAAATCTTTTTGTAGTAAGCAAGGAGCTACCTCTGATTTACTTTTTAACATTTAACTTTACATAGTTTCTAAAAATGGTGTTGGAGTTATTAAAATACAGGAATTAAAATAAATCTTTCACAAATCAATATAAATTTTGGGATTGAGAAAAATGTATTCAAAATAATAGCTGTAATATAAAGAAATGTTAAAGATGAACAAGTCAACAAGATCATTTATAATCATCTATAAAAAAAAAACTTGAATTCAGTATCTAATGTAATAACATTCTGTATAACCACACCATATTTAAAATCTGTGAGCCTTGCTGAAAAAAGTGTAGGTAAGGCATTGAATATTTTCCACTTTCTGGTTACTGATCTTGCTTGAAAATACATATAAATGCAAATTATATGTTTGATATCCATACTATAGATTTAGCATACATATACTATACACTATCATTCCCTTCAGAGACATAAATACTGTTTTGGCTTGGGAGGGCTTCAGTGATATATAAGACATGACCTTTAAAAGTCAAGTAGTTAGATGAGACTCATGTAAAAGATACTTAAGAGCCGTGCCACGCTGAACACTTGCTTGCTTATAGGCCCTGTTCTTATCTGTAAAGGCAATTCAGCGTACAACACAGTGTGCCACAATTACTCTGCATGGATGTTTCATGAATGTGGAAAGATATTTTTATCTATTAAAGAATAATAAACGTGGAGAGCTACTGTACCTAAAACAAATTATTTATCCCAGACTGGATTTCAAAGGACTAGAGATTGCTAAAGATAACATGAATTAGTTTAAACAAATTTTGCTACTATTTATTTAGGAAATACATTATCACCTGCTGCTTTGAGATTTGCTTAAGAATGAGCAAGCATTGGCATCTGTAATTAAATTAGAAATCAAGACTAAAGAGCCCATACATATTATAAACATAATCAAGATATGGCTACATAAAAGAAAAAATACCTTATGGTCCTTTGTTAACTAAAGAGTAAATATTGAGTTTCCATTTCTATAGCATCCTGTTTAAGGACATTTAAAAGAATATTTTACTTGATGTCAACTAAGCTAGCATAAATTCATACTGGTCAAACACTACTTTTTTTTACAAGTTTTTTTTTTAACTAGCCTTTAGAGATGGCCATTAAAATACCTGTATGGAAGGTCCCAGGACTCAATAATAGATAATAGATAACATATCCATTTTAGCACCAAATATAATATCACTCAGTATATTAGAAAGGTATAATAACAATATGGGACTGATTCATTAATTCATATTTTTTTTAATGGTTCAAACTTTTTAGTGCTAAAAATCTTGCATGTGAAGAAATGTTTTGACTCAAAATTTTTAATATTTATTAAGTCAAAAAGTAAAAGTCATGAAAAATTTTAAAATATTTTGTCATTTTGAGGTTTCAGAGTTTTTAAGTTCAGAGCAAACAAGGATTTTGAGGTTTTTTTAATTCTTATTTCAGTGTGTTCCACGTTTTTAATTCATTAATGCTTTTTATATTTGGATCTTTTAATAAAAAAGTAGGCATTTGTGGCTTTCTAAAATGTGAGTTTAGTTTGGTTAAAAAAACTCTACAACTGCGCAAATTTGAATTTTGATAAATAGGCCTCTATCTGTACACAAGTGACTTGAGACAGAAATTTCAATGTCCCACTTATACTTCTTGTACAACTGGATCTGAAACTAAATTAAAAGGAAAATGTGCACATTATTATTTTTTTTTAAATAGAGAGTTTAATTTCAGTTCCAGTGTCTAGTTGTACTGGCAGAAACAATAGAGTTTTTAAAAAGGGTTGGAGAAATCCAAAATTGATCCAAGGGGTGGTAATTTCCACTCCACTCTTCCAAACTAAAAAGAGCTTTTTAGGCAATCTTATTTAGGCTTCTTTAACATCTGCTTCTACATACCTCTTCATAATAGACAAAACTGATAAAGTATGTATGTAAACATATGTTATTATTAAAATACAATTTCCTGACATTCTTTGCAAAAAAGAGTTACAGTAAAGTCAAAGATAAATATTAAAACTGTTTATCTGCAAAAACACATTATTACAACATGGTATATTGAAACAAAAATCATTGCTATTTAATGACTGCACAAAAAAGTGAAAGATTCTTGAATCCCCAACCACATGGCAAAGGTCACCTGCTAAGCATTTGAAAAGCACAATATTACCCATATGAAGAATATTTCTTTGAAAGATCCTAAACATGGACAGAACTGAATTAATATGTATCAACAAAAATTATATTTTTACTTTTTTTTTTTACTATATAGCCAACTTTCGCCACTAGGAACTTTATGCTTATAGTGGGCATAGTCTTATATATGTAGTTAATTTGGGTTGAAAAAAATAGTTCATAAAGTTCAACCCAAATGATCCTTAGTGCACATATATATACATACATATACCTATTGATACATTCACATATAAAAATAAATATATAAATTATATTAATGATATATTAAAGTAACTGACGATCTGACGATCATTATAGCCTTGTATATTATGTTTGTTCATAAAGTCCCTCTTAAAGGCATTCCACAACCACACTTCTTTTCTAAGACCGCCAAGGCCAAAGAACACTAATTTTATGACTATTGCTGATGGTATGTTTGTTGACCCTGTTGATACTGCCTGGTTCTAATCTTTGATGATACACTATATTTCTCGAATCATATTAACACCATTGCCAAACTCTGCTGTTTCTTCCTTCCATATCTCTGTCCCCTTTAGTCAGTTGTAAAATCTTTTTCTAGACCCCTCCTGCTCTCTCCTAAGAGAGAGCATGTTCTTCCCCTAATAAAGTCTTTATTATGGCAATGCAAACACAAATAAAATCTCACTACTAACACCAGTACTTCATAATCCCTCATACCCCCCCCCCTGTAAGCAAAACAAACTGGAAGCCTAAGAATCTTATCACTATTTATGACTTCATCAACCCTCTGATGAATAAATTCCTAACCTTTGACAAATTGCAGACTAAACACCACATCCCCCTGCTCAGTTCTTTGAATATATGCAATTAAGGCACTTTTACAGTAACCACACCCAAACAAGCACAACTGACCCCCTCCCACGAGGTTTGAACATTTCTATAAATCAGGCCTCCCCCAGAGGGCTCTAATTTCTAAAATATATAGGCTCTTGACAGACCCTTCCCTAAGTACGTATGATGAAATGGGAAGAACCCCTCTCTATAGAAACCTGGGAGGAAATATGGGGAAATACTAGCAGAAATTTTCACGTATGAGAAAACAGGAAAGCTTCTATAAAACAATGTATTTTTGGTAGTACTGTATACTGTATACTGGCTTCAGAAAATGTAACAATTTGAGTAATTTATAACTGAGGAAAAAATGTAATTTTTAATTTCTAAATCTTTTCAGCAGATCAGTCAAATAAAGAGTATCAACTTACAACAGAAAAACCTTCTTGTATTTGTCTACCAACACTGACTAGCAGCCTCTAAATTACTGAGGGATAAGATGTTGACCATACCACGTCTACTCTCTGAATATACTACATTATTAAAACTGTGCTTAAAAATGTTTTAGTGATATTCTGTAATGGCTGCCACATATATGAGTACCAAAAAACTGTTTGTTTATTCCTAGCCACTTTTACAGAAGAATTAGAGAGATATGAAATGCACTTCCAAAACAGGCATAGCATAAACTGTGAAAAAGACTTAATTATAAAAGTTGTTCTGAATAGAAAATTCAGCATGGGAACAAATAAGGAAGAAGGTGGCTACATGTAAGCTGAACCTTAAAGGAAAGTTTATGAAAAATAAGCATTAGCAATGAAGAAAGCCAGACAGACAGGTGTAAAGATTAAAAATTTGAAGTTTCCTGTGCATTAGGAAATGAATTGGAAATTTGAGTGCCTAGATAGAAATGTATAGTACTGATGATCCTGATTGTATTTTTTTGTTGCAGTGTTTTGCCCATTATGCTTTCATTTGAATTTTACTGCTTTATTCTGGGCATCATATGTGATAGCTTGTAGATATAATTATATTGCTGCCTTGAGATTTGCTATATTAGACCCCTTTGTCAGAAACAACTGCCTCCTACCACCTTAAAGGGGCACTGTCACCCAAAAAAAGTATTCAAAATCCTATTTTATCACATTAGTCAAGCAAAATAAACTTTAATTACACAATATAAATTATTTAAATCTTGTAACCTTCAGTCTGGTAATTCATAATTATAGCAAGCGGGCAGGAGCCATTTAGTGGACACTGTTATTAAGGCAAGCCTTTTATCATCTCAGAATCTTGTTTGTGCACCAGAATGGGGGTCCCAATGTCCTTCCCCATGCCCTGGCTACACAATTAAACGGTGAAGAGAACTGGGGAATGTGGGGAGGGCAGCAATTTATAGGAAGTGCTGAATTGAAAGTAAAAGTAAAAGGGACAGACAATATTTGATTGACAGCTGATATTTTTAACTGAGCTTACAACAGCTATGAATGCTTTAATAAAAAATAGAAATTGGATTTCATGTTTAATTTGAAAAGTACTTTTATTATACAGCTTTTTGTGTCTGGGTGACAGGTCCACTTTAACTCTTTAACTTATATCCATATTCTTAATTGTCAGAATTTCAGCACTCTATATGAAAGACATTTGGCATTAGAGGTAAAGGTCAGAAAATGTGACTTTCCTGAAGTAATGCAATAAATGTCTTTTTTTTTCCTTTCTCTGAATTTAATATAGATTTTTTAAACTCTCAATGGTTTGCATTTAGCAAGCCATCTGCCAGTGGAAAAAAGAATTAATATTGCATAGCCTGTGCCAGTTTGAAGTGTATGTAATAAAACTCCTTGGCTAATTGCACGTGTGGCATTTTCTCCTCCACCAGCCCCCTGCCACTACACAGATGGGTGAATTTTGGACAGAAAACTGTGTGTACCAGTACTGTTATAAAGAAAGCTACTGTATTTACTAAAAAAAAAACCCTTTCAAGGCATTTTTTAAAATTTGCAATGCGCAATTAACATCTTTCTAATGAAACGAATACATTGTAAAAATGCTAATTTTTTGTTATTTATGCATATTATTTTTCATTTTCCATCTTTATGACACTCCATCCATTTGTTGCTTAACTACAACTCTGCATATATTAACAAGCAGCAGGTGTTTAAATTCAGTATGAGCTAGCTGCTAGAGAATTACAGACTGAATATCAGTGCATATGTGAATCAGCAAATATCTCTAAACATTCTCCAAATGTAAGAGCAGTTTGCCAATGGAATATTATGTAACTGCCTGGTATAGTTATTCCTAGTGCCATAAAAAAAATGTTATGGCAATGCATCCTTGCCTTGCATTAAAGTATTTTGAGATTTGTTATAATAACATATTATTATATTTGTAACAATAATATATTGAAATGTTGTCCGTTTTATTTATTGTCCCGTTACGCAGCAAGCCTGCCACAACACATGGCTCTTCTTTCTCTTTTAGAGACGGGCAGAATTTTTTAAAGCCATCCCAAATCTATTCCTTAAGGTGGCCATACACGGATAGATCCGCTCGTTTGGCGATGTCGCCAAACGAGCGGATCTCCCTCCGATATGCCCACCTTGAGGTGGGCAATATCGGGCTGATCCGATCGTGGGCCCTAGGGCCCAACGATCGGATCCTAGCGTTCACCAAACGGGCGGTCGGATCGCGGGACCGCATCAACGAACAGATGCGGCCGCGATCCGACGGGATTTTTAATCCCATCCGATCGAGATCTGGCCGACTTTCGGCCAGATCTCGATCGGGGAAGCCCGTCGGGGGCCCCCATACACGGGCCAATAAGCTGCCGACACGGTCTGTCGGCAGCTTTTATCGGCCCGTGTATGGCCACCTTTAGTCTGGAATTAAAACTTCCTGCAGTTTTATTAATGTTAATATTTGCTGCAGTTTTATTAATGCTTTTGGCTTAAACATTCAGACTGCTTATTCTTGTCCAATAAAGTAGGTATAAATATTTAAAGCTGTCAAACAGCCAAAAGAGAAATTTCCATTAATAGAGATGGATCCAGACATTACAGCATAACAGGTGATTTAAGCAAATTGGTTTCTTTGCTCTCTTTAGATTGCTATTCTGAAGTTAAAATTCTGTTGGGAACACTGGGAGCAATGACAGTTGTTAATGCATAGACATATGATGACAAAATTTTACCAAACAAAAAGAAAAATGGTAACGTGGACAAAGTGAGCCATGGTCGATAACCCGTCAACAGTCTCTCTGTGATCCAGTTTTAGCCTTATATATTTATATGCACAATTTACAAATAGTGGGCAAAACTGCATCTGCATCCAATCAGTAATTAGCTTTCTCAACTACCAGTATCAGGTAAAGCAATAACAGCAAATAGTTAATTGGGTGCCATGGGTTATTGACTGTGTAAATTTGCACACTGTTTATAAATGACCTAATATGCAAAAGTCTCCCATAGACTATATTTTTTCCAAGTAATCCAGACTTTAAAAAATAATTTCCTTTTTCTCTGTAATAATATAAAAGTACCTTGTACTTGATCCAAACTAAGATATAATTAATCCTTGTTGGAAGCAAACCCAGCCTATTGGGTTTATTTAATGTTTAGATGATTTTCCGGTAGACTTAGGTATGAAGATCAAAATTAGGGAAATATCTGTTATTTGGAAACCCCCAGGTTCCAAGCATTCTGGATTGGTCCCATACCTTTAAACCATTTTGACAATAATATCTGATTAGTTCATGGTTCATAACATGATGACCTGGTATTAATATGACAATACTAATACTGAATACATTTATGAGTGAAATAAGTTCTTTGTTTTAAGTGATCAGTTAATAACAGTACTTTATCTTGTACATTATAAAAATAAACATTGTATTTGGCATCAGCCTTTGTAGAGCCTAGCCAGAAGAATCAGAGATTAGTATCTAACTGCCAATGGGAAAACTTGTCATAAATCTTTTGCAGATGCAGTTTATCTTCTGGACATAAACCTTGGATATAAATCTCTCATAATAATATTATTTTGTAATAAGAACAGCATTTTGTTAAGCCTCCAAGGGACAAAGTGATAAAGTTTATCCCTTTTAATGTAGTGTCAACTTTGAATTAAGTGATATGTCAACGGGAATGCTCTATTCCCTTGTGTCGTAGCAGAAATACAGAGCCTGATTCGCACAACTACCATGTGGCAAGGAACCAATGACAAATGAACAACATTCACTCCAAACTATAAAGCAGAGAACAAAGATGAATTAACACATCAATATTTAGTATCACATGATGTTGAGTATGTCATATGAAATCTAAACTATATCTCTGTGCAATTTTTAAAATGACAAACAGCAAATGCACCCAAATACATCAGCCAATAATATATATTCACTATGTATCATTGTTCATCCAGCTTGTTAAAAAAAGATCTCATCGTCAAAGACTCAAACAAAGCTGTGATAAGACTTATGTGATTCTAATAGCTTTGCAACGTTGCACTTTGACTTCTTCTCTTGCAGGAATGACAGCAGCATTTTACTCATGCTGAGCATAGAACCAGAAATGTGTGCCTTAGCTTTGCTGTATAAGCTTGTTGTCTGTGTCTCTTTGTCTCTGAATACATTATGGCACTGAATGCCAACCTAGATTATTTTTCAGTAATGTGCATTTATCATAAGGTAAATTCCTTTATTCTAAACAAAAAAAGCATACATTTTTAGCTGAAACTTTTTTTCCCCTGGACTTTTTTATTGTCTCGTTTTTCATTTAGCCAAAATGCAGTTTTTGCTAGTTATAAGTACAACATTATTATTTTACATGGAGAGAAGTGTATATGAGCGTTGCTTTGAGCTACCGGTATGGGATCCATTATCCGGAAACCTGTTATCCAGAGAGCACCAAATTACAGAAAGGCTGTCTCCCATAGACTCCATTTTATCCAAATAATCCACATTTTTAAAAATGATTTCCTTTTTTATCTGTAATAATAAAACAATAACTTGCACTTGATCCAATATAAGATATAATTAATCTTTATTGGATGTAAAACCAGTCTATTGGGTTTATTTAATGTTTACATGATTTTCTAGTAGACTTATGTTATGAAGATCGATTATCCGGAAAACCCTAGGTCCCGAGTATTCTGGATAACCGGTCCTATACCTGTATATAGTTTGACCAAATAAAATGCAAGCTAAAAACACTTAAATCACCACACGATAAACTGTAAACAAAATATGAGCATCTTCATCATAAAGTCATTTAATTTGTGTACATTTTCCATTGGGGTGTCCAATGATGGCACATACAAAGGGAAAGAAGGTGTAATAGTATAAACTATACTATATTGGAAATACTATACATCCTGTTGTAAAATAAAAGATTTTAAGGCACAGAGGAATTCTATTATGATATAAAGGCACACGGCCAAATGCTTCTTATACCCTCATATTTTACAACACATAGTACATTACTTTTAATACTACACAAGTTTAAATGAGTCATGTGAAACAAATTATATATTTAAGCACTGATTATGACTCATAACATCACTAAGCACCATTTTTAAGGATATTATTGGCAGGGTTCTAAAGGAAGCAGAATATAAGTGAGGAGTGAAGGAAGGAAGTGGAGCAGAGGAGGTAAATGACAAAAAAGACAAGTAAAAGACAAGTTAAAAAAAAGTTGAGCAAAAATATGGTGTTGGAGAAGAAAATGAAAAAAACAAAGACATCAGCATAAATGGTAATATATATTTTGGTATATTTTGAACAGTCATTATAGGAATGGTCACACTGTCCCTGGTTTGTCCAGGGTGCCATATCCCCTAGATCAGGGGTGCCCAAACTTTTTGCAACGAGGGCCAGATTTGGTGAGGTGAAAATGTGTGGGGGCCGACCATTCAACATTCTTTGAACCATTAACATTAAATTCAGGGGCGTAACTACAGAGGAAGCAGGGGGGGGCCAGGAGGTACAGGGGGCCCCATGAGGCTCTCATTGATGAGCAATTTGAACATATATTGGTAACAAACACTGGATATGTTGGGGGCCCTAAAATTAATTTGTTGTGGGGCCCAGCAACATCTAGTTACGCCACTGATTAAATTACAGGAATCGAGTAATCATAGCAGTAATATTTGGGCACATTAGTGAAATGATCTGCCACTTGGTCTATACTGCTGCCTTTGTGCTGAAGGTGTTAGCAATAGACACGTACTGGATGATGCCATACTTCTTTCGTTTACTGTACTGGCACGTCAGTACGTCTATTGAAACTTTCAACCCTAAAGAAGTATGTGAAAAGAGTGCTTCTCTACGTGCCAGTAAGTGGCAGATCCTTTCACTAATGTACCTTAATATTACTGCTATGGGATTACAGATCACACTGTGCTTGGGGCCTCATTATTATTAATTATTATAAATTTTCTTGATGGAGCCTTAATGGCCGGTGTAAATTTGAAAATGGGCCGCAATTGGCCCCCGGAACACACTTTGGACATGCCTGCCCTAGATCAACACAAATTATAACAATAGAATGGTATCAATGTCAAGTATGCAAATAACTGCTAAATCCCTGATAACTCTTCCTCCTTCTAAAGCAATTGAATAGAGGACCAATACATGCTCACATTAATGTTTTATCACAGAAATACTTTAATATTCTAGAAAGAATTTAACTCAGACATTTCTATGCCCCTTAATAAAGGAAATACTTTCTAATTAGTTTCTGACATATACAATGGATTGTTCTCCAGTCTGTTACTCTTGAAGTTAAAAATGATCTTTGTTATTATGTGACAATGTACCCATATGCATTACATTGGGCTAATGGAATAGTTCTGTTCTGCACATTTTCTCTGCAGCAAAAACACAGTTGTGGCTCCTGTCTTATGCCTGAGGAATATTGTAAGACCACAAAGAGGATCAGTCTTTGTCAAAAACATCAATACCCTCCTGAGCCTTAGTGACAGATAAAACCTCTTGTGGATGTAAAATAAATAGAGCTGTTAATGATCTCTGTGCTTTTAATGTTGGATTAGTAGCAGTTCATAACAAATGCAAATGGGATCTGTCCTTGTCTGCTTTCAGTCTCCTGTTCCTAGAATATATCTTCTTTATGATTTGTAATCACCAGAGCTCAATATATTCCAATAGTCCAAGCTATAACATAACTATTTTTATTAGTTTAGATACATAAAAACCAGCAAAGTTGATTAGCAACTAAATGGTTAATGAACTCTCTGGTCAAAGGAGATATATGCTACTAGGAACTAAAGGTTGTCCATTCTAAATTAAGTTTATGCAACTTTGTAGTGCATTAATAAATGACACAACATCAGTTTTATATTCAGTTTTGTATTGCTTGGTATAAAGATAGCTGTTTCATTTCAAGCGTTTCAATTACTATTAATGGTTATCAGACTTAGGTCGTCCACATATAACTGCGTTTAACTAGTTATAACTACTGATTTATCAAATAGTCACCAAGCATGGATTTGAAGTGAAATTCTGCATTTCGCCATCAGCAAATAGTTTTGCAAAACTGCAGCAAAATTTTACATAACGTTTTTGCAGCTAAAAAAACGAAGGGACAAAACACCCATTTGACCCCAATGTATTTTGTACTACAAATTGAGAAAGAAATGCTCACCCTAGTTTTGCAAATTTTTTTTGTAAAGCAAAGCTGGGCACTAGTTATGACAGATGTGAATGCTTTATCTTGCTGTAGATAATGAAGATATGCCTTTAAAAATGGGTGGAGAACTGGGCAATCTAAGCTGGCGGACTAAGCCTTTGAAACTAGTGTTTTGATTTTAGCTGTCTCTCTCCTTTAAAAGTCAGTGGGGTAAATTTACTAAAGGGCAAAGTGACTAACGCTGGCGACAATTTGCCAGCGTTACCACTTTTGGGCACTTTGCCGATTTACTAACAGGCGCAGATGACAATTCACGAGCGAAGGAGATAGACGCTAGCGCTGATTCGCAGTCTAACAATAGGCTACTTTTCGCTCTGGCGAATGGACGTTACTCCGCAAATTGACTAAGATGCAGATTTTACTGAACGTTACCTCTTTCGCCAGACTTGCCTTCACCAGCTCAGACCAGGCAAAGTGCATTGGAGTGCATAGAACATCCTCAATCTTCAGTTACTTACGCCAAAAAACGCTGGCGACTTTTCAGTTTTTCAGGGTGATAGCCTGCAAAAGGCATACATTTTTTTTTTGCTTTTTGCGCTTCTTTGCTTTGATTTGCTCGCATTGCTGAAGTAATGCTAGAGAAAATTCACCAGCTTCCGACGCCCAGGACTTCGCATTTTAGTAAATTAGCGTTGTCTGACCGAATTTTCGACCTGCCAAAGTGTTGCAATGGCTACGAAGCCATCCCTGGCGAATTTTTGCCGGTTAGTAAATTTGGGGGAGCATTATGCCCTGTGAGACCAGTGCCTTGGTTAGGAGACAAAGAAATGCTATTATGTAGGCTTATGCCCACCACACCACCACCAGGCTTAGTAGGTATGTTAACTCGTCAATGTTATGATCATAGATTTGTAACTAAAAAAAACAGTTTTTGAAAAATATACACACTTACATAGTTACCACTTCATTACTGCTGAAACAGGGGACCAGGGAATGTGCATTGTTCAAACTCCTCTCTTTTGCATATTTATAGCTAACTTGGCTAAATCAGTTGCATTTCCAGTGTACTTATGTATTTTACTTGGAGCCTTGGAGTGCTCCAACAACCCCTCCTTTTTTTCTATTTTTCTATTTTAGCATAGTTTCTTTGCACGAAGAATGGCCAGACTCTCATGTGGTTGTAGCACCCCCACACCTGTCCCTTTAATGGTGGTCTTATGTCTTTAAAAACAGGTGTTGGTCTGGGCAATCTCTCTCTCAATTCAGTGAGTGGTCTTGGCAGGCACTCCCCTTTAAAAGCTAATGGCAGGGGGAGGATTAAGCCATGTGGGACCAGTCCCTTGGTCAGGAGATACTTATCCCAAGACATATCACTATGTAGGGAGATGCAAGCCAATGAAAAATGACCAGAGGTAAACAGTAAGGGACCACCATATCGGGTTTACCTTGACTTGGTATGGGTGCTTGTTAATTTTATGATCATAACTTGTAACTAAAAACTCCTGTTTCTGAAAAATATACACACTTGCACAGATACTATTAGTACAACAGGGGACCAGATAATGTGCATTGTCGAATCCCTCTCTTTTATAAGTTTGTAGAAAATTTAGCCAGATAAGTTGCACTTATATATTTCACTTATCCTTCGAGTGCTCCCACAACTACTCCGGCTTGTCAAGATAATGAAGGTCAGAGCAGAAAAGTAGAAAATCTGTGATCACACTCTTCAGTAACTGAGCAATATGATACTGCACCTGTTTCACTTGAAAACACAATGACAATTAAACTTGGTTTTTTTCCCTGAGATACTAATGTACTGTACATAGAATGAAGGGGGTTGTTTACTAAAATCCGAATTGATCTCACAATTTTTTAAAAAAAACCACACAACCAAACTCCCAAGGCCGATTTTTGCTTATTTATTAATTAAAAAACTCGATTCAATTCGATCTCGGAAAAATTCTATAAAATTTTGCGAAAACTCTTTTTTTCCTGAATCACATTTTTTCGAGTATTTGCCTGTATAGCCTGAAAAAGTTGGATTTTTGGGTTAAACCCAACACAGACCACAAAAACTTTAAATTTATAGGTGCCTCTCCCATTGGCTTATACAGGACCACAACAGGTCTGAGATGGCATATTTTCAGATTCTGACTTTTTGCAGCATCGTGGTATAATAAATCTCAAAAAAAATTTTGTTTTTTTTCCACAAAAAAATCGAGTTTTTACCCCAAAAACCAGATGAGAAAAATTCAAGGTTTAGTAAATAACCCTCTAAATGCGCACATATCACCAAACTTTGCACGGTCCTTGTACAGAAATTTTTAAAGAGGTTTCAATCATGCACCAAGTATAGGTCCATAAAACTCAGGCAAGATTATCCTATGGCCATTATATATTTAGTGAGAGCATATTGTAGCAGATTGAGCTCTCAGTTGTACTAGTTGCAGTGCCACCTTTAGGTAACTAAATTTAAAGCAAAGAGTAGTACTTAACTTAAGTGTTCTTTAAATTATATCAGTCCTTCATGAAACACAGTGCCATGGTCAGCCAAGACTTAGATATCAATTATAACAAATGACTGCTGAGAGTTGTAGATCTACAGCAACTGAAGATTCACTAGTTATTTATCTTGGCACTTTACGTCTTCAAGAGCTTTATCCTTCTCTAGAACTTAATTCATACCCCCTTTGTGTAAACATTTAAGTGCATATTATAAATCTAATCTTGCGTTACCATGACACAAATTAAGATATATCACACTGCATGTGCTGCTACCGTCTTGCGTATTTTACTAATATTATTTGGCACAGAAAGCTTCAAAATAAGACTCATTTATCATTTATGTATGGTATGAAAAACACATTTATTAATATGGAGTATGCAAAATAAAACCACCTTCATTTACAAAAATTTGTCTTATGGTTACACAGGATATTATTAACCAATGCCATTAAATCGATTAATATGTATTTATGGCAGAAATCAATGTTCTTGAATTCTTCTCTCTCTCTCTCTCTCTCTCTCTCTCTCTCTCTCTCTCTCTCTCTCTCTCTCTCTCTCTCTCTCTCTCTCTATTTGATCAAATAGTTTCAACCCGAAAATTCAAATCATATTCGAATTGTATTTGAATCGTACGAATCGAGTTTTTCTCAGAAAAAAAACTCAAATATCAGGAAGGCTATTAACATCTCCAAATGGCTCGATGCCATTGACTTTTACATGAACTCTGCAGGTTTTCAGTGGCGAATATTTGAATTAGGACTGTTTCCATGATTGAGAAGTGATAAATCTAACATTCAAATTTACATTCAAATAGGGGGATTAAAATTTGAATGTGTGAATTTTATTCAAGTCCTCTCCTATTCATATTCCAATCTCTTATTCAAATCAGTGCAACTCAAAAACCACAAGTAATAAAAAAAAGTCTCAGAATATCTCTCTCTACAACATACTAAGGGGGTTATCTACTAAAAACCAAATGTATCTATTTTTTTATTGAACAAAGCACGACCAAACTCCTATCCACAATTAAAATAACTAGAAAAAAATCATATCGCAGAAAGAATTTATAAAATCAAGCAAAAACCAGAATTTTTTTTCCTTTATTCCCGAATCGCTAAATTTTTTGTGTTATCACCCGAAACCCCAAATTTTTTGGATTATTGAGCTAAACCCAGTTCAGACCATGATATCTTCAAATTGGTAAAGGGACAGCTGCCATTGACTTAAACATGACTGTGACAGATTTGAGATGCCGGGTTTTCAGATTCTGGCTTTTTGCAGCATCTGGATATAATAAATTTCAACAATTCACATTTTTTTCAAAGAAATATTATAGTTCTTGCCCCCAAAAAGCCAGACCAGAAAAAAATAGTAATTAACCCCCTAAAAGTGAATTTAAAGGTGAACAAACCCCTTTAACAAATATACTGTTGATAACAGAAGTGACTCTACCTTAGTATACAATGGGGGTTAGTTATAAACTTCACGCAGAACACATTTATTTGCATATGGAAGTATTGCATTTCTTTGCCCATCTTTCCTTGTTTTACAAACGATGGTGAGATGCATGTTACGCACAAATATTCACAAATGACATGGGTGTTTGCAAGCATTGCCACTGTGCATGGTTGTGTTGCATGAATACAAAATTGGCAGTAATTTTGGAAATATAAATTTGCAATATTGTTTAGCAAATGTTTTTTTTTACTACCAAAGTTGTGGCATAGTTCTTATGCAGAGTGTAAACATTAATATTTGCAATTTGTGATTATACCATATTTAAGAAGATCTTTAGAACAACTAAAGCACAAATATAAAATGAGGGGCTTATTTACCAAAGGTCCAATTTTAGAGTTATGTGAGTTTTTTTAAAACCTCAAATGAACTTGAATGAACTCACAATTCAAATGATTTCTAATTTAAGAAAAACTCAAATGGAAAAAACTTAATTTAGTGAGTTTGGGTTTAACAACCCAAAAACTCGAACTGATTGATTTTTGGCGAAAAAAAAAAACTTGAATCATTCGAATTGATCGAGTTTTCGGGCAGAAAACTTGAACTCATGAATGCTTTTAACATCTTCAAATGGTTCAAGGGACCTCTGCCATTGACTCCTACATGACCTTGACAGTGTCACAGCCGGCACCCAATACCAGAACAGGTGCCAAGTACCCTGGTCTCGGCTCGGCTTCACCAGTAGTGTGACCACCGTTGGGCTTCGGGAGGAGCCCTCAGCTTACTTGGGTGCCACCTGGACTTAACGAGGGGTACAAGGTGAGATTTTCTGGCTAGCAGAGGGGCACGGTAGATAGATCGGTATTGTTACAGACAGGTTTTAGATGATGTATATTTGGATTAGAGTTATTTCCAGGGTCGGGGGATATAATAAATCTCGAAAATTCTAATTTTATTTTAACCCGATAAATTTATTTTTGACCAAAAGAATAACCTTGAATTTTCGTGGAAGACAGAATGCCATCCTTTATAAATCTGCCCCTAAATGCACCAATTATGTACAGCTTTATTAATTTAAACATGTGCAGGGCAAATGTGTTCACTGTGCAAATCATTGTGCACTGTGCAAAGTTTATAAATAAGCCTCAATATGTTTTATTTAGGATTACATATATTTTTTTCTTTTGGGCAGCATAAGAAATGTATTGATATACAGTCATCAGAGTTGCTGTAAAGCAAAGATATAAGATATGAGGTGCAGAGCACAAGCAGACAACTTCATGTGGCCATAAACAGGCCAAGAAAAGCTACCAACAAAGCAGCCCAGTGTATGGGACTGGCGACGGGCTTCCACAATCGATATCTGGCCAAAAATGGGTCAGATGAGTAGGCTTAAAGACCTGTCACCCAGACATAAAAAGCTGTATAATAAAAGTCCTGTTCATATTAAACATGAAATCCCAATTATTATTTTTTTATTAAACCATCATAGCTGTAAACTAATTTAAAAATTTCAGTTGTCAATCAAAAATTGCCGCCCCCTCCATACAGGTAGGGCAGGCAATTACTTTCACTTTTTATTAAGCACTTACTAGATGCCACTGCACTCCCCACATTCCCCCTCTCTCTTTACCATTTAATTGTGTAGCCAGTGCATGGGGATGGACATCAACTCCCCCTTTCTGGTGCACAAACAAGATGTTGAGATGATGGTCTGAAGGAAACAAGATTCAAATAATTTATATAGTGTAATTAAAGTTCATTTTGCTAAACATGATAAAATAGGATTCGTAATGTTTTTTTGGGTGACAGGTCCCCTTTAAAATTCTTGTTGGATTGTTTTGTAGATGTGACTCTTAATTACCAGCATTTAGATCATATCATTGGGCAGTAGGGCCCATGATTGGATCAGCCTGATATTGCCTGCTTCAAAGCATATCGGGGAGAGATCCACTTGTTTGGTGACCTCAACTTACAAGCCAAAGTTTTCGTTTATTGACCCCTTTAGGGCACAGGTAAGGCCATGGAATGGGGTAACCCAAGTGCTCCCCCTCCTCTCCCTCATCTGGTTAGTGACAGGTATCTGTCAAAACAGAGCATAGAGACCTGCGGCAATTCAGGTAGACGGAAAGACTGTGCAAAGTGCAAAAGTGTGGAATTGTTAGAATACAGCATACAGATATTTGCCATCAAACAGTAAATATCAGCTTCTCATTGTAACCCTTGACTGACAAGGTTCTTATTGGCAATGATGACCTCAGGTCTGGAGCTACTTCTCATTGCCACATTGTTTTCAGTATCATCTGGTTTGTCAAATTCTGTAAGTTAGTTTATAATATACCGTATATACTCGAGTATAAGCCGAGTTTTTCAGCATCCAAAATGTGCTGAAAAAGTCTACCTCGGCTTATACTCGGGTCAGCGTGCAGTAGCTGAGATTGCAGTCACTTTTAATCATTCCTATACCAACAGTTCACTTGGGGAGAGACTGCAATATCCCACAATGCCCTATGTTGGTTATATGAAAGAATAACAGTGCGCCCTCTGTTGGTTATATGAAAGAATAACAGTGACTGCAATTTCACACAGCGCCATCTGTTGGTTATATGAAAGAATAACAGTGACTGCAATATCACACTGCACCCTCTGTTGGTTATATGAAAGAATAACAGTGACTGCAATTTCACACAGCGCCATCTGTTGGTTATATGAAAGAATAACAGTGACTGCAATATCACACAGCGCCCTCTGTTGGTTATACGAAAGAATAACAGTGACTGCAAAATCACACAGTGCCATCTGATGGTTATATGAAAGAATAACAGTGCGCCCTCTGTTGGTTATATGAAAGATTAACAGTGACTGCAATATCACACAGCGCCCTCTGTTGGTTATATGAAAGAATAACAGTGTGCCCTCTGTTGGTTATATGAAAGAATAACAAAGACTGCAAAATCACACAGCACCATCTGTTGTTTATATGAAAGAATAACAGTGCGCCCTATGTTGGTTATATGAAAGAATAACAGTGACTGCGATATCACACAGCACCCTCTGTTGGTTATATTAAAGAATAACAGTGACTGCAATATCATACGGCACCCTCTGTTGGTTATATGAAAGAATAACAGTGCGCCCTCTGTTGGTTATATGAAAGAATAACAGTGACTGCAATATCACACAGCACCCTCTGTTGGTTATATGAAAGAATAACAGTGACTGCAATATCCCACAGCGCCATCTCTTGGTTATATGAAAGAATAACAGTGACTGCAATATCACACAGCGCCCTCTGTTGGTTATATGAAAGATTAACAGTAACTGCAATATCACACAGCGCCCTCTGTTGGTTATATGAAAGAATAACAGTGACTGCAATATCACACAGTGCCATCTGTTGGTTATATGAAAGATTAACAGTGACTGCAATATCACACAGCGCCCTCTGTTGGTTATATGAAAGATTAAACGTGACTGCAATATCACACAGCGCCCTCTGTTGGTTATATGAAAGAATAACAGTGACTGCAATATCACACAGCGCCATCTGTTGGTTATATGAAAGATTAACAGTGACTGCAATATCACACAGCGCCCTCTGTTGGTTATATGAAAGAATAACAGTGACTGCAATATCACACAGCGCCCTCTGTTGGTTATATGAAGGATTAACAGTAATGGCAATATCACACAGCGGCCTCTGTTGGTTATACGAAAGATTAACAGTGATGGCAATATCACACAGCACCCTCTGCACATGGTAGTGGGACAGTGGGACAATGCACACAGTAATCCGTTTGGCAATTCTCTGTCACCATCAACTTTGCAAAGAAGTCCGGTTGATCGCTGGGGGGGGTCGCTTTGGCAGAATGTGCACTGCTGGGAGACAGGGCTGTAGTTGTGTCTAGGCTTATACTAGAGTCAATAAGTTTTCCTAGTTTTCATAGGTAAAATTAGGTACCTCGGCTTATACTCGGGTCGGCTTATACTCGAGTATATACGGTGTATATTCAATTACATTTTATCCCCTTTTAAAAACAGTCTGTAGAAATGTATGAATAATGCACTAATGTCTGATTCTTAATAAAATTGTTTCTTCTAGACACAAACTGGTGATATGCCCAACATTTTGAAATCGTTTTTAAGTATTAAAAACTAAGCTGGGGAGATAACAGCACTTAGGGCTTCTGAAAAGCAGCTTTGGGAGATGAAGTGCTAGCAAGTTACTTGATCCCTCTGTATACATGTGTTTGGGATTACTATCTAGAAGCCGGGGGAAATATTTGAATCCTGCTTCCGCAGTGTTTGGGAATCAGAGGAAGTGATTTATTTAAGTGATATATTTAATTTGTTGCAAAATAATAACAGGCATCTTACTTCTCTTTGGGTTTTGAAGTAAACCTCATGTCTTTTCTTATAATATAAACCCTTAATAAGGAACAATATCAAATTTGATATAGTTATCACATAAAAGAGAAGTATCTGTAGTGTCACAAAAGTGCATTCATCCATTATTTGTACATTTTTTTAGTCAAATAAACAATATTCTGGGGATTTTTTTGAACTGTGAAGGTATATGGCCAACAAAAAGATAACCTGTGGATTTAGAATATTCACATCCGCAGACCTGACTGCCTTTCCCTCCGCAGCACTGATTATCATTAAGGGTCATTAGTACTATCTGTAAATGAGCAGGCCCAGACTGGCAATCTGCCCAGCCTGATGGGCTGCTCTATTTTAAGTCAAGTGGAATGCTTGGTTGTTTCGCTTTAAGGGGGCCCAGGAAACTGGCGAACGGAGCCAAATCGAAACTGCTGAAGGTCGAAACTAAGCTGCTGAAGCTGGTGGGGGCAGAACATTTTTTTTTACTTTTATAAAGAGCCATCAACTTTTTTTTTACTTTTATGAAGGACTCTAGCCACCAATGTTTTATTTTACTTTTACTGGAGACCCTGGCCACCAATAGTTTTTTTAACTTGTGGGCGGGGGACCCTGGCCACAAATGTTTCTTTTTTAACGTGTAGGGGGGACCCTAGCCACCAAATATATGTGTGGCAATTTACAGTATATAAGAGTAGAAGGCCATTGCACATTTATATGTGGTCTGCTTTTAATTATTTTGGCAGGGCTGCTTTTTACTCCCAGTCTGGCACTGTAAATGAGGACCAATATTAAAGTGATCTTCGAGCTGATATATTTACATCACAGCAGACTATGCTGGAGCTTTATGAATGCATGATAATAACGAGTAATGGAGATGTAACATAAGTAAATAGACTGAAATATGTCACAATTAAATGACAAGACATTGGGGCAAATTGACTAACCGGCGAAAATTCGCAAGTGACGGCTTCGCCGCCATCGCCACACTTTGCCAGGCGAAAGTTCGCTCAGGCAACGCTAATTCACTAAGTTGCAAAGTTTCGTCGCTGGCCACAAACAGTTGCAAAGTTTCTCTACCGTTAATTCAGCAAGCAAAGCGAAGTTGCGATAGCGTTGGCTAAATTGCATACGACGGGAAGTTAAATTTTATTATAGTCAGTAGTATATTGCATTGTTGGATATGCAATGCCTGTAATCTCAGAGTCAGCAGCAGACACTCTGTATGAAAATGCCAGCATTAGACTGTTGACAGAAAGCCTGGCTAGTTATGTGTTACTGTGCTACCCAATCAATGTGAGTTCAATGAAGACAACAACATAGTTTTGGCATTTGGAAACAAGTTCCTTGTAACCTTTTTTTTTAAAATAAAATACAGTATACTATAACAGTACAATGGGCGAGGGTGGGCGCCATTATGGGAGACCAGACACACTGCCAAGCCTGCACAGCGATCCAGGTGCTTGTGATGTCGCAAGATGAGAAGGGTAAGTCTTATCCCCTTTTATACCAGCCTTCCTTTAGTGCCCTTAACCAATCCTTCCCCCTCACGTAGCCAGTCCCAGAGTTCCATCCTCTCCCAGCACCTGGGTCTGACTGGTTACATGGGAGAGCTGGAGGTGCTGGTGTTGGGGGGAAAATATGATGTGTTTGGTGTGGCTGAAACATGGCAGAATGAGTCGCATGACTGGGCAGTTAATATCAGCAGCTATAGTTTGTTTCGGAGGGACAGAGGCAATAGAAAAGGAGGAGGGGTATGTCTGTTTGTAAGGCAGTATTTAAAAGCTTATATAAAGGAGGAGGTTATGTTAGGAAATGATGGGGCAGAAGTCTTATGGGTAGAGTTCTTCACCAATTGTAAAGAGTCCAGCAGATTAATTGTAGGAGTATGCTATAGACCCCCTAATGTAAGTGAGGAGGAGGAGGAGGCAAAGCTCCTGATGCAAATAGAAAACGCTGCTAGTTTTGGTAAAGTAATGATAATGGGGGAATTTAATTACCCAGATATTGACTGGAGTAACAGTACTGCCAGATCAGTTAATACGAAAAAGTTTATAAACTTGTTGCATGAAATTTTTATGGCACAAGTTGTTGAGGAGCCAACCAGAAAAATGCTCTGATGGAACTAGTGATCTCTAAGAACATATAGCAAATGTGCAAGTCATTGAACCCCTGGGTAATAGTGACCATAATGTTATATCATTTAATGTCTTGTGCAAAAAACAAATATATACTGGGGCCACAAAAACCATGAATTTCAGAAAAGCTAATTTTAGTGCCTTGAGGGTTGCCCTACAGAGTATTGATTGTGGCATTAAGTTTTCAGCTAAAAACACAGAACAGAAATGGTTGTCATTTAAAATTATATTAAATCATTACTGTTCTCAATTTATTCCCTTAAGAGGATCACCATATGTGTCTTAATATAGACGTAAAGAAATTAATAGGAAAGAAGAGAAAGGCATTTAAAAACTACAAGTCTGTTGGGACAGAAGCTGCATTTAATGAATATAAATACTATAATAAATATTGTAAATCAGCAATCCGGAAGCCAAAGAAAGGAAATGAAGAGTGCATTGCGGCGGAGGCTAAGATTTACCACAAAAGTTTTTTAAATATATTAATAGTAAAAAGACGCAGGTAGAGAGTGTTGCTCCATTAAATAATGGTACCCGTATGGTTGTAACAGATAAAGAAAAGGCAAATGTGCTAAATCAGTTCTTTTCATCAGTGTAGAGGAGTCTGAGTTCCCAGGCTCATTTCATAGCTGCACTGATGGCTCAGCTCAATCTAGTCAGTGCCTGACTCAGGATATGATCCATAAAGCTTTATAAAAATTAATGTAAACAAGGCTCCAGGGCCAGATGGCATACACCCCTGGGTTCTAAGAGAGCTTAGTTCAGTTTTAGACCAACCCCTATTTCTGATTTTCTCAGATTCACTTTCATCTGGTATGGTGCCTATGGATTGGAGAAAAGCTAATGTCATTCCAATATTTAAAAAGGGATTACAATCTCAGCCTGGCAATTATAGGCCTGTAAATTTGACATCTGTGGTGGGCAAATTATTTGAAGGCTTGTTAAGGGATCACATTCAAAATTTTGTCCTAGTGGATGACATTATGAGCAGCAATCAGCATGGCTTTATGAAGGATAGGTCATGTCAGACTAATTTGATTGCTTTTTATGATGAGGTAATTAAGATGCTGGACAGTGGGGGGGGGGGCAGTAGATGTGATCTATTTGGATTTTGCCAAAGCGTTTGATACTGTGCCCCACAAACGACTGCTTTCTAAACTAAGGTCTGTTGAGCTTAATGAAGTCGTTTGCACATGGATAGGAAACTGGCTACAGGATCGGGTACAGAGGGTGGTTGTTAATGGTACATTCTCTACTTGGAGTAAGGTTCTTAGTGGGGTCAAGGGCAAATAAGGTCTTGAGCTGTATTAAAAGGGGCATTGATTCACAGGAGGAGGGGTCATTCTTCCACTTTATAGAGCACAGGCCCCATCTAGAATTTGCTGTACAGTTTTGGTCTCCATTTCTCAAACAGGACATTATTGTATTAGAGAGAGAACAGAGAAGGGCAACTAAGCTGGTAAAAGGTATGGAAAATCTTAGCTATGAAGAAAGACTGGCCAAATTGGGGATGTTCACGCTGGAGAAGAGTCATTTAAGGGGTGATATGATAACTATGTATAAATATATAAGGGGATCATATAATAATCTCTCTAGTGCTTTATTTACCAGTTGATCTTTCCAGCTGACACAAGGTCACCCATTCCGATTAGAAGAAAAGAGTTTCCGCCTAAATATTCTGAAGATGTTTTTTACAGTGAGAGCTGTGAAGATGTGGAATTCTCTCCCTGAATCAGTGGTACAGGCTGATACATTAGATAGCTTTAAGAAGGGGTTGGATGGCTTTTTAGCAAGTGAGGGAAAACAGGGTTATGGAAGATAGCTTATAGTACAAGTTGATCCAGGGACTAGTCCGATTGCCATATTGGAGTCAGGAAGGAATTCTGGCAGTTAGGCAGGTTAAAAAAAAGTCATAAGGTTGAACTTGATGGACGTGTGGTTTTTTTCAACCACTATGTTACCTCCCCACAGTCCTGGGCACCCTTCATAAGCCACTTTGATGCCATATAATAATCTCTCTAGTGCTTTATTTACCAGTAGATCTTTCCAGCTGACACAAGGTCACCCATTCCGATTAGAAGAAAAGAGTTTCCGCCTAAATATTCTGAAGATGTTTTTTACAGTGAGAGCTGTGAAGATGTGGAATTCTCTCCCTGAATCAGTGGTACAGGCTGATACATTAGATAGCTTTAAGAAGGGGTTGGATGGCTTTTTTAGCAAGTGAGGGAAAACAGGGTTATGGAAGATAGCTTATAGTACAAGTTGATCCAGGGACTAGTCCGATTGCCATATTGGAGTCAGGAAGGAATTCTGGCAGTTAGGCAGGTTAAAAAAAAGTCATAAGGTTGAACTTGATGGACGTGTGGTTTTTTTTCAACCTAACTTACTATGTTACCTCCCCACAGTCCTGGGCACCCTTCATAAGCCACTTTGATGCCATACACATCCCAGATTCCAAACTGATATTTAAACATTGGCCAATATAACATATATAATTCTATGTCATGGTTTCAGATTATAAAGAAATTTTATTTTTGATTAATTTAATGAGGAAATCAACTATTGCACTCATTCTTCATACAATCCCCTCTGTTGTATTATCCTGCTATGGGGGAAAGGCTAACCCTACTGTTCTCTTCACACTTTGACACTAATCAGTAAAAGCTGATCTCTGATTATAATCATGCCCGAGGGGCCTTTTCCTGCTACCACACTCTGTCTTCCTCCATTTATTCTCTTAGGAAGAAGCTGGCGATTTAAGCAGCTCCACTAGCCATTAATCCTAGCTTTAAATCTTACTTTTTCCAGAGCATATGCTGTTTGTAAGCCTGTCTTGCTGTTTTTATGTCAAGTACTGTTTTGCTTTAACCTGCATTAGCTGTGATATAATATCAAATTTATGGTAAAAACAAGAGATACAAAATGAAATATTTACTATTATATGTTAATATAATGCTATTGTGCACAATCGATATATCGTTATATATATTCCTGCCACAGACCTTTGCTGCCATTATAAAGATCTGAAGCTGAGACTTTTAAGAGCTATTATTAATGAAGGAATATCATTAGGAGCACTGCACAATGCTTTAATTATCATCTTTGTAAATAAATATCCTTTGTAAAAACAAGAAGCTGAGAAAATCAAAATAAATTCTTCCCTGCTATTGACCCTAAGTATTATGATACAGTGTGGAATTGTCTCTATTCATACATTACTATATTTGACATTTTAATTTTTGCATTCTGTATTTGTTTTTGTGTCCTTGTACTGATATATGTTTTGAGCAACAAACTGTAAGCTTATTTGTATTATGCGGTTTGACCCCTCAATAAAATGCCTTTCACTTCATCTTCTTTAGCATCTGTCATGATGGGCTCCTAACACATGTGAAATGAACATGCTTTTATTGGAAATGAAAACATAGAGAAAAGGCAAGATTATTTGTATACAGATTTTCATTCATTTCATTGGGTGTTTAAAAATTCCTCCTCTCAAGGGCAATTTATTCTAAATATTATTGTTAATGTGAAAGGAAAAATGAAGGAACAGAAAATATTTCAGGTATTTTCATTCTGCATTAGAAATATGAATGTTTACACCAAAATTGCTTGGTTTACATCAGTGGTCCCCAATCTTCTTTTTTCACCCGTGAGCCACATTCAAATGTAAAAATAAGTTGGAGAGCAACACAAGCATGCAAAAGTCCCTGGGGGTGCCAAATATGGGATGTGATTGGCTATTTGTAGCCCCTATTAGGATTTGCAGCGGACACAAGGTTTTAATGTAACAAAAACTTGCCTTCAAGACAGGAATTAAAAAAATAATCTGATGCTTTAAAGCCACTGGGAGCAACCTTTCCCAAGCTCCCATTTTCAGAGTTGGACTTGAATGTGCTCAGAACCATGCAATATTAAGACTATTTATACACTATGGCCCATGTGCATGTCCAAGAGACAGAGATATCAAAATGCAAGAGGGTTTTGTTGTGGTTGGACAATAAATATAAATGTGAATATACTCTAGAATATTGTTGAAAACAATAAAAAAAAAATGCTGCCAAAAAGTCACAATTTTGTTTCTTTCTTTCCATGACAATATGCTGTCACAGCTATTCTGTATTAGTTTTGTCTTAAGTATGTTAGTGCTCTGGAATTGAAAAAGTATGGTAACAAAACAGTTGCATTTTTTCCCATGAACTCAAAAACAAATACATTTGTATGTAAGTCTGTACTAAGTAATTGGGCTTTCCTTATGCTTTAAAGTTCTACAAAAATTTTGTAAAACGAGTTTGGTGACATAGTACAGCATAAGGCAAAATTTGAGTAAACTGCAGTATTGAGTATTCTGGGTGCATATTCTGATTTACAACATGTCATAACCTGATTTGCCAATCACAGAGGCCCAGAGTTCCATAGCCTGTGTTTCATGTGCAAACCTGCAGCTACCCTACTCCCCTCTCCTAATACTTTAGCCTTGATTCTGCCTGCCCTGACTAGTAACTCATTTTTTTTATCTTCAAGCCACTAAGCAATACATTTTAAAGATATCCACCAATTTACAGATCCAAATAAAAAATGAAAATTAACTTAGGGAAGGGGAGATCCATATTCGGGCAAACTATATATTTTTTTTTAAATTGAGAAAAAACTGAGCCTTTTTTGTGTCGAGTTTTTTTTCCCAAAAATCTACTTTTGGAAAAAAAAATTTTGAATTCTTCAGCAGCAAGAACGAGTAATCAGTTGCAGACAAAAAATATGTTCCACATATTTTTTGAGCAATCAATTGCTCAAACATGGACAGGCGAATCCAAATTATTATTTTTTTTAATTTGAAAAGACTCAAATGTCCACTTATTTATTAAAAACCGTAAAGATTAAAAATGTCATTGATTAAAATCATGAAAAAGGCAGCAAATCACACTACTGATCATTTTCAACTAGAAAACTTGAATTAAAACGATTGCAAGTGAATCTGCAAAACTTCACTAAAGTTGAAGTCAATGGGCTATTTTTACTGTGACTTTTTTGCACAATATACATTGTCAAGTCAATGGCTGTTTTTACACAGCAACTTTTTTTAATGCAAAATGTTAACTTGTTGAAGTCAAGTTTTTTTCCACTTTTTCCTGTTTAAAATACATTGGAGTAAACAGGTGTTTGTCGTGGCAAATATATATATTTTTAGAGATTTATTATACCACAAAGCTGCTAAAAATCCATATAAGAAAACACTCCATCCAAAATTTGTCGAGGTCATGTAGAAGTCAATGGCAAATGTAACTAAAGATGTTTCTTAACATCGCAATTCACACTAGTTTTCATCCGACAATCCGATAAAGTTGAGTCGTGAGAATCAATCATACGCTTTGAATTGATGCATGAATTTGTTGCAACATTTTTTTCACACCAACATTTTTGAGAGGAACTATTGATAAATGAGTTAAATTCGTGGATGGGAGTTGTCAACTTTGTTTTAATAAAAAACTGAGTTTTAGAAAATAACCCCCTTACGGTCAGTGGCAATGTCCCTTTAAGCCCTGACTGGTTCTTGGGCATTGTGTGTCCCACACGCCCTAGATCTCACTTTTTCTTTGTGTTTTGTTTGCAAGGGCATGTGTCAGCCATGAAACCTAATATCAAATATTTGCCTATTTTGAGATCTTCAAAAATTCTTGGTTGCATACTGTATATATTTATGCCAATGTATATGATGTGGTACCTTTTAAATTTTTGGTATTTTATTATTCAAGAGGTAGTTGGAGACAAAATACAGTAAACTATCAATTTTGAGTTGCTGGAAGTTTTGTAAAAGAATTTGCAATGATTTGCTGTTTTCCAAATTTTCTCTCCTCTAAATATACATGATATTGAAAGGTTACCTTAGGAGCACATGTATAAATTTGTGTAAAACGCATAATTGAATAACAGCAAACCTAACCATATTAACGGCAAGATACAGTGTGTAAAATCCTGTATTTATAGAGCTGTGTAATGATTTTATGTACATGTGTAGCCAAGCGTAAACATCCGGTGTTAAAATAGGTGTTAACTTAAAACAGCAAAAACAACATCATTGATTTCTGTCGCTTTTTACAGGGATTTATCAGCTTTTTTGTATAGCATGAATTTGTCTCATTGACTCCAATAGGATATGCCAGTTTTGATGTGTTGTAAAATAATAGAATAAAATACAGGTGTTAGACTGGTGTAAAAAAAATACATATCATTATAATTATCATTTCAGGCAATAGTCACCTTTATTGCCAAAATGGAAAAATTACAATTTAAATCTAAAATATCTTCTTTTCTAAGAGCCTCTTTTTTTTGGTGACCTAACAATTTTGAATTTCTCGGGATCTCTGCTTTCCAAATATACAGTATGTGACATTTTGGGGTTACTTTTGCTAGGGGTAACACCATACATAAAAATCACCCACAAAGAACAATTTTTCATCCAATGTTTGTATATCTTATAAAAAATACAAGACCACCACAAAATACAAAAGATGACTGTTTTGGGCCAAAATCTGTTTCTCTTTTGAAAAAGATCATTTTTGTGCACATGAACACATTTACTCATTTTCCAAATTGTCAAAATGTGAACTTTCAAAAGATTTATGATTTAGAGAGGTTACCTTATTGTTAGGAATTTTGCAACACATAAAAGCAGACAGTGGGTCTTATTTACTAACTCTGGGAAAATTCTAGCTTTGTTTTTTTTTTTTTTTTTTTTTTACTGATTGGTTGGTATAGGTTACTGCCAACTGCAGGTTCACATTTGCCTAGAGTTAGTAGTACTACTGTTTTCCTAGCAGGGGTTAACTTGTGATAGATAATACTTTGTAGGCAATACTGATATTTTGGGTCATCTACATCCACACATTATGGGTAATTATTTGAATATAATCATCAATTGCCGATGCTGTAATGCCGGAGCTCGCCCGGAGTGGCAGCTCTTGTGATACACCGATTACAGCTCTCGCGATACACCGGTCACTCCTTACCGGTTAATGCACCAATCACCCAAATCGCTGCGGATCGCTGATCAAGAATTACTCAGGAGTCTGTCAACAGTAACATCAATTTTTGGCTTTATTCAGACGCATATGAAGATTCCATCAGTGGGTGTGCAATTCTAACGCGTTTCGTGCCCTAGGACTGGGCACTTCATTAGTAATTAGAGTAATTAGTGAACACATGTGTCAGTATATAAATAGCTACGTGCATGCATATCATTAAAAATTTAAAGGTAAGATAATTATTTAAAGGCAAAGTAATACTGTGAAAATAAATATATTCATAAAAGTGTGCATATGTAATATAAATAAAAACATATAAATATACAAATATACTTAACATTGTTTTATATAATACATACTCCCGATCCCAATAAATGTGTATATAAAAATGTGTATATAAATTTGTGTATGAATTAATACAATATAACATTATTGTGAATACATTAATAAATTAATTTATAAATTAATGAATAAATGTGTCACGACCGGTGCCCAATACCAGAACAAGTGCCAAGTACCCTGGTCTCGGCTCGGCTTCACCAGTAGTGTGACCACCTTTGGGCTTCGGGAGGAGCCCTCAGCTTACTTGGGTGCCACCTGGACTTAACGAGGGGTACAAGGCGAGATGTTCTGGCTGGCAAAGGGGCACAGCTGGTAGCAGAGTCTTTTGGGCTGAAGGTCACAGTACAAGATGTGGCAGAAGGATGGTCAGACAGGCTGGGTCGAGGCAGGCGGATATCAGAATCGTCAAACAGGCAAAGGGTCAAACCGGGTGATCAAACAGAGGGTTAAGCAGAAGAGTTGTCGTAGGCAGGCAAAGGTCAGGATACAGATTGTCAGATTGTCAGGAAGCAGGCAGGGTCAAACACGCTTAATCAGATCAGAATTTCAAAGACAGACGCACAAGGCTCAGGAAAACCACTAGAACTAAGTTCTATCATGGGCAAACTCTGGAAGCCCTTTCAGCCTATTTATACACTTTGAATTTGGCGCCATTGCGCGCTGGCATGCCTTTAAGGAACACAGAGGCACGCGTGTGCGCCCTTAGAGAAGCAAGATGGCGCCGGACCATGCGGCGGGCGACCCCGCCGCACAGGTATTTTTATTACAAAATATATATGTATTTATATGTGTTCAATTATTGTAAATGAATTCATGTATATTCAATAGACTTCATTAAACCATAATTGCAATTTCACTATGTGTTAAATCCACTTATATAAATAAATATTACAGTGATCAGAAATACTATGTGTCCATGTGGTTAATTTATGTGCATGAATTAAATTAGGTATTAAAACATGTATACTAATATCAAATAATAACATTACTTACTATAAATATACAGAACACATATCGAAATGCATACAAAAGCAATTTGGTATTCCAAATATTAAAAGACATATTCAAAAAATGCTAATATGCTAATATTTCCTATAGTGTTTATATCTAATCTATTAATGAAACAGGATAAATATGTGAAAATTCATGAAAATTTGAGGAGTATCCTGATGGTAAAATTCCATTCACACATATTGATTAGTGTATTAACTATTAATAAGGATTCACTTGTCCCATAACCTATTTAGCCAAATATATTTCTTTTCTCTTTTTATATTATTAGTGTTATATTATTTGTTATAGATTTAAGCTTCATTTTAAATGAGATTACATAATCAAGGGCACACAATTACTATTTAGTTAAAGACTTTAGTTTATATATATTTACACAGGAGAGAAAAAAGATGTTTTTCCCTAGGAAATATTTTATATCACAATCTTTGTTCAACCCATATGGTATAACTGTATCCAATATGGTCATCCATTTGACCTCTTTCTTGGATAAGAAAGTATCTATATCGCCTTTCCTCTTCCCCAATTTTACTGTTTCAATTACCTGAAAAGATACAAGATATTCCTTAGCACCATGTTCTTGAATTACATGTTCTGCCACAGCTGAAGAGATATCTGCTCTGTTAATGCATGCTAAATGTTCTAGAACTCTATCTTTCAGCATTCTCTTCGTCTTGCTGACATATTGTTTGCTGAAACGACAGGTTGCTAGATATATGACATCTACTGTCTTACAGTTGGCATATGTTCTACATTTGTAGATCATTTTTGTTACTGTACTCTGTATGTCTTTAGATAATTTTATAAAGCTACAGCATTTACAAATATTTGCACCACATTTATATGTTCCAATGGTATCCAGCCAATTACTGCTGCCCTTCTTATTAGATAACATATTGGGGGACACCTTGTCTCTCAGATTATTCTACCCTGTGTAAATGAACTGTGGTGTTTTTAAATCTAATTGTGTCAAGATGGGGTCTGATATCAATACTCCCCAATGTTTTGTAATTATATTCTGTATTTCTCTCACTTCCATTTTATATGTGGTAATAAAGTTCATCCTACTCTTCTCAAATGTCGTTTTGTTTGTCCTATACCCCTGTTTCTCACTATTGAACAGATCAGACTTATTACTGAGTACTGCTTCTTCATATGCCTGTTTTATACATTCTGTACTGTAGCCTCTAGATGTCAATCTGTCCCACAATTCCATGGACCGCTCCTGGAAGGAATCCCAAGTGGAGCAAGTTCGTCTAAGACGTATGAACTGGCCCACTGGGATGCTATCCAAGAGGGGTCCAGGGTGACTTCTCTCCCATCGCAGGATGGAATTTCTACTAATGGATTTCCTATATATATATATCAGTGACTATTTGATCCCCTCTCGAAATGAACCCTTTATGTACTTTGGGAAAGGTGTGAAACACAGGTATCTTTGGGAATTCGCACCATATATACTCACCTTCATTGTCATTCACAATACTTTCAGATTTGCCATATTCTATTCTAAGTTTCCCTTGAAAACAAGGTGTAGGGTCTATTTCTAGGGTAAAACATCTTTTTTTCTCTCCTGTGTATATAAATAAACTAAAGTATTTAACTAAATAGTAATTGTGTGCCCTTGATTATGTAATCTCATTTAAAATGAAGCTTAAATCTATAACAAATAATATAACACTAATAAAATAAAAAGAAATATATTTGGCTAAGTAGGTTATGGGACAAGTGAATCCTTATTAATAGTTAATACACTAATCAATACGTGTATATGGAATAACCAAATAAATAATTAATTAATTAATTCTACCATCAGGATACTCCTCAAATTTTCATGAATTTTCACATATTTATCCTGTTCCATTAATAGATTAGATATGAACACTATAGGAAATATTAGCATATTAGCATTTTTTGAATATGTCTTTTAATATTTGGAATACCAAATTGCTTTTGTATGCATATAGATATGTGTTCTGTATATTTATAGTAAGTAATGTTATTATTTGATATTAGTATACATGTTTTAATACCTAATTTAATTCATGCACATAAATTAACCACATGGACACATAGTATTTTTGATCACTGTAATATTTATTTATATAAGTGGATTTAACACACACAGTGATATTGCAATTATGGTTTAATGAAGTCTATTAAATATACATGAATTCATTTACAATAATTGAACACATATAAATACATATAAATGTATTCATTAATTTATAAATTAATTTATTAATTTATTCACAATGATGTTATATTGTATTAATTCATACACAAATTTATATACACATTTTTATATACACATTTATTGGGATCGGGAGTATGTATTATATGAAACGATGTTAAGTATATTTATATATTTATATATTTTTATTTATATTACATAATATGCACACTTTTATGAATATATTTATTTTCATAGTATTACTTTGCCTTTAAATCATTATCTTGCCTTTCATTTTTTAATGATATGCATGCACGTAGCTATTTATACACTGACACTAATTACTAATTACTCTGATGATCACTAATTACTCTGATGAAGTGCCCAGTTCTAGGGCACGAAACGCGTTAGAATTGCACACACCAATGTAATCTTCATATGCGTCTGAATAAAGCCGAAAATTTATGCTACTGGTGCCGGACTCCTGAGTAATTCTTGATCAGCACTCTGCAGCGATTTGGGTGATTAATTATTTGAATATTTTGCACCGAATCCACTATTTTGGATTCGGCCGAACCCCCGAAGATTTGGCCGAATAACGAACTGAGTCCAAATCCTAATATGCATTTGCAAATTAGGGGTGGGAAAACATTTTTTACTTCCTTGTTTTGTGACAAAAAGTCACGCAATTTCCCTTCCCACCCATAATTTGCATATGCAAATTAGGTTTCAGATTTTGTTCAGCCAGGTAGAAGGATTCGGCCGAATCAGAAACCTGCTGAAAAAGGCCCGAATCCTGGTAGAATCCCAAACCAAATCCTAAATTTGGTGCATCCCTAATCAAAGTAGATCTACTATGTTTTGCTTGTAGGACCTGTGAGCCAATAAAATTGTATTGATTTCTCTAAATTTAACATAGTTTAGAAAATGTCTAATTGTCATTATTAACAACTTCCAGATAATTGGGACTTTGAAAATAAAAAGGACTGTGTTGGAGAAACAGTCAGGTTCCTAATAGTGATTTACTGTAGGTAGGTCCCACATTTCCCCAGTGCAGGAGTGTATTGGGATTAGCATTAGATTGCCCAAGTTCTTTCACTATTGTTTATATAAAGTTTATATCTGTTTCATTTGCGAACTGTGTTTTATTTGTCCTAGTGGAAATTCCCTGAGGTGTGCTCCTCAGTGTTCCCTAGGTGGAGGCACTGTGCTGTAAATCCCAGTTCACAGTACTTTTCATATGAAAACGGGACTCAGGGCCCTTGGATTGTCAAGGGTTAATTGTGATTTAAAGAGACAGTAACCAAATTAGGGTTACAGAGCATTTCCCTGAATTCCAACATCATTGCAGTAATGCACATTGTGTCTGCCAAAATTGTGCACTGAAACACATGCTATTGTATTTTTGCGAATTACGCACAGTTGCACTAAAATCACAGAAAATTGCCATTACTTCTGTCACACCAATGCAGCATTAGCAGCCGATTTGCTAAGCTGAAATCATTCAACCAACTGTAGAAAACCCATGAACTACCGCTATGTCCAGGTTGGCAGAAATTCCAGGGTTCTCCAGTGTCATTAGGCTTTATTACACTTAGGGGCAGAAAGCATCAGTTAATAGTGCAGCTCCAGCAGAATTCTGCTCTGAAATGCATTTTTCAAAAGAGCAAACTGATTTTGTTATATTCAGTTTTGAAATCTGACATGGGGCTAGACAAATTGTCAATTTCCCAGCTGCCTCCAGTCATGTGACTTGTGCTCTGATAAACTTCAATCACTCTTTACTGCTGTACTGCAAGTTGGAGTGATATCACCCCCCCCCGACTGATTCAGTTACATTAAGTAGGAGAAATAACCGCCTGCCAGAAAGTAATTCCCCATGACTGGGGTAGCTGGGAAACTGACAAAATGTCTAGCCCAATGTCAGATTTCAAAATTGAATATAAAAAAATCTGTTTGCTCTTTTGAGAAATGAATTTCAGTGCAGAATTCTGCTGGAGAAGCACTATTAACTGAAGTGTTTTGGATAAAACATGTTTTTCCATGACAGTATCCCTTTAAGGGTCAAATTGAAAACTTAAATTTTCTAATTTATTATGGTCAAAACTGTCAAATTCGACTAGGGAATTATCCAAACTTGATTAGAATTTTTTTAAAAATTAAAATTAGATTTTCGAGATTTATCAACTCTGGCCCCTTAAGAATTTGAATTAGACTATTCCCCACCTTAAACCTGCCAAATTCATGTATAAGTCAATGGAAGAAGTCCAATGACTAATTTGGAAATGTTTGTAGCCTTCCTAACATTTGAGTTTTTTTCTGAGAAAAAACTAGAATCGAGTTTGGTCGAATGGAATCAAATTTGATTCAAGTTTTCGGGATGGTAAAATTAGTTCGAGTTTTAGATATTACATTTTTTTATTAAATAACTCCCCAGTTGAATTTAGAGTATATTCAAATTTAAATTATTTGACCTTTGATAAATAAGCCTCCCTGTGCAACTTTGCTAAATGCAGGATCAATTTTAGCATGCCACAGCTTGCATTTGTGGTCATTAATCAGCCTTATAGCTTTCTTAGGTAAAAGCTGACACCCAAATATTTACTCTTAGGAGAAAGAGCACAAAATATTGAAAAATGCACTTCCCAACCAGTGTGCACATACATGAAAAATTGACTTGAGTATAATTTTTCCTATGAAGATATTTTTTATTACATTAATGGATATGTTTCAATTGACCAAGCATATATTTTCTTCACTGATGAGAAAATGTGAAAAAGGTTGGGAAACCTTCCAATTTTTCATAAATGTACCCTGTAAAGTAGGGGTAAATAATAAAAATAAATAGCAATAAACTGAGTGAACAGGTTAAAAGTGTTTTGGGGTTCAATTGGTGTTAAGTTTGGTTCCCCCCTTAAGTGGTGTCAAGTTTAGTTGGTGCCAGACTAGCAAGGGTTTTTTTTATACTTTTGTTTATTTTTATGTTTTGGTGCAAAGTTTAATAAAACTGTTAACCACACAGTGTCTATGAAGACTTCACATCAGCTGGACAGGTCCTGACAGGAGGACTGACAGGTCATGTATGAAAGCAGTTTATTTTATCATTTATGAATGACTATTGTACAGTTAACATTTTGGTGTGCCCCATTAGTTTAAATGGATATTTTAAGTACCTCAAATGTTTAGGTGAGAAAATACAATTGAGAAGGGAAAAAATATTAGCAGAATATCAGCACATGTGGGCAGTTTAATTCTGTAATTCAGATTAGATATTTGATTTGAGCACTTAATTTTTTACTTATCTCAATTAAAAACTTGATTTAGTGGCAAATATGACATACATTTTCACACCTTTAAAAATATACTGATACCATAGCTAATTAATATACAGATCATATGCAATCTGTTCTCTGAAGATCATCACTTTAGTTATATTTAGTTATTTGTGAATACAATCTTAGATTACTTAAGAACTTCTACCCCTTAAAGAGATACAATGGCATTAGTTATCAGGTTATCTGAAAAGACAATTAGCTAGGCTTCACTAACTACAATCTGTTTGAATTAAACTCTAATCCACATTTTTATATGTACTCGGATTTTCAGGCTTTACATGTGTGTGTTCATCCATGCTATGTGGAGCACACATGTTTGATGGCCTGACATATTTCTTTCTAATGGATTCAAGCACCTAACAGCAACTTGAAAAACTAGACAGTATCAGTTATTTAGAAAGATGGCTTTAACCCTTGTTCCAGCAAGAAAATATATTTGCAGGCAGCAGGTGCAGGCTAAAATTCAACAACCTATGAAACAAAACCATGGGCTGCACAGTGGGCTTCCTCAGTTCATGTAGCAGTGTGGGGCGAACAATAACAGAGGCAAGTAGTTTATTGTGTTGGGCATCTGAGACAGCTCTCATCCATCAAAATGGGAATGGCTCAGCAGTCAATTATCTCCCAGGACAGCCCTCCCTGCATTCTAACTATGCCAAATGATAGAATCAACACCTGCTTTAGTATTATTTTACAGCACTTTCTTAAGGAATAATGTATAGTAATTCCTACAAAAATCAGAGTAGGGTTTTATGACATGCATAAAAGCATTTTATTAATTAAACTCTGGTTGCTTCTTTTCATTTTTATTAGTTTAATTTTAGTTGTCTTGATAATAAACCTCAGCATCTACAATCTTCCTTAAGTATGCTACCCCATGGCTCGTCTTCATAATCATTAGTCCATTGATTACATGACCACAGCTATTTTTCATCATTGGGCAGAAATTATTATTTATATTGCATCACCAGGACTCTATTCAAATGTATGCTCATTATGCCGAAATACCGGAATAAATACAACATAAAAGGATTCATTAAAAGGGCATAATGAGGCCAACAAAGGGGAAGGCATTCCAGCCATGTTGTAACCACTAAAACTGACAACCTAAAAATATAAAGAATCTGACACTTTCTCTCTTTCTAGCTTTCCAGTTTATTGCTCATGTTAGAACCCTTTGGAGTTGGATTAAAATAATTCAGCAAGCTAAAATAGCTAGCAGCATTTTCCACTTGCTTTCCCCACTGTGCATAATTTAGTGGCATAAAGAAAGTGTTATATATTACTCTGTGTTCCAGCAAATATTCTTCTGCAAAGAAAAAACACTAAATAAGCACATTGCGTTAAAGCAAAATTGAATGGATTTGACAATACTGAAGTTAAATGCAAAAAGAAAGAAATGGAAGATGGACATAATGATAGAAGCTGCATAAATATCAAGGAGCTGCAATATTCATGACAGATTTTAAACAGAGTGTGAATTAGAACAAGAAGGTATGATATGAGAGCAAACCATGAAAGTATTTAAAGTGGCAGTTCCAGTTGCAAACTGACAAACTAAGAAATATCTAAATTAGTGTTTTTTCTACTAAAAATTCCAAATATTTTGGACAAATGTGATTTACTTTAAGGTATTAATACAAACACCCAATAAATAGTATTCCTGCTTTAAATTATTGCAATTACTATTAAAAAGGCTTCGCTATACACTTCATTATTTCCAATATATTTCTAGTCTTAAAAGGGGGGTTTCAACCCAAGTTTTCCGGTACCTTAAATTAGACAAGATTATAAATTTCCTTCTGTCTAAAAACAGAATAAATTATTTATAAATCCTTTTGAGCCCCTTAATATAGAATACCTAACGCCTTGCTTGTTGGTCCTGGAAATGGAAAGCAAGGTAGGTATAGTAGAGACATCAACTCTGTGGGGCCCATTTATTAAACTTCAAATTTATCTGTCAGGGTTTTTAAGGGGAACCCTCACATTTTTAGAGTTTTATTATACTGCAAAGCTGCTAAAAATCCAAATCCTAAAATAAGACATCTCAAATCTGTCAAGGTTATGTAGAAGTCAATGGCAGATGTCCCTGAAGTTGTTTCCTAACATTGTGATCTGCTATGCTTAATCCGATAAAGTCATGGGTTTTGTCCGATAATCCAAAAAAGATTTGTTTTCTCAGCGAAAAGTCGAGTTTGCAAAGCGAGTTTTCAAAGCACCAATCTCATTATGGTGCTTTGATTTTTTTTCTAGAAAAATTAATGATAAATACCTGCAAGGGAGTTTGTTTTCATAAAAAACTGAGATTAATTTGAGTTTTAGTAAATAAACCCATAAATATAGCTGGGGGACTTGCAAATGGCTCAGTGATTCATGAAATGTGACATAAAAGCACAGGCCATTCCTACCTGGGGAGGCCCAATTAAACTCACATTTTAAAAAAGTATGAATGTCTACTTATTTAATGTATTAAAAGATCAGACTATGAAAAGCACAAATTAAATAAAACATGGAACAAATCCTAATAAGCATGCAAAAACCTCAAAATCTTAATTTTTTAAGAATTTTCATGCAATTAGAAATGAAAAAAAAACCTGAAAACCTCTAAAACCTCAAAGAAAAGAAAGATTTTACTAAATTGCAATGGACATCTCCCATTCACAACACAGATGGATGAATTTTGTATTAGAATTTTTCATGGTCTTTGCAATATAGATTCTTTTGTGGTTTAGGTAATTAGTTAAAGGTATGATTATTAGCACTGAAAACTGGCAATGAAAAAAATATATGAACGTTAGTAAAACGGCCCATTAAAATGCTTTCTGAAAATGCTTTTTTTTCAACATACTAAAACCCAGTAAATTGCATAAAGTCATAGGAGGTCAGAAGGGGTCTAAAATGAGTGACTCCCAAAAAAGACATGGGGTTGACAGCTCTGGTATAGAAAGTTGCTAATAACAAAACAAAGGCACAACTACATGAAGATTACTTATTTGCTGCACTCCTGTGCTCTTGTCTGAGGAATCTCTTATTACTTAATGGACACAGTAGAGCCTATTCATTAATTTTTGGAATTTAAATTTAGTTTTCCAAACACAATTTTTTCCTGACATCAGAACACGCCGTTTATAACAGGGGCCCCCAGTCCGCCAAATTTTGATGCATCGCGTCAGAATTTGACGCCGCTGGTCTGAAAAGGATGCCGGTGCGCCCAAATTTGATGCCGGCAACCAAAATTTGACGCCGGCGACCAAAATTTCGACGCCGACCCCCCCACAAAATGTAGATTATAATGCATAATGTACCCCCTACTAGAAATTTATAAGGATATCAGAAGTCACCTCGGAGTTATGTGACCTGTATAAAAGCACGCGGCCTGTGGCCTCGTGCTTTTATATGGTCACATAACTCCTCGGTGACTTATAATATCTTTATAAATTACAGTAGGGGCTACATTATCCACTATATATATATATATATATATATATATATATATATATATATATATATATATATATATTGTTTGATACATTGTTCTTAACTTGCTTTTATATCACAGGACACTATCGTGGAGTTAATGTTTATTTTTTTTTGGACACTACAGTAAGATAATAGTACTATTGTATATGCTTTGACATGCTTAGTAAGCAAGAACACACTTTTTTGCTTCTGACCTCCACTGGCACATTAATTTACATATAGGTGTTTAATACTGTTACTATGGCAATTAACATATGACTTTTTGGTGGGTTTTTTTCTAGGCTGCGGTTATTTAGGTCTGCTCTTTGTACAGCACTGTAACCTTGATAAAGTTCTCTGTTGAGACCGAAACGTTGGTTCAATATTTTTTTGTTCATCACCAAAGACCTGTAAATGCGGTGTAATATGATGTTTTATCATCTACAGACTGCTGCACCCAGGCATGTAACCTTGTTTATTGGAGTGCACACTTTTGGCTGGGACCTCAAAGCACTTTTAATTATACAAACACATTGTGGTAATATTACATTTCCATCTGCTCCTGAAGTATTTAAATACTGCACTTAATAGAAGGCTTATTTTAATCCAGTGGTGCATGATATTGAAAATGGATTTATACTTGAGATGCCAGAAGCTTTTCATCAAAGGCAGCCAACGTATGCTTAATCTAAGGCTAGGGGAATGAAGCAGTAGTACAGAGCCATCAATCAGTTTATTAGTAGCATACAATAATATGCAGCAATATTTGCCGTGTGAGGGACACATCTAAATCAAGGCTCTTAACCCCTTTTTAACAATGTGGCTGGAGTGTCACATTTGTGTCTGGTTATGGTTGTTGCATTTAATGTGATACTGCAGGAAACTGTCATTGCTTGTCAAAATAAGGCTTACTGCATACTACAGGTCAGTTACTATACATTATGGGGCATATTTACTAAGCTCAAGTGAAGGATTTGAATGAAAAAAACTTAGAATTTCGAAGTTTTTGTTTGGCTACTTCGACCATCGAATTGGCTACTTCGACCTTCGACTACGACTTTGAATCGAACGTTTCGAACTAAAAGTCGTTTGACTATTCGACCATTCGATAGTCGAAGTACTGTCTCTTTAAAAAAAACTTTGACTACCTACTTCGCCAACTAAAACCTACCAAGCACCAATGTTAGCCTATGGGGAAGGTCCCCATAAGCTTTCTAAGTTTTTTTTGATTGAAGGAAAATCCTTTGATCGTTCAATCGAAGCATTTGCGATAAATCCTTCGACTTCAATATTCGAAGTCGAAGGATTTTACTTCGAGGGTCAAATATCGAGGGTTAATTAACCCTCGATATTCGACCAATAGTAAATGTGCCCCTATGAGACATGTCCTTGCAACTCCCTGTTTAAAACATTAGTTGATCGTCCTAAGTGTGTGGAATGTATTATCCCATTTAAAGCGGACCTGTCACCCAGACACAAAAATCTGTATAATAAAAGTCCTTTTCAAATTAAACATGAAATACAATTTCAATTTTTAAAAAAAGCATTCATAGCTATTGTAAGCTCATTTAAAAATCTTGGCTGTAAATCAAATATTGTCTGCCCCTCCTCTATGCCAATGGCATAGAGGCGGGGCAGACAATTACTTTCACTTTTCATTCAGCACCTAGATGTCACTGCTCTCCACACATTCCCCTGTCCTCTTTACTGGTTAATTGTGGAGCCAGGGCATGGAAATGGACATCGGGTCCCCCATTCTGGTGCACAAACAAGATTCTGAGATGATACAAGGCTTGCCTTAATAACAGTGTCCACAAAATGGCTCCTGCCTGCTTGCTATAATTATAAATTCCCAGACTGAAGGAAACAAGATTCAAATAATTTATATAGTGTAATTAAAGTTCATTTTGCTTGACTAATGTGATAAAATAGGATTTTGAATCATTTTTTTGGGTGACGGGTCCCCTTTAACACATGATTAATGTCTCTATGGGCAGTCACTTTATCAATTTTAAGAAGTACTGTATTTTTGTGCTCTGGCACACAACAGCCTACAGAGCAGGGGAAGCTAAGATCTGAGTCAAAGGTAAGGATTGGTAGATGATAAGTGATGAACACCCAGAGCCACATTACCTAGGGATGTTATTATATGCTGAGTTACAATTTATATGGTTAAATAATAATATGAATTAGCAGACATAATATTATGGGGCAGATTTATTAAGGTTCGAATACTAAATTTAGCAACCTCAACCATGGAAACAGTTCTAATTTGAACATTAAACAGCATTTAATAGATGAATCTATCCATTCATAATTTTTTAAATGGACCTTTAATTCAATACTAAGGTGGAATTTTAGAGCTATGTGCGCTTTTTTAAACTTCAAATGAACTCGAATGAACTCATTTGAAACGTTTCTAATTTAAGAAAAAACTTGATTGCAAAAAACTCGAATCAGCGAGTTCAGGGTTAACAACCCAAAAACTTAAATTGATCATGGTTTTGTCTGAAAAAAACTTGAATTGCTTGAATTGATTGATTTTTTGAGCAAAACCCACTGAACAAAAATATTATGAAGGCTATTAACATCTTCAAACAGTTCAAGGGACTTCTGCCATTGACTTCTACATGACCGCGACAGGTTTTAGATGGTGTATTTCAAATATGAGCTATTTCCATGATTGGGGTATAATAAATCTCGAAAAATTGTAAGGTTTTTTATAACACGAAAATACATTTTTGACTCAAAAATACCCTCAAAAACTACAATTTTTAGTGGAAAAAAAGTCAACCTTTAATAAATCTGCCCCAATTGTCTACACACAAACATTCAAAGATATTATGAAAATATGAAATACTCTATGCCACATCTATAATTAGCTACTTAGTTGCCATCACCTGTCTGTGCAGGGTTTGTCAGTTCAAAAGATTGCAATGAAAAGTGCAATGTTTGTTAAAGAGAAATTTCAGACTTAACTTACAGTAAATATAGTTATAGTGTGTTATAATTGGTTTAGGTATGGAGTCTGTTATCCAGAAAGTTTGGGAGCTTGGGTTTTCCAGATAAGGGGTCTTTACATAATTTTGATTAGCATACTGTAAAGTCTACTAAAGAAGCATTTAAACATTAAATAAACCCAAATGGTTTAGTTGGGAAGTTACTGTTTTATTATTACAGAGAAAAAGAAAATATTTTTTTTAAATTTTTGTTTAAAATGGACTCTATGAGAGATGGCATTCTCGTAATTCAGAACTTTCATAATAATGAACATAAACATGTCAAATCACCAGAAATTCTTGAGAGTCAGTGTAAGGAGAGTAACTCACCCTGGTGGTCCAGTGGTGTGGCGGGGACGCCCGCCGCGCCGCTCCTATTCCCTTGCGCATCCTCCCCCTTAGTGTGCGTGCAGCGCGCACTTCCGTGTATTGTGGGGCATGCGCGCTGGCAAAGGCGCGAAATTTAAAAGTATTAAAGGGGTATTTTACTGTGTTGTCATTGCCCGTGATAGGATTGTTATCCTGGTGCTTTTTAGCCTTGTGCTTTCTGTTCCTGAACCTTGATCTTGTTGTTAATCCGTGTTTGACCCTGCCTGTATACTGACTACTCTGAACTCTGAATATTGACCCAGCCTGAACTTTGACCACTCTTTGCCTGATCCCATCTGCCTGATTGATACCCGGTTTTGACCCTTGCCTGCCTGACGATTCTGTTATCCGCCTGCCTTGACCGAGCCTGTCTGACCATCCGCTTGCCTTGACCTTTGTACCGTGACCTTCGGCCTAAAGACTCTGCTAAACAGCCGTGCCCCTTCGCCAGCCAGAACATCTAGCCTTGCACCCCTCGTTAAGTCCAGGTGGCACTCAAGTAAGCTGAGGGCTCCTCCTGAAGCCCAACGGTGGTCACACTACTGGTGAAGCCGAGCCGAGACCAGGGTGCTTGGCACTTGTTCTGGTTTAGGGTGCCGGCCGTGACAGTCAGCTTAATTTAAGTCCCCCTAACTCAGTCACTTGAGATAACAGTCCATTCACCCAATATAAGTAAATTGCACCCAAATTATGGAAGTTACACCCAAAGCTTCAGAAGCAGCTGCAGTAGAGAGCTGTTTGGGCTTGTGGCCTGGGCAGATCAGGGGCATGGTTGGGGGGCGTACTGGGAATTTTCAGGAGTCATCTAGATTTAACCAACCTCCTTAACTGCCCAGTCACTGCCCAACATCACTGTAGAAATAATGAACCTTTCATTAACCTTAGATATGTCAATGAGATAACTGCATGCTTAGCACTCCATCAAAATCCAGACATGTTCACAAGATTGTATGGAGACTTTGTGGGTCTATTAGGCTGTGGCAGGAAGACAGGTCCTTTAGAAACTCAGGACCCTTGAACCAACCAGTACTGAGGCCCACTGAGCATTGACCTGTTTCATCCATTTCAATGAGACTGTAATATCTTAGCTGGTTGAAAAATCTCACTTAAAAAAAATAACCTGAACACCATCTTGTTTAAATGCTTCAGATACTGTACATCCTCCTTGTCTTTCATAGAATCTCATCACACTGTAGGTGGAAATATTTTTCATTTGAATTTTTATGATTTTTGCTTTTGATAAATTGTGAATATTTAAGCTTTAAAAACTCAAACTTATTCATAATTTGTTTTTACAAATGTCCCTAATTAAATACTGGTTTAGAATATTTCTGTCTATATCATACTGAATTACATTTATATTCCTGATCTGTATACAGTATATACATATACTTTCATATATTCATAAAATAGATGTTTTTTGGGGGGGGGGCATGCTAAACCTCTCTGCTTTTTATTCCAGCTGAAAGCTTATTGACTAATCTGTTTGTAGTCTATTTGTAGTTTTCACAAACAAAAATGGAATCCAGACAATTTCATAAAACTGTCAACCATCCATTAATGTACCTGAAGCTTCTCCCTCTTCTACCTACCCCTTCTTGTCTTGTTGTTATTATTCATTTTTATCCCCTAAGTCTTATCATACACATGACAGATACTCTGATGGCAGAGAAACATACAAACCCAATCATGCAGCTTGTTATTCAGGGAAACTCCAGCCATGAGTCAGGTTGAGAAACTTGCCTTAGACTGCAGCACCCCATAGGGTTCCAGGGGTGGCAAAAAGCAGCTCCTGGTTAATTAAAGAGCTGAAATTCTAATTTAAAAAATTGCAAATTTGGCATCTCTAGTGCAGAGAGTGATATTGTGACGTGGCCTTCTCTTGCACTGCTCCAACGCTGTAAATTTATGCGGAGAGGGGTTAAGGGATGTGACCTGCTGTTATTTGCTTAAATGGAAATGTGCCTTTCACCTAACACTGTTGTAATGCATCTTTTTTAAAGACATCAGTGGTAGAGCTTTACAATGAACTTGACATATTATATTGCCTAAGAAGATATAATGGTTTCAGAAAAGCAAAGTGTGCTCTCATTCAACAATATTCTTTATTCAACATCATGGAGGCAACAACATCCACCCACCATTTGTGGGGTTTCCTCACAAACATTCTTTCTTTCTCTTTTCTTATATTCATGTATGTTTGGGAGATTCTCATCCAGCTTCACTCTATAAAACTAGTTGTTAGTCTCCATAGAAACATGATTCTAGGGGGCAAATTTACTAAATGGCAAAGTGGCTAACGCTAGCGAAAATTTGCCAGTGTGACGTCAATTTGTTACTTCGCCAATTTTCTAACGGGTGCTGGCGTAAATTTGCTAGCGAAGTGGACCTACTCTAGCGCTACTTCACACCCTTATGCCAGGCGAAGTTGCGCTATGGCGAAAAGACCTAACTATGCTAATTCACTAACTTGCGCATTTTACTGAACGTTTTCTCTTGCGCCAGACTTGCCTTCGCCACCTCAAACCAGGCGAAGTGCAATAGAGTAGATAGGGCTTGCTTCATAAAAAGTTAAAATTTTTTCTAAGTCCCAAAAAACACTGGCGTTTTATTTTTTTAAGGGTGATAGGCTGAAAAAGATTGTAAATTTTTTTGGGGGTACCCTCCTTCCCCCCTACATTTCCTAAACTATATGGCACCTAAACTATACAGTGGGCACATGTGTAGGGCAAAATAACAACTCTATTTTATTTTCTGAAGCTTTCCCAGGCTTGTGTAGTGTAATGTATTTGCTGCTACATATACGTCCATTGTACTTTAAGTTGGCGCGTATGCAAATTAGGCTTCGCTAACGTAACTTCGCTTTGCTTGACAATTAACGGTAGCATAACTTTGCTACCTTTCACCTCCCTGAGCGCACCTTCGGATTTTAGTGAATTAGCGGCGCCCTGGCGAAGTCAGCTCTGGCGCAACTTCAGAGGTAAGTAAATTTGCCCCTATATCTCTCATTTTTTCCAGGCCCCATATACATAGGTTCAGTTGATATTAGCTAATTCTGTTACTCCTTTTTCTTACTGCACATTGTAAGTAACCTCATCAATCATAAACATATTGCATTAAACCCCCTCATTTATTGTCTGAAATCTGTGCAAATATTACAACACTTCACTAATAAAATGCAATATCCCCTTGATAGAAAATATCTGAAAAAAAAAACTATTGTACAGAATATCTCATTCCTGTATTTGGTAGTAAAAAACGCACAAAACACAGTGCCTTGCTATTATCCCTAGTTTCTTTTGAAACAGCTTATTTCTCTAAATCTGAATATATGGTGCCGCTGTTTACTGTAGTTCAAGGTTAACTGTTGGTGATAACGCTTATTCATACTAAGAGCCTGGTGCTGTAATGAAGTAAAAAAATATAACTCTGCAGCAAAAACAAAAACAAAATACTAGTGATATGCCAAGATACAAATGCATATGAAAACACAGCGCTTACATTTAATGCAATCACTTATAACTAAAACATTTTTCTTACCAACAATATTCTTTTATATTTTCTATGGTTAAATGGCAATGCATATTCTGGATTTTTAAAAAGGCAAGATCAGTAGTTCTTGTTAAGATTAACTGAAACCCCAGGATTAACATAATATGAGTTGAGTTTTGCACGGTGCTTGGATTAAAATGCTCTTATTGTATTAGTTATCTGCAGTAAAAAGGAAGGCACATATGGAGGAAAACTGGCTAATGCATTTACATGATTGACAGCACATTATTTATAAGCTGAAGTTATCAACCTTGCCTTAATCAGGTGTGAACAGTGTTCCATTTGAGAAACATAACTGGAAGGCTAAAGATATACAGATATATGTGCGTGTGTGTGTGTGTATATATGTGTGTATATGTGTGTATGTAGTTACAGTATATTAAGAGTGTAGGAGATATATCGTTTTTTACACAAGTGTATAGATAGGTCTGTGTATGTATGTGCATATATTAGCAGTGGTGTTCATTTGGAAGGGTTAGACTTTAGTGAATGTCTATTTTTTTCAGTCCAAACTAACAATGTAACTATCTATAGAAAATAAAGATATTAAGGTGATGGAGATAAAGAAGGGTTAGTAGTATTTGATTATCAAACATAATATTCCAGTAATGTAAATTCAGTAACTGTCTATGGAAAAGTAAGATATCAAGGTGGTGGGGATAAGGAAGGGGCAAAAGAAAGGGTTAGTAGTATTTGATTCCAAAACATTATGTTATTTTATTCACACAAAAAATGTTTTCTGCTATTTCTTGAACTAAACAGGACAAACAGGGAAACTAAAGATACTATGTGTTTTGTCCAGTACAGTACCAAAGCAGTCACAACAATAGTATATAATTAGATTACAGTGCAGTAGAAAAGCAGTCACAACAAAGGGTGAAGGGAGGGAGTTGTATATCAGGAATATAATTATCTACCTTGCTAGGACCAAACATGAAGTTGCTTCTGTTTAGCTAAAGAAATAACAAAAAACATATGTTTTTCAAGATTTTCAAACTTTATCATATAGACACACTGGTTCCATATTATTTTTGCCATGTTTGCCATGAGTGCTATACAAGCCTGAAGCAGTAGGTGATAGCACATTAAGGGGGTTATTTATCAAAGTCCTAATTTATCTCAATATTTTCTGCTAAAAACTCTGATCAAATCTGCTCTCGTTTTTCGCGCTTATTTATTATTACATTTTCCCGAAAATTTTCTTTGCGGGAAAAAAAATCAGATTTTCACGATTTTGGATTATTCATCTGTTTTTCACAATTTTTTGCGCACATCAAAAAATTATTGGGACTTCTCCCATTGACATATATGCAACCTCAACAGGTCTAAGATGCCGAATATTCTTATTCGGACTTTTGCATCCTCAGGGTTTAATAAATTCTGAAAAATGTGTGATTTTTTTAATAGTCCAATTTTATTAAAAAAAAATCACAAATTTTTCGTGATTTTTGAATTCAGAGTTTTGTAAATAACCCCCTAAAAGTCTTTCACTCTGCTTCCGTATTGTTGTTTGAGATTATTCTGTCCCAATTTATCTTACTGTTACTTGAACATTTCGGGGTTGTTTTAAGCAAGCATTTCTAAATTCATTATTTTACTATTTTGTATACAGGCTATTTTTAAACATATTCTAAACAATATAATTTTATCAACTCTACTTCTTATACAATCCCTGAAAAGGACAGTATAGAAGTTTTATTAGACAATAACAAGTCCAACAGAACTCCTTTCCCGACTGGCTTAATCACATGAGACAAATAACTGCCTTTTATGCTCTAGTTTTAACATCCCACTCAGAAACGTAACTAGCCGGGAATATGCGCCGCATAGCGGCGCGCATACTGCCGGGGGGCCCTGAGGGGGTGCGGGCCCTGGCCCGCTCGCACCCCCTGCTCCCCCGGTAGTTCCGCCACTGATCCCACTTTAGATGTGAGTAGTTATAGTATAGTATAAGGTATTTCCAGTAAAAGTTAAGTTCTATCCATTAAATTACTTGGCGACTTTGTAATTAATTTGTGACCTCCTCTTGTGTGGCCCCTCACATGAAAGTCTGCCTGTCGTCACTGCTTACCTTGTGTAAGTTTTCAACGTACCGGTACCTAACTGGAGCCAGCAATACATTTGCCTCTCTCTTTTTTGAATATTAAAGGAAAAGCCCCTCATGTGTACCTTCAATTATTTGAATATTTTCAGCTTCAAAATTTCTTAAAGCCTTTTGATGCTGCGGTGAAACTGGGCTCAGTATCAGCTTCTGAATATTTAGCCACATCCAACATCCATGGCATCCCATAACCTTACACCTACACACTTAGCCACATCTCATATCCTCTAATAACTGGGAATAAATCTGGGAAAATGCTAGAAAAATGGTTACAAAAGGGACACATTTATAAAATATTGAAGTTTTGGTATTACACATCAGATCACATTCCCCTGTGTTGGCAAAACTGTGAAATGCCAGGCTCTTTATTACAACTCCAACTGACTTCTATAGTTCCTCAACAACTTTTACCTGGTTACGTTTTATATAAGCGTGTTCTTGGTTTTTATCAAAGGTTGAGTTTATTTTTACCCAAAAAAATTTCCAAGAAAAAGTTTTTGAGGCTATTTTTCAGTCAAAACTTTAATTTTTGCGTTTAAAAAAAAAAAAGATTATTTATGAGTTTTATTATACCCCAAACTTGGAAATAGCTTGAATCCAAAAATACTCCAGCTAAAACCTGTCATGTAGGAGTCAATAGCAGAGGTCCCTTCAAACATTTGAAGATGTTTGTAGCCTTCATGATGTTTGGCGTTTTTTCTGTGGGTTTCACTCAAAAACTCGATTAATTTGAGTGATTTTAGTTTTTTTGCCGAAAACAAAGTTCGAGTTCAACTTGAAGGCCCCCAATTCTGAAAGAAGTTATTTCTATTCAAGTTTTTTTCTTAAATCAGAAAACGTTGTGAGCTATAAAAAAAAAACCACAAACCTCTAAAACTCAAGCTTTTATAAATAGACCCCTTAATAAATCTTGAATTTTTAGATCTTTTTAAAAAATATTGGAAAACCACACATTTTTTGAGATTTGTGGGAAAAAAACAAAATTTGTTAGTTAATGACCTCCTTAGAGTTGAATGTAGCCACCCTACAAAACAAGAGAACTTGGGTGTTATGCATCTCCAAACTCAAAGGTACCTTCCCCAACCTATACTTAGAAACATATATTCTACTAATACTTTACTGAGGCCTACCAATAGTGATGAGTGAATCTGTGTTTAAAATTCATGAAACACATTAAAGTCAGCAAATTTTTTTTGAAACAAGCAACTATTTTTCTCATTCCAAATGCATGAAAGTCAATGGGCATTTTTCTTGTGCTGACTTTTTAGTCTTGATGACTTTTTGTCCAAATGCATTAAAGACAATGGGTGTTTTTTCTTTTGTGTTGCGGCCATTTTTTTTTTGGTGGAAAAAATTTGCAGATGGTGAAATGCAGAATTTTGCCACAAATCCATGCCTGGTGAAAAAATTCACTAATCACTACCTACCAGGCATATAAAGATTAGACTTAATATTTTCAATATTCCAAAAATATATTCCTTCTTTATCTATATTATTATTTATTTTGTATTTTTAATGTTATTTTTTTTGGCAGAGAAAAAGATCTCCACAGTTCTGTATTCTTCCTGTTCATTTATGCTTAAATAACCCTACAAACTCGTTCCTGCTGCAATATGTAATGTTCATATTTCCCTTTTGGAACTTGTTTATGGTGTAATCAATAATACTTGAGACAATGCTCAGCCTATGTTTGTTACCTTTTATTTTTTTCTTTCACTATTCTTATTCTTTCTTTTACTATCTACTGCAGATAACCCCTAAGCTTCCATAACTATTGGATAACTGTATTTTCCACATTCTTACCCCTACATATTTATTGGCTATTTTATATTGGTTTTTAATCTGATGCAACAGATCTTCTGTTAGTAGTATAAATATACTACTAAAATGAGGATGATGGATGATAATTAAAATAATGCAGACAACTAAGCATGGGTTAGCTATTAGAATTCATGCTGAATATAGTTCTCAAGTATTATACATTGCATTTGTCAGTGTGAAGCAGAAACATAGCTTGAAAATATAGGTGGCACAAATACAGGCTGGAAAATCAGTGGAACATATGAGCTACTTTGGTAAGAAGCCACATTGGATATTTTCAATAAATAAATGAAATTCAAGCTAGCGAAAGGCCTTTTCATTGTACTCAGTAATATACTAAAAGGTTCCAACAGGGGCATTGCTCCATCTATACAACCAGTGCAGCACAAACAATAGTAACTAGTAAAGGTTCACTTATATATTGACAGTATAGCTAGATGAAGTTTTATAGCCAAACATTTGTTGACATTTTTCATCGGTAAGATTCTAGTAGGGTGTGTGCTGCTGTGTGAGTGGACAAGATACAATGGGGCAGATTTACTGAAGGACGAAGTGGCAAACGCTGGCGACAATTCACCAGCGTTACTGTCTGCAGGGACTTTGCCGATTTACTAATGGGCGCAGGTGTTACTTTGCTAGTAAAAGAGGTAGACACTAGCGGTGATTCACACTCTATCTATCTTTTTGCTCTGTTGAATGGGCGTTACTCTGCAAATTCACTTAAACATGAGTGTCCCAGTGCCACTGGCAGCCATGCATGTCCAAGCCATCACACTGCCTCCGCCATGTTTTACAGATTATGTGGTATGCTTTGGATCATGAGCTGTTCCACGCCTTCTCAAAACTTTTTTCTTGACATCATTCTGGTAGAGGTTGATCTTGGTTTCATTTGTCCAAAAATGTTTTTTCCAGAACTGTGCTGGCTTTTTTAGATGTTTTTTTTTAGCAAAGTCAAATCTATGCTGTTTATTCTTGAGGCTTATGAGTGGCTTGCACCTTGCAGTGCACCCTCTGTATTTACTTTCATGCAGTCTTCTCTTTATGGTAGACTTGGATATCGATACGCCTACCTCCTGGAGAGTTTGGCTGTTATGAAGGGGTTTCTCTTCACCATGGAATTATTCTGTGTTCATCCACCACTGTTGTCTTCCATGGATGTCCAGGTCTTTTTGAGTTGCTGAGTTCACCAGAGCTTTCTTTCTTTCTCGGGATGTACCAAACTGTAGATTTTGCCACTCCTTATATTGTAGCAATTTCTTGGATGGGTATTTTCTGTTTTTGCAGCTTAAGCATGGCTTGTTCCACTTGCATGGAAAGCTCCTTTGACTTCATGTTGTCTGTTCGCAGCAAAATCTTCCACATACAAACAACCCCCTCAAATCAACTCCAGGGCTTTTATCTGCTTCATTGATAATGACATAATGAAGGAACTGCCCACACCTGCCCATTGCTTTTTGAGCCACTGAAATGAAGTGATTGTGTTAAAAATAGGCTTTAGTTCCTCACATTTTTATGCAATCTATTTGTTAAACCCACTGAAATAAAGCTGAAAGTCTGCAGTCCAACTGCATCTGAGTTGTTTCATTTAAAATTCATTGTGGTACAGAACCAAAATTAGAAAAAAAGGTGTCTCTGTACAAAGATTTATGAGTCTAACTGTATGTGTATATGTGTTGGTTTGTGGAAAGCACAGCAATCTCTAAAGCTGGGAAGCTTTAAAGAACTATATTCTTCTAGCTGAAATCTTGCTATAAAGATAGTTTTATTAGTCGGAAACAGTGATCATTTTGTGACAGTTCATTACTGTGCATGCAGATGCCATGCACAGGGAGTAAATTAATATCTGAGACTCTACTGAAACTACTTCTCTTTTGAGTTGTTTGATAAAACTTCAAGCACTTGCTACTTAGGTTTAGGGCCAGATTTAATTGAGAGCAATCTATACCTCTGAACATTGCAGGTCTATATAATGAACTATTTGCAGTAGTATGTGCCACTAGATAATCCTAAATAGAAAATTGCCATTTAAGTTCTAAGAGCCACCCCTGACTTGTAAGACTCAGTGTGCTCACACGCGTTATGTTACATTGGCCGTCGAATGGACAAATCTCTGTCTGTTACTTCCAAACTTCTTCCTGTTACAGTTAAAGCTGCATTATTTCCTGACAAGAGATGTCTGAGGGACCACACAGACCTTTACAAAATGGTGGCTCAAGGTAAAGGTATGGTAATATGGTAAGACATTTTAATAGGTTTGCATTTTAGGGTAAAAAATTTTAGTGTAGATACATTTTTTGACACTACATAGAAGCATATAAGGGATTAACTGCACCACATTTGTGGACCTGCACATTTCATATAATTCCCATAGTCATGAATAATCCCATTTATTACAAGTCTGAACTTTACCATGTTCTATTTCATTATTAGTTTCATTAAGTTGAATATGTCCTGTCTGTTCTTCTGTCTTTCCATTTTTTCTTTTAGTACCACATTATACCACATTAACCACTAGTATATATACTGATATGATTAGGGAATATATAACATTGGTCCTCAAAGCTTGCATTATGATCTATTTAGTTAGCCATTAGCTATTTAGTATTTCATTTAAAGTACGTATCCTTAGTGTGATCCTCCATCCCAAAAAGTGTTTTATACACAACAAATAAAATGTAATTCTAAGCCACTTTTCAATATACATTAATTCCATTTTCAGTCATTTTGATTACATTTTTGTTTATCCTTCTCTTTGCTGGTTCTGACTTTACTTGAAGTATAGTGAAAAGTATCTGATAACTATGTTATCTTTTTGATAAAGTTTTTTTTGGGGGGTTAATTAATAAATATGAAAATTGTCTGGCAAACATTTGCAAACATATCATTGGATTGGCAATATAAAATCTAATTATAGATCTGTTACTTGATACATTTAATGTTTCAAAGCAGAAAGAAATGTAGTGAGAAAAGCAGATTCTTTTACTTTCCACCCCATCCCTTATTGTTGTAAAAAGCATTAAGTTGCCTCTGGCAATCTATTGTAAGAATATTTTAAAACCACAGGAAAGAAAAAGCCATACCATAATGAATCTACCAGATCAAAGAGAAACTGTTCCCAAAGGCTGTTTTGCAACGGGATGTAAGCTATGTAATAAATATGTTTATATTTAGCTAGTATTATTTCAAATGTGCTATCTCTGCTGACCTGGGGCTATTCACTGTATGAATTTGTTACTTATGCATTGCTAAAACCCTTAAGAATTAGTTATCTTATCTTCTAGTTAAAAGTCAATTAAACCATTTTAGAAATAGTGTCTACAGCTATGGGAGTTTTCCAGATATGGGGTCTTTCTGTAACTTAGATCACAATACGTTGTCTATTTAAAATAATAATAATAATTTAAATATTAAATACACCAAAAACAATTGTTTCAGAGTGTGACAGATTGTGATTGGGGATTTTTTCATTTTCTCTACTTGCAGTGGTGCAATCGTTTGCAAATGTGTTTAATTATAATTTATTAAGTGTACATATTTATTAATTATTGTCTTCTTGTCCTGAACTGATTGTTAATAAACAAAGTTTCCATCTAATTTTTGTATATGTAGCCCATGGGTGTCACAAACAGGCCCAGGCCTAGGGCAGCATAAATTAAGGGGTAGCATGCCGCCCAGCTGCAGGGGGAATTGGCTCTATTCTGGAGCACTAAGTGCTAGATGCTCAGTGCTCCAGTATGAAAGGATGCACATGCGCGCAATTCTGTGGGAGGGGGCGCCAGAGGATGCTGTCGTCCAGGTGCCCTCGAGAGAAATCCGCTCCTGCTCACAAAATAAGTCTAATGTGGTAATAACTGGTAAGTACTGCGCTGCAATAATAGGGCCTCATTAGCAGTCTCACACAAGACTCATATAAGTTTGGTTTCCTCTGTATACATCTCATTGCACCCAATTTCATAAAATGTTGATGGCAGCCCTAACTATTCCTAACTATACCATAAAGGCAAGTTCTATCAAAATGTCCACAATTTTCTTGCTGAATTTTATGAATTTGAGTTTTTTCCCTATGTGGATATTTATCATTCGTAGCTTGAATTTTCTTGAGCATGCAAACACCAACACAGATCTAGAATTAGGCAAGGTCCATTAGACTTTAATAGTAACACAATGTGACTCAATTATTCTGGAAAACTCTTGATAATTAGAGTGATAGAATGATTTCCAAACACATCCATTAGTTTGAATGGATCTCAACAGCTTTTAGCCCCTGATTTTTTCTATCCACTAAATTACAGCAGAAATTGAAAACATTTGAGCTACACTGAAATAACTATGAGAGACCTATTATCTAGACCTATATAGAATGGTCGAAACTTGGGTTTGCCAGCTTATGACTAAAACATCATTCAAATATTAAATAAACCCCATAGGATTATTTTGCAAACAATAAGGATTAATTATACAGTAGCTTAGTTGGAATCATGTACACTGTACTGTTTTATTATTACAAAGAAAAAGCAAATAAGTTTTAAAATGTTGAATTATTTGATTAAAATGGAGTTCAGAGCTTTCTGGATACTCAAACTAATTGAGTTTATCAGGAATTATATTTTATGGAAACCTAAAATGCATATTTCATTGTGCTTTATACTGTAAATTACAAGAAAGAAGAGAAAAGACAATCCACTTTTTTGTTTACTTATACTTTAAATCAATAGAATACAATATTATATAAGGAGAGATACGTTAAAAATCCTAAGAACATCAAGATCCAGTTCAAATGTGTTTGTAATTAATAAGGTGTTTTCAAATAAATAAAGTGACTGGTCCTGCAATAATGTGCTCCTACATTGACTCTTGTGTAAGGTTCATTTAACTAATAGCAATTCCCACTGTTCCCAATACTATGGGTTATTAAAGGGACCAGTCATTAAACAATTTAAAAAATCAATAACAGTGCTAATCACTTAAGTTGATTTTCATTAAAACAAATGTGGAAAATTCATACAGAGAAAATTATGTTCATATTTACCTTGATTAAAACATAGAATTGGAAATTTGAAATTAGAGAGAAGTAGAGATATTCCCAATACACTGCTATCTTTTTTTGTATTATCCAATCCCTGGGAATACTACAAAGCTGGAGAAGGCAGGAACCAAGGGGCTGCAGTCACTATTTTACCTTGCCTGATACAAAGTTAAGACACTAGGGGGTCCGTTTACTAAAGTGCGTTAAAAATATTCGCACAAAATATAGACAGAATTTTCGGCAAATATGTTATCGCCAGTTTACTAACCTGCGGTAAATATAAATTTGCGAATTTTCTTGCGCAAGAATAATTGTTCGCCAGTTATCGCATTCACTGAAAATAACGCTACGTACACATTAACGCCTGGTTTACTAAACAGCGAAATGTGCTAAAGACAAAATTAACGCCAGAATATTCGCAAACTTTTACCGCCACCTATGTAGTGGCGTAAAAGTATTTTTTTCACCAGAAAATTCTCAAGGGGCAGGAAATATCCCATAATACTTTTTTTTACCCATCATTCTTTGCTGACAGGAGAGAGATCTGTAGCTATTGCTGACAGGATGTTTTGGCTTCTGCTTCTATCTGTTGCAAAAGCAGCAGTTTCAGCTCAGAGTCGTATTATTGGCAGCGGCATCACAGTCCAAGGATTTGTCAGCCTCTACGCTTTTTTGGTTTCATTGTGATTGGCGACATTAAACTGTGCATTTCTATAAAGCAAAGAGATTGACTGGTATGATTTCTTGTTCCTATGATTCTATTGGCACTTTGGTAATGTTGCTGGATGGTATAATCATCAGTTAATAATGTTTATGAGTTTTGAAGATGCATGTCTGGCCATAAATGTCACAGTAAAAATTGCCATTATAACCGCCATAAAACAAGACTATTTTATAGCATAAATATTCGCAAAAACGTAATTTTTCGCCAGAAAATTCGCAACTCGCTAAAATTACCGCTAACGTAAGCTGGTTCCTTAACGTAGTTACCGCAAGTGATCGCAATGACTTCTGAGCGCATCGCTGTTTAGTAAACTTAGTAAAAATATTCTCAGCGATAACATGCGGAAACTTAAAGTCAGATTTACCGCACTTTAGTAAACGGACCCCTTAATAACCTGAAAGCTGCAAAAAATTTAGAAATGGCTACTATTAACGACCTGTTTACCTCAGCATTTGCATTTCAAAACATTAACACATTAAATAATACACACCTCTGTTTTTCAAGTGTTTACACAGTTTGAAAGCATACAGTATTCCTAGTTGTTTCTTTAATAGGGCAATGAAATTTTTAATTTTTTTCATCAGACTCTCCCAATGTGTACATAAAGGTAAAATATAATAAAATTTTTACAAATTTTTATATATTCTTGGCCAAGAATATAATGCAATAATGTTCATTAGACATTTAATTTGACTGTGAACTTTAAAAGTGCATTTTGACCAACTTACAAATTGTGTAATTTTTTATGCAAACTGGCAGCTTTTTCTGTAAGATGTTTTATTACCACATTACACAATGGCGTACATGACAAAACGCAATCTCTTCAATGTCTGTAGTTAAGCTTTGCACATATTTTTACTATTTACATCATTTATTACATTCCCTGAATTGCATCCAGTTTGGCCGTAAACCGATTGAAAGATTACTGTACCATAAAAGTTATATATTATTTAATTTGTCTGTCACTATCCATATCAGGTTACGGTTGAGCTGATATGAGAGGGCTGTCCTTATTCATGAACACAACGTAGTCACAACATGACTGTAGATTGCCTCTAAACAGAATTTATAAATGTAAATTTTCTACTTTGTGCATACTATTGTACCACAGCTATCATACCACAGCAGAGTTAATGTAGTTTATGGGTGACTGGTTTAAGGCAAAGGGCAAATGAACACTATACATATGTGTTTTACTGTTTCTTAAAGGGTGTAGCTTACAAGAGTAAAACATAGCTTGAAATGGCACAGTTATTCACATATTTCCAGTTGCCATAGTAACTTAAATCTTCAGATCTGAGTTTTCAAAGTGCTGCTAAAACAGATGCAGGCCAGTTGTTGGAACAACTGAGTCTCTTTATTCAGTAATGCTATAAATGGCAAATTGTGTATGTTGATGAAAAGGAAGTCTAAGTTATACAATCCCACTCGGTATAAAAATGGCTGATTTTATTACATCCGCAGTTGTAATCATATCCATACAAGCAATTAACTGTGGTAAATTTGTCCCCAAATCCAAATTATCTTGATTTATGCCACTGTTAGGCTATCTTCAAGTAAAAGAATGGATTAATTATATGATACTCTTGCAGGCTATACAGTTGAAAGTTGGATCATAACAGCTGGGCGAAATCAGATGTATATTTATTTTGCACATTGTAGATTTTGGCTAGCATTTGGGCAGCATTTTCATGTCTATGAGGGTCTTTGGAATAATGGTGTACACATTAAAGTTACTAGGTCCTACAACAAAATCTAATAATTAGTCTAGTCCCCCTAAGTTTGTAAATAAGACATATTCATAAATATATACTGAAACTACTGGGCTGGGCCCCTTATACCTCCTTGGTCCCCTGAAATTTCAAGGTGTGTTTCTCTATAGCTACATTCAAGCCTTTGATCCCTACTCTTGCTTACCCTATTCGTCCCCTGTTTGATATTTACATCTGAAAATATATTTAGTTTTTAGGTTAGTATTCAAAGTCATTGGGTTCTAAGGGGTGATTTATCAACATTCAATTTTTTGGGCTAAAATGCATACATTAAAATTAGAGTTTCAAAAACTTGAATTTTAGAGATTTAGTAAGCACTCGCATTTTAAAATTTGGCATCTAAATGCTGTATAGTTGACCCATTAAAAATGACAGAGAATACAATAGAAAGAATACAAATTCAATGCATTCAAGATTTTCATGCTTTTAAAGTTTTTTACACTAAAATATTTTATTAAGCAAACATTCGAGTTTGGTAAAATTTTGAGTTCATTTGAATTAAAAAAACTCTAAGATTCACAAATTTGAATTTTGATAAATAGGACTCCCAATGTCTATATAGTAGTAAACTGGGCATTATTAGTGCACCTTATCTAAATTAATAATTACTGTTTTACAGAATGTGGGTTTAAGAAACGGATACTATAATTACATTCTTTGGCTTTTCTTAGCTCCAACACCTTTTTTGTGTACAATTATTAGCCTATAGAGCTGTGATATAAAAGAACAAAGGATGTCTGAATTATGGACTGTTTTTTGAGGTAACACTTTGCTAAAATAACATGACTACAGTAGGAAAAAGACTACATATGTTCAGGCTAAAACTTCTGGTGGTCATTAGTAAATATTATACATGGGAAAAGACAGGGGCCCATTTATTAAATTTAAATCTGGTTGAGGTTTATTGTGAAAACTCAATTTTTTTGCAAAAAAAACATCAAATTTTTAGAGATTTATTATACCCCAATGCTGCTAAAAATCTGAAAATACTCCATCTAAAACTTGTCGAGGTCATGTATAAGTCAATGGTAGATGTCCCTGAAGTTGTCATCATGATCTGCTCTGGATAATGCGATAATGTCAGGATTTTCATCCGATAATCCTAAAAAGTCTGGATTTTACAGCGAAAATTTGATAAAGTCCAGTTTTCAGAGCGCCAATCATACAATAGATTGACGATCTATTTTGTCTCAACGTTTTGTCTCTCCAACTTTTATTCATTTTTTCATAAATGAGTTCAATTCATAGAAGGGAGTTTGGTCGACTTTATTTTCATAAAAAACTGAGATTAATTTGAGTATTAGTAAATAACACCCATACAGCAAATCATAGGTGCTGAGCACACTTCATGGTCTTAGGTCACCATATGTGAAAGGATTATAATGTAGTGATTTACTAAGCAGAGCTGAAAACTCAGTAATTTCTTTACTGGAACTTCTAAAATCTGTCACATGCAGGACTACAGAGGGATCAACATAAAGCTGTATTCTCTATACAGTTTGGGGTAGTAATAGAATGGGCATGTAGGCAACAATAGTGATGGATCCACACATTGTTGCTAAAAGGATTTTTTTGTTTTTATAACAAAGCTAATCAACAAAAGCTTGTCTTTTTCAGCTGTCAGTAGAACATGTTATTGATCTTCCTCATTAAAACTGTAGCAGAGGAAAATCTGCAGCTGGGCTGAGAGGCATGAAATGTGTTTATGCTGACATTAATGTATATTTGGATATCTAGCAATCATTTTCACATGTTCCATTATTCAAAATATTCAATCTACAGCATCTACATGCCTTGACAGCTGTTTTGTCATCAAAATGGCTTTCTTTCAAGAGGATTTTCTGAACTTATGATGTCTATTTAAAGAGATCCATGCTTTCTTTACTAATTATCCCAAATTATATGAAATGTATATTTTAAATAGCCATTATTTATCGTAATAGAAAAGCATATTTCCAGTGCACTTTCTCCATTCTTCCCAAAGGTGAAACACAGTAAGGGGGTTATTTTCTTTGCAATTCTATTTTTTTTTTTTCTTGCACTAAAAATCATGAATTTAAACTATGGTTTTAAAAACATAATTTTTCAATATATATTAAGCCAAAAAAGGTGGAAACATTTACACCAGTGTAAATTTTTTTATTTCAGGATGTTCAAGAACCTACTAGGAATGAATAATAACTAATAATACCAAACTCATCTTTACCATTTGCATGGGTGAGCATTTAGGGAATATTGATCATAACATGTTCTCCTTTGAAATTATGTTGTGGAGACAACTCTATAAGGGAGTAACTAAAACTCTTAATTTTAGACATGCAAACTTTGACAGTCTAAGGGCATCTCTGCAACATATTAACTGGGAAAAGGCTTTTCAACACAGAAGAAAAATGGGTATTTAGAAAGTCTAAACAATGTTGCTTAATAAATATACATGTCAGTAAATTCCCCTTGTAAGCAAGGAATGTTGTCACAAAGCAATACCTTTGAGGTTTGAAAGAAGTGTTGGTGTTAAAGTTGATAAGAAACGTCATGCTTCTAAGGCATTCAAGTTAGCGAGGACATGGGAAATGTTTATCAGGTATAAGGAGGCCACTAAAACATTCAAAAAATTCAGACAAGCTAAAATTGAGATGGAAAGGGGTATTGCATCAAGGAATATAATTAATCCAAAATTCTCTTTTGAATATGTAGATAGTAAAAAATGAAGAAGGAGGTGGGGCCCTTAATATCAGAGGGGGGTCAGTTGGTTGGTGAGAGCTTGGAAAAAGCAGAGATTATGAACAGTTATTTTTTGTCTGTCTATACCATTGAGGAACCAAATAATGAAGGTTTGCTTTTAATAGGCACAATTGTAGTTGTTATGCCTCCAGCATTGTTTATAGTTTTGTATTGCATCACCTTGTCATTTACTTGTATGTCATTTACTTCATTTACTTGTATGGTTATGCCTTTTCTATAGAAATGGCCTTCTTAGGCCACCATACCCCTACCATGTGATCCTGTGTAATACCAGGAAATGATCACTGTAGCTGCCATCTTCATCTTCTTCAGCTAGCTCGTCACTATCCGCAGCAATCCTACCCATCCAGCCTCGTGGTAGCATTGTTAGGTAGGTATTGTTTATAGCCCAAGCCTATCTATAAAGGCAGATAGTTATTTACTTGTTTTGTGCATTTATATGCACGTTTATATCTTTTTATATGCAGCTACATCATGGCATTGTTATACTGTATGTACTCCCCTTAGGTATCTAGGCACTGTCTATATTATTTGTAGATGGCTCTTTCCCCCTTAGTTTATATGCTCCACAGTGTTTAATGTATATATATATATATATATATATATATATATATATATATATATATATATATATATATATATATATATATATATTGCTATATTGTACTGCTTTACTGAGCACTGTCATTTTCTATTTTTCCCTAGTTTTATACCTTGCCCTTTGTTAATAAACTGAAGCTCAATAACCTGTGTCAGTGGGTTAATGTAGGAAGGAGTTTAGCTGCATGTAAAGCTTCACACTACCCCAGGGTAACACTTAGTGAGTGCAGAACAGTAGTAATGCAGAAGATAATATACAAGAACAGTAGTAATGCAACTACCGTATATACTCGAGTATAAGCCGAGGTACCTAATTTTACCTACGAAAACTGAGAAAACTTATTGACTCGAGTATACGCCTAGACACCACTACAGCCCTGTCTCCCAGCAGCGCACATTCCACCAAAGTGACCCCCCAAGCGATCAACCGGACTTCTTTGCAAAGTTGATGGTGACAGAGAATTGCCAAACGGATTACTGTGTGCATTGTCCCACTGTCCCACTACCATGTGCAGAGGGTGCTGTGTGATATTGCCATCACTCTTAATCTTTCGTGTAACCAACAGAGGGCGCTGTGTGATATTGCCATCACTGTTAATCCATCATATAACCAACAGAGGGCGCTGTGTGATATTGCAGTCACTGTTATTCTTTCATATAACCAACAGAGGGCGCACTGTTATTCTTTCATATAAACAACAGAGGGCGCTGTGTGATATTGCAGTCTCTCCCCAAGCAAACTGTTGGTATAGAAATGATTAAAAGTGACTGCAATCTCAGCTACTGCCCACTGACTCGAGTATATGCCGATGTAGACTTTTTCAGCACATTTTGGATGCTGAAAAACTCGGCTTATAATCGAGTATATACAGTAATGATGCATGGCTCGCACAAGAGGAATTCAAAAGAGACTAGAACATGTAAAGTTAAACAAATGTCTGAAACAAGGTGGTATTCCCAAGGTACGAAACGAGCTTAGCTCTGTGATTGTAAAACCTGTCTACTTGATTTTCAGAATTCAGTAAGGGCTGGCAAGGTGCAGCAAAACTGGTGAATCGCTAATGTGGTGCCGTTATTCAAAATGTATCCCATTCTCAGCCTCAAAACTACAGGCTGGTTAGTCTGGTAGGAAAGCTTTTCAAAGGGGTATTAAGGGTTAAAATACTTGACTTAGTTGCATACCATAATACTATGCATTTGTGTCAATGTGGTTTAATGTGTAATGAATCCAGACTCATTTAATTGCTATTTATGAGGAGGTGAGCAGGAACCGGATGGCAGTGGATGTAATCTACTTAGACTTTGATAAAGCATTTGATACAGTACCACACAGAATGTTAATGGTTAAATTAAGGAATATTGGCCTGGGCAATATACTTGGATAGTGAACTGGCTGAAGGATAAAGTATAAAGATTGGTGGTAAATAGAACATTTTCTAATTGGACCAGAGTTATTAGCGGTATACTAATGGGGTCTGTCCTTGGTCCTTTGCTTTTTAACTTGTTTATTAATGACCTGTAGGTGGGCAATAAAAGTACTATTTCTATTTTCATACTAAATTGTGCAAAACTAAAAAAAAAAAAAAATTCCCTGTAGGATGTTTGCACTTTGCAGGGTTTTTGACTAAATTAGAAAACTGAGCAGCAAACTGGAAATGAGCTTCAATGCTGATAAATGCAAGGCTAGGCACTTTGGTAGAAATAATTTAAATATACGTTTTACACTAAATGACAGTGTGTTGGGGGTTAATTGAGAAGGATCTGTGGATTTTTGTAGATAACAAGCTGTCTAATTCTAGGCAGTGTCATTTTCTGGCAACTAAATTAGTCCTGTCTTGCATAAAAATGGCATTAACTCAGGTCCCTGGTAAGACCTCATCTTGAGAATGCAATGCAGTTTTGGTCTTATGAAGGCCTTACAAATGATATAAATGAGCCAGAGAGTGCAGAGGTGTGCAATTAAACTGGTTAGAGGGATGGAAATTTTAAATTATGAGAGCCCACCAGGCCGGAACTAGGGGTAGACAGAGTAGATAGGTGCCTATATATTTATTTTTTCAAGTTTTCAAGAAAAACTATTGATAAATGTGTTCAGTTCATGGAAGGGAGTTCGGTCGACCTTGTTTTCATAAAAAAAATGTCATTAATTCGAGTTTTAGAAAATGAGCCTCTTAGAACAGATATTGGTATATACAGTTTATGTGAGTGTATATATCGGTCAGTATGAGTGTTTATGTATGTGCAATGGGGATCATTTGTAGGGGTTGAACTTGATGGACTTTGATCTTTTTTCAAAATAACTTAATTGTGTAAGGGTGGCCATACACATGCAGATGAAAGCTTTTGATATCGGTCTGTTAGAACAATTCAGATCGTGCATGGGGCATTCCGTCGGGTCTCCCCGATCGATATCAGGCCAACAATTGGCCAGATATCGATCAGGCAGATTTGAATTTTTTGGGGATCGAGGACTGCATCAGCTAGTTTAGGTGGTCCTCACCTCATTGGCGCCAATTTCCTTTGCTGTAATCGGATAATTTGGCCCTAGGGCCGAACGATCAGATTAACCCAATATCGTCCTGCCTTTGGTGGGCATATCGGGTTAAGAACCGTTCGTTTGGCGACCTTGCCAAACTAGCGCATCTTATCATGTATGGTCACCTTAAGTCTTAATTTGTAATAATTTATTGTTTTATAACAATAATATTTCTGAAACCTGTCAGGCAAATAAGGTGGCCTATAAGCCCTTGCCTCTGGAGCTAGCTCGTACAAATACTGTATAGATTCATAATTATAACAAAAACCTTGTATCTGTAACAATAGCTAAGCAGAAGTCCCTGATATCTGTTGCTTTTATTAAATAGATTTTTATCTAATAAAATTGTTTCAAACCTATCATAAGGGACACGTTGCAGCTATTATTGCCCCCTTGTACTTTATGAACTTTAACTTTTACCGAATTACATTTTGCAAGTCAGCTTTAAGGATTTCTTTTGTATGAATCTGATCTAAAGATTTCCAGACATAAAAGCTAGGTAATTGAAAGCAACCTTTAGGATACACACGGAATAGAGAAACACCTGTATATAACATTTTAAATTACAGTTTGCAAACTAAATAAAAATATAATTTTATTTGCCTTTTTTTACTTTTGTTTATCACAAATGGTGTGTTATCTCTGAAACATATCTACACATTTGGGGAATAAATTAAGAATCAACAAACTGCAAGTTGTTTTTTTTTATAGATTGACTAACATGGCAGTTTTTGAGTGAGTACATAGACAGTTTTTATAAACTACACTCATGGGGATGCAATACCATTTTTCCTGCTTTCATGTGGACAAACTGATATACTGTGAGCTTGAGCCTATATCTTAATTTTCTCTAAAGCAGTGCCATTAAGTAATATCTCATTAGCTAACCATCAAGTTATGTCACACAGCCCCTCTGAGTACTATTATTTATGGCAACAAATATTTATGCTGGTTTTCCCACCAAGATGATAAAATCCTCTATTTTATATGTTAATGTTTTTGCTATGCTTATACTACTGTATATTTTTCTTTGGTAGGTATTCATTTTTATATATTATATAATATATATAATAATAACATATTTAGTATTTTAGTAGAAGATATGCAGATACAATATTTCTGAGCAGTTTATCTTTTCTTCAGTAAACTTGCGCTTGGATTTCCCTGAAACAGGATTTTACCTGAAACAGGGTTCACATAAAAATCCAAATTTGAGAAAATAGTAGTAATATACATAAACATTAATAGGGTTCATGCAACCCTCTTAAAGGGGCAGAAATAATATCCTGCCTGGTTTTAAACCAGCAACCTGCAGTTACTGCACAATTTGCTATACCTATTTTCTATATGAGCTGACAATACTGGATCAATAACTGAATCATGGTTTGTTTCAGCTATTATTAATTCCCAGTTCTGAGCTCTCTCACTGCCCTCGTAGGTCAAGTTATCTGGTTCATGGGTGCGCTGACTCCTGCTCCCTTGATCCTGTCCCTTTTGCTGCTTCCTGGTTTTAACCTTGACTTGTTACTGTTTAGAAGTTTGCCTCATGATTTTTAGCTTATCTGATTTTGAACTGGCAGATTACATCAGACATAAAAACAATGGAGCATTGAGACACTATTAGAGGATCACATTGAGGTTGGAAGGAGGAGCTCAGTAAGAACTTTTAAGACTTTTAAAAGGTCAGCATTCCGTCATAATTAACCATGTCTCTGTCAGGGAGCTGGGAGCTCCCTCCAGGGAGGTAGTCTGGATCAAGGAGGAAGCCCTCTTGAGGGAGCAAGGTCGCGGTATCCAAAGGGTTAAGCAAGCGGAAGGTCAGAGTCCAGGCAAGAGTTCAGTGGCAGGCAGATCAGGATCAAATAACAAGAGTCCAGGCAGAGGGTCAAAACCAAGGCAGGAGCAGGAATCAGGATACAGGAAAACAGGAACCCAGGTTCAGGGTAGCAGAACCTATTCTTGGGCACCATTGAGGCGTCCAAGGCGCCCTTAAATAGTCAAATCTTGGCACCATAGGCGTTCTTGCGCCAGCGTCAATACTCTTGCGTCAATGCGCTGGCGTTCTTGCGCCGGGCTGATGTCATTGCGCCGGCGCCGCTACCCACGTGGCGGCCATGGGCGCCGCCATTTTGGGAGTGACGCAGACGGAGGAGGACATGCCGCCCGGAGCTCCTGGGACTGCTCCGGGCGGCGATCGTGACAGTACCCCCCCCATGGGGGGCCTCTGGACCACCAGGACTTGGCTTCTGGGGAATCTTGGAGTGGAAATCCTTCACAAGACGAGGAGCATGAACATCAGAGTGTCCTTCCCAGGAGCATTCTTCAGGGTCAAAGCCCTTCCACTTGATGAGGTACTGAAGAGAACCCCTGGAGATTCTGGAGTCAAGGATCTTTTCCACCTCATATTCTTGTTGACCATCCACAGAGATAGTAGGAGGGGGAGACTGGACAACAGAAAAACGGTTGGAGGTAGCGGGTTTCACCAAGGAGACATGAAACACGTTGGGGATTCGCATCTCAGGGGGAAGCTGAAGTCTGACAGCCACAGCTTTGATAACCTTTGAGATGGAGAATGGACCCACAAACTTCCAGCCCAACTTAGGAGATGGCACCTTCAACCGAATGTTCCTGGAAGACAACCAGACTCCCCCTCCTACTATCATAAAAATTTGTATGGTTCGAGTTTACACTTGATTTTATCAAGTTTTTTCCCAGCCCGACTTTTTCAAGTTATTCTATTGATAAAATAAGATAAAATCATGGACAGGAGTTTGGTCAAGCTCATTGGTCAATGATGAGATAAATTTGAGTTTTAGTAAATAACCCCCTAAAAGTTCAGTAGTGAAAGTGTTGGTGCCTAGACACTGTCTATTCTGTTGAAAGAAGTGATGGGTGAAAAAATTTGACAGACATGAATTCACGGCCGGTCAAAAAAAAAATTACGCACGTCAAAACTGGTGCACGCAAAGATTTACATGCGTCACAATTATTTTGACACCCGTTCACTTCAATCCATTTTGCGAATTTCGTGGTAATCTCGAAAAATGTTCGGCAAAGCAAATCGTCTAGTTGACAGTTTTAGTAGAATGTCACTTATATAATCTATTAGAATAATTGTTTAGTTAGGCAGCTTAGTAGCACTGATTTGGCTCCATAAAGCACTGTACTAAAGGGTTAGGCCTTATGCTATTAGTCTGTAAAGCTGGTCATAGAAGCAAAGATATAGTTGTACGAATCTGATTTTCGGACCATGTGTTGATCATCCCGACATTTTCCATGCAATGGCGATTGGTCGTTTAGTTGATCGGACAGGTTAAAGATTTCTGTCTGTTAACTATAATTTCTCTGCATATATTGCCTGTCTGACAATATCAATAGGTGACTGTCAATAGAATTTGTTGGACATAACTTTTGTACCATTGCTGTCACGGGCAGAATATTGTCTGTTTTGATCTTTTACTACTTTAATTGATCGGAATGGTTAGTGTTAGTGAATCGGAAGATTGGGACGTCCAATCGTTCGTTGGATACAAAGGTAAAAATCTTCACAGTAGATATGGCTCTGAACCTTCATGGAATTATAAAGTTGTGTCACTGAAAATTAAACCTTGCCATTTGGCCTGTCCTGTTTCATGCTGGCTAAAACATGTCTTTTAAATGCTCCATATCTCTTCTTGCTTTCTTTCATTGTGTTCAATCCTAAAGTGCTGGTTCTTTCTGAAAGCACATGACCAGGCAAAATGACCTGAAATGGCTGCCTACACCCCAATATGACAACTTAAAAAAATACATTTGCCGGTTCAGGAATTACATTTTATATTGTAGAGTGAATTATTTTCATTGTAAACAGTGTAATTTCAAATTAAAAACTATAAAAACAACACAATAAAAATCATGACAGAATGCCTTTAAAGCTTGTCATAAACAGGAGTTAAATATAGGGCTTCATAGTCCCTAGCACACCCCAACATTTCTCTAACACTTTATGGATAATGCAAAATCTAATGGATTGTTTGGGGGGGCTTTTACCACCCCTATCTGTTGTATTTGTAGTGCTACCAAACATGCAACTGTTTGCTCTATGCTATGGTGTAACAAGTACTGCAGCATACACAAACAAGGCACCTGTGTATAGGTGCTTATATCCTAGAGCTACTATCACTTCCGAAACAAGTAGTAACTCCAGGGCTCCCACAGCAGCCTGCATCAATCCCCATATACACATTACTCTCATGGTGAACACTGGAATTAATATCAACTGTAATTTTCAGCACAATTGCAGCAAATAGCTGAGTGGCCATCTTGCAGTCTTTGTGAAATCAGCATTTTGGTGCTCTAGGATTCTGAGAAAGCTACATTGACCTGACTATGAAGATTTTCATTCATCCAGGTCATGGTATATCTAGTATAGGTCAATCTAAAAACAACTGGACTTGCTGAGTAATCAATGAAGACGTTTCACTAGTCATCCGAGCAGCTTCTTCAGTTCAACTGACTGGTGTGGGAAGTTTTTGGCATATAAACTCTTCCACTAATCCATTTACAATGGCACATTGTAACTCTTCAAAGAGGTAACATCTAAAGAAATTCACAGAGGTGTAGATTCTGTGTAGTTGTGATAGGATTATCCAATGTGTCATGCAACTCCTCATGTTTGGTTACAGATGACACTTTCTAGCACATGATACAATTTGAAGCTTTAAGGCACTATGGTAATACACATGAAAGTGATAATATGACCCAAACAATTTGATTCATTTCAAATGATTTGTAGTTTAGATTGAAAGCACAGCAAATCACTGTAGCATCAGTTCATTTTTCAAAAGGTGGAGACAGACCTATGATCAGTAGAAAGACAAAAAATATTTTCCAGTGCTTTCTGTTATCAAGTTTCTCTCCAGTCATTACTTTATGACATTTTGCATTTGATTATGTTAGACCCTGCTACTCAGCAAGGGAGCAGTGCAAATAAAAGTTACTTTCTTAGCACAACCTTTTTGGTAAGGAACATTTATTTTATTGCTCACCTTGCCTTTACAGCATTGCTACAGCATGGCTATAAATACTCTGAAACAAATTTATATTTTTCCTGGCAGCACAGAGACCACTATAACTCTGCAATATACCATTTTCTATTTTTTTACACCTTTCTTGGAATTCGCCATAAATAAGGATTACAGTATCCATTCTTAACAGGATTGTGGAGCCTGGCTGCTGGCAGTCTGTCAAAGCTGTGAACACTCTGCAGCAGTGTTGGGAGAGACTGGTAACCTGGTACTCAACTCTACCTAACTAAGGTTCTGGAGCTATACTGAGTTGACCTAGTGAGGCAATAACCTAAAGCCACCATTACATTTCCTCAAATGTTTGCACTCCATAGCCAACTGTCTTACATACTGGATTACATACTGGTTTTCACAAGTGATAAGTAGCAAGGGGTTAAATAGTTTCAGTTCCCCTACAAGTGTTCCACAGCATTGTGCCTTGAAATCTTACACACAGTTCCTCTGTTCCTAGTTAAGACAGTCAATGCATGTCTACAAGTTAAATATGAAGATAGTAAAGGTTAAGATGTAAAGCATGATTTGCAAAGCCAAGTGCAATGTGCAAAGTGTAATTTCATATGCATAGCCTTTGTACTTTAGCATAATATAGTGGTTTCCCCATAATTTAAACATACTTGTGGCTGTGCTCCAAGTTGCACAATACATCAGAACTGATGTAAATCAGGTTAAGTGTCTAGTATTTACAGAAAGGCCAATTGAGTCAGGGTTGCATCCTTACACCAGTGTTTTCATTCAGTTCACTGGTTGTGCTTAAGTCTGGTACATTATTGATGCAGTTGTGAACACCCTATATTTACTGCCAGGCCCAGGGTGGCAGTAGCTCTAGGGTTCTCCAGCATCAATAGATGCAGTTGAGTACCATTCATCAGAAAAGGCAGAATGGATGCATTGGCAAGCATATGGAATGGCAAATATGCAAATATCATAATGAATTACAGGCAGCTTATCCAAGTCACACTTAAAAAAAGGGGGCAATATCTAAAACAATAAAAGTCTGAATGATGAAGTGTACAAAGTAAAGAAAGCTATAACCACTACTTGCTTTTTAAAATACAAACTTAAATATGGGGTCAACCATGCAAGTGTCACAAATAGTGTCTCTGGATAATTACAGACAACCAATAGGAAATAAATGCAATCGATTGCCTCAACGCACACTTAAAGCACTCTAAATGAAGAACCGCACAATAGATTTATGAAAAAAGTATAAAATCAGAAGACAATTCCTTCTCAGCATTTCATGGATTCCACTTTGTAAGGAAGTAATGTCACAGCAAATTGTTATAAACATGTTTCTAAGCCATTCTCCTTATCAGTATCATTAATAAGACATAAGTAAGACAATCAGAGGTGGGGCATGACCTGATGTTGATCTTGAACATACTATATGCATGGCTGCGTAATTTAGAGTCTCCCATTTGACAAATAACAGTAACTATATTACAATGACTAAGCAGAAGGCAAACATTGGTCAGACAGAGGTTAGGACCCAAGTACACAGAGAATGGCTGGACTTAACCTCCTGCGCATCACTGGGGGAGACACCCCAGCCTGAAGTTCAGGAGATAGTACAAAATGGATACTGACAATCACCATTTTGTACTAAGTCTTATGGGGCTATAGCTGCCAACCTGGTTGACACAACAAACCTCCCATCGTGATCGAGACCTGCATGTCTTTAAATAAATTTGGGAACCCCCCCATTTTTGACTAAGGTATTGGCCTTCTAATTTTTTTCTAAGTACTTATAACTGACGGTGGGAGAGGCAGTACCAATACCTTTTTGCATTGTTAGGTCTAACTTGTTTAGTTCCTGGGTGATTTTTTTCTACGTGAATCCTTTTGTGTATCCTGGTTTTGACCCTTGCTTGCCTGCCTGACAATCTGAACTCTGCAATCCTGACCCTAGACTGCCTGACTATACTGAACTCTCCAATCCAGATCCTTGCCTGTCTGACCTTGCTTGAACTCAGCCTGTACTGTCCCTGCCTAACTGACCTTGCTTGAACTCAGCCTGTCTGACCTTGCTTGAATTATGCTTGTACCGACCTGGCTTGTCTGACCACGCTATTCCATTGGTTCCTCCTGAGTTGTGTGGCCTTCCATCCAAAATCATTGGTAAACAATTGTGCCCCTTTGCTCATCCAGAACTCTTGCTAGGCGCCTCTCTTATTAAGACCTGGCGGTATCTGTTTAGCAGAGGGCTCCTCCCGAAGATAAAGGCGGCTGCTACAGCTGGAAGCGGAGCCGAGACCAGGAAGCTGAAAGTGTCATCAGAATGCAATAACTTAAGGTCAGAACATATTGTACCCGTACTTCAGATTCCCATTATGGTTTTGCTAGTGGTCTTCCTATACATCACATAATTGTCTATTATTGGTCACTCTATATATGTTACCAAAAACTAACAAGACAGAAGCTTTGCAAGCAAGCCTATTGCACCCAAAGTCACGATCATGGCTGAGATCCACATACCTTCTATAAACTGCAGGGGTTTGAACACACTTGAAAAATCTCAAATCCTATAAGAAATACATTCATCTAGACAGATATCATACTTTTAAAAGAAATACACTTTTAGGTGTAACGTAGACCAGATATTGCAAACTTATACTTCCAAAACTGGTATTACTGTGATAACACAGACACCAAGACAAAAGGCACTGCACTTGTTATACAAAACAGGTGTCATTATACAGAGAGAAATCATTTAATAAAGTAAGTTGGAACTTTCTGAAGGAAATGCTTGTACAGTCAGTGAATGGATAAATGCTTTTTATCTAAAATAACGGTGTTATATAATATCCCTACCACCAGGGTCAATGGCACTTTATTAAACCCCTTTACACTTTCAAATGGACCTGACAAGGATGTCCATTGTTCCCCCTTGTTATATGTATTAACAATGGAGCACCTGATAACTACAATTAGAAATAACACCTTAATTCAAGGTATCAAAATAGGAAACCAAAGCGGCTTCTTTTGCATCCAGTTTACTGGTATATTTGTATACACCCCTGCTACATAAGGAACTTGAGAGGTCCCACGAAATGCCATTAAAGTTGAGGCATAAAATTTCACTATCTGAACTAGAAGCACAAAGATTACAAGAAAATGTCCCCCTCTTATGGCAACCAAGTATAATTATACAAGGATACTTATTCCTTAGGATATATCCATAGTAACAACTATTAATAGTCTCTCAAATCAAGAATGATGTTAAGATATCATATCAACCTAGACTATTTACTATTGGTTTTTTAAAATAATTTTTTATATATATATATATATTATCTTATTTTATATAACTATCCCCATGCCACCTTATACATTTCATATGGGGCCATAAACCATCACTCTTAAAACAAATCAACCTTATATGCAAAACAAAGGGAGGGGTTGGATTGCCTGACCCACATTCTTATCTAAAATTTGCAGTTTGTAACAACATCCTAGATTACTTTTATACTACAAAACACTCTATTGATATGTGACAAACTCTTGAGAAATTACCCTCATTCTTGCAGGATACAACCTTTATGATAGGTTACATAGTTACATAGTTAAATTGGGTTGAAAAAGTCCATCAAGTTCAACCCCTCCAAATGAAAACCCAGCATCCATACACACACCCCTCCATACTTTCACATAAATTATATATACCCATATCTATACTAACTATAGAGTTCAGTATCACAGTAGCCTTTGATATTATGTCTGTCCAAGAAATCATCCAAGCCCCTCTTAAAAGCATTAACAGAATCAGCCATCACAACATCATCCGGCAGTGCATTCCACAACCTCACTGTCCTCACTGTGACAAACCACCTATGTTGCTTTAAATTAAAGTTCTTTTCATCTAGTCTGAAGGGATGGCCTCCAGTACGGTAATCCTCTTTATGGGTAAAAAGTCCCCTGCTATTTGTCTATAATGTCCTCTTATGTACGTGTAAAGTGTAATCATGTCCCCTCCTTTTTTCCAGATAAAACAACCTTGACAGTCTACCCTCATAATTTAAGTCTTCCATTCCTCTAACCAGTTTAGTTGCATGTCTCTGCACTCTCTCCAGCTCATTTATATCCCTCTTAAGGACTGGAGTCCAAAACTGCACTGCATTCTCAAGATGAGGCCTTACCAGGGACCTATAAAGAGGCATAATTATGTTTTCATCCCTTAAGTTAATGCCCTTTTTTAGGCAAGACAGAACTTTATTTGCTTTAGTAGCCACGGAATGACACTGCCCAGAATTAGACAACTTGTTATCTACAAAAACCTCAAGATCCTTTTCATTTAAGGAAACGCCCAACACACTGCCATTTAGTGTATAACTTACATTTATATTATTTTTGCCAAAGTGCATAACCTGCCCAGTTTCCCAACTTAGACAAATTACTCTGCAAAGTGGCAGCATCCTGCATGGAACCTATAGTTCTGCACAATTTAGTATAATATAAAACAGAAACAGTACTTTCAATGCCCACCTCCAGGTCATTAATAAACAAGTTGAAAAGCAAGGGACCTATTAGAGAGCCCTGCAGTACTCCACTAACAACACTCTATGGGGCAAATTCACTAAGGCGCGAAGCACCGAACGCTAGCGTTAATTCACTAGCGTTTGGCATTTTCGCTACTGCGCAAATTCACTAACGAACGCTGGCGTAGTTTCGCTAGTGTTACTTCGCAACCTTACGCCAGGCGAATCTTTGCTAGCGACGAAACTACGCAAATTCACTAACTTGCGCAGTGTAGTGAACGCTATCTTTTACGCTAGACTTCCTTCGCCAGCTCCGACCTGGCGAAGCGCAATAGAGTAGATAGGGATTGTTTAAAAAAAAGTCAAAATTTATTCTAAGTCCCAAAAAACGCTGGCGTGTTTTCTACATGATGGCTGATAGGCTGAAAAAGATCGAAAATTTTTTGGGGCTTCCCTTCCTCCCCCCTACATTTCCTGACTCATGGCAACTTACCTAGACAGTGGGCACATGTGTAGGGCAAAATAAAAATTTTATTTGCAGATTTGAAGGTTTTGTAGGCATTTGTAGTGCAGATACGTGTTCCTCCATTGAAATTTGAATTTCGCGCCGTATGCAAATTAGCCTTCGCTAGTGCAACTTCGCTTTATATAGCGAAACAACGCTAGCGCAACTCCGCAACCTTACGCTACCCCTGTGCGCAACTTCGGATTTTAGTGAATTTGCGAAGAGCTGGCGAAACTACGCCTGGCGAAGTGCGGCGAAGTTGCGCCTGACGCAACTTCGCATCTTAGTGAATTTTCCCCTATGTGTTTTTCCATTTACCACCACTCTTTGTAGTCTATCTTTTAGCCAGTTCTCTATCCAGGTACAAATACAATTTTTCATGGCCAACATGCTTTAATTTAACCAGTAACCTTCTGTGTGGCACTGTATCAAATGCTTTGGCAAAGTCTAAGTAAATCACATCCACTGCCAACCCATAATCAATGTCCCTGCTTACCTTCTCATAAAAAGAAATTACATTTGACAAAATCTATTACACATAAAACCATGCTGGCACAAACTCATAGTATTGTTATTTGCTATGAAGTCCAGTATCATATCCTTTATTAACCCTTTGAAAAGCTTTCCTACCACTGACGTCAGGCTAACTGGCCTATAGTTTTGAGGCTGAGAACAGGATCCCTTTTTGAATAGCGGCACCACATTAACAATTCGCCAGTCTCTCTGCACTATGCCAGACTTCAATGAATCCTGAAAAATTAAGTAAAGGGGTTTGGTAATCACACAGCTAAGCTCGCTAAATACCCTGGGATGAAAACCATCTGGCCCCAGACCTTTATTTATTTTAACATGTTCTAGTCTTTTTTGAATTTCTTCATGTGTGAACCATGCATCATTAGTTGTATTACTAGAATTGGGACTATTAATAAGGAAACCTTCATTAGCTGGTTCCTCATTTGTGTAGACAGACTAAAAATATAAGTAGGGATGTAGCGAACCGCCGATAATGTGTTCGCGAACGCCGTTCGCGAACACCGGCAAAAAATGCGGATTAAAGGATTTTAATCGTTCGATCGAACGATTTTCGTTCGGATCGAAGCCATTCGATCGAATGATTTCATTCAATCCAATGGCTTCGATCGTTCGATTCGAACGAAAATCCTTCGATTTTAGCGATCGAATGGTCGAATGGTCGAACGATTTTGACGCGAACGCCTATTGGCGAACGTCGCGCGACGTTCGCGAACTTGCAGCGGACGCGAACAGCCGATGTTCGCGCGAACAAGTTCGCCGGCGAACAGTCCGCGACATCCCTAAATATAAGTTCAGAATCTGATCTTTTTTTTTGTTCTGGTGTTTTCAGGTGACCCCTTGTGCCCCTCATGGTTACTTATTTTGATGATTTATGCCTAGCTAAAAGTGCACTCAAAGCACTCATATGCTTTCTCTGATTTATTCTATTTTGCTAGACCATAAAGATAAACAATTCCACAGATTCACGCAAAAGTGGAAAAAAGACTAAGAGCAAGTTTGGGAAACCTGTTTTACTTTAAAACACAATAAGTTAGTGCCTGTAAGGCACAGAAAACCATCTCTCACTGATACAAATGCCCCTCAATATTACATAACATGTATTCCACTACCTGACAAATGCTGGCAATGCAAACTTCAAACAGGATATATGAAACATAGTGGTAGTATGCTCACCTACAATCATTCTGGTTTAAAGTATTTCAAACTACATGTGATTTGCTTAGACCTATCGCCAGACCCTATTCTTGCACTTCCACATACCATCATCAACATCCCAGATAATGGTTAAAAAGAAGAGATTTATTGCCTTCTCACTAACAGCTGCTAGAATGGTGATACCCAGGTACTGAAAAAAGCACCACAGTTGCCTCTTTTGGTGATTGAGCAATAAAACTCAACCTTATAATGCACAAGACGAAATGGTTTGATCACCAAATCCCATTTACACATAATGATACTACCACTCAAGTGTTAGCTTCTTCTTCACAAACCACAGAGCAGTGTCACTGGAATATACATCCTCATATATAAAGGAGTATAAAGGTACATCTGTTAATAATAATGTATGCCTAGGTTCTAAAATAGCATTCAGAAATGATTATCTGTACATTTTTCATCTTTATCAATGTTGTGCAAAATAATCAATACTAGCTTTGTTTTAAAAAAAAGACTGCCTAAGGTTAAAATAAGGGAATATGGCTATATGCCTGCATCTATTACTCATGCCAATTACAGGCACTTCATGTTGTCCTTGTGTTATCAAAAGGGAATATCTTATGGCTTTATAAACAAAGTGGGAACCTTATACACTGTAAAAAAAAAAGATTAAAAGTCAGATTTTCCGAGTGATATTTTTTCAAATATATATTTAACTTGCATTCCATTCTGTAATGCCCTGAAAGACAGCAGCAATTACATTGGTACATGTTGAGTACAGTAATGCACACCTTAATTTAAAAATAAAGTACATAATCTAGGAAAATGTTCTTTCTCTTTCTTGGCCCCTTGATGAAGAATATAAAAGGCCTGGCCTGGGGGGGGGATGCTGCCCAGGTGCATTCTAATTTTTTTAGAAGCACTGTGGACATGCAGGAGATGTGGCAGCATTTTAAATCCCCTATGTGCTTAATCCCCATTTCCCACTGAAAAACTGCACAAGTGTGCGCTTGTGAATGGCATGGGGTGCAGGTGCGAGTGCCAGTAGCAGGGTCCTCTGGCCTAGGGGTGCCCAATCAGAAATCTGGGCCTATCTCTACAACATATCTAAAGTTAATTTAGAGGTAAACACCCCCTTTAACAAAACCCTATTATTAAACTTGTTATCCTTTGTTCATTATAACTATTCTTCCTTTTAACTAGCATCAAGACTTGGAACCGGCAGTTTGGCACGCACTCAGCAGCGGTAATTTATTACACAAACATAAATCGTCCTAACACGTTTTGTGTGTTAACACACGTAATCATAGGCATCCTAACTAGCATGTCATTTAAAAGTGTCAGTATGTGCATGTGCATGTGTATTTTTATGACATTTTAAAATTTGGCAATTTTGATTCTTAATAGATCACACCATATACTACAGCATTTTTAAGTTTCTTCTCGTTATCCTCAGACAAACTGAAAATGTGTTGTTTTTTTTAAAAAAAAAAATGATTTCTCACGGGCTATAAATTATTATTCTCATAACTTTAATTTAAAGTTTTCACCATCCACTGCCCATAAGCTTACTACTGCAAATTCTTGCAGCATTGTACAGAGTGATAAACAAGTCATTATCAAATGCTGACAAAGACTATAAAATAAAATAGTACTGCACTTTACACTCTGCTGAAGGTCTAACGTGTCAACCACTTTTAAGTCATGAAGCAATTCTTTAAAGTCTGAATGTTTATGCTTGAGATAAAGTATTTTTCTAGATTATTTTCAACATACACATTGATGTTGATTTAATTAACATTAGCATTGCCCAGATGTCAGCAACCGAGGAGTGTCATCTTGTCATTTTTTACCCCATTATGTTTGTTACATACAATTAATAAAAGGTACTTTTTAATTATTCAAATTCAGCAAGCAGAAACAAAGACTTGTACAAAATAGTACAGTTTATTATATTTTCTAGGACACCTTTTTCACCTTTACTTGATTAAGGGCGGTATATGAAGAAATGAGATGAAGAGACAGGGTACAACACCACATCATCAAAATACTAAGATGTTTTGGCCACTAGATTCTATGAGAGTTTTACTATGAACCATCATGATAAATTTGCTCATATTTCCTGAATCCTAAGAGACCACACTTAAACAATGAGTATTGTACTCACTGCGATAATTCTATGCTTTGCGTCTAGACTGTTTATAAGCTTCATTATACACAGAATATCAGCATTGCTTCTAGTATTGAGTGGTGATGAAAGATATTCTCTATAAGAACAGACAGGTACACATACACACACACACACACACACACTAGGATGTCTGCTGTTATTAGTCATTGCCATACTGCATGGCAGCTGGGCTTTTTTCCATAGGGAATATGGCACAGAGATAGTAGAACTACCATTGTTCATAAAATTTCAGATCCAGACAGATATTTACTACAGCGTAATGTGCAGTAATAGCAGCAGCTAACTTTGTTCTAATGCAGAAATGTCTGACACCGACAGTCTTTTTATTTCTTTATGGTATTTGCTAATTTACACAATAAAAAGAAACAATACCTCATCTTGTCCATTTAATATAGGGGATTCTGTTGATAATGGATGTATTCTTAATTCAAAAGCACAGGTTCTACAATAATCCATTGTCCATAATTTTCACATGCTGAAAATCTCACTGGAGATTGAAGCCATGAGCTGAATGACGTGTGCAATAATGTGCATCTTGTTTTATTGATTGCTACGCTTAAGCAAAAGGTAATCTGCCAAATATTCTGCATCATTCAGATTGCAGGAATGCATCACATCATCTCACATTATACAGATAATTCTTTCAGGATGGAGATAGGAAGGGACTGCCTAAATATAAATAATTTATAGGAATCTGGTGAGACACAAGGACAAAGCACAGGATTTGTTTTATAACGCCAATGACTGAAAATTGTCATAAACAGTAATGGAAAAAAACAGCACAATTTTTTTAGCTGAAAAAAATACTGCATTATGTTTTCAAATGAGCCCCAGTATAGTATATTATTTTCTACTATTAGTTTATGTGAACAGCAGAAACATATAAAGATTATTGTATAGGAGAACATGTGCCATACTGGGTAACATTATAAAGGTTGTGTTACTCTCTACGGGCCCATCTAGGAGAATGGTACAATGCAGCTGTTTTACTATAACTGCTGTTCTTCAGAAAGGAATGTACTGTGCAGTTATGCCTCTATAAATGCTTGCCCATCAGATTAGAATAATGCTGATGCAGTTGTACTCTGGTATATCTGCATTGTGCAGCCTTTAAATGTATAGTGCAGCAAACAACTTAACAACTAGGACCCCTCATTGAGACTTGATATGGTTCTCAAGCAGTTTTGACAACAGCACTTTTGTTAACAACACTATTACCTATAGTACTTTGACAACACCATATGTAATATATACACTGCCTTGCAAACGTATTCACCCCCTTGACTTTTACCTATTTTGTTACATTCCAACCTGTAATTTAAATGTTTCTTATTTTATGTGATGGATCTGCACAAAATAGTCTAAGCTGATGAAGTGAAATGAGAAAAATATATATAAAAAAGAATTTGAAAAAAAATTTTGGCATGTGCATATTTATTCACCCCCTTTGCCATGAAGCCCCTAAAAAATCTTGGTGCAACCAATTACCTTCAAAAGTCACATAATTAGGGAAATGAAGTCCACCTGTGTGCAATCTAAGTGTCACATGATCTGTCAGTATAAACACACCTTTGCTGACATGGTACCACAACAAACCTGCCAAGAGAGGGCCGCCTACCAAAACTCACTGGGCAAGGAGGGCATTAATCAGAGAAGCAGCACAGAGACCAAAGGTAACCCTGAAGGAGTTGCAGAGACTGGAGTTTCTGTCCATAGGACCACAATAAGCCGTACACTCCATTGAGCTGGTCTTTATGGAAGAGAGGCCAGAAAAAAAGCCATTACTTTAAAGTTAAAAATAAGAAGGCACAATTTGAGTTTGCCAACAGGCATGTGAGCGACTCCCCAAATGTATGGAGGAAGGTGCTCTGGTCAGATGAGACTAAAATTTTACTTTTCGGCCACCAAGGAAAATGCTGTGTCTGGCGCAAACCCAACACATACCACCACCCCAAGAACACCATTACCACAGTGAAAAAATGATGGTGGCAGCATCATGCTGTGGGATGTTTTTCAGCAGCAGTCACTGGGAAACTGGTCTGTTGAGGGAAAGATGGATGGTGCTAAATACAGGGATATTTTTTAGCAAAACCTACCTGTATGTCTGCCTGTGATTTGAGACTGGGATGGAGGTTCACCTTCTAGCAGGACAATGAGTGGTTTAAGGGGAAATATTTAAATGTGTTGGAATGGCCTAGTCAAAGTCCAGACCTCGATCCAATTTAGAATCTGTGGTCAGACTTGAAGATTGCTGTTCACAAGCAAAAACCATCCAACATAAAGGAGATGGAGCACTTTGCCTTGAGGATGGGCAAAAATCCCAGTGGCAAGATGTGGCAAGCTCATAGAGACTTCTCCAAATCGTCTTGCAGCTGTAATTGCCGCAAATGGTGGCTCTACAAAGTACTGACTTTTGGGGGGGGGTGAAACCTTTTGCACGCTGAAGATTTTTGTAATTTTGTCCTATTTATTGTTTGCTTCCCAATACAAAAAAAAACATCTTCAAAGTTGTAGGCATGTTCTGTAAATAAAATGGTGCAAACTCTCAAACAATCCATTTTAATTCCAGGTTGTGAGGCAACAAAACATGAAAAATGCCAAGTGGGTAAAAAAAAAATTGCAATGCACTGTATTAGGCATAATCAGTAATAATACATTTTAGCCATTTCAGAATGATCACTCTCACTTGCACCTTTGTTTTTTAACTCTGTGCTTTTGGTTTTTCACTATTGGTGCATAAATTGCTTTTTGCTGTATTGTCTGTCCGTTGTACATGAATGTGGGATATATGATTGTGGGGGTAATTATCATGAAAATGTTCTTATTTTCACCACATATAACAACAGCCACCACATTTTCTCCACATGTAACACCAGCCATGTAACACCTAAACAAATGATTATGTTTTCTATCTAATGGTTGAGCAAATGGGCTATGTATATTCGGTTGCTGGGATACATAGGTAAGCAATTGGATTGAATGCAGACCTGTAACCAGAGAACTTGTTTGGTATTATGGAGACCCTTCAAGGCAGAGCATTTAATTAAATTACTTTTTTTTAAATAGGAACCAAAGGTTTGAACTTCATCTTGGTATGAAGAGTGTTGGCAACAGTCAAAAAGGGGCATTATTCATGAGTGCCTGACTGTAGAGAACTAAATGCCCTGTGCCCTAGAGGGGCCCTCTGTAGTGGCGTCACAGGAGGGAGGTTTGCGGGGTTATATTTAGTTACTGAGGTAACTGTAATCTGTACAGGTTCTCTGCCTGTTTCAACATTTGACTACAATTTGACTATTCTGTTACAGGTATGGGACCTATTATCCAGAATGCCTGGGACCTGGGGTGTTCCAAACAAGGGATATTTCCGTAATTTGGATCTACATACCGTAAAGGGGGTGGTTCACCCTTTCATCAACTTTTAATATGTTATAGAATGGTTCATTAGAAGCAACTTTTCCTTTGGTCTTCATTTTTTATTTGATATAGTTTTTTAATTATTTGCCTTTTTTTCTGACCCTTTCCAGGATTTAAATGGGGCTCACTGACCCCATCTAAAAAAACAAGTGCTGTAAGTCTTGTTTTTGTCACTTACTCCTCTTTTTATTCAGGCTTCTGCTATACATATTCTTGTCTCTTATTCAAATCAATGCAGTGTGCTTGCATAATTTGAACCCTAGCAACCAGATTACTAAAAGTGCAAACTGGAGAGCTGCTATATAAAAAGCTAAATAACTCAAAAATCACAAATAATAAAAAATCAAAACCAAGTGCAAATGTCTGGATATCACTCTCTAAATCATACTAAAAGTTAATTTAGGTAAACAACCCCTTTAAGTCTACTAAAAAATCATTCAAACATTAAATAAACCCAACAGGATTGTTTTGCCACCAATAAGGATTCATTGGACCAAATTCAATTCAGAAAAAAAAGTTATCCTTGGGTTTTCATGCGTCATGGATGAAATCCAATTTGCAGAGAAAAAACTTTTCTCCAAATTCATTTCCAGTTTTTTTTCCCATAGACTTCAATAGAGTTTTAATGTGATAAATTGTGAGATAGATTGAATCTCGTCCATAACTTTTAACGTGATAAACCTTTTTCTCACTGAATTGAATCAGTCCCAATGGATCAAGTACAAGGTACTGTTTTATTAATACAGAGAAAAAGGAAATTATTTTAAAAAATGTAATTATTAGATTACAATGGAGCCTATGGGAGATAGAATTCCTGTAATTTCAAACGGGGTTCAGGATAACGTATCCCATACCTGTAACATCATTCTTTTACTTGGATATGACTATTCAATTGGCTTACATTTTGTCATTACTGCTTTAGTACAAATGTATTTGTATTTTAATATTGCAGCTTGCTTTGTATACTTTTTCCCAGTATCCTTTTCTATGTTAGTCAATATGTGCTATGCTCAGAATCTGCATTGCTGACCATTTGGAGCTATGTTTTTTTTAACTAAGCACTTTCCAACAGCTTCCTTTTGGACATAGTCTTTAGCATTCTATTCATTGTTTATAGTGATTCCCAGTGCTTTTTTCTGCCTCCATTTGCCCTGGCTGCCCTTGTGGGTGCTCTTGAAAATGCATGCAGTAATAACAGTAGAGAGTTCAATCAAAAAGGTCTCCTCTTATAGAAAATGGAAGTGATTTTAGAAAGAAGAGCAGAGCCAGGAATCCAATTGAATGACCCATGTTTGGCTATGACAATGAGAATGTTAAAGATATATAAAGAATTTTGCTGTATGCAAATATTTTGAATGTATCTAAATATAATTATGCTATGGTAAGACTTTCCTTTACAAACACCATGATAATATATTTTATTCTGCAGAAAAAAATGCTAATTTCCCATTTCTGGCAATACTTTTATACATAGCTTCTAGCAAATCAGAGGTAAAACTCAAAAAAGTGCATAATAATGAGAACAGAATGCGCATAAGCCTGGAATTATTTTTTATACATAAATTAAGCCACAAACCAAATCTAAAAATGCTACAATTAAAATGTATGTCTCTTTTAAGATTTCATTCATCTGTTAGATAACACACCCCATATTTGTGAGCTGTGTCACCCATACATGTGTGTAACACAATGTTTATCTCCCTTATTTTGTATAGATTTAAAAGTAATATATTGGTAATCTGACTATAATGTGTTTTCCAGAGGGTGTTTAGTTACAAGATGATGCATGTTCTGTGCCTATTCTAACGTTTAAGTGAATATAAATCCCCTCCGTGTATTATGTATTATAGTATATCTTTGCTCATGTGTAAGATTGCCCTTTATTTGTCATTATTATACAGTAGGTGTTTCTCCATCCCCTCTAGCACGTATCCACGCTAAAGAAGAGGATTTAGATATCATCTGATAATTTGACTGCAAGTTTGGGCCAGTATATAATATAGCAAAACAAGCTATATACAAATGGAAGGCAGCACATGGTTATCATTAACATGGGTAGGCAGAAGAGAAATGTATATGATGTTTACATGGCCACATTTATGGCCATTGCTGCTAATAATAATAAATTAGCCCTTAAATCTCCAACTCTGTGATCAAGGATGGCCCCTGTAGATGAATTTCAGAGAACACAAACTAGGCAAGGATTTAAGCATTTTTGTATTTTTATGTTTGTTCTTGCAAACTGTTTCAGATCTAAAAGTTCATATTTTTATTAAAGAGTTATATTGCAATAAGGTATTTTATCATACTAGTAATTTAGCTATGGGGGACTGCCTGTATTGGATTCTCAAAGTAAATCTGAGGGGTAATAAAATTCACAACCCATAAAGCAACACCTAAAGGTCTTTGAAAGAAAGTATACAAAATAATCCCTGATCCATTGTGGTGAATTTTAATATACTGCAGTCCGACAATATAAATCACAGAATAATAACGAAAAATATGAGCGTAAAAAAACAAAAACAATAAAAGATGTTGATGGTATTGATCAGTAGGCCTCCCTTAAGGGAATATGAAATCAGATAAAGTCAATTTCACATGGCTCATATCTCTATAGCATGAAATAAAATAATGATAATATTTCAGCCTTTATAAAATTAAATTAGTGTCATATCCACTTCTAATACTAATCTCCAAAAATACTTCTTAAGCACATTTTAAATACAATAACACAAATAAAGACCAATGTGTGGTTATTGTAATTTTTTTATTTTATTTAATTATTTTGTATTATGTTTCATATTAAAAAAGAACCTCATTCATGATCAATCTATGTACCCTGACTTATGTTTCTAATTATATTACCTTCTAAATCTTTATTAAACCTATAAAAAAAACTTGCCTTGCTCTCTGGGGTTATTTTTCAAGGTTTCCCTGCTTCACTCACTGGAAAAACTGACAGATGGGGCCTATTTTTCATGCTGTGGAAAAAGTGAGTGAAGCATTCCTAGTGATGTTGCCCAGAGCATCCAATCAGCAATTAGATTTCAACAATTAGAAAACAAAAGCAAAGATTTTATTGGTTGCTATGAGCAACATCACTGGTAATTATACACTGCAAGATGAATAGACCCATAATCCTGAGGGAGTTACATAGTTATATCAGTATGTAGTAAATCTTGGTTGAAAAAGACGTGCCCATAAAGTATGCTCTTTACTTTATCTCGCAGTATCTCTGACCCACATTACAAAGAACAAACTTCAGTGGCGTAACTATAAAGGAAGCAGACTCCATGGCCACAGGGGAGCTCAGGGAACACGGGTCACAGACCTCAAAGTCAACTTCCTCTATAGTTCTAAATAATCCCTCCCTTTCCAGTCACTCGCCTACCTGCCATCAAAAATCACGAGGCAAAATTTTCTGGGCCCCCCTTGCCACCCCTCCCTTACCTATCAGTATGAAGGCCACACAAGTCACAAGTGTTAAAACATTAAGTGCCCCCCATACAAGTTAAAAAAAAATAACTTTGGCGCCCAGGGCCCCCCTACAAGTTTTGATGATCAGGGCCTCCTACAAATTAAAGAAAAAAATTGGTGGCGAAGAAAGAAAAGTTTAAGAAAAAAAAAAGTTTAAGAAAAAACATTGGTGGCCAGGGTCCCTATAAGTTATTAAAAAACACATTCGTCCAGGGCCCCTACAAGTTATTAAAAAAAAACATTTGGCCAGGGCCCCTAAATGTTATTAAAAAAAACATATTTGGCCAGGACAGGGCCATTACAAGTTATTTAAAAAAAACATTTGGCCAGGGCAGGGCCCCCACAAGTTATTAAAAAAATATTTGGCCAGGGCAGGGCCCCTACAAGTTATTAAAAAAAGCATTAGTGGCCAGGGCCCCTACAAGTTATTAAAAAAAATATTTGGCCAGGGCAGGGCCCCTACAAGTTAAAAGCATTAGTGGCCAGGGCCCTTACAAGTTATTAAAAAAAGCATTAGTGGCCAGAGCCCCTACAAGTTATTAAAATAATATTTGGCCAGGGCCCCTACAAATTAAAAAAAAAAAAAGAAAACTGCACTTACCTTAGCCAGGGAGCTCAGGTGCCGGTATCTTCAGTTTCCTGTACTCTGATTCTCCAGTGAAATGTAAGTCCCTGTAAAGCTGCATGGCGACTGGATAAAGTAGAGGAGAGGTTCAAACTTCACCCATCCAATCCCCATGCGGCTTTACCAGGATTTACACTTCATGGCGAATCAGAGTGCACAAAGTAAGAAGCAGCAATTGAAACTCCACCCATCCCTCACTTTCAAATGTCTGCAGCTCACCCCCCTTAACTCTCCAAACCATCCGGGCCCGGGACAGTAGTCCCCCCTGTCCCCCCCTGATGGCGGCCCTGCCTGTGGGGAGGGTGGAAGTGAGCCAGAAAGTAGGCAGACGGGGTGAATAGGGATTGTTGTGCGCCAAGCATATGTGTGATAGTACCTGGGAGGCAGCGGGACGCAAGCAGCCTCCTCTCTTGTGCAAATTAGTCCCAAATTAGTGGACTATTATTATTATGATTATTTTTATTAGCATGTATTTGTAAAATGCCAACATTCTGCAGCCCTATACAATATATATATATATATATATATATATCTGTATAAGCTGAACAGATTACATACAAACATAGGACCAATAACAGATCCGATAGGAAAATGAACATGAGTAGCAACATATGGGGATAGGTAAGATCAGGAGTCAGCAAGGTGAAATATGTGGAAGTGAGCATTGTATTTAGCAGCATATACAGTAGTATACACTGAAGCTATGTTAGGCTAGATGAAGGTAAGCTTCTAAGTAAAAGTGTTTTAACAGATTGTTTAAAGTCAGAGATATTGGGGGCAAGTTGGACAGAACATGGAAGGGAATTGCAGAGAAAAGGTGCTGCTTTAACTAAGTCTTGAATGCAAGTATCTGTACAGGTAATGAGTGAGCTCTTGAGGAGTATACCAGTAGAAGAACATATCAAGTAATTTAGTAAGTACTTACAGTTCAGATATGTAGAGTAATGTGGAGTTGCAAACTGCTTTGAATGTTAAGTCTGATTTTTTTCTGAAAGATATTTTGAACCAATATAGGCCCAAGTAGAATTACATGGCAGAGGATGAGAAGCTGCAGCAGCATTCATTGTAGATTAAAGAGGTGAGAGTAGGAAGGCCAATTTAGAGTTTAGCGTTTTAGTGTTTTATTCATTAGCCAATGAGTAAATCAGAATTGATTATCGTCAGCATAGGTTGAATTGGAAACTATATAAATTAATAAGTGTGCCAAGGGAGGAAGTATACAGTGAAAATAAAAATGTGCCAAGGACAGCGCATTGAGGAAGGTAAAAGATGATACTCCATTGCAGCGACATCAAGTGGATGATCAACAGTGTGAAAAGCTGCTGAAAGATGTAAGTGAGGGACTAGTAAGGTACTAAATGTGGCCATAGACGTGCAGGTTTACTTGCAATATCAGACAAACGAATGGACGTCCCCGTCTCCCGATCTGCCACTAACCTTCAGTTTAAATAAAGTAGTAAAAGAACAGATCAGACAATGTTCTGCCCTGACAGCAATCTTACGAAAGTTTATGTCCAACAAAAGCTTGTGACAGTCTCCCACTGAAAATCGTCAGATCAGTAATACATGCAGAGATATCATCGGCAGCTGACAATTTTCTAACCTGTCCAATCAACTGAACGACCGATCGACATGGCACTCCACACATGGTCCGAAAATCATAAGAATCGAGGATTTGTATGATTATATCTGTACGTCTGTGGCCAGCTTAAAGGGGACCCGTCACCCAAAAAAAATATCCGAAATCCTATTTTATCAGATTAGTCAAGGAAAATGAACTTTAATTACACTATATAAATTATTTGAATCTTGTTTCCTTCAGTCTGGGATTTCAAAATTATAGCAAGCAGGCAGCAGCCATTTTGTGGACACTGTTATTAAGACAAGCCTTGCATCATCTCAGAATTTTGTTTGTGCACCAGAATGGGGGACCCGATGTCCATCCCCATACACTGGGTACACAATTATATGGTAAAGAAAAGTGGGGGAATGTGTGGTGAGCAGTGACATCTAAGAAGTGCTCAATTGAAAGTGAAAGTAATTATCTGCCTCGCCTCTATGCCACGGTTATAGAGGAGGGGCAGACAATATTTGATTGACAGCTGAGATTTTTAAATGAGCTTACAACAGATATGAATGCTTTGATAAAAAATAGAAATTGGATTCCATGTTTAATTTGAAAAGGACTTTTATTATACAGATTTTTGTGTCAGGGTGACAGGTCCACTTTAAGTCTTGTATTTATTTAGATCTCTAAAAGGACAAGGATTTTGTGTTTAAAGTAAACTGTCTTTGCTTGGAAGGTCTGTCCATCTGATCCCATTAAAAGTGCATAAAATTGTGGCCATGGATATAACTGTAGCCATAACTATTTTACCTGTCCAAGTAAACAAAAAAACACCACTTAAAAGATTAGTAGCATCAGTGATTTTTTTTTACATTTAAATGTACCTGCTTATATAGCACCTTGACTTGTTGACTAAAAATGCACTATTTTATCAGAAAGGGTTTTTTATTCTATAACATACAAAAAAAAAAAAGAATGTCAAAGATTTATGCACAGGACTTCTTCTTTCACAAACCAAAGTGTTTTGTTGGTTCTGTTCCAACCTCCTCTGGATTACAATGAAATACAAATAAAATGCTTAAATAAATAATAAAAAATGCATAAATAAAATATAAAGCTACAAACATCTATTTAAACATGTTTCTAAAGCCCAGATTAGTGTATAAGAATGCAGAGGAATAAAGCTGGGATTTCAACCTACTGCATTTGAAAAAGCCAATTAGAAGATGCAATTTTATTTGAATACCAATACACTGTGATTTTAACTAACTAGATGTCTTGAGACTCTTAAGAGATTTGACTTCCTTAGATGGGTTAATCTTCTAAAATTAAACTCCAATAGTATTTAGATATTCAAATGCTTAATGAAGCTAGCAGATATATCTCTTAAAAAGGGTTACAATGAGTACAAATAAGAGCAGTTCCTTTTTAATATAAGGAATTGGCTATATGGGGTGTTAGTAAGCCATTCTGGATGATGAATGCAATTTTTCGGAAGGTAACTATTGACAGCAACAGGTTTAAATATATACAAATAAGTATGGAGTTATTAACACCAGTTAGCTTCAAATCTAAAATGCCTGTCTCTCTGTTATTGACCCAAGATGAATAGCAGATACCTATCAGGTTGGAATTTGTGGAATGAAGGAATAAATCCAGATCATCTGCAGTGCCCTTGACTGATGAGAATGATATCATCAGTAACACGTTTGTAGAGAACCAGATTCGCCTGTCAGTGGTTGGAGACCCAGATGACCCAGATCTCCCCAAAATAGATTGGCATAGCTAGGGGCGAATCTGGTTCAAAGTATCAGAATAATTGTGAGACGATATAAAGCTAATGCTATATAAATACTCACACAAATCTCATCTGTATATAGAGTACATAGGTGTCAAAGTACAAAAAAAATACCTGTTGATACCAATTTGTGTTGTATATTTGTGTACAAATTCTAGGAAACAGCAGTTGCCCATACATAATGATTACACCATGGTATGTGATATAAAATATGTAGAACAAGTTGAGAATTATGTATATAAGAGTTTAATTTCTTCTCAATTGGTATGAAGAAAATATCTATTCCTTTAGTTTGTTTTCATTCTATAGTTTTGTGGAAAACCATGAATGAAATTAGACCCCTGTTCACCACTCTGTTTAAGTACTAAACCATTTTATCTTAACATGTTATGTTACCTGTTTTATGAATGGCACCCCCATTACACATCAGTGGCTGTCCATGACTACTTTAATGCTTCTGAAACAAACACACAGTTTTACTAGAAAGTGAAAACTGTACATACTAGTTAAAGGGGACAAGTCACCCCCAAAAAATATTCCAATCACGCAAAATAAACTTTACTTACACTATATAAATTATTTGAATCTTGTTTTCTTCAGTTTGGAAACTTATAATTATAGCAAGCAGGCAGGAGCCATGTTGTGGGCACTGTTATTAAGGCAACCCTTGCATCATCTCAAAATCTTGTTTGTGCATCAGAATGGGGGACCTGATGTGCATCCCCATGCACTGGTTACAAAACATTTTTTTAGTGAGACTGGTCCTTTAAAGGTAATCTGCTATTATATCACCAGGCAGCACATTGAACAGCCTCACAATCCTTACCCAATCCTTTCTTTTGAAATGCCTCTCCTCCAGTCTAAATGCATGGCCTTTCAGTATGAAAAAAGATCTCTCATTATTTGCCTATAATGTGCTTAAAAATATTTGTACAGTTTTCATGTTCACTTTCGTCATCTCCATAGAAACAGACCCAACTTTAAAACAATTTCCTTTTAACTACATTATTTTTTTACCAGTTCCCTTTTCTATGTACGAATACAAGCATTTCATGTTTTTGAATGTTTTCAATTTCAGCGTGAAAAAGAATTGTCTTAAACAGGTATACATGTTAAAAACATATTTAAAATATATTAATAATATATTTAGAAACACATTTAAAAATTGCAGCTCCGAATATTCTGAGGATACAAGAGAAAAAGGGGTGTATGTTCTCAGGAACCATGTTGGTGTTTATTATGTAACACAGCCCATGTATAAGACAGGATTCTTCTAGATGAGGCTATAGTTTCACTTATTTATAGTAATTCTAGAGCAAAGCCTTTGTTTTGTAACTATTTCTTTGGCTATTGGCTTTTATGTCATGGAACATGGACAGTATGTGGCTACTGCAAGGCAAAAGGGTAGTCCCTTCTAAAGTTCTTAGTTGAGTCTCATGACTAATCAGCTAAATATTTATTCAATGCTGAAAAGCAAAGCGTACAAGAAATATGAAAAAAATTTGGTGGGCAATATGTTGGTAGAACTGTGCGCAGATTCAAGGACCAGGTTAGGGAGCATGTTCTGGCCATAAGTAAATGTAAAAGTGATTCCTCAATTGTTAGACATTTTTAAGCATGTACAAAGGGTAATAGTACAGGTATGGGACCTGTTCTCCAGAATGCTCAGGACCTGGGGTTTCCAGATAACAGATCTTTTCATACCTTAAGTTTACTAGAAAATCATGTAAACATTAAATAAACCCAATAGGCTGGCTTTGCTTCCAATAAGGATTAATTATATTTTAGTTTGAATCTATTACAAAGAAAAAGGTAATCATTTTTAAAAATTTGGATTATTTGATAAAATGGAATCTATGAAAATGGAGTCTATGAAAGACGGGCTTTCCATAATTTTGAGCTTTCTGGATAACAGGTTTCTGGATAATGGATCCCATTCATGTAACTATTTGAAGTAGAGAGAATAGAGTATAGAGAAAGTTATTCCACCTGGGAGAGTCTTTTGGATTCTTAGACTAGAGACCTGAATGCCTAATGGGTTAAATAAAAGGTGGGATGTGGCTTGCTTTTGGTAACTTTATGTGACATGTTTTGATTTGTAAACTTTTCTCTTTATTGGTCAGAATATATCATGTGACTTTAATGACTGGCATGTTAAACTTTGTTTTGCGATTGCATGCCTGCCTATTATTAAGGACCGTTAAGGTCTAAAACAGGTCAGGTGGTATGTCCTGGCTTTATGATGTCTATTTGATGATTCGGATGTGCAGCACACGTCAAAGTTTGTGTCTGAGTACAGAGAAATACATTTGAGGAACTGAGTGTCCAAATAACGGTATAAACTGCAAGAGAAAGTGAATTACAGTGTAAATGGAAACAGTTAAGTGTTTTTTTAACACTCAATTACTTAAACATGTATTGCAAAGTGCTGCATAATTTGGCGCTATATGAATAGAATATGATGATTTATATTGTAATTGTAAACATGAAAACAACTTTTCATTTTTTAAACTACTGTACGAGTGAATGTAATATTTATGCAAGGCACTGTGATCTATTGATCCAAGGGGAATTAAGTTACAGATCTGGTAAATTGCACCTTTGGGGCCATTATTTCTAGCTAATCGTCAGCTGCAAACTTCTGCTTTATTATGCCCCTGTATGGAAAGGCGAAGACTAGTCCCTTGGCACACTATTATAACCTAAATCTCAAAATACCAGGACAAAATGCAGAAATATAGGACATAGCAATCACAGTGACAAATATTAATGAATCAACTGACAAAACATACCACTGCACTCCATTTCACTGTCTGCTGCAGGAATATGGCATTAAATTCTTATTTATACTCTCAGAAAGTCTCACAGGAGATAATCTAAAATTTGCAACCTAGGCACATAAATACTGTAGTTGTCATAATATGCTACTGAACATTCATGACTCATAAGAACTGGTCCAGTCAAGGTTCTACCAATCAAAATGCAGCTATTCTGTCTCAAAAGCCTATAACCCCAACACACAACAATTAGAAGGTCAGGGTACCATCTATATGGGCACACAAAAACATTTTATTTTCTATTAAGCCTCCTACCCCATTTCCCATACCTCCCATCATGTGTTCTTAGAGGAACAATAAACTACTCCCCTGCTAATGCTCACTGCCCCCTTACTATGAGTATTTATTTCTGATAACCCACCACAAAATGGGTAATGATTTGGCCCACCTAGATCCTCTTTGGCTTCCTTTAAGTGCTGTATCTAAATCAGGATCTTGACAACTGACACATTTGTTGCCCAGTTTTATTTTCTCTCCCTGTTCTGGATACACAATGGGTTATTTAATAATACAAGTACATGAGCAAAGCACTAAAATGTATGCAAAATTGAAGTGTGCATTGAAGCTATTCAGAAAGGAGTATTTCTATGTGTGCTCCTTTGCACCTTCAGACTGCTTTGGTTAATTACACCCAAGTGCATGCTTTGTAGCAACAAACTTTCTATCAGCCTGAACATTGCAGTAATTCCAAGGTTCTCTTCATGGGTTACATTAATAGTTTCAACTGATTTGAGATTGATTTGGACACTAATACCTTCATTAATGCCAAATGCATGTGGACATGTGAACACAGATGCAATAGAAATGTGCCACAAATTGTTTGTGATTTGCCAAAGCAGATACAAAGTTGCTTCATATTAGCACATTGTATACAGGCTAATGCAATTTAGGCCACTATTATGCTGTGATTCTATGAGAAAACGCAGCATTGGTAGTAAAACGTCAATTTGTGTCTAAATGAGCTTCCTGTGCAGATTTGAATTGTACTCTTTATTTGCAGGCCCACATGCAGGCCCATGTGTACATATCAATGTAATTCCTGGAAAATGTGCATATTTTGCATGTTACAGATTACACCAAGAGCATAATATAATTTTCCATTGAAATTTTACTTACTGGAAAGCTATATTGAATTTTAGAAGCAGATCACACTACCTTGCTAAGAACTAATTCTAGCAATTTCAATAAATAATCTTGCTAGTATAAATATACACAGTATGGATTCCAAATCTTAATACATATAATCAATCTCCACTGTCAGAATGCAGATAAGATCATTCTTTCTGGTAATATACAGCCTACATACAGTGCATAATATCCTGTTTCCTAGGGACTCTGCATTGTAATCATCTTACAGAGCTGGGATTTTATTGTCATAAGCAGCTGAGTGATATGTTCCCTTTATAGCCTTTTGGATTTTTTTACTAGACTTTTGGATTTTCATTCAGAAAAATGAGTCAAAACAAATTCAAATTTAAAAGCACCAACTCGCATGTAAATTCAAATGTGAGATTTTTAACACCTTGACCATGGAAACAGTTCTAATTAGAATATTCGCCACCTAAAACCTGCCAAGTTCATTTACAAGTCAGTGGCAGAGGTCCGTTGAACCATTTAATTATATTAATTTCCTTCCTGACATTCAAGTTTTTTTCGGATGACAACTCGATTCCAATTTTCGGGTCGGGACTATTCGATCGAATATGCTATGTTCAAGTTTTTACATAAATAACCTCCCATTCGAGTTGTGAGTACATTCAAATTAATTAGAGTAAAAAAAAAATTCACATAAATTCGAAATTCGACCTTTGATAAATAACCCCCTAATAAGTCTTCAAAGGCTGGTTAATTTCCTGGCACAGTTTGAAGAGTTAAGCAGTATGATGGCAGACTGAAATTCAAGAACCAATTATTGTTCATCAGATTCACCTTTAAAAGAAAAATCTATGCCATGAATCTCCTACCAAGCATGTGAAAGGACAAACTTTAAGACAGAGAGGTGAAATTCTGTGCTCTATTGATCTAAAAGAGAAACCGATCTGTAAATGAATCAATTTTCTGTCTGCAGTTGAAGCTTGAGATGTCGGATAGGTTAATATGTAGAGAGGAACAAGGATATTTTGGAAGTGGCAGCAACAGCTCTTTATCCTGAAAATAAGGTTGAAGCTAGATGAATTAGCTGCCATGAATTAGCAGGCAAGATCCAGGCATCACCAAACACTTGCTCACCAATTAAAATGTTTGGCAATATTATATTTGCCATGATACTGGCTTTATTGATACACAGCTTTATTGAATTTACAACAGTACAAAACATCAACAAATATTGTGCATATGAACATACATATCAAATTACATAATATTACAGTAGAGTACAATAAGTCTGCCCTTCTACAACACTGAGGCGTAATATCCTCTAGCTGCCAAATTACCTTGCTCAAAGGACATATGCCCGACCAATCTTTGCCCTCCTACTGATCCACTCGGCATCTTCAGGGCCCACCAGCATGATTACCGTGTACTTTGTTTTTATCACTCTGTCCACACCCATGGTCACCCACCATCACACTTGACCTATACTACCAGAACAGGTCCCCCCCTTCCCCCGGCAGACTGACACCGACCCATCCTTAACTGTGACAAATGCAATTATTCTCCCTGGAATTTGCCTGATACCCTATTTGTTCAAACTATATAAGAACTAGTGTACCACTGCCTTCTAGGGCCACATATGTGACAACTAGGAAAACAACAAAATAAACCTCCTAAAAACTGGGATGGGCAGGTGTGGACCTTTCTTTATGCTTCCACTAAAAACGGTGGAAAGCTAAACTACCCTGATTGCTAACTGTCTAAACCCCCTCCACACCCAACTCTTGACTGCTACTTCAAGTTAAACTAGCTTATCTCATGCTAGTGGTGTCGTGCAGTCCCTCACCCAAGTATCACAGTTGACATTACTTTTGCCCAGGTAATACTAAACCATAATTTCAGTCAATTCAGGAATTCTGTACATATTTATTGCAAAATCCTTATTAACATACATAGGTGTTCGGAAAACAAATCATCTGCATGTCAGCTAGTGCTCACTGACTTGTGCATACCATCTGCACTATCTGGACCTCTGTCTTAAGCTTCCAAGGACATTTTACTGCACTTTGTTCACTGTGAGATAAGTAAGTAGGAAGCAACTCAGAATTTAGAAAGGGGGAATGTCATGAACAAGCAATTAAAGAAAGCTTCAAACATCCGAAAGAAAGAGCAAACACGGGCAAACCTATGGTATATGACCACTGACGTGAAATAAAAACAAAAGACATAAGGGGGAATGTAATTAAAAGTTGCAGACGTTATGTAAAATGGCATCTTTGCGAATTTAGCACTGCTAAATAATTCGCCGGCAAATATTACATTACATTAAACAGCTATCGAACCACAACAATAGCCATTTAGCTATTTCATTAGAAAAAATGTTGCTTCTGGTCATAAGATAAGCACCATATTACCTGCAATTCACACATAGCTTTTTGTATGCCTTTAAGATTGCTTTTAATATGTTTTAGAATGCTTTATTCTCAGCAACTTTTGAACTGGTCTTTTTTATATTTTTTTCAATTATCTGCCTTCTTCATCTGCCTCTTTCCAGCTTTTGATGGGGTCACTGTCCCAGTTAGCCAGTTTGCTCTGTAAGTTTATATTTGTATTGCCACTGTTACTTCTAATTACTTATTTTTCTCTATCTTATTCATATTTCAATTCTGGTTCAACCACCGCCTGGTTGCTGAGGTAAATACTGTAGGTCCATTGCATTTCAAACTTCTGAAATTCCAAACTTGAGAGTTGCTGAACCAAAATTTAATAAATTAAAATGGATAATACTAAACAATTACTAAATAATTTTCCCAGGATGTGTAGCATAGCATGTTTAAAATAATTTATTGTTACTGTCATTTTTTCAGTACATTTTTAGTGGTAGTGTTACCTAGCGAACAATTTGTAAGCATGACTAGGTTTTAAACCTAAACTACAGAAGTATGGTTCAAAGTTCATGCTGAACTGTTAGAATTGCTGACATTTGAAAAAAGTTTGATAATTTACACAATAATTTAGCAGTCAGTACTTGGGGTTGGAAGTCTCTTCCAACCCCAAGTTTCACTTTAGACCTGTGAATGGGTGCCAGAATCATGGCTTGGTGTTTGGAAATTTTAAGGTCATACATTAAGGGGGTTATTTATCAACGGTCAAGTTTAGAGGTTTGTGAGGTTTTTTTTTTATACTTCGAATGAACTCACAACTCAAATGTTTTCTGTTTTAAGAAAAAAACTCAACTGGGAAAAATCTCGAATTCGGGGTGAAAAACCAAAAACTTGAATTGAGAATTGAGTTTTCGGCAAAAAAAATCTCGAATGGCTTGAATTAAACATATTCAAATGTTGAAGTGACCTCTGCCATTTTCGAATTTGAGTTATTTCCAGCTTCGGAGTATAATCATTTTGAAAAAATCCAAGTTTTTTAAAAACAAGACAAATTTGAGTTTTTTTTTACCCAACCTTTTTTAAATAACCCCCAAAAGGTTGTGGAGCTCCCCCATTGAGCTGAACAGATGCTGAAATGGTTATCTTTGTAATCCCCATCATAGAAAGCTAAGTAAATATATGTAATTCTGCTATTACTTGTATGTTTGTGTAAGTTACTGTTAACTGGCAGTGTATAAGAAGGCTTAATTATTGATCCTGCCTATTGATGGTTCATCCTTTCAATTGCAAAATATCTACATTGTAAAAGGTAATTTAATGGTGAACTACACCTTTAACAAGATAAATAAAACATTATGTAGAATAGTAAAAAGTTTTGTTCCTCTTTACTTAAAGGAGTTCCCTTAAAGGTTAACTCCAGCATTGGGCTCCATCTGTTCAATGCTGGGATGAGGAACTGTGTCCCTTTCCAGGTTTAAGTATTGCCTGGTAGTTCTTTATAGGCCAGGGATGTCAAGTGCTTTATTCTTTAAAAGAGGGGATGCCAAACAATTCTGTCTCTTTGGACCACATAGTGTCGGACTGGGACACCAGGGGCCCACCCAAAAACCTTTGACCAGGGGTCCACCAATTAATCTTAGACAAGGGGCCCACTCTCAGTATTATTCTTCTTCTTCTTCTCACTCAGCCTCTATTCTCCTAGTCTCTTTTCTTTACATACTATAATCTATTATTCCATCTATTTAGTCTCTTTGTTCTCATAGAAATAGGGAATGACCATGAAATAGACCAAATGTTTAGCAGCTTGAAGGCCCACTGACACCTGGGCCCACCGGGACTTTTCCTGGTATCCTGGTGGGCCAGTCCGACACTGGGACCACACTTGCTGGATGCAGGTGGATGGTGCTGGAGAGTCTGAGGTAGGAGTGTAGGTTAGTAGGATATAGCTTCTTGTCGCAGTAAGAGTAGGACTGGGTTAGTAAGGTGAGAAATCAGAGCCCCCAATGAGAGAGCTGAGTGTCACCCACCAGCATCTGGACTTCAGCAGACAGGCTCAGGAATAGAGATATCCACAAAAAGCACCACTTATGAGGGCCTTGTATTCTGGGGAAATAATACTTGCTAGTAAATACTACTGCTGGTTGTTACTAATGCCCTGCCTGTATCTAATAGCATGATTTTTTTATTTAAATACTATAAACAGATTGTATTCTGTAACATAATGGAATGACAACTGAGAGATTGTACCAGCATATAGAGAGTTGAATTGCTGAACCACTGGCACCCAAGTTATTTAAAAACAACTGTACAGTTTGTGTAAAGTCAAGGTAGATAACCATTGCTCCATACTTATATTGAGGGTCCACCTGAGAGACATAGTGCCATGTAAAGCATCCTAGAATAGCCATTAACTAGCTAAAGAACTTGAATTTTGAAGAAAGTTTTGTGAAACTGTGTTAGTTTTAGATATGAAACTAATATGATACATGCAGTAGAGTAATTAGGTTGGTAGTGCAAAGTATGTACTGTAGCTGTGCTATGTCTTGTGACTGGGACCGTCGTGTCGCAAGACACTGTAAATTGCATTACCTCACATTTCTCCTCCCATATACCTTAGCCACTGCAAATGGAAATATAGGCATCTGCAAATGAAGAGGTTCTCCAAGATAAATTTGGTGGAATACCTTGTCAATGGATGTCATAAGTGATTGTTCTGCAATAAATATTAGAACTTATTTTATGTGTGTTTAACTGTAGACTCTGGGACAGAGACACTAGGCAGTGGGACAGAGTCACAGCATTATGGCACATCATACATACAGAAGCTCTAAAACAGGTGTTAAAAATGAAGAGCATTATTGATGTAATTTTTTCAATTGTCCTTTAATAAAGAATGAAACTGTAGGAAATGCAGAGGTCGTTATATCATTAGGCAGAAGGCAGGAGTTAAACAAGGTTAATGACAGATAGTATCAACCAATCTCTCAGAAACCAGGCTCCATGCTTGCAGTCTAGGCATAATCAATCAGTGAAATCATTAGAACCTTGCCAATAGCTTTTTATTAGTGGAGTTGTTGATGCAGAAAGTGAGGCTTTCAATCAATAATTTCTGGTAGGAAAGATGCAGGTATGAAAAGAAAGAACAATTATTAAAGCAATTGATGAAAGTTGAGTATTTAGAATGAAGATAGGTATTTAGGCAGAGGTATTTAGGTAAATAACAATGTAGACTATTAGGGATATGTAAAATAATTCATATATTATGCTGTGCTGATTTATTGCATTATGTAACAAAAGGTTTTTGCATCATCTTGGACTAGTCTTCTAGTCGAAGCTATTTATCAGTTTACCTTCTTATTTTCCTTGGTTGTGACTAACCATTCTTGCTACTACTTTGCATAAATGAGAATTTAATTCTAATCCCAGGAAAACTAGGAAGGGAAGATGAATATTTGAATACATCTGAGGTTTCAAAAATTGAGTTGTCGAATTGTTGTTTTATTTGTTTTCACACCACACACTAAAGCAATGGTTGTCAAAATGTTTCAGCTCATGACCTCCTTTAGACCCTTTTAGAGGTTGAACCTTTGATGAAGGACCCCCACATCTTATAACTAGGTATGGATATATATGTAAACACATTGCATTGCTTCACCCCCAAATCCCACCCTATTTGATCTACATGCTAAGAAAGGTAAGGGGGAAAAATATTTCCCATATCATATATACAGTATATAATTACACAAGAGCCATACATATAATGTAAATTACATAGTTAAAAAATGTGCTTAGTGGTGTCATCAGTTATAATTGGTGATGATTGATGTAATTTCTGTCACATAACTCCCTTAAACTTGTGTATTATAATGTACCCCCTGTTGCAAAATATGAGAATATTAGGTCACCTTGGAGTACCATGACCTGTATATGGGGTGTGATATGATATGTATGTCATAGGGGATGCATTATTTACTACAGCATATAATCTACAGTATGGGCATTTCTCAGTGCACCACACTGTAATTATAAATGGCATATTCTGGCATCTGTATGATAGAGAGGTGCACATGTTTAAGACATTTCAAAGGTTTTCTTGCACTGTGATCAGCTGCCTCACAATCAAGCAGCCTATTGTAACCTTCACTAGTGATTATGGGTGAATTTGTCCCGTTTTGCTACAGTATCTGAAACTCCCTGTACCCTTCTGTAACTCTGCCATTGTACTGTAGATATACTTAGTGTACAACATAAAGGAGTACCCTATTTTTTTGGCTGTAGATAAAACTAAAACCTGCTGTTTGTGCTATTATTTGACATACCTCATTCATCTACTCCCTGAACTCTGCTGTTGTGTCAAGGAATAATATTTCTCTCTTAACTGTCAAAACTTGTGACTGACAATAGGGCTGTGTTTACCATTGCTGCTGAGGGCTTGTTTGGCATTGTATTCATAACAGTGTCAACAGCAGTAGTGACATATTTTAACATAAGGCACTGTAGATTATAAAGTATAATATACCCGATACTGTAATTTATAAGGGTTTGATCTAGTGATTTTATATGGTCAATGAGCTAACTACTCCGTGACTGATCATACCCTTGTAGATAACTGTAGAGGGTGTTTTACCCTCTCTCTATCTGTTTCTATCTCCCTTCACACATACACACATATATACACATGTAGCCCACCCTTGAGTGTGCTTTAGCTGTGTTTTATGGCTGTGTGTGACCAGGCTAAAACTGCTTGACTTGTGCCCAGGCCCCCAGTATATCTGTGCAACTCCCTGCAACTTCCGGGACCTGGTGTAGTTCAGTGCAGCAAAAGTTGTTATGGAGTAATTCATAGGCACTTACTGTAGATGTCCACAGAATAAGAGTAAAATAGTACAGTTGGGCTGTCACACTTTGGGGCAAAATCCTCCCAGAGAGTAAAGATTCCTGCCCAGGAATTATCAGTTTGGGATCTTGGCACCCTCACTGGTCCTCACCTCACCCACTGAATCCCTGAGCTAGTTGTATACTGACCACGGGGGCTTAACCCCACTACTTCTCATTGGAGCAGAAACTGCTCGTTACATACTCTGAGCCTCTCTATTGCTCCTAGAGCAACTATGACATGATCTTACTACCACTAAATAACTCAATCTATCTTTACCACCAGCAGACCTTGACCTGTAATACCTCACAGTGAGGTAAGGTCCCAGGAAAGCCATTGAACACATGGGACTAAACCCCTTTATACTTTAAACTGCTGTCACCTAGTGGACAAACCCTTTAATCAGTATGGACCCAGGAAAAGGGACATAACTACCTGAGTATACTGGACCGTTAGGTGCCCAATTACATAGGAGAGAGAATCTCGGGGTCCCTACGCGCACACATATATACACATAAATATATGCTTTCTAATTAAATTGATTTTAACTTACCTCTACGTTGAGGTGAGTAAGATTCCTTACCTCATGACTTCTTGCAAGAATACCAGGTGCTGATGTTACTACATTGACACTATTTAAAAGCTTGAAGGGTCAGTGGTCCATGTAGCATTTCAGTTGTTATCCCCAAGATTTAATGTACTACATCAGTTGTGCAAATGGTACAACACATGCTTGCACTTACCATGTCCTGATTGGAGACAGAACTGGATAATGAAACAGCCACTGAGAGCAGAAAGTACAGCTTGAAAATAGAACACATAGCAGTAAAAATAATTATAACCTTCACATGTATCATTGTGAATTGTATACTGCATTGCTCTTAGCCTGAATTAACGTATCTGTAACCTTTGCTAAAATATTTCTGTCACTATCAAGGACTCTGCAGGTTCTAAATTTGTTCTCAAGTCACACAGTAAATATCTGCTGACAAATGTTAAATAAAATGTATTTCAAAATAAGGGATAATCTGTATACTGAAAAGTCAAATCACTAACTTTCTGCAAATTACTATGCTTGGGTGTTTCTATTAACAATACAGGGTGAAAAAAATACAGTAAATAACCACCAAAAAACAGAAATGAAAATCAAAAAAGCATAGAGACCAGTTTCTCTAGTAGTGGGGGGGGGGGAGCAGAGTCAGGCCTAAGCAGATTGTGGTTGTAGGGGATTCAATTATTAGGAAAGTGGATAGGGTAATCTGTTGTCCAGATCGCTACAACTGAACAGTTTTCTGTCTACCTGGTGCCAGGGTTCAGCATGTGGTTGATCAGGTAGACAAATTATTGGGTGGGGCTGGGCATGACCCAACTGTCTTAGTGCATATCGGTACTAATGACAAAATAGATGGTAGATGGAAAACCTTAAAGAGTGATTTCAGGGACCTAGGCTCTAAGATCAAGGGAAGGTCTTCCAATCATTTTTACTGAAATTTTTCCTGTGCAAGTTTAGGAAGAGAGCGGGAGCTTAGGGAGCTAAATGCGTGGCTCAAGTCTTAGTGTAGGAAGGAAGGGTTTGGGTTCCTAGAGCACTGAGCTGATTTTGACTTGGGGTACAACTTATACAGTCGTGACATTTTGACAGGTTGGAGGCGTGTTTAAACTAGGCAAGGGGGGGTGAGATAAAGAATTATGGGGAAGCTAGGGTAGACGGGGCAGTGGGAATAGTAAGGGGTCATGGGGGAGGAGTGAGGTGGTACAGTTTACCAGCTATGGAGGTCCCTCTGTTACAAGGAAAACAGAATAATAATAACTTAACATATAATTCTCCACTAAGTAATGCAAATTTCAAAAGTAAAAGTAGTAACCTCCGCTGTATGCTGGCAAATGCACGGAGTTTGTCATGTAAAATGGGCGACCTATAATTAATTGCATGCTCTAAAAATGATGATATAATTGTATCACTGAGACCTGTTGGGATGAAACATGTGACTGGACTGTGAATTTAAATGGTTACACCCTTTTTAGGGGGGACAGAGGGATTAAAACGGGTAGAGGAGTGTGTTTGTATGTAAAGCCTGAATTAAAGCCATGCACTAAAGAAATAACCATAGCTGGCACTGTTGAGGGAGTGGGATCCCTCTGGGAAGAGATTTTGACTGGGCAAAAGGTTACAAAAAGAATTATCATTGGTATATGCTATAAACCATCTAGTATAAGTGATGAGTATGAAGCCCAGCTACTCTTGCAGATAGAAGCGGCTTCACAGCTGGGTCAAGTTGTTGCTATGGGTGACTTCAATTATCTAGACATTGACAGAAAAAGCTAGTAGGTTTATAAATATGTTGAATGACAACTTTTTATTCCAGCTTGTTCAAGAACCTACTAGGAATACATAACTCTCTTTTGGACCTTGTAATAACTAATAATACTGAATGCATCTCTAGCATTTGTATGGGTGAGCATTTAGGGAATAGTGATTATAACATGGTCTCCTTTGAGATTCTGTTGCAGAACCAATTCTATAAGGGAGTAACTAAAACACTAAATTTCAGACGTGCAAACTTTGACATTATATGCGCATCTCTGCAACATATTAAATGGGAAATTCTTTTAACAGGGTTAAACACAGAACAAAAATGGGAAGTCTTTGAAATGCTGCTTAATAAATATGCATGTCAATATATTCCCCTTGTAAGCAAGGAACGATGTTGCAAAGCAAAACCTTTTTGGTTCAATAGAAGTGTTGGTGCTGAGGTGGGTAAGAAAAGGCATGCTTTTAAGGCTTTCAAGTTAGCTGGGACAACTGAATCATTTATAATGTACAAGGAGGCCAATAAATCATGAAAAAAAGCTAGAATTGATATGGAAAAGGATATTGCAGCAAGCAGTAAAAAGACTCCACAATTATTTTTTAAATATGTTAATAGTAAAAAAAATGAAGCAGGAAGGGGTGGGACCTTTAATATCAGAGGGGAGACAGCTGGTTGATGAAAAAAAAAAAAGCACAGATTCTGAACAGATATTTTTCGTCTGTCTACACCAGTGATCCCAAACCAGTAACATGTTGCTCCCTAACCCCTTGCATGTTGCTCTCAGTAGCCTCAAAGCAGGTGCTTATTTTTCAATTCCTGGGTTGGAGGCAAACTGGAAAATGAGGTTCAATGTTGATAAATGCAAGGTTATGCACTTTGGCAAATATAATATAAATGCAAGTTATACACTAAATGGCAGCGTGTTGGGTGTTTCCTTAAATGAGAAGGATCTATGGGGTTTTTGTTCTGAGCAGTGTCATTCTGTTGCTACTAAAGCAAATAAAGTTCTGTCTTGCATAAAAAAGGGCATTAACTCAAGGGATGAAAACATAATTATGCCTCTTTATAGGTCCCTGGTAAGGCCTCATCTGGAGTATGCAGTGCAGTTTTGGACTCCAGTCCTTAAGGGGGATATAAATGAGCTGGAGAGAGTGCAGAGATGTGCAACTAAACTGTTTATAGGGATGGAAGACTTATATTATGAGGGTAGACTGTCATGGTTGGGGTTGTTTCTCTGAAAAAAAGGCGATTGCGAGGGGACATGATTACACTATTATGATACTAAATTCTATAGTTAGTATAGATATGGGTATATATAATTTATAGTAGGGAGGGGTGTGTGTATGGATGCTGGGTTTTTATTTGGAGGGGTTGAACTTGATGTCTTTTTTCAACTCGATTTAACTATGTAACTATAGAATAACCCAAATGAGACTAGAATAAATAAAATATATCTACCACCAGCTCAAGATGCTCAAAAAGAAATAATATTGCTTAGGGCCGATACAAGCATTTGTCTGAAATTGATTCGAGGTTATGTAATAAAGGGTGCAAAGTTTTGCTACAGGGGCAAAAAGCAACCAAAGAGCAGGTAACATTTACTGGGCACCTGTCTAAAAGCAAATATCTTATTGGTTTCTAAGGGATACTGCAACTTGGCAAATGTTTTGTCTCTTATGACATATAGGGGTTTGATCCTTGTATGAATTTAGACTTCATATGACTTCTATTTCTTTTTTTTGTAACTTGTATTTTTATTATAGAGTCAGCAAAAGCAAAATACATTCAAACATTCAGAATGTTCTGGGTATCTACATTGTTAAAGGTTAGATGGTCAGTAGCAGCGTAAAATAGAAAAGCAGGAGATCCAGCTTATGAGACTTTTTTTTTTTCATTACCTTCACAGATAAGAAGAGAATAGGCGTAAAATAGGGGGGCGGAAACAGGGGAGAACACAGCAAACGGTGTGGGCGTTTAAGGTGGGGGGAACCAAAAAAGAGAAGAGAGGAAAAAGAGGGAGACGAGGAAATAGTTATAGTAGAATATAGTTATATTAGTCTATGGTTAAGTATGTTGTTTTAGAAGATGTAGGGTCATCAAGTAGTTAAAGTTCAATGGTGATTGTGGATTTGTCAGTCCACGGGTTTCCCAAATAGCCCAGGTATCCAGATCCTGTTGGACTTGATTTCCTATCCATGCAATCCATGCAATCCTGAGTTCAAATTCCCTATTTGTATTAGTACTTTGTAATACCTCAGTGATGGTTGGGGATACAGAAGATTTCCAGTTCTTAGCAATTGCCAGCCTGGCCGCAGTGAGTACAGGTATCGGACCTGTTATCCAGAATGCTCGGGACCTGGGGTTTTCCGGATAAAGGATCTTTCCATAATTTGGGTCTTCATGCCTTAAGTCTACTAAAAATTAATTTAAACTTTAAATAAAACCAATAGGCTGGTTTTGCTTCCGATAAGGATTAATTATATCTTAGTTGGGATCAAGTACAAGCTACTGTTTTATTATTACAGAGAAAAAGGAAATCATTTTTAAAAATTTGGATTATTTTGATAAAATGGAGTCTATGGGAGACAGCCATTCCATAATTCGGAGCTTTCTGGATATTGGGTTTCCGGATAAGGGATCCTATACCTGTATATGGTTAGCTAATGCTTGGTTATGTGTGGTATTGGTCTTCCTAGTAAAAAGGTTGTTATGTCTTTTTGAATTGGGAATGGCTTAACTGCGTTTATTAGTAATGAAACATTGTCCCAAAAGGGTGGAATTTCATTACAGTCCCAAAATATATGTTATAGAGTTCCTCTATGTCCACTGCTTCTCCAAAGGTTCGGAGGTGAACTAGGGAAAAGTTTATTTAACTTGTCTGGCGTGTGGTACCAGAACATCATAATTTTATATATGTGCTCCCTTTGTTTGGTGCATGTCACATTTTTTTTGCCATTCTTCCAAATCTGATACCAATCACTATTGTTCAATGCTTGCTGTGTTATGTTGTTCCATTTGGCTATATAGGGGTGCGAAAAGGTGTCTCTACCTAGGTCGTTTAGAAGCTTATATAGTCGACATATGAGGCCTTTTTGTGGAAGGCCTTGCAGAGCAATACTCTCAAATGGCGTGGGAGGTGCATTTAACCTTTGTGTGACATAATGTTGTATGAAATGCCTTAGTTGAAAATATTCAAACATTTTGATCCGCACATCCAGTGTTTTTTCAATTATATCTGTAAATGGTAGCATAGTATATGTTGCGTCCTGTAGTAAGTCTTTAATGGTATGTAGGTTTGTTGCTGCCCATGCCTTATAGAAGTGAATGATAAGGCATGGAGGGAAGTCTGGATGTTGAGGTAAATGGTGTTTAAGGAGTGCAAGGATGCCAAGCTATGTTTAAGTTTCAACTTATTCCATATACATAGTCTGAGTAGGTTGAGCTCAATAATGTTTGGGTTAGAGGCGCTGATTTTATGGTATTTCATATTCTTGAATTGAGGTGCCTATCTGTGGAGTACGTTTTCAATTTAACCCTATTTGGTTGGTGATTCCTAGTTAAAAGTTGACGTAGTTGGGCAGCTTCGTAGTATTTTTGGAGTGAGGGTTCCCTAAGCCTCCATTGTCTATTGACATTGTGAGGACAGGTTTGGAGATTCTATGTTGTTTTTGGGCCCAAATGAATTTATGTAGGGTTGTTTGAATGTCCCTGAAAGTTGTGTTTGTTATTGCATTTGGTAGAGTCTTGAACAGATAGAGAAATTTAGGAAGAATGCTCATCTTTATTGCTGAGATCCGTCCAAACCAAGATATGGGTGCCTCCGACCATTTTTGCAGTAGTAATTTAACCTTATGGATCAAGGAGGAAAAGTTAGCAGCATAGAGGGACTTGTACAGGGGAGTACAGGGGAGTGAGATGAATACCTAGGTAGGTTACAGTGTCCTTTTTCTATTTGTATTTGGTTTGAATTGTCTTCATGGTTCGTGGATTGATGTTTATTGCCACTGCCTCTGTCTTGGTTATGTTTAATTTATACCCTGATAGAGTACTGTGTTAAGAGCTTATGAAGAGATGGGAGTGAAATCAGAAGAGCTGAATGTCAGGAGCACATCATCTGCAAATAGTGCAATTTAGAAGGTCTTTGCAGATATGTTTATACCAGTGATGTTCAGGGAATTTCTAATAGCTACAGTCAAGGGTTCAATGCTTAAGGCATATAGTAACGGGGAAAGAGGGCAGCCTTGTCTTGTGCCACTTGTAATCTGTATTGTTTTTTGAGCTTGTCCTGGTATGTTTAAGTAAATTGATGGGTTGCTATACAGGATTTTAAGTGCCATCAGGTAGGGCCCAGATAGATTGATATGTGTTAGTAGTTGAGAAGGGCATGGCCAGTGGTCGAACGCTTTTTCAGGGCCTAAACTTAATAAAACTGCTGGGATTTTGTCTCGATCAATTATTTCTAAAAGATCTATTGCTCTTCTCGTACTGTCACCATATTATCGGCCTTGAATAAAACCCACTTGGTCAGAATGAACCAATCTGGGCAACATTGGAGCTAAATGGTTTGCTAAAATTTCGAGAATAGTTTCCGAATTCAAAAGTGCCATTGGCCTGCAATTTGAACAGCTTGTCGGGTCCTTCCCTTCTTTTGGGATAAGAGATAAGTACGAGGTTAGGTCTGTATTTGGAATAGGTATGCCTGTTAAATGTTTCTTGAAAAGGCTGACTAAGTAAGGTGAAAATATTTAAAGAAATGATTAATAGATGTAGGGGAATCCATCTGGTCTAGGTGCCTTACCAGGAGGCATTGATTTGAGGGTAAATACTATCTCTTCCGGAGTATTGTACTCTTCTTCCGTAAGTTTAGGTAAGTTAGCTAATTTGAAAAATTCTGTGAATGGATCTAGGGTGTTTGGTGTTGGTTTGGGCCTCTGTAGGTTAAGATGGTAAATATCGGTGTGTAGTAAGAATGGAATGCGTCTCATATTTGGTCAGGTTTATATGTGAGATGTCCTGAAGAGGTTTTAATTGATGTAATTCTGGATTCATTTCTGGATTCGTTTCCTAGCCTGTAAAGTATGTTGCGTAATCCCCCATTGGTAATATTTCTGCTTAGTCCACAGGATTGCTTTTTCCGCCTCTTTATGTTTGAGGGAGCTTAGTTCTTTCCGCAGATTTAAAATTTGCGTTAAAAGAGAGTCAGTCTTTGTTTGGTTATAGAGTTTTTCAAGGTCCCTTAGTTGGGACTGTTGTTTACATTGGACTTGTTTATATTGCCTTTTATTGTATGTAGTCAAGGAGATGATGTGTCTGCTGAAGGTTGCTTTGTGGACTTCCCAAAGGTTAGGTAAGGAAGAGACTGAAATTTCATTCAATTGGAAGTATGCGTTCATTGCAGTGTAATAAGGTTTCATTGAGCCTCCAATGTGGTTCCCTTGGAGAGGATGAACTCAATGTTAGGGAAAGACTTATTGGGGAGTGATCTGACCAAGATATAGGGTAAATCTCTGTTGAAAAGTCCAGATTCAAACATGTGTGTGAGACAAAAAAGTAGTCGATATGTGTATGGACTTTATGGGGTTTGAATAGAAAGTATATTGACATTCATTGGAATGGTTGATTCACCATGTATCAAACAATAATGAATTTCGAAATAATCAGCGTAATTACCGTGAGTGAGAATGGGAAGATTGCAAGAAAGGTGAGGTTGAAATCTTCAAAGTGTGTTTCCTGTATGAATGCGATATCACCTCTGAGGTTTTTAATCTCCTTTAAGGCTAAGTAGTGTTTGGTTACACTATTGGGGCCCTTGAAATTTAGGGAAGTGATTTTCAACATTTGGTTGGTCTAAGGGAGGAGCACTGGAATGGGAGTGTTTAAATGGTTTGTTTCTGTATTGATTCAGTTTTTCTCATTCTGTCTCTGGTTGTAGTAGAACTGTTGCCCAGTATTACTGATGACTTTTGTCCTAGAATTAGGTACTTTATATTCATGAATAAATCCTCTATTGAGTATAGAAATGTGGTAGGTGCATTAGCAAAGTGAAAAGTAACATATAACAAAAAAAAAAAATTATAAAACAAGTTAGCTGTCTATTTGGGCTCAGAACCTTAGCATTATGGAGTAAACAGACTCCTGGTGTAGAGGTAGGGGGGTTGGAGAGTCCACTGCATTCCATAGAGCAGCCTTCCTCTTATTGCCATAGTATAAGAGGGAAAATTAACGTATCCATAAGCAAGGATTTGATATAAAGTTCAAGTGTAGGTGGTGATGGGGTCAAAGATAACCGGGGGCCCTTAGGTGAGCTGGGGACTGTAGACCAGTTTAGGCTAAGTGCCTTTCTGGGTTGAGCTGCGTGTGTTGGTGTCAGCGCCATCTTGGTTTTCGGCCTGGTGTTTTTGTACAGCTGATTGACGCAGGAATGGAGACATGGTCGTGTGCTGGTCTATGCTGCGCTTCTTGCCCATGGTTAGTGTTACTGGTATTCCTCTTGCTATCGATGGCTCGATCTGTAAAATAAATTTGTCTCTAGTTGTTTATTATCGGCCAAATAGGCTGTGTAGAAACGGAGCTCTTAGAAAGTGAGTGTGGTCTCTCTCATAGTCAGCCACGCCCCCATGACTTCTATTTCTATTGTGGAAGTCCAAGCTCTACAGAGATGGAGCTAAGGGTGGCAAGAGGAAGGTGGCATTAATGTAGATACTATTGCAGACAATATTGTACAGTCAGGTAACACTGTCTCTGTGTGCTGCAAAGCTCTTCCCCACTAGCAGCTGGTCCAAGGGAGATATATAGATATAGTCATAGATCTCTTGTATGTGATATTTTTCTGTTACTAGGGTATCAGACAATGGAGGTCAGTAAAGACATGGCATTGTCATGGGAAGACAAGGCTTTCCTCTGCAAGGTAATGGGGAAATTGCAAGGAACAATTCAGTAATAACAACCCAATCCATTACTTCCAGCTTTCAATGCCACAGATTCCTAGGGATCTGAAAGCATTAAACAAGAAGCCAACTTAAAGAATAGAAGATCATCACTTGCACTCTATCTGTTGAAGGGAGTGTTTACCTCCTCCCTCAAAAAAACAGTGAATTCACTGCACAAGTCAGTGTGTAGCTTTAAATAAAAGGCAAGGTGCCAGAATTTCTGTATGAGTGTTATTTCTATTATTTACTGAGACCTACTGCTTGTTCATAAAGGGTCAGTAGAATAATTCTTTGCAGAGATAAACAATCTCAGTTTATGTATAGCCAAACTCTTAATGGGAAACCAGACACAAATATATAAAATAATTACAATGGGGTGTCTTGAGTTGGGGTTTTCCTTAAAGCTGACAACAATAAAAATGTAATAGTAATATGTGAGATCATATTAAGTTAAAGAACACTTCTGAAGAGAATTTCACACAGTCTCCCTGTGACATGTTCCTAGGCAACCTTATGCAGGTCAGGACAGGCCAGGGTCAATCACAAATCAACACAATCATAAGTAAGAACTGAATTAAGAAGAGCCTACTAGTGATGTGTGAATTTGTCCTGTTTCGCTTCGCCCCGAATTTCCTGCAAAATTTTGATGCCGGCGACAAATTCCCAGCATCAAAATAGGCGCTGGAGTCAAAGTTGATGCAGGCGTCCAATAAAGTTAATGGGCGTCTGTCTATAATTGTCGCCTGCGAATTTTCGCTGCAAATTCGCAAATTTATTCACTGTCGGTGAAATGCACAAATTTGCCGCAAATATGTGTCTGCCGAATAAATTAGCCCATTACTAGAGCCTACCACCAGCAAGATTCACCATAATACATATTCAGTGATTTCATTTAGGATACAATGAAATTACTGAAACTAGCCAGCTATTTTCCTCCACTTTCAAATTTTCACTCAAAGAAAACTAATTATAGGCTACTATAGGTTATTACATTGGTCCAACGTTGCACCTATGTTAGTAAATGAGTCCCACTGAGATTTTTAAACTAACTTGCATGACACAGATGTGTTTGATTTTCCCTTAAACAGCAGTGACGTGCATTTTCTTTATAACAGACACATGGGTTCAGATGTAGTTTCAAATGTAGAAAAAACTTTTCTTTGTAACCCAGCAGATAATAAAGCAGAGATATGCTGGGGTGGTTTAGGAGGAACATTTCACCTTATTGATATAAATCCATATACTTTATGTAAATGTATTCAACTTTATTAATTCTATTAGTTTTGAAAACCTGTATTATTAGCGTGTAAAGCTAAAGCCAGCATGCTGCCTAATTCCATGTCATTTGTCTTCCTTCTCAGTCCTTTTGAGATCCGTTTCCTTAGCTACAGCTTTGCAGACTGTATCATGATACTGAGAGTCATATCAGTTCATTAAGTGAGCCTGATATGTCCATGTGGGACACCAGTTTGACTTATAGCCCCTTAAAGCATAATATGCATCTCAGCATCTTAATAAATTCATGATCACAAAGGAACTATAAAATAAACAGTAGCAACTAACACAGCATACCATCTGCATTGTTTTTCTAAAGGAAAAGAATAGTGACATAATGCTGGGAACCATTGCTGATCATCTAACACTACAGTCACATTCAATGGGTAAAGTACACAAACAAAATCAGTAATAATATTACAGCGTTCCTTAGTGATCGAAAAATACTTTATTCAATCGCAGGCCACGGAATTCTATACATATACAGTAGTTAGTGAAAGGCATCTCAATATTTAAATTCCATTAGTGCATGACAGGCCCAGGCAAGCCACAAAGTGAAGTAAAAATTGAGGGGGGGTATCATGCCACCCTCTGGCCGCATCACCACTGGCCACATCACCACTGGATTGGAGATTTTGACAGTGGTTTGAACCTCCTGTCCATCCAGGCCCCAGTGGAAGAGATTGGCAAGAAGAAGCAGATTGTAAGGATTGTGAGTGATGGTGGGGGTCGTCTGCAAGGGAAGAGCGAGCAGGGGGGTCTGATGTGAGCAGTGGGGGGAATTGGGGGGCTCCTCCTTGAAATTCAGCCCTGATAGAATCAAGTTGTCAGTACCTGTAAGGGCTCTTAAGCTGGCCATAGATGCAAAGATCCGATCGTACGAATCATCGTACGATCGGACTTTCCCATCTCCCGACCCGCCACTAACCATTCAGATCAAAGTCTTACCAGTCAGATTAGTTAAAGAACAGATCAGCAATGTTCTGCCCCTGACAGTAATCGTACGATATCTATGTCCAACCAAAGCTAGTGACAGTCTCCCACTGAAATTCATACGATCGGCAATACACGCAGAGATATTATCGGCAGCCTACAGAAATTTTCTAACCTGTCCGATCGACCAAACGACCGATCTCCGCCGGACGAAAAATGTCGGGACTCTCCACACATGGTCTGAATATCGTACGAATCTTCGATTCGTACGATCAGATCTTTGCGTCTATGGCCAGCTTTACACATGAGCATGTTGCATTCCACCTGCGTTCAGAACTTACATGCGTCATTGTGAGGACGGGACTATACAGAAGAATTGAGTGCATCTGGCCATGAAAGCAGCCCAAAACGCTCGTATGTAAGAGCCCTAAAACCAAAAGGTGATTTCCTTTATTTAAAACAGGAAGCAATTCTTCCAGATCCTTTTTTATTTGTAAGAAAACCATTTGTTAGAATACATCTTGATCCATCTGTACTGTACTGTACACCATTATATTTAAAAACTTGTCTCTAAATCCATGACGTCTCTCCCTAACCTGTATAAATACTCACAGACGTTGGCCTTATCTCAGGCTTGACGGTTTACTCTCAGAAATAGGAAGCCCTAAATATTAGCCTTCCACCACATGTGTACAAATTGTTGGAAATAAATTTAGAATTTCAGTGGCAGAAATAAAAGGGATCATGCCAATTACCCAGTGATATTCAAAAAAAGTATTCACTATGCTTCACTCCTGGAAACCCTTGAAACTGTCATAGCTGGGGAAAGTTTATGCAGTGAAAATGTCCATTCTCCCACACCTATTACATTTATTCAGCACCCCCCCCAATGAGCACCTGATATGTCACTACTTTTTACAAATAACAGGGAATAAACTACCTGACCTACCCAATCCTACAGTTTATGAACGGTTATGTTTACTCTCCCTCCCCTATAAATAGACCATCTCTCGGATTTACGACACCTTAGTCCACCTAACACCACTGAAAGAACTGAACTACATTAGGCAGTGGGAGCTTGACCTACATATATGTAGGTATGTATATAGAGGACAATATATAGACATGTTCCATGATATGATCAAATGTTCTCCTGGCATCTTGGCACAAGAAACATCTCAGAAGGCTATGACTAGATGGTATTTATTTCCTGAAAGGACATCTAAATGGTACCCATTAACCTCTTCAACATGCTTCACTGGGGTCAGATAGGCTCCTTTATACACATATGGTAGCATTGCCCCACAGCAACTTGATTGTGGTCTAGGACCTATATCAGCAGGGTTAATACTAAAGAAACCCCCCTCAGAAGCTCTAGTCCATGGGAAAGTGACAGGTAGGAATAAATATGTTAGAAAGCTCATAAGTTACATATTTACAGCAGTAAAGCAGACCATATCGAAGGCCTGGAAACACACTCCCTTGACCTTCAGCAAGTCAAAACCAGGCTCAACAACTATTTAGTGATGGAGAGACTTACAAGCATAGCTAAGGGGAAATTCGATATTTTTAACAGGATTTGGAATCTCTGAATGAAATATAGGGGTAACCAAGGTCTATAGCACTATTGATCAAGACAAATAAAGGCTAATTGGTCCTGCTCTAGGCAGGTTATTCTCTGCAAATGTAATAATAATGAATACGTATGGTCCTATGGATACAAATGCACTTTATTTTATACTGCATTTGTTTCTTGTTTCTTCTTTAATTTTCTATTTTTCATTCCTTTTCTTCTGATTACTGGTGTTCCCATCTTTTACAATAAGCAGGATATGTAGCTGTGTTTTCCAATATGTAAATGGCTTTACAGCAATATGTGTTAGCTTCATGTTAGAAGAAAATGGACAAAACTGCTGTAAATCTTGTTAATGGTTTTACAAAATAAAAACAAAAAAATTTATGTGATGGGATTGGCTAATATAGGTCATATGTAGGAGTTGTATGGGTGTAAATTGCAGACTCACAGGGCTAAGGGCTCACCATTTTGGGGAATGGTCTTAAAGGGGTGGTTCCCCTGTAAAGTAACTTTTATTATGTTATAGAACGACCAATTCTAAACAACTTTTCATCTGGTTTTCATTATTTATTTTTTATAGTTCTTTTTCTTCTTATGCTTTACAGCTTTCAAATGGGTGTCGCTGTCCCCCTTAGAACAAAACAAATGCTCTGTAAGCCTACAAATGTATTGTTATTGTTACTTTTTATTACTGATCCTTCTATTCAGACTCTCATCTATTAATATTCCAGTCTCTTATTCAAATTAATGTATGGTTGCTAGGGAAATTTGGGCCATAGTTACCAGATTTCTTAAAATGCAACTAGAACAGCTGCTGAATAAAAAGCTAAATAACTCAAAAACCTTTAATAATAAAGCACATTGCAAATTATCTCAGAATTTTACTCTACATTATACTAAAAGTTATCTCAAAAGTGAACAACCCCTTTAAGAATTGATTCAGTATTATGTAAATTAAGATATTAAAATTTTTCAAAAAAAGTGGTATTGCCGCAGCTCAGAGGTTTTTGGTGTGCTTAAGTTAAAATGAGATTTGATACAAATTAAGATGCTCCTGGCCTGGCGGGCAGCTGGAGGTGTGGTTATTCTGGCTGGCCAGGTTCAGTTACAGTATTGTAATGTACATTATTTGATAGAAATAATAATAATAAACCAGCAGCAGACATTGTTCTCCACTCATTGTTCTCCATGTGTTTCATATGAAATATAGTAACTCATCCAGTTTACTAGTCTCACGTGGCTGCAATTTATCTGGAATTAAGGAGGAAAACGCTGCATTGTCGCTAAAAAATATGGTGAATTGCTTCTGAAGTTGCACTTTGCACACTTCAAAGTGCAACTGCAGAAGCATTTATGCTTTATTAAATAAGCATAATAAAATATTAAGACCCACCAACCTATTAAATTTAATTAGATTAACTGAAGCCCATTTACTAACAGGATTGCATCAGGGCAGTAAGCTGCAACAATCAATAACAAGCAATAAACTTGGATCACTGAACTGCAACTTAATCAACAAAACCAAATATTGGATTGCATGATGTGGTTGACTGCACTAGTGTAAACCTGACCAATGTTTGTGTAAGCCTATAGTAAACTGAGTGGCACCAATGTTCTAACTATGAGCTTTACCCCAATAATGTGCTCTGGATGAATCCTTAATTCCCAACGGTTGAGCCCTCGCAACAGTGTGGAGGCAGGGTGTTGTGCAACTGTAACTGTATGCAATACACAATAATTGGGCACCAGTGGTTCTTGCAAATTAAACAGACAACTTATCTTATTTATCCACAAGGGAGTTCACAAAGAGGTGAGCAGGAAGATGGAACAACAGCGGATAGACATATATACTCACTGCATGAATGGTCAATATAAGTCCCCACAGGGGCAATAGCATAAACAGTGTCTACAAAGGTACAACCAGTTTTCAGCCTTTACCCTAAGTGGAGCACACTTCACTTAGCCCCTACTTCTGTGCAATTGATACCCGGGATCATATTCCAACTTACATTCCTCGGTGGAACTTCAGCTGCTCGGCTAAATAGCCTAACTATCTGTCACTCCTAGTGAGTTAGCCTATCCTTACTAGACCTGACCTTGTCTAGGTTCCACTTCACCCTTCCTGCCTGCTCAGCTAAGGGGCTTAACAAAATGAGATTTATATTATAGCACATCACCACCTAGCAGCCAAACCTGGGATAGCTAGGGGTCATACTTTGGTCCAGGAAATGGGGAATTACTTCTTCGCTTAGACTAAGGGGTCCCCTATGGGCACAATCTTTGGGGAATCCAAAGTGAATGGGGATACATTTATTAGTCCCCTACATTTGTAAATGTGCCCTGTGTACACTATGTCATCATTATATTATTACCCATAAAACAAACACTGTTTTTCATCGGTTCTTTTGTAGGCTCACGAAAAGATAACAATGTTTCCAATTGTAACAACCATTTGTAAAGTACTGTCCAATCCAATGATCCCTGAATGTGATTTGTTTAGGAGATGATTGATTCTGATAGGTGTTAGTATGCTCAGTCACTTACACCTAATTTCTCTTATTACAATTATATAAGTTCAGACAAACTGACACATTCATCAACTTTGATAAATATATCAAAATCATTAGCACGTATCGTCATATCTGTTATGGGGTATAATTTTTTTTAAAAAAATGTAAGTTGCACACTAAAGTTTGTTAAAGGAGATTTTGAGACAGGTTATAATCTACTGCATCGATATACGCCACAGATGTTTAGGACATATGAAGGCATATTGTTAACATCATTCATATTGTTAATTATTCTTATTTGATTGATCGTCACAGATTAATGTGCTTCTATAAATTTGCACCCATGTTAAGAAATGGCCACTTTTGTTTTTTATCACTACTTAGTTATTTTAATTACCTTGGTTATCTAGCAATGATGCTCGGGTGGACAATTTACTTCCCGGGAGCTGTAGATTTGACTTTCCTTTCTAACTACCTAATTTTAACTTGCATAGTTAACTGGCATAAATTAATTTTTTTGCACATTTCAGCAGCAGACATTTGTTGTTTTAGCATCTTGTATGGGTGTTTTGTTGTTTCTTTGCAATAAAATATCAGAGGCCTCCGAGTGATGAGCCTTTATCTGTGTAATCATTCTGTTATGCCACTGGAGGTTTTGCTTGTGGCTGGCAATTTTTGATTTTGCTTTAAATGTATAAAGACAGTTATTTTTCATGCATTTTCATATCCTTTCTAATTGTAATTATTTTACATTTCTACATTGGTTTAATATCCACATCTGTGGTTTGCCACACTATTAGGGGCAGCTTTATCAAGTGTCGAATTTCGGAGCAATTGAACTCCCATAATTTCGAATAAAAAAAGACCAACTGAAATGTATTAAAAAAAATCTACGTTTTTTTTTTGCGGGTGAATAGGCTGTATTTGATCGTTCGAATCGAAGTAAGATTGAATTCGATCGAATTTGATTCGAAGTATTTTCAAAAACAAACTTTGATTTTTCAGAGTCTACCAATTGACTCTGAATGGGTTCTAGGAGGTCCCCCATAGGCTAAAACAGCAATTCGGCAGGTTTTAGATAGCGGATGGTCGAAGTTGAAGTTTTAAAGAGACAGTACATAAATTTCAATATTCGAATTTTCGTTTTTTTTCAAAATTCAAATCGAATTTGGACTATTTCCTAGTTGAAGTACACAAAAATAGCTTGATATTCTAAATTTTTTACCTCGAATTTTCAATTCGACCCTTGATACATCTGCCCCTAAGTGTCAACCACATGACTAGTGGCTGCCATGTCTCAGAATTTACAGATTATTGCAAATAGCACATGTAATTTGAGTCTCTAAGACAGGAGGAAATGAAAGTCTGAAATTTTCTGTGTATTTATAACTTGTGCTGGGCATAATATGTTAAAATACAACACAGTTGTACCTTCTTAAAAATATGCTTAAACATTGTACCTGCTTAGACACAGTAAACTATCTTGCCAAACTAGCAATGCTGTGTACTTGTAATAACCATTTGCAAAGAGACAACCATTAATACAGGGCTCTGGCTGCTTCACGTTACACCTAAGAAACAACCCCTGGTTACAATCACCTGATCTGCACATTGCAATAATATGGTCTTTATTTAGTGGCTGCAGTATTGTTACTATGGGTGTGAAAGGATATGCCCGTCCACCAACCACATAAAACACAAAACAAAAATGCAGCCTGTGCCACTTTCAAGCAGCCAAGGGTTTTGCAACTGCACAAAAGTATAACTTGTGCCCAACAATGCATGCAAACATTTGCAGCAATATGAAGTGGTTGCAATTACCCTGCAATTCTAGGTACAGTATTACATTATTAGAGAAAAAAATATGGTGAATTCTGAAGATTATTTCCAATTTGCTCTTATTAGCAAATGAGGTTTTACATTAAATGTATGACAAATAAGAACCTTGCCTTAGGCTGTACTAAACAATGGTTACTAAATTCCAAAACAACTAATGGTATAGTAGAAAGAATAAACACAATGCAGAACCTTTTGTATTTAACTGCTTTATTAACAGACCAGACTAACAAACAGAAATACCTGTATGTTCTCCATGGAAACCCTACTGCAAATCCAAATGATAAATCCTGACATGTGAAGAACTTCCATTTGATCACTCCCTATACTAACATTCCTTATCCCCCAAACTGTAATATGTATGCTAAAATTCTAGCCGTCATCTTAATGTATGACACTGTTATGATATAAATGTTTAATTGATTACTGTACTTTTTCTCTATGGAAAACATATAAATAAAATATATTTTTAAAAAGTGCAAATAATCTTAGTGACCAAAACATGAATAAAAATTTACAGAAGTAACTCTGTGAAGTAATTGTTTGTTTTACTGCATGGTGCTTCATACAGCTTTAGTTAAGTGAATGTCACAAATGGATATCTTATCAGCTCTCCTTTCTTGTATAATTTAACTATCTTAAAAAAAACTGTTGATTAAGCAAGAAAATGGCTTTAAGAGATATTGTAATTAGACTGAGCCATTTCAGGGATGATTTAGTACCATACATGTGAGTTCTTAAGCTGCAACATTATTCTATCTAATTAACTTCCACTTAAGATGAAACACTGCTACATTTCATAATGATAACATTAATAATAATTATATTTTGTATTTAGATATTGCCTTGGCAGTTTGGTGGCAGCCATGGAGTTGAAAGGCTCCTCATGTGAGAACCTTGCCGCACATTAAAGGGACCTGCTGAAGGGGAAAGTGCACAATAATGACATTATTACCCAATTATAAAAGAGCAGGCATGGCCATAAAACAATTAAGAGATTTGTAAAAGATGACACATTTAAATGGCTAAAGTCTTAATCAGAAAAAGGTAGAAAGCTGAGAACCCAAGTTAGCAATGTTTTGAAAAATATTTTTTTTTTTTTTGTAGTTCTAAGGGAGGTTCTCACAGGTGAAAAGGGTACTGCTCAAAGATGTAGATCTGTTTTGAAATAGTGCAAGCAACACAAATCAGAATATGTGCAATGTTTTTTCAGGGAGTTGGCTAATGTATGGAAATAAAGGATTGTATTTGAAGTCTCTGAAATAAACAAAAAAAATTAAATTTTAAAGAAAATAAATCACACATTGCATACCCCAGTGCCTTTCTACCTCCTTGAGGGGGTCACCAGGGAAAACAGTTATAAATTAAAGCATGTTCTTACAGGAGAAAAATATATTGAACATATACAGTATGTATACCTGTCCCAGAGTGGTCCACAAGAATCAGAGTACCTGGAATGTTTTCACAGAGGGTAGTGATGTGGCAGAATGCTTGCAGCAAGGAGGTCACAGCTAGCTTGACTGTCTTTCTGATTTAAAAAAACAGGGTACCAATTGAGAACCATTTGTTATTCTCAACTGAAGTTTACAAATTATATATTTGTCCTGATGGGCTCCCATGATATTATATTGTGTTTGTTATCTAGATTTTAAAGTCTGCACATTTGGACTAGTCGCATTAACAGTGATATAGTCCATCATTTACGCATCAGCTTTATCAAGATTCAAGAGGTTTCATTTATGTCTGCAGACACAGTGGCCAACTTACAATTTACCCAGAAGGTGACTTGCGTCTAAAACCACTTTTATTAAAGGTACATCCAAATGTGCTATTCACATATGTGCTCAGTGCTGCTTAGTCATTCCTGCCTTTTATTCTGAATCAGTTGCTGCTGCGCCTATTAACACAGGGCATTAAGGGAACCCTAGAGCAACCATCTGGTCAGTCGGTGGCAGTAACTTAAAGGTTCCCTCAGCATCCTTTGTCAATTACTGCAGCACAGTTGCACGTTAAGAATTGGGTACAGATGTCACTCACATGCCAAACACCACAAATGATGTCAGGAAGTCTGGCATCACAGTAAGTGAGTTCGCCAAAGACATTCTCCAGTAGTTTGATCTTTATTTAAAAAGGCAATCAAACGTCTGAGAGATGTTGCAAATCAGAAATGTAATTGATTGTGTTAGCAGTATGCAACTGAAATATACAAGAAGCACAACTTGGGCTTATCTCATCCTTGAGGCCTAGGTTGAAAAGTTCATCATATATCTATTATTTTCTTAAGTTTATGGTATATGTTGAAAAGAGCATGACTGGTGAAGAAAAAATACAGTGTCAGTTGCAAGCATATTGTATTTTAACCTTTAACATCAGGCCCCTTGTTTGTTGCAGAAAACACATCTTTTTAGAATTAGTGATCATGTGACATTTCTTCCCACATTGAACATGTATCTATTCCATAATATTTTTTACCATTTGACTCAGCTCTTAAGACTGTTGCAGAAAATAGATCTTTTTAGAGATAAGTAGTGATAAATTATACAGGTATGGGACCTGTTATGCAGAATGCTCAGGACCTAGGGTTTTCTGAATAAGGGATTTTTCTGTTATTTGGATCACCATATTTTAAGCCTACTACAATTTAAACATTATATACATCCAATAGGATAGTTCAGCATACAATAAGGATTATGTATATCTTAGTTTGGATCTAGTACAAGCTATTGTTTTATTATTACAGAGAAAAAGAAAATCATTTTACATTTTTTAATTATTTGATTAAAATGAAGTCTATAGGAGATTTGAAGCTTTCTGGATAATGGGTTTCCAGATAACAGATCCCAAACCTGTATTACATTTCTACCTATTATCACTTGCACTAAATAGCCCCATTTTTTTTCACCATTTCTGACACTTGGCCATTTCCCACCACCCTACTATTCCTTATTGCTGAACTCTTCTATGTATGTGGTCTAAATGATACTATAGAGAAGAAAGAGATTTTTACAGTACCTTAATCAGAAATACAAAGGAAATTGTTTTATTTACAACACGTGCTATGGGATAAGCATAATATCATAGGCTATGGTAATACTAATCTACAATTAGCATAAATATTGGTATATATAATTTATACAAGTCTATAGATAGGTCTGTATGAGTGTTTGTATTAATGTGCAGTGAGGATCATTTGCAGGGACTTTTGTCTTTTTTCAACCCAGTTTAACTATGTAACTATATGACCAGTTATAAACTTACCAAACAAGTGTCTAAGTGACACTCTTCCACGTACAGTATGTTAAAAAGTTCGGTAAACCCAACTTTCCCAAAGGACATGTCATTTGTTTCATATGTATCTGATATGATTTCAGCTGTAAAAAAATAAACTCTTTTCAACTTAATTGGAAAAGTCTCACATAGATGCTGCTTTGTTTGAACAGTTCCCTAATATATTTGGTAAGTATACATATTAAAGGGTTTAATGTAGATCTAGGAGCATGAGATGAAAGTGTAACTAGTGAAGTGCATATATGATGAAATATAAAGTATATGATGAAAACTGGAAATAGTAGAAACTTGTGCCATATGAAGGAATAAATCTTTAATCAGATTCAATATTCTTTAATAAATATTCCATTAAAGTAACTTAAATCTTGTGTGATGTAACACTCTGCTCTTAAACACCAGGCTCTTGCTATGCAGTTTTAATTTTTTAATTACATTTTATTAATAATGCTATGTCCAACAGTGAATGTCCAGCTCTTGATAAAATAAAGGTTTAAATGTGAGTAACCTCTAGGGAAGTACTTTGCACACTTAAAACTTATATTAATTAAAAGACATGTGACAACTTGTGCATCAAGTCCCTTCTCTGGAAACTTGCAAGCTAAGAGGGATGTGACAGTTGAAACACAGGGCACCCAATCCTCAGTTTAGAGTGCCGTCCAATTTGACAGATGGTCTCATTATGGATAGAGAAGTAAAAGTACCTCAGGGTGAAGCATGATCCAGTCTAGTGGATTAGTCAAAACTGCAAGGAAATAATTATTCTGTGAACTGATTTACTTATGAATGGCACATCAAGGTTATGCAGAATTTGAATTGCATTATTTGAAGAAGCAGACAATGTTTATTAAATTGGTGAATAGACTGGAAAATTGTAAGGCCAAGGATAACGTGACTTTTGTTTGCAATGCATAAAAGGAAAACACCTTTATAACCACAAACAAGTAAAGTGATGCACACAGGAAGTTTGATCATTTAGATAAAATATAATTAGAAAGGCAAAATAATTTTATTTACATGTGTTTTCAATATTTAAAAAGAAAAAAAAATTATATATATATATATATATATATATATATATATATATATATATATATATATATATATATATATAAAATGGTCTGCAGATTAATTACTTAGGTAAAAAGAATGCCAATTATTGAGATCCATGACAATGTAGGTATTGGGGTAGCCCAGATATATAAGCACAAGTCATCTTTCAAGTCTGGTGTTTATACTCAAAGGTAGCAAACATAGTAAAATGTATTTCTATTAAGTACATTTTTCCCAAATATACTGTACAACTGCCTTTACATTAATAGCATGAAGTCCCTTGAGCCATGTTCTCTCAGATAGTCTAGTACTATCCACGTTTCTGTTTTGTAAAGTAGAAAATGAACAATATTTTATATAACAATTCCTGATGCTAAGTTTAGCACCTCTCGAATGCAAAACAGAAGACAACCTTGTTACTTTTTTCATATTTCATACGTTTTTGTTGCTCTTTCATTATAATCTGTTTCGTCTGCCAAAAGGCACTCAAAAGGCCTCTATATTTTTTCACACTGTTTTTGATTAAGTTACAATTGTGAACACATTTTTTTGCATAACCAGGGACTTGTCCAATTGCCATTTTGGAGTCAGAAAGGATTTTTTCCCCCTCTGAGGCAAATTGGAGAGGCTTCAAATATCAGATGTCTGAATTGTCAGATATACAGGTAGAAACAATATAATTCTACCTGTATCTGACGATTCAGCACTAATGGCCGATGTCCGGGTACCTTCAAAGGCGCCCAATCAAAATTTTCGGGCTGGCCTAACCAGCGAGCCGACCGATATCCAAGTCTTCTGGCAATATTGGTTGGCTCATCTCCCACCATACACGCACCGAATATCGTACAAAAATTTGTTTGGTACAATATTATCGATGCATCTATGGCCACCTTTAGGCAGGTTATATACAGTATAGACTTAAAAGGTTGAACTTGATGTCTTTTTTCAACCAAACTTACTATATTACTATGAATTTTGCCATAGTCAATAGAGCAATCACAGTTTTCTAGACAGCTAAATTCAACGGAGATTTACCTATTAAGAATTGTATTATATACAGGAAAATGCCTGAAAGCATGAAAAATAAATTAGAAATGGTGTGAATTTTCTTTTACTCCACCTGGTTGCCATATTTAACACCACCACTACTACTACTACTACTACTACTACTACTACTACTACTACTACTACGGTTTAATGGCAATCATACTCTTTTGCTTATACCATGTAAAAGTGGAGGTTCAAATCTGTGCACCGCCCACCAGAACAGCCCCAGAAGCACTCACTTCAACATGGAACAACGTGAGGGAAGAGTTGAGTGGAAATGGCTACTATGAGTTAGAAGAAGTCTCTCATGATTCTATCTGATTAAAAAAATACAAATATAGAATCTTTTATCTGGAATGATAGGGACCTAGGGATTTCAGAAAAGGGATCATTCCATAAATTAGATCATCATATATTAAATCTGCTAAAATTTGCAAAACGTATTTGTCACTAAACAAATTTTTTGGTTGCGTATCATTTTTGTTGCAAACTACATTAGAGTCAATGGACATTTTTTTATGGCACATTGTTCCTGCTTTGGAGCTACCAATAAAAATTGGGAAGGCAAAATCACGCGCATTTTTAACTCAGTATACTGCTACACACATACTGTATGCAGGGCCGCCATCAGAAATCGCAGGGCCCCATACGAAAAAATTTCATGGGCCCCCTGGGCTGCACCCACCACAAGCCCCACCTACAGGTCCGCCCTCCCCACCCCACAGGTCCACCCCCCACCCGACACTAAACAAAAAAAAACCAGTGGTGGCTATGGTTCCTACATATTAATAAGAAAAATTTGTTGGTCAGGGCCCCCCCCATTGAAAAAACATTTTTGGTCAGGGCCCTCCATTAAAAAATATTGGTGGCTAGGACCCCACATGGGGAAAAAAATTGGTGGCCAGGGCCCCACCCACGTTATAAGAAAATTTGTGGCCAGGGCTCCCCTTAAACATCCATGTAAAAAAAACTTGCCCCCCCCTCCAGAAGTTTAAAAAAAATTGGTGCCCAGGGCCCCACCACACAAGAGGGACCACAAAGGGTTAACTTTAGGGGGGCCCTGCCATGTTACACTTACTTTATCAGCGTGGCCCACCTGCTGTCAGTGAGCTGCCAACTACAGAAGGGAGGAGGGGAGCACAGATGGCTGCATCTTCTTCCAGTGACAGCATTTTCTTCCCTTATTGGTCACAGAATTTCAAGTCCTGGTAAAGCTTGCATGGTGATTGGATGAGCTGGAGGAGAAGTTTAAACCTCAGCTATCCAATCCCTGAGCAGCTCAACCGGGACTTAAACGCAGTGACCAATAAGGGGAAGTAATGGACAGAAGATACCTCCCCTTGTGCTCTCATCCTCCCTTCTCAAAGTCAGCAGCTCTCAGAAAGCAGGGGGGGCGGCTAATCAAGAAAGTGCCGCGTGGCACTTACCCTCGGGCCCCCTACAACTCTCTCCCCTGTCCCCCCCTGATGGCTGCCCTGACTGTATGCCCAATATTGTTAAAAGGCCTCCTATTCACTAGGCTATAACTGTTTTTTCAATAGAAAATGCTGCCAATGTCAGTGACCTAGGGTCAATTATTAATGATATCTACTACACTATAACTAACAACTAATAATTAATCTGACAACCAGCAGATATCTGGGTGCTTTGTATCCCACATTAAAATGTATATATATATATATATATATATATATATATATATATATATATATATGTATATGTATATATATATATATATATATATACACACACATACACAGTATATGTATTTTTGGTAGTTAAGATAGTGTTTTTGCACCATTGTACATAAGCCCACCTGAATTAACTTCTTTCAAAAGTGAGGGCTTTTGGCACCAGAAGGCTTGACTATGGATTTATAAAATTTTAAATTATTTAGTTAGTATTTCTGTGAAGATACAGTACTAGTCTTTTATGTATTCTCACTATAAATGTTTTAAGTCCAAATCTGTGATTCTGTTTTATATTTAGGCTATTAAAGCAATACAAAAGGGAGCTCCAGCCCTGGTTATTTCTGCTGTCCAAGTTTGCAATGCAGCCATCAGCAATATTTCAAACTTATATAAATGAGTATTCTTTTAAAAATGTTTGTATGGGGTTATATGGATATACTTTTCACTGCATGATGTATGGATATTGATTCATTTGAAATATATTATGAACTCAGAATTTCATATTTGTTTATATAAATAACCTATCATTGTGTCTAGGGTTTATTTGAGCTCAGGCCTTAGCACACTAATGGTTGCCATGTCAACAGTTACCTTATTAACTGTTTTAAATAGTTGCCATAGTTACAATCTCTATGGTTGCTAGTTCCAATTTGATTGGTTGTCAAATCAAAAGTGATAGTAGCAACTTCAATGAAAATGTTGTAATCTTTCATTATCTCCATTGGAACCATTTTCGTGACAAAGATTGCCTCAACAAGCATTGCAACAGCTCTTTAAAAGATTTTAACAGCACATTACCATGGTGATAGTTGTGATAAAAATGATCTGCATTGATATTTGACAATGTTTGTCATGACAAAGGTCTTAATGGTGATGTTTACTAAGGCAACTGTAGCCAGAGTAAAGGTTTTCAAGACAGTCTACAGGCAATTGGTTCCATGGCAACAGTTTCATCTCTATTATAATAAACTCCTAAACCTTATTTTCAGTTGTACCATCTCTGTGCAAGCATTGCCATGGCAACATTCTCCATTACAACATTCTCTGTTGCACAGCAGGGAATGAAAGCTTGTTCTATGGATGTTGTTAACCTGGCAGTCCTCCTACTTTATAATCTGCCATTAGTAACCGGCTATATAGACCATTATCATGCAGGAACTAGCATCAACATGTCTCTTCTTGCAGCTTAGGGTAGTAAATCTAGTTTTTTTAGAGGCCTGAACTCCAAATTTTAATGAGTTATTCTACTGACATACATGATACAAGATACTTAGTGGGTCAAAGACACATGGCTCTAAATGAATATACATTTTACTCCAACTACTCATCATACTACAGCGGCACTTCCATGCAAAATCAAACTTTACATTTAGTAGGTAAACTATTCATGTGCACTTTTGGAAACTGTAGCAGAACTACCAACAGGCCCAGTCCTACACTTGGGGAATTTTAATGCTATAGCCATTTTAGATAGCCTTCCCCCACATCCCAAGGTAACTACGGGCTAGGTCAGTGGACACAGGCCATGGTTACCATAGATATCATTTGATGGAAATACCCATACCAACATGCCTACTTTTTCAGAAACATTCAACACACATGAAACTGATCTGTCATTGGCCTCCTCAAACCTCCAACTTGCCTGTGGTGCTGGAGGTGGTGGAACAATTTCTTTCCAATAAAGCCAGACATGCCACTGCATCACCACTCCTCATTTAGGTATCTCAGCATACAGATAGACGGGGAACTAGACCAACAACTTATAGTCTAACCTTAATACTATGAAGACAAAATAACAAGTATATATGGAACTTCCTCTGAGTATTTAGCATATTATAAACCTACTGAAATTGATTATTCTGCCCAAACTGCTATATATTACAAACACTGCAAAGGTGGCCTTTCCATAGGCAAACAGACCACCAATATTTGCTAGATCCAAGCTGAAGGCTGTGATAACTGAGATGGCATTATGGTGCCTGGATTCTACTTTATAGCTTCCCAGTGTCATGTTTTGCACCCTAAATCCAGAACCAATGCCAGGCTCCCTGGTCTCGGCTTTTGCTTCTGCCTTTAACAGCCACCTTCAGCTAATTCAGGGGTCAGCAACCTTTACAATCAAAAGAGCCATTTTGCCCCCTCTTCCACTAAAGAAAAATAGTTCGGAGCCGCAAACCATAACCCAACTTATAAACATTTAAAAGTTTTAACCTTTTTTTAATTTTAACTGTTACAACAACAGAATACAACAAACAGAAGTGCAGTGTGTGTGTAGGCCTACTTTGAAATAAATTAAACACTGAATAGCTCTATTAAATGCTAGTGTTCTCATCTGTGACTTCTGTTTTTGAAGCTCCATGCTGATCTTTCTTCTCTTGTCTTGAGTGTGTGACCGCAATAAGGACCATGATGAATCATCTTGCTGCAGCTCGTTCTTGCCTGTCACTCCTGAGACGTCTATACAGCCCTCGCAACTGCTGGCGGCTTCCTGAGTGTGCAACCGCGGTAAGCTTCGCACACTCAAGAAGCCGCGTGCAGGTGTGAGGGCTGTATAGACGAAAGGACAGGCAAAGCCGCAAGACCGAGCCACAGCAAGCAGGCTGAAGGCTGCATGAGGCTCCGGAGCCGCGGGTTGCCTACCCCTGAGTTAATTGGATGCCGCCAGGTCTTACGAAGAGAGGAGCAGAGCTAAAGGTTCTGGGCAAGCAAAGGGGCACGATTGTTTCACAAGGATACTGGAATGAAAGACAACAAAATCTTGGCCAGATAAAGCAGCATAGAACAGGCAGGTCAGGCCAGCACAAGCAGAGTTAAGAATAGTCAGACAGGCCAGGTTGGTGCAGGCAGAGTTCTAAGAATGGTCAAGCAGGCTAGGATCAGGATTGGAGAGTGTGGAATAGTCAGGCAGGCAAGGTTCAGCTTGCAGAGGTCAGAATAAACAGACCCTAAAGGCAGTAGGATCATTGGAGTCACTGAAATATAAACTGTTCTGTAAACCTTCAGACACTGCCATCTCACTTCCCACTATTACCACTTCACATAAAGCATGGTTGAAGTGCTTAAAGATATGACAGCTATGGCCTCCCACATTGTACCTGGGACATCTGTTGTGGTAAAGTTCCTATTTCGCAAACTTTCACGAAATAATGAAGGATAGAGTTTATTGAGTAAATCTACCTGCAATTATACTGCGACAAAAAGTTTTTCTAGATCTAGATCTAGAGCAATTGAGGAGGCCACTGACTTGATTAGAGAGAGGTTGATACAGTTTGAGTGTTGATACATGCAGTTACCTAATAATACTCATGTTTTGGTCTGTTACTATGGTATAATGCAAGACTAATCCATGCTATCAAAGGTTCTATCCCCAAGCTCTGCCGGATAGGTATCAGATGATTTTGTCCCAAGCTACACATCTAGGACCCTGTTTTACATTTCACTATGCATCCTTCTTTATCGGATGGCTCAGGACCCCGCCTACTTTTGCTAAATGGACAGCTCAGGTTGATTTATACTTCCCCTGGCACATGTCTTCTATATGGACAGTGGTTGCTTCCTTTGATAAAATCTTGTGCCGTTGGATTGATGTGACTGCTTAGTTCTTGTCTTGTGTTTCCTATGTTAAGTTCTTTAATTGCTTATGCCAAAGAAGTTTCCCTGTTTATGTTACATATCCAATAACATTGTATACCATGTGTTTGCTACTGTATACTTTTATACCTGTAATCATCAAATACAACTTTATTTGTTCAATACAAAGTTAAATAAAAACCTAGGTGATCACCTGGGTGAAATCAGTGCAGGGTATTGTTTCAGCAATAGTCTAAAGTAGAACGATGGCTGGTAAACGATTCCAAAGCTTTCTGATTAGCTCCTATACTTTAAATAAAGCAAAACAATGTTTGAATTGTTTGGGGGCATATGTACAAAAAACCCTAGATGTTGTAAAAGAGGAGTATAGGGGCCATCACGCCCATAACATTTGTAATAATTTTTTCTTTTTTTATACACAGTGATGGCAAGAGTTGATCAGATCCTGGCTGTGATTTCCCCACTGTAATACTAAAAATAATTTCCCTTCTGACTTGAATAATAGAAATCATAACATGGAATGGGAAAAAAGAAATAAAAAAGATGAGAAAGTAAAGGCAGGAGACAAGGGGAGCATAAAGCAAGAAGGTTGTGCATAGTATCTAAAGGACATAAGAAGAGAGAAGATAATGTATCACGAGGGAAGGAAACCAGTGGAAAATAGTAGGTAAGAGTGAAGAATTGCATTAAAAAGGAAAGTTTGGAAAGATTATGCAATATTCAAGACCTCATCAAAAGAGACCTTCTACCGATCTCCCCGACAGAACTGAAAAAAAATTCCCTTTCAAATTCACTTTCCTTAATCTACAAATACTTAATTTCGCAAGACACTTAGGGGCCCATTTACTTAGCTCGAGTGAAGGAATAAAATAAAAAAAAACTTTGAATGTTTTTTTGGCTACTTCGACCATCGAATTGGCTACTTCGACCTTCGACTACGACTTCGAATCGAACGATTCAAACTAAAAATCCATCAAATATTCGATAGTCGAAGTACTGTCTCTTTAAAAAAAAACTTCGACCCCCTACTTCGCCACCTAAAACCTACCGAGGTGCAATGTTAGCCTATGGGGAAGGTCCCCATAGGCTTTCTTATGTTTTTTTGGTCGAAGAAAAATTTGTTCATTCAATTAAAATCCTTCAAATCGAACGATTTGCGGTTCGATCAAACTATTTGAGGTAAATCCTTTGACTTCGATATTCACCAGTCGAATATCGAGGGTTAATTAACCCTCGATATTCGACCCTATGTAAATCTGCCCCATAATCAACAAGTTAAAGGGAAACAGGAAAAGACAACTTGGTAGATAATCTTTTAAAAGGATCATAAAGCGATAAGCCGAAAAAAATATACCACACATTACGAATAGTTATAAATATAGATATGGCAGAAACATACCTATTTAAATGGACATCCACTATAGCACAAATGCCTCTCACAGATTAATAATTAATTAAAACTATATGCATATAATAAAATTGTTACCGGCTAGTAGATATCAAGATAAGTCCTAACAACTCCTTCATAACTCATATTTAACTCCTGAAAAATTTTTCAAAATGGGAAGTTTCCCAGGTGTACCCAGTGTTTTGGCTCTGTCCGAAAATACAAAACTTCTCACTGGAAGTGACCTCCTATTGGATGCAGATGGTTAACCACCCACTTCAACCAACTATAGATTGGGCCCAGTAATGTAACATCCTACTCACACTTAAATAAGGTAGAAAACATCTGTCAGATGCATTCCGAAAAGCCATACTACACAAATGGCTATCCACAGAAACTCCCTCAATTACACTCACTAGACAGAAATTACACCACATTTTCCATATGGAATGGTTGGAAGCTACGACAAAATATGAGCAACATTTTAAAAAATTCATTCCTACTTGGACCACATACATAAATATGCTCCATGACCACTTAAGATACATGGTATGACAAGGAAATCCTGAGGGACAATCCGCTACTCCAGGAAACAAATCAGTATTTTCAAGCTATACTCCACAAGACCAAAAATGATGCACCCCCCAGGAGTCACAACACTAATATACCTTTCAATAAACAAGGGTATGGATGGAGCACATCAAACGCAGTCTCTGCCGCAAAACATTCTTTATTGCATCACAACATGTTTCGGACCCCAAGGATCCTTTATCAAGGCTTGATAAAGGATCCTTGGGGTCCGAAACATGTTGTGATGCAATAAAGAATGTTTTGCGGCAGAGACTGCGTTTGATGTGCTCCATCCATACCCTTGTTTATTGAAATTGCCTTTGGGTATCCTGGTGTGGCCTGACTGGAGAGTGAGCACGATTGCACAGGTGAAGGTGTTTGAACAAATCTGCTGAAATATACCTTTGGCATCTTACCTACGGTAAACAAATTTAGCCTTTGAAGTTCTGCAAATACTCTCGGAAATCTTTTGTGCAGATAAAGTTATCTTCATTTTGCTCTGTTTTGTTTTCCTTTTCCTTGTTCTCTTTTATTTTATGTTTATACTTTTAATTGGCATTATGAGTCATTAAACAGACGTAAACTATGTCTGCAAACTGTTGTACATGTTGGAAAAACGAATAAAGACAATATTACAAAAAAGGAAAGATTACATTCATATTAATGAGGGCAGAAAACCAAACAAAATGGATAGAAGATAATAGATCATAGAAGAAAGAGTTGTCGAGAATGAGAGAAACAGAAAATGAGAGAGCATCAAACCAGAGATCACAAGAGAAAGCAGAGTGGGGGACAGAGGGTGATGATCCAGAGAAAGAGATTTAATGAAAAAGATTTTAAGAATGAAGAAGAAAATTGGGATGTAGAAGGTAGATAGGAGGTGAACACAATGACAATGCTGGAAGAAGGGCAAAAGGACAAGAAATAGTGGAGGAAAGCTGGTAGCAAAAGACATAACAAATAGAAGGGAGATAAGAAAAAAGCAGGGAGCATGGAAAAACAAAATAGAAGGTGTTGCCATGCAATGTATAATTTATAGGGTTTTAAACCTGTGTCCTTGTGGTGTTGTGCTGTGTAAGGGTACAACTACACAAGCATCTTCAACGTGTTTCCGGAGGGTCCGATGCGGTGCGCCAAAACATAGGCGTCCAGTCGGATGCAACAGAAAATAAGGCAAGAAATACAAATGTCGGATGGTGTTGCAGCGTTCTTCTGATGCGACACAACTGTCGGCTGCAGATGCCATCCGACATTGCGACACCGTCCAACATTGTCATAGCTTACCTTATTTTCCGTTGCATCCAACTTGCATGCAACTTGACTCCTGCGTTTTGGTGCACCACATCGGATCTGCTGGAATCGCATTGAAGACGCTCGTGTAGTTGTACCCTAATTGGCATGCGGGAAATTGACAGCAGCTTCAATTTCCTACCTTATAACTACAGTTAATGTGGTTCTCCCTCCTACCTGTTGGAAAGCATCAACACTATATCTCTAGATACCTTTCTTCTTGGGCGTTAAAGCAAGGGAATGGATGTGCAACCATTTTACACTGTCTACTGTATCCACTGTGCTTCATTATGTCTAAACTGCATAGGGTGAAAGTTCCCACTTCCTCTCCCTGTATATACAGTAATTTGCTTAGAGTGCCAGAATCTCTCACTATATAATGTGTTTGTGTTTCAAATGAGCAATGCCATTAACTATATTTTGTTCATTATGCAAGGCCCATTTTACTCATTGTAATGCAGAAACCCGTTACCGGGAAATCTCAGAATTAAGGCCATCTCCCATAGACTCTATTTTAATCAAATACTAAAAAATGTTTTAATTATTTTTCTTTTTCTGTTTAGTAATAAAACAGTATATTTTACTTGAATCAAACTAAGATATAATGTATACTTATTTGAGGTAAAACACTTCTATTGTGTTTATTTAATGTTTAAATTATTTTTAAGTAGACTATGGGACACATTTACTAAAACTCAAGTTGATATCATTATTTTATGAAAACAAATCCGACCAAACTTCCTTCAGCAGTTTTAACTAATTTACCATTTATTATCATTTATTATTTATTTATCATTTATTATTTTTATCATAAAAATCGGAGAGACAAAACGTCACAACAAAATTCAATTCAAAGTCAATTCAAATCATACGACCGACAAACCAAAAACTACATTTTTTGTTTTCCCTGCGAAAACTCAATTTTTTTGGATTATCAGCCGAAAACCACAAATTTTTCGGATTGACCATTGCAGATCACGATGTCTAAAAACAACTTCAGAGACAACTGCCATTGACTTCTACATGACCTTGAAAGGTTTAAGATGGCATATTTTCGGTTTTTTAGCAGGTTTGGGGTATGATAAATATCTAAAAACTTGGGCCCCTTAATGTATGGAGATACAAATTACAGACAGACTGGATAATATGCCCCATACCTGTATTATGTGTTGGAATTGCCACTGGTAATGTACAATAGCTGCCAGATTGGCTATAAATGCTATCTGAACATAGTTCATGTCAATAACTGGTCCCGACACCCATGTATATGTCATGTCATTATGCATCACTTCCTGTTTTCCATATAAGTATGCACTCTACCAGACAGCAAATACAGTAAAAGTGTCAGCCATCTGAGCAATATTACAACATTAGGCACTGATTTGCTTAGAAAGAAATTAAGTAACACTTGTTTAGGGTAACTGATGTATTACTTTTGCCAAGTATTAATACTGGCGATATACCCAAACCTATACACTTTTTTTGTATTTATTGTTGAGTATCGATTGTAACAAACATGCCACTTCTTCTAAGCTCTGTCCATACATATAATATAGATGTAGACTGTGTACTTGGTGACAATCCCTTAAAATGTGTTAGATTTGTGTATGTTATATGTGTATGAATAAACTCTCTGAATATTCCTTTGGTTGTGTTTCCTCTAATTTTTCATGTGACTGTTTTTCTGTTCTTTTTTTTGCATTATCTTGCCATGAATATGAATTCATTAAACTTGATTTTGGGCGTAAACTGCAAGTTTGTATTGTGGAAAAGAGCAGTACCTATTATCATTGCAACAAAAAACTTTTGTATCAGTTCTATATTTCAGAACAAAACCAAACAGTGAATTATCATAAGAATTGCCATAGCACAAGCATTCCCCTCATTTTAATGGCAAAAATGATATCTGAAAACCTAAGTGATACCTAACCTAACAGATATCTACTCTAAAACAACTACTAAAACACAAAATGAAACAGACACAATACTCATCCAATATAACTTGGTAAAAGAGAATGCAATCGAAGCTTTGTACCAAGGAACATTAAAAAAAAAGGCAACAAAAATACCCCTTTCCCCTAGTAATTAGGGTATGCATCTGCTAGGTCTCAGATGCAGTCATTTAACTCATCTGAATAAAACATTCTAACAAATTAACGCAGTACTGTTAGCCCTCTAAAAACTGAATGAGAAATTTCTTCAACGAATACTGATGATCCAAAGATCCACTTTATATGTCAAGTCAGCCTTTTCTTTAAACTCATGGTTGGGTAAAGGGCTTTAGACAATTCAGATCTTTAACTAAAAAAATTTTTTACTTTCACAAGGTTTTTGATCAACTAATGTCATGTTTAAAATAGAAGCTTTGCAAAGCAGACTACTGCAGCACCACTGAGGCAGTTAGTACTGAGAAAAAAAAACAGTCTATGCAGCTGTAGTAAACCTGCAGGTTGGAGTGTATATATCCTTCAGCTCACAAAGCACCTACATTTTAAGCACATTGCGCAGAGGGAATTTGATATAGCTCATTTCTAGCCTTTAAGTTCTATCCTCTTGTCCCTCATTGTCAGGGCAGATAACAATCTATAAACTTCAGTATACACACACACAGTTTTGCAAATATCAAGCAGTAAACAGGATTAGTTACAAAAAATGTTATGAAGTTCCTAGATTATGATCAGCTCCTGATGAATCAACACTAGGCTCACTAGGTGGCTGCAGGGATTTTGTGGTAATTTACTTCTGCAAGTGATGTGCAGGTGAAGTACTAGATACAAGTATTATTTAACCCAGGCAAGACACTCTTTAGCAACCTTGAACCCTGTTTATTATTTAATACTGTATCAGTGATTAAGCTTTTCATATTTCTGGAGATATATATTGTGGCTAAAAGCGGGGACCTTTTATACACAGAAGGACTTATCAGCATTAATGGACTAAATGCACCTTGGTTAAATGACTGCTTCTATGGCCTACATTTATCAAGGAAACACATGTTTTACTGAAAGTATGACTTAGTAATGAAAAAATAAAATAAATCTAAATGATAAAACCGCCTTAGGTGACAAGGACATGGACATTTAAAATCCGAATGTTAAAATCTCGAAATATTTGACAAAACTAGAAAACTCACATTTTTAGAGGAAAAAAACCTTGACATTTTCTAGACTTTATTATACCCCGATGCATCAAAATCCGCCATTTCAGACCTGTTGAGGTCCTGTATAAGTCAATGGGAGAGGCACCCTGCTGTATATCAATTTGACGTTTTCGTGGTCTGTGCTGGGTTTAGCCTGAAAATCCTAATTTTTCGGAGTTATTTGAGAAAAAAATCTGAAAAATTTGAGCAATTTGGGTAAAAGCCTGAAAAATTCAGGCAATTTGGGTTTTTACTGCAATCTGATTAAATCAAGTTTTTTTGTTAATAAATAAGATAAACTAGGCATGGGAGTTTGCCCGTGGTTTTTCTAAATAAAATATGAATATAAAATAGGATTTAAGTGAATAACCACCTTAATATACCACCAATCAATCCTGGGAGTGTAACATTTGTATAGCGAGAAACAAGAGCATTTTGGTAATGAAAGCAACTCAATAATGGCATTGCATAAAGTTCATGGCATTTTAAAAGAGTGCATAAAGCACAATGGAGAGGTGACAGAGAAAACAAATCAACCAAGCTCAAGTGATGTTTAGAGATATGAAAGCTGAACATGTAAATTATAGCATGGAGTGTTTATTTGTCTGATCACTGCTTTCTTTAAGCAATTTGGGTTGACCTTTGCCATACATTAAGGGGCCGATTCACTAAGCTCGAGTGAAGGATTCGAATGAAAAAAATTCGAATTTCGAAGTATTTTTTTGGTACTTCGACCATCGAATTGGTTAAATTCGGTCGAATTCGAACGAAATCGAACGAATCGAAGTAAAAATCGTTCGACTATTCGACCATTCGATAGTCGAAGTTCTTTCCCTTTAAAAAAAACTTCGACCCCCTACTTCGGCAGGTAAAACCTACCGAAGTCAATGTTAGCCTATGGGGAAGGTCCCCATAGGTTTGCTAACCTTTTTTTGATCGAAGGATTTTCCTTCGATCGTTGGATTCAAATCCTTCGAATCGTTCGATTCGAAGGATTTAATCGTTCGATCGAACGAAAAATCCTTCGATCGATCGATCTCAGGATTAGCGCTAAATCCTTCGACTTCGATATTCGAAGTCGAAGGATTTCAATTCGAGGGTCGAATTTCGAAGTATTTTTAACTTCGAAATTCGACCCTTAATGAATCTGCCCCTAAGTCTTTTTTAAAGGGGACCCATCACCCAAAAAAAATATTCAAAATCCTATTTTATCACATTAGTCAAACAAAATGAACATTAATTACACTATATAAATTATTTGAATCTTGTTTCCTTCAGTCTGGGAATTCATAATTATCGCAAACAGGCAGCAGACATTTTGTGCACACTGTTAAGGCAAGCCTTGTATCATCTCAGAATCTTGTTTGTGCACCAGAATGGGGGACCCGATGTCCATCCCCATACCCTGGCTACACTTTTAAATGGTAAAGAGAACGGGGGAATATGTGGAGAGCAGTGACATCTAGGAATTGCTGAATGGAAAGTGAAAGTAATTGTCTACCCCGCCTCTATGGCCATGGCATAGAGGAGTGGCAGACAATATTTGATTGACAGTTGAGATTTTTAAATGAGCTTACAAGAGCTATGAATGCTTTAATAAAAAATAAAAACTGGATTTCATGTTTAATTTGAAAATTACTTTTATTATACAGATTTTTATGTCTGGGTGACAGGTCCACTTAATAGATAGTATTACTTTTGAGCGCTGAATACAAAACAATAATTTCTGTAGTAGTAGTATTTGTTACTCATACAATTTGTATATGTGATATATGTGCATATTTGATATATATGAAATATACTTCTGCACATTATTCTAAAATGTAGGTTTTAAAAAAAAAAAATTTACATTAATTCTTTTGACGACCCAGATACATCTGGATAAGGTAGCAGCAGGGATGAACTAGTTATGCTACAATGAATAACTAGACCTCTAAATAATCATAGTTACACTTAGATGCCCATGTCTTGCTCTGATACTTATACTAAACCAACTGCATGTAGGCTTTTTCTCCTCCTATGCAAGTTTTCATGATGGAACTGTGCTATGTGTTGTGCAGTAATTGGTGTGTGCTTTCACTAGTACATTTGTTTCTTTAAAAAATATACATTTATTCTAAATAATGTTTGATATTTGATTTTATAATCTCTTTAAGGTGTTTTGTAACAATGACAGATTTGATTAAATAGTCTAATATTCTGACATATAATACCTACCTAATTAGTGACTAACCCAGATGCATCCTCTATTAAAGGGGACATTTCATATAACCTTCATATTCAGATATATTCCACATCCTTCCTCAAAACATGTAATGATGCAGAAAGAAAAACGTTTTGAAAGCATTTTACCTCCTAGAACTGTCATTATATCAGAGCTGCAGAGACAACCTCTCTGGTCAGTGTCTAGGCTGAAATGAAGAGTGGGAGTGTCTGTTCATTCTCTCACAGGAAGTGGCCACAGCACAGACTGACAGGCTGAATCCTGAGCTGTAGCAGCCAACCCCCTCCCCTCCCACCGTCTGTCCTGTGTGTCCCAGCCTGCACATACCGTCTTGTGGTGCTGCCTGATCATTCACTTATAGGGTTGCCACCTTTTATAATTTTTTTTACCTTTTGATCCTTTTGATCGTATTACAAATCTACCGGCAGCTACATTGCCGGTAAATTTGTAATACCGGCCCCGGCCTTGGCAGGTATTTTACCGGCTAGGCCGGTAAAATACCGGCTGGGTGGCAACCCTATTCACTTATAACTATATATCTTACATGCTCAACATAAATCAATAGATGTGAAGGTTAATACAAACTGTAATAGTAATGTTATAGTATTTTCTTTTATTTAAAGTACAACAGTATTGTCCTGTGTTCCACAGCAAATAGGCATCAGTCACACATATACCTGGACATAATCTATAGTCCATAAGATATTGTTATACACTGTGCAACTCCCTGACTTTACATTTATTACACTATAAAACTTATACAAACAGTGTACATCAACAATTTATAATCAGGTGCAGGGAGTTGCAGGGTAAAATGCAGCTGTTCTGGAACAATTTATAACCAGGTGCAGGCAGTTGCAAGGTAAAATGCAGCTGTTCTGGAACAATTTATGACCAGGTACAGGGAGTTGCAAGGTAAAATGCAGCTGTTCTGGAACAATTTATGACCAGGATAATCAGGTGCAGGGAGTTGCAAGGGGAAGTGCAGCTTTTCTGGAACAATTTATAATCAGGTGCAGCGAGTTGCAAGGGGAAATTCAGCTGTTATGGAACAATTTATAATGAGGTGCAGGGAGTTGCAAGGGAATAAATGCAGCTGATGGAATTGTATAACATATAATAACAGATGCAGGGAGTTACAAAGGAAAACCCAAAAGACATTGATTGCTGTTTGTATACAACATAATACTTTGTAGAAAATGACTATGGTACTTACACTAACTGCTCATACACATTGCCCCCAGAAAAGAATAAAATACTTTTAGCAGCAGATTACCTAGTATTTATACAGACGTTTGCTTTTCATTCTTTTCCACAATTATTTCAGGGCAAGAGAAAGGAACAAGCAGTGAAGGGTGGAAAACGAACAGGACAGAGAGGGGGTTAAATAAATAGGACAGAGAGGGAGAGAAAGGAGCAGTTCAGGGAAAACCATCAGTAAGGGTTAACAGAAGTCTGCAGGGAAGGACTGAGAGACACATCACAGACACGCCCACTCCTCCCTCACTTGCTGTTGCTTTATAGCTTATGCAGAAAGAGCCGTCGGCTGCAGCTAAAATACTGAAGAGTCTGAGACAGGAAGTTTCAAAGGGGGAGGGCTGAGAACAGTTTTCAAGCTAATACAGACATTTTTTGATGCAAAAGGTATTACAATAAAAACACTTTCTTCTATTTTACATTATTTGAAATGGTTTGATGCATTGTGAAAATGTATACTGTGTCCCCTTTAACAAAATACACTGGCATCTTACAGAAATAGGAAATATTTTAATAAAATGTGCAAGTATAGGGAAAATAACATGATTGAGTTTAATTACGATTTTATTTCACAGTCGAATTTGGATCTAAATAATTCTACTTCCCCATACATAATGAAAAGTTTAAAGACAACTTGTGCAAGATACTTTACAGTATTATCCAAAATTGTGTATTTAAAATTCGCTATTTATGGCCATGACTATAAATACTGTAAATTAGATAGAACTATAGTTTTAATAAGTAAAACTAATCTTGCTATTATGAAGCAAAATAGCAGATTATAAAGATGTTAAATCTATAGGCCTTTATTAAAGGGGACCTGTCACTCTAGGAAATAATTTCAAATACTATTTTATGATGTTAGTCAAGTAAAATAAAATTTACTTACACTATATAAATTATTTTAATTGTGTTCCCTTTAGTCTGAGAATTCACAATCACAGCAAGCAGGCAGCAGTCATTTTGTAAACAGTTATTAAGGCAAGCTTTGCATTATCTCAAAATCTTGTTTATGAACCAAAATTAGGTACCTGATGCCCATGCCTGTAAATTGGTTATAAATTTAGATGGCAAGGAAGGAGGGGGGAAGTGAGGAGGGCAGTGGCATCTAGGAAGTTCTCTAAGCCTAAGCCATAGAGGTGGAGTAGGCAATAAATAATTGGCAGCTGAGATTTTTAAACGTGTTTATAATAGGTATGGATGTCTTTAAAGGGATACTGTCATCGGAAAACATGTTTTTTTCAAAACGCTTTCTGGCAGGCTGCTGTTTTTCCTTCTCAATGTAACTGAATGTGTCTCAGTGAGACATGGGTTTTTACTATTGAGTGTTGTTCTTAGATCTACCAGGGAGCTGTTATCTTGTGTTAGGGAGCTGCTATATGGTTACCTTCCCGTTGTTCTTTTGTTTGGCTGCTGGGGGGGAAAAGGGAGGGGGGTGATATCACTCTAACTTGCAGTACAGCAGTAAAGAGTGATTGAAGTTTATCAGAGCACAAGTCACATGACTTGGGGCAGCTGGGAATTTTTTTTTCGGAATTTATTAAACCTAGAGGATCGAAAAGTCAGGATCTGAAAATCCAGCATCTCAGACCTGTCAAGGTTACATAAAAGTCAATGGGAGAAGTCCCAATGATTTTTTTTATGTGCGCTGGGTTTTGTGCAATATCCCAAAGTTTTCAGGCAAAAATCATAGTTTTTGTGTGAAAAATCCGAAAAAAATTGAATGAAAATTTGAAAAACTATACATTTTACAAAGGGACTAAGATTTACCTGCAACTTATTAGCTGCTTTCAAAGTAAAACTCCCAAACTTGGCTGCCCTTTTATTAGACACCAGTGTGATCAACTGACTATAGCTGGGAAGGGTGGGAGCTACAACATGGAGCTCATCACTGCTCCTGTATAACTATAACAAACAAGGGAAAGTTGTGCTCACCACTAATTTTTAAAACCATTAGGCAGCTATTTGAAAGCAGCTAGTAAGTTGCAGGTAAAACTTAATCCCTTTGTAAAATGTATAATGAAGCAATTGAATTCTTAATGAATCCGATGAAAATTAAGCGTAGGACTGGCCAGATATGGGATGACTTTGACGTAGTTGGCCATCTTAAATATATTGCAATATATGGACAAACAATCCCTGTTTTGTTTAAAGGGTAAGGCATTTTTCAGTAGCAGTATGCACAAAATGTCTCTGTCTTAAATATATTGATAATGGGTTGAGTGCAGAGGACTCTTGTATTTGTCTATATGTATTTTGTGGTCACACCCTCATTGCACCCCCTGCCTAATGGTTTTAAAAATTAGTGGTGAGCACAACTTTCCCTTGTTTGTTAAGAAAAAAAAGCTAATATTGGCCCAGATATTATAGACAAGAAACACATCATGTCCTTTTTCAGGAACTAGTACACCACAAATGTCTGGTACAAAGTCTGGTATTAGTTTTTCAAGTAAGTACTCTGATAGTTCCACAGAAAACATTAGAATCTTTAGAGATGTTGTCAGATGAATAATCTAGAAACAGCACAAAAAAGACATCAACAACCAAGAAAGATCAAAGCAGACATATTATACTTACCACAAGAGATACAGTACCAAGAGACACCAGAAGAATAAAAGGGGAAGAGGAAGCATCAACATATGAAGAAAGGAAGAAAAAGCAGTACTACCGTATATTTGTCTACTTATGAACTGCTGGATTGAATTAAGAGTACTTGCATCTCTAGATATAATAAAATATTATGGGTTAGATGAAGTTGTGTTCAAAACTGTTTCTGCGCATTATTTTTGGTTGTGACCACTCAACCTTTATCTGAAAACATGGATTTATTCAATTTTAGAATAAAATATTTTAGATCAGTAAGTGCTATGTTTATACATGTGATATGATATAGATCTTAAGCCTAGGTCATAAATAAATAAAGTGAGACCACAAATATATTTGCCCAGCATAAATATTTAAACCACTCAAAATTATTCAATGACCAAATAACAGAACCCACAGAACCAATCCTTGTTATTACTGGGTGCCAAGTACCAAGTCACGATAACAGCACTTCCAGCTGCATGTGTCTGGGGTCACTAGATATAATGCAGCTCTAACTGTAACAGGAAGAAGTTTGGAAGCAAAAGACAGAACTTTGTCAGTTAATTGGCTCATGTGACCTAAAATGTATGGTTTATTTGTTTGTTTTTCTTTTGTGTGCACCGTGAATCGTAGGATCCCATGAGGCGGCCTTTATTCTTAAAATGTCAATTTTCTGTTTAGAATTACCCAATGCTAAAAAAAAGTATATTATTATGAAATGGTTTATTTACATAAAGCAGGGCTTTACATATGACCTGTTTCATGCAATATATTTTATAGACCTACATTCTTAGGGGTTATAGTTTTCATTAAAAGAAGAATCCTGTACAATATATATATATATAGTGACTGTCAACCCTATGGTGTAATTATACTATACTTGTAGATTAATAGAATCATTTACACTACATTTAGAGGAAACCTAAGCAAGCATGGGTGGAGAATATCGTTTAGAAACTCAGCAATGCAAATCAACAGTGCTAACCACAGAGCCACTGTGATGTGGATATTTGTACATGGGTAAAAAAAGCACTTTCAATTACTCTGTACTGTGCAGCTATGGACAAAACATACATATTTTAATTTAAAATTATATGCAGAATATATGTCCAATAAAAGCCCTGTTCGCTGAATTCATCTTGAACATATTGTAGGTGTATATTCCTTGTGTAATATGCAACATACACTGTGTAAATATAAAAACAACACAAATATCCAGTGCAAATATATGGGAATAGAATGTCATGGAATAATAAGCACAGAAATGTTGAGTTCAGAACGGAACAGAACAGAAATATCTTGTGACATTAATGTGCCAAAAAACACATTTCATTCACAGATGATGGAGTCTTGACATATTAAGGTTTGGATTTAATATGGTAAGAAAACAGAATATTTTATGTGGAGTATTCAGTCAAATCAGCTAAGCCTACAGCCAAACCCAAATTACTAGGGGTAAATTCCCTAACCAGTGAAAATTCACCAGCGACTGCTTCGCAGCCATCGCAACACTTCGCCAGGTGAAAATTCGCTAGGACAACACTGATTGCGAAGTTGCGTACAGGGTGACGAATGCTGTAGAATTTTCACTATCGTTACTTCAGCAATCAAATCGAAGATGTGCTATCGTTGCCTAATTTGCACACAGCGGTAAATGATACATGTTGTATATGTTGCAGCAAATACATTACATTACACAAGTCCAGGGAAAAATAGAGAAAGAAAATAGAGTTGTTATAATACCCTACACATGAGCTCACTGTATATTTTATGTTCCATGTGAAAATGTAGGGGGGAACCCTGTTACCAAAAAAAAATTCTAAGGACCTTTGCAGGCTATCACTCTGAAAAAAGAAAAGATGCCAGCGTTTTTTGGGACCTTTTGGGAAATCTTTTCCACTAAAAATTGAGGAAGTCCTATGCACTCCACTGCACTTCGCCTGGTCTGAGCTGGCGAAGGCATACATATATAGTGAATAAAGTACCCCCTCTTGTAAAATATAAGGATATGATAAGTTACCGAGGAGTTTCATGACCATATAAAAACACGAGGCCGAAGGCCGAGTGTTTTTATACAGGTCATGGAACTCCGAGGTAACTTATAATATCCTCATATTTTACAACTGGGGGTACTTTATTAATTATAATACACAAATTTTAGTGAGTCATGTGACAGAAATTACATCACTACTCACCGTTTATAACTGATGACATCACTACTCACCGTTTATAAGGATATAATTTACAAGATATTCATGGCTTTTGTGTATTATATATGTATTTCTCCATTGTCAGCTTGGGGGACACAGGAGACAGTGGGGTATAGCTGGTATAACTAGGAGGTGGGACACAACAAGAAGAATAACTCTCCCTGTATGTGAGTATGAGATAAGTCTCTATAAAGTGTTTTTATTCACCACAATGTCCTCTACACACTATTGTGGAAGTTGCTTTACTGCCACAGATGTTAATCCGGAGTACGCATGGTGGTTGCTAGGCAAGCATAGGGAAACGTCTTTATGTTTTACCGGCAGCCCAAGACAGTGACAAATTAGCCACATACACTTGTATATTCATCATGCGGGTGATAAAGGATTGGCGCCGCAGAGTTCTGACCGCTTGTTACACTTTCTGCAGTTTTCGCCATAGCTAAGGCTTGTCAGGGTTTTGCGACTCACTAAAGTCCCGCCAGACCTTTAAAATTATCCTCAGCCATTTAAACCGCACCACACCACCTCACAACGGCTCTGCAGTACAACAGAGCTCAGGAGGCTGCGGACAATACATATTGGGGGTAGCGGGACACAGCTTGCAGCATATCCTCGCTATTCTCAACCACATATTACAGGTCAGATGTTTTCACTCTGATATATAATAAAAAAATTTAAAAAAAGAGCAAATAGCTATTTTTTCACAGCATGTCTGAGGGAACCAGTGAGGGTCTTTTCCCTAGGGGGGGCCGCTCCAGTAAAATTTCCGGGCTTGTGCCAAGTGTCGTAAAAGGCTACCTTCCGGCCAAAAGTAGCAAATTTGTTCAAAATGTAAACCTACAGTTCTAAATACAGAACTCCCAGGGCCTGTTCAACCCCAAGTGATTCATCCTTCACAGGTGGAGACAGCAGTAGCTCAAGGAGACCCACCTACTCCTGGCCCTCAAGCCATCCCTGAATGGGCAGCACAGTTAGCCACGGGTATTGCTTTGTTAACTGTTTCATTTGACAAACTGATAAATCATCTAGATAATCCAAAAGTAAGAACTTCTAAGCATAGGGCACCTAATTCTCTAATTCTAGAAATCATTCTCCAACCCCACCACATTGGGAAAGAGATATAGATTCATCAGTGGGAGAGCTTTCTGAAAGTTCAGAATTGCAGGATGAAGAGTCTCCTAAATTCTCTTCAGAAGCAGTGAATTCTCTGATTGTATCTGTGTTAAAGACGCTTAATTTGCAAGAGCCAGGAGGAAGCTCTGACGCGTCCAAAGTCCTGTTTAAGCGTAACAGCAGGTCTTCACCAATGTTTCCCTTTCACTCTCAACTTGATCAGATAATCCAACAAGAATGGGACAAGCCTGAGAGGCGTTTTCAGGCCAACCGTAGATTTTTTGAAGCTGTATCCCTTCTCGACTGATCTCACTGAGATCACCACCGTCTGTAGGTGCTCCAGTCTCACGACTTTCCAAAAACACAGCCCTACCAGTTCCAGATGCTTCTTCATTTAAAGATCATATGGACAAAAAGATGGAGGGACTTCTTCACTCCACGTTTGCGGCATCGGGACTGCTCTTCACCTGAATTTAGCCACAGCCTGGGTAAGCTGGGCAGTACAATTGTGGTCTGATTCGCTTCTTCAGGCAATTCTTTCAGGAGCTCCACAACATGAACTGTCACAATTGGCATCCCAGATTAAAGAGGCAAATGACTATATATGTAAAGTTTCACTAGATGCAGCTCAAGTAACCAGTAGATCATCAGCATTGGCTGTAGCAGCAAGAAGGTCTCTTTGGATGAAATTGTGGTCAGAGGATTTTTCTTCCCTAACCCTAACCTCATTACCGTTTAAGGGCAAACTACTTTTTGGACCAGATTTAGACAAAATTATCAGGCAAGTCACTGGGGGCAAGAGCACATTACTCCCACAACCAAAAACACGCACAAAGTTTCGTAGGGGAAAATTTTTTCGTCCCTCACAGAACAAAGGTAACAGATCTCCACCCAGACAATCCTCCTCAACCAGAGGACGGTTTGGTAGCAAGCCAAAGTCGTCCTGGCAGAACAGTAAACCTTCTCCAGAACGACTGAAAAGTCAACTTCAGCATGATAAGACATGCCGACTGCCAGACCTTGTGCCTCTAGCGGCGACTACAGCACTTTGCAGAGGTTTGACTTTCAACCACACAAGACTCCCGGGTTCACTAGGTGGTCACGCAGGGTTATCATCTAGAGTTTTCATCTATCCCTCCAAGGCACTTTTTTCTGTCAAGACTTCCTCAGGAACCAGCAAAACGCAATGCGTTTCAGGAAATAGTTTAATCCCTCCTTCAGCAGCAGGTGATCACTCCCGTTCCTCCCACAGAAATTTTCACGGGATATTATTCAAACCTTTTTGTGGTTCCCAAAAAGGACGGATCGGTCCGTCCAGTACTGGACTTGAAGGTACTCAACAAATTAATTTGACCAAGAAAGTTCAAAATGGAATCGTTAAGATCTACCATAGCGGCAATGAGTCAAGGTCAGTTCCTGAGATATCAAAGACGATTACCTGCACGTGCCCATTTTCCTTCCCCATCAGAAGTTCTTGCGTTTTGCCTTTCAAAACCAGCATTACCAATTCACATCATTTCCCTTCGGTCTGACGTCAGCACCGAGAGTCTTCACAAAGATAATGGCACCGTCCCAAGCGGAAGCTCAGCATTCACTCAACATCACCATGTCCCAGCTAAAGGATCTAGTTTGGTGTCTCAATCTGGAGAAGTCATCTCAGTGTCCCAGTCAATCCATGGTCTTTCTGGGAATGCAATTCAATACACATACGCAGACAATATCTCTTCCTCCAGAAAAAATCTGGAACATACAATCATTGGTCAGGGACTTACTGGCGAAAACAAGTCATTCAGCCAGGTTCTGCATGAAGGTTCTGGGGGTCATGGTGTCCTCAATAATAGCAGTCCCATTTGTGCAACACCATCTCAGAGAGCTTCAATGGAACATTCTAGCAGCCTGTAAATGGAAATCCATATTCCAAGAGATTCGGTTATCACAAAAAACCCGATCTTCCCTGCTGTGGTGGTTACAGACCCAACATCTCGCCAAAGGGCGATATCTAGGAGAACCCCAGTGGTGTCTCATGACGACAGATGCAAGCACAATGAAGGCGGCAAGAAAATCAGTTTCTGCAAAGACATATCACAGAGTGTGGTCTACCTACCATCAATGGTGCAGGGATCGAGAAAGGAATTTTGAGGTTCTCTCATCACCTTATATATTAGACATCTTACAGGAAGGTCTTTCCAAAGGTCTCTCTCTAGGTTCACTCAAATCACAGATATCCACTTTGTCAGTACTTTTTCAGAAAAGGTTAGCCATTTTACCGGATGTTAAAACATTTATACAAGGGGTGGCCCATGTTGCTCCTCCTTGCCGAGCACCAGTAGCAAACTGGGACTTAACTTTGGTTTTAAAGGCTTTTCAACATTCACCATTCGAGCCACTGGCGTCAGTATCCTTACAATGGGTCACTTGGAAGACAGTTTTTCTAATAGCGATTGCATCAGCTAGACGAGTATCTGAACTTGGTGCATTATCGAGCAAGTCACCTTTCCTCACATTTCACCATGATAGAGCAGTTCTTTGTACAGGTCCATCTTTTCTGCCTAAGGTGGTTTCTTCTTTTCATATGAACCAGGAGATTACTATACCAGATTACTATACCAACATTTTGTCCTTCACCAGCTAACTCAAAAGAAGTTGCACTTCATTCCTTGGACCCGGTTAGAGCCCTTAAGTTCTATCTCCATATAAGTCAAGACATCCTCAAGTCAGACACACTGTTTGTGCTTCCAGCAGGACCAAGACAAGGCTCAGGGACTTTAAAGGCTTCCATTTCAAGGTTGATAAAGCAGGCCATCCAAAAAGCCTACTCTGCACAAGGGAAGACGCCACCAATCAAGATCAAAGCCCACTCCACAAGGGGGATGAGCAGGTCCTGGGCATTCAGAAATTAAGCCTCGGCAGAGCATTTGTGTAAAGCAGCAACATGGACATCTATCCACTCGTTACCAAATGTTATCATTTTGACACTTTTGCGACACCTGACACACGCTTCGGCAGGAAGGTTCTTCAGGCCGCAGTTGTGTCGACTGCATAGGGCCTATTCCTGCCCGTATTTTGGGGACAGCTTTGATACGTCCCCACTGTCTCCTGTGTCCCCCAAGCTGACAATGGAGAAAAGGAGATTTTGTGTTACCCACCGTTAAATCTCTTTCTCTTCAGTCACTTGGGGGACACAGGACTTCCCTCCCTAAGAGGAGGCCCTCATTTTCCTTCAGATATGTTCGGCAATTGCCAAGAGTTTGTGGTTTAAACTTGTTGATTAGTTCATATTAACCTCCTTTGGTACAAACTGACTAGGCTCCGCCCACTAGAGGGGTATAGCCAGTGGAGGAGGAGCGAGTTATTCTTCTTGTTGTGTCCCGCCTCCTAGTTATACCAGCTATACCCCACTGTCTCCTGTGTCCCTCAAGCGACTGAAGAGAAAGAGATTTAATGGTGAGTAACACAAAATCTCCTTATACACTACACGCACACACACAGTATATACTGGTATGAGACCTATTATCCAGAATAAATGGCACCTGAAGTTTTCATGATAGGTGGTCTTTCCATAGTTTGGATCTCCACACTTTAAGTCTTCTAAAACATAATTTAAACATTAGTTAAACCCAATAGGATTGTTTTGCCTCCAATAAGATTCAATTATATCTTAGTTGAGATGAACTATAAGATACTGTTTGATTATTAGAGAAAAAGGAAATATTTTTTAAAAATGTGAATTATTTAATTACTGTAACATGGAGTGTATAGGAGCTTTCGTCATAAGAGATTCCATATTTGTATTTATGAATTGTCACTCCCTTTGAGTGCCTGTACTGTCTAGGTAGAAACAAAATGTGTCACAGTTCTTAAGCATGTTGAAACCATAATTAATAGATTTGTCGTCAAAAAGCTTTATAGCAATTTGACTATTTCTACTGTATATATATATATATATATATATATATATATATATATATATATATATATATATATATATATATATATATTTACAAAAAAACAATAAGGGGCACATTTACTAAAGGTCAAATTTCGAAGTGGTAAAACTTCGAAAGTCGACCATCGAATTGTAGAAATTCGATGGTCAAAGTTTTTTTGATCGATCGAACAATTAAAACTTTGACTTTTAAAAACTTAGCCAAATACTGGCTATAGGTTCTAGGTGGTCCCCATAGGCTAACATAGTAATTCGGCAGGTTTAAGGTGTCGAAGTCAAAGTTTTTTATTGAGACAGTACTTAGATTTTCGAATAGTCAAATATTCAAAGTTTTTTCAATTCAAATCGAATTTTGGTCTATTCGATGGTTGAAGTACCCAAAAATTACTTCGAAATTCGAAGTTTTTGAATTCGAAAATTCACTTCAATTCACTTCCACCCTAAGGGGCCCATTTACTAAGGGTCAAAGTGAATTTTCGAATTCAAAAACTTCGAATTTCCGGTGTCTCTGTCAGTAGCATATTGAACACGAAATTTAAACCCAGGTAATCCCACCCATTTTTTCTTAAAACGAATCAAAAGTCAAAAGGGATTAACTCTATTTTGTTTGCATTTTATCACGTTATGCCTATACAGGGTACTATTAATATTTCCTTTACATTGTTCATTATAATCTCGAGTTTTATCTTAATAACACAGTATATTAACAATCCATTGATATAAAACATAGTGTATTCAAAATATATAGGTTTTACAGTCAACAAGAGGTAGTCAATTTACCTAAGAAAACTTTGCACAAATGTTCACTATTATAAATACATTATTATACTATTATAAATACATTAGTATAAATACTAATCACTTATTGGTTTTTTTAATGAGTCATATGTCACTTTTACACGTCACTGTGGGTTCCCACTATGCACAATATTTAGTGGGTATTCGTTGTTTGGAACATTAATTTTACAGTGGGCTCATGTGTAGGGCATCATATTAACTCGAATTTTCGCTAGGCACAAATGAACGCTAGCGCATCTTCTCTATGAAATGCTCTCACTGCCAAGTAAAGCTAGCGAAAAGTTGCCAACGTTCAGTGCCCAGGGTGCAACTTCGCATATTAGCGAATTAGCATAATGGTAGCGAATTTGCGCCTGGCGAAGTGGTGCAATGTGTGTGAAGCGGCCACTGGCGACAATTTTCTCTTTATTAAATCTGCCCCTATGTCTGTAAATTAAACATTTGCACTGCTACAAAACCTACCTAGCTCAGTGCTGCAGCCATGAGGAAAGGGCTGCCAGACTCCTCCTTTAGATGCATAATGTAGACTGAACTGGCTTCTATGTAGACAGCTGAGTTAGGCCCTGATCTTCATGCTACAATGCTTATTAGTTTTATTACTTGTGGGACCTATCAAAGAATGACAAGAAATGCTCTGTAAATCACTGTTCTTTCCATATGAATGTTAGTGAAAGGCTTTAATTATTTACAAAACATGAACTACCGCACATATTTGTTTCTAATTTTACTTAAGGGATTAATGCTGCAAAGGTATGATGACAGCAATTATTTACAAAGCAACACAGTAATTGCTCAAATTATTATGTTTCGTAGTTAATACATTTGTGATCCACTGCCATTAAACAAAATAAAGTAGCATTATTTAGAAATATTATACAGCTCATAATTTCTGTTTGCTGGAAACTAGTTCTAGTTACAAATTATTATTTGTATTTAGACATTCATTTACTTCCATCTGAGTTTTGTAGAAATCCTCAATTAGCTTAGCTTAGCTTAGTGTGCAAAGTGCAATTTCAAGTGCAATTTGTGTTTTTCCCACAATGCCCTGTTTGTGCTGAATTCGGAACAGGAGGCAGGAAGGACTGATTGGTATTAAGGGCTTCTATACTTAAGTGGGACAAGCACATTTGATGCAAGTACTTTTAATGAAAGTGGTTTTAGACCACTGCAGATTTTTAATTTATGTAATTAGCAATGCTTTTTATGTATTTTTTAGTTTCTAATTTGTAATATCTGTTCATAACTGTTCCATGTTTTTACCTTTTTGTTAATTTCATCATACAAAGTATAGAATCTTCCCCTAGGATTCCTAATAACATCAATCTAAACTCTCTGTTGCTCTCTTTGCGGTAAATGAAAGATAAGACCCTGTCAAACTGAACTGTAGCTAGATATATCACATTCAAATGCATTTAGGAATATCTTTGACCTGCCCTCACCATTCCTTGAAGGGTTTTATGTTTAGTCAACCACATCCTGCATCTGCCAGTTAAGCCTTCTAGTAGATAAGGTTTTGTCATTAATATATACAGTATAAAAAATGTTTTCCCACAACAGAATAGCAATGTTACTCTTAGGCTATTTTTAAGAATGATTTTGTAAGGACTTGACTTTAGAACAGTTAACACATCTTTCTGATTTCCATCCTCGGGGATGGTGGAAAGGCTGATCATTATTACGAGAGTCTCTAGCTCTAAAGCTGGCACTAGACGCAAAGATCCGATCGTTTGAGTCCTCAAACGATCAGACGTCTCCATCTCCCGACCTACCAGTAACCTTCTGTTTAAATAAAGTAGTAGAAGAACAGATCAGCCGATGTTCTGCCCCTACAGCAATCGTACGAAAGTTTATGTCCGACAAAGCTGGTGACATGTAGAGATATTATCAGCAGCCGACTGTAATCTCTTAACCTGGCCGATCGTCCAAACAACCAATCTCCATGAGACAAAAAAATGTCAGGACACTTCACACATGGTACGAAAATCATACGAATCAAGAATTCGTGCGATCGGATCTGTGCGTCTATAGCCAGCTTTATACATAGTTAAATATAGTCGTTATTTGCATATCTACAAACTAAAAAATCATACTAAGATTTAAAAAAAAAAAACTAAATATAATTTCCAAATAAAAATTAGAAATGCTAGGTGATATTTAGATCATGTACATGTTAACAATAATTCTGGGCAGTGTTATTCTGTGGCTACTAAAGCAAATAAAGTTCTGTCTTGCATAAAAAAGGGCATTAACTCAAGGGATGAAAACATAATTATGCCTCTTTATAGGTCCCTGGTAAGGCCTCATCTGGAGTATGCAGTGCAGTTTTGGACTCCAGTCCTTAAGAGGGATATAAATGAGCTGGAGAGAGTGCAGAGACGTGCAACTAAATTGGTTAGAGGGATGGAAGACTTAAATTATGTGGGTAGACTGTCAAGGTTGGGGTTGTTTTCTCTGGAAAAAAGGCGCTTGCGAGGGGACATGATTACACTTTACAAGTACATTAGAGAACATTATAGACAAATAGCAGGGGACCTTTTTACCCATAAAGTGGATCACCGTACCAGAGGCCACCTCTTTAGACTAGAAGAAAAGAACTTTCATTTGAAGCAACGTAGGGGGTTCTTCACAGTCAGGACAGTGAGGTTGTGGAATGCACTGCCGGGTGATGTTGCTGATTCAGTTAATGCCTTTAAGAATGGCTTGGATGATTTTTTGGACAGACATAATATCAAAGGCTATTGTGATACTAAGCTCTATAGTTAGTATAGGTATGGGTATATAGAATTTAATTAAAAGTAGGGAGGGGTATGTGTATGGATGCTGGGTTTTCATTTGGAGGGGTTGAACTTGATGGACTTTGTCTTTTTTCAACCCAATTTAACTATGTAACTATGTAACAATAAGCCACTGCTTATAGAAAGGTAGAACCTAAAGTGGTTATTTACAGAAAAAATAAAAATATTATTAATATAACATAACAGATTCCCACAAACACCACAGAAACCACAGAAAGGTAGAACCTAAAGTGGTTATTTACAGAAAAAATAAAAATATTATTAACATAACATAACAGATTCCCACAAACACCACACCATACCACACCACAATTGTTGACTACAAATTATTCAAGGCATATATATTTGTCTTCCATTTGTTGACCCTCCTTACTTTTATTATACTTTATTATTGATATGATGCTGTTTCTTTTTACAACTCTGCTTTTACTTGTGATAAGGAACAATCCATTTCATTGCTGTTCATATGTGGAAATCTTTAGAGAACACCAGCACCAGAAACGGTAACAGGAAATTTTCTGTACCTTAAATAGAGCTACATAGTATTACATATTCATTTACCCTTGACTGGCCACCTTACAATGAATTTTACTAGTGGCCCACCTCAGTTGAACCATAACTGACTCCCATAGCGCTGGATTCATCAGTCACCAGAAATTGCATGGGCCTGCACTTACATATTGCACACTATGAGATAACATGGGGCACTTACGGCAAGAGATTACAATATAAGTAGACCAGCAATTACTAAAAGGCAAGACGCAAGTACATAACTGTGTGGCAAGATTTATGAAGGAGACATAGTTGGAGAACATTGCGGTGGTTAATAATGTAGATATACTACTTGGTTGCACATAGTTAGAGTTGGCAAGGTGTGATGATGTGAAGAGACTAGCAGACTAGAAGCAAAAAAATAAAAATAGTAATGTACACAAAAGCCTAGGAGGTTGATGTTGGATGGCTTCCACTATTTGTAATGGGTGGTAAAATGTATATTTATTTTCCATTTTTTTCCATTTCAGAGGGTGTGGGTGAATGGTAACTGACTCAGAACCAGGTAAGACAGGGAAACTTTTCCACTTAATTAGAGTAGGGTTTAGACTTTGCTCCCAATACCTATGTTAAAAAACGAGATTTTTGTGTTATAAACAAGTGGAATGGAGGTGTCTACAATTAAAATATGGCTCTCAATCTTTCATTTACCCACAAGCTCAATGCTAGGATATTTAAGTTAGTAAGTTAGTTAAGTTTAATTTACTTTGCTTATCTTTTTTAACCCATTCCATTTCAAATAAATTTGTCAAAAAAACAAATGATGCATGGTTGACCCTGTTACCAAGAATAATATATCCAGCAATACAGATACTACACAACTAGCCTTTATCTATAATGTCTGTTGCTTGTTTCGTTCTTCCTTTATACCAGTGGTCCCCAACCAGTAGTTCATGAGCAACATGTTGCTCTCCAACCCATTGGATGTTGCTTCCAGTGGCCTCAAAGCAGGAGCTTATTTTTGAATTCCGGGCTTGGAGGCAAGTTTTGGCTGCATAAAAACCAGGTGTATTGCCAATGCCAAACAGAGCCTCAGTGTAGGTTGGCAATCCACATAAGGGCTACCAAATGGCCAATCACAGCACTTATTTGGCACCCCAAGAACATTTTTCATGCTTCTGTTGCTCCCCAACTCCTTTTACTTCTGAATGTTGGTCACGGGTTCAAAAGGTTGGGGATCCCTGCTTTATACATTACCCCTTAGCATTTTTCAAAAGATCATCCAAATTTGTTTGCAGGAAAATTCCAACACAGACAGCAAAAACAATGGGAATGTTTGTCAAAAAAAGTGTAATAAGTTCTGTAAATAGGGCACATTTGTAACAGATGGTATTGGGTCCAAGGTTAACAAGACATTTTAGATGTTCTTGTTTAACGCAAGTATCCAGTGGCCTGCAGGCATTCCTATGGCACAAACTAAAAATCAAATTGCAGTGAAATGAATGAAGCGTTTTGCAGACATATTGTACTTTGAAAAAAAATGCTCAGGCAATTCTCTGGATGGCATTGCCTTCAGGGTGCACGTCTGCATTTATTTCATTCAGCTCCAACTTAAAGTATTTTTTGGTATTGTCTTTTATTGGATGTTGATGGTGGAAGTCTCATCTGTAAGTATTGTTTAGAGATTCTTGGCAAGCTGAGGTATATTTCCTATTGCCATTTTGTCGGCACATCACTGTGCTGCAATACTGTTTATTTCACTTGTGCTGGCTGCCTCTATCCAAAGTCTTTTTTTCCTCACTAGCTCTGTATTACAGGGTGTTTAACATAGGAGAATAAAAATGTGTATTCTACTGAACGCTGCATATTATATAAGCTAAGCAATAACAAATTATGTTGACTGCAATTGTATACCAATTATAGGGAGCTCTGTTCAAATGAGTTTCAGAGGAGCGTAGTTAATATCTGGCTAGATACAGTTTAAACATCTGGCATCAGGATTGCTGTAGTAGCCAGAACAAAAGTAATAAGAAAGGGAGAGACATAGATCTTTTCTGGATCATGTTTGCTAAATCCCCATATGTTATACCATATGTAGAAAAGCTTTGGGGAAATGTATCCCTGGATTATGGCCTGTAAAATGTACAATTAAAAGGCTGGACTCTAGCATATAAAAGCGGCATGCATTCATATTCTAGGCATATTCTATAGAAAGCAGTGTCCCTTGTTCTGTATGACAGACAAGAAAGCTATTTTATAGCTTTGGCATTGTGGAACAGCATGAGAGGCAGATGATTTTATAGATCACCCACTTCCTGTTGCTATGCGCTGTGCTCTGGATTTCTTGTCACAGATAAAGTGCCATTGTTTTGCTTCTATTGTCCAAGGACTCTGCGCTGCTTATGTTTTTACAGATTAATTTTCTGGCAAACAGTTTCCAGATTGTTCTGTTGTGTAGTACAGTGCTTATTACCTGTAGGTAAATGCAGTTTATTGTATCTTTCCTTATACTGCAGCGATGTAGTGATTTTGCTCTTAAATTCTTAAAATATATGCTGTTTACTATTATTAGGAAAACATATAGAGCAATGGATGCCGGCACTACTCGCATAGTAGGTATATCGGGCCTGGGTGCAATAGCCAAAAAAAAAAAAAAAAAAATTATATATATATATATATATATATATATATGCACTAGCGATATTGATAGCTTTAGAGATGATAGCTGTGGATGGAGCTTAGGGTAATTTCCCTAGCTGATAAATCTATCAATGTCATTCACAATGCAGCTTTGTCCAATGTCCCCTGGCAAATTAATTATTTAGCATCTACTTCTTAGTATGTACCATATATTCTAGCTGATAAAGATCTCTATCGTTGCATAATATTGTAATAATATGTTTGCAGATGTTCAAAAAGGTACTTTTTAAGACGTGGGCCAAAGTCACGTCTTATGTACCTTGCATTACTTCTTACACTCAGAGGTACCCTTTGCACTTCTAGAATTAACACAAAAGGTTCCATCAAAATTCCTCACTCAGTGTGCAAAGTACAGTTCTTTTGCACTTTCCCCATGCCTGTGCGAGGCAGTGCTCGATTTAAATGAAGCAGAAAGCACATAGGGTAAAACCTGTTTACAGCAAATATTAGCCTGTTATATTAGCATTAATGGTCTGTGGGCAAAATCTCAAAAAAATATATTAGTATACTTAGAGACATAATGATTGGCACTAGAAATTACACCAGAAAAACCTCCAGATCTGTTTACTAAAAAACTAAGATCACATCTCTGTCATATTTTTTCTGTACATTTATCTTTTTGCCTATTATCAGGTTTATTAAAGTGTAGCATCAGAATTTTGAAAAATCATACTGAGTAGCTATGTAAAATAATGTCACAAATTTGTCTATTGGTTGAAATGTGATGTCAGTTCTTAACATGGCCAGTGTCCATGACAAAGTCTTATAGGGAAAGCTTGATGCATATACATTTATTTTTGGTAAAATAATTGATAATACAAAATGAAAATTACTGATAGTAATTGGCCAAAATTAATTGAAAATATACTGATTTATTGCTTGCAAGTACTGTATTAATACTGTGTATTGATAATATATATAAACTAATCATGTTTTGTCTTCCACATTGGCACAAAAAAATCCTGTTATTTACAGTATAGCAGAATGTAGCGTTTACCTAAATGGGCAGTGAAACTTACAGTTTGCAACAATTAGCTTTTAAATTAGCCGCTACAAGGAGCGGAGCTTGTATTTAGAAATGTCTTAAATTTTCCCTTGAATAGATTCCTGATGAATAGAAGGATTTGTGCCTTAAAAGCATATATATTTTTATTCACAGGTCACATTTGTGGTATTGATATCACAATATTTTTGTGATGTTTCAGTCATAATATATGGGGATACATAGCCAGGTATCCAGGGAAACCAAAATCTTGTTACTTCAAATCAAGGATTGATCCGATTCAAAAGTACTCCTATGGTGCCTCATTGATAAAATGCCAGAATTCCTAAAACTTGAAAAATCATGAAAATCATGAAATAATTTGTTGACTTAAATATTAGGTCAGTGAACAATAGCACATGCTTGTTCGTTCGTAACACAAATGGAAGAAAAGGCATACCAAGCCCTATACAGATATGATTTTATATATATATATATATATATATATACATACAAGGGAAAGTTGTGCTCACCACTAGTTTTTAAAATCATTAGGCGGGGGTGCAATGAGGGTGTGACCCTGAAAAACGCATTCGTCTCTTTTATAAAATGTATAATGAAACCATAGAATTCTTAATGAATCAAATGAAAATTGAGCATAGGACTGGCCAGATATGGGATGACTTTGACGTAGTTGGCCAGCTTAAATATATTGCAATATATGGACAAACAATCCCTGTTTTGTTTAAAGGGTAAGGCATTTTTCAGTAGCAGTATGCACAAAATGTCTCTGTCTTAAATATATTGATAATGGGTTGAGTGCAGAGGAATCTTGTATTTGTCTATATGTATTTTGTGGTCACACCCTCATTGCACCCCCGCCTAATGATTTTAAAAACTAGTGGTGAGCACAACTTTCCCTTGTATATTATAGTTCTACAAGAGCAGTGACCAGCTCCATGTTGTAGCTCCCACCCCCTCCAACTATAGTCAGGTGATCCCACTGGTGTCTAATAAAAGGGCAGCCAAGTTTGGGAGTTTTACTTTGAAAGCAGCTAGTAAGTTGCAGGTAAAACGCATTCGTCCCTTTTATAAAATGTATAATGAAACCATAGAATTCTTAATGAATCAAATGAAAATTGAGCATAGGACTGGCCAGATATGGGATGACTTTGACGTAGTTGGCCAGCTTAAATATATTGCAATATATGGACAAACAATCCCTGTTTTGTTTAAAGGGTAAGGCATTTTTCAGTAGCAGTATGCACAAAATGTCTCTGTCTTAAATATATTGATAATGGGTTGAGTGCAGAGGAATCTTGTATTTGTCTATATGTATTTTGTGGTCACACCCTCATTGCACCCCCGCCTAATGATTTTAAAAACTAGTGGTGAGCACAACTTTCCCTTGTATATTATAGTTCTACAAGAGCAGTGACCAGCTCCATGTTGTAGCTCCCACCCCCTCCAACTATAGTCAGGTGATCCCACTGGTGTCTAATAAAAGGGCAGCCAAGTTTGGGAGTTTTACTTTGAAAGCAGCTAGTAAGTTGCAGGTAAAACGCATTCGTCCCTTTTATAAAATGTATAATGAAACCATAGAATTCTTAATGAATCAAATGAAAATTGAGCATAGGACTGGCCAGATATGGGATGACTTTGACGTAGTTGGCCAGCTTAAATATATTGCAATATATGGACAAACAATCCCTGTTTTGTTTAAAGGGTAAGGCATTTTTCAGTAGCAGTATGCACAAAATGTCTCTGTCTTAAATATATTGATAATGGGTTGAGTGCAGAGGAATCTTGTATTTGTCTATATGTATTTTGTGGTCACACCCTCATTGCACCCCCGCCTAATGATTTTAAAAACTAGTGGTGAGCACAACTTTCCCTTGTATATTATAGTTCTACAAGAGCAGTGACCAGCTCCATGTTGTAGCTCCCACCCCCTCCAACTATAGTCAGGTGATCCCACTGGTGTCTAATAAAAGGGCAGCCAAGTTTGGGAGTTTTACTTTGAAAGCAGCTAGTAAGTTGCAGGTAAAACGCATTCGTCCCTTTTATAAAATGTATAATGAAACCATAGAATTCTTAATGAATCAAATGAAAATTGAGCATAGGACTGGCCAGATATGGGATGACTTTGACGTAGTTGGCCAGCTTAAATATATTGCAATATATGGACAAACAATCCCTGTTTTGTTTAAAGGGTAAGGCATTTTTCAGTAGCAGTATGCACAAAATGTCTCTGTCTTAAATATATTGATAATGGGTTGAGTGCAGAGGAATCTTGTATTTGTCTATATGTATTTTGTGGTCACACCCTCATTGCACCCCCGCCTAATGATTTTAAAAACTAGTGGTGAGCACAACTTTCCCTTGTATATTATAGTTCTACAAGAGCAGTGACCAGCTCCATGTTGTAGCTCCCACCCCCTCCAACTATAGTCAGGTGATCCCACTGGTGTCTAATAAAAGGGCAGCCAAGTTTGGGAGTTTTACTTTGAAAGCAGCTAGTAAGTTGCAGGTAAAACGCATTCGTCCCTTTTATAAAATGTATAATGAAACCATAGAATTCTTAATGAATCAAATGAAAATTGAGCATAGGACTGGCCAGATATGGGATGACTTTGACGTAGTTGGCCAGCTTAAATATATTGCAATATATGGACAAACAATCCCTGTTTTGTTTAAAGGGTAAGGCATTTTTCAGTAGCAGTATGCACAAAATGTCTCTGTCTTAAATATATTGATAATGGGTTGAGTGCAGAGGAATCTTGTATTTGTCTATATGTATTTTGTGGTCACACCCTCATTGCACCCCCGCCTAATGATTTTAAAAACTAGTGGTGAGCACAACTTTCCCTTGTATATTATAGTTCTACAAGAGCAGTGACCAGCTCCATGTTGTAGCTCCCACCCCCTCCAACTATAGTCAGGTGATCCCACTGGTGTCTAATAAAAGGGCAGCCAAGTTTGGGAGTTTTACTTTGAAAGCAGCTAGTAAGTTGCAGGTAAAACGCATTCGTCCCTTTTATAAAATGTATAATGAAACCATAGAATTCTTAATGAATCAAATGAAAATTGAGCATAGGACTGGCCAGATATGGGATGACTTTGACGTAGTTGGCCAGCTTAAATATATTGCAATATATGGACAAACAATCCCTGTTTTGTTTAAAGGGTAAGGCATTTTCAGTAGCAGTATGCACAAAATGTCTCTGTCTTAAATATATTGATAATGGGTTGAGTGCAGAGGAATCTTGTATTTGTCTATATATATATATATATATATATATATATATATATATATATATATATATATATATATATATATATATATACAAGTTCCATGAATATCCTGTAAATTATACCCTTAGAAACGGTGCTTAGTCATGTCACATGAATCACTGAAACTTATGTATTATAATAAATAAAGAACCCCGTTGCAAAATATGAGTATATTAGAATGCAACGCTGTGCTGTGATCCCTAACTTCCTGGCAAACTTTGTTCCCCCTAAGTGACATGCCTGCTTTTGTACCCTGGCAAGGCTTCTCCCCCTATATTCCTGCAGACTACAAGTATTGAGCTCCTTAACTTTTGATTACTAGATTACTCACCTTAAAACATAGGTTCTAAGGCTGTGGGGCTACCACCCAGGGAAGTTCAAAGCTGAAAATGGGGTGGCCAAGTATCAAAATAATTTCTGCAGGGATTTAAAATGAATATTTATTTCCCAAAATCTTCCTTGGAATACCAGCCAGGAGGCCAAATCATGTTAAAGGTGAACTTGACCCTAAAAATGAAAATGTCTAATAATGCAATATTTTAAATACTGAACTTATTGCACTAGCCTAAAGTTTTGGCTTCTCAATAGTAGCAATGATCCAGGACTTCAAATTTTTCACTGGGGGTCACCATCTTGGAAAGTTTCTACGACACTCGCATGCTCAGAGGCCTCTGAGCAGCTGTTGAGAAGCTAAGCTTAGGGGTTGTCACAATTTTACAAGCAGAAAATTTGGTTGGCCTGTAATATAATCTGATGCTACAAGGCTGATTAATAAATGCTGATGCTAACTGCACTGGTTTCTGTTTTCAGCCTTATATTGTGAAATTTATATTCTATGTGTACTGTATATTTTGAATCTGTCCCTAAGCTCAGTAAAGGGTAGTAGCACAGAGCATGTGCAGTGAATCAGCAGAAAAGAAGATGGGGAGCTACTAGCTTCATCTTTGGAGGCACCGACATTTACTGCTAAAGGGTTGTGAGTGCATTGGGCTGGTACAAAAGGTCAAAACATAATGTACAAAATTTCTAGCTAATTTCTTTAGTTAAGCTTTAGTTCTCCTTTAAATGGTTGAGGAAAACACATTAGCTGTGCTCGATATTTTTAAAAATGTAAGTGAATAAAACATACAATTAGTGATGGGCGAATTTATTCGCCAGGCACAAATTCGCGGCGAATTCCCGCATTTTGCAAAACTGCCACGAAAATTTGCCGGAGAAAATGCCAAAACGAGACGCCGGCTGCGTTTCGCAAATTTTTCACAGTTTTGCAAATTTCTGCGGGAAATTCGCAAATATATTGCAAAAGCGAAACGGAACAAATTTGCCCATCACTGCATACAATGTTTTCTTATGCTATTTTATTATGTAAAGGAGGTTCTAATCAATCAAGGGGAGTTCGAACCCAAACTTTTTGTAAACAACTCTCAAAGTTACTAGGACCGGCTTTTAGCCACCCCTGGCAACTTGTGGGCTGCTGCAGCCTGAGGTGAGTTTCTGAACTTGCCTCATGGCAGAAGCACCCCTGTAAAAAACTGCAGTTCATTAAAAGGATAACAGTATTCCCTACATCATAATATAGCTTCATTCTTGTTGAAGAACTTCCTTCACAACAAACCCTGTGTAGAACACAAATAACAAATGAAGCATTAACCTCCTTTCAACTTCAGAGATGAAAATTTTCCTTGCCTTTAGAAAGACCTTAAAAGGATTAAGGTCCTCGGAGTACTGTAAACTTTTTTCTATTTTTGTTGTACAAAACACTACTTTTGCATCTCTATTTTACTTCATTATAAACACATAGCGCTGGCTGGTATATTATTTCACATACAAACACGCTTTTGAGATTTAATAAATGTGTGAATTTGCAGTGCTGGAAACCTTAACAGACTGTCACAAAGCTTGTTAATGCAATCGCTTATAATTATATATATGTAAAAGAGATGTTCAAGCAAGAGGGGTTACAAACATATCGCAGATCACAGAGGATGATGCATATTTTGTAGGAGCCCTAGAGGTATCATACTGTGTAGCCTGCATTATTTAGCTAACTCTTTTTAAATGCTTTATTTACTGTAAACGTGTCTGACATGTAAGACCTTAAAAGCTTTAAGCATAAAAAAGGCTGCAGTACACAAACTCCATTTGTGTAAATATATACATTAAAATGTAATGGAAACTTTACTGTGCATCTGTATAAGGTAAGTGATTACAATCACTGGGGTGCCTAATATTTGACAACCCCAGTAATTTAAACTTTTCTTCTCCTTTAAAAAACAGGGTGTTAGTATCACACTTTGCCCAAAATATGTGTATGCTCATGTGCCATATCAAGGCCCATCTCTTTACTTCCTATATGAAGCAGTGTTTGTAAGTAATTTGTATGTTTGTTTGTGTTGTATAGCCTGGTGGAATAAGTTGGCATGTGTGTCATGTACTTGTCAATAGAAATAATAATGACACATGAAACCTAAAGTGCCTGTTAGTGTGCTCAATTATAAAATATGAAATTTCTAGACATACTAATTTTTAGGGTTTAGTTCTCCTTTAAGGTCACAGGGACTTAAATTCAATGCGGTAAAAACAGTCCCACGCCAATTTCTCTCACTACAATATAACTGATAAATTGTGTTGCTCCACAAACTATTTATTTTTCTCCTTCCAAGACACCGCTTACTGTACATTCTCTAAGATGAGGGTAGAAACATAGGAGTAGATTTAATATGTAGTGTAAAAAATGGCGGAATAATTAGCCACACAAAATATTTTTTTACGCGCCTTTACTTTCAGCAACTTCCGCCGGAACTTACTTTCAGAGGTCTGAAGCAATGTAAAATAACGACGGTAAATCTGATGTTCTCATGACATAAAATAACACACACCTTGATAAATTTGCCATTTATTTTGCACACCTTTTTAGACCGTTTTTTTACCTACATCAGTAGGTAAATCTGATGTTCTCATGACGTAAAATAACACACACCTTGATACATTTGCCATTTATTTTATACAGCCTTTTTACCTTTTAAAGGCTGGCTAAATTGTTAAGTTAGATTTCCCATCTTGCCGACCTTTAATAGTGCCCCCTGAAGCGAAAATGAGAGGACCACGTCTATTGAGAGATAAACTACACAAAGCCCTATACAAGGCTGACTCAACCCATAGGCCATAAAATATATATTTCTCAGCCATTTAAAAAAAAAAAAAGGTTTATAATTGCACCTTCAACTGGAAAGATTTTCTTGTGCCACACAGATAATCCATGTCTAGCCAAGACACAGTATATTGTAATAGTCATTGATATTGTTCCTCTAGATTACAGAAATGTTGGTCTGTGAGCCTCCCTTCAGTGGACGTTCAATGCACAATGTTCAAAGTTGAAATTTACAAAGATATATATATATATATATATATATATATATATATATATATATATATATATATATATATTGAATAAAGTACCCCCTCTTGTAAAATATAAGGATATTATAAGTTACCGAGGAGTTTCATGACCATATATAATCATGACCTGTTTTTATACAGGTCATGGAACTCGAGGTAACTTCTAATATCCTCATATTTTACAACTGGGGGTACTTTATTAATTATAATTAGGGATGCACCGAATCCACTATTTTGGATTCAGCCGAACCCCCGAATCCTTCGTGAAAGATTCGGCCGAATAACGAACCAACCCCTAATTTGCATATGCATATTAGGGGTGGGAAGGGGAAAACATTTTTTACTTGTTTTGTGACAAAAGGTCATGCGATTTCCCTCCCGCCCCTAATTTGCATATGCAAATTAGGATTTGGTTTGGTTCGGCCGGGCAGAAGGATTCGGCCGAATCCTGCTGAAAAAGGCCAAATCCTGGCCGAATCCCGAACCGAATCCTGGATTCGGTGCATCCCTATTTATAATACACAAATTTCAGTGAGTCATGTGACAGAAATGACATCAGAACTCACCGTTTATATATATATATATATATATATATATATATATATATATATATATATATATATATATATATATATATATATATATATATATATATATATATATATATATATATAATGTTCAAATGACCAGCAACTCCAGGGATTTCTGAGAGTTGCTGGTCATTTGAACATTGTATGGATTTTTTACCGTGCACCCAGGTAATCGATGTGATACGGTGTGCCACCCAGACGAACACAGATTTATTTTGCCTGTGATTTTATTTTTTTCATCTTATGAGGCAGATTTTGGGACGCCACCTCCCCTAGCCTTATTGAAAATTCTATTATTTCAGACACATTTCAGACAAAAAGCTTGATTTAAAGAAACGTAGTTCTTTTCATATCAACCATCCTGACTATATTAATAAACTCATTCCCCTTTGTTTATACAGATATTTCTACAGAATCATCTTTAAGGGTAATATTGAATACCATTGCAATGTTTGAGTAATGGTAATACTTCCCAACAGCATCATGTTCACGTCTTAATCTTGATATTCAGTAGCAAATTCCAGAGGCGATCGAGTATTTTGTGCAATAAAACTGTTTTCATCTTGTGCTCCCAAATATACATATTGAAGGTAAAGCTGCACGTGAATACAATTCTTCTAATACCCCACATGATAAGCCTGACCTTGAATCAATATACACATATACAATCAGTTCTTTGTGTTTTGAAAAAGACCTACAGCCTTTCAAACATTCATATTATGTTATGCTTCCGTTTCACCCCCAGCTCCCCTCTTGCCCTAAGACGGGTAAATAAAGCGGTGCGTCAGAAACTGCATTGGATTCTAAGAGGCGTCTCCGCGCAAACCATCTCAGTTCCACCCTCTCCCCCTGCCACGCGGGGGTGTTTGGTATAGACCAAGAACTGTGCAGTAGTTCCTACTGTTGCCTGTGTCTGTATCTGGGCATTTTTCTGCTGCAAGTGCAGCGTCTCAGTCGGTGTCTGTGCCTCAGAAGGACTGCGCTGCTCTATGCCCTACATTCCAGTCAAATGTGACTACACAGGAGACAAGTGCGGACTCCGTCAATGTTTCTCGGTTGAGTGTGCAGAAGCGGAGCCTGGGTGATCTGCAGTGCTGCCTGTGCTCGAGATCTGGGATCTTACCCCCGTGTAGCTGTAGGAACACAAAGGATGCTGTGATCAGTCGTGAATTGTGCTCTGTTCCCAGAGCAGGAAGGATTATAGAATGAATGGAAGGCAAAGCTCAGAGCGGCGAATGAAGAATTTCTTCTTTCAACAATGAGGTACAGAAATCTACAGGGGAAACCAGGGATTTTCACAGTGTAACTTCGATGCCATACTGTATGTACCCAAAAGTAACAGTGGGACTTCAATGCCATAGGTACCCAAAAGTATTACAGATTTAGTGACTGTACTCATATTTCACACAATGCTTAAACAGATGATCAATCAAACCTCACATCATTCATAGATTTAGACCTGCAACCCCCCTCAGCTGTTGTTGAACTACAACTCCCAGAAGCTCCAGACAGTTTGTCACTGGTGTTTGTTGTCACAGGGCTGCAGTTTGGACATCTCTCATATACATACATGTACAGTCGTATTCTTATCTGCCTTATAAACAAGCAACTGGCATACTAAGTGTGGCTTCAGCCTTAATTCTGTATTTGTGCTACAGTAACATTTCTGCCCATTCATAAATTTGTAGTTCCATCCGTCTATGAGTTCCATAATCCCTGCCTTCATATGTTCCTCACAGTTTGTGTTGGTTACATTCAGATGTGGGGGTGGCTGAAAATAAGTTTTGCCTCCTCTACAAATTATTGTAGTTTTATTTCACTGGATTAAAACGGTTTTCTTAACTAGCCACAAACTGCATACTAGCCCCATTACAACTGCAACCATTGATTTGCAGTCTGTGTGCAGTAATGTGTACATGACATTTCATTTGTGTTGAGATGTTATCTTTCTAGATTTCGGGTTACTGTGCAAGCACTGATTACACACAACCATCATTAGGGTATATGTGATGGTTACATAAATACTGATGGTTAGTTATGGGATGGCAGTTTTATTATACCTAATATGTACAGAGTACAGGTCATGTATCCGCTAAACCATGATTAGGGTGTATGCGGTGGTTACATAAATATTGCTGGTTAGTTATGGGATGGCAGTATTATCATACCTAATATGTACAGAGTACAGGTCATGTACCCGCTAAATCAAAACAAGTAGGGATGTAATTGCCCAAAACTATAGAGTTCATTTACATTACCCAGGATACAAGTGCTAGACAACAGCACGTCCCTTAGTGCTCAAGCAAGAGTTGGTATCCCACTTTAAACTGCACTCTGCTCTATGAGCTGGATTAAAAATCTGATCCAAGAACAGAGTGCAGCGTCAGGAAGTACATCCAAGCTCAGGGCCCCTTTGTGGGCTGCAGCTCGAGCAAGTTAGGTGAAAGGTAGGGGGCATCAGAGGAGGTGTCTCCCCCCTGCCCAACTTTCACAAATACAGTGCTGACAAATAGTCAGCGGTGTATTCATAAAGGAAGCTGCAGGTCTCCGCACTCCATTTTGGCAAAACAGGATAAAGCAAAAGTGCGAAGTGCAAAAATTAGCTGATTGTGGCCTTTTTTTTTTTGCACTTTACACAATGTGTCCTTCATTGAAAATGACTCCTTATGTGTTGACTGATCTCTTACAAATAAGCACAATATTTCACTGTTTTGCAAACCAGGCCTCATCTGAACATGACATAATGGATAAGAAGCATGAGAAGGTATGAACCATCAGGCAGTTAGCCTGCACATCACAAGTGGCTTTTGTGACCTATAAACAGTCCACAGAAACTGTTATGTGTAACAATTGCTTGATAGCATATTTCTGTTATATGGACTTGACTGGATATTTTATTAATAAGGAAGCTGCAATTTCTGAGGAGAGTTCCCTACATTTCTGATACCTGTTTGTGAGGCTGTGGCAGCCCCTTTGAGCCGAATAGATTGCTGGGAGATGATAGATCACAAATATATCACAAATGTGTTTCTATTTCTGGTGTTCAACTGTTTTTTAACGGTGACCACATAGGTTCAGTGAATAATTGTGTGACTGACACACTTAGTGCAAACCACAACAGTTTTGCCTTTTATTGGCACCAAATGGCAAGTCTTATGTGACTACATTTTATTTTTTTATATAGAAATATGTAGACATGCATAAAAGATTCCTCCAAATACAAACCCATACCTGCATATTCAGATTTGACCAAGTAAAGGGTTGCCTTAAGTTGCCCAGTGCAACGAAGTCATGGGACTTTATTGTTTTAAAATTCAGTTTAGCCATATTCCAAACTGAATCCTGGATTTGGTGCATCCCTACTTTGCAGTTCAACATTTGTTCAAGCCCCTACCGTAATGTAGAAGAAAACAGTGTCAGAACAGTAATTCTTACAGAGATATTAAAGACAGAAAATAAGCATTCATCATTAAATTTCACCTTAACTGGCCTTCATTTTACTAGTTTGGGTCTGGTCCGTGGTTCCCACAGTTTTGAAACCAGCTTGGGTTCATCACATGCAGTGGTGAAGTAAATTAAAATCATTCTATTATATTTGCTGTGCATTAGTAGTAGCGGTAAAATCACATTCACAATCAAAATAAAGCAGTTTGTCTTGGCAGATGCTGAAACACTGCACTTCTAGGAACAGAGATCTTTGTGCATAGCATACTATAAGTCAACTCTTATTTCTCATGTGTTAAACCCAAATTGTCTGCGTGATTTTGCAGGGTTGGTGCACAGGGCCCAGTGTGAGTTCCGCCACTGCTGGTTTTCCCTGTAATGATAAAGAGGGCTGCATAGCTTATGATGGAGAGTTATATAACAGCCTGGCATATTCCATATAGAGCACTGTAATCACACATACCGGACAATGATTGTCCTGGCTGTAAGCAGAAATACGGAGTGAATGAGTCTCAGCAATTGTATATTGACAGCGTCAACAAATCCAAGAAACTTATGCATGGAGAGCAATATCTAATACTGATTACTGAAAAATACGTCAACCCACCTTTTCATTGCCAGAGGGTAATGTAATGCAGTACATATTACATAGGGCTGCTTAGCTTTTAGGTTAAGCAGCACAGTAAAGAGCAAAATAAGTGAATATTTTGACCAGAGCTGACCCTCACCATATTATAACCACAGTCACAAGCAAGAGCCCATCTGATTGCTTTAAATAGTGTGAAAAATGCTATTAGACACACATTCATTTTCTTGATCGCCTGCTTGGTGCTTCATTATGCCTAAAATGCCTGTTAATCAACTTTATTTCATTCTGTAAAAATTGTAAGCGAATTAAATCACTTGGCAGACAAATAAATGTGACATGGGGGAAAGCAACAGTTACATGCTTTTTGTTATATCTGTACTCAGGGGCTGAGTGACAGTTCTTATTATTGAAGATTTAAAAGGTTGCTGTGTATATAGTGCCACCAATACCTCTTCCCTTCCTGATATTTGTAGTATGATGTTAAAATCAACCCACAAGTGCAACGTTGCGGAGGTTATGTAATAAAAGGCACTAAGTTTGCCCAGGACAGTAACTCATAGCAACCAATCAGCAGGTAGCATTTACTGTCCACCTGTTTAAAAACAAACATTTTATTGGTTGTTATGGGTTACAGCCTGTGCAAACTTAGTGCCTTTTATTATAAATGGGGATATACAGTATGACTTGCTGAGAAGTAATCTGGTTGAATATTGTAATCAACAAGAAAAAAAGCAAAAATACAAAAAAGTTCTGCAGCAGCCACATAAATGCTAGACTCTTTTAGCTTCTGAGTTTGATTTAGCTCTCAATAAATGTAAGGCCATAATTAAGCCAAAGCCACCCATCTCAGTTTCTCCAACAGGTACAGTATCCCTTATATAGTAAATTAAATATACACTAATCATAAATGTAGTGAGTTATATGAGGACACACAGATGGTTGTCATAATTCTGCTATAGGATTTAGACGATATAGGATTCATCATAAAACATTCGAGGAAATCAGGGATTGGTGCTGCATAAAAATCAGTTAATCTTTTTAGAGATTATTACAAAGGGACAGCTAAATCTTACCCCTAAATTAAATTAATAAGGGGTGGCTATCATTTTCCTGCATTGCCAGACACTTTATTTAAGGAGAAGGAGGTGCACAATCTAGTGAGATTAATGAGCTAGTGATCAGAAAATAATTAACTTCTCTCCCAACAATTAGGATACATGATCACTGTGTAGGTCCAACTGTATATAGCAAGGATTCTGAAGGAGGTAGACAAAATGACTTTAACAATTACCTTACGGTATATTTGTTGATCAGCATAAATAGCTCTTTTATTGCACAGTGTGCTGCAGGATACAATGTAAGCTTAGGGAGAGAGTTTGCATTTCTTATTACTATATCAAATGATAATGCATTCTGTATATGCCATGCCTTCTTGAATATTATAATTACATTTTAAAAAATTGCAAAACCTTCAGCTTGTAACATTGTTTGGGATGGATATTTTGTGCCTTCTGGAAGATACCACAATGAAGCATAAGTAATAAAATGAAAATATGTAGCATTGGTAAGATTCAATGACTGTTTTATATAATACTCTGCTTTTCAATAGTCAATGATTGGCTCTAAATGACTGGCCCTTAAAAATGGGACATCTTGCACTTAGGAGTTCATTGAAGGATATATTATCTCTAAGTCAGTGTTCATGTACATTACATTTGTATTTGATAATACATTTCAGTAATGCAGAACCATGTAAATAGGATGACTGTGCTGGAGGGTGCTGGAGGGATATGCCCATGTTGTTTTAGTGGTCTCAGAATAAAGCATGAAGGAGGGGACTGTTATGTGCCATGATAATGCTAAGTCTTTCTCTTTCAGCACGTTATACATTAAAGACAAGAAATAAGAGCTTAGCAAGGAAAAGCTGAGAAAGCAGTAGAAGGAGGTTAGGGAATGGACTGGGGCCAATAGGAGTCAGAATACTGCTTAATTGATGCTTCCCACGTCAAAGAAAATGATAAAGCAGCAATAGATGTCTTCATTTTTGATCGTGATGACAAAGCTAGATTGTGAGCCATTCAATGAACACCTTCACCATTTTCAAGTATTGCTGTTAAGTGATTCTGAAACAAATGCAGGTCTAATTCTTTACACCCTCTTAATTACTTAAGGGGCAGTACTATTCAAAGCTTATGTTGCTAATTTTAAATTGAAAGAGTATGGTGTAACAACTGCATCTACTATATATTAGTGACAGTTTCCTTCATTTCAAGGAAACTTACATAAAAAATTAAGTCATATTGTCCATAAAGTGGGACAATCCATTTTTACGGCATGGGTTATTCCTACTGAATCTATGGATTTACGACTGTATAGGGTTACAAAATACTTCTCCAAAAATATACTGTATATTAGGAGAAATTAAACTAGAAGGGATTCAATTTGGTTAGGGTCTGCATCTCGCTTAAAATAGTAGCCAAATTCAAGTTCTTTATTTATATGCCTCTATATTTATTCAATTAACCACAGACATGCACAATTTATGAACATTTATTGAACATTTCTGTCAAAGTTTCTTATTTTTATGGCGCACTGGGCATTATAACACTTCCTGTGCCCTTGTAGTGAACCTGAAATCACCTACCACTTCCCATAACAGAGTGTGGGAAATACTCAAAAAGCTAGAGGTGACAGGTGGCCTCCCAACTGAAACATCAGTGAGCTTTTCTTTCTGGAGGTCACCTATAAACACAAGTTTGTGTCATGGAAAGAGGGTTTCTTGCTTCCAATGGGAAACCACGACACTTTCACTGTAACTGCTCTAAACAAGCTATCATAGGCCTAAATCTGAATCTAAAACCTTTTTTGGGGCATAAATTAGGGTTTGAGCACATATTGTAAGAACAGCTGTTCTTGTTTTGTGTGTGCTCTCTGTGGTCAGCAGAAAATAATTGATTATGAAATAACCTTTTATACATTTTGTTGCTGTTCCTTTTGGAGTTGATAATGTGATTATAATACTTTTATTGACTGCTGGACAGAAAAGAATGTTGATTGAATTGCTATTCATATACATGCACAGTCAACCAAAAAGAATGAAGCATTAATCAAATGCAATTTTAAGGAAATGTTCAAAAACATTATTGTAATAAGGCAAGGAATATAAGTGTACAATGAACCTAAGGGATACCAAAAAAATAGTACTAGGCTGTAGTAGAAAAATGAGTAAGAGTAGAGTAAGGGGCACATTACTCAAATTAATCTAATTTTTTTATGAAAACAAATCTGACCAAACTGCCTTCCACAATTTTAACTGATTTATCAATAATTTTCATCAAAAAAAGTGATTGTCAAATTGTATCTTACTCGATTTTATTGTGTTTTCGCTGTGAAAACTCGACTTTTTCAGATTATCGTCCGAAAACCCTGAATTTTTCAGATTATCCAGGACAAATCACTATGTCAAGAAACAACTTCAGGGACATCTGCCATTGACTTCTACATGACCCTGACAGGTTTAAGATAGCATATTTTCTGATCAGATCAGCTTTGGGGTATCATAAATCTCTAAAAATTTGAGGATTTTTTTCCCCCGCAAAAAATTTGAGTTTTTTCTCTAAACCTCGACCAGAAAAAATAAAGGTTTAATAAATGGGCCCCAAAGCGTGAGTAATGTAATATTGACTAGACTTGACTTTTTTATTACATGGTACTTATCATTTATTGGAATCATTATTTTACTTTTTCTATGAAAAAGAGAGAGATGTTTTCTCACTTTGTTTAAATGGATACTGTCATGGGAAAAACATTTTTTTTCAAAATGAATCAGTTAATAGTGCTGCTCCAGCAGAATTCTGCACTGAAATCCATTTCTCAAAAGAGCAAACAGATTTTTTTATATTCAATTTTGAAATCTGACATGGGGCTAGACATTTTGATAATTTCCCAGCTTCCCCCAGTCATGTGACTTGTGCCTGCACTTTAGGAGAGTAATGCTTTCTGGCAGGCTGCTGTTTTTCCTTCTCAATTTAACTGAATGTGTCTCAGTGGGACATGGGTTTTTACAATTGAGTGCTGTTCTTAGATCTACCAGGCAGTTGTTATCTTGTGTTAGGGAGCTGCTATCTGGTTACCTTCCCATTGTTCTGTTGTTAGGCTGCTGGTGGGGGGAGGGAGGGGGGTGATATCACTCCAACTTGCAGTACAGCAGTAAAGAGTGATTGAAGTTTATCAGAGCACAAGTCACATGACTTGGGACAGCTGGGAAATTGACAATATGTCTAGCCCCATGTCAGATTTCAAAATTGAATATAAAAAAATCTGTTTGCTCTTTTGAGAAATGGATTTAAGTGCAGAATTCTGCTGGAGCAGCACTATTAACTGATTAATTTAGATTTATTTTTTTTTCCCCATGACAGTATCCCTTTAAGCTCTCAAATTGTTTTTGACTCTTTGACCTTTGAAAAAGGGGTCCCTAAATCACCATTTAAAGTGGACCTGTCACCCAGACACAAAAATCTGTATAATAAAAGTCATTTTCAAACTAAACATGAAATCCAATTTCTATTTTTTTATTAAAGCATTCATAGCTGTTGTAAGCTCATTTAAAAATCTCAGCTGTCAATCAAATATTGTCTGCCCCTCCTCTATGCCAGTGGCATAGAGGCGGGGCAGACAATTACTTTCACTTTCCATTCAGCACTTCCTAGATGTCACTGCTCTCCCCACATTCCCTCGTTCTCTTTACCATTTAATTGTGTAACCAGGGCATCGGGATGGACATCGGGTCTCCTATTTTGGTGCACAAACAAGATTCTGAGATGATACAAGGCTTGTCTTAATAACAGTGTCCACAAAATGGATGCTGCCTGCTTGCTATAATTTTGAAATCCCAGACTGAAGGAAGCAAGATTCAAATAATTTATATAGTGTAATTAAAGTTCATTTTGCTTGACTAATGTGATAAAATAGAATTTTGAATAATTTTTTTGGGTGACGGGTCCCCTTTAATAGCATCTAAATTCCCAATCAACATATTTAACGGTTTAATGATACTTTAATTGAAAAACCTGAAAATGGTCATGTCACTGTAACCAATAATATGTAGATAAATTACCATTCTTAAAGATTAGGTTTAAGTTAGGTGGCATCTTGCATTGCTTTGTGTGTTGAGATGATTGATTGTAAAGTATCAATCATTTTGCTGCTGTCATATGATACATACAGTATTAGTAATAGGTACCTTTCTGCAGCACTTGTTTTGAATACATGAACAGGCCACATGCAACAAAATAAAAGATATATACTGAAGGTTTTCGACTTATGATTGTTTTTGTTTGTCTAAACAACCAATACTGCAGCTGCTGCTAATGTAATTAAATCCTGCATCATGGGCCTAATTAGGCCTGATTGGAATAGTTGAAATTAATGGGAAATTTATTTCTTTGTTTCTCTGTTCAGAATGTTCTTTTCCAAAATGTTTTACCGAACAGTTACAGAAACATAAAGGTAAACCTTTGATAAACATACTTTCTTGTTGTGCAAAGACTGTCATATCTGCCTAAAAGGGCACCTTTTTGGTTAAAAATAATGAAGAAGAATGTTGAGTAAGTCTACGTTTAAAGCTTGAATGAACATGAGACTGGAAAAGTAATTGTTTTCCTTTAAAACTCACAGATTTAGCCCTTCATGAGCTCAAATTCTTTAGTCTGCTCTTTTAACATCTATGAATCACTGAAAGAACCATCTAGACAAATATTGCAGACAGAACACCAATAATCTAAACTGCTTCTTGATGATTTTTTGTTTTACATCTCTACAGCACAAATGTTTTTTTTGTATTTGTCTGCAAAATGAATCTAAACCAATTGTTTCTCAACCAGTAGTTCATTTTTTTTTTTTTTAATTAAAAGCCAGTTAGCAACTGTAGGCCCTATATATACATATATAGAGAGAAAGTGTCTGCACGACTGCAGGATTTCTGGGTGTGATGAGTTTTCTATGAACAGTATAATATATATATATAATAAAAATAGAAACTATACATTGCAGGCCTGTATCAATAGATCGGGCCATTATTAAAACACTGCTTCGTCTAAATTTAGCTTTTTTTTTTATAAAAAAAATGACTTATCTAGTACCATATGCCATTGGACAATACCAAACAGAAAAATTGCCATTTTAAGTATTAAAGGCCATCCCCAGGCTTATACAATTTCCTGTGTTCACACACAAACCAAGGGCACACATACATACTAGATTAATTGATCCAAAGACTGAACAGTGCCCCATCTATTACCACCACACTTCTAGCACATTTAGCATCTGAACTTGTCCCTTTTATGTGATCTCTGAGGGAGCACACGGACCATTACATCATTACATGGTGGCTCAAGGTGAAATATGTAAAAGGGAAATGTTTATTGATCTGTTTGTGCCAATTTAGTACGTCTATTTAAATTTTATATTAAATCTGTAGAATACTGAAGATACAGTTTTCCTTTAATCAAACCAAGAAACTAAGGGACCCATTTACTAACAATCATATTTTGTTTTTTTCCACAAATCTCTAAAAATTCATGGTTTTCCCATTTTAGTTTTAAAAGCTCTAAAAATTTGAGATTTATTACGTTTAAAAACAGCGAAAACCACTAATACAAAACTTCACCAGGTAAAAGTTGTTGAGGTCTTATAGAAGTCAGTGGGAGCTGCTTTGATCCTATGGGACCATGTTAACTCAATTTGGACAGGTTTTCAGATTTTTTTTTGCTAGGAATCATCAGAAATACTTGATTTTTAAGAGGTTTTCAAGGTATTCTTATTTTCTAGTGCATTATTTTGCGTTTGTACTTTTTTTATTCTGATCTTTTTTTTTTTTAAATTCTGATTTATTGAAAATTTTCAATAGGGTACAGAAAGAAGAAAAGGGGGGTAATACACACAGGGAAGCCACAGAAAAAAAAAAAAAAAAAAACAGGAGAAGGCATCCATTTAGTCAAACATCACATAGAATCACAATGATATCGAGGGAGCGACCTGACGTCCCTGAGTATAATAAGAACCGCTGATATCAACATGAAACAATTGTCGTATAGGGGAGAGAAGAAGGGCAGGAAAAGGAAGAGAAAAAAGAAAAGAAAAAGGGGGAAAGATAGAAAGAAAAGGAATCTTCTAGCGAATCTGAATGTCTCTCGCACAGGGCGCGGCATAACTAGATAGGAGTCTTCGAATCTAGAAATTAGATACTAGCATGTTATCATTCACATAAACTGTCATGTCTACATAAAGTAAGCAAAAGCAACGATGCACCTACCTAGTTATAAGGAGAAGTAGATAAGGATCCACCAAACGGAAGAGGCCAGCTCCCACCGGACAACATCCACACGCAGGGCCTACAGTGTGTATGCTAATGTTCAAAAAGCAGGCTGGATAAAAGATCCAGGGCTATCACTACCCAGGGAGCGACAGGCCAAATCAGGAAACACATCCCCTTTACCAATATAACATCAAAGTCAAGGCAACCTAAGTCTGCAGCAGCAGCTAGTATTTAGCTGAATGTTTAAACTGTACCCAATAAAACCATTTCTGAGTGTATTTCTCAATATCTTGTGTGGAGGATGCCTTATACCCTTCGAACCTTTCAATCTCAGAAATCTTCCGTAACCAATCCCGTATCCTGGGGGGAGCTTGTTGTTTCCAGTTCATGGGAACAAGAAGTTTAGCCATATCCAACAAGATTGGTACCAGAGATTTGCGATAAGCCTTAATTGGAGTGGAGGTGTGGTGGAGAAGTATCCCCAAGGGTTCATTAGGAACATCCACATCTGTGAGTTCCTTAACGACCTCTCTAATCTGAGACCAATAATTCGTCAAACCCGGGCATCCCCAGAAGATGTGAGACAGAGTCCCATCTCCTCCAACGCATCTCCAACATGAAGGAGAGAGTGTGCGATATATCTTGGCCAATTTAGCCGGAGTCCTATACCATTGACTCAACAATTTATAATTAAGTTCCTGAATTTTACAGCAAGTCGAAGTTGAGTGCGCTAAACAGACAATCTTATCCCAATCCCTCTCCTCCAGGCGAACCCCCAATTCAGCCTCCCATTTATGCTTAAAGATACCCTTCGGTATTTCTGTGATATTTAGAATGCATTGATACAGATAGGAGATCGTTCTAGTAGGAGCCTCTTTAGATTCCCAAAGAAGTTCTACTTGCGTAGGAGGTTCAGTAGTCAGTAAATGCAAGCGTCTGGAAAATATAAAATGTCTCACCTGCTCCAGCCGGAATACATCCAGAGGAGTCGGGGGGACATCCGGAAACAGAACCTCCCATTGTGGGACTGTATTGCCGAAAAGAAAAGATTGAATCCCCATATGTCTCCTCAAGGTCCATCCAACGTATGGGCGCGGATTCAATCCCGGGGGGAAAGTAGGGTTGCCGAAGATAGGCGTGTATCTAGAGGGTGTACGTGTCCACTTTCCTGTCATGACTAATCTATCCCAAACTCGAAGGGTATAAAGTAGCTTATAGTCAGTTTTGTCAAGTATGCGTCTCTCAGTCGACGTCAACCAAGGTAGAGCCATCAGTGGAGTCAGTGAAGATTCTTGTTCTATACCCACCCAAAGTTTACCAGTGTGATGGAAAGCCCAATCAAAACACCTATTAATTTGTGCAGCCCTCAAATAAGCATCCCAATCTGGAAGTCCAACGCCTCCGTTCCGCTTTAGAGCCGATAATTTAGAGGCAGCTATCCTGGGATTTTTATGATTCCAGATATAGCTGATAATCAGGCTTTTCAATATCCTTAGAATGTGTTTTGGGGGTGGGTAAGGGATGGTCTGAAACAAGTATAGAAATCTCGGCAATATGTTCATTTTAGTATTCTGATCTTTTAATAAATTCCATGACATTCATAATTTTATAGTTTGTGAGTTTAGTCATAGTTTCAAAAACCTCTAAAATCCGTCCTTTGATAAATAGGCCTCCACATGTATTCTTATGAACAGAATTCAAATCAGGGTTGGTTCATTTTGAAATAAATTCAGGAATGAGGATGAAAAATATACAGTTCATGTAAGGGACGTGGGAGATTTTTTTTGCGTACAGCATTTTATACCGTATCAACTAAAACAGTTCTAAAAAAAAGATTTACCCAAACAATAGAGGGGAATAGAAATTCTCTGTGCTTTTGTATTCCTTTTTCCTTAGATCCATTGCTCTCTTACCATTTATTGCTATTAGTAGTTATTTTTTATAGTCAGCAGTGTAGACTTTGTTCAGGCAGAAAGAAATTGATGGCCATTTGGTACAATAATTCTCTTGTTAATTCAAGATATTGACTTTTACAGCAACGACAAAGAGAAATGTGTATGATGCAGTCAGGAGAGCATGAAATGTACATGCGTCATTTTGTGAGAGGGAACCAGATATCTATGCATCTTACAATACAAGTATAAGAATGACAATATGAGAAATAACTCGGGATTCCTAATGAGATTAGACTAGAAATGAATAGTTGTGTACATGAATTTAGGGAGTGAGGGTTTGACAAGAATCAAACATAGGGGAAAATAAGTTAACTGTAAATAATCTTCTATTTTTACAGTAGAGAGCAGTGTTCCTGTAATTATTTCACCTTCCAGGGATTTTAAACGTGATAAATATATATGCTATCATTTATTAATTTTAACTACTGTAATGTGTATTTCTATAATTCTGTGAACAGTCTGACCTGCAGAGGTGCACATGCTGTGTTTCACTGTGTGTTCTTATTAAATGGAAACATTCTACATAGAACATAACATAAAGATGTGCTGTGATTCTGCAGATGCAGGAGGCACTTTGCCTAATGGGTGTAAGTGAATGTCAACTGTGCTGAACAGTATAAATCTAACCCCTTCACTGCCAGAGCTCAACCAAATATTGCAGACATTCTGGATATAGGCTTTATAAAGATCTATGTACAGGAATGGGACCTGTTTTCCAGTATGGATGGAACCTTGGGTTTTTCTGGATAAGGGATCTTTCCACCGTAATTTGGATCTTCATACCTTACATCTACTAGAAAATAAAGTAAACAATAAATAAACCCAATAGGCTGGTTTTGCTTCCAATAAGGATTAATTATATCTTAGTTGGGATCAAGTACAAGCTACTGTTTTATTATTACAGAGAAAGTTTTTAAAAACTTGGATTATTTGAATAAAATGGAGTCTATGGGACATGGCCTTTCAGAGTTTTCTGGATAACGGGTTTGCAGATAACTGATGCCATACATGTACTGTCATAAGAAAATTTGAATGAATGAATGAGGAACAGATACAAACATACAGTATACAATGTAGTACGGGTATGTAACCTGTTATCCAGAATGCTCGGGACTAGCGATGAGTGAATCTGAAAATTTCAAAAAACACATTGAAGTCAATTGGCGTCAATTTTTTTTTACATGCAACAAATGCATTAAAGTCAATGGGCATTTTTCTTATGGGGACTTTTTTGTCCAAATGCATTTAAAGTCAATGGATGTTTTTCTTATGGAACTTTTTTTGTACAAATCCATTAACGTCAATGGACATTTTTCTTATGGCAACTTTTTTGTTCAAATGCATTAAAGTCAATTCCACATATGTAATAAAAGGCACTAAGTTTGCCCAGGAGCAGTAACCCATAGCAACCAATAAGATGTTTGCTTTTAAACAGGTGACCAGTACATGCTATCTGCTGATTAGTTGCTGTGGGTCACTGCTCCTAGTGCCTTTTATTGCATAACCCCCAATGGGCGTTTTTCTTATGGCACTTTTTTTGTCCAAATGCATTAAAGTCAATGGGCGTTTTTCTTATGGCGATTTTTTTGTCCAAATGCCATGGGAAATTGCCTTTCTGTAATTTGGAGCTTTCTGGATAACAGGTTTCCGGATAATGGGTCCTATACCGTAGAACTGTAATAATAGTTTGAAAAATTACATAAAAGTTATCGCATACAAAATGGTTTTGTTTAAAAAAAAATTAGAATGTGTTATTCATAACACTTTTATTAAAAAAAAAATCACATTTTCTGTTTGTGTTATCAAGTAATCATTAAGACATAGGAAGCCATGCGGGACAAAGCCAAAGTATGGCATTAGCATGTACATCCTCCAGTATCACTCCTCAGTTTAACCAGCTGCTGCTCTGATGTCACCCCCAGGCTTAAAGGGTTTGTTCACCTTGAAACACTTTTTTCAGTTCAGTTGGTTTCAGATCACCAGAAATAAAGACTTTTTTCCAATTACTTTCTGTTTTGTATGTGTGAACTTTTCTCTAAGTGTTTCATTTTTCACCTTTTCAAGCAGCTCTGAGAAGGGGGGTCACCAACCGTATAAACTGCTCTAAATTGATACATTTAGTTGATACATTTCTTATCTTTGTCCTTGTTGAGGAGAATCCTGAGCTTCATTAAAGGCAGCTGTTAGAATTGATACAATAGTTGCTAATACTACAGACTGCTGTTGAGAAATGTATCAACTAAATTGTAAGTTTAGAGTCTGCACCTGAATTACCGAGCTGCAGACTGAAACCAGAGACAGGAACATCAAGGGGCAGATTTATCAAAGGTCGAAGTGAAAATTCTAATTAAAAAAATTTGAATTTTGATCGAATTTATGTTTACTTCGACTAGGGAATAGTCCAAATTCGATTCTAATTTGAAAATTAGAATTTCGAAATTTATCATGTACTGTCTCTTTAAAAATTCGACTTTCACCATTCACCACCTAAAACCTGCCGAATTGCTGTTTTAGCTAATGGGGGACCTCCTAGAACCTACTTGGAGTCAATTGGTGGACAAAAAATTGTTTGGTAGGTGAACAAGCATCACCTACCATTTTAACTGAGCAACCTCATTCTGCCCTCAGCCTATCATCCTTATTCATTACCTCCTCCTACTTGTGCCTGCATTTCTTCACCTGTGCAGTACAGGTATAGGACCTTTTATCCTGAATGCTCGGGACCTGGGTTTTTCCATAACTTGGATCACAACAACTTAAGTCTACTACAAAATCATTAAAACATTAAATAAACCCAATAGGATTGTTTGCCTCCAATAAGGATGAATTATATCTTGGTTAGGGTCTAGTACAAGGTACTGTTTTATTATTACAAAGAAAAAGGAAATCATTTTTAAAAATTTGAAGATGGCCTTCCTGAAATTTTGAGCTTGCTGGACAGTGGGTTTCCAGATAACAGATCCCATACCTATACATATCTTATGCAAATCCCATCCTTTACCAGTTAGCTACCTAGTATTTTCCTTGACATCATAATCAGTCCATCTTATACATTTTACTAATACCTTCCATAAAGCTAAACAATACTACCATCACAAACCTCTCAGTATGCCAAGCGATGAAAACCATTCCTCATACTCACTTTTGAGAATAAAGTAAAGTATCTTTGAGAAATATACCTGCTATTAAATTGCAGATTGACCATCGACCAAAACTAGTGATATCTGGATTTTTTTTTCAGATGATAAAATAAATGAACCTGTTTTTTTCAAGGCTTGCTGTTTCTGAAACATGGTCACTTTACACATACATGCACACTTGGTGGTCTCTCATTTTTTAGGGTTTTTCAAGTATCTGATGTACCCATGTGCTGCCTAATTCCATTTGCATTCATTGCTTTAGTGGTTGAGAATGTGTTAAAATATTCATATAAGTTAGGCATGAATAATGGATAGGTAAACACTGCTTTCAAATTGCCTTATCCTCTAAATTAATTGTAGGCAGGTGTAAAAGATTTATAGGTAAAGTAGTTATGAATAAACATTAAAGATGGAAATTTGATTTCTTAACACATTGCACAATCTAAACATGTGGGGAGAATGTGATTATGTGATTTAGTCACCTTGATGAACATGCATATAGTTTATATCTTATAATATCCTTTCTTAATGGTTGTGTTTCAAAACTATTAATAATAATCACATTACAGGTGACTTTAGGAATAATCATTCCACCTTCCACTATCATAATAATAATAAGTATCTAGACCTTGTTTTAGTGACTACTTGCACTTGCTGATCATAACACAGCAATACAAATTTAATACAGACTTTTATGCTGATAAATACATGACAATCCCTTATAACATTATGGAATTTGGTGAAAAGACCTGTGCAATTTAAAAGTGTGCAACTCAAAAGTTCTTAAAGGTGGTCAAATACAGAGAGATATGACTAGGCACTTTGCATAATTTCAGTCCAGGAGACTGATCTATAGTCTGACTGTTTGGAGATGAAATGGCTTTTTTAAGTGGTCAGGCTGAAAACAAAAACATGTTTTTCACATGGGGTTGGAATTTAGGGATCTATACCCACCCTAAAGGGTGCAATTTTGCACCCCATAATGCTCTAACACTTCTGGGGTCATCACTATATCTCTCTTCTGATGCTTCCCATCAACAGGTAGAAGTGGCATTGGTCAACAAGCTCCCTCCTTTTCACATTTGCCATTAATCAGATCATATCTGTTCGCATTGACCATTCACAAGTGTTGCCAAAGTATACAGTATAAAACCATCCAGCCTGCAGACCAGTTTATGAGATAGTAGGATTATACAATGGAGATGCAAAATATCTTGAAAAAGTCAGATTTTTCCCAATGTGCCCTTCACATTGTATAAGAAATTTGATATCAACTCTGGGTCTCATTTACTGATGGAGCATCTATTTCCCACAATTTTTTCAAGATTTTATAGAATTAATGAACACTATGAGTGAGCTCCAATAGAAGCAAGCTGATCTGCTAGGCTAGGGCATAACGCACTAGGCTGTTGGGAAGTGGGCTGAGAGTTTAAAAGTACTCTTTAGATGGAACACTTTGCAGATGTGTTTTTTTTCCAATGGATAATAACTAGTTTGGCTCCACTTCTGCCCACAAAGGGAAACCTGGAATTGCATGGCCTTGTGCTACAGTTTATGTCCTAGTACCTAGGTGCAATTAATTTCACTTGTGTCCATGTCAGACATAGGTTTGTAACTGTGGAAAATTTGGATTATGCCATGGCAACACCAATGCATACCAGACCCTCTTAAAATGTGCCCGGGCCTCATAACAAATCAGAGTTTACGCTCCCCATTCCATGTCTATAACTGGATAGTGTGATATAATGATGCATGCAATTCTTGCATGCAATTAGGGATTTGTTAAAACAGTAACTATTCAAAGTTGGACAAAGTTTTAGTCTTGGAGAGGCTGACCAGCTTCAAAAATTACTCACAGAAAACCTTCCATAAAGTCTGGACTCCCTGGTTGTCCAACAGGAGCTTGTCACTAGGTTTATCACCCATCATTATTCATGCCCAGTACAGAAAACTAGGTACATCAGTTGAGATAATGGTATAGGAGAGGCCCCACATCCTCTCTATCCCACCCTGACACCACACTTGGCCCATATCATCATGATTATAATCATTACAGTATAATTTGTCTGAATCTGAATTAAGTGCCTTAATATTCCTGCAAACTGGGAATTGCCAGTATTTGCAGTTCCTATACTATGTCTGTTATTTCTTTTATGCAAAATAAAAATAATTATAATAAAAAATCAGTAAATACTGTAATAAAAGGCATCAATTTCACAATTTTCAAATCTGTTTGGGACTAATCCAGCTTTCATTTGTTTATTAAAATGCACACATTGGGATTCAGCCCAAAGCTTGCAAAAAATATTGATTTTGAGTAGGATATCAAACCAAATCATGGATTCTGATGCCTCATGTTCTTTGAATGCTAGAAAATAAATAGGCAATCAACATTAGTTGCCGTAATTACAAATACTTCACATTATGTGCAGCAAAAATGCAACATATATCCGCAACTCAAGATGTGTATTCGTACACTGTATATGAACTATGCATCACAGTGAATTAAAAGTATTTCATCTAAAATAATCCATATTATAGACTAATTTAGTTCAGCAACTCAACAAACTAAAATAATATTCATTCCTTTTCTTGGGTATAGCAAAAAAGTACAGCGTTTAATGAGATTAAGGGGGTTATTTATCAAAGTCCAAATGTATCTCATTATTTTCTGCTACAAATCCGCTAGGGCTTTTACAGTTATTTATTATTACATTTCACCGAAAATTTGCTTTGTGGGAAAAAATCTGATTTTCACAAATTTTTCAGACTTTTTCATCTGATCTTTTCGTAATTTTCACCAAAAACTTCAGGGTATTGGCCAAAATCCAGTGCACATCAAAAAATTATTGGGACTTCTCCTATTGACTTATATGCAACCTCAAGGTCTGAGATGACGGATTTTCAGATTCTGACTTTTCCATCCTTGGGGTTTAATAAATTCTGGAAAAATTTGTGATTTTTTTAAAACTCAGATTTTATAATAAAAAAAATCCAAAATTTTTCTTGATTTTTGCATTCAGAGTTTAGTAAATAACCCCCTTAAATGACAATGTGATTAAAAGTATGTTTAAAACAGACTAATATATCTTCTTTCAAAGTTTTTATTTGTGCTTTTTCCTGAGTAATATATTTATTTTATTTTTCTTAGTTTCAAAAAAATGTCTTCTTTATGATTAATCTGTCAACTAATATATATATATATATATATATATATATATATATATATATATATATATATATATATATATATATATATATATATATATATATATATGTATATATATATTGGTTCATTGGGGTTCTATTCCATTTAACCTAAGTATGTATTATTGTATGTGATAATTGGGTAATTCATTTTTTAAAATGCTAAGATCCATCTACATTCAATGGCTGTTAAGAAAAATCCAAACTAGGACTGCGTAAACAAACTGGTTTACATGCAAATATATTTATATGCTTTGTTGCTTCACCAAACTAATGAAATGTACTGTATTTACTCTTCAATTTTTTGATGAGACCTCTTCCCTGATGCATTATCAAGCCGATTTATCAAAATTTGTATTTGTGTGGTTTAAGTGTTATGTTTTTAAACCATGAAAAAAAAATCACTTTTTGAAAAAACACTAATGTCAAGTTATTTATTAAAAGATCCTAAAATATAAAGCACGGATAAATAAAAACAAATTGATCCAAATAATAATATGAAAAACTAAAAATCCTTGATTTTGTAACTATTTTCATGAGATTTATAAAAGAAAAAAACCCAAAAACCTCTAAAAGCTCAAAGCGATTATACAATTGATAAAGGATAGCTCCCATTGACTTCAATGTGATCTTGCTAGCTTTTAGATGGCAAAGTCTTTTAATACACAATTTAGCGCTAAAGAATATGATTCAGAGAAAAGAAAAATTTTTGACTGTTAATAAAGCGGCCCCTTAGTAAAGTATATTTGATCATTCATTGCATAATATGGCATATTAAACCATATGCTTCACTTAATCTGGATCTGAATAAGTACATGCTTCACTCTTTGCAATCGAAAAGAGAACCCTTCTGTTCGATTTCTTATTGAGATGTCTTGATTTCCTAATAATCCCATAATATACTTAAAGGGACAGTATATACCTACACTTTGTTAAAAATGAGCGCAATAAATATAACTTGTTTTGAAAATACATTCTGCCTATTCTTGTAATTAAAGGGACACTGTGATTGGAAAAAAAAATGTTTTCAAAATGAATCAGTTAATAGTGCTGATCCAGCAGAATTATGCACTGAAATCCATTTCTAAAAAGAGCAAACAGATTTTTTTATATTCAATTTTGAAATCTGACATGGGGCTAGACATATTGTCAATTTCCCAGCTGCCCCCAGTCATGTGACTTGTGCTCTGATAAACTTCAATCACTCTTTACTGCTGTACTGCAAGTTGGAGTAATATCACCCCCTCCCTTTCCCTCCCAGCAGCCTAACAAAAAACAATGGGAACGTAACCAGATAACAGCTCCCTAACACAAGATAACAGCTGCCTGGCTGATCTAAGAACAGCACTCAACCCATGTTCCAGTGAGACTCCTTCATTTACATTGAGAAGGAAAAACAGCAACCTGCCAGAAAGCATTTCTCTCCTAAAGTGCAGGCACAAGTCACATAACCAGGGGCAGCTGGGAAATTGACAAAATGTCTAGCCCCATGTCAGATTTCAAAATTGAATAAAAAAAACTGTTTGCTGTTTTGAGAAATGGATTTCAGTGCAGAAGTCTGCTGGAGCAGCACTAGTAACTGATCTGTTTTGAAAAAAACATGTTTTCCAATGACAGTATCCCTTTAAGCAAAAATCCATATTTTACTATTTTTATTTACAGGTAATTTGAAGGTTGGTCTGTTTTCACTGACCTTACCACCAACACCCCCTTTATAAACAGAGCAATTTGTTCAGATTACTTTATCTACCTTTAAAAAAACAAACACCCTCCATTCTCTATATCTAAAACAGTTTGTTAAAATTTAGGACAATGAATTACTTGAAAATACATTTTGTCTATTCTTGTAAGTAAGAAAAAATCCATATTTTCCCCTTTTTTGCCATTCTAATTTGAAGGTTGGTCTGTTTTCACTGACCTTACCACCCCCTTAATAAACAAAGCAATTTGTTCAGAGTTCTTTATCTACCCCCCCTTCTCTAATCAGAAACCTTTGAGTAGCTCATTATCAGAGGCTTCTCAGTGGACCCTTAATTAGTTTTATCAGATCCCCATTGCTCTGCAGGACAAGAAATGGCTTCATTTTCTTGTTTAGTGTCAGAAATAGAAAAAACATGTCTTAATTAAAACAATGAGTATATTCAGCGCAAGCCCTATTCATTGAGCTCATGTTGAAATATATTGTCACTTTAAATTTTAGCGAAGCCAGTTTGTAGCCCTTTATGTCTCTGTAATAAAACAGACACAGAAACCCCTTTTAAGAAAAATCGCTTTCCCCTTTAGAATATAAATTTGTCATAAAACAGAAAGTAAATAGCTTTTCACTATATATTTCTTCATTATTATTATCATTATTATTATTATTATTAATAACATATACTGTATTTATATAGCGCCAACATTTTGCAGCGCTGTTGCCTTGCAGATTTTGAAATAGCACAGAGCATAAGGCATGCTTGAAAAAACTATAAATATTTTTCATTAAAAAGTTTTGTTACATACATTGTGCACTGGTGCAGCTTACAATATTTGCATCTAACATATTTAGATTGCATGGAGTCGGTTTCATTGACATCATGAGCATAATGCAAATGTACAAAATGAAGGCAAATTATTTTGCTTGTGAAGCTATAGTGCAAGTCACCCAGTACAAGAGATTATAGGATGTTTACACATTCTCATTTAAATATTCAACAAATTCTAACATAACTTTCCTACAGTTTTTTTTTGGGTAGATGTTGAATGCTTATCAACCCCCAGTGTTTAATGAACACTGCCCTGATGGCATTTATCTTCACATCACAGAGCACAATTTCTCCCTGCTAATTAGATCTACAGTAGGTTACTTTGTTAATGAGTTTTTAATGTGTCATATCTTGACATCCGCGCCTGGATGTTCATTTATGTGATGGAACTTTGTTGGCAACTTTGAGCACAAAGCTTACAATGGAAATTAAATAGCATGACCATTTACTTTATATTGTGCACATCAATTGCACAAGAATCCAGAGGGATTTTTTATGTACACAACTGAGCTGCTATGTCATTTGTAACATTTTTATATACAGTTGCTATAACAGAACTAATAGTGCCCTGAACAATAGCCACTGTCCACTGCATGCCCTCCATTTGTCAGGGGACTCTATCATATGAATATTTCACACTAGGTTACAAATTCACATGTCAGGAGAGACCCATGGAGTTAAGAAATCCTACATTGCCAGGGCTGAGACTTATTTTCTGGATGTTTATTATATTTTGAATCTGTGTGGCTCCATAACATTAGATTTATTGGCTCTGGAGGGAATAATTGGCCAATGTGTCTCTTTCTTTTCAGGTTTCTTAATGGTTTATCGGAGTAAATAGTGTTTTTCTTTCTGGAGATTTTCTTTTTCCACAGAAACAAAACCTAATTACTGTTTATATTTGTGTGTTTGAAAGAGAGACTTTTATTCTTGTTTTTTTTTATTTTTGACATGCTAGTTTGCACATGAAAAAAGCTCCAGCTGGTGAGGAATATATTAGAGAACCCTACAGTACTTACACTTATACTAGTATATTATGGTTGCTTCTTATTTGGTGCATAAGGAGTTCCAGTGCAATGGAGTCTTGTTTAACTCCTGCCAGTAAAAGGCTCCTTGCATGTTTCATAGTGCCAACTGAATCACATGAAATTTAAAGACATGTAAGTGTACACCCTGTCTCACACCGTGCCCTAACCAGAGCAAATAGACAGCATGGTGCCTCAGTGGTAAACATTTGTCTTATTTAATGAGGACCTCACTGCAATGACAACTTGTGTATTTTCTGCAAGGAGTTTGTATGTTTCCCTTTAGTATTCTGCTTTCCCCAATAGTAGAAAAACATATACTGTAGGCTGGTTAATCTTCCTGATGAAATCGACCCTAGTTTGTGTTTATGATAGTGCTCTTTGATTTGTTAGGTTCATTGGGGCAAGGACTGAAGTGAATGATTAACAGCGTCTGTAAGAGCATTACATAAATGTGTTGGTGCTATATAAATAAAGGACAATAAATGAAATTAATATCTGTGCCTCCAGTATCTGGCACACCATTTTGCACCTCATTGAAGCGGACACAATTGCAATGAAATTCTTGTAAAGTACTATGGGAGCAGTGCATTAAAGATGAGACTAGCAGACCATGAAAAATTTGCACACTGTTCCCCTAATGATCCACATTAACCAACTGACTGCAGTAGTTGTTGCACAATTTCATCATTGTGTGTAGCTCCTTTTTTCATCTTTTTCTTCTCTGTCAATTGTGGAAAAAATATGGTTAATTCTGCCAAGTGTTTACACATTCAACTGCTGTCAATAAGCACTACATTACCGAAGAATAGTTGTTATTTTTGGCATCTAAAACAGCTTTATGTATACTAAATAATAGGTTCATAAACAAACACTATATGAACTTCCAAAAAGTATAAATGTTATATTTTTAAACAGGCATGCTTGATTCCACAGATTAAAAGGAAGCCATGATGTTCTGTGTGTTTGCTGTATGCATGCTTCTGTTCCCCACGCCCCTAGACGCTCACAGTAATGCAAGCACTCCTTCACCTTGTTCTAGTGTAAAGTGATTTATACTGGGACTTTTAGTTCCTCTGGTTTCCAAAGAATATGTCCACCACCCACTATGGTTAGGAGAGAGACTTCAAGTGAGAAATCAAATTACACTAGAACAAGTTGAGGGAAGGTTTGCATTACAGCGACAGCAGGCCGAGAATCAGGTGATCCATGGGCAGGGCCGCCATCAGGGGGGGACAGGGGGGACAAGCGTACCGGGCCCGGGCATGAAGGGGGGCCCGGCAGCGCTGCATTTTTTTGAAGATCCGGGCCCCCCTTACGAGCGCCCGAGCCGTACGTCTTGCCTCTTCAGTGCCGAATGCGGAAGTGCCGAAAAGCCGAAGCCGATGCAACGAAAAGACCCGAAGTCACGGAAAAAGCCGAAGTCACGAAGCGCCGAAAAGACCCGAAGTCACGAAAACAGCCGAAGCCGAAGTCCTGAAGCAGCGCAAAGACCCGAAGTCACGAAAACAGCCGAAGCCGAAGTCCTGAAGCGGTGAAAAGACCCGAAGTCACGAAAGGAGGCGAAGTTGAAGTACTGAAGCCATGAGTTCAATTCTACTGAACACCAGTTTGTGTTTTTTTTTTTTTTAATCCCCTGGCCACCAATGTATTATTTTAATATTCTATAGGCCCCTGCCACCAATCTTTTTTTTAAAACTTTTGTTTTTGGGGCCCCAATTTTTTTTTTAACTCGTAAGGGGCCCTTTGCCACCATTGTTTTTTTTTGGGGTTTTTTTTTAAAAAAAAAATTAATTTTCTTTTTGGTGGCCCCAAATTTTTTTAACTTGTAAGGGGGCCCCTGCCACCAGTTTTTTTTTTTTTTCAAAAAAAAAATTATTTTTTTTTTAAATTTTTTTTGGGGCCCCAATTTGTTTTTAACTTGTAAGGGGGCCCCTGCCACCATTTTTTTTTTTTTCAAAAAAATTTTTTTTTCTCCAAATTTTTTTTTTGGGGCCCCAATTTGTTTTTAACTTATAAGGGGGCCCCTGCCGCCAATGTTTTTTTTTTTTTCAAAAAAAAATTAATTTTTTTTCAAATTTTTTTTTGGGGCCCCAATTTGTTTTTAACTTATAAGGGGGCCCCTGCCGCCAATGTTTTTTTTTTTTTCAAAAAAAAATTAATTTTTTTTCAAATTTTTTTTTGGGGCCCCAATTTGTTTTTAACTTAGAAGGGGGCCCCTGCCACCAATGTTTGTTTATTTTTTAGTTTTTTTTACATTTTTTTTTGTTGGGGCCCCAAGTTTTTTTTAACAGGGGGCCCCTGCCACCAATGTTTTTTAAAAAAAAAAAATTTTAATTTTTTGGGGCCCCAATTTTTTTTATAAGGGGGCCCTGACCATCAATAGCTTTTTACAACTTGTGTGGGGGGGGGTTACTTTTTTAGCGCTGATGTCTGTGTGGTCTTTTAACTGCGATGTGGGCGGGATATGGGGCGGAGCTTGGTCGTCAGTGTGGGCGGGGCCCAGGGGGCCCCAAAAATTTTGTTGTACGGGGCCCCGTGATTTCTAATGGCGGCCCTGTCCATGGGCATCAGCTCTGTTGTATGTCTGCACCCAGAGCCACTGAGTCGGCTGGGTCAGACACACAGAGGGAACTTCAGCATAGAAATTTGCTCCATGTGTCTGCCCCCGAGCCAGCAGATATGAGAGTATGGGCTGTTTTTGGATGCAGACAGAGGATATAATAATAATCAATAACAAATAATTCACTGTGAACACGTGATGCATAATTATCATCTATCTCATTTTTCCCCGCTGGACAAGATTCCTGATGGTCCATGAAGACATGTCAAGGCCCCAATTGCCTTTTCATATACTTTTTGGTGGTTATTTACTTAAGCTCAAATTAATCAAATGTTTTTATTAAATCAAAGTTGACCAAACTCCCTTCCACAAATTGAACACATTTATCTATCATTTTTTTTGAGTGGAAATATGATGCAACCAAAAACTTTATCGAATTGTAGCTGCGAAAATGATGGTTGATCCCAATGTTATTAATAGGGAAAAAAGATAAATATATAGGAAGGCCTGGCCGGTAAAAATGATGGTTGATCCCAATGTTATTAATAGGGAAAAAAGATAAATATATAGGAAGGTCTGGCCGGTAAAAATGATGGTTGATCCCAACGTTAATAATGGGGAAAAAAGATAAATATATAGGAAGGCTGGTATTTTCTTCCAGAAAAGGTGGCAACCCTAAGTGCAGATAATGATGTCAAGATACAACTTCAGGGATATTGACTTCTACATGACCTGGACAGGTTTGAGATAGAGTATCAAAACCATGCTATTAATAAATTAAAAAAGCAAATTGTTATATTGCCTTAATAATTAGGGATGCACCGAATCCACTATTTTGGATTTGGCCAAACTCCCGAATTCTTTGTGTAAGATTCAGCCGAATACCGAACCAAATCCGGACTTTGGTATGCAAATCAGGGAGGAGGAGGGAAACTTTTTTTGACGAAAAGTGATTTTAAAGGGGAACTCCGGCACCCAAACCAAAATTTGATAAAGAGGCCCGCATTACACAGAAACCCCAAATATACTCATCACAGTTACCTGTTACTTCAAAAAGTATGAATAAATGCAATTTTCTATGCTGAAATCCATCTGTTTAACAGTTCTTCTCTTTCTGCATCATTTTAAATTCTGGCAGGGAAGGAGGGATTAAAACACTGATGTTACAAATTGTAACAACTTCTCCACAGCTTACAGACAGCATGCATGAACTACATAACCCACAATGCATTGCACTGTGATGTTCTGTTCCTTATTGAAATCACATGTGCAGGGAATTGTGGAGTTTGGAGGATGCAGTACGTTGCACTTGATCCTAACCAAAATGCATGAATTCATTATGGTGGCAAAACAATCCTATTGGATTGTTCATTGTTTAAAGGAAAACTATACCCCCCAAACAATGTAGGTCTCTATTAAAAGATACTGAGTAAAACAGCTCATGTGTAAAACCCTGCTTCATGTAAATGAACCATTATCATAATAATATACTTTTTTAGTAGTATGTGCCATTGGGTAATCATAAATAGAAAATTGCCATTTTAAAAAATAAGGGCCGCCCCCTGAGATCGTAAGATTCGCTGTGCACACATACAAACCACAAGTAAGGTCACATGAGCCAATTAACAGACAGAGTTCTGCCTTTTGCTTCCTCACTTCTTCCTGTTACAGTTAGTGTTGTAGTATTTCTGGTCAGGTGATCTCTGAGGCAGCACCGATAGAGTCACGAAATGGTGGTTCAAGGCAAGAGATGTAAAAGGACAATATTTATGTAAATATATATTCCAGTTTGGTAAGATTCTTTAATATGTCATTCAATTTGATATAAACTATCTGTTGCTTAAGTATTCATTTTGGGGGTATAGTTTTCCTTTAAATGATTTCTTAGTAAACTTAAGATATGGTCTAAATCCAGAATCCACCAGGTCCCAAGAATTCTGGATAATAGATCCCATACCTGTATAAATATTTAAGTCTTATAGTAAAACATGGCATTCCATTCAAATAGATAACACCTATTTTTCATTGAAATATATGCTGTGGTATGCTATGTCACAGGAGGCACATGATGTCAAAATAAATGTGTTAAATCTATACTAAGAGTTGACTCTTAATAATATACTAAAATACTGTATCATTATTTAAATTTGAACATTTTTAAATTAAAAATGAATAAAAAAACTCAATAGCAAATTTAGACTAACAAAAATAAATTTTCATTGATTTTATAGTTATTCCTTACACAATACCTGTATGAAAATGTGCCCTTTGGCCCCTGTAAAACAATGGCAAGACAATAAAACATAAGGTAATGGTTTAAATGAAGCATTAAAGCCATTCCCCTGGGGTGATTTTCTTAATGCTAAGCTATTGATGTTGCTTTCAAGCTGATTTATACTGTCTGAGACATGTAAGTCACATAGAAGTCATGTATTCTGGGTCACTGTTTTGTCTTGAAACTTGCCATAAAGCATTCAATATGAAAAGAAGCCAGCTTGATTTTTAGTTTGACCTGAAACAAAACGTCTTGTGTCCTAAATCTTAACCACCCTTCCCCTTATTTCAATAAATATCTCTAAGCCATTTCTGTGCCAGACACAAATAATGGATGATGTATATTTGAAATGTAATATTCTAACACAATATTTATACAAAAATTTGATGCCATGTTAGTCCTTGAAAATGCCTGTTGGTCGTAAAGCAGAAGATATATTTTAATAAAGCAACTCAAAATAATGCAACTGTATTGACAGAAGCTCAAGTAAACCTATATAATTGGGATAGCTCCGTCACACCTTTTATTTAGTAGTGCAAAATACGTTTTTCAACAGCTACAATCAAATTCTTGTATGCGAAAAAAGCAGATTTCTTACAATAATGCATTTTTATTCCCATCTTATTACATCTGTCCTTTAGGACATAGATGTGATAAATTAAGTGTTTTATTCAGATATATTCAGATACAGACATTTTAAAGAAAGACCTCCATGCTCTAGGCTTCACACCATGATACTATGCAGCAGACATTTAAGAGAGCACACAGATAGCTGCGGTGACATACAATATGCTGTCACTATATGCCCACCAACTCTTAGCCACAAGTACAGCCGATCAGTGCTAGTGAAATATAAACTATCACAGCCAGCACATTAGATTCAGCTATATGACAGTACAGTACATGGTGGTTGGCACTGCTGCCTTTCAGCACTAATACATAAAGGTTATTAGAGACCATACATAGACTGTAAGCTACTGTGAGGCAGATACTGATGTAAGTGATGTATAAGCAGGTGGAGCCCGGCCCATACCTGCTCCCCTGAGGGGAGGGGGGCCCACCGGCACTGAAACCAAAAGGGCCCTCCTGGCAGTCACCGGGGGCCCCGCATGCATGTGCACAGTCCGACTCTGTGTATAAGCTCTGTAAAGTGCCAGGGAACCACTGTACAAGATGATACCAATAGCTATATCAATGCTAATAATTAAGTGCTAATTTAAAATCTTTTTTTTCAAATACAGGTACCGCAGACTTTCTGTAGATCATCAGTTACTAAATAACTGTAGCAGAGATTCAGCCATTTGTATTGTCTCTAATGGTGGCCATACACAGGCCGATAAAAGCTGCCAGCAGGCCGAGTCGACAGCTTATTGGTCCATGTATGGGGTCCTTCGACGGGCTTCCCCGATCGATATCTGGCCGAAAATGAGCCAGATGCTGATCGTGCAAGGCTAAAAATAATGTCGGATCGCGGACCGCATCTGTTTGTTGCTGAAAACCGCCCATATGCCAAAATCGCCCGCATTATGATACTGTAGTTGGGCCCTAGGGCCCACGATCGGATTAGTCCGATATCGTCCACCTCAAGGCTCTCTGTGTATGTCCACCTTTAGATATTTTACAATGATTCAGTGTTGAGTGAATGTAACACAACAAAAGACTGCAAACTGTATGCCATGAAAAGAAAAAACATCTTTGGAAAGATGTGAAAATTAAATGAAGTGAAGAAACATGGGTTATAGAATAGCCTATCCTTAGCAATATTTCGATTGGTCTTCATTATAGTTTTTAAAATATTTGCCGCTATCCTGCTTTCAAATTGGGGTCACTGACCCCAGCAGACCAAAGACTACTACTCGTTGAAGCTACAGTTTTAATATTATTGCTGAACTTAAAGATTTATGAATGATTTGGATGGCTTTTTTGCAAATGAGGGAATACAGGGTTATGGAAGATAGTTCATAGTACAAGTTGATCCAGGGACTAGTCCAATTGCCATCTTGAAGTGAGGAAGGAATTTTTTCCCATCTAGGGCAAATTGGGTTTTTTGCCTTCCTCTGGATGAACGAGCAGTAAGGCAGGTTATACTGTATGTGGTTGAACTTGATATACGTGTGTCTTTTTTCAACCTAACTTACTATGTTACAAATATATTTATCAATGGGTGGTTTTGATTTCAGCATTTGATAAATACAATTCTGAAAATCCCATAGGAATGAATAGAAAGAAACTTTTTGTGGTGAGCTCTGACCTCACATTTTGATAAATCTGCCCCTAGTGTACATGAAACAGGAGTAGAATGCTTCTCTCCATGGGGCAAATTCACTAAAGTGCGAAGCGCCTAACGCTAGCGCAAATTCGCCAGCGTGACGTCATTTCGTTACTTCGCCGATTTACTAACGGGTGCTGGGGTAAATTCACTAGCGAAGTGGACGAAGGGACGTAACTATGTTAATTCACTAACTTGCGCATTTTACTGAACATTACCTCTTGCGCCAGACTTGCCTTCGCCACCTCAGACCAGGCGAAGTGCAATAGAGTAGATAGGGATTGCTTCAAAAAAAAATTGAAAAACGCTGGCGTCTTTTCCTTTTTTAAGGGTGATAGGCTAAAAAAGATCGTACATTTTTTTGGGGTACCCTCCTTCCCCCCGACATTTCCTAACATACGGCACCTAAACTATACAGTGGTCACATGTGTAGGGGCAATATAACACCTCTATTTTATTTTATGAAGCTTTCGCAGGCTTGTGTAGTGTAATGTATTTGCTGCTACATATACGTCCATTGTACTTTAACTTGGTGCCGTATGCAAATTAGGCATCGGTGGCGTAACTGCGCTTTCCTTGATGAATTAACGCTAGCGCAACTTCGCTACCTTTCTCCTCCCTGAGTGCAACTTCGGATTTTAGTGAATTAGCGGCGCCCTGGCGAAACTTCGCCTGGCGAAGTCAGCGCTAGCGCAACTCCGCAGGTAAGTGAATTTGCCCCTATATTTTCACTTTTGTCCATTCTTCCTTCAACCATGTGTCCTTCTGTGTTGGTCTTATGGGTGTGTGGAACTGGTTTTAGATCTATGTTAAAACCATCATGTCTCCTGTGGGGCCCATGGAAGTGCAAGCCTGGGAGCAATTGTATCTGAGATGCAGCCACCACAACTGCACCTAATGCAGCAAGTTGCATCTAGCATTTCCACTCCAGGGTTGCATCTGGAGTGTGCAATATGTTGTATGTATTGGATTCACTGGCCTATTGACACTTTATACTGTCAACCCTGGAGTTATTCCAGGTCTAGGTGGCAATAGCTCCAGGGTTCCCCAGCATCAATAGGCATAGTTTCATGCCATTCATCAGACAGTAAATGCACATTAGCAAGCATAGGAGTAATAGCAAAGCTCTAAAATGGATGTAGTTGACCATGCATAATGACATAATTGGTTATGGTACTTGTGCCCAAACATGCTTCTTCATAATCGAAAATGCATCCATTTTGACACATTGAAATTACGTAAAAACAGCTGCATTATGGGTAAAAATGTGTAGAAGTGCAGGAGTAGGTCAATATGTGCTGTATGTAGTCTATTTTAGAGCTGCCACACTGCCACTAAAATGCACTATTGTTTCTGAGAATGAAGAGTTATGCCTTTATATTGAGTGATTAGTGGTACTCATATCTGTAAACAACTTCTTATAGATTGGATTTGATGAAGGCAGAGTTTGCCATTTGCTTTTAAGGTTAACTTGCCACTTTCATAAATAATAAATGTTCCAAAGTAATGGTTATAAATATTGTTGAATAAAGATTATACAGAGAAGAAAACATGTTGATTTTACTTCAGAGACAACAACTGTAAGGAACAAAAGCAAATGGCTAATTGGGGTGCTACAATGTCCAGTTTGACAACATACCTATTTGTTTTTATGTACCGGTATGTTTTTATTTATACATAAAGGGAACATGTTTCAGGGTATATCATATTTTTAAAACACTTGATATCTCCAAAAATGCTCTGTCATATAAAGTAAAATCCTAGAGGAAACCATGTATACTTCCCTTTTAGCACGTGATCAGTTTATCCTTTTGAGCTACTGGATGGCTGGACTGCTATAAAAGAAATTTAGTGGTGATGTCAATGTATAATAAATATTTGAAATATATTTGCTGTAGTACATTTGTACATTTGTTGCATGAATGTAGTAATTTACCTGTAAAGTAGGTAGAAGCTTTTCTTAATAGTGTCTGTACTTTATATTTCCTCCTTTTGCTTGCTGATTTGAGCTAGCTCTGGTAAATAAGCATTAACCCAAGAAATGTTCCCTCTAATTCCTTCTCAGCTATGTGCACAAAAACATTTTTTAAACTTGTGTGTGTGCACACATTTTAAACTTGTGTGTGTGCAGGCCAGAATACTGTAAATGTAAAATTGTGTGTTTTCTCAGAACATTCTTTTTTTGCACCACAGTTAGTTGTGGGAGCTTGGCCTCGTAATTTGAGTGTACATCTTGGTGGGAACCCAAAAAAGGTGGTAACGCAAGGCCGAAAGCCTGAGTGGCTGATTAAACTGAATCTGAACTCTAAATATCACAGGACTTTAGAACACTGGAAGACAGAAGATGCAATTTTCAAAAATTCAGGTTCAGGATCAATTAAAATTTTTTGTTGTGGATTCAGTATTTGGCTAAATTTTAAAATTGTAGATTCAATACATTCCTAGTCAGGACAAATTTCAGAAGTTGTGCATCCACTGTGTATTTAAAGGTACAGGTACAGGTATGGGACCTGTTATCCATAATGCTTAGCACCTGTGGTTTTCTGACTAACACATCTTTCTGTAATTTGGAACTTCATACCAACTAGTCTATTTGAAAATCATTTAAAACCCAAATAGGCTGGTGTTGCTTCCAGTAAGAATTAATTATTTCTTAGTTAGCATCAAATACAAGGTTCTCTGTATTAATTACAGAGAAAAAGGACATCACTTTTTAACATTTGGATTATTTGGATAAACTGGCATCTATATGAGATGGCCTTCCCTTAATTCGGAGCTTTCTGGATAACAGATTTCCGGATTATAGATTCCAGACCTGTATTTAATCACATGATCAAATTTTGTGGGCAATGTTGGTGTGATGTGATGCCATATTCATGGTGGTCAAAACATCTAGAACTTGGCTAATCACAGCCAGTTTGTTCAGGATATGGTAAACTACAATAAATATCGCTGAGGATGTTGATGTACTTCAATCCTGTTTTCTAAATCAACCCCTTGGTGCATAAGTAGATAAGGAAGTACAAAGTGAAGCACAGGCATAACTCATCTGGTGGCACGTATACTGTATAAATCCATAGTTTTAAATAGAAAGCAGTTTTGAGAAATTTTAATTCATTTGCGGTGAGAAATATGGTATGTGATTGTGCCTTTTTCACTGATTTCCTCACTATGCTGACATGGTTAATAACCCAGCATATGAAAAAGCAGCAGGTTACTGCATTTTGCAGTGTTAAAATGTATCAGTGCCTGCAAACTTAACAAAATGCCTTCATTTATAAATAGAAACATTGCCTCAAGGGTTAAACCTCTAGTAAGACCTTAGGTCATTATAAGGATATTGGTAAGCTGGAAAAAATCAGATCCATTAAACCAGCTTAATAACTTGAATGGATCACTTTACAATTATAATGGGTTCTGCATTATTAGAACAGTTATAGATTTTTCTGAAATTGAGTTTGTAATAGCAGATTTCCTGTATTTGTATGTACAGTATATATAATAATGTCTCTTGATTAAAATGCAGCTATTTGTATGTACAGTATATATAATAATGTCTCTTGATTAAAATGCAGTTATCACAAGATGCAGAGCACACTTTGCCCCGTGATTGTGAGGGAACCCTATAATGTTGACCCTGGGAAAAAGTCTGGTTGGTGTAAGTAGAGGCTCAGTTCTTTCCCCTTAGTATGGAGACTATAGGCTATAATAAATTATTTTCAGAAGCTTTTGATGGATATGATCACATAGATAACTCCATACCAATCAAGGGTGAGAGGGTAACGTTCATCTGTATTCCAAATGGGCCAATTAAAGGATGCCAGATTTAACTGGTCATTCAGCCCCTTCAGACCTAACCAGCAGCTTATGTGCCCATGTAAGGGGCCCACCAATGGGCCTGCTCAACAAATATCTGGCTAAAAATTAGCCAGATATTAGTAGGGCAACAACAGAAATCCTCTAGCATAAGAAGTACATTGGCACATCGATCATACAAGTCTCTGTATGCTCCAGTGGATGATCCAGTTGCTGGCCTTAGGTTTCAGTCCAATTTGCCCAAGCATGTGGGTGGCCAAATCAGGCCTAGATTTTCTTGTTTGAAGACCTCGTCTTATGAGCAGATATGGCTGTTTATGGCCACCATCAAAAATATTCTCTCAATAATGTATTAATTTCTTTATATATAACTATGAAAATGGATCTTGAAATCAATAGTTGTAGAGATAAGATAATATAGTACAAGACGAAACAGCACCACCTTCTTTTTAGAAATTAAAACGCCTTTATTGGAACCCTTTAGGGCATTACAGCAACGTTTCGGGTCACACCTGACCCATTGTCAAGCTTAACTGACATTTTATAACACACCAATTTATACCCCCACCTCTCCACCTAGTGGTTGATACATAGCATGTGATAGGTAACATATTAACCTTTTAAATATCTAACAATGTTTCCAACATATTAACCTTTTTAAATATCCAAACATTGTGGATATTTAAAAAGGTTAATATGTTGGAAACATTGTTAGATATTTAAAAGGTTAATATGTTACCTATCACATGTTATGTATCAACCACTAGGTGGAGAGGTGGGGGTATAAATTGGTGTGTTGTAAAATGTCAGTTAAGCTTGACAAAGGGTCAGGTGTGACCCGAAACGTTGCTGTAATGCCCTAAAGGGTTCCAATAAAGGCGTTTTAATTTCTAAAAAGAAGGTGGTGCTGTTTCGTCTTGTACTACTAAGTGTATACCCGTGGAAAAGTGGCCACTGGATAACTTGCACCACAAGAAAGAAAAAGCCAGGAGGCTGTGCTGACTACCTTGTATATACCATGAGATAAGATAATATACCTTATTTTAAGTATTTTTAACGATATTCTAACAGCGACCTGCAGTGGCCGAATTTTTATTAGAAATGGTAGAATGTTTGCATGGCTTTTCCAAGCATTTGTATTTTTATGAATGGTGCGAGCACAAAGCGAACCAGATGCCTCACCCGTCTCCAGGGTTCAGCAAATTAGATTGTAGTGTAATGATAAATCAAAGTAGCTGCAAACTGAAATTAGTTGGTAAAACTTTAAGGCTTATGAAAGGGAAATCCCACCCAAAGAAAAGAAATTTTCCATGAAAATTCATTTCTAAGCAACGTTGCAATACTGTATACATTACTTAAACATTTTAAATGATTTTAATGCTAATTGTAAATTTTGTAACTTTTTTTTTGCAGTTTTAATCTGTCCCTTTCTATTCTATGCACTACTTCTCCTGACTCTTCAAACAATGTAGAACAAGTTGATTCTCCTCCAGTCAAGACTTTAATTCCCAGAATGGGGAGAATGTTTCTTCACAGGTCTGTCGATTACAGAACATGCAAGGTTTTATGGTAATTGGGAGTCCTGACTAGATGAGAATGTCTGCTACAGTGTGTTGTTTCAAGAGTTAGAACTAGCAGTGCAGAGAATAGAATGGAAGAGATTAATACTGCTTACAATAGAAATACATTTGAAAGGCTGTTCACCTTTGAGTTAACTTTAAGTATGATGTAAAGAGTGATTTTCTGAAACAATCTGCAATTGGTTTTAATTTTTTTATTATTCGTGTTATTTGCAATTTAAGCAATCTGGTTGCTAGGGTCAAAATTACCCTAGCAAATATGCATTCATTTAAATAAAAGACTAGAATATGAATAGGAGAGGGCATGAATAGAAAGATCAGCAATAAAGAGTAACAATAACAATGCATCTGTAGCCTTACAGAGGGTGAAGCACCCTTTTAAAGTCACTGATGTAATAGAAAGATAGATAGATAGATAGATAGATAGATAGATAGATAGATAGATAGATAGATAGATAGATAGATAGACAGTACACAGTGTGACTATAATGTGGCTCAGTTTTACAGCCCAATGGAGTATATATTTAGTACAAGTCTATAAATAAAAACTGTATAATAACATAAGAGGAGAATACTATAAACAGAGTCTTAAAAGCCTCATTTAGGAGAAGAATGTGTACATTTGTTGTGTGTGTAAAAGGTCAGTTCTGGGTAATATAACAGAGTTAATGTAAGCTCTTGCAGTGAAGGTACTTCACTTTGTTTATTACTCATACTTATATTGTATTTATACAATTCATTCATACTATAGTATTGATACGGATTGTAAAATGTTCTTATTTGTTAAGAATGTTACTTGATCATAAACCTTAAACATTTTCAGACATATAATATGATTGGTTGTCAATGTGAGAACCAAGACACACACTTAAAACTTTACAGTGACAGAGTAAGCAAGCAGTTCCTTTGCGGGTGGGGTTTGGGTTTGCCACACTTGCCCAAATAATGTTTACTACATGCAAATTGCAAACTGATATATAATCCTCTTATTATCTTTACTCTTATCATCTTCCAGTGTAAATGCCCAACAGTACAAGTATAATGAGATGCATCTTTAGTTCCCTGCCAGTTGTCGTTCAGCTTATTTAGCTTAAATAAATTGGGCTTAATGAGGTCGTTTGCACATGGATAGGGAACTGGCTACAGGATCGGGTACAGAGGGTGGTTATTAATGGTACATTTTATACTTGGAGTAAGGTTCTTAGTGAGGTCCATGAGGGGTCTTTATTGGGTCCACTTTTATTTAACTTGTTCATTAATGACTTAGGGGAGCGTATTGTATTGAAGTAATGTATCAGTGTTTGCAGTTGACACAAAACTATCCAGCCCAATTAATTCCATCCAGGGTGTGACATCCTTGCAGCAGGATCTTGACAAACTGGCAATCCAGGCAGCTAAGTGGCAGATGAGATTTAATGTTGATTAATGTAAAGTCATGCACCTGGGATGTAAAAAATATGCAGGCTACGTATACCCTTAATGGGACTGCACTAGGCAAATCCATAATGGAAAAGGACCTTGGAGTCCTTGTAGTTAATAAACTCAGCTGTAGCAAGCAAGCGGCATCAAGGGCAAATACGGTCTTGAACTGTATTAAAAGGGCATAGATTCCTGGGAGGAGGGCTTTATTCTGCCACTGTACAGAATACTGGTAAGGCCCCATCTAAAATATGCAATACAGTTTTGGTCTCCTTTGCTCAAACAGGACATTATTGAATTAGAGAAGGATTGTTCACGGCGCTTAAAGGAGAACTAAACCCCCCCATGGCCAAAAGTCCCCACTGCCCCCCCTTCCTGCCTCCCCCTGCACAGTGTTACCGCAGAATTGTGTCCCCTCTAGAAATACTGACCACACATGCAGAGTCAGCGGAGACCATGGGCCCCATCTTTTTCAATCCGGTAGTCTTCCTAAAGGGAGCGCCGTATTGGCACGTGCGCAGTTAGAGCAATCTTCCGGTTCATGACAACTGCACATGCGCCGAAAGTGAAGTATATTGCTGAAGGGAAGGAAGAAGACCCGAAGAATACCGAAGCGCTGGAAGATGGAGCCTGTGAGCTCCGCTGCGCTGACTCTACATCTTCTGGGGTAACTCTGTGCAGGGGGGAGGCCGGGAGGGGGGGCCAGTTTGGACTTTTGGCCGTGGGGGTTTAGTTCTCCTTTAAGGGGGATATGATAACTATGTATAAATATATAAGGGGTTCATACAATAACCACTCTATCGCTTTATTTAACAGTAGGTCTTTCCAGCTAACAATTAGAAAAAAGGAGGTTCCCTCTAAATATTCTAAAGGGTTTTTTTTTTTACAGTGAGAGCTGTGAACATGTGGAATTCTCTCCCTGAATCAGTCGTACTGGCTGATAAAGTAGATCACTTTAAGAAGGGTTTGGATGGACTTTTAGCAAGTAAGGGGAATACAGGGTTATGGAAGATAGCTCATAGTATAAGTTGATCCAGGGACTAGTCCAATTGCCATTTTGGAGTCAGGAAGGAATTTTTCCCCATCTGATGCAAATTGGAGAGGCTTCAAATGGGGTTTTTTGCCTTCCTCTGGATCAACTAGCAGTTAGGCAGGTTATATACAGATTTAAGGTTTAACTTGATTGATGTGTGTCTTTTTATAACCTAACTTACTATGTTACAATGTTATTTATGTTGCCCTTCAAACATCTGTCTTGGTGTCTAACACCGTAAAGGTCATATCAGTAGGATTTAATACAAACTCCCCTACCTTATTTATAGTTTCAGTGAATCCACCAAATATCTTTTAAGGTTTTACAGATTCATGGTTACAGTACATATAGCTAATTTGATGTGGCAAATGTGGACCTGAAAATGTTTTGCATCTATGCCTTAAATGAGATTAAAGAAGGTTTGGACTAGGGACTTCTTGACTTGTGTTAATCTAATTTTACACTTAAAGGGGTTGTTCACATTTAAATTAACTTTAAGTATGATGTTGACAGTGATATTCTGAGATATTCTGGGATATTTTAACATTAGCGGTCTTTGAGTTATTTAGCTTTTTATTCAGCAACTTTCCACTTTGCAGTTTTAGCAATCTGGTTGCTATGGTCCAAATTACCATAGCAACCATGCATGGATTTGAATAGGAGACTGGACTATGAATAGGAGATGCCTGAATAGAAAGATGAGTAATAAAAAGTAGAAATAACAATAAATGTGTAGCCTTACAGAGCATTTGTTTTTAGATGGGGTCAGTGACGAGTCGAAGGAAGAAGACAAATAATCATTGAGAATGTAACGTACAATAGAGAAGTCAGTAAGATCACCATACATTCTCCCATTTCAACAGATCCATATCCATCTCTCTGGGGCAGATTTATCAAAGGTTGAGGTGAATTTTCGAATGAAAAAAAATTTGAATTTCGAGTTTTTTTTTGTACTTCGACTATGGAATAGTACAAATTCAATTTGAATTTGGAAAAAATTTCGAAATGTATCATGTACTGTCTCTTTAAAAATTCAACTTCCACCATTCACCAACTAAAACCTGCCAAATTGCTGTTTTAGCCTATGGGGGATCTCCTAGAACCTATTTGGAGTCAATTGTTGGACTTTGAAAAATGTAAATTTTTTTGGGGAAAAACGTAGAATCTAATTGGAATGAATGCGCTATTCCTTTGATTCATACGATTCGAATTCGGCAGAATACGGACCTATTCGACCAAAAAAAACTTCGACTTAATTTCAGTTGGTCTTTTTGAATTAGAATTTCGAAGTTTTTTCAATTTGAAATTTGACCCTTGATAAATATGCCCCTTGGTGTTCTTGTAGGTATTGTGTATAGGCACTGGTAAATTTACCCACCATATATTGCCTACGATTGACTCAAAATAATTGGCACCGAATGGGTTAATAAGGGGAGAATACATTTATGTTTCACCTTTTATACAATTAATAATTATGCAATGAGCAATTGTAAAAAAAAACAGGGCGAATTTCTGTTTATGTTTATTAGTCCCCTTTTGTACAGCTCAGCAGAAAATTTTGGTACAATTATACAAATCACCAACAGAGTGTAAAAACTTCTGTTCAACAGGAGAAGTGATGTTGCTGTTTAGCGTTTGCAGTTGTGTGCATATAATGAAAGAAAATATTCATAGGCACGGTGGAAAGATACAGGAAGAACACCATTCAGACAAATCCAATTTGTTTGTGCAAAAGAAACAATAAATTTCGATGCCCACAATCTGAGTTACACTTAGAGATAAGGAATGGCCATCTGATAAAAAAAAAGCTCATGAAAGTAAGATTTTCTGTTGTATAAGACCAAACTGAATATTGTGGGTGAGTTTGACAGGCTGCACTGTACAGTACATGCAGAAGGTTCCAGCACTAGCATTTGGTTATCATGCTGTGCAGTTTGTTATTATTACAGAACCTTGCAGTCTGCCTAGTTTGGTTTCCAGGGATCAGTGCAATAATATGACCTCAATTGGTAGCATTAGTTGAGGGATATTTAGCACCAGTATGACAATATACCAAGAACAATCCTAGCAGGACAACAACCACAATTTTAGAATATTGAAATATGCAGCTCCAGAATGCATAATTAAATGTTCTTGATGCAGTCATTTGGCCATGACTGCTCTTCATTTTGACAGTCTTCCCCACATTGTGTGCTCTTGAGGAATATGTTTTTAGAAATAATAAGGATTGCATGTAAGATACAGTATGTCTTTATAACTTTATTTATAAAACAGGGAAGGATATGCAGTTCTACTGTGAAAAGTACACACCTTGCCCCTTTGAGCTTACAATCTGTTTTATACAATCTAAGTGATATGAATCATCAGCACAGAGTGGCTTAGAGGACTATTAAGCAACATGGTTTAAGATGAGACCGCATGAAAAGAGGATTTATACATAAAAGAAAAGATTTTATGCTGTGTTAGAAGGGATGTTTTCATTGGTAGTCTAAAAAAAAAGTATGGTAGTCCTCTTTGTATCACTACCTCCATCTAGTGTTCATTTTTGTATCTTTTTTTTCCTCACAGGTTTTCCTCCCTCCAAGACTTCACAAGGTCCTGGGAAGTGAGGGGCTTTGGCCCAGAATCTCTTTGACCTCCCTTTTCTTTGGGGCAGCTCCTGGGATCCCCAACCTGCTGCAATGGGTGGGTTATAATCACTGGTAAGAGGTGATTGTATGAGCTGTTTTGTGTCTCCTGCACCTCTTTGTCTGTATACTGATCTCTCTCCTGTCTGCTTTGCTGTTCTCTGTGCTATCGGGGTGTTCTCCTCAGGTAATGAGGAGCACTGGGGTCAGCCCACCCTGGAGATGCTGAAAAGAAGGGACATTCTGGCTATTGTGCTGATCGTTCTGCCCTGGACTTTACTCATCACAGTGTGGCACCACAGCACTCTGTCCCCGCTGCTCACTGCACACAAGGGTGAGGAGACTCTGCAACCCTACTCCCATCAGCCTTCACAATCCCATCATGCCACTGCCATGTACTTTATACATCATCAGTCTGTGGCTCAATCCTATATCACTGACCACAACTTCAACATTACTCATACCCACCAGCTTGCCTTGTATTTTATTTATGTTCTTTAGCCTACGTACATACAGCAAGTGAACTAGGAGCATTGATGCATGTTGTCAATAAGATAGATATCTTGTTTTATACATAAGAGAATTTAACAAGCATAACATGTCAACTCAAATTTATCCCAAAGAATAAGGTTAACGATGCAAAGAAAGGGAAAAGAAACAATTGAAAATTATTGTCCTATAAAGAAAATAAAGTAAAAAAAATACAGGAAAAGTCTGAAAAATATAGTAGGGTTTGACATTCAGGCAGGAAGTTAAAAGTCCTTGGTTAACTGACTCATTAAACTCTTACATTATCCATGTCGGTTCTATCTTTTTTTAACTGTTTTTGTTTATAGCAAAAACAGATACATACTACCTATTGCTTGAAACCCCATTCATGTTTTTCTGTTTTGATATTTGCCTTGTATTCACAAAACCAATATAACTACAATCATGCCAAATAATTGTAAACTCCATATTCACCCATTTACCCTTACAAACATTAAATTAATTGTTCAGTATAAAAATAAAAACTGGGTATATGAATAGGCTGTGCAAAATAAAAAATGTTTCTAATATAATTAGTTGTGTAATGTATAAAGGCTGGAGTGACTGGATATACAAAACACTACTTCCTGCTTTTCAGCTCTCTCCAGGGTAACCAGTCAGTAACCAATCAGTGACAGGAGGGGGGCCACATGGGCCAGAACTATTGCTTTTGAATCTGAGCTGAATGCTGAAGATCATTGCAAACTCAATGAACAGTTATGTCCCATGTGGTCCCCCTTCAAGTCGCTGACTAACTCAAGAGAGCTGAAAAGCAGGAAGTTGGATTCTGGCTATTATATTAGACACCCAGTCACTCCAGCCTTTATACATTACATTTTGCCTAACAAACTATATTAGAATTTTTTTTATTTTGCACAGCCCATCTATTTATTCAGTTTTTATTTTTACACTGAATTGTTCCTTTAAAGTTTAGCATTTCTTTCCCCATACTTAACCAAATATTTGTCCCTGATTCCTATTCATTACTGTAAAATATTGTAGCCACCAACCTTTCCTTTATTGCAGGGCTTTGACTTTAGGCTGAAGCAAAGAGAAATTCGAGATCTGAAGTTAGCAATTACTGTATAATATAATATTATATTAGAACCCCAATTACTGTATAATATAATATTATATTGGAACCCCTCATTGATGAAACTTTAATTGTCCTTTATAGTTTGCTCACATGATTCTTTCAGGAGGGGGTAAATGGTTACGGAAACAAACCCATGCAATTCTCTGTCTTGTTGTAACAGTGAATGAATCCGGCAGTGATTTGAAGAGGAATTGCATGACTCTCTGGCATGCTAATGGAATAGTATTATATGGCTGATAGAGCCACAAATATGTAATGCAGTTTGTTCAGCTGCATGCTCTTTTTTTCTGGGTGAAATCAGGAAAAAAACACTTTTGAGTAAATTACAGCAAATATAATTAGACAGTTGGCGAACGTTTTTATAACAGTTTGATACTAATAATTTTGGCAAAGAATAGCCATTAGGAAATAAAATCATCCAACTACATATTAACAGTGTAGAATGAACAGTGAAATATTCATCTGTCTCTGTGGCTTATCATAAAAAGTAACTTCCCTGGTTATAAGAATGTCATTTCTCACACTAGGCATAACCCTGACTCTACTTTATTCATTACAGAAGACGGGAGTGAGGGTCGGAGGGATGGGAGCCAAGGCTCTGATTCCAGGGAATATTGTTCCTCTGACCGGGATATTGTAGAGGTTGTGAGGACAGAATATGTGTATACACGGCCCCCACCATGGATGGGGAATCTGCCTATTATCCATGTCATTACCCCAACATACAGCAGACCAGTGCAGAAAGCCGAGCTGACACGCCTATCCAACACCTTACTGCATGTACCCAACCTGCACTGGATCCTGGTGGAGGATTCCCAAAGACGCACTCCTCTAGTCACCAGATTGCTTCAGGATTCTGGCCTCAACTATACGCATCTCAATGTAGAGACACCACGTAATTACAAACTAAGAGGTGATACGCGTGACCCACGTATACCTCGTGGAACAATGCAAAGGAATCTGGCCCTGCGCTGGCTCAGGGAGACCTTCAATAGAAACAACAGCTTACCAGGGGTTGTTTATTTTGCTGATGATGATAACACATACAGCCTTGACTTGTTCGAGGAGGTGAGTATGGAGGGATAATCTTAACCTCTAACTACCTTAGCAGGCAGTACTAGAGCTGGGTATCATTCAGTGGTGTAACTAGAGTGCGCCGGGGTCCCCCTGCAAAAAATCTTCAGAGGGGCCTGGCGCACTCCGACCCCCTTCCTCATGCTCTGCCCACGTCACACCTCCACCCCACCCATGCCCTGCCCGACTCTGCCCATGTCCCAACCCGACTTGCGTCCCCCTTCCTAGCCAGTAAGAGAGCAGCTGGGGAGGAGGGGGTTTCTTATTAGCTATAGAGAAAATAGAACCCACAGTCCAGGCCCCCCTGTTCCCCAGGTCCCCCAGCGACTGCGGGTTCTGCTTCTTCTATAGTTACGCCACAAGTATTGTTAGACAAGTTCCTGCGTATCAATTACACTGCTTGTATTTTTCATCTGGACTGGTGTATGAGATGAAAGGTTTTCATTAGTTATTTTGTATAAAAAAAGATATATTGTTTAGGGATTCACCGAATCCAGGATTCGGCCAGGATTCTGCCTTTTTCAGCAGGATTCAGATTCAGCCGAATCCTTCTGCCTGGCTGAACCGAAGCCGAAAACTAATTTGCATATTCAAATTTGGGGCAGGGAGGGAAATTGCGTGATTTTTTGTCACGAAACAAGGAATTAAAATATGTTTTCCCCTCCCCCCCCCTAATTTGCGTATGCAAATAAGGGGTTGATTCGATATTCAGTCTAATCTTTCGCTAAGGATTCGGGAGTTCGGCTGAATGCAAAATAGTGGATTCGGTGCATCCCTAATATTGTTGTGGGGCCCAGTAACTTTAACACCATAATACAAAGCAAATCCAGGATGATGCCAGCTGTACAGTTTCCTTGTTTTCATTTCTTTCTCTCTGCTGTACTCATCTTTCTTACACTCTTTATTCATGTCTTCAAGGTTTCATCCAGGGCTGCACCCCACCTGTGGAATTCACTTTGTCTCTCTTGTAGTTATTCAACACTCCTTCAGAAGATCTCATAAATTCTTATTATCTAGCCCTCAAAGCTATTCTAAATTGTGATTGTTTTTTACTCCAGCTCATCTACCATTTTTCTCCTTCGGCTATTTAATTTTTATATTTTCACCTTTTTGTAAATGCCTGGTGCTTCATAAAACGTTTGTTTGCTAAACTATACTGTAAAATGAACATTGAGGTGTTTTATGAAGCAAATGCTCAACATTTATAAGTGGTCATCTTTTAAACAAGAGTATTGCTTATTACCACTCTCTGGACCATGGTAGGCTCATGTACCTGCATCTCTCATTAGGGTAATGTAAAAAAGTGTTATAGTTGTGTATAGCAACTAGCAATCAGTAGGTAGCATTCACTTATTGGTTACTATATTTATGACATATATTAACTCATCATAGCCACCAATCAGAGATGTGAAAACACATCTCTGACTGGTTGCTATGTGTTACAAGATGTGTGCGGACATACTGTATGACTTAAAAGTTAAAAGTACATCACCCATTGTTGCTAAATCAGACTTGTGCAGTTACCGATAGCAACAACAGGTAGCATTTACTGTTACCTTTTAAAAGCACCTTGTTGGTTGCTAGGGTTTCATATACCTGGGCAGTGTGTGGAATATGTGTGGGTATAGCACTTATAGCACTTAATGCCACATTCAGGTTTGGTCATTCTTTCCGAAAAGCTATTGCAATTACAGCTAGAAGATTTGTAGAGTGATACTAAAGTAACCTAAAGAATAATATAGAATGCAAAATAGGGGTAATTCACCTTAAAATAACTTTTAGGGACTCATTTATTAAACCTCAAATTTATCTGGTAGAGTTTGTAAAGTGGAAAACTCGAATTTTTAGAGGTTTATTATACCCCAAAACTGCTAAAAATATTCCATCTCAAACCTGCCAAAGTCATGTAGAAGTCAATTGCAGATGTCCCTGAAGTTGTTTGTTGACTTTGTGATCTGCACTGGATAATCCAGTAATTCAATAAAGTCGAGATAAACTCAAGTTTTAGGGGCATATTTACCAAAGGTCAATTTTCAAATTGAAAAAACTTCGAAATTTGAATTCAAAAAGACTAACCGAAATTAAGTCAAAGTTTTTGGATCTAATAGGTCCATATTCAGCCGAATTCAAATCGCTGGAATCGAATGAATAGAGCGCATTCAATCAAATTCAATTCAGAGTTTTTCCCAAAGGAAACAAATTTTTCCAAGTCCACCAATTGACTCCAAGTAGGTTCTAGGAGGTCCCCCATAGGCTAAAACAGCAAGTCGGCAGGTTTTAGATGGAGAATGGTCGAAGTCGATTTTTTAAAGAGACAGTACAAATCGAATTTGGACTATTCCCTAGTTGAAATACACAAAAAAATAGCTTGAAATTCGAATTTTTTTCATTCGAAAATTCACCTCGACCTTTGATAAATCTGCCCCTTAGTATATAACCGCCTAAATGTGTTGTTGTCTGCTCTACTATATCTACAATCGGCATTTTTACATTCAGTGTATGATTTTTTTTTTTTTTAAATGTTTTCCTGAAACACTCAGCCTTGAAATTTGAAATACTATCTGGTTGCTTAAGCTTAATCATCCTAGCAACCAGCTTCCAGCAGTTAAAGGAACAGTAACATCAAAAAATGAAAGTGTTTTAAAGTAATAAAAATATAATGCAGTGTTGCCCCGTGCTGTGTTTGCTTCAGAAACACTGTTCCTTTAAGTCAGACTGGAAGGTGAAAAAGAGAGGGCTGCAAAAAAAATGTAAACAAGTAAAAAAAAGAACACAAATAAAACTGAATGTTCACAGTTGATCTAATTTCTATTTGCCAAGTTCAGGGACCCAGACAAACAAACAGCATTTTTCATTTCTAAACTAAAAAAGTAGAAGAAGAATGCTTATAATTCAAGTACCATACAAAATAAATAATTACGTTCAAGTATAAGAACTACTCTTTTAGATTATTAGCACTGTATACATTAATTCATGTGCCCAGTATATTATGATCAGAACCCCAATGTTCAACTTTGCATAAGTTGTATAATTTGTATGGAGAAATTGATTTGGTATTTCACATTAACCAAAGTGCCATCTTTTGGGTGCCAACATTTTAACTCCAAAGTGTACAAACCATCATATGCATAAACCCAGTAATGCTGGGTTCCCATGTGGTGTCTGTTATATGCACTTTCCATGCCGCATACACCTGTATTTGGTAGCTCAGGGAAAGTTATGTGGTTACAGGGACCGTTGAAAGAATGGACTCTATTAACTCCTCTTCCCCATGCAGTGGCGCACATAGAAAAGTCACTGCCTGTATGTAAGATCACTTAGTCCTTTTGCCTACAGTCAGGTCATCATGTAGCAGGGTTACCACCTTGGAATTTTTGCAATTTAGGTTGAATCAATTAGCAAACACATTATTTATGCACATCATTCGCCTTTTACAGTAATTGTAATATGATAATGCAAATTTTAGACACAATTTCTCATAAGTAATCCTCTTTCATTGATCCCATAGATGCTTAATTTTTAGAAATTGTTTTCAAGAAATCAATATAAAACTTATGATGACACACAGGACACTTTATTGCCCAAGTGACAATGCCTTATTATATGAGCTGAACTGTTGTAATCTCACCAAAATGGCACCCTATGTACAGTTATTTTAATTCTTGAGAAGCGATTTTCAGGGGCTTTTTTGCCTGAAGGAATGGCTAATTTGCAGGATTTTATAAATGTCAGACTGACAACAGCAAACCAACATACACATGGGGCCCTATGTTGACAGTATGATGTGTTTGAATGTTTTTAAAAAAGGTATTAGTGATTCAAATCCTTAGGTTCTGAGAACTACCAGGAAGCCTACTGGTGATACCCAGACATGGATTAGAACACTAACAAAACTCTATACCTTTGAGTCCATCAATGTTTAATAAATTACATAAATTAAAAACAGTAGCTGGCCAGCCAGATATAAAACATTCATCAATAGTAGAGTTCATCAATGGCAATTAAATAGTAAAAACCCTCATAAATAATTCATTAACACAGAAGATTGTGCAGATTAAATTTTCTCCTTTTCACATTCAAAGCACTTATTAGAGCTCTGTAATCATTTTAAACTGGCATAAAATCCCTATTTGGGTACGCTATTAGGAATTTGATTAAGCAGACACAGAGTTTAGAATACTGCACTGGTGGTATATCACTCATCCACATGCACCACAATGGACAGCTGTCCCCCATCATGTAGCTACTTAGAACCAGCACTTCAATACTTTAAATGTGTGCTCTCTCAAACTGCATAGAAACAGAGCATGTGGCTCCTAGTTAGTTTCCAAAATGGCCACTAGTTTCTTTTCACACTGCACATCTATTGCTAATATACAGTTATGCTTTTTGTTCCATATGACTGATATTGAGAAAAGGGTTCCCTTGCAACTGGTTTAACTGCATTCCACACCTTGCACAGAAATTTTAAGCCAATGCAGTTTCAGTCTCTACCTCACAATGATAGAGGTGCAGTTACTCCATTAGGAGGCCATAAAAGGCACTTTTGTCTGTGTTAGTATTAAATGGGTCTTGTTCATTCTAGCCGCCATTTCTACATAATTAAAAAACAAGATTAAAAGGGTCTTACATTTCTATCCAGCTCTAGTACTTCATTGTCATCATTTATTTATATAGCACCAGCAAGTTACCAAGTGATTTACATTAATTTAGAACAGTCTTACATTACCACACGGGTTAGAGTAAAAATAGAATCAGAGGACCCTACTCAGAAGAGCTTACAATCTAAAGTGTTAGGGTACATTTGAAACATAAGGAATATGAAAACAATTGGTGATTTATGATAAGTTAATGTCTGCTCAATTAAGATATGTTGAATATACTTCCCTAAACAAAGTGTTTGGAAGGAGGGGGTGGGATAGCTAAAGGGAGAGAGCTCCAGAGACAGGCAGAAGGCAAAACGAAGTCTTGCAGTTGGGAATGGTATGAGTGTAGAATGTCAGAAGCAGAGCACAGGTTGCGTGGGAAGGGTTTCAGTGTTAAGAGCCTTGATTGTGAGTGTTAGTCATATAAATAGTATTCTAAAAGAGAATAGGAGCCAGTGAAGAGATATGCATAGGGAAGCAGTTAATGGGGAGTGATGAGATAGATGAATGAGTCTGGCATCAGCCTTTAGAAAATTGGAACTGTGAAAGGTGATATGTTGTAATGCCTGCAAGGAGTAAGTTGCAGTAGTCAAAGCAGGAAATAATAAGAGACTGAATATGTGTTTTCGTGTTTGAAAAGAGGAATATGACAAGATTCCTAGGCAGTATGTGGTTGTGTGGTTGATTGAAAGGTTATGTTATTGACTGTGTGTGCAATCTAAGGTACAGGGGAATACGTTGGGACACTTCAAAGGGTGATCATTATCAGCAGAGTAGCCTGGAGAGGTGGGTTTCTGCCAGTATTAAGGGCAATAATCTGCTTAAACTGGCTGCTAGTTGTCTCTCATGGAAGCAGGACCATTAACAAATAGCTTTCCTTACACACACTGTAAGCAGGGCTGGAACTAGGAGTAGGCAGAAGAGGCACCTGCCTAGGGCACAATAATAGGGCGGCACTGGGTAGCTACCTGTTAAAGGCTCTTCAGCCTACCCCTAGTCTTTGTTTGCTCCCCTTTCTCCCCATCTGCCCCTCTCCTTTCCCCTTTGCTGCTTTGCTCTCCCCTCTGGCGATCTCCTCTGTGTAACCGTGACTACCTGCTTGAAGTGATGGCGCATGCGCATCACACACATGCACACACACAGGGGTGGTGGGAGCGAGGTGGCCAGCTGGGTTGCCTAGGGCACCCAGTCGACTTGGACCAGCCCCAATTGTAAGTGACAGAGCACCACAGCATGGGAACTGTTGACCTGTATTGAACATTATTCAACCTTTTGGGGTGTACATTTGCACTGATTGAATTGAAGAGCTAGAATATTGTTTTAATTCTAATCAGATGTTTTGTCTCTAGATGAGAAATTCACGGAAGGTATCAGTGTGGCCCGTGGCTTTTGTAGGAGGTCTGCGATACGAATCTCCAAAAGTTAATGCAGCTGGAAAAGTTTTTGGATGGAAGACTGTGTTTGACCCACATAGACCGTTCGCCATAGACATGGCTGGCTTTGCTATTAATCTTCGTCTCATCCTTCAACGGCCACAGGCTTATTTTAAATTAAGAGGGGTTAAAGGAGGTTATCAAGAAAGCAGCTTGTTGAGAGAGCTTGTGACTCTAAATGACCTGGAACCCAAAGCTGACAATTGCACTAAGGTAGGAATAACTAGATCATCATTGGAACCTAGTCCAGAAATCATGTTAAGGCTGTTGCAGAGGGAAGAATGAGTCCTCATCCATTATCTCTATTGAGCAGGGCTTAGTATCTAACATTGACTATAAGCTGCAGTGAATGCTCATTTCAGCAGAGTTTACTTTCAGCGTAACGACCTGTACGGTAAAGTCTTTGGGGCATTCTTACTAAAATGCTAATTATCTCTTCATCTAAGCCAGGGGTCCCCCAACCTTTTTTTACCTGTGAGCTAAGTTAAAAAAAAGTTGGAGCGCAACATAATCATGCAAAAAGTCCCTAGGGGTGCAAAATATGAAATGTGATGGGCAATTGGTACCCCCATGTTGACTTGCAGTCTACAGGAGCCTCTGTTTGTCAGTACACATGGATTTTGTGCAACTAAAAATTGCCTTAAAGTCAGGAATTCAAAATTGGCCACTGGTTGGGGATCACTGATCTAAGCATACCAATAATAATGAAGGATTAAACACTATTTAAATAACACCATAAAGTAATGATGCATGCAGGATATGATAATAAGAGATGTTGAAGAGGCTGATGTATCTTTATAATGCTAGCTTGCCTGTCTGGAATTGGCAAATTTTCTTTGGCAGCAAAATACATAGGTAAGCTTGAAAAATTTACATATTTACAAAGTTAATAAACCAAAATTTGTGGCGGGCAAATTTTGGTCTTGGGGAAAGTTTGTCAAATTTGAGATTCCACACTTGAGAAAATATGTATAAATCTGAAAAAAGGATATTTCTGAAATAGAGAAAGTCCAAAGAAGAGCAACTAAACTGCTTAATTGAAAGAAAAGCCTCTGTTATGAGGAAAGGTTGGCCAAGTTGAAGAAGATGTGTATAAGAGAGGATATACTTATTATGTATAAATAGGACCAGACAATACATTTTCTGATGCTTTATTCAACAGTTGATTTTTCCAGCAGACACAATAGCAGACACAATAACATCCATTCAGAAAGGAGGTTCCATCTTAATTTTCAAAAAGGGTTTCTTACACAGAGAGCTGTACATTTGTCAAACTCTACTGACAGATTCATTAGAAAGGGTTGTATAGCTTTTTAACAGAGGAGAAATTACAGGGTGAAATTAGCTCTGAAAGTTCATTCAGTGACTGGTCCGATTGGAATCTTGGAGTCAGGAAGGAATCCTCGCCCCCACCCAAGGCCAATTGAAGATGCTTCAGATTGGGTTTTTTCAGTTAATGAACTGGATGTTTCGGTTTGCCTGTTTATATTCTTTGCATTCCTTGTTCTGACTATTTGAAGAATCTACCAGAAGCTAGCTGATTAACAGACCTGGAGGAGAAGCAGCATTGTTTCAAGGATTAGATCAAGATAACAGAAAGGGATAAACAACACTTTCTTCTTCAATTAAGTTTAGCAATAATTTTAAAGACATTGACATTTTTTAAAGGGGCACTACACCCCTGCAAGTTAGATTATTCATATAATTTTCATTAAGTACAAATTAAGCAGTCTGAATTGATTATCCTGGACAGATACCTCCAAATAGCCCTAACACATATCATACTGTTAGGCACCATTTTGTCTGTGTGAGCTAAGCTTTAATTGCAACAAAGTGGAAATCACCTGAAATTCCCACATTACTACAAATTCTACTGGAAAAGGAACTCCAATATAAAAATGAAAAAACAGCCATCTATACTATGTCTTCATAGTGCTATACCATAAAACATGGGAAAATTGGGCTGAGGGTTTTCAAACACCCTAGGCCATAGTTTGAGAGCACTTATCCTCCCACTAGTTATGTGCACCTGACCCTAACCCGGCCGTGTGGAACCCGCACTTGACCTTAACTGGCAGGTGCTTGTATTTATACACCCGCACCCAACCCTTTCTGATGTCACAGAAGGGACAGGGTCGAGCAAGCTCGAAAGTATAAATGTTCTCCACCCCTGGGTTTGATTAGGTTGCAGCTGGATGGGCATATGCGGAGGTCAGCACAAAACCGCCCGACCCGCAACCTGTTGTTATCCCTTTCTGTTATCTTTGTTTAATCCTTGAAATAATGCTGCTTTTCCACCAGGTCTGTTAATCTGGCTTCAGGCCAGCCCACACAGACAGAATACACAGAATGTATTTTCAGGATAAATTCAATTTATTTTGCTCATGCAGACATATGTATTGTATAGTGCTCTGGGGAGTAACTATAGAGAAAGCAGATCCTGCAGCTGCAGGGGGGTCCAGGAGGTACAGGAGGCCCCATGAGGCCCAAATAAAGATAATTTAAACATATATTGGTAAAACAGGACAACCTCTGGATATGTTGGGGGCCCTAAAATTAATTTCCTGTGGAGCCCAGTAACATATAGTTACGCCCCTTAAATGTTACGCTCCTTTAATGAATGTATACTGGAACGGTACTGTACTTAGAATGTAATGCACTGTGAGTTATCGTTGCTTGAAATGTATTCCAGGTATATATTTAAATATATTTAAATGATCCTTTCTTTGCTGTCAGTAGGAAACAAGCTACAGCATATAAGTATATAAGCCAAAGAATCAGCCTGTGTGTCCAAATGAACCACTTTGAATTGTCTAGTGATGGGCAAATCTGTGCCATTTTGTTTCGCCGAAAAATTCTAAATTTTTAACGCAAGCGACAATTTTTATGCGTGTGACTATTGTTGCCGCAGTTTCGCAAATTAATTCGTATGCGGCGAAACGTGGGAATTTGCATTGAATTCGTGTCTGCCAAATTTATTTGTCCATCACTATTTACAACAATTATGTCTGGTTAAGTATTTTTGTATAAAGAAACCAGACATGCTTTACAGCCCCAGTCACTACTCTGGCCCCTTTCACCATCTACAATGTTTTGTGTAGTTTTTGTATTTTTTATATATACTTAGAGAAGTAATCAATTATGAAAGGTTATTTCTGTGGTTTTATTTTTAAACTTGGCTGAAATTCAAATGCAGTCAGACAATGATAGCAAGAAGGGAATAAAGTTGTTTGATAACCTCTTTTATACTCTATTACTTCATCTCAAGTGGCTTTCCCTGAAGTAATGGGTCCCTTAGTGAGTTTTAGTTTTTTTGTTCCAGTTTTTGGCATAGGGTGCGGTAAAAAAAAATTGGATTCAGGTGATTGTGACTGTCATCTGATGATATTCTGGTGCAAACATTTTACTCCAATTGTGAACCAAATTCTTTTTGAATTTCCCCATATGTTACAAAAGTAAGAGTTAATGGCACCTGCAAACATTTTGCATTACAATATAGCTCAATTTGCACATATGCGGTGCTGCTAGCTTCTAGAGACTTCTATTTATTAATTCTCCAATTTGTTATACAGACGTACCTTATAATTTCCTTGCTTAAACTTACATCAGAAACCTGGAGGAATGTGTAAGCATGAGACACAGACATTAATTATAAAGACCTTATAGCAGTCACTGTCATAAAACCCAACAGCACATTACAGAAGTAGAGGTAGAGTGTGCTAACTGGCTGAATAACTAGTTGTATAATGTAATGCTTTCAGGTGAGGTGAAGGATGGCTACCCAAATGTGTGTTTGCACCATAAATGCTTTCATAAATACTGGCAGCCATTCAAATATAGGCAAAAGGCTTTAAAAAATGGGTCACACTAGGGTGGATCTGGTTCGTTTACGTTATAGTCGTCATTCAGTTATGAAATATAATATTTAAGGCCAGTAAATTATTAATGTTTGTTTTTTGTTTGTTTTTTATAGATTCTGGTGTGGCACACTCGGACAGAGAAGCCAGTGCTTGTAAATGAAGGGAAAAAAGGGTTCACGGATCCCAATGTGGAGATCTGAGAAAAGTCGAGCACAGGTAAAGTGAATGAAGGGACTTTATATCTCATAACTGCACTGTTATATTAATACTGACTAAATTAAGAGTGAGGGAGTCTAGAAGCGTATTTATAAAGCTGTGTAATAAATGTATGCAAATGTGTAACCAAGTGTGAAATTCTGACAGACAACAGGTTTTAGTTTGGAAAAACCCTTATAAGACAGCATTCAGTGCTGCAGCTTTTTACAGTTTTTGACATCACCTTTAATTCCAGAAATTAATTATATGGGTTAAACAAAGTCTAAGGTGGTGTAAATAACTGTGTAATTTTCAGCAATATGATAAAAAAATACACATCTTAATAAATGTAATCATTAACTTGATAGTAGATTGTTTTCAAACAAGACACATAAATGCTACCAGAGAATTGTAATGTTATAATTATGTTCATGTTAATAAGCTGCATTGAAGATACATGTTAAAAGGCTAAAATGAGTTAAATATACCCAGATGGAAGTGTGTGAGCCCTTAGGTATATCTCCAATTTGAAGTGCAGAAAACTTGCAGCAATTCTATATTCATGGCTGGGCACAAGGGGCAAAAACCATGGTTGATTGCCCCCTGTCCTGCAAATAATACATGACCCCTGTTATATTGTTTGTAACTGGGTCATGGTGCCCAGTGTATAGATAGTTGTCATGTTTTAGGGGCAGACCCCATAGTCTGGTGGTCCCCATGGTGGGGAGTTTGAGATTCAAAAATGTCATACTGTGAAAAATGTTTTACCCTATAAAATCTACATTAAGTTCTTAGATATCTTGCATCATCAGATTAAAAGGTTTTAAGTCTGTTGCACTGGAGATGTCCAGTCATACGAAAGTAATAGGTCTTTTCTATTGTTTTCTTACATTTGAACACTAGATGTCTCTACTGCAACATACATTTTACATTGCTTCTCTGAGAGTTACATTCTTTTTTGCAGTCCATTGTGTATGAATCAAGTAATTATCCCCAGTCCACATGAAAGCAAAGGCTGCAAACCCATTTACAGTTGGTCCTTACAGTGTCTCTAGAATACAAAGTGCAGACCCAGGCATTTCACTAATTCAGATTTAGATGACAATAGCAATGTTGTAGTAATATTATGCTAAAAAAAACAGTGGCTTGTTAGTTACCTTTACAGCATGAGGTTTCTGACTTTTATTATGCATTAGAATGATCAAGAAAAAGCAAACAATAATGTGCCATACATAAGGCTGTAACAACAACAGAAAATTCATTACGCCATTAAACGGGGTGATATCACTCCAACTTGCAGTAAAGAGTGACAGAAGCTTATTTAGATCTAAATTACAGAAACTGGAAACTTCTTAAACCTTAGGATATGATACGTTTCCTTTTCTCTGTAATAATAAAACAAGCAAAACTTAAGGTATGGTGACCCAAATTATGGAAAATCCCATATCTCAAGCATTCGGAATAATAGATTGTATACCTTTACCTTCTTTGTTTTATTCAGTGTCTGTTTATTTAATAACTTGTAGAAATTAAACTCTTACGCCTGCCTTTCACTTTTTTTTCTCTCTGTTATATTTTCTTTATAGGGACTGCTTGCAGGCATGGTACTTTACATTCTTTGGGCCTATTCTCAGCCTGGTGGATCAAGAGAGTGCTTTTGGAAGCACTTTCTCCAGCACTTACATCCACCTTCCCCTGCCCCGCAGCTTGCACGGGACTCCATGTGTATGTAATTTTATCCAAGAAGCACAGCACATGTGAGGGAATGATGGAGATGGGAAGGCATGAAGAACCCTGTTTTATAGTACCACAGCTTAATCCATGGTGTTCTCTGGCACTGTTCGAATGATATAGAAATAGAGCAAAACATAGGGAAGCCAGAGGTCTAGTGATCTATCTGCCACCTGCAGGAAGATGTGAGTGAATGCCCCCGCTCTAGTGTACCCACTTTTGCAGAGCAACAATAGGATCCGGTACTGAAAGTGGGTTACAAGGCTCTGCTTGACAGGTTCCACTGCAGGGAGCCTGGTGGTGTATACAGGATACCGAATCAAAACTGCACAATGCTGTGTGTATCACTGTTGTTTGCATGCTCACTGAAAATAAAGAGCAGGGGACTTTTTAGTCAGTATTGCCAGGTAGATTTTTGATTGTTATTTTGAATAGGTATTTTTATAGAAAAATGGAAAAGCCTTTCAGTCCACTTAAACCACCAAACTTGCCAACTTAAACAAGCACTGTGTCCCGGCATATTCTGTGTCAATTAGTGAGTCACAAATGTGCAGTACCATTCATGCTTGTAAATGATACAAATAACTAAGCACAGCTCAGATGTTAACTTAACCCAATTACGAAGATACTGTGCAATAACCAAATAAAATAGCTACTCCAAATGTATCAAAACTTTCAGTTTGGGCTTTACTGAAAACCTGGGTGGCCCTTAAAAATATCCTATTTATAAATCAGTTCACTCAATAGGCCAGGACTTCCAGTTCAATTTTTCATAAAGCAGCCCTCTAATGCTGTGATAATGTTGCTGCTAATCTTGCTAGCTGTATATTTACAATTTAAGTTATTAAGCTGCAAGGCAACACCCCTCTTCATTAAATACACAAATGTTATCACTTTTCAGCAATTTCCCTAATCACAACAAAATAGCTTGATCCAACATGCACCAAAATGTTGCACTAAATTGAGCCTCATTGTCCAATTACAATATTGTGTGTCAAAGGTGAATACAGAAACAAAATATCATATAAGTCCATTATAGCCATAAATTTAAAGGGGGTTTTCACCTTTGAGTTAACTTTAGTATGTTATAGAATGGCTATTTCTAAACAACTTTTCAATTGGCATTATTTGCATTCTTCTTCTGATTCTTTCTAGCTTTAGCTTTCAAATTGGGGTCACTGACCCCATCTGAAAACATATGTTCTGTAAAGCTACAATTTTATTGTTATTGCTACTCATCTTTCTTTTGAGACCCTTTCCTATTCATATCCCAGTATCTTAATCAAATAAATGCATTGTTGTTAGGATTATTTGGATCCTAGCAACCAGATTGCAAACTGAAGAGCTACCAAATAAAAAGCTAGATAACTCAAAAACCAAAAATAGTAAAAAATGAAAACCAATTGCAGTTTGTCTCAGAATATCTCTCTACATCATACTAAAAGTTAATTTAAAGGGAAACCCCTTTACTAATAATTGAATTGCAAATATATTGAATATGAGCATAACATTCAAAATATGGTGTGCAAAACAAACCTACATGCAGCAAGTTCAAATTAGATGTCACTTTATTGGAGCACTGGACACAGTTTCACTAATCAGTGGTGGGGTTTGCCAGGTCCGCTAAGTATTCATAGTACAGCAAATGAATCCACTGGATAGCAGCACTCTAAACAATAGATAAGCATGAGTTAAGCAGTGGCAGGTGAGGACAGCAATATATGATCCCTTCAGACCCAAGTGGGGGGGGGGCTTATTTAAAGGGGAACTATCGTGAAAATGAAAAATTGATATAAGCTTCATCATATTGAAAGATACTTTCTTAATACAATCAATTAAATATTCTGTAATGTTTCTGAAATAATCAAGTTTATCTTCACTATCCCTCGCTCAGCATCTGTTTCTCTTCATTTTGTCTTCATGCAGCAGTTGGTTGTCGGATATTCATTCACCGTTTGATCCAATAAATCTTATAAGGGGGGCTTCCTTTCCTAGAAGATGTATTAGAGCTCACTCAAATAACTGATTCCAGTAACAAACAAAATCTAACATAAGAACTGCCTTTTGCACACATTCTGCATGTAGAGAGACATGGGGGCAAATTTACTAAAGCGCGATGCGGCTAACGCTAGCGCAAATTCGCCAGCGTGACGTTCGTTACTTCGCCGATTGGCGTAAATTCGCTAGCGAAGTGGACCTACTCTAGTGCTACTTTGCACCCTTACGCCAGACGAAGTTGCGCTATGGCGAAGGGACGTAACTACGCTAATTCACTAACTTGCGGATTTTCATGAACGTTAACTCTTGCGCCAGACTTGCCTTCGCCAACTGAGACCAGGCGAAGTGCAATAGAGTAGATAGGGCTTGCTTCAAAAAAAGTTGGCGTCTTTTCCTGTTTAAGGGTGATAGGCTGAAAAAGATTGTACATTTTTTTGGAGGTACCCTCCTTCTCCCCTACATTTCCTAACATATGGCACCTAAACTATACAGTGGGCACATGTATAGGGCAAAATAACAACTCTATTTTATTTTATGAAGCTTTCTCAGGCTTGTATAGTGTGATGTATTTGCTGCTACATATACGTCCATTGTACTTTAACTTGGCGCTGTATGCAAATTAGGCATCGCTAGCGTAACTTCGCTTTGCTTGACGAATTAACGCTAGGGCAACTTCGCATTTTAGTGAATTTGCGTAGCTCTGGCGAAACTACACCTGGCGAAGTGCGGCAGAGTGTGGCGAAGCTGTCGCCGGCGCAACTTCGGATCTTAGTGAATTTGCCCCATGATGTCTGGTGATTTTAATAGAGTGAGCTCTAATACATCATAATACATACATAAGATATATTGGATCTAACTGTCAATGAATATCTGACATGAATCTCTGTACATGATGGCAGTGTGCACTCAGGTTTGGTCCTCCTTGCCCATCCCAACTTGACCATCATTTAGACATGCAAGTTAGCGAGTGGCAAAGGACACAGGTTGCAATGGGATCCCGTGCTTACAGTCTGCCGTAAGACAGGTCTGTGCACCCCACACCCTTTAGTGCTTTTCCACTTTTGCCGGAGGAAATCTAAATGACCACTATTGTGTAGCATCTGCAGGCCTGGACTGACAATCTGTGGGTTCTGGCAAATGCCAGAGGGGCTGCTATGAGGTGCCATAGAAAGTCAGTATTTAGTGGGCCGGTGGGGGCTGTTTGGGCCTCTGTGTACCTGAAATGCCAGGGCCAATTTTGAATCCCAGTCCAGACCTGAGCACCTGTCACCTATGTCTTTGTATAGTTGTAGATCTCTTTTAAAGAGCAGATTGTGCTTAACAGCAGCTCACCTCATAACTACGTATTGTTTTGTTTTATATCACAATACATCTCATCCGTTCAGTTCTCATTTAGGTATAAATAACATTCAAACTGCAAGTGTGGGAAAAAGTATTTAGACTTTGGACTCCTTGAAATGTGCCTGAAATATCATGAAAGAGGATTTTATATAGAATGGTAGGACCTGTTTACTTTCAGTCGGCATGTAAACATTGTGATAGATAGATATATATTTATATAAACACATATATATAGTGTGTGTATATATATATATATATATATATATATATATATATATATATATATATATATATACATATACTTCAGCAGAGTTTATTTTCCAAGCAAAGGGCACCTGTGATGAAGTTATGAGTGGTGCAACACAATGATGAGTTCCTTCCAGTAGGTTATTTTACAATAAACAATCCCAAATAAATGAATAGAATAATGCAAAGAATGAGCAATACTGTGGAGTACAATGTTCAAATTGATAATAAAACATGGGGCCCAGCCCACAATACATTACTTTACATGCGCTACTTCTGCAGACACAACAAGCTGCTGTTTTTAACATTTACAGTATGTTGTTTTCCGAAACAATATTTGTTTTGGAGGTTTTTTCTTTCTTTTTGCATATTTAAAATTGAAAAAAATGAATGTTTGTGAAAAAAGTGTCAATAAAACAAGTTTGTTGCATATGTGTCGTTTTTATGAAAGCATTTACAATTTCGCCATTTATTTTGAAGCATCACAGTTGTGTTAACGGTTTCTGGTTTTCCAGTTTGTGGTCTATAAAACCCTATACCAACAAAGATTAACTATAATTTGAACCTATTGATCTCACTGTAGGAAATGAATACAGATTCCTGCATGAAAAAAGTTTTATTGACAATTATCTTAAATCTTGAATTGGATGTAAAGGATAACACATACATGAAAGCCCCTTGGTTCCCATTGTTAACCAATACAATGATTAAAGTTACGCGATCACTTTAATATTAAGGACTTTATTATGAAGTACTGTATATATAAAGCACAGACATAGTACATATGGCTATACAATAAGAGTAAGACATGTACAAATACATTTAATGGAACGGGTAGACAGGGCCCTTCATCTACAGAGGAAGGGAGACAACAGATGTTCAAAGGGAATCTGGTCCCCTATATATTTGAAAATAAAATATGTAGGGACAGTTTAAATTAAAATTATATAATAATATGATGTAGACAATATTTTTTTGTGGTCCTTAAATTATTTAACTTTTTTTCAGCACTTATCCAGTTTAGAATATCATCTGGTTGCTAGAGTTTACTCTACCAATCAGGCAGTAGTTTGAATGAAAGACTAAAGCTGGCCATACATACTAAGATCCACTCGTTTGGCCTAGAGCCCAACGATCGGATCACAACGAGGAGAATACAGGGGGCCGGATCAAGGACCACGTCAACAAACCAATGCTGTCCTCGATCCAACAGGACTTTTAAACCTGCCTAATCAACATTCAATCTGTGAGGCCGGTCAGAGGGCCCCATACACTGCCTAATAAACTGCTGACTTAATCTGTTGGCAGCTTATCTGCCTGTGTATGGGGACATTAATAATAACAGTGAGATTAAAAGTGCCATGGTAGGTTTTTGATTGCCGAGTCAGTTACCCCAAAAAGCTTTTTAAAATTCAAGCTGGTAAGAGGCAGAAGAGTAAGGTTTAATAGTTTAAAAACTATAATAAACATCAAGACCTGTTGAAAAGTTATTTAGAATAGGCCAATCTATAACATACTAAATGGTAGGTGGTTCGTTTTGACGAATGATATACAGTATTTTATCTGTAGCAGAAGCCTACGCAGGGAATGGCAAAAAGGGGTGTCATTTGCAGTGCATGATTATTTAGACAGCAGCGTTCATCATACATTTGATGGTCTGAAAGGCAAAAAGTTACAGTTATCAAAGTACGATGTTATAAAGTTAACTTTTGTTCCATATTTTGTGAGTCACAATTGTATTTGGTATCTAAAAGCACTTGATTTCAATAGGGACTGATTATGAGGAGTGAAAGTAGATGCAGAATGAAAGATAACTGTAAGATAGCAGGCTTGATGGGCTGATGACTAAAGGCATTATACTATTAATATTTGCAAATAGAATTACATAGAGTATATTTGAAATAGTCTGCATGATTGGGGAAGAAAAAGCATTATTCTGTTTTAAATAACTTTGCATAAGATCTTCCACGTGGACCTGAATAAACAGAGATGGGTTGGTACTGGGAAAGCAAAAATTGTAAAAATGTAATTGTTCACACATGGCAGACAGATGAAACGACAGCATTCATCTATACAATTAAAATTAAATACATCCAAGTAGCTCTGTTTTTACAAATAATAAATTAAAGGTGATATATGTACAGACAAGAAGTGTCTTTACTTATCCCTGAGTAAATACACTGTTACTATGGACAAGGGCATAGCCCAGAACAGCGCTTGGTTTTTTTTAAAATTACTTTGGTGTCAAGCACACAGTAGACAGTCCTTGGAAATACAGTTTTAAGCAGCCAACCAAGTTTTTTTTTTTTTAAATAAAACTGTAGGGCTGATGTAGGGAAATTGATAACTTGGAAAAGATAAAATATGGCCACACTGCATAAACTTGACTCCTTAACCCAACAGCAGCCAATCCAGAAGCATGTCCAATATTAATTCCAGAAAAGTGTGCAGCGATGGAGATTAGTGAACAACACTCAGAGCACATTTCACTTGATTATTTCATTGTGTACTGTTTGCCATAGTTCAGCCATATAGGCTGCAGGTAACTTTGCTTGCTGTGAAATCCCGATTTGGGTGGTGAAATATCCCTTAAATGTATTTATAAACTGATTGAAGTAAAAATCAAGTCTATATTGCCATAATTTAGTAATGGTCCCCTCTTGTTCAGAAAAACCCAAACGAAAATTAGGTCTTAATTGCCATATGCTTGTTTTTGTCTTGAGTGTCAGCTTCCATGATCCATGATAAAAAGTAATCTCTGGCATTCTGAATAGGAAGCCTCAATACTGGAAGTTGATGGCAGTTATTCCACATATTGTGTTTTTCCAAGTATTGGTGTATCCACAGTGAACAATGTCTGCCCAGCCTCATACTCCTCAAATATTGTAATCTGTAAAATAAAAGATACTCTATTGGAAGCAGAAGAGCTTAGGCATGTACAGATATGTGCCTTCTCCTCCATATGATTTTTGGCACATCTAAACCTGAATTCAGCATGTAGACCTATACAATAGATAGTAATTAGGGGTAGGTACAGTTGAAATTCCAGTCCATGCATTTCCTTCAGGCTTAACATAGTTGGGTTCATATATAAATACTGGGCATATATGCACCTGGGCAATAACCCTTGACAACCAATCAAATGTTTGTTTTCAGTGTTTCTATGCATTAGTCCCCATGTGCAAACTGCACAGTGTTGATAAATGAGCCCAACTTTGAATTGTTTTATACATAATATACATTATTCATCCCAAATAATGTTTCATCCTAAAGAAGATAATTCAGTCTTCAAGATAACTTGTTACGCTTCACTATATTGTGCTTAGAGGGAGACAACTTACTTCATTGACCCCTGGCCATAACCATGGTCCAGGGATAAAAAGAGTCTCTTGAGGTCCAATATCCCAGTAACGTCCCAAGTTTTTGCCGTTTACAAACACAACTCCTTTTTTCCAGCTCTGTGAAAATAGCACAGCGCATTATTTCTTACTAAAGGGCAATGCTTTCCATAACATTTGAACTTAGAATATGATACCACTCTACATGTATTTGCAGCTGGTGTAGGTATTCATGTTGAAGCTTAACTGCAGTCACATTGCCTAGTACAATGAAATATATGCCTGTATTCCCTTAAAAAAGAGTAATTATGTTACTAAAAAATAATGTAAATATTTGTTTCAGTGCTAAGTAACCAAGTATCTGCAAGGCATGACTACGTGGCAGACTAGGTATAAACATTTTGTCATGTTCTGCACCTGCATGATTTTGTGGCCTACTGAGCTGATCATCAAGAGATATTGATGTATAATATAACCTACAGTGTTACATGGTACCCCTTAAGCTTCGAGACACTCAAAATAGAGTGAATTTCCAATAAGAATTGCACATTGCCAAGCTGCAGTCACCTAAAACTGGTCAAGATTTTATTGGTCAGTGGAGGATGAATCTGAATCGTGAGAGTTTTTTACCATTCTGCACGGTTGGTGGGGGAGGTCAAAGACTGAGACTGGCAGTTTCCAAGTATGTAATAATACCCAAGTACAATATTTTTTTAAGAGACTAATAGGTTGAACAGAAGCACAAGGAAACTGAAAGATTTCAGACAATGCAGGAAACAAATGTTGAACTGGGACAGTATAAAATGAAAACTATCATAGTTATATAACTTAAAAGGACGTCAGTCATGTCAATTCTTTACATTTTAGCCTTTTGCTTTTGTTGCATATTAATATGCTTGTATAGTATGCACTGCTGCTAAAAGAAAGAGTCATTACAAAAGGAAGTTTAACATAATATATACTTGATAGTTGCAGATATTATTCTTATAACTATGTTGCCTAGGAAGACATCTCTTTAAGCAAGTCACTGGTGGGGGCAAACTGCTCTTTCATGGTTTACATCTTATCTGTCTGACCGTTCCTTTAAAGTTTCCTTCTCCAACTCTACTTCTACTACTTTCCCACTCTCTGTTGGAGTTCCTCAAGGCTCTGTTCTTGGCCCCCTGCTGTTCTCGCTCTATACAACTTCACTAGGAAAACTCATTCAGTCATTTGGACTTCAGTATCACCTTTATGCTGATGACACCCAACTCTACTTGTCTACTCCTGATCTTTCTAATTCTGTCCTTTCCCAAGTCACAGACTGTCTCTCTGCTGTCTCCTCCTGGATGTCACAGCGCCACCTGAAACTGAACCTTTCTAAAACAGAACTCATCATATTTCCTCCAAGATCTTCCCCTGTCCCTCAGATATCACTCACCGTAAACAACACCACCTTTCATTCCACCACACAGGCACGCTGCCTAGGAGTTATCTTAGACTCTCATCTGTCTTTTTCACCACACATTCAAACACTTGCAAAATCTTGCCGTATTCAACTGCGCAACATTGCTCGAATACGACCCTATCTCAGTTCAGAATCAACTAAAACACTGATTCAGTCTCTCATCATCTCCCGCCTTGATTACTGCAACTTACTCCTCACAGGTATTCCAACAAGTCACCTTTCACAACTCCAATCTGTTCTAAACGCGGCCGCTAGACTCATTCATCTAGCTCGCCGCTCAACATCAGCTGCTCCCATATGTATGTCCCTTCACTGGCTCCCAATCTCTTCTAGAATCAAATTCAAATTACTTACACTCACATTCAAGGCCCTTAATAATGAAACCCCTCCCTATATTTCATCTCTAATCTCCAAATACACTCCTTCACGAAACCTACGCTCTGCTTCTGATCTTCGCCTCACTTCTCCTCTGGTCACTTCTGCCCATTCTCGTCTACAAGACTTCTCTCGGGCTTCTGCTTTTCTCTGGAACTCTCTGCCACAAGCTGTCAGACTTTCTCCTTCCTTCCAAACTTTCAAGCGCTCCTTAAAGACCCATCTGTTTAAAGAGGCCTATTCGTTGTACCTTAATTAATCATTGCTGTATCAAAAATGACAAAGTGTTTATATGATCCTTTTGTCTCAATTGTACCCTAACCTCTTAGTTTGTAAACCCTATTGTACTCTGTAATCCTTGTCTGTTAGCCACCATTTATTCCCTGTTTGCTATAACTGCAGTAAAGCACTGCGTATCTTGACAGCGCTATATAAATAAATGATGATGATGATAACCCTTTTTAAAGGAAAACACCTTCTTTTCCAATTGTGAGCCAAGACCAATGGTTTAGTGAGGGCAGCCCTGAAGACAATGTATCACTGAATTATTACTGCAGTAGACTACATATAGAGATATTTTCTCTTTAAACTAACTACCTTTCAACTGCATCAACTTCCAAATGATGTCTGCTTTGTTCCAGCTCGTACCTGAGGACAAGACTGTGTTCATTACCTCCCCTAAGCTGAAGATCTGGGGTGAGCACCCGGACCACCCCCTGTTAACTTTGGTAAGTTAACCCTTGTTACTTTATCTAGTAAATACTGGATGTCCTTCCAAATATGACAACTTGTTGAACATTCTTTACCCTATTGCAAGGAAAAAGCTGATATTCTGAAACATTGGAATTATAGGTATAAGTGCAAAAAACAGATGCAAACTGCCAGATGTTTTCTGCTTTGTACTTTTTGCACTGTGACTCCACAATCCTGGACTCAACTATCCCTTAACTTGTACTGCATGTAACAGAGCACTGGAAGGTGCAGGTTGCAATGGAGTCCTGACTATAGCACAGGGCTGCCTTGTGCTAAACTTTAAATGCAGGAAATCTCCTGCACGTCCTGTCCTTCATCAAACTGAAGACTATGCATACGCACATCAGAAAGGGGTAAGGGGCCGCCTCTAGGCACCGTAACAAGAAATTGGGCCATGAGAAAATGATTCCTTTAGCACTTGGGCATTGAGAAATGACTACCTACTGTATATTTCCGTATTTCATAAAACTTAGACACACTGATCAGTTGTGTAGTATAGAGTATTTGTAGGAACACTCCTTCACTGTCATACCTTCATCCTAAGAAAGGTATCCGTTGGTGAACCTTCAACATTTAATGCCCCTTGGTAGAATGTTGGCCCAGTTTTACATTCTGATAGGTCGGACCAGTGGACTTCGTTAATACTGTAAATAAAAAAAATGTATTAACTTAAAAAAATAGTCAATGTAAGCATTATTTACTCAAAAAGTACAATTGGTGGATCAGATAGATACCCTAGGTGTACGAATAGTATAGGTACTGCAACTTTTGTGTGTTCCATGTGCAATAGAATAGCCTCATTAATACAAATATTCACTTAGCCCTCATGTGAGTTAGTGTTATATACCTCATTACACAAATAGCAAAAAATGGGGTCAGGTCATTTTAGTCACAAATGTTTAAAATAAATTTGTTTGAAAAAAAAATTTTTACTCGCAGTAACAGTATATTCCACCCACTTAGATAGATGCAAAGTAGAGTTTTCCCTATTGCTTATAATAAGACATATGGGGGCTCATTTATTAACGCAGCGCAGCGCTAAAAAGAGCGCAGTGGCCAGACATTTGCCCAGCGCATGCGAGTATTTAATAATGTAGCGCACGATACCTTAACAGTGCGATTTGTGCGCTAATGTAGACACAAGACAGGTGCGACGTGTGAAACTGCGTATCAGCTGTCGCAGTGCTTATAATAAATTGTGCGCACAGGAAGATACCGCAAAGGTAAGGATTAGTTGTGCTCATGTATGAATGCGCTGCTTTAATTAGTTGCGTCACATATTGCGCATATTGCGTTCACTTAGACGCATCTGCATTTGTTTCTGTGCTAATATTTGTTTGGTTGCAAAGGTGTTTAGCCTACCTGATACCCTTAAAGGAACCTTGGTCAATATAAACATGTTGGGTGGAAGGCGTGGTTAATATGCACTTTACAAGGGTTGTTCATCTTGAATATACTAGCGCAGCTGGGCAGGAATGCGCATTTTGAAGAGCGTTACTATTACGCCACGAAGAGGCAGGCGTAAAAATTGTGGTGCTGTTGCCCGGGTGCAGTTTTGCACATATACAGACGCAAATCTGCGACGGCCGCAGTGCAAGCGCATTGTAGCCACGCCCACAGCCACGCCCCTAACAACCACGGCATCGTTTGCGACATAAATGCCCAATCTTTTGCGCAATGCGCATAAACAAAACCATCGCAAAAGCTCTGTGTTATGCGCAATATCACGCAAATATATTAGCGATCACGCTTGTGATGGCGCAGACAACCTTTTGCGTCCACTTATGCGCTGCGCTGCTTTAATAAATGAGCCCCAGCGTGTGCAGAAACATTTTGTATTTTTAAACAGATATGGGACTTGTTAAAGACAATGCTCAGGACCTGGGGTTTTTTTCTGTAACTTGGATCTTCACACCTTGAATCTATTTGAAAATCATGTAAACATTAAATAACCCAATAGGCTGGTTTTGCTTCCTATAAGGATTAATTATATCTTATTTTGGATCAAATACAAGCTACTGTTTTATTATTACAGAGAAAAAGGAAATCATATTTAAACATTTGGATTATTTAAATAAAATGGAGTCCATGGGAGATGGCCTTTCCATAATTCTGAGCTTTCTCTATAACAGGTATACGGATAACGGATCCCATACCTGTAGCACCAAATTAAATCACACTTACAAACTTAAAAATCCAATGTGCTTATCACTAAAACAGTATCCTCAATGTGTTTAAAAAATGCTCTCTATGGCACCTCCTCAAGTTTCAGCATTGTCCTTAGCCTGCGTGCGCACATCACTGCTGATGTGTTTTTCCCACATAATTGAAATTTAAAATGGTATTGTTTGGAACATATTCTGCAATGGAAAAAAGTTGTGTATAATCCTTTAGGTTACATGAATTAATTTTACTATCCATTCATTTTTATTGTATACGCTGTATTAATCTTTGGGTTTCATGAATGATAGTATTGAGTGCATTGCAGAGAATGTTATGGACAATAAAGTTTAACACATCAAATATGTAGCACTTTAAAAATTACTGTAAACAAGCAATGTCATCACTCTTGGAAGAAGCTAAGTATAGGCAAAATGTGTCAATGGTGACCTACAGGCGCACACACGCTAAGGGGGTTATTTACTAAAAACTCAGAATGCAAAAATCCCCAAAAAATTATTTTTTTGTTATAAAATCAGACTTTTAAAAAAAAAATTTAGGGTATTTATTAAACCCCGTTGATGGAAAAGTCAGAATCTGAAAATCTGGCATCTCAGAGCCGTCGAAGTTGCATCTAAGTCAATGTGAGAAGTCCCAATGATTTTTGATGTACGTTGGGTTTCATGCAATACCCTGACACTTTCAGAATTTTTTCAAATTTTCGGGAAAATGTAATAATAAATAAATGTAAAAAACCTGAGCAGATTTGATTGGAGTTTGTAGCAGAAAATATTGAGATAAATTCGCACTTTGATAAATAACCCCCTAAATTAAGTTTTATTAAAATATAAAAAGTATCTAATTTTAAGCCAAGTCTGCTTTGCATCTACAGTATCTAAGTGAGATGAATATGCACTAACTGCGCTTAGACTATATTGCAGTCAGAATTACCTGACCCCATTTTAGAGCAGGGAATATGACATCACTTGACTTTTTTTGATATGGGTGTGATGAATACAAATAACATGAGGCCATGATGGTTAAGTATTTGTGGGAACAAATTATTTCATTGCACACGGTGAGCTTAGTGCATTTAAATTGTTGTACTTAGAATTGTTTTTCATTTTATTTTTCTCCAACTGTTTCATTTGGGTGCACATCGATGACCAGAGATATATTGTCTGACTTGACTGAATAGGGCACTTTTCTGTGTCCAGAAGCAAGACAAAATTCAATTTTAATTGTTAAAATAATAAAATATTAAACATATTAAACATATTTTTAATATGTTTCTAATAAAGAATATTACTTTTTAACTTTTCTAAAAATCCTTGTATGCATCCTGATATTTTTGATTTATATATATATATATATATCTATATATATATATATATATATATATATATAGTCAAATACAAGAGTCCTCTGCACTCAACCCATTATCAATATATTTAAGACAGCGACATTTTGTGCATACTGCTACTGAAAAATGCCTTACCCTTTAAACAAAACAGGGATTGTTTGTCCATATATTGCAATATATTTAAGCTGGCCAACTACGTCAAAGTCATCCCATATCTGGCCAGTCCTATGCTCAATTTTATCTGATTCATTAAGAATTCTATTGCTTCATTATACATTTTACAAAGGGACTAGGTTTTACCTGCAACTTACTTGCTGCTTTCAAAGTAAACCTCCATACTTGGCTGCCCTTTTATTAGACACCAGTGGGATCACCTGACTATAGCTGGGAAGGGTGGGAGCTACAACATTGAGCTGGTCACTGCTCCTGTATAACTATAACATGTTTGGGATATGGGATGACTTTGACGTAGTTGGCCAGCTTAAATATATTGCAATATATGGACAAACAATCCCTGTTTTGTTTAAAGGGTAAGGCATTTTTCAGTAGCAGTATGCACAAAATGTCGCTGTCTTAAATATATTGATAATGGGTTGAGTGCAGAGGACTCTTGTATTTGACTATATGTATTTTGTGGTCACAGCCTCATTGCACCCCCGCCTAATGGTTTTAAAAAATAGCGGTGAGCACAACTTTCCCTTGTTTGTTATATATATATATATATATATATATATATAAAGCACAAGTAAGATCTGCACTCACAAGACTTATGAAAATTAAAGAAATTTTATTACAAAAAGTCTAACGTTTCGGCCTCCTCCTCCGAGGATTATTTATATATATATATAATCCTTGTGTTTTTTCTGCACTCCAAAAATAAGAAATGACCCAGGTGCTACCCATAATCGAGTAGATAAATATTGGAATGAATGGATGCACACCAGGAACATTTACACAGACTTTTTGAAAATGAAACATATTTTATTAGAATGATTAAAAATCAGGTCTTGATAAAGGTCTGAGAAGGACTGAAACGTTGGCCTGTTTTTAACCATTCTAATAAAATATGTTTAATTCTTAAAAAAATCTGTTTAAACATTCCTGGTGTGCACCCATTCATTCCAATAGAGAGAGAGAGAGAGAGAGAGAGAGAACCGGCACTCACGATAATGACATCAACTGTGCCTGGGTGCAGTCCTTGATGTAGATTAAATGTAGAGAAGAGAATGAAGATCACACTCACAGGTCTTAGAAACAATAAGTGTCTTGTTTATTCAATGGACAATCACTGACGTTTCGTTTGATACAACAGCCTTTCTCAAAGTGAGAAAGTGAGAAAGGCTGTTGTATCAGCCGAAACGTCAGCGATTGTCCATTGAATAAACAGACACTTATTGTTTCTAAAACCTGCGAGTGTGATCTTCATTCTCTTCTCTACATTTAATCTACATCAAGGACTGCACCCAGGCACAGTTGATGTCATTATCGTGAGTGCCGGTTCTTTCTTCACTATATATATATATATATATATATATATATATATATATATATATATATAGTAGAACCCCCATTTTAAGTTTCCCCTCATTTTACAATATTGTTTTGTGGTCCCACTTATATATTATGCATAATACATTTCCCTGATTTTACATTTTCCTGGATTTTACACGATTTTCTTCTGGTCCCCTGAAAAACATAAATAAATATACGTATATATATATATATATATATATATATATATATACACGTATATTTATTTATTTATAGAATGAAATTCTCTCACCTGCTCATGAAAGTTGAATTCATCTCCAAACTGTATGTCTTAAAATTCCTTAAAGGTTTGCCTCTCAGATACACATCTCCAACAAGACCTTAGGAAGAACAAAGGAAATATGCAATCATCATAAAAAGAGGTTGAAGCACATATTTGTGCATAAGCTTGAACAGGGTTCCAGATTTGGTTTTATATATTTGTTCAATAATTCTAGTTCACACTTTTCTGCTTGAGTTTCCCCGTATATCTTTATTATTTTTCATACTGATTTGCATACAAAGATGCTGCCAGGTCTTTTTTGCTTCTCCATAACCACGAAAGGGCTTAAAGGGGCAGTATACACCTAAAAACTCCTTTGCTACAAAATAGCATATAAATAAAACTTGTGTTGAAATTACAATCTGTCTATAGTTTCAACTTTTAAAAAATCCATATTGTCCTATTATTGTCATCATAGAGTACTTATTCAAAAGTTGGCCTATTTTCTCTGACCTTATCCCTATACTTTATAAATGGTGCAGTTTATTCTGAGCTACTGATTTACCTTTGAACAAATAAACATGCCTTCTCTAATTGCTGGTTTGTACAGAGCCCATTGCTGAATAACCACTAGCAATAACTGAGGTTCAAAAGCAGGTTTTCATAGAAAATGCGGAACAATATAAAACGCAGTATATGGAGCAGACAGTAACAAATCCAAGGCATAGATCTGGGCAAGCAATAATCAAAAAAATCCTTGAGACAGGTCAAAGTCCATATAACACGTAAAAAGGCTCGAACAAGGCAGATGGACCAATGATCCAGTCCGGGTTGTTGAAAGAGGCAGGTTAAAATAGCCCCTTAATTGGACTATTACATGAAGCTGGATCATCTGTGTTGTTACCAGGAAACACTGGGAGTTATTGATATGAAAAAAATCTAGCAGGCTGCAACCACCTTGCCTCCAGTGTCTGAACCTAGAAGAGCAGTGGCCAGAATAACTCAGGTCCCTGGTTCTAAACCAAGAAGTTCCTGACAACAACAGCCTTTGAGCAGCTCATTATGAGAGGGCTACTCAGTGGAAAGATAATTTGTTTCATCAGCTCCTTTCAGACAAGCTGCTGCCCAGGAAGATAATGGGTCGGACAGGGGCTTTATGTAACTGGCCTCCAGAATGTGGGCTCCAGATTCGCTAAACTTGTCCACAAGGGAACTTTGCGTAACGGAAAGGAAATCACACGCAAAGCTGTGCACAACGAGGTCAACCATGTGACTTGCTGCATGCAGTGCTACGCAAACCCACTGGCTGCCGCAGTCTCGCCACTTACAAACTTCACAAGGAGGTCACTCTGCTCCAGACCTTGCGCCACCGGGGCATCATTACGGTAAGAGCATATCAGTTATTTAAAGACGCAACAAGAAACTGGCCACTACCAGATTTTAAAAGAGACCAATTCTCTTTTAAAAAGAGGTCACAGCTGCATCGCTTATAACTTCCGGTTTTGGCAGAAGTCGGGTAAGGGGTAAGATGCAGAGCTACAGAGTGAGTCACCCTATCGCCGTTTTCCAGTAGACAGGAAGCAGTGTTTTCTAACAGCATTTTTTTTAATAAAGCATTGATATTAATAAACTTTATGCAGGGTAGATCTATTATTAGTGTGGGTAGAATGGATTTTTTAATTAAAAAAAATGTTATTGTTACAGTTCCTTTAAGCTAATTTTAAGGGGTATCAATTCTGTATAAACTCTTCTATTCTGCTCCCTAGCTTTCTAAGGCAGAAGGTCCAAACAAATATACAGATGTAAGAGGATTTATGTATATGCTCAATATACATTCCATTAATCCTCCTATTAAAATACTTAAATACTGTCAGGAGAGCTGACATAGAGTGTTTTATGAGTCCAAGGCTAGCAAAAAAATGTGCTTAAACTGCATAAACAAAGATCAGTAATCTGGGTGTAGCAAGAACAGGTATCTGTGCCAGAACTGCTGGCCCCATGGATCTTGGGAGAGGATCATCAACCAGTACTGCTTAAAAATTTATGTTGTTGAATAAAAGCATAAAGAACTTAATAATATGTTAAAGGAATAGTAAAACGAAAAAAAGTGTTTTAAAGTAATGAAAATATCATGTAATGTTGCCCTGCACTGGTAAAACTGATTTGTTTGCTTCAGAAACACTACTATAGTTCTTATAAACAAGCTGCTGGTTAGCAATGGCGGAAATTTAAAAAAAGACTATATGGCACAGGTTAAATAGTGGTTTACAGATAACACAGAACTTATCTGCTATCTACTGTTTAACCTGGACCTTTTTTTCCTTTGAATGGCTGCCCCCATTGCCACACAGCAGCTTATTTATATAAACAATAGTAGTGTTTCTGAAGCAAACACAGCAGTTTTACCAGTGCAGGGCAACACTGCATTATATTTGTATTACTTTAAAACACTTTTTTGATGTTACTTTTCCTTTAAGGAACCCTGTTTTGAGGAGCTCAAACGCCCTTTCAGTATTGTGAATGTGCAACCTATTTGATGCAAATTGCTGCAAGCAATACAGTATACACATGCCACATCTCAGTAAATTCTCTCAAAAACTGATGGAAGAGAATTCTTGTGGGGCACATTATAACATTCTATGCTGCATTAAAGTAAAGCCTTGTTACTTAGACTGAAGGTTGATAACAATATTAATGGGTCCTTAGTGACCAGAAGAATCCCAGCAATTACACACTGGTGAGACCTGATCTGCTCATACCTGCAATTCTACTGCAATCAGTAAGAGTGATAAAGTACTATTCTTAGATGGGCAACTATCAAGATAAGCGATCAATACTATAAATGTATCTTCAGCCTTCTATAAACTGTGACCACCAAGTGTTTTATTGTTTTTTAAGAAACTCAAGCTTCTTAAACTTCAAGCAAGATTCATGCATATCTATCATCTTCTTTTCTGAGTGCCAGCACAGCTAAATGTCTAATACAGGGTAGGAATCATTCATGTGCGGGACAGCTATATGTGATGTATCATAAATAAAGATTGTCAAATGAAGATCATATACATGCTTATATAGAGATATTCAAAATATACACAGGCAGTCAAGGTTTTGCAATAGGTGTTTGGTTTGTTTCCAGATGCCTGTGATATTAACTATGTATGATTATACACAATACACAGTGATAATGAGATTTTGCTCAAGGACATAGGAATTTCTGCAGTAATTAAACAAATCATGGTTGTTGGGAATTTGAGAAAATGTTGCGCAAGGAATCAGCTATTTGGATGGATGCACCAAATTGTTCTTATAAACAATCTTTACCCTATTGAATAACATAACCCAAAGTGAGATTACATAAAATATTGTATATGGGTGCATCCATAGATTAAGCTAAATGCAGCATGGTTTCACTGATTTAAAAAAGAAAATGCACGTGCTTAAATAATATACATGTTTTATTAGTTTTTCACATATTGCTGATTTTGTGTGGAACATTACTGTTCACTGATAATAATGTGATAGAAATTTCCATGTCCAATTTTACAAGTCATGCTGTGTGCCTGTTAGTCATGAAATTCCCCTACACAAATAAATATATAGCTAATATTTTTTTTCAGTTCCTTCCAACACACAGAATTCGTAATACGTACCTTTGCGTTGATTATCTATCTTGGGTCCATAATTCACTCTTCCACAGTTCTCTACCAATATTGCTAGTTTTCTGAAAGCCTATGAATTAAAATGGGCCTTTAATTAAAATAAATATGTTTCATCCAGAAAAATATTCTTACTCCCCTTATATAATAAAAGTCATTAAGTTTGCCCAGCAACAGTAATCCATAGCAACCAATAAGATGTTTGCTGTTAAACAAATGACCAGTAAACTCTACTTGCAGGTTGGCTGCTATGGGTTACTGCTCCTGGGCAAACTTAATGGCAGATTTATCAAGGGTCGAATAGTACATTTGAACTCAAATTCAAATTTTCGAGTGTCAAAATTCACACATTCAAATTTTAATCCCCTTATTCGAATGTAAATCCCGACCATGGAAACAGTCCTAATTTGAATATTTGCCACCTAAAACCTGCTGAGTTAATTTACATGTCAATGACAGAGCCATTCGGAGATGTTAATAGCCTTCTTGACATTCAAGATTTTTTTCGGGAGAAAAATTAGATTGGTACGAATCGAATATGAATCAATACGATTCAATTTTTGGGTCAGAACCATTTGATCGAATATAAGACATTAACATTTTTTCTTAAATAACCTCCTAGCTGAATTTCGAGTATATTCGAATTGAAAAAAATTCACATGAATTTGACCTTTGATAAATGGGCCTCTTAGGGGCAAATTCACTAAGTGTGGAAAATGCGCTAGCGACTCCTTTGCCTCACTTCGCCAGGCAAAGTTTCTCCAGGGTGCCACTAATTCAGTGAAATCCGAAGTTGCGCTCAGGGAGGCGAAAGGTAGCGAAGTTGCGCTAGTGTTAATTCGTCAAGCAAATCAAAGTTACGCTAGCGATGCCTAATTTGCATACGGTGCCAAGTTAAGGTACAATGGACGTATATGTAGCAGCAAATACATTACTACACAAGCCTGGGAAAGCTTCATAAAATAAAATAGAGTTGTTATTTTGCCCTATACATGTGCCCACTGTATAGTTTAGGTGCCATATGTTAGGAAATGTAGGGGGGAAGGAGGGTACCCCAAAAAAATTTACAATCTTTTTCAGCCTATCACCCTTAAAAAAGTAAGACGCCAGCGTTTTTTGGGACATAGAAAAAATTTCAACTTTTTTTGAAGCAAGCCCTATCTACTCTATAGCACTTCGCCTGGTCTGAGGTGGCGAAAGCAAGTCTGGCGCAAGAGGTAACGTTCAGTAAAATGCGCAAGTGAATTAGCGTAGTTACGTCCCTTCACCATAGCGCAACTTCGCCTGGCATGAGGGTGCGAAGTAACGCTAGAGAAGGTCCACTTAGCATTAGCCACTTCACCCTTTAGTAAATTTGCCCCTTAGTGTCTTTTATTATATAACCACCATAGTGGTATACTTGTACATGAAACTAATTTTAAAGGCAGCTAATTCATGCAAAATTGGTTGTGGCTATTGATTGCCAGACACACACTTTTGGGAAATACGGCAAAAGGTAGTCATAAATATATACAATTTGGTGACATGCAAAGTCTAATCCTAAACAGGCTAAATAGTCAAAGCAGTTGTTGGAAGTGTGGGCTGGATTATCTGCCTTTCCGTATCAACTGTACAGTGATTCCATCACAGTTTTATTGGGCAAATCAACTAATGTTCACATAGGTAAATTCTACATTTACAATGAAGTTCATTTAGATACGAAGAGCATGTACAAAGACAGAATGAAAAACAATTAGCTCAAATAAATTTAATAACTACAAAATATGAAATTTAAAAACCTAGGCTTACAGGAACCTCCGGAATATGAACTTCTTCCTTTTTATAATCTACTGTACCAACAGACTGGCTGTTTGCAAACACCTGCAAGAGAAGTCACTGGTGAATAAGCAATTACACAGATATACATTTTTAAAATTTATTTAAAATAACCTAAAACTTAAGTACAGTGTACAAAGTGCAATTTTGTATGCATCATTTTTTTTACCAATTAAGCTTTAATTGGGCACATGTTGCAGCAAAAAATATTACAGTGCGGAAGGCATTACTTCTGATGTTTGATGTCAAAATGTCATTATCCTGTGATTCTTTTGGCACAAATCTGTTGCACCTACTGACACAGCCTTCTGTGGGAACTGACCTCCTCGTTCTTGGTGGTGGTAGCTCCAGAGTTTCCTTATGTGAATAGACACAGTAGAGCAAAACTTTCTTAAAGGAGAAGGAAAGGTTAGACCTAAGTAAGCTTTATCAGAAAGGTCTATATAAATACACTAGTAAACCCTCAAATGCTGCTCTGAGTCCTCCATCAAAAGAGCACATTTCTTTCCTTCTATTGTGTAGACAGGGACTTCTGTATCAGACTTCCTGTTTTGAGCTTAAACTTCCAGGGCTTGGGCTTGAGCATGCTCAGTTGCTCCTCTCCCTTCTCCCATCCCTTCTGTAATGTGAGCTCATAGCTATGAGTGAGCAGGGAGAGACTCAGGCAGGAAGTGATGTCATATCAAGCTAATATGGCAGCTGCTATCCTAAACAAACAGAGACAGTGTCTAGAGTTGTTTACTCAGGTATGGAAAAGCATTTTAAAGAATAAAAATGGCGTTCTACCTTGCACTGTTGTTGCTAATCTATTGGCAATTTACTGCCCTGACTTTCCTTCTCCTCTAATGAACATGCAGGAGCTCAATGCAATAAGGTATATTTAGACAAAAAAAACCACGCACAACCTGAGCTTAGGTGCACTTGAACTTGCATACGTAAATGAGCCCTCAAGCATCATAGTTGACTTCTTTATCTGGCATTCGTTACCTGTGCTCTGTCACGAACATTTCCCTTGGTGTGGAATTTTCCTCCTCCATAAATAGTGGTCTCATACAAGGTATACCCATATGACTGTCCATTTCCATCGTTCACTGGTAGGTTTTCCATATTTATTGGTTCTGCTGATTTAAATGGCTGGAATAGACAATATTTTTAAGCCACATAATTAAACTAATCAAATAAGAGTTTAAAGACCAACAAGGCAGATAAACTATGATAAGCTATGTTTTAAAGATAAATTCCCTCCATAGCACCATATCACAGTGTATGAATATTTTTTTTGGGGGGGGATATATTTAATTAAAAACATCACTTCAGTTATATGTGACAATTATATTTGTAAATTAAAAGAATGATTGGTACAGGTATAATGTTGTAATCAATACAGGCAGACATTTATTTTTTCATTTCAATTATTTACAGAAAGAACACTCAAAATAATTACTTTTTTAAGGGAGTTTAAAAATAATTACAATTATTCATTTAAAATAGATGTGGCCTTCCCATTATTCAGAGCTTTTTGGAAAATGACAAACCACTCAGCATTTTCAAGCCATAATCCCCTGCACAAAACTGAACTAAACACTTTCATTTTAAAGCCTACAGAGGCAGAGTATGGAATATTTTGTCCCTCAAACTGCTAATTATGAATTTAATGATCAGTGTTGCTTCACAATCACCTTACCTCTCCCGCAAGGTGCAAAACCTCCCACAATGGCAAACAGCGTTTCAGATCTACAGCACCATAGGAAGCCTTTAAGGTAAGGCTTGGCACTGGCGGAAGAGGTTTCTCCGCTAGGTGAAAAGAATGACATATGATTTATTATTTAGTAATGATCACATGATTTGTTAAAGCATGCTAGATACATTCCGGTAGCATATGTAACATGTAGCATATGATTGAATAGTGGTAACAGTAGCAACAGACCCAGCAGATATTAGGGGGCATACCAATGTATAGGGTCCAGCAGAACTGAATTGAAGCACATTTTCAGTAAACGTTTAGGAAGCAGGTCATTTTTTTGGGGTTTAGTAACATGATTATAGCACTGGAAAAGAAAATAATAATAATAAGAAGATGGTCAAGAGACTAGATCAGGCAAAATATAATACATCATTACCATTGTAAACACCAAAAAGTTCTCGCAGCTTAAAATATTTTGACGTATAATCACCAGCCTCTGTAAGTGGGGCATCATAATCTACAATGAAGAACACAAATCATATTGGTAAATGTTTCCAACCAATGAATTTACAGAATTCAGATTTCTTTGAAGTCTTACATTGCCTTCAAAGGACTGATTCTTGCCTGGACATGGATGTCACCTAGTGTCTGCAACTTGACCCAAAACCTGCAGTATTTTTTTTTTTTAACACAAATGCTTTATTGTCACATCCACAAAAGCATCACATACAGCATATGTAAAATAAATGTGGAATGGCACATACAATGACCAGCATTGAAATATTGCTACGCATTGTGAACAATAACAGAAAACAGTAAATCTCTCATAACTGTGTCTCCTCAGTACGAATGGCTGCTCCATAGGTTGTCTAGAATTGACTGGGTAGCCGCATTAAAAGAAAAACAAAACACAAAAAGGGGGTAGAGAAGGAAAAGGGGAGGGTCACCGGAGCAGGGAGGGCCTAAGGCGCATCTACCTGAGTGGATTTAGCAATATATTGCTGCCACGGCAGCCAAATTTTGTTATGCAGATCCCGTTTATCGTCCAGAGTAGCAGCCATCTCTTCCATACGCTCACTGGAAGAAAGCAGGGTGATGAAGTCCATATGAGCATAATCAGAATCAAGTTTCCATTTTCTAGCAATGATTGTAGCAGTCGCCGTAAAAATGTGGAACAACAGCTTTCTCATAGTCGGAGTAGAATCCGGTGGGGCTGCATGAAGGAGTGCTATCTCCGGTTTGGTGGGTATTATCCACCCGAAATGGGTCTTGATCCAATCAAAAGTCGAAGTCCAAAGCATATGCACTTTTGGGCACTCCCACCACATATGTAACAGGGTACCTGTGGCATCACACCCTCTCCAGCATTTTGGGCTATAGGTAGGATTGATGCGACAAATCTTAGCAGGTGTCAAGTGCCATCTGAAGAGAATTTTCTTGCTGAGTTCGATATGGTTAGTGCACCGAGTTGCGCCCTTAGAAGCCGAAAAAATCAAGTCCCAATCTTTTGGTGCAAGACTTATATTGAGATCCTGTTCCCATCGTAGCTGATACAATAGTTTCCGATCTGGGTCCTTCTGTATAAGCATCTATAATCTGATAGCACTCCCTTGCCATACCTGCTCGACCTGCATAAGTGTTCCATTAGTGTGTAAGGTCTGATGGTCCTGTAGGTTGGTAAATGTGTCCGCATCAAGTGGCATATTTGCAGCCATGGGTATCTAGCCTGCTCTAGCAAGCCGTATTTCCTCTGTAAGTCCTCAAAGGGTCTCCAAGAATTGGCGAAATAAAGGTCACCCAAAGTCTTAATTCCTTTAGCATGCCAGTCACCTAGATGAATATGCGGAATCAGGCGTTTAAGAGCTGTAATAGGGGTGAGCTGAGAGGGGAAAGTTCCAAACTTAAATTTCTTGCGATGGGTGTCCCAGATATGAAGAAGTAGTTTGGTTGTCGGTAAGGCTGCAGGAGTTGCTGGCCTGGAATCACGAGGAAGCCAGACTAGGTCCGCTAGGGAATGGCCAGCCAGAAAATGGGATTCTAAATCCACCCAGGATTTACAGCCCGGATCACTATGCATTCTAACCACATTTTCAAGAAGGGACGCCCTGTGGTATAGGGAGACATTGGGAAACCCTAAACCCCCTGAGTGTGTTGGATAGTGTAATGTATTCAAAGCCAATCTGGGTTTCTTACCCTTCCATACGAAAGATTGAAGAGCATTTTGGAGATCTTTAATGTATTTGGGAGGTAGGTGGACCTGCAAGGTGCGAAATAGATAAAGGATGCGAGGGAGAAACCTGCAGTATTTTCAGTATCTAAACTGGTTGAAATCTACAGATTCTAGTTCTAATTTGCAATGCACGCATTTGCTTCAGTGCATTTATACAGTGGTTGATACTGGTTACTGCACTGGTAAAAATTGCACCTCTGTTGGCTGTTTGTCCTTATATTTGTACCAAATGTACCAGTACGTAACGTTGATCCAAGACGTATAAACTCTGTTCTTTACCCTTCTGATTTCAATTGAAAAAAATATGAAAATACATTTGTCCTGCTGTAAGATTTCACTTCAAAGTCTGTTCTGTGCTTAATCACCTTTTGCTCATCTTTCCTATATTCCTTATAAGCAATCTCTTTAAAGAGGCTTATTGTTACCCTCAAAATATCTATTGGTTTTCATATACTTTTTGTATTAAATAACTCTGATTACTGTGCCATTTTATTTCCACAATATTATAGTTTTTTCTGTTTTGCTGTTATTTATTTAGACATGACTATAATTTGAAACCTCTTTGTAGTACAAACAGTATATTGGTAATTGCTAATAAAATTAAATAAAATGCTACTGTATGTGGACTCCACAATGTAATACACAAATTTGCTTATTAGAATATATAGGTATGGGAGCCATTATCTGCAAACCCCTTATCTACAAAGCTCCGAATTACGGGAAGGCAATTTACCAGAGACTCCATTTAAGAGACTTATTTAACCAAATAATTCACATTTTTAGAAAGTATTCCCTTTTTCTCTGTAATAATAATACAGTACCTTGTACTTGATCCTAACTAAGATATAATTAAGTCTTATTTGACACAAAACAATACTATTGGGCATGGGTGTCCTCAGAAATTTTTTGGGGGGGGGGGGCAAGTAAGCTAATATCACATAGGGTAGCATTCCACTGAAAATTAAAATATTCATGACAATGCAGAAGATAACCTTGGGGTGGGAAGTATAAAAATTTTTTAATGTATAATTTATTGGAACTAGTTGGGGAAGTCAGGGTGTGGCAACTGCCCCCTTCTGCGGACACCCATGCTATCGGGTTTAAATAATATAATAAAAATGTTAGTAGACTTTAGGTATGTAGTTCCAAATTACAGATTTACAATTTCCTGAGCACTGGCATGTCTTTTCTACTGACTGAAGCAATTTATTGTAGCAATAATGGGCCTCGGAAGAGCTGTATAACAAACATATTAGTTGGAGCCACTACAGTAAAAGGCGTATATGGAAGTTGAGGTGAGACAATGAAAAAGGAAGGTATTTATATTGTTACTATTGGGGTCTCAAAGAAATGAGATCCCATGACATGCAGAGGCAGAAAACAGACAAACCTGGATCAATTTGTGAGTGTCTCTATAAGACATAAATAGCAATAATTGAATTTTCATCTCATCATATACTCATTTTGAAAGTATTCCATGATGGAATGCATGACTGTTTATTGAAAGCTAAACACACCAAAATATTAGGATTGACTCATAAAAGTAACTTTCAATTCGAATTCAAAAGTTTATATGGAATAATGTGACCTGTATATTTCTTTACATGATCCAGTACTTATATGAACTTACCATAGCTGGTAATATCTGGGAGATATTCATGAAAGTGCAGAGCTCCATTCATGAATCCAAAGTTAGTACCACCATGGAACATATACAAATTAATGGAGGCTCCACGATTAAGCACTTCTGATACAGTGGACATCATCTCTGCGTTGAGTGAAAAATAAGGTATGTTTATTGTGATTAAAGAACAGTCTGAAGAATAAATATTAAAAATGGCAAGTGACAGAGAGTCTGAAAGTAGCACTTACCATCAACATCAAAAATATGGTGTTTCCCTCCCCAGTAGTCAAACCAGCCTGTCCAAAATTCCATCACCATAACAGGTTTCTTACTCTAGAAGAAGTTTGCAAAAATTAGTTATAACTCATGTCACTTACTGATAGTGAGAGCTTCATTGTTGGAAACCAATAGGGAGTTTTTTGTAATATGCAGTTAAAAGTCCTCTATGCCAAGCCTTTATTTTTTATTTGTAATTTATATCTTTTAAACAGAAATATAAAAAGAGTAATGTATAATAATGATTTCCCAATTGTTTTGAATCCATTGGCCTCTTTAAACTGTGTATCGGTGTGGAATCTTTGAGTTGAACTGATGACAAGTAACCACAATATATTAATAAAAAACACGATTACATAAATTGCAGTAAAGCCCACACAATGTAGACTTCATAGTTAATGTTGCTAAAGTCTAGTATACCTAATAATAGCAAAATGTGTTTCTAAGCACAACCAAGCAGTTTGACCTCTTTTCTAGATCAAAATATTACTTTTTTTTCCCATTAGTATTATATATATTAATATTTTTATTGGTATTATCAGCATCAGACTGGGTGGTCCGGACCCCACCTTAAGGGCCCCCCTGCACCAGCCATGAGGTTTAACCAGTCCCCCTTTCTCCCAGCAAGTACTTTGTTGCGTCCCTTGGCCTCTATTTTGTGGCCACGATCAGGGTTGAGGGAAGGGTGCATTATTAATTATCCAGTTATACATGGTGTAGCCCTATTATAAATCAAGTTGGGATCCCTAAAAAAAATATCTAAAAAAGATCTTAATACAATGTATTCCATTTATGCACCACCAGATATGGTTTAGAAGCCCTAATTAAGTGAACTCCATCAAGTCACAGAAGACCCTGGAGCACTTAGTGCTTGAAAATAGGACCATTTATTAAAGGGCTCCTTTGCACCCTGAAGTGACCGATAGGTAGAATGTCGGAGAAGAATACTTGTATGCCTCCCTTTGCCCTCATGAATACAGTATTACTGAACAGAGGTGGGCACAGGTCCTTGAACTCCATTCTGTAGCGCAATGCCCTGTGCCCACAGTCTCTGACAGCAGAGTAGTGTGCAATCACCATGAAGACTTGCACTTGTTATAGTATTGTATTTTGCTCCCTGATTTGTCATTAGTAAATGACCCCTAATGAGTAATGCCTTGATTTACCTTACCTGGATAGAGCTGAGATATGAGAAGAGTGCTGGTTCAAACTTCTGGAAATTAACCGTGGCCAGTACTGCAATGTAAAGAAAGCACTAAACACTAAACAAACTTTAAAAAGAATGAAACCTCTTTAATCAAAAATAAATTTAAATTTAATATGCATTCTGATTTATGTGATTTTTCAAAGAATTAATATTACCTCCTTCCAGATGTCCAGAGTTTATTCCATCTTTGTTATCAGATGTAAGTAGGAGTTCCACAATATCTCTTTCAACAAGGGCCTGGTTCACACAGAAATAGCACAGATTCAGGGAAAATCACTGACCTTTCTACAAAGCCAGCAGTGAGAAGGACAGAAAAACAGATACAGTAGATGAATGGATATAAAGAGAGATAAACAAGGACTGAGATAGACTTGCCCATCATATGGTACTTACATTCTTTATAAACTCCATGTAGTTTGTGTCCTTAGCATATGAGCCATACTCATTTTCTACCTGAACTGCAATGATTGGTCCACCATTTGAATACTAAGGAGGTAACAGCAGATGTTAGTCTTTAGACACCAAAGCACAAGCATGGTCTCTTTAAATGTGTAGAGGTAAAAATACCTGATACTTGGCTACCCTTGGTATGAGTTCATCAAAATAGGCCTCTGTTGCCTCAGTGAAACCTTTGTAGGTTGTGCGCAGCTTCATATCTTTATCACGGAGTAGCCAGCTAAATAAGAAATACAAAACTAAATAATTGTTACATCAATTTAATTTAAATGTGTCTAGTCCAATGCAGCAGAAACAGCTCACTACAATTAAATGGGGTTTAACACCAACAGGGAAATCCTTTTCCCTTTGTATACCTGTGTATAAAGGTTGTATAAACTAGCAAGGCTTGGGTTGTTTTCTCTGAAGGAAAGGCACTTGAGAGGGGACATGATTACTTGTTAAAAGTACATTACATGACACAATAAACAGATAGGGGGGGGCGGAGTTCACATTGAAAATATCAATGCACCAGAGGCCACCCTTTAAGACTTAAGGAACAGAGCTTCTATTTGTAGCAGCAAAGGTAGTACTGTGATGGCAGTGAGGTTGTGGAATGCCCTGCCAGTGATGTTGTGATGGCAGATTCTATTAGCACATTTAATAGTGGCATGGATGACTTCTTAGATAAGCATAATATCCAAGGCTATTTTGATCTACAGTCAGTTAAGTATTGTTAAGTATGGACCTAACAAATTTATCAAAATAATAAAAGGCTAAAAAAGGTCCCTTTTAAACATGTTCTAGGTACCGCACAACATGGATAGCAGTGTCTTACCTCGGTAAACCTCCAAGGTCCCATTCTGCACATATGTATGGACCAGGGCGCAATATTACCCATAATCCCATTTCACCTGCTATAGATAAAAACTCGCTGAAAGGTAAACAGAATGATATAACAGTTTAACAGAACAGTAAATACCCTGAATGTTAACAAGTACACACATTCATTATTTGCAGCTCCCTTTTAAAGCATATAAAAACATACGGTCAACATTAAGGGGTCGATTCACTAACTTCGAGTGAAGGATTCGAAGTAAAAAAACTTCGAGTTTCGAAGTATTTTTTGGGCTACTTCGACCATCGAATGGGCTACTTCGACCTTCGACTACGACTTCGAATCGAAGGATTCGAAGTAAAAATCGTTCGACTATTCGACCATTCGATAGTCGAAGTACTGTCTCTTTAAAAGAAAATTCGACCCCCTAGTTCGCCATCTAAAAGCTACCGAAGTCAATGTTAGCCTATGGGGAACGTCCCCATAGGCTTGCCTAACTTTTTTTGATCGAAGGATATTCCTTCGATCGTTTGATTTAAATCCTTCGAATCGTTCGATTCGAAGGATTTAATCGTTCGATCGAAGGAATAATCCTTCGATCGTACTATCTGTGCTAAATCCTTCAACTTCGATATTCGAAGTCGAAGGATTTCAATTCCTAGTCGAATATCGAGGGTTAATTAACCCTCGATATTCGACCCTTAGTGAATCAGCCCCTTAGGGTGCATAAACAGGATGTGTGCTCTCATATATAATATTTTATACACTGCATAGGCGTGTATTTGCAGTTTTTAAATCACCGATAAATGGAGGTTAGTATATAAACTGGATAACCTGGGTATGGCTGCTTGCACACAGTATTTGCACTCTGCAACATTGAAAAAGAGAAATCAATATAATCTTCTATAAATACTAATACATACATGTGAACTTTGGCATGAAAAAAAGCAGAGCTTGTTCATGTATTTCTGTAGTGTTCAAACTATCTAATTTGTTTACCGGCCCATTGCATGTGTAATAATATCATTTTCCCATGTTCCGTAACCCATAGCAACCAATAAGATATTGCTTTTAAGCAGGTGACCAGTCAATATTCCCTGCTCATTTGTTGCTCTAAAGTGATTAGAGCAGTAGCTAACTATGCACCTTTTATTATATTTCCTGCTAAGGTTCCTGTTTATTTAACTCCTCTACCATCTTAAGGGTGGTCAAAGAACATGGCAAATATTTTCAAATGTTCGTCATCATTTATACAGACAAAAAACTTGAAATTTAAAAAGCATTTTTTTTTCAGAAACCACATGTATTGTGCCTTGACTGTGGTAATTTTACCTTTTTAGAAATGTACTTGGCATAAAACATTTTAAAGTTATGCATAAATATAATTGCTACTCAAAAGCAGTGTCTGTCTTCCAGTGAATATTCACTGCACTGCTGGTTCTATCATTGAACCAATGCAGCAACCATGAGCCCTCCTACAGCCAAGACTCTTTTTATCACAAACGCTACTTGTGCACCAGTGATGTGACAAAGCACTAATTATCCACATCCTACCTAAATAAATAATCACCTCCTACATGTCAAAAATGGAATACTTCCATATAGGGATATCCAGTTTTATGGGGATTTAGGGATGTCCAGTTTTATGTCTCTTCATCCTGACAAAAACTGTAATTACTGTCCCTATTCCTGCATGCAGTGACTACAACACTAACTGCATTTGGGACAAATGGGAAAGGGACATACGCATCCCCCTTCCAGGCCCCAATTGGGGCACCAAGAAGTACGGGCATTCCCCCTGATGTTAAAGTCTGCACCTTGTGCCAGAATACTTTATCTGCTGCATGGTGGAAACCGCAGCAGACTGGGGGAGATGTGCTTGCTGAACCTGAGTGCTCTTGGTAAATGACCCCTAATGTCTTATAAATAATACTAAATTGTTCATATATATTGCAAAGTACCTTTGCACCTATTTTCTTTGAATATATATATTTTTTCGAATTACTACCCTTTGGGGAGCCTTTACTTCAGCTTTAAAGCCCTCTCCCATTTCATTCTTCAGGAAAGTAAGTACTCACAATAAGACAGCTGTTCCAAACAAGCTTCAAAAAGTTAAATCACGGAAAACGATTTCAGAAGTTGTTTCAGAATACAAATTCCAACATCATATTAATAGTTCATTTTTTAACTAAACTTGTGTTTTTTTGCATTCCACAAATAAAATTATTTTGTGATCTAAAAGAATACACAGTCCCCCAATACAGGCCGATCTAGTTTATAACCAGGATGAAGCTTTGCCCAAATTGTGTAATGTTATGTTACTATATAAACTGTGCACATTATTGTTTACACATGCTTGGCCCAATGTGCCATCTTTCCACAGATGGGTGGTGCAGTCCCAGTGGCGTAAGTTAAAGTAAGTGATGTAATTGGAGATATCTATAAATAGAAAATATAAGTATACAGCAAATACAATACACATTCACAGTTTTATATATTTGCCTTTAAAAATAGGTCATATTTCCTCCTTCCTCAACCCACTCCCTTATTTTTATCTTGCATAAGTCACCCTGCTTTAACAAACACTGTTACAGAACACTATACTTCTAATAAAATTATTGACTATTAGTTTACCTTATGTCAAGATCATTCACAGTTTTACATATTTGCCTTTAAAAATAGGTCATATTTCCTCCTTCCTCAACCCACTCCCTTATTTTTATCTCCTATAAGTCACCCTGCTTTAACAAACACTGTTACAGAACACTGTACTTCTAATAAAATTATTGACTATTAGTTTACCTTATGTCAAGATCCTTAGAGAAGTCAAATTTCCCTTTTCTTGGCTCATGCAAATTCCAGGGCACATATCTAGGAACAAGAATTAAAGGTTATAAAGGCAAGTGTAGTTCAACAATCAGTTATTTTTAAATCTTAAAGTCTTAAACTATTGTTTAAACCAATAATAATAGGTAAAAATAAAAGAATCAGCTAACAATATATACATTTATTAGTATGTTATGTGGCTGTATTACCATTTCTCTTTAGTTATTAGTGCAGTTTTGTATAATGATAAAATATAATTCACATGAGACATTGCGTGTCCCCTACAACAACATGGAGGAGGGAGCAGGTTCAGTTTTTGCAAATGAGTCTGTTGATCTATAGTTACCCCACTGCCCAGAAAGTGAGTACTTTCATTTTGGTACAGGTATGGGTCCTGTTATCCAGAATCCTTGGGACCTAGGGTTTTCCGGATATCGGATCTTTATGTAATTTGCATCTTAAGTCTACTAGAGAAGCTGGTTTTGCTTCCAATAAGGATTAAGTATATCTTAGTTTGGATCAAATACAGGATACTGTTTTATTATTACAGATTACTTTGGTGTAGTATTCATCTAGGGTTCAGCCTGTTTCAGCAGGATTTGGATTCAACCAAATCCTCCTGACTGGCAGAATCCAAATCCTTAAAATCATGTGGCTTTTTGTCAAAAAACAAGTATGTGAACTTTTTTTAAACGTACACACAGAGCACGGTCCTACTTATCCCTTCCTGTTCTAATTTGCATATGCCAATCATGATTCAGTACGGTATTTGGCTGAAAATAGCAGATGTGGTGCATCCCTAGTTCTAAATGTGAACTAATTTCTTCTCTCTTCTGTCATTGGATTAAAGGTTCTCATCTATATTGGATAAAGTAAGAAAAAGGCTACAAACTAGTGTTACATGTCTCTTTTCTAAAAGTCTGAGGTTCCTTTTCTTTGCAAAGTGGTTTACTGTATTCTGATGACTGTGATAAACAGTATAACATTCATGTCCAGCATTTTATGCACAAAAAAGATCCACAAAACCTTTATTTTCATAGTATTATATCTAAAACCACCTTGATGTAGAGTAAAATTGTTTGCAAATGTGTAATTAATAGTTAATAAGGGTATTTCCAGGTGAACCACTTGGGGGGAGCTGTTGCTAGGGGTGGAGATTAAAAGATGATAAAAGGGAAGGTTGCAGGCAGAAATATTGAGATGAGTCATGGGAAGGAAAGACAACAGCAAACTCTCTGATAGTTGAGTCATTCCCTGGAAGAGCTAGTGACTTTAGGTAGTAAGGAAGCTGATGTAACTAGTACGCTATATTGGGCTTAAGTTAGCCAGTGACTAGCATGGGCAGCTGTGGCCCCTACGAGGAGATATTGGGCACAGTGTGTGGGATACCTGCCAGTCAGGGCCTATGAGGCAAGGTTTGGCTGATAGTGCCAGTCAGGACCTATAGAGAGTGAGCCCCCCTGACAGTGTGCAGTCCAGTAAGAGGTAAAGGAGATAGAGCCCTGTTGGTGAACTGCTGTGCCAGAGAAGGTACTTTAAGTTTCCATGGCAAAACAGTAGTATTATTATTACTTTCAGGTACGTTACAGAATTGATTTCTATGTGTGTCAGGGATTAATAACATCATGGTGATTAAGTATAAGTTTCGTTTTCTTTTCAACAGCGAGCATGATACATACGTAGTGAGGGTATTAATTCCACAGGCCTTCATTTTCCTCATACGGTCCCTCCAAAATGGCACTGGTACTCTAAAATAGTGCATGGAGCCACCCAGAATTCTATAGGGTATACCATTTAACAGAAAGTGAGAATCCTCAGCCAACAAGCCACTCTTTCGAGGCAGCATCACAGAAGGTTTCTGAGGTGATGGGAGAGATAATCTGCAAGAAAGAAAAAAATGTACTTTGTATGTATTTCAGTTAAATTATACTTTAGCCTTTCATGGCACCTTTCACAGTTCTTGACAACAAGTATTCCCTCTTGTCAAACATATGATTGAAATCAGGCCCGGACTGGCAATCTGTGGGTTCTGGCAAATGCCAGAGGGGCTGCTATAAAGTGCCATAGAAAGTGATTATTTAGTGGGCTGGTGGGGGCTGTTTGGGCCTCAATGTGGGCTGATGTTGTTTGATTGCAGCTCCAACCAAACATGTCCACCTTGCAGGACAAACACATAGGCTTGAACATTTATTCTATGGGGAAGGTCAAACAAGAAAAATCCTGGTGCAGAATATCCAGATACGTATGTGCTCAGTAAAAAGTGCAAAAAAAAAAAAAAACAATTACCTTGTATTTATTTGTTTAAATATGTTTAGCAAATTAAAAAACAGCATTTGTTTGTTTGATTATGCATATATTTTTGTAATTAATAATATTTTAATATAAGGTCAGACTGCATCCTCTTTGTGCTAACAAGAATCCTCAACTGTTTAACTTCAGCCCAGGAATCCAATATCAATAATTTCCTATATTGCACTTATCATGATGGCAAACAAACAATAAATATCATCATCCCTAACAAAGGACTTTACATGGCAACAGAAAAATAGTATCCCTAAAAAAAGAACTGACATGTTAATGAACAAGCCCAATTAGAATTTGTCTGCCCTCTCCAATGTTCTATGAACACAAAGGTGTTCCTGCTTGTGGTTATCATGGTTAAAATAAGAATCAGCCATAATAAGAAACAAAGTTCCCTATACAGTATAAAACACAAACTCTGACATACATATGTATCATTATCCTCCCTATTCCAAGGGGTGTAGCGCTTAACAGTCACATAGTTATATGGTATTAGCTGCAGTCATTAAAGGACCAGTAACGTCAACATTTTTTTTTACAAAATTCGTTAGTATGCATCGAAATATAAACACCAACACACTTTAAAATTTTAAATTGCAAAGCCTTTATTAAAAAATAACTTACTGAAACTCCACTTCCTGTCCTCTTCAGAAACGGCGATACGGCGACCATCCTTCCTGCAGCAGTTGATTTCTTCTCCCTGGCTATCTCTCCTGGCCACTCTATGTCTGCCGCGCTCTGCCAGCAAGATTGACAGCCAGCTTCTTCTTCTCCAGTCACTTCTTGATGCAGCCGTACTGGTCCTGGTGGTGATCATCTACGGGGCTTGCACAAAACCGGCGTGCGCTGGACTTCTCCCTGCACACTCGGTGTGCTGCTGCTGCGGACTCTGAGCCCTGCTGCCCCTTTGTTTCCCGTGCACCCTGTGTAATGGAGGTCCCTGCTGACTGGGGGTCTGCGGCGGAGAGCGCTTGTTGTTGCTCCCACCGCCGGGCCTGTCACTCCTGATCGCTGCTCTCATGGATAGTAGCGCCATGGAGAGCCTGTCCCGCAGTGCTGCTGCTTTTGTGTGCTGTCCGTAGCGCTGTCCCAGGCGCTGCCGTCTGAACTGAAGCGCACGCACAGCCTCTTTGTCTGGGAGGCTTCCTACTCAGCTCTAGTTCTTTCTCCGCTGCTGTTACTCTCAATATTGTCCTTCTTCCTGTAACCTCAGTGCTGTCTCTGTTTCTCTCATAACTTTAGCACTGTCGATACTGAGCAGAGCGCACCTGAATAGCGCAGGAAACCCTTTCTTGCATTGGAACTGGGCGCAGCGCTACTTTCCATGAGAGCAGCGATCAGGAGTGACAGGCCCGGCGGTGGGAGCAACAACAAGCGCTCTCCGCCGCAGACCCCCAGTCAGCAGGGACCTCCATTACACAGGGTGCACGGGAAACAAAGGGGCAGCAGGGCTCAGAGTCCGCAGCAGCAGCACACCGAGTGTGCAGGGAGAAGTCCAGCGCACGCCGGTTTTGTGCAAGCCCCGTAGATGATCACCACCAGGACCAGTACGGCTGCATCAAGAAGTGACTGGAGAAGAAGAAGCTGGCTGTCAATCTTGCTGGCAGAGCGCGGCAGACATAGAGTGGCCAGGAGAGATAGCCAGGGAGAAGAAATCAACTGCTGCAGGAAGGATGGTCGCCATATCGCCGTTTCTGAAGAGGACAGGAAGTGGAGTTTCAGTAAGTTATTTTTTAATAAAGGCTTTGCAATTTAAAATTTTAAAGTGTGTTGGTGTTTATATTTCGATGTATACTAACGAATTTTGTAAAAAAAAATTTTGACGTTACTGGTCCTTTAAGCCACAACCCTAATTATTAAATTTTAAAGTCTTAGCGTAGCCTCATCTCTTGTGTTTGTGAGAATTGCTTAGAAATGTCATGTGACACCCCTTATTTATCCTGTTAATTTTCTATGATAGTGCAGACTAGTACTAAATCGCAATAGGGACATTTTCAATGCTAAGAGTAGAGAAATTGTAAATGGGTCATAGTTTAACTACCAGGGGAGCAGGGAGTGTTATTGCACCCGCTGGCCCACTGGAGCCACTGAACTGAAGGGAATTTAAGAAAATGCATTCACATTTGATAATGAAATTCTTGTCTGGAGGTGGGAGCCCAGTTTCACATCCTGCACCACTTTATTTAGGTAATCCTTATATTAACCTGCTCTCTCATCTGCTTCCTTGCAACTCTCCTCTGTGCCATGATTTAACAATCCCCCATTTATTCTGTTACAGTTTATAATTAATAGGGAATAAATATAACACTAAAAACATGTTAACGAGTGAAAATGCACAAGATGTCATTAAAACAGATTTCATATGTTCCAAAAAATTTTGCATCGGTATAATGCTCTTCACAAGGAATCTTCTAACGACTTCGGAAAACTGGGCAACGAAAGTCCCCGGAATCGCTATGTGTGCAGCCACCCTTACGGTCAGACATAGAATGGAGGATTATTTCAACTAGAAAGTTTTCAAGATTCTCCTCAAGTGAAACCTAGGTGAGCTACTATAGCCCCTCAGGCCCCTAATTCTGTACACTTCACCCATACTCTCAGGTAATGCACCCAAGATTCTAATCCTTACTAAATCTCCTTGATGGAGCTCAGGCTGCTCACTCGCTAAACCCATCCCTATCTATCACACCTAGACCATTGAGAGAATATCCTAACACTTACTAGGCCCCACTTAACCTAGGTTCCAATCTGGTCCTGCTTAGGTGTAATCTCGAAGAAGTGACCCAGAGCATGTGTGCTCCAGCTTATATGCTTTAGAATAGTGACCTCCTCTGGCCAGTTCCTAAACTGCCAGGAACATATGTTAACCCAGTAAAGGGAAGCTATTTTTCAGCTATGCTAAGGACCCCACTTAGCTGTCTAAACTTTAGATTGTGACCCACTCATCTGACCAAACCTTAGGGGACTGTCTGACTAAAGAGAAACTATTTTATCAGTCCCCCCCACACACATAGCACTATGTCTAACTATGATTCCTTTTGTTCAGGTCAATTATATATGGCTCTGGCTTAGACCTCCATTTATTAGATATACATCCATATAAAGTGTAATTTCTATACCTACACATAAAATTAATATCAAATAAGCATAATGCTGCAAGGAACATAACAATTTCCTATGTATTTGATCTTTTCTCAAAAACGCTAGGCTGATTTCTTGTTCAATTCTATCTGTAATATAGTTTTCATCTCTTGCCATTCATATACTGAAGGCCCTGATGAAAACTGCCTTCTCTGCATTTTCCCTGTTAAAGCTGTTCTTCCATATCTGAAATTCCTTTCATTTCCTCAACTTGTCTCTGAAACCTTTTTGTCCAAGCACAATGTCACCTAATTAGACCAGCATAATAAGTAGTGACATGGCCCAGATTGCTCTGTCACTTACAAAACATCCTTAATGTTAGCATTTATTTCATGTATTATTTCATGTATTGCAATCCTGTAACTTTGTAAAGTTAATTGTACCCTGTGGCCCTATATTTGTTGGTATAAGTGCTCAAATGAAAGATATTCAAGAGAAAAGCAGGAAGACAGGCTTCATGAATGATGTTCTTACCTTACCCTCGGCTTTTAACTGAGAATAAAAAAGAAGGAACTTAACATGATATTATGTGAGTTGTTAATGAATGGTTTTACAGTGTCTTTATCAGCTCTCAACACTATGACAAGGTCCAAGGTTATTCTTATATTGAAAGTGCTTAATTAACCTTAAATCTTCCAGAATGCACAGATCTAATAAACAGCCTAGCTTTCAAACAATCAGCAATATGTGTTCCTATTTAACCAAATATTTATATATATAACACGGAGGAGCACTACCTATACACAGAAGCTATGGTAACATGTCTGGGTGCAGGTAAGATACTAATGCAGAAATGCAGTCTTTAACAATCAAATATATTAAAAAAAAACAAATTGATCACACCAGCATCCTTCCTCAGGGATCAACAAACAAGTGCTCTAATCAACATGACCTATAGGTAGCTTTTAATGTACATTAAATATTTGAAGATTTGTTTTTTAAGTCAGTATCACTTTAAGCTTCGTTTTGCCTGCATATCTGATTGGTCTACCAGTCAATACTGGGTATAGGCCCTCCTACTGACTTTCTCACCCATGACACTGTGGCATTTAAACACAATAAGATGCTTTTGAAAAAAAATTATGTTTTTGTTTTTTTTAAATGTAACAACGCTGGGCACATCAGCTAAACTGCATCAGTGCAGTTACCCATAGGAACCAACCAGTTCTCTCCTTTCACTTGTAGTAAGATGATAATTGGTTTCTATGGGCAACCACACTGGTGAAATTTAGCATTTATCAAATAGTCAGCATAGGGTTGTTTTCTAAAAGCGAGTCTTATTTATCTACATATTTCTATTATTATTAGTCCAAATGCATATTGTCATAATGCTCCACATCAGAATTACAAGTTAAAACTTCTACAGTCTCCACTCTAGTAATCGAGTGACTGCTGTTGATCAAATTATAATGAAAACTGACCTGGTCAGCTTTTCTAGAGGCTAATGTAATAAGTAGTCTTTTTTTACTTTTTTTGTGGCAGCCAATCAGCTGGTCAGCTACTTGAAAAAAAATCTGATTGCTATGGGTTACTAGATGTGGGTAAATGTAAAACTTTTTTATTAAATTACTGCAGTATACTGGAGTACCCTTGTTTTCCTTAGCAAGGGATAGAACATAAATACTGTTTGCAAAATCCATAATTGATTAGAATATACCATGCGACTATGGATGAGCAAACTTTTTTGGCCAGAATTTTGTAATGAATGTTTCATCTAGGAAAATAAATAAAATGCAGAAAAAACACTGACATTATGCTCCCCTTGTCTTGCACATTAATGAATTAGATTGTAGCCCATGGGACCCCACCCCATCTAGAAAGCTGTCCAGGTACTGTGCTTAGAAACACAGAGCTATTGCTAGGGCATTGTATATGCTATTGCGGAGCTAAAACCCCCATAATATCCATGAAATTTCGTATTCTGATTGACTCCAATACATTTTGGCAAAATCACTATATACAACATATAAAAAGCATGATAGGAAGCAATGTGCATATAACTGCTTAGTTACAGCAGAAATACTGCAGGGTGGTTTTGGAAATGCTTTGAATTTAATGAGCAGCAGCCTTTTGGGACTGTTACCGTGGAAGCAGACTATGCTTGTTTGAGCTGTACATCCCTGTACATCTCCATCTTAATAGGAAAGCAAGATAAATCAGTTTAAATCATACATCATTATCTGCAATACATTGGTGAATGTCTGCTTTGATTATTGCTTCTACGTAGGTAGAATAGAAAGTACAAAGTGCACATACGAAGGAAGCAAAACAGTAATACAAAGATATTTGGTTTGGAATATGTATTGTATCACTGACAAATTCCCTGAGAGCGATTTATACTGTCATCTAAATATGATAAGAAGTACATCATATTCTGAAAGTGGTGTAACCTGGCATGTACCTGTGGCATTGGTTGAAAGATGGAAACCAGTTGCTTATGTGAGAAGTGCATTCCAAGCATTTGACAAGGTGTTCACTGGCAACCACAGAAGAGTCACTTCAGAATTATGAGCAATAAATACACATAACACATTGACAACCAGCTGAAAACACAATTCCCAAACGCAAGGGCAATCCCATGAAGCATGAAAATAGGTGATTCACATCCACAAGAAGTATTGTATGGAAAAGTAGAGGAGGATGAATATGAGAACTAAGGTTTAAATATTACCAAATAATCTCTCTCTATATATATACCTGTTTTTCTGGACATTTATAATATTGTCGCATGTAATCTAAGCTTTTAACTCCCCTTGTGCTTGTTTTATACTTACATACATATACATTATATACAGCACAAGCACAAGCAGAAAATACTTACAATATAATACATCATGGCCCGCCAAAAGTCAAAATTTGGACCTGACTGTGTAACACAGCATCAGCAATTTCCTAGTTTGGTGTAACAGTAGAGGAAAACATAGTATTGCTTTCTATGACCATTGATACCCAAGGGGGTAACACTTGCCCCCCTTAAGGCTTCTCCTAAAGCAGGGCAAGACCAAGTACCCTTGTGTTGAATATATTCTTAAAGGCAAAACTAAAAAAAGGGCACAAAATGCAGCTTTTCTCTCCTCTCCTACTCCTTATTCAACTTATTGACTGATTTGCTTCTTCACACGAGCGTTTGCTCCTGTGTTTCTTGCAATGGAGCTTTCATGTATTCCACCAGAAGGAAATTAATGAATTAACGAAGCCATGTATTTCCTATGAAAATTGTACTTACTTTGATGCAGGTAAGCGTAGAATACAGCTGAGTTTCATTTTTGTTCTGCACTTACCTGCAGCACACTGAGTACAGTCTGCTCATGTAAGAGCCCTAAGCTTTTTAAATGCTTAAAAAAAACAATAATCAGCAATTATTATCAATTAGTGATATAGAAGCACAAACTGCCTCTAACATATGCATTTAAGAAAACTTTTTGGTACACTGGTAATAATGGACAGCATTCACACTAGCACCATGCTTAAATCAATCAACAGTCCAACAGGTGAGCATGAAACAAGTTCTCAGACAGTGAATTGCCGAGGAGCAGCACTAAAATTGAATTAAGGAAGTGGTGCAGATCTTAGCCACAACCTGTCTGCAAATGCCAGTGGGAGTTTGGGGTTGGGGAGGTGTCCATATATATAGAATGATTACAGTATTTGTAATTCTCTATTTGCTTGTTTGAGTGCTGTTACCATTCTGTTTTAATATGAAAAGTTGCTTATTTATAAAATTAATCTTGGAGCCTTTCACATCAACCCAGATGTGATGGGCGAATTTGTCCCGAATTCCCGAATTTACCACAAAATGGCGAAAAATTTGCAAAACGCATTAAAGCCAACGGGCGTGAAAATTATTTTGACACTGGGGGGCAGATTTACTAAGCCAATTGGTTGCTATAGGTAACTGCCCATGGGCAAATCTGCCCAGTGTTGATGAATGAGCCCCACTGTTAGTATCCTTTTCATATACAGGTATGGGATCTATTATCCATGTTCAGGGTTTTCAGGAAAAGGGTTTTTTCCCTGTAATTTGGGTGTTCATACTATGGGGGTGAACTCGAAACTCGAATGGTATCTTATTTAAGAAAAAACTCGAATGGCAAAAAAACAGAATCTGCAAGTTCAGGACCCGGAAACTCAAATTAATCGGGTTTTAGGCAATAAAAAACTCTTAATAGGTCCAATCATTTGAGTTTTCAGGATAAACCCTCTGAAAAAACTTAAACATCAAACAGGCTGTTAACATCTCCAAATGGTTCCAGGGTGTATTTTCACATTCAAGCTATTTCCAGGGTCGGGGTATAATACATTTCAAATATTATTCTAGTTTGTTTTTAACCCGAAAATGTTAGTTTTGACCAAAAAAGACAACTCAAAAACCTCTAATTTTCGTGGAAAAAAAAACTCCATCATAGGAGCAGGATAACAAGATCATTGGGAAAACGTATCCTAGTTTTTATGTTTTCTAAGTTTTTCTTCCTCTGCAGCTGCTCTTTGCCACTCCTAAAGTTTCTCTGATTACCCCCCAATTTGGGGGGTCACTTTTCCCCTTGTGACAGCGGACTCTGCCCACAGAATGATGACGTAGTACGTTCAGCAAGGCAAAGAGCAGCTGCAGGGGTAGAAAAGTTGGAAATTTGTAAAAAAAAAAAAAAGCAGGAATTATTTTTCTGCTTATGTGGCATCTGCAATATGATTTACCTATAGTGTGCTGCTGATTGATGGTCTCTGCTAGTTACCCAACTAATGGAGAAACAAGTTACACAAATTGTTTAGGGGGCCCAATAACTCATCATTCCCCTGCTGAAAAGTTTATGTAGGAGATTCTCATATAATTCAATAAATAGATCCAAATATAACAGTTGAAGAAGAAGATGACAAATAATTCAAAGACTATAAAAAAGAAAAAATTAAGACCATTTGAAAGGTTGCTTAAAATTACCATTGGCCATTCTGTAACATACTAAAATGGGAACCACCACTTAAAGGGGAAGAACTACTAACTATATATATTTTAGATGGTTGGCACTTAGGCAATATATATATATATATATATATATATATATATATATATATATATATATATATATATATATATATATATATATATATACTCTTTCAACTGAGCAAACCCTGAACAAATATTTACCCAATGGCTTGAGCTTGTTCTTAGAGCAATAAAAAAGGCAATGTGGACAGGTGTTTGCAGATCTCCCAGGCTATGTTACCTGTACAATAGGAAGGCTGCAATAAAGAGCAGGATCAGGATTATCATCCTCCGGCGCTGCAAGTCTCGCCTCATGTCTCCGGTTATGCCTTTGCTCTCCCAAGTTCCCTGGTAGCTGCTGCTGCCACTTTCACTTCTGTGGGCCAATTTGCAAGTTGCTGCGGCAACCCCAAGCTTTTGCAACCTAGCATCAGCCTATTGGACTGCCGCTGCCTCAGCCCATGCCCCAAATGCTCATGGCAGAGATGTCATTCTGTGCCAAGTGACTGAATGAAACAGCTGGAGGAAAAAAAGTTCCACCTCATGAGTCAATCATCTTATGAATTAGCTTGGCATGTCATCACGAGTTATAACAAGTAGTACAGGGCAAAGAGCTCCCAGGCAGCTTCTTCACAGACTTCAGCTTACTCTGTTGGGACCGGGTGTGTATGTGTGTGTGTGTGTGACATCAATAAACCCTCCCACAGAACCTGTTCAACAAGCGACCTTCTAATTAGCAAATGATTCATAAATGTTCAGTTAATAGTCTCAAGGGTTTTTGGCTGAACTGTCATCGTCTCTGCCAGTTTATTAAGAGTAATGGGGTACAATGGTAGATATTAGTCAGGTATCAAGCACCAAACAGAAAAAGGCTCTATATAACACAGTGCCATTATTCTCTATCTCACAGATACACATGTATATACTACTGCACCAAGGAGTACGGCAGCAGGCTCAGGACACTTCCTTGTAGAGTGCCAGATTGAGGATCAAAGTGCAGGAAGCAATTTTGCCAACTGTGGTCTGTTTGTAAGTCCAGGATCCAATTGCACAGATTAGCACTGAGTCTCCCAACAGCTTCTGGGTTAGATTTGTGTTAAATGCAGAGCATCCACAAATAATAGTCTGGCATAGCAGTCTCCAGGTGAGCCAGGGTGGTGTGAATTGTGTGTAAAATAGCATCCTCAGTGGGTCTTTTTTTGTTGCCCTGGCCCGGATTTGTTGCCACAAAGGCCCGGGACTAGGGTGGCAGGATCGTAGGGGTGGCATGTCACCCGGCTGCAACCTAAAGAGCACTGGGGAATCCCCATCGTTCCTGCTCATGTGCATGCTCGAGCTCCTGTGCATGCGCGTGGAGGGTGGTGCACTCGCGAGGGCCCAGCGGCCTAGGGGCGCTGAAGACCAAAGTCCAAGCCTGGATATGCAAACTGCAGGGGGTCCAAACTGTCTGGAATAGAGTCTTTAATGTGTCTTAGCACCAGCCTCTCAAAGCACTTCATTGTGATGGGGGGGGGTTAGTGCTACAGGGCAATAGTCATTAAGGCAGGTCACTTGTTTTACTTGGGGAGAGGAACAATGAAGCAGAGGAACAATTTTTGAAGCAGTTGGAAACAGTTGGGCTCTGCAGCAGACACGACCTGAGATTCTGTCTGGACCAGCAGCTTTGCGGGGATTAATTAGTCCTTTTCACATCCATGACAGGCACGGTGAATCTGAGATATGATGTGCAGCGTTATAGCAAAATCTGGGTTTGCAAGCTCAAGTCGTGCTTAAATGCATTCAGTTCATCAGGAAGTGAAGCACAGGCAGCAGTGAGTGTGCATAGCTGTGGTTAAAGGACAAGGAAAGTTAAACTAAAGAAGTAGGCTAGAAATGGTGTACATTATGTTTTGGGCTTCTGTACCAGCCCCAGACAACCAAAGCCCTTTAGCAGGGAAGATCTGTGTCTCCAAAGATGCCCCAGTAGCTCCCCATCTTCTTTTCTGCTGATTCACTGCACATGCTCTGTGCTGCTATCACTTACTAAGCTTAGGGACCCATTCAAAATATACAGTACACATAGAATAGAAATGTCTCAATATAAGGCTGGTTAGTAATTAATACAGATATATACTTCATGACAGCATAGAAACCAGTGCAAATAATTAGCACTGTAGCATCATCTTATATGACAGACCAACCAAATTTTCTGCTTGATAATTTGCAACAACCCCTAAGCTTAGCTTCTCAACAGCTTCTCAGAGCACACTGAGCAGTTTCGAAGCTGAAACTTTAGGCTGGTGCAATAAGTTCAGTGTATAAAACATTGAATTTTTAGCCCTATCCATTTGTAGAGTTTAGTTCTCCTTTAATAGTCTGTTAATATTATATATATATATGACGAACATCTCGCGTGCAGTTAAACTGAGACTCAATTTTACTGCTATAGTTACGTTTTGAATGGCTTTCCAGAGATCATGTTCTTGTACCAGTGTGCAATGCGTGCATGCATTTGCGGATCTTATGTCGGATCTCAGACAATCCACGGTTTCTGATTGGGAAATTAGCAGATTATTTTTGTTGGAATTGTGATGAAGTCTGTGGCGTACCCATCCAAATCAGAGGATGAATCTCTGAACATGTTCCAGTCCACAGAGTCAAAACATTCCTGCAGTTTGTCCTCTGCCTCTCGCATCCAGCACTGCTCATTACCGGCTCCTCTCACTTCAGTTCCGGTGCCCAAGAATAGTCGCCGGCGCCCAAGAATGGTCGCCAGCATCCAAAAATGAGACGCCGGCACCTCCAATGGGAGCAGAAACCCTCAATTTTTTGCATTTCTCACCCTAGGCTTATACTCGAGTCAATAAGCTTTCCCAGTTTTTGGAGGTAAAATTAGGTACCTCGGCTTATACTCGGGACGGCTTATACTTGAGTATATACGGTAAGGATTTTGTTAGTGAAAGCAGAAGAACCATGATTTTAAGCATATTCCTACAATGATTATGGTCATTTTGATAATAGTAGATATAGTTAGCTAGAGTAGATAGGACTTATTGCAACTTTACTGTATTTAGAAGAAGACAGACATTTTTAAAACATTATTGTATAAAGCTAGAGTAACAAAATGTTATTGTAACTTTAGTTTAGTGTAATTGTATTATTGTATTGCACTTGGTGTTAATTGTCTCATCTGTGAAGAAGGCATTCAAGAAAGAATTTCATTGTACTGTATACATATGACAATAAAACATTGAATCTTGAATCTACTTGCACACTGACAGCCATACAGACACAATTCCACATTCCATTCCTGGCACATATACATGCACATACACATTGGCACACATACTTATGGTAATTTAAAGGATATTTGTGTAGTTGTGGCACCCTTCCCTGCCTTTTACTGTTTTACATTCATTATCCCTTCTACAGAGGGGCGGCAATCAGTACCTCTCATGGTCCCAAAACACCATTGCTGTCTGAAACAGTCAGTGGAGGGCACAGCCCAGCTGACAAGGGAAGGGTAACATTAAAAAATCAGTGTTTTAAAGAAATCCATATACTGTATAATATGCTGTTGTCCTGCATTGGTAAATGTTGTGTGATTGCTTCAGAAAGACTACTATAGTAGCAGTGCTATAGTACACAAACATGCTGCTGTGTAGCCATGGGGCAGCCATTCATGATGAAAAAGACAGGCTACATAGCAGACAACAGAAATGCTCTGACATAGAATAGTATTCTACAGAGATAATGGGGTTCAATTGTCAACACTGGGCAAATTTGCCCATGGGCTGTTACCTATAGCAACCAATCAGTGATTAGCTTTTTAAGGCCATCTGCAAGAAGAACAATGCATGCAGCAATCTGATTTCTTTTTTTCGGTTGCCGATTTCTTCGGTTGCTATAGGTAAAAGCCCATCAGCAAATTTGCCCAGTGTTGATAAATAAGCCCCAATCTGCTATCTGCTATGTAAGCTCTGCATTGAATGGCTGCCCCCATCAGGGGTGTAACTACAGGAAGGATGCAGACCCTGACGGTTGCAGGGGGGCCTAGTAGTGTCGTGGACTCAGTGAGGTCCTAATCAATGAGCAATTTAAATATATCTTGATAGAATAGTTCAACTTACCAATCAATGTTTTAGGGGCCTAATTTGAATTTGCTGTGAGTCCCAGTAGCATCTAGTTACGCCACTGACCCCCGTGGCACACACCAGCTTATTTATATAAACTGTAGTAGTCTTTCTGAAGCAAACATGCAACATTTCAGGGCAGGACTACAGTACATTATATATGTATTTCTTTAAACAGTTTAACGTTTTTGGGTTCACTGTTCCTTTAACATATTGTTTGAAATTTAACCCATCCCACTTATCCCAAAAGAGTGGCATCTTGTAAGGGCCATTTGGCAAAAGATGAATTTTCTGACTAATGAGGAAGCAGATTCTAAGGGGACAGGCAAGACTGGTTTTGAGATAGAGGCATAGATCACAAACAGGACTGGCAAGGTACAGTAGGCGTTGGAGCTCTTCTCTTAAGGACAAATAACTTTCTAGTATATTTTGGAGTTGTCAGCACATCCATATATCTGGACTCTAATTGAGAGTGATGATCTGTTAGGAGGTATGGATATTACAAACAAATAATCATACTAAACGCTGCGTAGCGTATATGCTAAAAATATACTACCTTTCCAGTAAGTTAAAAAGCTTATCTCCTGCTCCAGGAGAAGGTTGTCAATTTGTTGTTCAAAAAGTTACTCCTAAAATGTTTGTGTTAAATGGCAAATCGTCAGCTAGTAACAATGTCTATAATGCTTTTATATAAATTCTGCAGGATACATATATATAATACACAAAAGCCATGAATATCTTGTAAATTATATCCTTATAAACGGTGAGTTCTGATGTCATCAGTTATAAACGGTGAGTTCAGATGTCATTTCTGTCACATGACTCCCTAAAACTTGTGTATTATAATAAATAAAGTACCCCCAGTTGCAAAATATGAGGATATTAGAAGTTACCTCGGAGTTCCATGACCTGTATAAAAACACTTCATTTTCATTCATGTGTTGATGAAGATGTGTGTATTCACATCTTTGTGACTGAAGAGCTTTATGTATTTTAGCAGAGCACCTTGTTTTTTGCAGTCCTCTGCAGTGTCATCAGATCCAAATAAGACTGACCCAGTAACTTTATAGTGTTTCACCTACAAATATAGCTCGATCAGAATATATGCTATATTAAGGATTCTCCCCTCCTTCCCTCTATTACACCAGTTTTATACAAGTAAACACCTTCCATTCCCAATCACACTGCCCTAGGTTCATGTAGCAAACTCTTATTAGAACTGAACTAAAATCTTTTGCTAAATTTATCACAGCAACTGCATTGCCACAATTGATCAGTTTACTACCCCGGCATAGAAGCTGCTCCCATTAATTTTGCATAAGAAAAAAACAGTCCTTCATTAAACAGGGATTTTCATCATAGCATGCTCGGGTCCTGGGCATGACTTTCAAATTCTATATAATATACTTAGCAGTAGAGTACAGCCTGGCACCATGGTCACCAACCAATATTGTATCTCTAGATGTCGTATAAAATAAGAAATACATTATAAAATTTTGACCCAATGGTACTACGTTCCAGTTAGATTGGATTTGGGATGATGACTCTGACCATTGCTGGAGATGCCTTGGGGGCACGAGCTCTGTTACATATTATTTTGTCAATGCCCCAAAATCTTCCCTTACTGGGCAGCTCTGAGGACAATTGTCTCAAACTATGTAGCATACATATTGTTTTGACTAAATAATTCCATATCTCAGTTCTTCTCCACCATAGAACCTTTCTTCCTAAATTGTGGGAAATGCTTATATTACTGCACTGGAAATCATGAACCCCTCCTTCTATAAAAGAATGGATCATTGTTGGAAATCATATGGCAATATTTAACTTTATATCACAAGTAACTATGGTTGACAGATTAACAGGATTAACCTCTACTAACAGCAAAGATAAGGTTTAAATACAGCACTGTGAATGTGGAGTGACAGGTGGCATTTGAGGAAGACTAATGATTTTGCAGGACTGAGTTTGGAATAAACCTTTTCATGGATAAATATATGAACATTATGGGGGTTATTTATCAAAGGTCAAGTTTTAGAGCTTTCTTAGCTTTATATACCTCAAATATATAGAATGATCTTTTTTGAATGAATATGTGATTGAAAGTTTAGTTGACATTCTCATATCTGTGGTTTCCTTGTTATGATCTACTGCAATGGGTTAATGACTTCTGAAACAACATGAGCATGATCATAAATTACAATCAATTAATAACCACTCCCTTGCTTTGCAGCATTTAAATGCATATTGCACAATGCATGGGTGGCAGGTATGGCTTATATTTCCAAACTGTCTACCAACTATCACATACTTGTTTACAGAAGTAGCATAAAAGTAGGTGGATAGTAGCAGTCTGGATAATACTAAATAATGGGATCCATAGTAAAGGATGTGCCCTGAACCCCACCCCCATAAGCTGCACAGCAAGGGCAAAGGTTGTTATAAATTAATTGTAATTAATTAACAGAACATGAGGTCATGGCTATCTCTCAGTTGATAAAGGCAAGATAAGATGCATGATTTCTTTTGCAGCAGCATCACTTTAAAAGTCATCAGGCTAATCAAATTGTTATTAACTGGCATTTAGTGCCTACTTAAAACAGGTTTGTGAATAAAATATAGTTTTTATTTGCAAGGTGTTAGAAAATGGCCGCTGCAGTTCATCACTCGTGTCCCCTCCCCTTCATTTGTGCACATGCAGGTCAGGAGCACTGGGAATTGGCGCATGGGAAATTGAATAAACTATTGTGCAGCTCCAGAGCTTCTGAACCAATGTGGATGTGGTTGAGTGGAATGCGCCCCTAAAGTCTTGCTGCCCTAGGCACGGGCCTTGGTGGCCTTTCCACAAATCTGGGCCCGAATAGTCTGTGGAAAAACATGTTGCATGTGCTTCCCGCAGTTGCTATGCATATGGCCAATAGTTGTGATGAATGTGTTAAGTGTCACCCTTAAACAAATAATGATAGTTTTGAATTACGTATTTGTGTGTTCACTGTAATAATAAGCCAACAAAGTGTACTATCTGACTAGCTCCACTATCTCTGCTTGAAACTTATTTTTTAATAAAGACCAGCATCCTTACTATGTCTCTCATTATAAAAAATCTGATGGTCAGTGTTCTGTTTTTTAGTTATAGTCATGCATTCAACTCTAATTTAAACGATAAGATGATAATTTCTATTGTAACATTTACCAGCAAAGCTTTTATGTTATCATAGGTAAAAATTGCATCTTTGCTTCAAAAAGAGCACTATGGTTTACATAAATAAGGTGAGGGGCAGCCATTAAAGTTCAATAGGACTAAAAGGCACACAGCATGAAACACATGTGGTCTGTAGATTACAATCTTATACGGGAAGACAAACAGGGGTCAAAAACTATTCATGGCTTTCTGCAGAACTACAGAATGAAAAGTAATACATAGGATATTTGTTGCCAAGAAACAACATTATTGTTTATAGGTTTTAAATGAACAGACACATTTCAAATAACAATACTAATCCTTTCATTGCAACAGATGAGCATACAGCTGTAGAATTTATGGCAGCACAACTACTTGCACTATAAATAAAATTACTAGAGGACCTTCCTATATTACGGTAACTACAGGTTTCTGGGATTGTTAGATAGAACTGACTTTTAAAAATAGCTTTTAGATAATGTGCCTATTTGTTTTGTTATTTATGGATTATTTTTTCAGGTTGATTTTCAGTCACAGGCTGGCCTGACGACATCACTTATTATACCCAAACCACACTGTTACTCAATCATACATGGCACTTTTCATGCTTCCATTGGCCCCAATCACTGACAAACATGCTATTTATCTTGGATTATCAGTATTAGATATTTGTTTAATGAGAACTGTAGTGTTCATTGCTATATAGCATCTGTTATAACTAACCTGCTGTGATACCATTTATAAAGGCAGGTTTTTAAAAGGAATAGGGGGGAAGCCATGAAATAGACCCCCACATGAAATAACACGAGGCATCATTTTGGTTTTCCCAGTTCTGCTTGTCTGTCTTCTACTGTGAGATACAAAAGCCCTTTTCAGAGCTGAGCTCTGGGCAAAGAGCCAAATGGCAGGCCCCCAAAATTCTTTTGCAAACATGCCCACACCCATAATCACAACACCCATTTTACTACAACACAACCCATACGTGCCAGTATAATTACTATACAAAATGCATAATGTGCCTATTAACCCCAGGCGTGCAGATATAATCCATATGTAAAATGGATAACGGGTATACTAGACTTGCCAGTATACCACTAAGGAAATTAATAATTAGCATATTAATCCCAGGGATGCCAGTATAAATACTACAGAAAATAATCAGCATAATTACCCCAGACTTGCTAGTACAGTTACTACAGAAAATGAGATAAAGCTTATATTAAATGTATATTTTTGTAGTAGTTGTCTGGCATATGTAAAAGTTATCTGGTAAACTGGGCAAATGTGCAATGCAATATTTGTCTTGGAAGGGCATGCCACTCATTTGTTCCACCGTCTCTCTAAGGCTCGGTGGCTGTCAAACTGGACAAAATTACAAAGTTTTCTGGGTGGGGCCTGTTATTTAATGGTCCTACTATCTGTCTGCAGTCTGTAGATACTGGAGAGACACCTGCAATCTTACCAGCAACAAAAAAAAAAATCTCTAAACTGGGATGGCCTGACTGCTATGGCCTAAAGACATGCTGCTTGTTATTTCTTCACTACTCAACATAGAGAACATGTATTTCAACTTAAGTAACTTAAGTAAATATATTAATATATGTTATGATATATATGTTTGATGCAAACATTATTTTGTTTCACTATTTGCACTATATAGTGTAAAAAAAAAAAACTATACATACATTCTTTCTTATTTAAAAAAATTGGTAAATATATGTTACAGATACAATTTCAATAGTGTCATACAACATCATGTAAAAGTTGAATTCAAAAAAAGGAGATGTCTTTAATTTACTGTCTCAAGTGGGAACTGGAAGTCAAGTTGGAAAAACAAAATACATATAAGCACAGTTGGCTTTATAGCCTTACTATACAGTCAAGCCCTGCTGTATAAAAAATGAAGGCTCAGTGCAAAGGTCATAGTAGATCTTACAAGGGATATCATCTGGCATTTAAAGCTACAGACTGCAGACTACAGAATTAAAATTTCTATTTTCTGTACCCATCACATACCCTATCTGTATTAACACAAACTGAGGGAGGCCAATGATAAAGATTAATAAATACAGGTAAAACATGGCAATATAATTTAAAACATTTAATTTGTCATTGTACATTAATCATAATGTTTAATAAGGATAAATTAGCAAAGACAGCAGAAGTGGAATATAAATCTGAACAACAATACACCTGCACCATTAGGCTTTTCTTTAGTAACAGTAAGTTTGAAGAATGACTAGCAGCACTGCTTTCCAGGAAAAGCAGTAGTTATTCAGCTGTAACATCTGCTTCAGGTCTGTCAAGCTGGTTCCTTAGTCCACATCTTGGGCAAATTCCTTCTCTTATTTTCTCTGTAGACAAACATTTCCTTGGCTGTGTCTGTGCCTCAAACATCACTGATAATGCCCCATAAACTATGTAATGCTAAATGGCTAGAACAATGTTATGGGTCCAATAAAAAACAAGGTTTCTTTGATATCAGGTCGTACTGAGGTCTGTCAATGTGCCACTGCAGAATTGTGTCCTGGTCCATAGCTATTCTTGTAAAATGCTTCTGGCCACAATCATCCTCATAACTTCATTAGTTCCTGTTTTGAAGACAAAAAATTAAAAGGTATTTGTTTCAAGCTGTATGGGGTAAGGAACGCCTCCCTACTGTATCTTTATCACATGTTACTTTAAGGAGAACTAAAGCCTAACTAAAGAAGTAGCTAGAAATGTTGTACATTATGTTTGTGCTTCTGTATCAGCCCAAGGCAACCACAGCCCTTTAGCAGTAAAGATCTATGTCTCCAACGATGCCCCAGTAGCTCCCCATCTTCTTTTCTGCTGATTCACTGCACATGCTCTGTGCTGCTGTCACTTACTGAGCTTAGGGACCCACTCACAATATACATTACACATAAAATAGGAATGTCACGATATAAGGCTGACTAGTAATTAATACAGATAATTACTACATGGCAGCATAGAAACCAGAGCAATTAGCATCAGAATTTAATAATCAGCCCTGTAGCATCAGCTTATATTACAGGCCAACCTCTGCTTGCGACGACCCCTAAGCTTAACTTCTCAACAGCTGCTCAGAGCCCACTGAGCATGTGAGTTTCGCAGACACTTTGCAAGATGGTGACCCCCTGTGACAAGTTTGAAGTCCTGGATCATTGCTGCTATTGAGAAGCTGAAAAGTTAGGCTCATGCAATAAGTTCATTATATAAAATATGCCATTTTTAGCCTTATTCATTTTTAGGCTTTAGTTCTCCTTTAAGGGCCATGACAAATCTTTGCTACAAATCTCCTGTAAAAAAGCATAACATTAAAATCTCCACAAGTAAAAACTATTACTCATGGCAATCTGGCTAAATCATGGGAAATTGCATCCCTTTGCATTTTCCTGTGGGCAAACCAGATCACCCCAAGTGATAGGTTTTACATGATGAGATCTTTATGTCATGCTATGAAAAGTGTTTGTTGGGAGATCTGTCGCCTGCGGTACCAAAGAGCTACAAATCTCCCCATTTGGCAATGGGTAGTGGTAGTTCACCTTAAAGCTGGCCATAGACGCAACGATCCGATCGCACGAATCGTGGATTAGTACGATTTTTGGACCGTGTGTAGAGAATCCCGACATTTTTCGGCCATCGGAGATCGGTCGTTTGGTCGAACGGACAGGTTAGAAAATTTCTGTTGCCTGCCGATAATAATATCTCTGCGTGTATTGCCGATCATACGATTTTCAGTGGGAGACTGTCACTAGCTTTGTCAGACATAACTATCGTACGATTGCTGTTAGGGGCAGAACATTGGCTGATCTGTTCTTTTACTACTTTATTTGATCTGAATGGTAAGACTTTGATCTGAACGGGTCAGGAGATGGGAAAGTCCGATTGTAAGTTGATTCGTACGATCAGCTCTTTCAGTCTATGGCCAACTTTAGATTAACTTGATGATGTAGACAGAGATACTCTGAGACAATTTGTGACTGGGCTTTATTTAATGTTTTTTTAATTATTTAGCTTTGTGTTCAGCAGCTAATTTCAGCAAATATCTCCAATAAATAAATAAATAATAAAAATGATAAGCAAAAAGTAACAAAGAAATTGCAGCTTCATGAAGAAATTGTTTATATTTACATATTTATGCATTTTTATTTGCTATAATGGATGATGCTAAGGGGCCCATTCACTTAGCTCGAGTGAAGGAATAGAGGAAAATAGAGGAAAAAAACTTCGAATTTCGAATGTTTTTTTTGGCTACTTCGACCATCGAATGGGCTACTTCGACCTTCGAATCGAACGATTCGAACTAAAAATCGTTCGAATATTCGACCTTTCGATAGTCGAAGTACTGTCTCTTTAAAAAAAACTTTGACCCCCTAGTTCGCCACCTAAAACCTACCAAGGCCAATGTTAGCCTATGGGGAAGGTCCCCATAGGCTTCCTAACAATTTTCTGATCGAAGGATAATCCTTCTATCGATGGATTAAAATCCTTCGAATCGTTCGATTAGAAGGATTTAATCGTTTGAACGAACGATTATTCCTTCGATTGTTCGATCGAACGAATTACGCTAAATCTTTCGACTTCAATATTCGAAGTCGAAGGATTTCAATTCGGCAGTCGAATATCGAGGGTTAATTAACCCTCGATATTCGACCCTAGGTAAATTTGCCCCTAAGTATTTGTACTTTTCCACATTGTAAATTCTCACAGTGCTGCATTTCCTAGCAGCGCTTTATAAATATTAAAAGTTATACATCCTGTACATACATACTTGAATTCCACTGTGAGACAAAATGTGATAAAAATAGATTCAAATTGTTTAAAAACCAGCTGCATTTTATGCTGGCAAGACTATTAGTAGGAAGCATGATATTGATTATAATTGGGGAATAGGGTAGGTATATAGGTACCTGTGGAAAAAATATTCTTTCTTGTGAACTCCTACCCACCACTGGACACAGATGTGATTTGCATGCACTGATCTGGAAGTTGAGGAGAGAGGGACAGCCTAGAAAGGCCACACTGATTCAGCCTTGATTCTTACCTCTGGTTTTTAAGCTCTGGATTTTAAAGGTTTACAGAAACAAAACAAGTTCTCAACGTAGCAAAAAGCAGATTTTATTAATGAACAAGAGCATTGATTAATTCAGGGAAAGGTTCTGATGATACAATAAAAATTGCAACACAATAAAGATAATTCCAAATAGATTAAGTGGCCACCAATTCCCCAAGGTCCCTTTGGGGATACAAAATACATATAAAAAATATGTAGGTTCTGATGATGTTTGCTCTATAGCTGATATATTGTTAAAGTTATACATTACCACCAATGTAATCAATTAACTCACCCTCAAGGATCTGATGGACACGAATATCTCGAACAAACTGTTGCACGGCATAATCTTTCAGGTATCCGTATCCTCCATGCATCTGCAAAGCTTGATTACAAATCTGAAGAAAAGAGACAATAGCTGCTTATGAAATGCTTATGTCTACTTGTTGTACTTCAAGAGAAGTGTACCTTGAATTTTATTTGCCTGCTTGGAAGACTGCTCTCAGATATGGTTAAAAAAGAAAAATATATACTGTTTGACTTCTGTAAGCTGCTCCCTATAACATATGTAGCTCTAAAGAGAGAAAGACTTTTTTAAGACAAGCAAGTGGTTATCCAGATATGAGAAAGACAGAAGCAGGCAGATGGGAGCAAACTGTACATAACCAAGGTCACAAGGGCCTTTGTTGATGTTTAGCTTAGAAATATTTTAGTTAGTCTAGAAGAAAAATACATAATTTCACCAAAGCATTATGGTTAATGAAAGATGTCCCATTCATATGCAAAGCAGAAGGAATTCTGAGAAAGATGCCGTATATATTGAACCTCACCCACTGGGCAGTATACACTTACGAATGAGGACATCTCTCCTCAACCAAAATGCAATTCTAGAGAATCCACTTCCCTGGCTCTACATGTGCTGATCTGAAGACCATGCATTGCACTGACGAGCCACAAGAGTGAAAGCTGCGTCGCTGTGCTCCCATGAGGGAGGCCCCTGACTTGCATATTGAGTCAGGGGAGATGCATATGCACCTATGCTTAATCAAGCTTCACTGCTCTTACCATTAGGTGGGCGGGAAGTCTTTTCTTTTTCTGGCTGCCAACCAGAGCCTTGCAAAAGGCAACCAATGGCCTTGCACCGCCCACTCCAGCACCTTTTTTGTGTCTAGTTTGAGCACCCTGGATGGGGTCACGGTCTTTTGGCTGGACTCGCAGGCCATGACACGCCCTGGGGGAAGCTTCGGCAGAACCCAGGGTAGACGGGACTCACCCTAACTTCGGCGAAGGGGAGTCCAAACGGTGGTGGGCCCTCCCTAGCTTTGGCGAAGGGGGACCCACCCGTTCGAGCTGTTCGCTAATGGTAGCTGGGAACAGCTTGGGCAACGGAGCCCATGCCTGTGGGTAGGACTCGGAAGGATGATTCAATATCACCAGTCTGCATTTGGGATTCTGATGAACATACCACCCTGGCTGTGCGTTAAAAACCCAGTGAGTGAGGTTCAGTCTATAGGGTATTCCCTATATATAAATGGACATTTTAGGAGTCACCCTGGGCTTCTTTCTTAGAATTCTTTCTGCTTTGCATATGAATGAGGACATCTCTAGTCAAGCAAAATGCTTTTCTAGTGTATTATATGTGAATGGGGGGAGGAATTAAGGAGTTGCCAAAGGCTACTTAATTGTTTTTCCTATTTAAAAAGCTGGCCATTAAAATGCAAATAAAAAAGGTAGCTATCCCACATGTTTCAGTTTCAAATTATAACAACACTACATTAATTTGTTGTAGATCAACTTTTCTTTCATTTTTTATTCCTTGTTTTGAATGATTTTCCTTCTCTATTCCAGCTTTCGAAAGAGGGCAACTGACCCTAGCAGTCAAAAACTATTGCTCTGTGAGGCTACAATTTTATTGTTACTTTTTATTAGTTATCGTTCTATTTAGCCCCACACCTAATCATATTCCAATCTCTCATTCAAGCCCCTGCCTTATGGCTAGGACAATTTGGACAGTAGCAATTAGATACCTGCTAAAATTCCAAACAGGAGAGCTAATGACCAAAATCATAAATAATTAAAAAAACATATACTGTAAATAAAAATGGACATGCCTACACTAATGACATACATCATTATACAGGTATGGGACCTGTTATCCAGAATGCTCGGGACCTGGGGTTTCCGGATAACAGATCTTTCTGTAATTTGGGTCTTCATACCTTAAGTCTACTAGAAAATCATGTAAACATTAAACAAACCCAATAAGCTGATTTTGCAATCTCACCAAACCAACTTTCTCAATCCATTTGTAAGTATAATTTGAACTTTACATCTGAAAATTGGACAGTTCAACATTTTAAAATGGTCCATTTGGGGTATGGGAAAATGTTCAAAAAGTTTTCAGGTTCATGCTCCCAATCCTTTTGTCCTAAATGTACTCAATTAAATGTTGACTTGTTTCATTACTTGTGGAGCTGCCCTGAAATCCATAAAGTCTGGCTCGCCCTAGAAAAGTTTCTGAATCACAAACAACCTCCATATCAAATTAAACCCAGTTTGGGCATTACTACACCTGAATTATCCTGATTCATCTTTGAAGCCACAACCAAAATCTTTATTCAATAATCCTAACAACGTTATTACATTGTTGACAGCAGCTACAAAGAAATTGTTATTCTTAAACTGGTTATCTGTATCTACACCTTCAATAAAGGATATCTTGTCCCTCTTAAATCACTTATGCTGGCAAGAAGCGATAAGGATTAAGACTGCTGACCCTCACCTTAAACAAGATTTCATTAATAATTGGTCGTTATATTGGGACTTTATTGACTCTACTAACAAACTCCGTTCACTTGGACTGCTACATTTATAATTGTAGATTGTAACTAATTGTAAAATGTTTATTTACATTTGTGATGTGTTTGTAGTCACTTATATGTTCCAGCATATCCTTAATATTATCTCTCTTGTTCAACTTTCAAGATTAGCTGAGCATTATTAGGTTAAAGTGGACCCGTCACCCAAAAAAAAAACCATTCCAAATCCTTTTTTATCACATTAGTCAAGCAAAATGAACGTTAATTACACTATATAAATTATTTGAATCTTGTTTCCTTCAGTCTGGGAATTCATAATTATAGCAAGCAGGAAGCAGTCATTTTGTGGACAGTGTTATTAAGGCAAGCCTTGTATCATCTCAGAATCTTGTTAGTGCACCAGAATGGGGGACCTGATATACATTTAGTTGCCCTGGCTACACAATTAAACGGTAATGAGAACGGGGGAATGTGTGGAGAGCAGTGACATCTAGGAAGTGCTGAATGGAAAGTATTCTGTCTCAGTATCGGTTGTACCGGCCACAAGCTCCATGTAGACCCAGTCTGTAAGGATATGTGCAGCAGGTTGAATGATCACCTTGACAGATAGCTTACTCAATGAATAAAGACTCCAGAAATGTTCTCCAATGCTTCTTTATGCTTCAAGGTAGCAAATGTTAAACATAGAGGCCTTTTTCATAGGTAAATTTCTAATGGAGTTACACAGCTTACACACACTGCAGTCTCTTCATAACACACTAAACCAAGGGGGAGGTTACAGAAGAAAATGGAGGGCGGGAGCAACTATCAAGCAAGAAACAGTGGGGGTGAAAGGATGATACCAAATACCATTATAACATAACATATAATATCAACTGCTAGGCAGCAAAACTGCGTGGCAGCACACTCCCCGCCTGGTATCGTGAGATACCACTACACAATTATTTTTCTTTAACATATTAGTAACAGTAACATAAAATGCTATTTAGCGTTCTCAAGTCTATGAGTTAGCTATATTAGAGTTTGAGTAGTTCACTGATATTAGACTAGATCAGAACCTTTGGAAGCAGGCATAATTAACACAATATCAGTGACTGGTCTGAGGAAGGTTTTTGAGTTGCCATCCTTAACGATCTTGACTTCCACACTTCGGACCTTCCCATCATCACTGGCAATGGCCTTTGTAATGAGTCCAACTGGCCACTGGGTCCGATGAGTTTGCTGGTCTTTTGACAGGACCAAGTCCCCTTCCTTTAAGTTGGGCTTCTGGGTTTGCCACCTTTTGCGACCTTGGAGAAGTGTGAGATATTCCTTTCTCCATCTGTCCCAGAAACAATCCGCAAGGTATTGAGCGTATCTCCACTGTCGTTTATACATGTCCTTTTCATCGAAGATACCCTTTGGTGCTGAAATCTGTCCAATCTTCCAGTTCAACAATGTGGCTGGACTTAAGATAGTTGGAGACTCTGGGTCTGTAGATATGGCAGTCAATGGTCTTGAGTTGATTATTGCTGCAACCTCAGCAAAGAAAGTGGTGAGCACCTCATGGGTAAGGCGTGAAGAACTTGCATCAAGCAACATTGCATCCAGTATGCGCCTTGCCATCCCAATCATGCGTTCCCATGCTCCGCCCATGTGTGAAGAGTGTGGTGGGTTGAATTTCCACACGCAGCCTTGATCACTCAAATAATTTGCAACTTGTTGTTGGTCTATCTGTAACTCTCTACAAGCACCAATGAAGTTGGTTCCACAGTCCGATCTCAACATCTTCACAGGACCTCTTAGAGCAAGAAATCTCCGGAGAGCATTAATGAAACTAGAGGTGTCCATTGATTCGATCGCTTCGATATGTACGGCTCTTACACTTAGGCAAGTGAACATTACAGCCCATCTTTTGCTGTCGACTTGACCACCGCGGGTTCTTTTGGCCGTCACTGTCCACGGTCCAAATACATCAATCCCGACGTATGTAAAGGGTGCATCTTCGCTCAGTCTGTCTGCGGGTAAGTCAGCCATCTGTTGATCTTGCTGTCTACCTCTTAACTTCTGACATTTGACACAGTTGTGAATGATCGTGGCTATTTGTCTTTTCACTCCAACTATCCAGAACCCTGCAACTCTGAGAGCACCTTCTGTGTAGTGTCTTCCTTGGTGTCTTCCTTCCTCATGGTAATGCAGGATAATCAAGGTCGCCAGATGGTGGTTTCTTGGTACTATCAAGGGGTTCTGTTCTCGTCTTGGCAAGTTTGACTTATTTAGCCGTCCACCGACTCTAAGTATTCCTTCATTGTCGATTACTGGGTTCAGGGTGAATAGTGGGCTACCCTTCGAGACTGGTCTATTGCCTCTCAAGCACTTAATTTCTTCTGCGAAGACTTCTTCTTGCACATGACGTATGATGAATGACTCTGCCTTCTCATACTCTAATGCGTTAGGTGGCTCTTTGCAGGTATGCCATCCATGACAAGATGACGTCTGATTGGACTTGCTGAAACTCTGTGCAATATGACTCAATCTTGCAATAGTCTTTACTAATCTTTTCCAAGAAGAGAAACGTTCAAACCGTCTCACCTCCAAGTTTCTTCTTGAGCAGATGTTGGAGCTCAATGTTTTAACCTCTGGTCGGATTTCTGGATCAGTATCTGGATCCACCAGGTGGAAGTTGACGTCTCCTTCAGAGTCTATAGAAGACTGGTCTGTTAAGAACTTGGGTCCTGACAACCAAATGGTTTGTGTAAGGACAACTGCTGGCACAGACCTTGTGGCGATGTCTGCGGGATTCAAACCGGTCGGGACATAGTTCCATTGTTCAGGTCTACTGATTCTTCGTATTCGTTCTGATCCCTCCACATTCGTTTTGTAGGAAGTCACGTCCAGGTGCTTGTGCGATCGATTTAGACAGACCTCTCCTATTATCACCCATCCAAGATCGAGTTTCTGGGCATGGGGAGCATCATCTGGACCGTTACATGACTCTCTTATTTTATGAACTCTGAGAATGTCTCTCCCTAGAAGGATCATGATCTTCGCATCCTTGTTAAGTGATGGAATGTAATCAGCAATGTGATTCAAATGAGAGTGATGACGTGCAACCTCAGGTGTGGGGATCTCTTCTCTATTATTCGGTAGCTGATCACATTCGATTAGCGTTGGTAGAGGAAACTCTGTGTTCTCATATTCTGATGCCACTATGAAGCCGTGGGCTCTTCTTCCAGAAGTGCTGACTTGTCCGGCACATGTCTGCAAGGTATAGGACCAGGTCTCTCCATGAATGTTGAATGAGTCAAAGAATTCTGGACTGGCCAATGAGCGATTGCTCTGATCGTCGAGTATGGCGTACATTTTTATAGCATTTTGTGGGCATCCTTCAGGAAAAACCCTAACGAGACATATCTTGCTGCAAGACTTGCTATGAAGCCCTTCTCCACACACCTCTGTACATCTTGTGGTTACAGGGTTGGCGTTTTGCTTAGTTCTCTCCCCGCCATCATCTGATGTAGTCTTGGGGTTGCTGCCAGGCGAAGGTTTCCTTTTGAATGATTCTGAGTGAAGAGCGTCCACATGCTTGGCACTGTTACACAGGGAACATCTGACATCATTCTTACAGTCTTTAGCTAGGTGATCGGAGGATGCGCAACACTTGAAGCAGATATTATGTTCCTTGAGGTATGTTATGCGTTCTTTGATAGGCTTGTCCCTGAATGCGCGACATATAGAGAGAGAATGTGGTGCATCATGAACGGGACACTGTTGATCAATATTGCTTGACTTGGTATCTTGTAATTTAGTATCTGTAGCCAAGACATTGGATGCAATTGCGGTCTTTCTCACAGCAATAGGATGTCTTAAGTCCTTGAATTTACTGTTGGTGGCAATACCCTTTGAAGTAGTTGAAGGAAGGGTGGTTGTGTCTGGATACAAGAAGCTTGGGTCATTCTTGGATCTTGCGATCTTCCTCACGAACTCTGCAAAATAAGAAAAGGGTGGGAAAGAGACATGGTGTTCATATTTATACCTTGATCCCATGCTAGTCCACTTCTCCTGGAGATGATAAGGCAACTTTGCTACAATAGGGTTTACCCCCTGAGCAGTGTCTAAATAGCTAAGACCTGGCAAACTAGGATCTGACTTAGCGATTTCAAGTTCAAGAAGAAGGTCACCTAACTCTCTAAGCTTATGATTGTCCTTAATAGAGATTTTAGGGAAGTCTTTAAGTCTCTGGAATAAGGCAGATTCGATGACTTCCGGGCTCCCATAGTCTTGTTCCAAACGTTCCCAGGCAGCATCAAGGCCTGCTTCAAAGTTATGAATGTAGACAGATTTAAGTCTCTTTACTTGTTCTGAAGATTGTCGTCCCAACCACTTTATTAGTAAGTCAAGTTCTGCTTGGGGTTCAATGCCCAAGTTCTTGGTTACTGCCTTGAATGTAGATCTCCAACTCCTATAGTTCTCTGGGCGGTCATCAAATCTAGACAGTCCAGTAGCAATCAACTCTCGCCGGATCATATACTTGCTAAACTCTGCAATGTCGGTGCTTTCGGTTTTTACACCCACAGGAAGTACTGATGGTGCACCATCTTGGATCAAGGTTGGTATCTGGTGCTGGCCAGTAGGTGGAGAGAAAGGTGTAGCAGATGGGTTCAATCCAGGCATGGGTCTCGTGTCTAAAGGCCTTTGCACATTTGAAGTTGAAGAGTGCTGTGTTGCAGGAGGCATAGAGTGCACTCTGAAGTCTCCTGTTGTGCCCTTGTAATCTCTATTCACATAGGGTTGTGGCAGCACATGAGCTGGATAGGTTGGTACACTTGATTTTGTGGCATACGGTAGTGGTGAAGTGTCTGTGTTGGGAGGTGCACACTGACTTGCTAGATGATTATGAGTTGGGTCTACAACCGTAGGCAGGACCGTATCATTATGGTTCTGGGTCAAAACAAATTGTAGGGTCCTTTCAACAGGATCTTGACGGGCGGCCAAGCTAGGACAAGATGCTCCTTCTTCTTCCAATAGGGCTTGTTCCAAGACAGATAATTCTGCTAAGGCTACTTCCTCTTCTCTTCTCTTCTGAAGGATTTCTAGATGGGCCTCTGTTTCTGCTTGTATTCTTGCTTGAATGCGTTTTGCTTCTGCCTGTGCTTCAGCTTCCTTAAGCTTAGCTTCTGCCTGTGCTTCAGCTTCCTTAAGCTTAGCAGGTGGCTTGAACCTGGGCTACTGCAGCCTTTTGGCGAGCTTTGAGTATTTGGTTGCTCAGTGATGACCTTACAGAGCAGGACCGCAATGACTTGGAAGAGGATTTATGGTGTGAGCTGGCATATACAGGATGTAGTTTCATGTAGCTGTGCTAATCTACCCTCTATCTGTGCCTTTGCTTCCAGATATGTGCTATGTCTCTGCTGCTCAGTAGAAGTAAAGTCTTTTAACTCTAGTGAAGCTTCCTCTATGTTGGAGCATGACAAAAGGGAAGAGTACTTTTCAGCAAGTCTTTTATAATTCTCAAATGCCTTCTTAACCCTTGAGAGGGCGGCGTTCAATAGCTCAGTGTTGTTGCTAGTTTCATTAGCGGCTGTTATACAACTTAAAGTTTTCTCCCATAATGCAATCAGGTTATCAGATGTTGCTTCCTTATTTGCTTCATAAGCCTCCCTTGCCTTCAAGGATGGATGAGGGGCCCTAGCTGGACGTGCAGAATGAAGCAAGGTGTCTGCTTTGACATGAATAGATGCAGGCTCAGTAGAATCTCTGTCAGACATGACAAGTGCTGCAGTTTAGTGTCTTGGAAATCTGCCAAAGATCAGCTCTGTAAGTATTGATACTTTGTTTGTAAGCAGGCTGGGCCTTGGAGCTGGGGCTGCAATCCAGCTCAAACCAGATTCTTGGCAAAGAAAAACACAGTTCAAAAACACCTTGTAAAAGGCAAGAATAAGTTCTTATAATAAATGCAGATATTGAATTCACAGTCCAAAACAGCTTGACAATAATGAATCCTTGTGACTTTATATAGCAATCATAAACAGTCTTTGCACAGTTCAGAATGTACTTATTGCTGACAAACAGCACAGACCAGTAACAGGTTATACTGTGGGGAATATTCAGCAGGTAGTTGGCTTCTAGTGCAGTGCTTCTGGTAAGTGTAGCAGTAACACACAGGCAATGATGGCTTCAGTGCACAGTATGAAGATGGATTCCTGTCTTAGGGTTTCTTTTTCTTCACACAGGCAAATTAATACTCACCGTTCTGAAGCTGCAGAGTATAGCCATGCTATGGATTCTCTTAGAAATTTACTATTCTGTCTCAGTATCGGTTGTACCGGCCACAAGCTCCATGTAGACCCAGTCTGTAAGGATATGTGCAGCAGGTTGAATGATCACCTTGACAGATAGCTTACTCAATGAATAAAGACTCCAGAAATGTTCTCCAATGCTTCTTTATGCTTCAAGGTAGCAAATGTTAAACATAGAGGCCTTTTTCATAGGTAAATTTCTAATGGAGTTACACAGCTTACACACACTGCAGTCTCTTCATAACACACTAAACCAAGGGGGAGGTTACAGAAGAAAATGGAGGGCGGGAGCAACTATCAAGCAAGAAACAGTGGGGGTGAAAGGATGATACCAAATACCATTATAACATAACATATAATATCAACTGCTAGGCAGCAAAACTGCGTGGCAGCACAGAAAGTGAAAGTAATTGTCTGCCCCGCCTCTATGCCACTGGCATAGAGGAGGGCAGACAATAATTGATTGACAGCTGAGATTATTAAATGAGCTTACAACAGCTATGAATGCCTTAATTAAAAATAGAAATTCGATTTCATGTTTAATTTGAAAAGGACTTTTATTATACAGATTTTTGTGTCTGGATGACAGGTCCACTTTAATATGTTTTGTTTTACTTTTGTTTTCTTACTTAGCTCTAATAAAAGCTTAGGTGTATTCTCCATCGTCAAATTCTTCTAGGACACCTAACTCTCTAAGCTGTATAAGTGTGTGTTATAGTCCTCCAATGGACCAATGTTATGTCTTGCTTGTTTCTGTAAAACCCAATAAAACTTTAAAAAAAAAAAAAAAGCTGATTTTGCTTTCATGATAAATTATGTCTTAAATTGATTCAAAATGTTATGGTGATCCCTCACTCACTGATTTAAGGTATCTACAACAGAGTAGCAGCCCAGTCAAGCACCTGATGAAGGATATTTATATTGGAAACATGTCGTGTGAGAACTTTGAATTGTTGTACAAGCTATGGTTTTATTATTACAGAGAAAAAGGAATTTTTTTTTAAAAAAAAAAAAACTTGGATTATTTGATTATCATTCCGTAATTCTGAGAATTCTAGATAATGGGTTTCCGGATAACTGATCCCATACATGTATACCATTTTTACTAATTTTGCATAAATAATAAATCAACACCCTACCTTAAAGCACTCATCCGTAGCAAACAATTTTGCCATAGCACAGAGAGTTGCTGCATCCCCAGTACCATTTTGCAAGGCGTCAGCTGCATGCCGTACAATGAGCCGTGATGTGACCAAGCGTGTTGCCATATCTGCCAGTTTGAACTGCAAGTACTGTAAAGAAAGAAAAAGTATAAGAGCAGTGGCATCAAAGTAGCACAAGGGTCTGGAAGTGTGTGTGTCTAAAACCGGATCTGTTCCTTTCTTTTCCATGAAATATGGCCCCAAATTAATGATATGCCCCCATATTTCATAAACTGTCATGTCCGGTAAGGAGGGTAAACAAGATTTCAATGGCTCTCCGTTGTGTTCTTCCCTAATAACAAATCAATAAAAAAGTTTTGGGCAATTGACAAGATGTAATTTATGAAGCAGCCATGCAAATGACATGGAGATCAAAAGGGCAGTTCCAAATGCTCTAAAGTTTGCCTTGTCCTGAGTAGCATGATAAACACCTGCTGTTAAAGGGGTTGTTCACTTTTGAGATAACTTTTAGGATGATGTAGAGAGCGATATTCTGAGACAATTTGCAATTGGTTTTCATTTTTTATTATTTAAGGTTATTTTGTTTTTTATTCAGCAGCTCTTCAATTTGCATCTTTAGCAATCTGGTAACTGGGGTCAAAATGACCCTAGCAACCATGCATTGATTTGAATAAGAGACTGGAATATGAATATGAGAGGGCCTGAATAGAAGGATCAGTAATAAAAAGTAACAATAACAATACATTTGTTGCCTTACGGAGCAATCGCTTTTTAGAAGGGGGTCAGGTTTTTGAAAGCTGCAAAGACTCAGAAGAAAAAGGCAAATATCTTAAAGTTAAACCACTCCTCTAAACAGACAGTGGGAAAATTGCATTATAAGACCTGATTTCTCAACCTATGTCGCTAGATTACCTTGTGAAGTCTGTTCTAGTGATACTCAGAACTGGTGAGTGGAGTACATTGCAGTCAGTGCAGCAGTCTAGTCTCAGTATCCTCTGCTGTAATCAAACGCGTGTTCTAATTTTTTTTCTTTTGTATTCCTATGATAAACCATTTCATTCCTGTTCTGGTTACAACTTTCTATAGTGGCAAAGTAAAGAATCCTATACTGTAACATCAATGTTTTCAGTGATGTATAACTCTACAAGAGATGTTTAAAAGGCGTGTCGACTGGGACTTTGGGGGAAACACTAAGAACTGCTGGAAAAGTGCCACTTTAACATGAAAAAGTAAAACTATTTATATTCCTACATTTTTTTCTGAATATAATGGAACTTGTTGAAAATGTATGGAGAGGGAAAGCACTAAAAAGGTTTTGCACTGAAAGGCCTACAATCATGTCTCTCAAATGAAATATTTGCTTTCTGAGTAGGTGCCAGCTATTCTGGTATTATATACCAAATGTAGAAAAAACAGGCAGAAACAGAACATACGCAGATTCAACCTTAAGAAGAGCAAGCTGCTGACAAGCCTGAATGGGTTTGGCCCAAACAGTAGCATTTCTGGATGAAGAACAAGCCACAAGAACAATGGATCAGTATAATATTATTACACTGCTTCTGCGAGAGACCTATAAATTAAATATTTTAGAAAACATAAAATGTGTCTTGATGATGGATGTTCCTAATATGTTTTTCTGGCTACATTGTTACGGCAAATTCGAAAGGCAACAAGAAACGGCCTTTATATCAAACCCTCTAGCTGATCGCAGCAGAGGATTCAGCAGCCCCCACTTTGAAAATGTGGATACAACAAACAAAACATTTCCCGTTTTTGATGTGCACGTATGCAATGATGATGATGTACCTAAAAATGTTTTAGAAGGTGTGGCTGCACCGGAAGTAAAATTATAAAACACAATTACCTTCCTGAGTAGGGATGTCGCGGACTGTTCGCCTGCAAACTAATTCGCGTGAACATCGACTGTTCGCGTCCGCCGAATGTTCGCGAACGTCGTGCGACGTTCGCCAATTTGGGTTCGCCTTAGCTGGCGCTTATTTTTGACCTCTCACCCCAGACCAGCAGATACATGGCAGCCAATCAGGAAGCTCTCCCTCCTGGACCACCCCTACACCCCCTGGACCACTCTCCTTCCATATATAAACTGAAGCCCTGCAGCGTTTTTTCATTCTGCCTGTGTGTGCTTGGAAGAGCTAGTGTAGGGAGAGAGCTGGTTAGTGATTTGAGGAACAGTTGATAGTAACTTTGCTGGCTAGTAATCTACTTGATACTGCTCTGTATTGTAGGGACAGAACTCTGCAGGGATTTGAGGGACATTTTAGGTTAGGTAGCTTTGCTGGCTAGTAATCTACCTTCTACTGCAGTGCTCTGTATGTAGCTGTCCTGCTGCTGATCTCTCATCTGCTGACTGCTGCCTGTAACCCAATAGTCCTTGTAAGGACTGCTTTTATTTTCTTTTTTGTTTTTTTACTTTGCTACTATAAGAGCCCAGTGCTATTAGTCTAGCTGTGTTGGAGAGTGGGACTGGTGTGCTGCTCCTCCTAGTAGTTCACCACTACCAGCACCAACCAGAGTCAAAATTGTTACAAAGTATCTTATTTGCACCTGTTAGCTGTTCTGAGCTCTTTGCCAAAAGCTAATTAAGTTAGCTGTTCAGTTCAGAGAAAAGAGGGACTTTCCAGTACAAAAGAGGGACAGGGGGTTGAGTGGTCAAAAGAGGGACAGTTGGGAGGTATGCAAGTGCCACCTAGCTGTGTGAGCTTTTTCACATTCTGTCTAAATAACAATAATAATTCTGTGTCCGTAAACATCACCTGAGTGATACAGCAGCAATAATATATTCCGTATCCACTACTGTATACGTTGCCCTTGCAGGCATTGTTTGCCCAGTCTTTAACCAAGTGCCACCTCGCTGTGTGAGCTTTTTCACATTCCGTGTCCAGAAACATCACCTGAGTGACGTAGTGTGATTTCTGCCCTTTACAGCACAAAACGCAGCGCTGTGTCAACAATGTATTTTTCAGATACATTTTTGCCCTTGATCCCCCTCTGGCATGCCACTGTCCAGGTCGTTGCACCCTTTAAACAACTTTAAAATCATTTTTCTGGCCAGAAATGTCTTTTCTAGCTTTTAAAATTCGCCTTCCAATTGAAGTCTATGGGGTTCGCGACGTTCGCATTTTTGACGCAAGTTCGCGAATATGTTCGCGAACATTTTTTCCGCCGTTCGCTACATCCCTATTCCTGAGCAAAAACCATGACTAAAATATCTATAGCTGATAAATATTGTTGAAGGAATAAGTGCCGCGGAGTATCTTATAATTAACTAAATATAGAATGTGATTAATGTAATTCTCATTCTTCATGTAATTGCTTTTGCTTTAAAACATTTACTGCTGATCTATAGAGTTATTTTCCTTCCTGCCTACATGCGGTTACCCTAACTTGTCTGGATTGTTTTAAATAAAAAAATATAACAATACTAAAAAGAACTGAAAAATGATACTCCATGCAAGCAGCACATTTAAGGTTTGCCAGAAACAAACAGCATCACTTGTTAAAACTAGTTTGCCCGAGTTATCACATCATTACAACCACAAAAGCAGTTGTCAAGATATTTTATCTTTTTATATTTATGAATTCTTGGAAATGTTCAGCTGTGATTATACCAAATAAAACTTTTCACTGTTAGGGGGCTATTTAATTAAATGAGAGGAGGTTAAAGGTCAATCTTTTAGAATTAAAAACTGCTATTATCAATGTTATTGGCTATTTATAAAAACACATTCTTGGTTTGACCACGAATGTTCTTTTTCCATGGTTTTGCTCAATATGTAAAAAAAATGATTTAGCTAAACAAAACAAGTTAAGATGAGTAAAGATGGGTAAAAAACTTGATGGTCATTAAATAGACCACTATGTGTATCAGGTATTCTGTGGGTATGCTACAATCATCAAGCTAAATGGAGACAACCTAAACTGATATTCATCTATTGACCTTATTATACACAGTAACCCACACCAATAAACATTTTTTCCAACAAATTATGAGACTCACTTAATTTCTGAGCTTGTAAGTACTAAGCATAAATATTCCATATATTAAAGCACCTTGGCTTATATTGAGTTACATTAAATAAAGAGATAAAGAACCCCTTTTACGTTGGCCCACTACAGAGGTTTGTGATCTTGAGAAAATGCAATGCAAAATGTGCAATAATCACTACAGCTCACAGGAGCAGGCAGTACTTGAGAATCTTCTAAACCCACTAATAGTACCCAAACCAGTAAAACAAATACAGTTAAGGTGCAATCTGAGGATTAGTAACATGTATGGTGTGTGTGTGTTTATATATATGTTTTTAATTTAAAAATTGTAAGAAGTATGACTTTAAAGTTATATTTTAGTATTAAATAGCGATGTGTTTAGTAAATTAAACAGAAGTTGGTTACACAAAAGGGCTTATTTTCTCACTTTATTTAATATTTGTTTTGCCCTAAAGCATACCCACTCCTCAATAAATAAATCCAAAGAGAAAGAATGTAAAAAAAAAAAAAGGAAAAAGAAAGAAGAAGAAAAAGAAAAGACAAGCACTCATGTACAAACCATCGCTGCCTAATACACAACTGACTTAGAACTAGCACCAATCTACCTGATAAGGTGTAGTTGTAAGCTTAATCAGAAGAATTCTCTTTCCTTCTTGTATAAGTCAATATTTTTGCAATTTGTGTGTTTCCTGCATTTATTGTACAGTGGCGCACAATATTTTACCACTTATAAATATGTGATGATAAAAATACATTGTAATAATAATAATTGGAGCATTTGGACAATGAGCCTGTATTCATTAACCAATTTTGTTGCCCAAAATAAATTGTATTTAATCAAAGGGTGTATGTGTACTGTGTATTGTAATTTGCACTACATTAATTCATCAGCAATATGTAATGATACTAATTAATCCTTGTTAAAGGGATACTGTCATGGGACAGTATCAGTTAATAGTGCTGCTCCTGCTGATTTTTTTATATTTCATTTTGAAATCTGACATGGGGCTAGACATATTGTCAGTTTCCCAGCTGCCCCCAGTCATGTGACTTGTGCACTGATAAACATCAGTCACTCTTTAGGGTCTGGCCACATGGGCAGATTCGGGGAGATTAGTCGCCAGGCGACAAATCTCCTCTTCTTTGCGGAGACTAATCTCCCCGATCTGCCTTCCGCTGGCTAAAATGAAAATCGCCTGGGGGCAGGCACTCTGAGCACTTTGTTTTCTGAAGCCGCGTGAAGTTTCCTTGTGAGGCAATTACAGACGACTTCGGAAAACTAATTGCTCCAAGTGCCTGCCCCCAGGCGATTTTCATTTTAGCTGGCGGAAGGCAGGGGAAGGCAGATTAGGGAGATTAGTCGCCGCAAAGAAGAGGAGATTTGTCGCCTGGCGACTTATCTCCCCGAATCTGCCCGTGTGCCCAGACCCTGACTGCTGTATTGCATGTTGGAGTGATATCTACCACTCCCTTCCCCCCAAGCAGCCTAACAACAGAACAATGTGAAGGTAACCACATAGCAGCTCCCTAACACAAGATAACAGCTGCCTGGTAGATCTAAAGGTGGCCATACAAGTAGAGATCCGCTAGTTCTCCCCACAATGAAGTGGGCGATATTGGGCTGATCCGATCGTGGGCCCTAGGGCCCAATGATCAGATCATAATGGACCCGATACGGGCAGTCGGATCGCATAGGCGCACGGATGCAGCCGCAATCCAACGGGAATTTTTTAACCCGCCCCATCGCGATCTAGCCGACTTTCGGACAGATACAGATCAGGGAAGCACGTCGGATGGCCCATGGCGGTCTGTCGGCAGCTGTTATCGGCCTGTGTATGGGGGCCTTAAGAACCGCACTCAATAGCAAAAAGTCCCACTGAGACACATTAAGTTACATTGAGTAGGAGAAAAAATAGCCTGCCAGAAATCAGTTCCACAGCTGATTCTGAAAGCACATGACCAGGCAAAATGACATGAGATGGCTGCCTACACACCAATATTATAGATTGAAAAAATACACTTGTTCAGGAATGAAATGTTACATGGTAGAGTGAATTATTTGCAGTGTAAACTGTTTAATTTAGAAATAAAAACGACACCATAAAAATCATGACAGAATCCATTTAAATTTATGGACTATAATACACTGACCTGCTTGGAGAAAACAAGGTGGATTCATGAATTCAAGAGCCAGCCATATATTTTCAAGCAGAACTGTGCTCAATGCATATAACCTAGGTAGGCGTCAGAAGCGTCACTAGAGGGGGGCGGGCCCTGGTGCGTGGCGCACAGCCGGGCCCCGCCCCTCCGAACGGCCGCATTTGTCAGCGGCGCGCGGTCTGCCGGGGGGCCCTGAGGGGGTGCGGGCCCTGGCCCGCTCGCACCCCCTGCTCCCCCGGTAGTTCCGCCACTGGTAGATGTATTGCATTGCATCCCTGTTGAACTATACAAGCACAATGGACTCTAACCACAACCTGTGGACTGTTAAGTCACATCATGTTTGATTAAATTTTATACAGCAGGATAACTCATTGATTCATGGTGATTCTCCTCTGCCTAACAGTTGTATCTTTTTTACAACATGTTGCCCTTGCGATCAGCCAGGGATTCAAAGCAAGATATCAGCAGGATAGAATGTTGGATTTTGAGATGTCACAGTGACAGTTCCCCTACAATAGATTATGTAATAACAGGGGTAAAAATGCATACATATGCATAGATAGCAACTGCAGTTAACCAATAACAGTTAATAGCTAACCATCCAAGGCAAACATTTTGTTATGTTCCAAATGAAATCAGAAAATAGACTGAAATATGAATATATAAAGCATTATTTTAGATCAAATTTGCAGGGAAGAAGATTTAAAAAAAAACACCAAAAAAACGATGTATTCCTAGGTAAATCACCTGAAATCCCTTCAAGAATTGAAGTGTAAGAAAACCAATTTCTTCACTGCTTTGCTGACACTTACGAGAAATGGTCACAGAAAATATAAACCTGAAGGTAAGAAGAAAATGATGAAGCCTGCCTAAATATAACTCTACTCAATAATTTTAGGATTTGCGGATTTGCACAAATAACAATTATCCGCAGGATATCTAGCCCTATACCAATTCTAACCTCTGTCCTGCTATGCATATTAAGGATTGAATATATGTAATCCAAACAATAAAAATTAATATATTAATATTCTTAGATTACTCTTTGTAATGCTACAAATGAGAAAAAACAGGATCCATATCATATTAAAGGGGAACTGTACCCTTGAACACTGCAGGTCTCGATAGAAATAGAGCACATAAAACAGTTCATTTGTAAAAAAAAAAAAAAACAAAGGAGAGAATGTAATCATTAACAGGAAAATATTTACAATGCAAAAATGTATTCCTTTGCGGAAGTGTAAGCTTTGGCAAACCCAGAAACTATTTAACCACTTCATGCACCAGTGAAAGAAAGAATTGTGAATTTTATAGTTTTTACCTGTGCGCAGTTATAATATAATAAAACTACTCACTTAAAGTAGTTTAGTAAGTAAAATAAAAGTAGTTATTTTAGTGCAAAAAAATTACATCACCTTTAAGCAGACCGTAAAATTATGCTCTCTGTGCAATTACAATTCACAATTTACTGCATTATAAAAAAAATATATATTGCAAAATGCATATTTTTGTTGTTGTTTATGTTGTCCTTTAAGACTTTTATTATATTCCCCCAAAGCCTGTTTATGAAAAATATGCTCTTATAGCAGTATGTGTAACTGGGTAATCCCTATATAGAAAACCTGGCATTTTAAGTTCAATGGGGGCACTTGGCTCAAATAAAAACCAAAGCCAATGAATGGACAGAGTTGTGTTTCTTACGCCAACAGATGGAACGTGCATCCTGTCAGTTAATCAGTTAGTGTCACAAAATGAATTTCACAATTTACTTTTTTCTGGGCTACCCCCCAGGCAAAATCATGGGTCATCCATGACACCTCAAAAATCATCCATGACCCACGATTTAACAAGAATCACTCGGCAGCAACGGCTTCACTCACATCGTAACACTTCGCTAGGCGTAGATTTGCCAACGCTAATTCACTAAAATCCGAAGTTGCGTCCAGGGCGGCTATCGCTGGCGAAGTTGCGCTATTGTTACTGCGCCAAGCAAAGCGAAGTTGCGCTATCTCAGCCTAATTTGCATACGGTGGGAAGTTCAATGGACGTATATGTCCCCTGGCGTTAGGGAGCGAAGATAGAGTCTATCTCCTTCGCTAGCAAAGTTACGCCAGAGACCGTAGCTTGCAATTGATCCCAACTAAGATATAATTAATCCTTATTGGAAGCAAGACCAGCCTATTGGGTTTATTTAATGTTTACATGATTTTGTAGTAGACTTAAGGTATGAAGATACATATTACGGAAAGATCCATTGTTCTGAATACCCCAGGTCCCAAGTATTTTGGATAACATTTCCCATACTTGTACATCCAACATTTTGGCCTTCTTTAGGGCATTTTTCAAGGATCTTAAAAATGGCCCTAAAGTGGGGTGAAATGATGTTTAAGATGTACACAATAAAAGAAATGTGATTTTTTTTTTTCACGTCATTGGAGTCAGGCACTTGTTTTTTTTTTTTTTTTTTTAAAGTTTTTATTTTTGCATTTTAGGTTAACACAAAACAACAATTTAAAGAGAAGAAAGCAGGAAAAGAAAGAAAAGAGAAGAAGTGGAGCAGGGAGGGGAGAAGGATGTTCATACAATTATACATCACATGTCAAAGTTGGTTATGTTAAATGACAATTGTATTATTGTTCTCGTCAAGAAATGATACCCAAGTGCCCCAAACTGCATCAAACTTCTGCGGGCAACCTCTGGCAAGATATGTCAGTTTTTGATTAGACAATGAGTTATTTATAAGACTTCGCCAGAAGGTTAATGATGGTGGGCCAGTAGCTTTCCAGTTTAGGAGAATGGCTTTCTTTGCGTAATAAAGAAGTTGAAGATAACACAGTCTAATGTGGTTATTGATGTCCATGTCTTCTTCAACTCCGAGAAGGCATATCAGGGGCGATAGTATTCTTGGTAAATCAAGGACATCAGATATATAGTGTACAACATTTCTCCAAAATGACTGGATTAGTGGGCAATGCCAAAACACATGCATATAGGAACCAATTTCTTGTTCACACTTAATACAAGTATCAGACGTCTGGGGGAATATTTTCGAGAGTCTATATGGGGTAAGGTACACCCGATTGAGGAATTTTATTTGAATATACCTGTCATTTAAAGATATTGTTAAGTCTGGTATTTGTTTCAGAGCCTCCTCCCATAAATCCTCTGTCAGATTTGGAATATCTCTTTTCCATTTCGCAAAAGTTTTGGCAAGGGGGTCTTGGGAGGTCTGCCCCAGGATAGTATATAGGCGGGATAGGGGTTTGGTGAGATCCTCTCTCCTAAGGTAATTTTCTAGAGTGGTTTCTAGAGTAGCTATCGGCCTGTTCGGGAATTGTGCTCGAAAGGCATGTGATAGCTGGAGGTATCTGAAGAACATGGATTTGGGTAAATGGTGAGTATCTTTGAGGGCCTGAAATTGTTTTATCTCCCCTTCCCATACAATATCACACAACAGTTTGATACCTCGCGAGGCCCATACATTAATGTCAGGGAGAGAGGAAAAATGGGGCAGAGACTTGTTACCCCATAAGGGTTCCCATTTGGACCACACCAAAGCCCGCCCTTGTGCTAGTTTAAGAGCCTTTTGAAAGGCTGCGATCACAGTTAACATTGGAGTAGTGCAGGCTTGGAGAGTTGGAGGTCCCCGGTATGGGAGGTTGGCCAAGGCTTCTAGTGATCCCATTATATTTGCCTCTAGAATAATTGAGGTATTGTCAAGGTGGGGGGATAACCACCAGTGTGCGTATGTCAATTGACTAGCTAGAAAATACATTTTTAGGTTTGGTAAGGCCAAACCCCACGTGTAACTGGGGCTTGTAGAATCTTGAAATTTAGACGGGGATGTTCCCCAGCCAAAAGGAATCTTCTAATTATTCTGTCAATGTAATTGAACCAGTGGGATCGCGGGGTTATCGGAGAGTTGTGTAGGGCGTATAGAAACTTGGGGAGAAATACCATTTTAAAGAGATTTACTCTACCAGGTAAGGTGAGGGGAAGTTGTTCCCAGATATCAATCTTTGTGGATAGAGCTCTAACTATGGGTTTAAGATTAGTTTCCTCAAAATCTTTGCAGTTTCGTGTAACTATTATCCCCAAGTATTTGAAGGAGTGCACCACCTTTAATCGGCCTATATTAAGAGTCTGGTCAACAGGGAGTTGGTCAACAGGGAAAATTACCGACTTAGTTTGATTAACTCTCAATCCAGAGTAATTTCCAAATTCTTACACCAAGTTTAGTGCTGAGTCTAGTGCCCCCCTGGAGTTGGCCAGATACAGTAACATGTCGTCGGCATATAGTGATACTTTTTCCATCAATTTACCAACCTGAAATCCTATTATGTTGGGTGAGTTACGGATTAGAATAGCCAAAGGTTCAATAGCTAGGGAGAAGAGAAGGGGAGATAAAGGGCAACCTTGCCTTGTGCCCCGGTGAAGTGTAAATGGGTCAGAGAGCATACCATTTACTGATATTCTAGCTGTGGGATGTCGGTACAAAGCCTTAACCCAGGTTACAAAGCAATATCCAAAGCCAAACAATCGAAGAACTTCCCAGAGATAAGGCCATGAAACAGTATCAAAGGCTTTGGCGGTGTCGAGTGATACTATAATTCTGTTACCTTTATTGTCATGATTAGTCTCCAGATTATTGAATAATCGTCTTATATTTATATCTGTGGCATTATTAGGCATGAAGCCCGTTTGATCTGGGTGAACCACTCCCCTCACAGTCCACTTCAGTCTGTTTGCAAGTGTTTTTGCAAATAATTTAATATCACAGTTTAGGAGGGATATGGGGCGGTAAGAGTCACAACTGTGGGGGGGTTGACCATCTTTGTGTATTAGAGTAATATGTGCCATGAAGCATGATTCGGGTAGTAAGAAGTCCTCTGAAATATTATTGAACATAGATTTGAGTTTGGGTGTTAGTGTTGGGGAGTTAGCTTTGTACCACTGGGAGGGGAGACCGTCTGGAGCCTGGAGTACGGCCAGTGGGCATTTCTGCTATTGCTTCACCGATCTCTTCCTCAGTGATATCACTGTCTAGGTATTCTAACATGTCTTGTGGGATAGTTGGGAAGTCTATATTTCCCAGGTAATCTAAGAGCTCAGCTTGCGGGGGTGAGGGGCGGGCTGCATATGTATCACAAAAATGTTCTTTGAAACATCTAGCTATTCCTACTCTATCTGATGTATCTCCATTTTCCCCAACATTTTCTCCATTTGGCCACTGCTGTACGAGGGGTGTCTGCTTTTGCAAGTATTGCCAATAATTTACCATTTTTATTACCTCTGGAGTCAGGCACTTGTTAACGGGAACTGTTTCACTACTTCATGCCGGCTGCACCTTCCCCTTTTTCCCCAGTTAATTTTCACACTCTTCAAAAATTTGGTTCACCCCATAGTACAAATTGCCTTATAAAATCGCAGCTCTCTTTTGAACAAGTCTTTGCTACAAACCAGTGTTATTCAGTGTGCTTGATATGGATGACAGGTGCACCTTTTCTACAGTCTTAGTTGTTGAATGCTGTAAGCTCAGGATTGCCCATACTTTACTAATGCGAGGTCTACTTTTAGTGATGTTATGTTATGATCTACATCCATAATAGCAATGTTTGCATTCTGTTCCATGGAAAATATTACTTAATTATTGATTTATAAGAAAGTGTATAGTGCTATATTTATAAAAACAACTATTTATTCTGCAACCATATTTTTCATCTGTCTACACAAATGAGGAACCAGTAAGTGAAGGTTTCCTTCTTAACAGTACCAATTCTAGTAATACAACTAATGATGCATGGTTCACACATGATGAAATTCAAAAGAGACTAGAACATGTTAAGATTAACAAAGGTCCGGGGCCAGATGGTATTCATCCCAGGGTAATTAGCGAGCTTAGCTCTGTGATTGCCAAACCTCTTTACTTAATTTTTCAGGATTCATTGAGATCTGGCATAGTGCCGAGAGACTGGCGAATTGCTAATGTGGTGCCTCTATTCAAAAAAGGATCCCGTTCTCAGCCTCAAAACTATAGGCCAGTTAGTCTGACCTCAGTGATAGGAAAGCTTTTCGAAGGGTTAATAAAGGATAAGATACTGGACTTCATAGCAAATCATAATACTATGAGTTTGTGCCAGCATGGTTTTATGTGTAATAGATCTTGCCAGACTAACTTAATTTCTTTTTATGAGAAGGTAAGTAGAGATCTCGATTCTGGGATGGCAGTGGATGTGATTTACTTAGACTTTGCTAAAGCATTTGATACAGTGCCACACAAAAGGTTACTGGTTAAATTAAGGAATGTTGGCCTGGAAAAAGAGATTTGTACCTGATAAGGGAACTGGCTTAAAGATAGACTACAAAGAGTGGTGGTAATGGAACATTATATAATTGGACCAGTGTTGTTAGTGGAGTACCGCAGGACTCTGTACTAGGTCCCTTGCTTTTCAACTTGTTTATTAATGACCTAGAGGTGGGCATTGAAAGTACGGTTTCTATTTTTGCAGATGATACTAAATTGTGTAGAACTATAGCTTCCATGCAGGATGCTGCCACTTTGCAGAGTGATTTGTCTAAATTGGAAAACTGGGCAGCAAACTGGAAAATGAGGTTCAATGTTGATAAATGCAAGGTTATGCACTTTGGCAAAAATAATATAAATGCAAGTTATACACTAAATGGCAGTGTGTTGGGAGTTTCCTTAAATGAGAAGGATCTAGGGGTCTTGTAGATAACACGTTGTCTAATTCTGGGCAGTGTCATTCTGTGGCTACTAAAGCAAATAAAGTTCTGTCTTGCATAAAAAAGGGCATTAACTCAAGAGATGAAAACATAATTATGCCTCTTTATAGGTCCCTGGTAAGGCCTCATCTGGATTATGCAGTGCAGTTTTGGACTCCAGTCCTTAAGAGGGATATAAATGAGCTGGAGAGAGTGCAGAGACGTGCAACTAAATTGGTTAGAGGGATGGAAGACTTAAATTATGAGGGTAGACTGTCAAGGTTGGGGTTGTTTTCTCTGGAAAAAGGTGCTTGCGAGGGGACATGATTACACTTTACAAGTACATTAGAGGACATTATAGACAAATATCAGGGGACCTTTTTACCCATAAAGTGGATCACCGTACCAGAGGCCACCTCTTTAGACTAGAAGAAAATAACTTTCATTTGAAGCAACGTAGGGGGTTCTTCACAGTCAGGACAGTGAGGTTGTGGAATGCACTGCCGGGTGATGTTGTGATGGCTGATTCAGTTAATGCCTTTAAGAATGGCTTGGATGATTTTTTGGACAGACATAATATCAAAGGCTATTGTGATACTAAGCTCTATAGTTAGTATAGGTATGGGTATATAGAATTTAATTAAAAGTAGGGAGGGGTATGTGTATGGATGCTGGGTTTTCATTTGTAGGGGTTGAACTTGATGGACTTTGTCTTTTTTCAAACCAATTTAACTATGTAACTATGTAACCTTAACATAATAAATATCTGAATGAAAAAAAAAATATAGGAGGGTAATTTAGTCTTGAGATCTACTGGTCGCCAGCTAAAGGTCTACTGGTAGATCCCGATCTACCTTTTGGGCACCTCTGCCGTAGCTTGTACAATAATTGTTGGTATATCTGCGGCTTTGTCTCCATGTTGCTTGAGCAACTTACCGTATATACCCGAGTATAAGCCGAGTTTTTCAGCATCCAAAATGTGCTGAAAAAGTCTACCTCGGCTTATACTCAGGTCAGCGGTACCCGACCTGAGTAGCTGAGATTGCAGTCACTTTTAATCATTCCTATACCAACAGTACACTTGGGGAGAGACTGCAATATCCCACAATGCCCTCTGTTGGTTATATGAAAGAATAACAGTGCGCCCTCTGTTGGTTATATGAAAGAATAACAGTGACTGCAATATCACACAGCGCCATCTGTTGGTTATATGAAAGAATAACAGTGACTGCAATATCACACAGCGCCATCTGTTGGTTGTATGAAAGAATAACAGTGCGCCCTCTGTTGGTTATATGAAAAATTAACAGTGACTGCAATATCACACAGCGCCATCTGTTGGTTATATGGAAGAATAACAGTGACTGCAATATCACACAGTGCCCTCTGTTGGTTATATGAAAGATTAACAGTGACTGCAATATCACACAGCGCCCTCTGTTGGTTATATGAAAGAATAACAGTGACTGCAATATCACACAGCGCCCTCTGTTGGTTATACGAAAGATTAACAGTGATGGCAATATCAAACAGCACCCTCTGCACATGGTAGTGGGACAGTGGGACAATGCACACAGTAATCCGTTTGGCAATTCTCTGTCACCATCAACTTTGCAAAGAAGTCCGGTTGATCGCTGGGGGGGTCGCTTTGGCAGAATGTGCACTGCTGGGAGACAGGCCTGTAGTTGTGTCTAGGCTTATACTAGAGTCAATAAGTTTTCCCAGTTTTCGTAGGTAAAATTAGGTACCTCGGCTTATACTCGGGTCGGCTTATACTCGAGTATATACGGTAATAGACAAACTTTTCTAGGCAAGGGCTTGATGGTTTCATATAGCTTGCACTTGATGATAGGATAATTGAAGCAACAGTGCACACTAGGACAGCCAGAAACTACTATACTGTTTTATACCTTTTTATAATTTTAGCATTTGTATTACTTTACCACCAATGATTGGCATGCTCTTTAGTCTTTATCTAATCATTGCCCCCAGGGCAAACAGCATTGATGGTTCTATGTGGCCCTTGCCTAATGGAATTTTCAATCCTCCCTATGAACCTCTGGGACACCTGCGTACATAGTCACTTTTGTGAAGTTTTTAAAACATAAATAAGTGACATTAATGAGTTTCCTTTTTTGAAGCAAAATATAACAGAAAACAAAATTGCTCTCTCATTTGTAATATGACGCAATGAGTGAGTAGAGTTCATAAAGAGATTTTATGTAATGAGTAGGGTCATCTTTTCCCCTCCTTAATTAGTAATACAGGCTTTCATTTGTTTTGTCATATTTGATATAGGCTGAGATGTTTGTATATATACTGTATATGTTTAAGAAGGGCGGTACATTTCTTACAAAACAGTAAGACAGGGAACACAAGTGCAAATGAATAAAATACCACATGCATCAAATATTAATTCAAAAGCCTATACAACCTACCTGGTTATGGGCTAGAGGTTCCCCAAACTGCTTCCGCACAGCAAGGTGATCCCGAGTAAGCAATACTGAGGCATGAGCAGCTCCCAGAGAACAAGAAGCTGTGGAGGAAAGAAAATAGAATATCAATGATACTATGCTCAGAATACATAAAAATAATATACTAGCTGATAACATTTAGGTGTATGTCATGTTTCACATATAAAGGTTTTAAATGCAAACACAATAAAGAACACAAATGAAATAGGAAATCCAGTAGAGGCCACTGAATAAAGGATGATGCACAGTTACAATTATTTGAAAAAAATGTGCATCAATTCAACCCCTCCAAATGACCCCAATGCATATATAACTATAAAGACCTATCAATACACTATACAATAAAAATATAAGACAACAGTCAGCACCACACTTCCAATATAAGTACTCTGGTGCCTGGTAAAAGTTATAGTATAAAAGTGGATCAGCACCTATGGCAACAGAGAAATCACAAACGAAAATGGTGCAGTATTTTTAATTTCTTTGCCTAGTACCCGGTGTCAGGGAAATGTTTTGGCATGTGTCCCCTTTAACCAGCTTTCACTTCCCGAAAGAGTGCACAAATGCTTGTTCCAAAACCTCCACCATTGGCTAAAGTGCCTACTTACTAACCAGTAGTTAGTAGTGATGTGCAAATCGTTTCCATTTCGCTTCGCCGATCAAACTGCGAAACAGAGAAAAATTTGCAAAACTCATTGAAGCCAATGGGCATCAAAATTATTTTGACGGCGAAAATTTTTACATGCGTGATTCTTTGTCCAAATGCATTAAAAGTCAGTGGGCGTCAACATTATCTTGACGCGCGACAATTCTTAAACATGCAACTTTTTTGCCAAAATCATTAAAGTCAATGGGCGGCAAAATTATTTTAACGCACAACAATTTTTACACAAGCGACTTTTTTGTTGCAGGTAGAGCCACAAGGTGAATAATACACGCCCGCAGTACCCTTCTCTGGAACCTAACACAACATATAAGTGCCTAACTTCAGGATAACAAATGTGAGAGCAAATTTTTTTAAAATGTTATATTTAGAAACAGTATTATACTATTGGGATTTTTTGTATCCTTCTGTTGGAGTCTGAAAATACACTGTAGACAGAATACTACATGCAATATACCTAACTACTGGTTTGTAAGTAGGCACTTTGGCCAATGGTGGAGGTTTTGGAACAAGCATTTGTGCACTCTTTTGGGAAGTGAAAGCTGGTTAAAGGGGACACATATGTCAAAAAATTTCCCTGACACCGGGTGCTATTCGAAGATATTAAACATACTATACCATATTAGTTTGTGATTGCTGTTTGAGTTTGTGAAAGTGATTGCTGTGCCTGAAGCATAGCAGGCATATAGGAAGGTAATATGTAATTGACAGGTGAATTTTTAAATGTGTTTACAACAGGTATGGACATATTAATAATAGAAAGAAATCGGGTTTAATGTTTAATCTGAGAATGACGTTAAACAGTTTGTATGTCTGGGTGACAGGTCCCTTTTAAAGTGTCTCAACTTTCCGTGATACCAATTTGAAAGAGATGTAATCATACTAAGGCCAGGTCAGGAATAATAGTGGTTTTCCAGAAGGTGCAATAACTGAGGTAAGGTGAAATAAGAAAAAAAGCTGTGCCTTCATTAACAGTTTTTTATAGCAAGGAAATTATGAAACGTAAGAAGGAATACTGAGTCAGTTCTTTTTTCCCTTAACATAATGTTGTGTATACATGTCCAGCAGGCACAACATTTTTTGCCTGTTGGCAAATACGATGCCTCATATGAAATAAACAACTGCATTAAGTATAAACCAGTAAGAAGATAGGCAAAACCTTACCAATGTTTATTCTTCCTCCATTTAGGCCTTTCATGGCAATACTGAAACCTTGACCTTCCACTCCAAGTCTGTTTTTGACAGGGACTACACAGTCTTCAAAGATAACTGCTCTAGTTGGCTGTGAGTTCCACCCTACCTGGGATAAAAACATAAGGCTCAATAACCAAACAAGACAAGAGAACACATATTGGCCCTGAGGCCTGTGAACATTTAGCATTGTCATGTAAGTCTGTTACCTATACATTAAACTACTTGTTCTTTTTTGGGTTTTTTCAGCTTCTATAAACCTTAACTACAGAGACCCTCTTGTGCCTAGTTTAAAGGGATACTGTCATAAGAAAAATATTTTTTTCAAAACGTATCAGTTAATAGTGCTGCTCCATAAGAATTCTGCCAGAAAGTAGTTCCATCCTAAAGTGCAGGCACAAGTCACATGACTGGGGCAGCTGGGAAATTAACAAAATGTCAGATTTCAAAATTGAATATAAAAAAATCTGTTTGCTCTTTTGAGAAATGGATTTCACTGCTGGAGCAGCACTATTAACTGATGTGTTTTGGAAAAAACATGTTTTTTGATGACAGATGACAGGCCGTTGTTAGAGGAAAAAAATGATTCAGGAATTCTGAAGATTGTACTCTGTCCTCCTCTGCCTAGAAGCACCTGGGAGCAAAAATATAGATGGTGAAATAGTATCTCTTTTTCTGCTCAGACCTTTTAAGACTAATAAGAATTTCATCAACATTCTTCAGCACATTCACCTATCCCCATTAAAAATCTGCACCAGTCCATATGAATTGCATACAAAAGAACACCATTTAAATAAGTATGGTCATGCCAGATCGATAAAAGAGGAATACTTATAAATCCAACTAGAGAGCAGCATATATTTCAGCATGCCCAAACACAATGCTATTTTCATAAAGTGGCGTGTTTGAGTATAAGCATAAAGATTTTACCCTTTAAATTCATCAGAACCGTTTTAATCTTTTCTTCTGATATGTTCTGCCAACTGGATGACAGTTGGAACAGTACTTTGATCAATTTTACATAAATTTTCTTTAAGGCTTTACATTTTCTTTAATGAAAAACACATTTTGCAGGGGTACGGTATGTTAAAATATACACAGCCCTACATTAGGCACATTTTAAGTATCTCCTTATTTCATTAATCTAGAATAACATTGCGGATATAAGCAAGACAGTTTTGGTTCACAGGTTACAATTTTTGGGGAAGAGTAGCATTATTCATATCAATCTTAAGAGGTGTCAGCAGCAAGGCAGAAACTATTAATTTTACCATCTCTACTATTCCTTTAACAATCTGCCCACACCCAAGGTGCAGCTACATGAAGGTCAAACAGCTAAAATAAGTACATCGTCATTCTTTGCAATGAAGTGCCTTCTGTTTTGTGCCAACGGCTTGGAGAAGGCCCATTTTTGTTTCAGGATAAATAACGCCCCAATACAAAAAATAAGGTTCATCCAGATTTGTTTTGCTGAAATGGAACTGGAGAACTTGACTGGGCTGCAGAGTCCTGACCTCAACAGAAATGAACACCTGTTGCATAAATTGGAACACCATCTGCATGCCACACCTGATAACCCAATATTAGTGTCTACCCTAACTAATGCTGTGGTTGAAGGAGACATATCTCAATAATATTAAAAAATTATAGAAGAAATCATTTCCAAAATAGTGGTTTTATAGCCAAAAAGAAAGGAAATATTGGTGATAGCAAGTACAGTATATGGATATTTTTTGTACACCAAATTACAGAGCTGTAGCCATTAAAATCTCTGAAATGCACAAAGCCCCTTGATGGAATGCATACTATGACACAAATAAATACAACATAAAACATGGCTTGAAAAATATCAATTCCCTAATACCTTCTTCTCTTTCTTGCCAAAACTCAGGCCAGGCGTCCCTTTCTCCACCACTAGGCAAGAGATTCCTCGGGCTCCACTTCCTCCTGTGCGGCACATTACCACATAGACATCTGTGTCTCCTCCACCACTAATAAATGCCTGAATTTGAAAAAAAAGGCAAATTTGTATTTCTTTCTGTTTTCATGTATCCTGACCTATCTACATGAGTATACTGTACCTTTGAGCCATTAAGGACGTAGCAATCTCCATCCCTTTTTGCAGAGGTCAACAAAGACGCTGCATCACTTCCACTACCTAAAAGTAAAGATTTTCATTATAAAGATGCAACCAACATTATACACAATCCTGCCAGTGAACAACTTACTTAGGCTGGCCATACACAGGGCAGTTAGCTGGCACACATAAGGAGCCAAATCCCAGGGATATGAGTAACCCACTGCATGCAACAGCAAACATTTGCATTGGAGAGACTTCAATTCTGGACATCAGTAAGGCTCCAGTGCTTTTGACCATGCCCCCAGAGCTTTTACTTAAAGTATTTACACTAAAAGGGTAGCTCACTGTTAGTATTAATGCCCAACATTATAAATAGGTATTTACATTTATGCCAAAATGAATCTTTTATTTTGGCATAAAATTAAATGCACAGCTTTATAAATATACCCCAAGCATGTCAGGACCCCCCACCACAGTGGGGGCAGGATCTTGAGTTAACTTTAGTGACTGAATGAAAGATCCATATTTTACATTGCCTAATGCAGCACCATCCAGTGGCTTGCTTGCAACACCCTTTTATTGTTGCTCCCCGTGGCCTCAAAGCAAGTGATCATTTTTGGATTTGTGATTTGGTAGCAAGTTTTGGACACATAATGACCATGTGCACTGCCAAACAGACCCACCTATAGTCTGCCAGTCCACATAAGGGCTACCAAACTACAGAGGAAGCTCAGGAGATATAGGGGCCCCATGAGACCCTCATATGTTAAAACCTCTAGGCATTTTGGGGGGTCTGAAGAATAATTTGCTGTCGGGCCTGGTAATATCTAGTTACGCCACTGATACCAAATAATTATTTAAAGCCCTATTGGTCACTTTCTAGGAACTTTTTGTTTTGCCCCCCCCCCCAAACTATTTTTTATATTTAAATGTGGCTCATGGGTAAAAAAGTTAGGGGACCCCTGCACTAGTCAGTTGCTCTAATTTTCTATATATGAAATGCAGGGCTGTACTTACCTGGCTCTGTCAAGCAATATGATGCAAACTTATCCATGCTACAGAGGGATGGGCAAAACCGGTGTCTCTGCTCTTCATTCCCAAATGTATCAATCATCCAAACACACATGCTGTTGATAGAAAGACAAAGTTCAAACTGTGTATTGAAACAGATAGGGGCATATTTATCAAGGGTTGAATTTGAAAAACTTTGAAATTCGAATTCAAAAAGACCATCAAAATGAAGTTGAAGTTTTTTTTCGGCCGAATAGGTCAGTTTTCGATCAAATAGGTCCGTATTCATACGAATTTGAATTGTACGAATCGAACTACTAGCACATTCAATCGAATTCAAATCAAAGTTTTTCCCCAAAAAAAACTTGGATTGACTCCAAATAGGTTGTAGGAGGTCCCTCATAGGCTAACACAGCAATTCCGCAGGTTTTAGATGGCGAATGGTCGAAGTTGAATTTTAAAAGAGACAGTACATGATAAATTTCGATATTTGAATATTCTAATTTTTTTCAAATTTGAATCTAATTTGGACTATTCCCTAGTCGAAGTACAAAAAAAATTGCTTGAAATTCTAATTTTTTTGAATTCGAAAATTCACCTCAACATTCGATAAATCTGCCCCATAGTATTATGAACGAACTTGATAAAAAAAACCTTTAAATACCTGCTGAGTGATGAGGCAGACACATTATACTTACTTGTGAATACTCATATATGCAGTAGTGCTCACACAACCTGTTGATAATGCCTCAAATATTATGGATGTGTCTAGACGAGAAAGCCCTGATCCTCCAACATCAGTCTGAGTGTATATTCCCCCAAAACCCAGCTGTGCTGCCTTTCTCATTGTCTCCACTGGAAATATTTCCTAGAATAGGCGACATCATTAGAGGAAGGTTAGGAAGATAAAACCACTATTAGATGCTTAATATTGTATTATTCAGTTAAACAATTCAGTATACCTGTTGGCTTTTATACCATTATTACTCTATGTAATTGAATACAGTGAGCAAAGCTGTCAGATTTGGCTGTGTATGCGAAAATAGGAATACTGGCTACTGGCACCAGCAAGAACACTAATGGGCAGATTTATCAAGGGTCAAATTGAAAATTCTAATTTTCGAGTTTTTTTATGAACAAAACTGTCAAATTCGACTAGGGAATTGTTTCATTTATCATACTCTGGGCCTTTAAGAACTCAAATTCAACTATTCGCCACCTAAAACCTGCCGAATTGCTGTTTTACTCAATGGGATCAATTTGGAGTTGTTTTTGCAGCCTTTTGCAGAGTTTTTTTCTGAGAAAAAGCTTGAATGGAGGTTTTAAAAATCAAATTGAATTCGCGTTTTCGGTGGATTCTATTGACCCGAGCTTAGAAAAATAGATTTCGAATTTTGAGTTCATGGGAGTTTTAAAAAAACCTGCAATAAACCTTTTAAAAACCGTTTTAAAAATATCCCATGAATTTGAAATTCGACCCTTGATAAATCTGCCCCTAAATGATGTTAATTTTTCCAATTGTGGCCAGAGGTATGTTTTTACTTGTGCTGGATAACTCCTTAACCACTATAATGAAATATCCACAACCAAAGAAGGACGGTACTCCGTAAAAAAGCAGGTTTATTGCAGGTATCCACAGGACCCTGCAATAAACCTGTTTTTTCCAGAGTGCCTTCCTTCTTTGGTTGTGGATATTATGTGGACAGTGGGGACGCTGTGGACAGAGCACTGGATCTTTATGGGGGAGCAGCCACGGGAGCGTGAGTTTTTGAGCGGTGCCTTTTGTTTCTTTTGTATCCACTATAATGAAATGCCCCATGACAAACAAGTTTCCTAAATAATGAACTCAATTGTTTGCCCAATTAGCCATACTTTATTACCACTGCTGTATCTCTGCAGTCTTCCTTTCTCCATAAAGACAGCATGAAGCATGGATAGGCAGTGTATACAGCCATAGGATAATGACTCTTATCTCTGTCTCCAGCCATTTAAACACATTTTAAATGATCAAGACAACAAGCTTTGCCCTTTTTATTACATAATGTGAATTATATTAGTTTTCAAATAATTAAAGGTGAAGAAAAGGTTAAAACAATGGGGGTACCAAGTTGCTAGAAACCGCAGCATCCAGTCATTTACCAGTTAAGCCAGATTGGTACTCCTTATATTCAAAAAACCTGTAACAGGTAAGTGGCAGGAGTCAATTTGGGCATCTAGCAATTTAGCACACCTGTTGTCGGAAAAAGATGTAAAAAGCTGTGTAAAATAAACAGCGGACTTGTCAAGAAGTGTGATATTTTACACCAAGTAAGTTCTGGTAGAAGTTGCTCTAAGAAAAATTGCGCCAATCCCTTTTTAGGAGATCACCCAACTGTTTTTGTTCCTCCAAAAAGTAAAGAAAGTGGAGAAAGAGACGTTACCCCAAGATTAACTTCCAATCCTCTTGTAAAAAATTATTACCATTATTATGTTATATTATTACCACTATTATTACCACTATTATATAGCACTATTATAATAATTATATAATGTATTTCCATTCTCCCAATCCTGTTTGTCACCTGGGTTTGTGGAATATTTTTCTTTGGATTTAGATCTACCGGAAGGTTCAATACACTTTTAAAAAAACATTTTTCCATAGTTTCCATTTCCACTTTATTCAATTTAAGTTCTAGTTGTCACATCCACATTTTCCACAGTTGCTTTATTGGTTTCAACTATTTCATTATTAACTTCACCCACCTTTTCATCCCATAAAGCCATGTGAGGTGCCATTTCTTTAGCAGCAAAATCTAAGGCTACTTTCTGAAACTCTGTTTGCTCTTCACTGAGGCCAACCGAAGCTAGAAACAAAAGAACAGACACAAAATGTAACAAAGAAAGGCTGCTCTAGCATATGAAATGTAGCACTCTTTTATATATGGCAAAAACTTTCATTTGGTTAATAAATGCATTAGTTGGAAATCTAGCTATATTCTGAAGGTGATAGATGACACACAAGAATGTGTGGTACTTTCAAATAGACAATGTATCTTTTTAACACTAAAAAAAAAAAAAAAAAAACGTAAAAACTTTATTAACATCACAATGAGTATATCTTCACAGACCCATATCACCAATCTAGATGCATAAACCACCTAGAATTATGTTGCAAATTGTTGTACTGGCTTTACTACACTTCAGATAAGCCGCATAAATTGTTCTCAACATTCTGGAAAAAATGAGGATTCAAAGATACTTTAACCTTTGGTTGCACAGTGAAATTATCAAATTAACTCCCATATCCAATAGTGACCGAACTGAACTGAATCTGTTAACGATGATATCCACGCTACTAGGGAAGATATCTACTGATCCCCAGAATTTGTTCAAACATCTTATTTTATACTAAAGTCCACATTGATACAAAATGGAAAAATGAAACTTCACAAAGCCTACCTTAAATTCTCACTGAACTGGACCAAAACTTTCAAATCTCAACTTTCAAAGCTCATCACAGCTAGCATTTACCATGCAAACAACAAAATGCTAGCATAATGGTCCTCGTGGAACACTTATTACACAACAACAAAATGACTTCTATCTTTTCTGAGGCTTGTTACAGTCATTATGACCAACCTGTCCTTAACTCAAGTATACACAGTGGTGAACTTTCCAGTCTTAGGCACACAAGGAAGTCTTACCACCGTGATAATCTCAGGAGTAACCGTGATGGTCAAAATGCCATTCTATTTTGGCCATCATAACATTCTCTCTTTCTTTTTCTATCTTCACCAGTACATACTTGTCATAGACACTACATTTCTCATTCTATTTATTAAAGGGTAAGTCGACCAAAAAAACAATGTTAAATTGCTCAGAGTGCCTTTTAAAGAACTTTTGCATTTTACATTATTTTTTTTCAGTTTCAGAGCTATTCATGTTTTAATAACTATCAATATATTGAATTTTAATTGACTTTAAGGGAGGGCCACATGGTTACTGATTGTTAACCAATCAGTGGAAACCAAGAAAGCTGCAAAGCAGGAAGTAGTGTTCTGGATATTACGTTAGATATCCAGTCCATCCAGCCTTTATACAAATTAAACCACTTGGATTTGTATGTTAAATGTGTCATGACTTGGAATAAATTGAAGAAACTCTTATCTAAAGTCATCATTACTCATTTAATGCATTTAACCTGTTCATTAGCATACCAAAGCACCATTGTTCACAATGGTGAACACTTTAATTAGATGGGATGCTGTGACCAAATTTTCAGTGTTAAATGGGATAAGTTGGCTAAATGTGTTTAGATATTCTGTGTCAAGCACACAAACCAAAGTGGCTTCATCTGTACATTACATTTTTGGCTAACAAACTATATTGAAAAGATTTTTTTATTTTGCACAGCCTATTTACTCATTCCTTTAAGGGAGTTTAATAGTAAAACATAATAATGAAATACTAAAAAAAAAAAAACCCAGCAGAAAAAACCTCAATCTGTTGCCTTCAGAGGCACAGCAGTGGCCAGTCAGCACACACATGGGGTGTTTTTCAGGACAAAAATGTTTCCACACAAAAAAATGCAGTTTCCTCATCTGACTATTAAATGGGTAGTATTACCAAAATATTAACGTGTTTTAATTACACTGGTAAACTGGTTTGTTTGCTTTATAAATAAGCTGATGTTAAACCATGGGGGCAGCCATTCAAAGAACATACATAGCAGATACCAGATGCACTGTGTAGAATGCCATTGTGTTCTATTACAGAGCTGGCCTGTTAGGGCAGGGTCACACGGGCAGATTTGGGGAGATTTAGTCGCCTGGGGACTAATCACCTCTTCTTTGGGGCAACAATCTCCCCAAACTGCCTTCCTCTTGCAAAAATGAAACATCGACTGTGGCAATGCACTCGCAGCGCTTCGATTTACAAAGTCACCCGAAGTTTCCTCGTGAGGCAACTTTGAAAATCGAAGCGCCGCGAGTGCCATTGAGCTGCCGTTTTCTCATTATAGCAGGCAGAAGGCAGGGGTAAGGCAGTTCGTGGAGATTGTCGCCCAGAGGAAGAGGTGGTTAGTCACCCCAAATCTGCCAGTGTGCCCCTGCCCTTATCTGCTAAGTAGCCTGTGTCTTTTCTAACTTGTATTACTGCCCCCATGGCTATACAAAAGCCGATTTAAATAAACTATTGTTTTATTTTAAAGCAAACACATAACTTTTACCAATACATAACAGTACATTATATTTTAATTACTTTAAAACACTTTTTTTGTGTGTTGTTACTGTTCCCTTAACCCATAAAATCATCAGTATAGTTATTTCTCATGAATTAATTTCAGTGTATTGATTAAAAGTAATTTAATATGTCCAAAGCAATGATCCATAAAGACAAATGAAAACTGATTAGAAAACAATAAAAACATTTGTGTAAACTAAGCAAGTGTCCAGTCCAGAAATCAGGTTACTACTACTCAGCACCAAACAGAGTCAGTACAAAAACACAGATCAATTCCCAATCACGTTGAGTTTTCATTCTGAATGCCTACTGTTCAAGGGATTGGTGATATCAGCACTAGGCAGGAGAGTGTTTTTATCTGGGCTGGGGAATAAAGATATCATGCTGATAAGGACATAAACTGAAGGTGATATCAGGACTAGGCAAGTAAGTGTTTTTATCAAAGCTGGGGAAAACAGATATCAAGCTGGGCAAGGTAAATGGTGATTTTATTTTGTTACTAGAAATGTTTTATTGTCTGCTTTCACTCTCTTTTAACATATAGCTGTAACTTATAACTTACAGCTCTTGAAAAGCACAGCTGCATTGTGTGTCTATGACCATTAATTAAAGGGGTTATTCACTTCTGAGTCAGAATTAGTATGATGTAGAAAGTGATATTCTGAGGCAATTTGCAATTGGTTTTCATGAAATATTTGTGGTTTTTGAGTTATTCAGCTGTTTACTCAGCAGCTCTCCAGTTTGCAATTTCAGCAATCTGATCGCTATGCTCCAATTTACCCTAGCAACCATGCATTGTTTTGAATAAGAAATTGGAATATAAATAGTAGAGGGCCTAAGAAGCAGCAATTACATGTAATTGCTAATGAAAAAATAACTACATTGATTTAACAACCTTCACTGGCATTCGTACATGTAATTACTAATGAAAAAATAATTTGTATTTCTTTTTCTGTTCTCTGGTTCTGACATCTGAAACAATTTACCAAAAGTCAGTTCCCAGTGGCAGAGTTAAGCTGGCCATAGACGCAAATCGAGGATTCGTACGATTTTTGGACCGTCTGTGGAGAGTCCAGACATTTTTCGTCCGGCGGAGATCGGTCGTTTGGTCAATTGGACAGGTTAAAAGATTTCTGTTGGCTGCCGATAATATCTCTGCATGTATTGCCGATCGTACGATTTTCAGAGGGAGACTGTCACCAGCTTTGGTTGGACATAACTTTCGTACGATTGCTGTCAGGGGCAGAACATCGGCTGATCTGTTCTTTTGTACTTTATTTGATCGGAATGATTGGTGGTAGGTTGGGAGATGGGAAAGTCTGATCGTACGATCGGATATTTGCGTCTATGACCAGCTTTACATAAGTTCTAAAGGTTCGGCAACTCTGGGACAGAACTTGACTGGCCTAGCCAGCCAGCTAAGGCCAGGGCCAGTATTATGAATTCACCAGATATTAACCTGCTGGTAAATTTGAAAAACTCTTTAAAATCCCTCCCTACCTTGAACGTCTCTGCTGCTGATCACTTGCCTCTTACCCACTCAGCACTCCCCTTTTCCAGCCCCATCTACCTATTTCCCTGCCCATTTCCCCACCCTGTGTAGGGTTGCCATAAAAAAAAAAATACCGGCCTTTCTATATATTTATCTTTTTTCCCTATTAATAACATTGGGATCAACCACCATTTTTTCGGGCCATACTGGTAAAATACCGGCCAGGTGGCAACCCTCATCACATCGCATCGGTATTACCAGTGAAAAAAAGGTGGCAACCCTAGGCCTGAAGCTAAAAGAGGGTCCAGTTCTAGGGCTTGAAGGTTCAGGGCAGAATTGGGATGAGTCAAGGGGAGAGCCCTGGAATTTTCTGGAAAGGGTGAAGTACCACCAAGGGTTTGGTTCATACATCCCTGTCAGTTCTCCCCCAAGTCTGAAAATCAGCTGGCTTCTTAGACATTGTTTCTGGAATCAGAATTGAATGTGCATTGAATATATACAGATACTGCTTTCGATAGAAATTACATTTACAACTATTGCAAATGTTTAATCAATGTACTGGAAAGTTGCTTAAAATAATATTTCTTTAATTATGCAAAAAATACTTTTTGAGTTGAAATACCATTTGATACATTTAAATACAAATCTGACTCATTGATTATGACTGTATAGATCATATTCCATTAAATTACCTACTTAAAGAGGAAATAATGGCGAAAATGTAAATATTAGCTTCATTATACTGAAATATGAAATTTTCTAAATACATGTGGAAAAAAAATCAAAACTGCCCACGCACACCCAGGCCCTCTCGAGGATACACTGACCCTGGTGCTAAATACAATCATTTATAAATTTTGACCGGTTTCTAAAATAATCAAATTACTCCTTACTGTCCCCCCCTCTCAGAATCGGTCTCTCTTTATGGAGGGGTCAGAAGTATGATTTTGATTGACAGTTAGGTTTAATACATCTATAGGGGTGCGCTCCTATTGCCTAGATGATGTATCCTGTCTTTACATGTTGTGTCAGCGTCAGTTATTTTGTTAGAGTTTGGAAACAGTTGTTTGAGTGTATGCTAATACATCTGCAAGGACTGTGATTCCCCAAAACTAGGGTTGCCATCTTTTCTGGAAAAAAATATCCTATATATTTATCTTTTTTCCCTATTAATAACAATGGGATCAACCATCATTTTTACCGGCCAGGTGGCAACCCTACCCAAAACATACATTAGATCATCAAATTGCCAATGAAAATCTGACATCCAACTCCTGCATGAAGAGAGAAAGGCGTGAAGAGAAAACTTGGTTCTTTCTGAAATGGTACAGAAATGTTAATGCATTATATTTAGACATTTCTTTAGTTCAGTATGATGAAGCTTATCTTACATTTTCTTCTTGATAGTTCCCCTTTAAAATACAAACAAGAAAGAATTCATTGACTAAGAGGGCTACCTTTATGCTTCAATCACGTGATCAAAATGGACACAAGTCATTGGAGCAAGGTCACTTTTAATACATACAAGTCCCGCTTCACTACAGACTTTCACACTAATAATCCCTTACGATCTATGCAGGAAGCAATTCGTCTAGCGAAGGGCAGCGTCCATTGGCCGGCAGCGCCTTTCAAACGCCGGGAGAGTACAGCTCCTGCTCTGTAGCACAGCGCCATGTTTAGAATCCCAGGAAGCGATGCACTACGGGAGATGTAGTTCTACGTCAATGTCAGTGCCATGAGGCTATGGTCGTAATAGACTACAAATCCCTTCAGTACAAGCGCGCGTTGGCGTTCTAAAACACAATTTCCTGCTTGGTCTTGAAGCCTAATGATAGGCTCTTCGTAGGGGGCACGTCTTAAAGACACCGTAATATTTATATAACGTATCTCCGTTTGGTTTGTTTTAGCTGGTCAAGTTTTACAGAGCTCTTCTTACAATTCGTCATTGGTAAAATCATTTTTTTTTTCAGCTCTGTCCATTTACCAGTGGTTAGTATGGATTGTGTGGGCACGACTACAATGAAATTTGTGTACTTACATTTATTTCAAGTAAATCCTTTTGGACACTTACTCCAAAGGCCTGGCATAGGCAACGTGTTTTCAGTTCTGATAAAATGAACGCTGGTCTCTACTCTTAGATTATGTTTCTTGTTGCTTAACCTTTCTGGTGGTCAGAATCCATCCTGCTCTTTATAGCTTTGATTGAATACTTTATAAGTGTCAAAGGGGCAGTTCTCCTTTATGGTGTAGTAGAGGGAGAGGGAATCCGCGCTCAGCCAATTAACTCTTTGTAGATGAATGCATCAATCCTCTTAAGTTGATGTACTGAACATCCAAAACTATTAGACTTTCAGTGAGAAAGAGGAGAGCACTCGAACGCAGATTAACTGCTTGTGATTAATATTTATTTAAGCTGCTGTACACGACATGTTTCGGGCTATAATTGCCCTTTCTCAAGTGTATGGTGTAGTGTAGACGGTGATATTCAGAAAGTGTGCAGTTGGCTTTTTGTGAATTTTAAATTATTCGCTTTGTTTTAGTTGTATTCTTTTTTTCTTTTTGTATTGCAGTTACTCTAATTTACCCTAGCGACCAGGCATTGGTTTGAAAGAGAGTCTGGAATAAAAATACAGGAATGGGACCTGTTATCCAGAATGCTTGGGTACAGGGGTTTTCAGGATAAGGAATCTTTCTGTAATTTGGTTCTCCATACCTTAAATCTGCTAAAAATAATATAAAAGGAATTGTTCAGTATAAAAATAAAAACTGGATAAATAAGAAAGGCTGTGAAAAATAAAAAAATGTTTTCAATATAGTCAGTTAGCCAAAAATGTAATGTTTAAAGGCTGGGGGGGGTCATATGTTGCTTTTGAATCTGAACTGCATACTAAGGATCAATTGCAAACTCACTGAACAGTTATGTCCCATGTAGCCCCCCCTTCAACTCGCTGACTAACTCAGAGTTAGAGAGCTGAAAAGCAGGAAGTTGTGTACTGTTCTGAACACTGTTTGGGCAGGCACGTTTGCGCATATCTGACTGAAGGTGATCCTGCCCAAAGAGAGTTGATGTCAGATTTGTCTAGCCCCATGTCAGATTTCAATGCTTTATCGTACCTGAGTAAACACCTCTAGAACCTCTCTCTGTTTGTTTAGGATAGCAGCTGCCATATTAGCTTGGTGTGACATCACTTCCTGCCTGAGTCTCTCCCTGCTCACTCAAAGCTCTGGGCTCAGATTACAGCAGGGGGAGAGGGAAAGAGGAGCAAACTGAGCATGCTCAAGCCCTGCCCTGGAGGTTTATGTTGAGAACAGGAAGTCTGATACAGAAGCCCATGTGTACACAATATAAGGAAAGAAATGCTGTGTTTCTTTTGACATTTGAGGACTACTTTGAGGGTTTACTGGTGTATTTATATAGACCTTTCTGATAAAGCCTACTTCATTTTAGCCTTTCCTTCTCCTTTAAATATAAAAATCAGTTTGCTTTGAAAAACAGATTCAATGTAGAAGTCTGCTGGAGTAGCAGTATTAAGTGGTTTTTTGAAAACATGTTTTCCCATGTATACCTTTAAGGACTGTCTTTGTGTGTTCTTACACATGCACTTTAGCAGTTTTCAGTCCATTGCCACGCTACACATATTACAGTTGGTATCCCCATTCCCCACTTGTGCAAGCAAAACATAAACACAGTTTGCTCATGAATCACCATTGTGAATGTGGCTTATTAGCACCCCACTGTTTATCAAATAATAGTTGCATTGCACACTCTCTACCTCATACAGTACTTTCAGGGTTAGATCTGTGCGGCTGTCACCTCCTCACTTACCGCTCTCAAGAAGGCATTGTGAATAGATCTCTCCATCATCCAAAAATATGAACATGATATTGACACATATTTTAAATGATGATGATGTGAATTATTTGATTCAAATTGAGTCTATTTCTGATGGCCTGTAATTTGGGGCTTTTTAGATAACGGGTTTCTGGATAACAGATCCCACACCTGTACATGTCATCTGGATTGACATGAGGGATAATGAATAACAAGTTTGAGCTGCTGGCTGTGAGAAATGTTACAACAATCATATAACGATAAATAATATTTACCTAAGCTTTAGTTTGCCTTTATGACATAAGGCTGCTGTCCATAGCTAGCAGTACGGACCCAACTGTGATTTCATGCTGAGGATGTGCAATCACAGTTGTAACATACAGTACCCTTTGTATAGGCCTGTGCTATAAGAAAATATTTTTTTGTTAAAGGAGAACCAAACCCTTAGTTATAAAAACCCCTAACCTACATAGACCCCCCTCCCTGCTCCCCCCCAGCCTAGGTGTTACCCCTGTTAAATGCCCCTGCCTCTTTACTTACCCCTCGGTGCAGATTCTGTGCAGTGGAGTTCACGGTCGCCATCTTTTTCTCTTCTGTAATCTTCGGGTCTTCTTCTGGCGCTTCTGCAATTTCCGTCGCTTTCGGCGCATGCACAGTTGTCGCGAACCAGAAGATTGCTCCGTTAAGCCTATCTCTTCCCAAAGATTACCAAAGAGAAGAAGAGGCGTCCGTAAACTCTGCTGCACAGAATCTGCACTGAGGGGTAATTAAAGCGGTAGGGGCATTTACCGGGGTAACAACTAGGCTGGGGGGAGCAGGGAGGTGGGTCTATGTAGGGTAGGGGGGTAGGGGTTTTTATAATTATGGTTTTGGTTCTACTTTAAGGCCTGGATTTGACCAGCCCTGTTATAGACACCTTTTGTGTATTTTCTTAAGAAAATCTTTTTATCACAGCTATAAATACACATTGAAATATCTGCACAGATCTGTAGGTTATTTCCTTTTTATATATATTTCAGGAAAAATTGCTGGATTCTGATCATGAGGCGGACTAAACGAAAGCGGGGAACCTCTCCTGTCTTGGGTGAGTACAAAATAAAGATGGCTTTTTGTAAGATAAATAGGTCATGTATATATGGTTCAGCACTTATTTGTGCTGCATAGATATATTGTGTAGCTACATATTTTATTGGGTGTATAGCATGCCATAGGCAAAAGAATTTAACCCCTTCTTGAAATATCCCTTATGCAGAAATAAGCTACATATAGTTGATGTGGCTGACATACGCAGGGCCGGATTTACATACTGGGTGCCCCTAGGCCCACTGCCATTCGTCACCCCTGTCCCCCCTCTTTATTTGTGCAATGGGGATTGGTGCATGGGAAATTTAAAAAATGATTGTATCTCCAGTGCATCCCCAGTGTTTTTGAACCAATAAGGGTGTGGTTGGGCAGCATGCCGCCCCCCTGAAATCCTGCCGCCCTCGGCCCAGGCCTAGGTGGCCTTTCCACAAATCCAGGCCTGGACATACGAATGATCTATGCTCGGAGGAAATGGTCAGCAGAACAATTAAGATGAGAAAGTTTAGACAATGGCAAAGGAAACAACTTCATATAAGTTTTTTAAATTTGTATTAAAACTGCATATACAGGTATGGGGCCTTTTATCCAGAATGCTTGGGACCTGGGGCTTTCCGGATAACGGATCTTACCATAATTTGGATATTCATACTTCATGTCTACTAGAAAATCATGTAAACATTAAGGGGCAGATTTATCAAGGGTCGAAGTGAATTCGAGGGAATTTTCGAAGTAAAAAAATTTTTTGGATACTTCGACCATCGAATAGGATATTACAACTTCTAATTTACTTCGAATTCGATTCGAAGTAAAAATAGTCCGAATATTCGACCATTCGATAATCAAAGTACTGTCTCTTTAAAAAAAACTTCGACTTCAATACTTTGCCAAATTAAACCTGCCAAATTGCTATGTTAGCCTATGGGGACCTTCTGAAAACTTTTTCCAAGTCTTTACCCATCGAATTAACATCCTTTGGTCGATCGATGAAATCCTTAGAATCGTTTTAATTCGATCGAATGATTGCCAAATTCGCTGAAATAACTTTGAATTCGAAGTATTTAAATTCAATGGTCGAATTTCAAAGTATTTTCAACTTCGAAATTCGACCCTTGATAAATCTGCCCCTAAATAAACCCAATAGGCTGGTTTTGCTTCCAATAAGGATTAATTATATCTTAGTTGGATCATGTACAAGGTATAATTTTTTTATTACAGATAAAAAGGAAATAATTTTTTGAAATTTGGAGTATTTGAATATAATAGAGTCTACGAGAGACAGCCTTTCCGTAATTTCGCAGCATTCTGGATAACGAGATTCCGGATAATGGATCCCATAACTGTATTAAGTCACACAAAAATGTCCAAAATTAGCAAAACATACAAATATTACAAAAAAAAATAAATAAAAACTATGGAGTTATAGGGTTTCTCAAAAGGCATACTTTCAAGACAGAATTGCCCCCTTTTACTGTAGTACCATTAAATTGTAGCTTTTTTAATGTCTTTCTATCTCCTTTCATATTAGAGGTTCATATTTTATATATATTTCATATTTATATATTATAAGTTTAAGGAATCTGTTGCCTCCGCTAAGCCTCCTGTCTTTTACTCATATTGTAAAATCAGCCAGAGGCATTTCAAGCAGCAAAGTAGTAGATATCGGTAAGCCATTCACAAGGGTGCCTTGTTTGCCACAAAGGAAATTAAAAAACAAATGAGTTCTAGGAAATGGTTTCCTTCATCCAAGCATAATAATTGCCAATACTTTTTTTTCTTCCAAGACCTTGACATTGATGCAACAGTGCTAAGCATTGTGTTAACTTACTGAGAAAGAAGAAAGTGTTTTAGCTATCTCATGGGTAAGAAGGGCTATGACACATGGGCTGCATTACCCACCACTTTTTTTCACTGGATAGGATTAGTGGACAGTGCCATTGTTCCCATCATTGGTCATTGCATCTAATATCAGTTAATACAAAGTATTTTAATAGACTCACGCAGAGCTTGTTGCCAGAACCCTCACTTGAGGTCAGCATTTATTTAGTGCTCCTTGTGTGTTCATTAGGGCAGTTTACATTCAGTGCTATTCAAAGCAGTGACAGACGGACATCAGTGACCAAAACACTTTGTGCTATTAGCTTACTGCAGCAAATGTTATGAAGGCAAATAATCATATCACTGCAAATATGCTTACAGTGAAGATCAGGTGAAAGCATCACTTTCTTGGCTACTTTTTGGGTAGGCAAATTGAACAAAGATGCTCTTATTTAGCAACCATTTCCATTTATGGCCTTCTTCAGACTTCAACACATTGTTTTATTTCCTTCACACAAGAACAAAAGGAGGTAACTGAAGGTGCAGAACAAAACAGTAAAAGCATCTCCAAGCACGAGAAACCTAAATTTGTAAAGCCTAACCCAAAAGAGAAGAAACAGCAAGAGGAGTACCAATGTTGGCTGATGAAATCAGAGCCAGATACCAGAATAGAAAAAGGAATGGATATGAAGGTAAGTGGACATCCAATAGAATTTATTTAAAAATAGAGAGATAGAGAAAGAAGAGGTTCTAAGCAGAGCATGTGTGGTCCGTGTAGTATGGTTAAACAGCTGTTTATTTTACTTGCTTAAAATTAAAGCATTATTTTACACCACTCTATAAAAAACCATGGTATTTCATTATGATTTTTGTTTAAGAATAGTTTTACAGTATAATTTTGCACTCATTAAATCTTATACAAACATAATGTCTTATACAAACACTTTGTTTTTATAATTTTATACCATGGCATTAAAGTAAAGATGTTTGCATCTAATTACATTTTTGACAACGCATTATTATTATGCTTCTTGGTTTATTATTTAGCAGTTTGTTACAGGTATGCTGACTGCATTATGGTTTGTACTCTTCACTAATAATATGTAAAAATTAGTGAAACTGATCATTTGTTTAATATATACTTGGTTCTTTTTGAGTTTCAAAAAACGTACTTATTTAGTTGCATACCTAATATATGTAACCCATTGAGATTACATGGCCGTAAGCTTTATGCTTACCCTATACAAATGTAACATATCTCAGAATATTTAGCATATCTCACATTCAAACTGATTACAATATTATTTTATTGTATTATAACCCTATGGTACACAGGTTATAAGGTACACAGCAATTTTCAAGCATTTTGTTTGTTTTACCTACATAATAACACGTCAACACATTGTTAGTCGTTTTGTATTCCCGTTTGCTTGACATGTGAAAGGGTGCCTTAAATAATCAGATGACATGAATAAAAAGAACCAACCTTCTCCCAGCGTGGACATCCCGAGAAAATGTGGATGCATACTTTTTCATGCAATACTCTTGTGCTGCACAATCGACTGTGCTTCCCACTCAAGTACATGGACAGCCAATAGAAGTTTAGAAGACAGAAAATGTCTCCATAAGATATTTGGAGTATTTCAGAGAAACAATATTACATGAATATATAAAACTGACATGAAAATTATGATGAATCATGAGGGTGCATATCATGTACCTGCTTGTGACTAAACCATAGTAGGGATGCCTACGAAGTCCCATTTTATTTTCTTGTTTTTTAATACATCTCTTGTGCTGCAAATATGCTTAAACTCTTTGGGTTCATGCTCTCATTGCTAAGCATGTTTATTCGGGCCCTTCTAAGTTTTTTTAAGATGCAGGAAACATGGCTCTAGCACTTGTAGATATTGGGATATCCAGTGTATTTGGTGAGAACCCACCAGGTTCAGAATGGCCCCCCGGTACACAGGGATGAAACCCGGTGGTACCAGGTAATTTTGAGACCCACAGCCCTTGGTACGTCTGTGGTGTAGCACACAGTGGGACTGGATTGCCATCTGCCAGTAACTGGAGTGGGTGGTGGGAAGTAGTGCAGGGGGCACGGCTTAACTCTGGTCTTCTCATGGGCCCCAAGTACACCAATCTGACACGGGAACCTCACCCCTACATAATCCCATTATAGTTGACCTAATTCAAGGCCACCCTGTTTACAGCATTGGGCTGTTGTAGCAAGGCAAGAGTTTAGAATCTACTGTGTTATGGGGTAATTTAAGAGACATTATATTTGGAGACTTGGTGAGCAATACATTATAAAAGTTTGTTTTATATTAAAAGGCACAAATTAACACTTCAGAGAGTAAAAATGTAGCAAAACTGTTCATTTTATAAGGCATAACTATTAGGCTAAAGCCATGTGTTGTTTTTTCTACGGGCAAAATGGCAGTACTGTGGCAAGTCTTTGGCTTCAGTAGCATCCACCTATCACTGTGCATACAGGGTGGTTCCTGTGTGCTCAAAACAGGTGGGTGTCAGTGTCCGAGAAAATGCCATATAAGAGTCCTATTTGCAAATCCATCTACCTGTATATGTGATCTTTATTTTATTTTAGTTTGGAATTGAAGATTTAATGGCACAGCCCAGCCAGACAGCTTGCTGGGATGGGGTCAGGAATTATCAGGTAAGTCCAAGCAAATAAATATCAAAAAAATTGTACAGACTATAATGTTTATTTTAAATTTGAGATAACGGACATCTCAGTAGGTTACTAGAAAAAAAACACATACTACATGCACTCTAATGTGAGCTAATGAAAAGAAGTATTGCTGTGCGAGTCTGTTACATTATATATATGAGAAAGATGCCATGATGTGACCCTCGGTGACAATGAGCTGGCAGGTTACTGGCTCATTGGTTTTGATAAATTCCAGTCAAAGAAGTTGGTCATGACCAAACCTTTTTTACCCATGAGCCACATTCAATTGTAAAAAGAGTTTGGGAGCAACACAAGCATGAAACCATTTCCTGGTGGTACAAATAAGGGCATTGATTTATTATGCACTGGCAGTCTTAAGGAGGCTCTGTTTAGCAGTTCATCTGGTTTTATGCAACCAAAAACTTGCTCTAAGCCAAGAATTCAAAATTAAGCACCTGCTTTGAGGCCACTGGAAGCAACAGTCAAGGGGTTGGTGAGCAACATGTTGCTCACCAGCCACTGGATGGGGATCACTACTATAGGGGCATTTAATCCTCAAAGTAGAATTTTGCCTAATAAAAGAAATTGTAATTCTAAGGAAACTTCCAAGATACATGAATTACATCTTCATGGTTTTAAAGTTATGTGTAAATGTAACTGGTATTGAAAACAATATGTGCTTATTTCTTCTACCCTGGCTTTGACTTTTTAAACAATGTTCCCAAAGTCAGCGCTCCTTCAAAGGTATGTCTATTTCCTTATAGTTCCTGGGTGCGCTTCAACTCTGATTATCAGTTCTTTGACCCTTGCCCGTCCCTACCTTCTGCTAGTTCGCTGCCTGTACCTACATTTTCCTGTTACTGACCATTTTCTCTGATCCTGTGATTGGTTTTGACCTTGGCATGTGTCCTCGACCACGCTTCTTTTCCCCCATTCTTCCTGTCACACATTACAGTTTCCTTGTCTGGTTCTCTCACTTAAAGACCTGGTGGCTTCCGAGTAGCAGAGGGCTCCTCCATAAGTGAAAGGCGGCTGTTATAGGCAGAAGTGTGAGCCATGACTTACTGGAGCCTTGGCGTGGGTTCTGGGTTCATACGTGAAAGCTGCATTCTATAAATTGCATCAAAAGTCAGAGCCATCATAGCAGAGAATAGAAAGAGAAAGACAAACACTGCTTTCAGTTGCAATTACATTTACAGATAACATTAAAACCATTTAAAATTTTTAATGAATGTATAATAGAAATTTCAATTTCTTTTATTAGGCAACATTTTATTTTTGTGGGGTAATCCTGTTGTTCATAGCTTGTAAAGAGAAAGTATAAAATAATGCACATCACATGTATTTTGTGTAAGTACACTATACATAGGGGCCAATTCACTATGGGTCGAATATCGAGGGTTAATTAACCTTCGATATTCGACTAGGAACTTTAATCCTTCGACTTCGAATATCGAAGGATTTAGCGCAGATAGTACGATCGAAGGATTATTCCTTCGATCGAACGATTAAATCCTTCGAATCGAACGATTCGAAGGATTTAAATCAAACGATCAAAGGAATATCCTTCGATCAAAAAAATTTAGCCAAGCCTATGGGGACCTTCCCCATAGGCTAACATTGACTTCGGTAGCTTTTAGATGCCGAACTAGGGGGTCGAAGTTTTTTTTAAAGAGACAGTACTTCGACTATCGAATAGTCGAACGATTTTTACTTCGAATCCTTCGATTCGTAGTCGAAGGTCGAAGTAGCCCATTCGAAGGTCGAAGTAGCCCAAAAAAAACTTCGAAATTCAAAGTTTTTTTTACTTCGAATCCTTCACTCGGAGTTAGTGAATCGGCCCCATAGACTGACATAAATTATACTATTCTCAAAGCCCTCCAATTTTCACATTAATGATTTGCATTCTCTGTATTTTCATCTATCCCTGGCAGAGGGCAGTTACCCCAGATATATGGCAGTGTTGAAAGCCCCCTTGCATATGCCTTCTTTGTGGCTACTGTTTGTTTGCTGTTTTTGTTGGCACGTGTATTCCCATATGCTAATCATTTACCAAGAAAATTTATTTTAGAAACTAAATAATTCACAGTAATGCTGGCCACACAGTTGAAGAACTGCTCATTTGGCCACCAGGAGGGTGATATTGGGTTGATCCAATTGTTGGGCCCTACTGTTTATGTTCGGCACAGCACAAATCTAGTTGGAGCCAAGAGTCTAAATGTATTAGTAAGCTTTTGCATCTTCTTTTATGCCTTGCTGACTCAGGCCTTCTGCTATAATTAAGAGCTATTAATGGATGCCCAATTAACTAGAATTTAGCTGCATAACAATACTTTGCACATGGTAAATTACCTGACCCATGCAACCTGGGAATTCAGGGAGAGGGAGGTTAGAGAGTGCATCTGGCACTTATTTTTGATAGATATTCATTTCTAATGCACAAGCAGCAGGTATTTGTGATTAGTATCATGTCAACTATTATATAATTTTGGCACCCAATAAAATATTTATAATGTAATCTAGCATTTATGAAGGGAAAATATCAAGGAATAATTTGAGGTTGAAAAAAAAGAGTAATGTCTAAAATGTGGTTTCCTGCTGAAGCCGTTATAGCCACTTTCTATCTGGAATAGTGGTTTAATTAGACAGCTGTCATCTACCTTGCTCTTGCAAAGCAGTAGTACTGTCATACTTTATAGAACAGATACTAGTCGTCTTTATAAGCCCATTGTTCACATCATTGTCACAGAGGTTTTCTGTTCCTGAATAGATTTACAGCATTAAAAGAATTTCGCGCATGGTCATAGTTCTTGGATATTTAATAGGTTATTTTATAAAAACGTAAAAGAAAATACGTTATTTTGCCCTATTGAGCTAGGCTTTAAAAGCAAAGGACCTGGATGTACAGGAATGTGCCAAGGGGTCATGCAGGGGCGTAACTATAGAGTTAGCAGACCCTGCAGCTGCAGGGGGGCCTAGGAGGTATGTGGGGCCCCAGAAGGCCCTAATTAATGAGCACTTTTCAAGATATATTGGTAAAACAGGTCAACCTCTGTATCAATACCTCTGTATATATGTGTGGCATTCTAGAAAATATCTTAATATGGCCTCACATACAAAATACATGTTTTCAAGATACAGACTACAGAGAAGTACTTATGTTATAGTCAAGGAACAGGCATGGAAAATCCCTCTCATGGCAGATTGTAACTTGTTCAACCACACATCCCTATTGCACAGATATCTAGAGGGTAATATTTAGGAAACCCAACAAAAATTCAAACAGGATTCAACAGAATAATTTTCATATTGTACATAAGAGGTTCTAATTTTGGTGAGAAGCTTGCCTCCGAACCTTGCTGCACTTTCCCAGGGTGGTAAAAAGACCCCCCCCCCTGAGAGCCTTCCATTTTTTAAAACAGAAATTAGTGTTAGTAGTACAGTTGTGCTCTAGTCTGTGTCTGCATTGTATTATTTAATACAAAAATAAATTTCATGTTTGTAAAGGTTTTTGTCAGTAAAGCACTGTGCCCTTTTTATTAATAACTAATATCTAGCATCCGGTTTAATACCTATATTTAGTTTTACTGCAGTATATAGTAGAGTCCTCCATCGGGTCAGCAACCCACTGAATACCCTCTATATGATTGGGACTTGGACGGATTATTCTTATTTCCTGGTGGCCCAGGGGTACCCGATCTTCTGAAGTGTGGGGGCTACAGGTGTTGAATCCAGGGGAAACCGTGCAAAATTTTGTCGTAATGGTTAAAACCGACCTCCGTGATGTCACTTCCAGTCCGCACGGCAAACACTATGGGGAGTGAGTCGGGTGAAAATCCATGGGGTTGCGAAGGCGGGTAAGCGGGTCTGTGTCAGGCTTGGGGGAAGCAGGTACTGGTTGGGTGCAGGTTTTTAAAAAACAGACCCTTGGAGGTCTCTAGTATATAGTGTTATTTTTTTGCTTAGGAGCACCCATAGGTAATTTAACCTTATTCAAATACCCCTCTCTGGTGGCATCATGAGTTTGATTTGTGTGTGTAGTTTTGGGGTGTTATTGGGTGGTAAGAGGGGTTAACCAGTTGTAGTCTCAAGCAAATCATGTGTGGAAGAATTTAAATTGTCATGGTTGGGGTTGTCTTCTATCTGGACAAAAGATGCCTGCAAGGGGATATGATTACTGTTTACAAGTACATTAGAGGGCATTTTAGACAGCTAGCGGGGTGGGTGGAGGGGGTGTTTGGTATTTTATATATAAAAAAGAACAAAGACCCAGAGGCCACACCTGTAGACTAATGGAACAGAACTCATTTGAAGCTGTGTAGATGGTTCTTCACAGTGAGGGCAGTGAGGACTGTGAAATGCCCTGCTATGTGATTTTATGATCGCTGATTCTATTAATGTCTAAGCAGGCCAATTTAGTATAGTAGCCTAGTTTTAAAAATAGGTTTATATATAATTTCTCCACAATGCACTCGCAGACATAGCTGTTAATAAAATATTTTTTTATGAAATACTTTTACATCTATTAATTTCTATTCTACATGGATACTATCCTATTGTCAAAATGATAATGTGAAAATATTTTATTATCGACTATATAACATAGTTACAAAGTGAGTTAGGTTAAAAAAACACACACAACAATCAAGTTTAACCTTAAGTCTGTATATGTCAGTGAGTGAATTGTATATATATTTATTTGCATTTCAAAGGTGAGTGCCGAAACAAATGCTTTATATGGTGCACAGCACTACTTTAAAAATATTACAAGCATTAAGTCACATGCCAATGCACTCCAAAAATCACTTTTGCTTTATTAAAAGGAGACATATTATTGATTTTGTAGGCAATAATGAACAATACATAGTGCTGGTTTTACTTGGGGCTAAAAATTAATATCATCTTCAGAATATGCCCCTTTATTGGAGCTCCCTGCTACGGCCCCTGTCTAAGTATCAGATGAGGGGTGGGCATATCCCAACAGTCCGTGCCAGAAGCACTGTAGAAGGGGGATAGCAAATCACAGCCCTGCAGTCAAACATGCAAACAGGCTTCAGTTCCCTATCAGGACAGACTAGTTGCTGGTTGATTCCTATCCTATATGTGCAGTGTGCTGAATGCCACCAGCTCCCCTTCACAGCTTGGGAAAAGAGGCAACAGGAAGTGGATGGGCGAATCAGTATTCGATAAATCAGTCTGTATCACTACATTAGTACTGTAAGTACATTCCTTCTATATTTAAAGGGTATAATACACTGGTACATTTTTTTTTTCACACATGGGGTTATTTGCTAATATACAAATTTATCTCATAATATTGATTTCAAAAAACCCACAACCACACATTTGTGATAAATATTGCACTAAAATATCATGTTTTCTTACCATCATATACCAGGCACGTAACTTCATGAGAGTAATGAAGATTGGGCAGGAGGCCTTTTTCTATCACAGTAACTGTAAAGAGCCAGGAATTGCTGGCATTGTGAAGGTGAGTTAACTACTGGTTAATGATTTTGAATTTTAACCCGTTCATTAAAATTATGCCATCTTAAAAATGTTGTCTAGGATTCTTACAGTTGTACTCATCCCTCACTTCCATTTGCATAAAATCACTGACCAATTGTCTTTGCGTGTGCAAGCATTCCATAATCCATCTATATATCTTGTCAAATCTCAAAACTGTTCAGTAGAGTTGCTGTAAGCCTACGGGTCATACATCCCGAAAGTCCATCCTTGTGTTGCCCATGTGGTTCATACTGATCGTAAACTGCAGTTTGCATTCAGAAACAAGTAAATAATTACATGATTCATATTTAATTTCTTGTAATGTGTGTGTTAAATACATGGCTGCGATTAATCTGTATTAAAAATATTTCTGATAACCTTTAGATTGTAAAAGAATCTTATGAGGACCATACTCAATTCGACCCAAAAAATCCACATTACGATGCCTCTAGCAGCCCGGAAAATCCTAAATGGTCTATGGTGAGTATAAGAATCTTTTATATTCAAGTGCAGATATTTATTTATGTAGAGATTTGGAAGATATATTGCTGTGCTTGCCATATAACCCAGGTCTTTGCTATCTTCAGATAAGGTATCATATACAGAGGGAAAGAATGGACAATGAGGCAAGACCAAGGGGAAAAAAGTGAGCCATGCGCTGAAAAGTAAAGAGTACATAAATATCAGGAAAAGGGAAACAAATTCTAGATGGGCATAGACATGGAGATCTGCTCATTTAGCCCAGCATGCAGGCAGATAGTGATGTTGGCACTGTGGCCAAAAATCTGATTATACCGCAGGAGTATGGGGACCTGTTGCCACATCATCCAACTTTCGGCTTGGAGACGGTTGGTCAGGCAGTCCAGACCCCACATACATGAAAAGTTAAGATGCCAGCTGCTCTTGAGGGACCAATTCAGCAATTTTACCTGTTTATTGCCAGTTTAACAAATCCTTTCTGTTGAATGTCTTCAGCCTCCAAATTCAGTAAACTCTACTCTGTAATATATGTCAACAAATAGGAGACATGAGGGCTGATTAACAAACATGGGTGAAAATAGACTGGCGTAGAACAAAATAATTGCTTCAGATGCACTTTCTAATCCTTTTTAATCCTTAATCCTGTTTAATCCTTATTTCTCTATATGTCTACCCAGTGATATTACTCAACCTAGGCATGTGAATATTTTTTATTCTCTTCTTTCTCATGTGATGTCTCAATTTAGCTTTTCTGCCATCTAGTGGGTGCACGACATACTGTACTTTTATAATCAGCACATGAAGGCACAGCATTGTTAGGCTCTGTGTGTCACGTGTTACTACAAAATTTACGTTTTTGTTTAGAAGTAGAAGTGTTTTGGAGTAATTAAAAACTAAGTGACAGTGCACTTACGCAACACTGTTTTAATCCTAACAAAGTCTGATGGCAATTTTACTTTACTGCGTTTTTAAATATATAAAAACTATTAGCGCTATACAGTGCCCCACATAATGTTTGGGACAAAGGAAAATTTTTCTTTGATTTACCCCTCTGCTCCTCAGTGTAAAATTTTAAATTGAACAATTCAAAGTGCACATTCCAGACTTTAATTTAAAGTTATTTGCATACATTTCAGTTTTGCCGTGTAGAAATGACACTTTTTATACATAGTCCCTCTCATTTCAAGGCACCATAATGTTTGGGACAAAGTAATGGCAGATATATTAAAACATTCATGTTTAGTACTTTGCAATGACTGCTTGAAGTCTATGATTCAAAAACATCACCAGGTGCTGAGTATCTTCTCTAGATACTCTGCCCTACTGCAGCCACCTTCAACACCTGCTTGTTCTGGGGTCTTGTTTCCAGCTAGCATATGGAAGACATGCTCAATTGGATTTTAATCAGAATTTTCCTTTTTTTTTTTTTTTAAGAAAATCCCTTGTTGCCTTAGTAGTATGTTTGGGATCATTATCTTGTTGCAGGATGAAGCGCCATCTAGTGAGTTTGGAGGAATTTACTGGAACTTGAGCAGATTAAATGTTTCTATACACATCATAATTCATTGTGCAACTGCCATGAGCAGTTACATCATTAATGAAGATGTGTGCCAGTACCTGTGGCAGCCATACATGCCCAAGCCATAACACGCCCACCATCATGTTTAACAGATGACATGGTATGCTTCTTCTCGTAGGCAGTTCCTTTTTATCTCCTTACTTTCCTCTTGCCATCTGATACAGGTTGATCTTGGTCTAGTCTGTCCATATCACTTTTTTTTCAGAATTCTGCAGGCTCTTTTAAAATCTAAAATAGAATAATGTCATCATCTTTTAACTGTTAAACCATCTTTGCAAGACTACGCACATGCTCAGTGTGGTCTGGGCTTCAGTTGGGAGGCTAAGCTTAGGGATCATCATAAATTATCAAAACATCACAAGTCAAATAATTTCTGCCATAGAAGCTGATACAGCAAGACTGATTAATAATAAGAATATGGGAATATGGGTACTGTTTTGTCATGTAATCTAATGTGGATTTTATAGATTTTCTAATTAAGATACAACCTTCAACTCTAGAGAACCAGTGGCTGCAGCAAAATAATCCTTTAAAGAGAATCCCAGTTTATCTGTTTAAATCTGGCTCCATGATCTTTGTCCCTGCCACAGGAGTTGGAAACATTAAAGGGGATGTAAAGGCAAAAATTAAATCCAATACGAATCTCTACACAGTAGCCGAATGCTCTAAAGGGAAACAAAGATGTATGAGAGATGCATAGCTGGGAAGTAAGATGGGGGAGGGGTTCCCCCCTTATGTTCAAAAGTATGATTGTTTCCCTGCAGAGCAGCTAGGGACCGTCTGAAGTTTCTTATCCTAAACAAAGGGGGAATTTCACTGCATTTCAGGTTTCTTATAAAAACGGTACACATTTTTTAATAAACTATATTGGAGATAGATTTCTTTTTCATTAAAGAAAGTAAAAATCGGATTTTATTTTATTACCTTTACATCCCCTTTGAGTACTTTTTTCGCAAACTGTAATCTGGCCACCCTGTTTTTGTGGCTATCTAGTGGTTTGCCTGCCAAGACCAGGGCCGGTATTACAGATTTACCAGCAATGTAGTTGCTGGTAAATTTGTAATACCCTTCACAAAAGATCTTGGCCCTTCGCTGGAAACATACCTTTTCTCTGTCTTCTGGCCATTGCGTGATGTGGCCCTTTTGTGTAATGGCTCTGCCCCTTTTGCATCACGATTCACCCCTTTTGTTTCCACCCCCACCACTGTCCCTGACAAAGACACATCTACCTCCTGAAGAGTGTTTCAGATCTGTTGGACAGGCGTTACACATTTGGACAGGCGTTACACATTTGATTTTGGTAATCCTAAAGTTTGACTGATGTCTCTAATGGTTTTATTCTTGTTTTTTCAGCCTCACAATACAGTAGCTTCCTTGACTTTTATTTTACACAGGTTTTCACTTTATGTTGAACAATGGCAACAACAGTACATACTCCAAATGGTAAAGGCAAGCCGAGGTATCTTATCCCTGCACTAATGAACAATGCAACACACCTGAGTAATCACAAACACTGTGAAGCCAATTGTCCCAAACATTATGGTGCCCTGAAATGAGAGGACTAGGTCTAAAAAGTGTTGCAATTTCTACATGGTGAAACTGAACTGTTGCAAACAACTTTAAATTAAAGTCTGGAATGTGCACTTTAATCTCGTCTAAATTGTTTGATTTAAAATTTTACACAGAGGAGCAAAGAGGTAAATAAAAGAAAAATGTCTTTGTCCCAAACATTATGGAGGGCACTGTCCTACAGTTACTAAACCTATGCTTCTATGATGGGAGTCCTAACCTGTTGTTGCTCTATAACCAACTCCTTTACACAACGTTGCTTTACAAATCACTATTTGGTTCATTAGAACACTGAAGGGTGTAGGTCCATTTTAAGAATTGCTACTGAGAGAGAATAAATACATGCAGATTCCCCCATGAGTCCCCTGACCTGAATGGATTCTATTCTCAATCAAGTCTCGTTAGTACCCTGACCTTGAGGTAGAACCACCTGATTTGTTATGAGAGCAGTTTTTATTTTTCTGTGGTGTGGAGTGGAACGAGATCTCTATGCTCTCCCAATGGTAACTCCCATTTGCGCCCGTAAAATGCGATTTCATTTGTTCGGGATTCTGACTCTTGGTGAGTTCAGAATCCATGGAGCTTGTGTCAAATAAACGTTATCTTTTTTACCTAAAGTGGTCTCCAGTAAGTGAATTTTAGATTGCAATGTCACATTTTTTATTCAATGTTGCGCCTCTATTTGGAAATTTAACACATCTTATACACACGGTCTTAAGCTTCATAGGTTTGCACCAGAGAGCTCACTATGCACTATAACAGGGGTATCCAAAAGGTAGATCGGGATCTACCAGTAGACATTTAGCTGATGAGCAGTAGATCTCAAGACACTGTCAACAAACAGCTTGTTGAAATCACCCTCCTGTTTCATTCTTTTCATTCAAATATTTATTATGTTACGATCACATAAGAAATATATTTTTAAATATAACAGTATAAGTTTTCTCCTTTATCAATATCTAAGTAACATTTTCCATAAAACCAGTGGCATTACTAGATGTTACCCACAGCAAAATAATTGGAGGGGCCCCCAAACTCTCCACAGGTTGTCCTGTTTTACCAATAAATATTACAATTACTCATTAATTAGGGCCTCATGGGGCAGCCGCAGTGTCTGCCTACTCTGTAGTTATGCCCCTGCATAAAACAGAATGCTAACAATGTTTTATGGATGTAGATCCTAATAGACTAAAGTAGACTTTGCATTAGTAAAGTATGGGCACTTCTGCTCTATAAACTATTGGATCTATAATATTCCACTCAGGTAAACATTTCGGCACTTTGATTTCTGGAAATGCTGCCTTTTCATGCTATTCTTATTGTGTATTCACAATAACAGCACCTTACTTTTTATAGTATGCCATGGTATGTATTTAGCCAAACCTCCATTTATTGTTTGTTACCAAATGAATTATTTCTTCCCTTTTAGGTGGATGTGCAGTTTGTACGGAAGTTAAAGCGTTACATTCCCCTGGCAGAGCTAAAGAAGCTTCACCTGAATGACAAATCATCAGGGGGCCCACTAAGGAACATAGCCTTGTTTACAAGAGCAAGACTGTCTGTGCAGCCTTTGACACAAGGTGAGTTTAAGGACCAGTAACATCAAAAAAATAAACTGTTTTAAAGTAATAAAAATATAATGCAGTGTTGCCTTGCACTAATAAAACTGTTGTGTTTGCTTCAGAAACACTATTATTGTTTATATAAACAAGCTCCTGTGTAGCAATAGGGACAGCCATTCAAAGGAGAAATGGCTCAGGTTACACAGTAGATAGCAAATAAGCTCTGTACAACATAATGGTGTTATCTGTTATCCACTTTTAAACCTGTCCCATATAGCCTTTTTTCAATTTCCGCTATTGCTACAGAGCAACTTGTTTATATGAACTATAGTAGTATTTCTGACACACATCAGTTTTACCAGTGCAGGACAACACTACATGATATTTTCATTACTTTAAAACATTTTCATTTTTTGGTGTTACTGTTCCTTTAAGAGGAAGGATAAATTATTGCATGCAGGTCAAATATTTGGTAGGAGGATGTCCTAAAATGTGTACCATAAGTATATCAATGCATGGCATGCAGATGTAACAGATTAGGGAGGAACTCCGTGGTGCGGCTCGAGCCGACGTCCCATGCAATAAAATGCATGCGCATTTTCATCCGACAGTCGGATAAAAATGCATGCGCATTTTCATCCGACAGTCGGATAAATGTAGTTCTTACCTGCGATTTCTCTTTCACTACCTGTATCTTCAGAAAATCCAACACGTCGCATGGCGACGTGTCGGCTCGAGCCGCACCGTGGAGTTCCTCCCTTATATGGCAAAATGTTGCATTTCAGGTCTCTACAGGAGAATATTGCCTATTCATATGTGTAAATATTCTAGAACTTAAGTTAGTTTGCCTTGAAAATTAACCCTTAAATTAATTGTTCAGTGTAAAAATAAAAACTGTGTAAATAGGCTGTGCAAAATTGTTTTCAATATAGTTAATTAGCCAAAAATGTAATCTTTAAAAGCTGGAGTGACCAAATGTCTAACATAATAACCAGAATCCAATTTTATGCTTTACAGCTCTCTGATAGGTTACAGACTGGTAACCAATCAGTGACTTGAGGGGGGTGCATCTGACCTGCATGCTAAGGATCAATTGCAAACCGCTATGTCCCATAAGTTGCTAACTCAGAGAGCTGAAAAGCAGGAAGTTGGGCTCTGGCTATTATCTGGTCACTACAGCCTTTATAGATTACATTTTTGGCTAATTATATTAACATTTTTTTTTTATCTAGCACAGCCTTTGTATTTACCCAGTTTTTATTTTTACACTGAACTCTTCCTTGAAAACCAATATTCTTGCACATTTTCTGGTGGCAGGATATACAGCTGAAGCATACACCGGATATATCAAATGTGCAGATGATGAAGGGACCAAAGGCCCTTATAAAACAATGGCTTCTTGATAGTGCTGCTTTTAAAAGGTCTGTTATGTACTCTGTATAAAACTGGTTGTGGTATAGAAGTACAGAGAGCTCTATGCAAAGACTACTTTTACAGGGGCCAAAAATGTAACATGGCTTCGGATGTACTATAAAGGCGTTGTTCACCGTTAAGTTAACTTAAAGGAACAGTAACATCAATACTAACAGGCCGGGAGGGTCTCAGGAAGAATGGGCAAGAGGCGCAAGATCTGTCGCTAGGATCGTATCCTCTGCCTCCACACTGCTCTGGCCTTCAGCAGGGATCCAGCAGCAGGAAGCTGCAGGCCCGACTCCCACTGCTGCCCGGCCCCTGCTCCCAGCACCTGCACACAGCAGCAGTCTCTAAATGGACGCATCCCCTGGACTCGCGCATGGCTGCACAAACCCACACAGGTGCAAAAGAATGCTGACAGTGGGACATGGCCTGCAGCTTCCTGTGGAGCCCCGCCAACATCGCCTTCCTACTGCTGCTCATGAGAGGAGGATGAAGAAGAGCTGGAGAAGGAGATGGGGCAGAGGACCCGATGTCAGTGAATAGCCAGGGAGGAGAAATCGAGCGCTGCAGGATGGATGGTCGCCCTGTTCCTTTTCTGTAGAGGACAGGAAGTGGAGTTTCTGTAAGTTATTTCTTAATAAAGGCTTTGCTATTTTAAATTTGTCTTGGTGGGTTTTTTTTTCCGTTGTACTCAACAATTTTTTTTGTAAAAAATGTTGGTTACTGTTCCTTTAAGTAAATTATAGAATCGCTAATTGTAAGCAACTTTTCAGTTGGTCTTCATTTTTTAGAAAGTTTTTTAATTATTTGCTTTCTACTTCTGACTCTGTCCTTTTAAATGGAGGTCATTGACTCCATCTAAAAACAAATGCTCAGTAAGGCTAAAATATTTATTGTTATCGATACTTTTTATTACTCATCTTTCTATTCAGGCCTCTCCTATTCATAGTCCAGTCTCTTATTCAAATCTGTGCTTGGTTGCTAAGGAAATTTGGACTCTAGCAACTAGGTTGCTGAAACTGCAAACTGAAGCTGCTGAATAAAAACGAAATAACTCAAAACACACAACAACAACAAATGAAAACCAATTGCAAATTGTCTCAGAATATCCCTCTCTACATCATACTAAATGTTGATTTAAAGGTGAACAACCCCTTTAAATCAGTTGCTATATAACAAATGTGAGCTAGAACAATCGAATTGTTGCATGCAGACAAATTAAAAAATGAAGACCAAATTAGTTTGTATAAGACATATTGTAACATACGGAAAGTTAATTTAAGGGGGTTATTTATCAAAGGTCTAGTTTTAGACTTGAATGTGTGCTTATTAATGAAAAAACTCTAAATGTAAAAAAGTCAAATCAGTGCAATTGGAAGGGGGGAGGACTCTACTACTCTAATTGATCACGTTATTGGCAAAAAAAAACCTGAATATCATGAAGGCTACAAACATCTTCAAATGCGTCAAGGGACCTCTGCCATTGACTTCTACATGACCTCAACAGGTTTTAGCTGGAGTATTTTCAGATTTGAGCTATTGGCAGCTACAGAGCATAATACATCTCGAAAAATGTGTTTCTTTTTAACCCAAAAAATCTAGTTTTTACTGAAACTACCCTCGAAAACTGAAAATTTTTCAGGAAAACACAACTCAACCTTAAATCAATCGGCCCTTAAATGTGATCTACCGATTTAAAAATACAAGGTAAAAGGGAAAGCTTCTGCATTGTGATAAAAATGCGTTCTGGAGGCTAGTGTTTTGCACGTGCATTAGTAAAGAAAACTTAGTCTTCATGAGATTAGCTGGAGTGTTGGTGGTGAGATATTATAAAACATAATTGTTGTTTAAAAAAAAAAAAAGGATGCTTCAGGCTAAATCCATTTGAATACCTTTTGGTCAATTACGCCCATCTTATTGTTGAATTATTTTAAGTAAATAAATGGGGGTTTTTTTCACTATAAATGATCTTATTTGGTTTGTCTTTGCACAGATGAATTTGATTTTATTTTAAAGTTAGAAGACCAGAAGGAAGTGTAAGGTTTGCTAAAGCAATATGAACCCTCGCCAAAGTCACCTGGAGGAACATCATTCCATTTTCTGTTAAACTGTAATGTATCTTTTTTTTTTTTTTAATAAACAAATAGTACACTTTGTAAGTTTCTTTGAAGATTTCTTAAGAGCACATGTTGTTTTCCTCCCATAACTGTATTTTCATATATCAAATCAGTTTTAAAAGATGACCAGTTTGATACATAGTTACATCATTTTCAATTATTTATCATAGGGATATTCATAGAGGGAAGCCATAACTCTCATATGGTAACTGCACACACATTTTCATTTTGTAACCACACTCTCTAATTAGTTTTAAAAAGTGTCAAACAAGTTCCTTCGTGCGGGCTTACTGGGTACCATTTACTAACACTGGGCAAATTGTTACCAGCCAGCACTAAAGGGAATTGCCGGTTGGAAAACTTCGATTGGGGAAAAAAATGCTCACAGATTTCAAGGACTGGGCTACTGTTAGGACACCATGCCTGTGTTGTACACTTCTGTCCTAGGGACAGATTTATCAAAATGTGAGTTTAGAGATTACTAAATATAAACTCACCCACATTCTATTCATTCTTATGGGATTTTTAGAATTGTATTAATGGGTGGAAGTCACAACTCACCATTTTATAAATACGGTTCTAAGAATCCAATTGGAATGAACATAACACAAGTTTATTAACTTCCAAGGGCCAATTACCTGGACTGTAAGTTTGGGCCCTTGTTTCCCGACATAAACCTGGATATTTTCATAGATCGACATGCTGCTACTTAAAATATACTATGCTGTTTTTGTACAATATCCTAAAATGTCTGCAAATGTTGATGCAAATCCATTTAGTAGGCTATGTTCTTTCACAATTCTTTATCTTCCTGATTTCTCTTTCTTTCCTCATATCATCTAAACATTGGATCTTTTTACATCTATTTAAACAAAAAATCAAGAATCTATTCAAAAACTACTCTAGTCTTGAATACTTGTCTTGCTTTGATATAGGCATCAGAGCAATCTGCCATCCAACCTATCCACTTGAGCAAGGTTCAAATTCAAGAAAGTTTAAAATTAAAGCAAAATGCCGATTGGTTGCTATTGGCAACTGCACTAGTGCAGTTTAGCGCCTATGTTACTAATGAATGCTTGCATGTATTATTGTGGCAACAGTAAGCTCTACTCCAATGGTTTGCTTACTTGCTGATTCTCCTTCTAAAAGTCTGTTCATCAGAGCGTGCAACACAGCTAGGGGCATATTTATCATGCTGTGTAAAACAGTGGAGAAATATATAGCCAGCGATGTTGCCCATAGCAACCAATCAGATCTTTACTTTTGTTTTCTAACCATAGATGCACAGATCCTATCCTATTTTCAGATCGTGTGTGGAGAGTGCCGACATCTTTCGTCCGACGGAGATCGGTCATTTGGTCAATCGGACAGCTTTGATTTTGACCCGACCAATCCCGCCGGAGCCCATTGCGCATCGTAATCTGATCGTTCGGCCAAACGTTCAGATTACCCCCGATATAGCCATGCTCATTAATGGCATATCAGGGAAAGATCCGCTCATTTGGAGATGTCGCCAAACAAGCGGATCTTTGCGTCTATGGCCACCTTAACTTGTGACTGTTGAAATACAATTGCTGATTGCTATGGGCAACATCACCGGCGATGTTTTTCTCATGTTATTTACACAGCATGATAAATAGGCCCCCCTAGACAAAATAAATGAGAGGTTGCTCTTATGGTGGACCATTATACATTTGACATGACAGGTCTTAGTAACCAGTGCTACAGTTGTTCATCTTCGAACAGACTATTTATAATCTATCATTTAAAAAAATATTTAATGAGCGAGAAACTGGTTTACTGAGAATATTTTTTAATCGGATACGAATAAAACCAACATAAAACAGACATTTAAAACACAAACACATGAAAAACACTGCAGCTGGAATGATAATGTGAAGTTCTGGCGTGGCCATAGCGAAGAGCTTATCACTAAATTATGTAAAATGATTTGGAGTTTTGAGCACTACTAACATGCAGTGCTTTATAAAATGATGCAGGCACTGCTCCAGAGAGCTAACACTTTAGCATTATATAAGGAGGCACACATAAGTGTGGACCACTTAAATAATATTTCTATTTAGAGATAGTGGGTTTGATGCTTGTGACTACATCAAATCAGAGTGGGAAATTAAAAAGTGCTAATTTCTTTTATCTGAACCCACCCATTTCACATTAACATGTATATATATTTTCATTTGTATATTGGTGCCGGATACAGAATTTAAATACTGTGAAATACATTGTCCATAAAAACAATTTAAGGTATCCATTTGATCATTCATATTTTCAATGGTTAAAGCAAGGCTGATTCGCTATCTTTCACAGAAAATTGTGACCAAATTGTAATTGTGGGATGTTGCTTTGCCTCTGTTACAAAAAGTTCTGCATATGTACTAAGAATACATTATGAATTATCTGATGGCTATAACAGTGCAGCACATCTAAGGCATCTAAGGGCACAACCAATAGAAACCAGTCAATAATGATGATGGTATGCAGTAGCTGTAACCATTTTTCAGGCTGGTGACAAACAATTGCAGCAACCACCATGGCTTCTACATTTAAGGGGATTTGCCAGTAAATTCAAATGAATAAGCATTAAAAATATATTATCTGGCCCCCCCCCCCTCCCCAATATTCCAGTCCCTTGACAACAGACGTGCTTAACAAAATGCCATTTTCATTTTGGAATGATTTGGAATATTAATGGAAACACAGTATTTTGGCATAACCAATTATTTTGAGATTTTATATAATTAAACAATCCTATGCTATCTAACAATGAAGAGGTTATGTAGACTGTTGGTGCCCCAGGAGTGATCAGAACTGGGTAAAGTGGGCAGAACAGGCATAGAAAGGTGCTTTCCTAGCACTTGTAAAACAGAAGCTAAGAATTAGAGGGCATGTCTCATTTGTAAAAATGCTGATTTAAAATACTGTTTGCTGCTCTCCCAATTGAGCGATCTCTGAAAACCTTGGGGTTTTAAGGCTGATAAGCCTAATAAACTAATAAGGCAATGAGAGCATAAAAAAAAAACGAAAATGTGAAAGGACAAATACTCCGCCCTTCCCCCATTTTGCTGAATGTAAAATAGCAGCCCAAAGAGAGGATTTGTTTTGCCTGGTATGAGAGACTGGTCTCATCCCTTTGCCAGCAATGAACCACTGATAGTCTGTGCCAAGGTGTTAGGCACGGGGGTGTGAGTGGAATAGGAGAAGTCCATTCATATCTGAACAGTGAGACCTGCCAGTTTTAGGACAAGATGTCACTCATGCTCTTGTTCAACTGCAGCAGCACCGCTGTGTTGTGGTCTGGTCTCTGGGTGACTTGTTCCCTCAAATCGCTGAGAGGCAATGGCTGCTTGGTGGGACATACTCTTTCTTACAATGTCACCTTTTCGCCATAACACAATCTCCTAAAAATAAGAGTTGCAAAGTGTCACTAACATGATTATGACCATCTTCTTTGTATCACTACAATATGTATAAATGAATGGCCAAATAAACTTATAAACCTTACTTTTTAATTTTACACATCATTGGTGTGAAGTCTGGAAGTGCTACAGAAACCACATTTTCCATTCCTTATAATCTCTGTGACTCATTGATACATTTGAGAAAAGATGGCTCAGATGTGGTCTACCTTAGGGAAACTAATGTGACTGTTGTGCAAGTCTTTCCATCAACACCTTGGGAAGGTACGGCTAGGGCAAGATGATAGATTACATTGAGAATCCGCTGCCCTCCTAGCCTTTTGAACTGCTTGCGGATTTTAGCACAAAAGCACAATGTTGTGTTCTGCCTGCCCCCTACTGGAAACAATGATTCCGGGTGCAGGCAGACCAGGAGCAGCTGATTCTCGGCCTGCGTTCCGCCATTGTCTGGCCCTGACCTACAGGGACTTATAATATTCAAAAAGCTCTGTATATAGTGATACGTATGAATAGAATTGCATTGAACTACCAAAAAGGAAACTAGTGACATCCATCGTGGATGTTTGCTTATATCACAAAATGTAATTTGCAAAGAGACACAGTATGCAATTTATTTTTTTGTTTTAGGACAAAAATACACTATGTGGCCATAAATATAGGATTACCACAAGGCTGAATATCTTATTGTTTAGTATTAATAACATGTTAAACATACCGTAGTTCTACTAACCTGCTGTTTGAAATAACGCCTTTCCTCCTCATCTATAAGCACCAGGTTTAGGTAATAGCGCACACTGAACTTCTTATTGATGTCCCTCATAGTTGGAGTCAGTTCATAACCAGCTAAGAATAGCCGGATAGGTATTGATTCCCCTACAGACAAAGAAAATGGAGCACCATTCGGAATGCATTTTAAAGCAAAAAAGTGACTGCAATATATTTGTTACAACAGCAAGCAATTATTAATAATAGGATTATAAACTATTCTGAATCACAGAAATGAACCACGGTGGAAGGGGATCCTGTTTTTCTTGCTTGCTACAATCACTCACCTCTTACTGGCGCACCATCCATGATCTCATACTTGGCAATTGTGTCATTTTCGTGGTAAACATTTGGTCCGGTTCCTGTAGTTTCCCTCTTAATTATATCTATTTCCATGTGCTTAATCTTAATTCGTACAAGGAGGAAATATATTTTTCCCACAATGACATCTTTGAGGTGATATCTGAAACAAATGTAGGTTGTTCATTTTGTCTCAAACCTTTAGGAGTTTTGCCATCACACCGTATATACAAAATTCCACACTGCTGTTAAGAGTATGTAAAAAAAAAAAAAACTGCTTTATAAATTTTGATAGCCCTTTCCCACAAGATTTATCAGAGTTTAAGACACAGTAACAATAAATACCCATTAAACAAACACTAAATCAGATCAGTGGTTGGCTGATTGCTCCCTGTTGCATAATAAATTAAACTGTAGTTCCTTTGGTGAGTCGCACACATGATCGTAATATTTCAGTCACAATTTGAACAAGCCAGATTTAATGTGAGCAGGATGTAGCCAGGTGATCCACGAGCAAAGGTCTATAAAGATGCCCTCAGACAGGTGAACAGGCTGCTCAAAAGGTGTAGAAGTCAGCACCCACTAGCACATTTACCCCCATATGAAATATATGGCACTAAGTTTGCCCAGGAGCAGCAAGCCATAGCAACCAATAAGAGGTTTGCTTTTAAACAGGTGACCAGGAAATGCTACCTTCCGATTGGTTGCTATAGGTTACTGCTCCTGGGCAAACGTAGGGCCTTTTATTACATAACCCCCATAGAGACCAAAACAATACCCCATTATTAATAGCTAATCGTGATTGAATGAAGGGCCCTCTTTAGCTCCTGTATCAATCCATTTTTTTATGTATTTATGTTTAAAGTATACACTTATATGGGCAGATTTATCAAAGTGTGAGATTAGGGTTCTATTCATACCAAATGGATTTTACTGAAGTGCATTTATCAATGGGTGAATGTTAGAATTTGCCTCGAAACGTGTGTCGGTACTACCTCCAAAATGTATACAATTTCTTTTAAAGTAATTGTTCAGTATAAAAATAAAAACTGGGTAAATGGATAGGCTGTGCAAAATGAAAAATATACATAACAGAACACTACTTCCTGCTTTGCAGCTCTCTTGGTTTCCACTGACTGGTTACCAGCCAGTAACCAAACAGTGACCTCAGGGAGGGCACATGGGCCATAACTGTTGCTTTTGAATCTGAACTGAATCAATTGCAAACTCACTGAACAGTTATGTCCTGTGTGGTCCCCCTTCAAGTCGCTGTCTAACTCAGAGTTAAAGATCTGAAAAGCAAGTTGAATTCTGGTTATTACGTATATTAGACATCCAGTCACTCCAGCCTTTATAGATTACATTTTTGCTAACTACTATTAGAAACATATTTTATTTTGCATAGCCTATCTATTTCTCCTGTTTTTATTTTTACACTGGACTGTTCCTTTAAGAGTTTTAAATATTCTGGTACTATTCAATAGATATACAGGGGTTGGTGTTTATATCACGCGCAACACTGTTTCTCACTGATTCTTATTCTATCCAAGGTGCAGTGGATTTGTGGTCTTATAGGGAAGATAGTTTATCTCCACAATAGATAGGGAAGGTAAAAATAGTGATCATGGTCCCCAGTGTCCTGCCTTCTACCTTGTGTGGTGTCCCAGGGTTTAGAATAAATATTAGTTAGTAGCAATCAAGACAGCTCCACCTCTACTCTATTTTCCTTTTCAACTTGAGTTTGGATCAGTTTACACAGCATCGGTACACCAATTTGTTTTTTAATTCATGATTAATAACAGCAATAATATAATTTGATTCATTTGAATGAATCAGACATTTGATTTATTCACAGTATAAAAGATACTTAATTGATGATTAATTAATTTAGCACTCTGCACTTTTTTGCACATATATATAATTTCATCAATTGCTTTTTAATTCCAATTTATTTAAAATTATAGTGTCATTTCATAACTGATTTTAAAAGAATCAGATAACATCTATATATAGTAACATAGTATATTATTGATTCACGATTAATTGATTCAGCATTTAGCACTTTAGGTTATTCAATTGTATATAACTCTTCTCGCGCTTGTTGGATTGTTGAATCACTACTGAAGGGGGGTTACTTTACTTGGTTATAAACGTTAGAATTCTCCATTTAATAAATACGCTTGTAAAAATCCCATAGGACTGAACAGAAAGTGGGTCAGTTTTTCTTTTAAACTTTTAATCTTACACTTTAATAAATCTTCCCCTTAAATTGTACAGTGGCGTGAATATGTTGGTTGTAAACAAACACCGGTCCTGATTCTTTTGTGATTATTACTATAGATCCTGGGGTGCCAAATAAAGGCTATGATTGGCAGTAAACGTGGTTTTTATGTAACCAATGTAACCAAAACTTGCCTCCAAACCAGGAATTAAAAAATAAACACCTGCTTTGAGGCCACTAGGAGCAACATTCAAGGGTTGGTGAGAAACATAGCCACTGGTTGGGTAACACTACTCTAGATCTAAGTCCATAAAGTTGAAAAACAAGGACAGGAGTACCATGAAAATCACAACTCTTTCAAGAAATGAAACAGAATTTTCACAATAGACTTATTCATGTTTCATAAATCTACACTACTTTGCACAACGGATCTATCATCTTCAGACAGAATTAACCCTTGGATTTAGAGAAAATGCAGACCATTAAATATCAGTTTCCTACTCATACTTACTTGGACTTGTTGTACTCAAACTCAATGTGAAGACAATCCTCAATACCAACCTCCATCTTGATTGAAGAATTTAGCTCTGGGTAAGTGCTTAAGGTATGAACAACAATATCCATTTCCTTTACAACATCATTAAGACGGCGACTGAGAGTTGCACGCAAGAAATACCTGAATAAGGTAACACGGATATGGTAAGCTCCAACATAACGTTTACAGATTCTATGAATACTGCACAGTGTTGCAAGAGCCAAACAAACCAAGTGAAAATAATGTTATTAGTTAAGTCTGCAGTTGCACATGAGCAAATGGTAAGCCAGTCAAATACAAATTCATTATAAAAATGAATGTAAATTGTATTTGACTGCAGTGATGTACACAAAATGAAGTAAGTCACTCAGAGTCTTTCACGATATAACTTTCACCAGGTTTTAATAGATGTATATCACCCAAACAAGGACCGGGTGGAGGACTTGCTGCAAAGGAAATGGCAAAATGTTTACCTGTTAGCCCCATTTGATTAATACTGTTCTAAAAATCTCAAAGAATGAATAGAACGTGGGTGAGTTTTAATTTATTAAGCTCTATGCTCAAGTTTTGATAAATCTGCCCCCTAAGTGTATGATTATGGTTAATAGCAGAAGTACAGATATGTGAAAGCCACTATCCTTGTAATTGGAATGATAGACCATCCAGGAAACTATAAATTTTCATAGAAATTCTGATAATTTATGTATCAAAGAACTTTATCTTCCATTTTGCAGTGTACAGACAATGATGCACATGCATAGATTTTTCTCCATAAAACCATTATGAAAAGGAGTATTATTAGCGATATCTGTATCTTCCACTCAATTCCTAGAAATTTTTCTTCATCTGCTTCTGAAAACATACTAAAAACACAAGTTACAGACCAGCACAAAATAGTCACAATCACCATACCTTAATTTAACATTCTGACCAGTGTATGATTCATAGGGCTTTTCCACGTGGGTAAATTCAAAGTCAAAGCTCTGAGACTGAGAAATCTCTCCAGGTCGAGCCAAATCCTTCACTAAAGATACAAACTCGTGGTGATTTCCACGATCATAATACAACTCTGAAAGAAAAAAAAAAAAACATGGGTATGATAAGACTGGGTCAAAAGACTTTCAAAATAAGTTTTCAAACACAATTTTAAGGCAGATTTAATAAGGGAAGAGAAGAACTCAGCCTGAAGGACAGTAAGAAGAGCAATCTAGGGTAACTGCTGGTAGCTCACAGAGTGACTAATATAAGAATCTATATATAGATATATATATATAGATAGATAGATATAGATATATATATAGATAACCATTTTATAAGCGGATTGGGACCTGACCAAATGTTTATGTAAAAAGTGGTGCTTAAAGCTTAGTATGCCCATATACCAGTAATGTTTATTTTACTGAAATCAGAGCATGGGGAACTACACTCATTCATTTTAGGTTTATAAAACCTTTGGCATTTATCATTTACACTGCATCAGTAAAAAGAAATGTTATGATGAATCTATTCACTGATACAGGTGGTTATTTATATTTTGCACCATCCTTAAAGAAGCAACCCATTGAGAAACCCCGAGATTATATTATACAGCGACTATGAAACTCACGGTCTCCAAGCCTTAAAAAATCTTGGAAATAGTAACAAAACAGCCATCACACTGACTTGGTTAAGAGATCATGGACGCTGTCATTTACCTTGCACTTTAAATTCAAGTCCGCTGTATGCAACTTCAATCCGACTGACCGTTACATGTGATAACATTCTATGGCAAACACATAGAGATGCCAGTACAGTTAGTAACCAAGTAGAAGCTATTAATAACATAGCAAGCAACAATAACTTGAGAACATTAAAGGAACAGTTCGGTCTAAAAATAAAAACTGGGTAAATTGATAGGCTGTGCAAAATAAAAAATGCTTCAAAAAATGTAATGTATAAAGGCTGGAGTAACTGGATGTGTAACATAACAGAACACAACTTCCTGCTTTTCAGATCTCTAACTCTGAGTTAGTCAGTGACTTGAAGGGGGGCCACATGGGACATAACTGTTCAGTTAGTTTGCAATTGATCCATAACATGCTCAGATTCAAAAGCAAACAGTTCTGGCCCTCCCTCAAGTCAGTGGAAACCAAAAGAACTTCATAGCAGGGAGTAGTGTTCTGGCTATTAAGACACCCAGTCACTCCAGCCTTTATACATTACATTTTTGCCTAACTAACTATATTAGAAATATTCTTTGTTTTGCACAGCCTATTTATTTACACTGTTTTTATTTTTACACTGAACAATTCCTTTAAATGATGCAATATCTATTTAATCTATGCAATGACTTTCTTAGCGTTAAAATCTTATATTGCCTATTTAGGCCGGAGCTGCGGAGTCGTAAGCAATTTTGGGTATCTGGAGTCGGAATTACCAAAAATGTACTGACTCCGACTACTAATAACTATAAATATAAGCACTGAAAATAATCAAATCAGATTTAAGAGCTTCTATGAAGGAGTATATGGCAGGAACAATTTGATCCTAAGAACAATACTTTAGTTGATTTGGATTGTATGTATCAGCTATTCTACAGCTATATGCCAGGTTCATTTAATATATAAATTGTTATAGGTTTTCCAGTTGTTTTTGTTTTATGCAGTTTAACTTTTGTTTAGAATAACCAAAGGATGCTGTTTATATTTTTGAGCTTTGTCAGTGATAAAATGCCTTGTATGGTGTGTACTTAACATGAAAATACATTAGTATATTAAAGGAACAGTAACACCAAAATATGAAAGCATTTTAAAGTAATTAACTGTTAGAATGCACTGGTAAAAGTGGTATATTTGCACAGGACACATAAATAACAGATAAAACAACATTGTATTGGACAGGGCTTTTCTGTTATGTGCTATGTAACCTGTGCCTTTTCTCATTTTTTCTTGCTTGAAGAGCTGCCCCATGGCTACACACCAGCTTGTTTATATAAACTATAGTAGTGTTTTTTACCAGTTTTACCAGAGTAGAGCAACAGTACGTTATATTTTAATTACTTTGATACACTTTCCGTTTTCAGTACTACTGTTCCTTAACAAAAAAAAAAAGAGCAGTTGGAGTTGGAGGTACCATCAAATATGGAGTTGGATTTAGACACCAACTCCGCAGCCACGATTTAGGCAAATGTTAACTTTTCTGCTCTGGTGTGTGCTTATGAAGAAGAGAATGAGAATGAAGAAGTTGGCACATGAAAGCATTTGAACAACAATAAAAGGAAATATAGGCAAAAAAAATTAAAATGAAGTATAAGCAAAGGAAAGAACAATAATGCAACTACAAATATGGGTACTGTAATCCAGAATGCTCTTGGCCTGGAGTTTTCGTAATTTGGGTTTCCCTAGGTGCTTCACCTTTAAATTCATTTTTAGTATGTTATAAAATATCAAATTCAAAGCAACTTTTCAATTGGTCTTCATTTATGCTTGTTTTATAGTTTAATTATTTATATTTAATTATCTTTCAAATGGGAGTCACTGACCCCATCTAATAACAAATGCTCAGTAACGTTACCAATGTTTAGTTAATGCCACGTTTTATTGCTCATATTTAAATTCAGGTCCTATCCTAGAGTAACCTAGCAACCAGATTGCTGAAATTGTAAACTGGAGAGCTGCTAAATTAAAAACCTAAATAACTCAAAAACCACAAATAACAAAAAATTTAAATCAATCAAATTTTCTCAGAATATCATTCTCTACATCATATTAAAAGTTTACTGAAAGGTGAACAGCCCCTTTAAGTCTAGTAAAAAGTAATTTAAACATTTAGTAAACCCAATAGGATTGTTTTGCCTTCAATAAGGATTAACTATCATTTAGTCGGGATCAAGTACAAGGTACTGTTTTATTATTACAGAGAAAAAGGAAATATTTTTAAAAAATGTGAATTATTTGATTATAATGGAGTCTATGGGAGATGGCCTTCCCGTATTTCGGAGCTTTCTGGATTATGGGTTGCTGGATAATGGATCCCACACCTGTATTCAATTTACAAGGAAAAGGCATAACAACAAAATTAACAAATGCTAAGTTTGTCTTTACATTGAAAGGACAGTATAATTAACATATAATTCTAAATAAGTTTATGTGAAAACACAATGAATATACATAACTACAGTTTCCATATGCATTATGGCACTTCCATATATTTTGTTTCTAGCACACTGGGGAAAATGTCTATTTCCATGCATCTGTGTCAAGTGGCTGTAACCTGCATGGAAACATTTGCAGAAAATGGCATATTCAGGTCTATTTGCTCTTCTGACCTACTAAATACCATATCTGCTCTTAGTCCTGTGCTATTTTCAGAGCTCTCTGGTGTACAAGCACAATATGTGAGCCTTCTCCAGCCCTGGGATACTCTCAGCATGTGACTATTATCTATGTTGTGCAAGCAGTTGGGCTACTGCATGCTCAAGTAGCTAAAAAACTCTTTTCTAACCTTACATGAGGATTATTTTTATATGTATTCCCCCCAAGAGTTCAGCAAAAACTAAACACTTTAAAACAATAAAAGGAAATAGATGACACACCCTTATGTATCCTGTATTTACAATACACATCTGTAAGATATTCCTCCTAGGTTTAATAACTATAAAAAATGCAATGGATACATATTTTTGCCTCTTTTTAGATGCCTGGTAAAACCTCATCTTGAGTATACAGTGCAGTTTTGGGTCCCCTTTTCTTTTAATGAGCTGGACAGGGTGCAACAGTGCAGTTTTGGGTCCCCTTTTCTTTTAATGAGCTGGACAGGGTGCAGTGACGGACAACTAAACTGGGAAACGGGTTGGAAAAATCAAACTATGAGGAAAGATTGTCATGGCTGGGGTTATTTTTTCTGGAGAAAAGGCGCTTGCGAAGGGACATGATTACTCTTTAGTAATCAGATCATTATCAGTTACAGATAGCAGAGAATCTATTTCACAAAGAACAAAACAGAGAACCACCCCTTTTGATTTGAGGAACTTTGCTTCATTTGAAGCAGTGAAAACAGCTCTTCACAGTGAGGTTGTGATGGCAGATTCTATTAATGGCATTAAATGAACAATTCAGTGTAAAGATAAAACTGGCTAAAAAGATAGGATGTACAACATTCAGCCAAAAACATACCGTAATCTGTAAAGGTCTTTAGTAAACAAAGAATACTGCTTCCTCCTTTGCATCTCTCAGTCAGTCAGCAACAGTCTAACCTGTCAGTCAATCAACATCCAAGGCTATAATGATCTCAATATCAACAGTCAGTTTAGTATAGGTATGTGTGTATATATTAGGGATTCAATGAATCCACTATTTTGGCTGTATCCTTCATGAAAGATTCAGCCCAATACCAAACCGAATCCTAATTTGAATATGCAAATTAGGGATGGGAAGGGGAACATTTTTTTACTTCCATGTTTTGTGACAGAAAGTTAAATGATCTCCCTTCCTGCACCTAATTTGCATATGCAAATAAGGGTTTATGCAAAATTTATTTAGGAACTATGGACTAACTTTTCGGCCCCACCCTTTGAGAAAGGCCCCGAGTGGGGCTGAAACGTTAGTCCATAGTTCCTAAATAAATTTATTATTTGATATTTTTAAGACCTGTGAGTGCTGACCTTCTTTTTTGTTTTTATATATATGAGTGTATAGATAGGTCTGTATAGGTAGGTCTGTATAGGTATTAGTGATGTGATGTGCGGGCCGAACCGAGACCAACACGTCTCCTCCTGCCTGTCCGCTATCTCTACCTGGATGTCGCAACGCTACCTTAAATTAAACCTCTCTAAAACTGAAATGGTTCTCTTTCCTCCAACTAACACCAGTAGCATCCATCATAGTTAACGATTCCACTATCACCCGCTCTCCCCAGGCCCGGTGCCTTGGGGTTATCCTAGATTCTGCCCTGTCATTCACTCCTCATATCCAGTCACTTATTAAATCATGTCACTTCCACCTAAGGAACATATCCAAAATACGATCATTTATCACCCAAGACGCTGCCAAAATTCTTATTCACTCTCTCATCATATCGCGTCTAGACTACTGTAACTCTCTTTTAATTGGCCTCCCCCTCCAGAGACTGTCACCTCTCCAGTCCATAATGAACACTGCTGCCAGGCTCATACACCTCAGCAACCGCTCCTCCTCTGCCTTGCCATTCTGTCAATCCCTGCACTGGCTTCTATTACCTTTCAGAATCAAATTCAAATTAATGACACTGACTTTCAAAGCACTTCATAACTCTCCCCCACCCTACATCTCTGAACTCATCTCTATATACTCACCCACTCGCTTACTATGCTCCTCTACTGACCTACTACTCAACTCTTCTCTCATTACCTCCTCACATGCTCGCATTCAAGACTTTGCAAGGCCTGCACCCCTCCTCTGGAACGCTCTCCCACGGTCTGTCCGACTTTCTCCCAACCTTTCTGCTTTCAAGAAATCTCTGAAAACGCACTTCTTTCGAGAAGCCTACCCTCACTCTGCTTAACTACCAAACGCAACCCCACATACAATACCACATTTCTCACCCACTTAATTCGATCTTGCCCAATCCCACACCTTGTGTATTACTCCCTTCCCTTTAGACTGTAAGCCTATGCATAGGGCCTTCCTCACCTTTTTGTACCTGTATTGATTGTGATGTTTGTTACTCCATATATTCTATGTATGTAATTCATGTGATGTAGTTGTATAATCACATTTACTTTACAGTGCTACGCAATATGTTGGCGCTATATAAATACATGTTAATAATAATAGTAATATGTCTGCACCTTCCAACCTGTTTCTGAAAATGCCACCGCCATTTTTGTAAAGAATTAGCTGTTTGCTTCTTTTATTAAACGCTAATTCACATGCACTGTAAATTCCTGACAGGAGGGCGTCATTGCATACATCACACAAACTTAAAGCACAGAAAAAGTCCACGAGCATCTGCCTTTACAGTAATATGTTTTTTCTTGCAACTCGCTTCACTCTGGTTGCGCCCGCTCAAATGCTGCCAGAAGCTCTATTGAGAATAAATTACACAGAGGAATGAATCATCGTCATACCAACAGGACACTTTCATTCCTATTGGCTAGGGGCTGCCTACCTGGGGCCAGGAATGACTTGCATGTAAAAGTGTCTAGGTAGACATAAGCAAAGAAGTAAGTGCCCATTTGGCATGAAGCGAGTTAGGACACACATGTCCTAATAAACATTTTTACATTTTAAAACTACTTTTACTACTGCATTTACTATTGGTGGGTCTTTTCACCTATTGGGAGTTTTACAGATTTCATACCTTTTTTGGTACCTCATATCTGGATTGTACTCTTTTAAAAGAACCAATGAAACCCCTTAATGCCCAACTTAAGCTACAGTGCAACCTGTTGGGGACTGAAACATTGAGAAAAATAAAGATTTGGAAGATTGATTCGGCGAGTCCTGTGAGTGACGTTCTTCTGCACTGTATATATATATCTCGTATATACTTGAGTATAAGCTGACCCGAGTATAAGCCGAGGTACCTAATTTTACCTACAAAAACTAGGAAAACGTATTGACTCGAGTATAAGCCTAGGGTGAGAAATGCATTTTAGGACATCTTCAGCAGAACACACACACCTGATACCGACTGTGTGCAGGTGCCAGCGAACTACAAGCCAGTGAACTACAAGCCAGTGAACTGCGCACAGTGGGGGCTGAAGCTGAAGGAGGGCTGGAGAGAATGAGGTTGAACATAGTTGTGTGGCCAGACCAGATATGACAGGAAAGTTTCAGCAAGTTCTACTCCGCACACACTCACCTCCACGGTCTGTCCCAGCTCCACATCAAATCCCACCACACACACAGCGTGCAGCCAAGGGGAGAAGTGATGCCAGGGAAGTGCTAAGGGATTCCTCGTCGCTTACTGTGTCCCATCCATTCCCGGAATGGACTCCTCTCCCTGCTCAGTCTCCCCCCCCTCCGTCTCATTAAACAGCCACAATACGACACCTCCCGCGTCACACGCACTTGCCAGGAGACATCCGCGCTACCTGATGACGCACTGAAGCCATCAGAGAAGCGGACTTCCGCCAGGATATGGGTGAGAGAGCAGGAGCTCCTGAAGCGCAGCCTTTCACGTATTGACTCGAGTATAAGCCGAGGTAGAGTTTTTCAGCACATTTTGGGTGCTGAAAAACTCGGCTTATACTCGAGTATATACGGGATGGATGGATGGATGGATGGATGGATGGATGGATGGATGGATGGATGGATGGATAGATAGATATACACACTATACACACACATAGAATTTATCGGCACTCACCAATCACGTAGCAATTTGCTGGTTGCTAAACAAAATTGGACAACGGCTCCAGATGAGCCGAAACGCGTTGATACACCAAGCACAAATAAAGACTTGCTGATATACGCTTTATGGTGGTTGCTGGGACTGTTAAGCTGATCTCAGCTCTCTTTAAAGAAGACATTTTGTGTAAAAAATAAGAATGTACCAGTGTGTTACACTCATTTAGATATAGAAGAATTGTGCTTTAAAAAGTAGCATTTCAGGCGGATTTATTGAATATTTCTGTAAAAGCCCTCCCTTCCTGCTCCCTGAATTCCCAGGTTGTGCCACACTTTTGGCAGGTCTCTAGCAGTTATGGACAAGAGTGGGTATTTCAGCCCATCATAAAAAGGCCAATGATTAATGTATAATGCACATACATACGCACAACGAGAAGAAATAGCTGGTTGTTATCCCATTCTGCATAAATGTTATGCCCCAAACCCCTGCCTATACCATTCACGTCGGCTATTACCACGTTGGTAGCAAAGATCCACGCACTCAGCTCACCGATTTGCCCTATGAACTCTATTTTCAGCCCCTGGTGCTCCAGCCTTTTGCCCGGGTTTCGGAGATTGACAGTAACTCGACCGGACACGGTCTCCCCATCGTAGAACAGAAAGTACTTCTCTTTCTTGCCGTCCTCCGTTTTATGCTCCGCCCGCCGGCGGCTCTCCCCATCTGTCAGAGCAATGTCCAGCTCCGCAGCCGGCCCAAAGCCAAAGAAGCTCATTGCGAAGGCTCAGGCAGAGAAGAGACGAAGTGAACTCTTCGTAGCCGCTACGGCAGAGCGGGGAATACAAGCAAGATGATGGTTGGATAATCTTAGCAAATAATTCCGTAGCTCCCGGCCTCTGTTACCTGGTACCCACGTAGAATACACAGCCGCATAAAGCAGCTGAGGAAACAGGCAAACATTATACGCAAGCGCAAAATGCAACATCTGCCAGAATCCAAGATGGCTGTCACGCTGAAACGCAAGTAAAGCGCAAGCCGAGCGAAATTGCATTTGATATTTGTACGGCACATCAGAAGTACGTCTGAATTTCGCCATATTGGTTAATGGCGCCTGTCATTTTTGGCGCTTGCGTAGAACGTATACCAGTAAATAACATGGCGGCATGAGTACCTAATTTCCCATTACGTATCACGTTCCATTTGTTAGTTCTTTTATTGACTCCTGGCGTTCTGAGATGATGTCACGACATCCTTCGCTCTGATTGGTTGATTCGTGTTTAGTTTTGGCGCTAGACTAGTAACGAGCGCCAGTAAGCAAGAAAGGCGTAAAGAAGCTTTTGCGATGGGTGACAGAGAAGCCGTGTTGCTTGAAGCCCTGAGCCGGTGCGGACTGCGTGGTCTGAGCCAGGGTATGTAGCACGGTGCGCCTATGTATTATTTAAAGAGTCCTCCACCCCAAAACTGTTTATTACATAATTCAGGAAAAAGGTAGTCCTATATAACTTTCCAATATGTGTAAATTTAACATTTCAGTGTTTTTAAAGTTAGTTGTAAATTTAATCGATATTTTGTTGCGGTATTTGTATGTTGATCTTTGTCTGTGTCAAGAATCACACCCTCCCCCATTCTAAATAGCTGCTTCTGCTACATTGTTTCATGTGTCAGAATCGGTGGTGCCGAGAACATGAACAGCTAGATATAGTAATTGCATTTACAAATACATTTAAAATCACTGATATTTTTTAATTATGAATAATGAAATAGAATGCTTTCAATTAATGCCACACAGTGGTCCTCATTTATCAACACTGGGCAAATTTGCCCATGGGCAGTTACCTATAGCAACCAATCAGTGATTAGCTTTTGAAAGCCAGCTGCAAGCAGAACAATTAATGCAGCAATCTTGATTGGTTGCCATGGGTTACTGCCCATGGGCAAATTTGCCCAGTGTTGCTAAATGGCCCCCAGTGTGTTTTAATTACCAAAATTATGTTGCAATAAACACGCAGGGCTTTGCCCGCATGCATTGAGCTCTGAGTGCCGGTTTTCTTCTTGCTAACCGTGTTTCATTTAGGGTTGCCGATCCCTTTTCAACTGTGCACCAGGCCAGCTTGTACCAGAGAGGCCAGGGTGTGCTGGTGGGTTTTGGAATTTGAATTACCAACTGTCCTGTATGTGTAGTATATGACCTGAATGGCAACTGTCCATCACCATGCAAATGTGACTTTTAGCCTTACCCCTAACATGAGTAACGTTTTGCAGTTTTTCATGCTTTTGTTTAATCAGTGCTGAATTTACCATATTATTATAATTATTATTATCACATACACAGTAAGTGTTGTGAGAGGGCCCTGGCCAGAAGAGCTTACAGAAATGTGTACTTTTAACAGTTTAAATGGCAGATTTTGAACCCCTCCTTCATAACTTCTAATAACTTTCTAATGGAATTTCAGCTATTTCTCCGATAATGCAACAACTTTTTGTCATTTTATTTCTTTGTACTTCTTTGCTTGTCCCTTAAGACATTTTTACCAGATTTAGGATTTTTTGCCCTTGTCAAATAATGGCATACACATATCTGTACTGTAAAATGTTTTTTATCGATTGAAAATATTTAATTTTATTTTTAATGTAAAAACAACCTCAGGGGGGGCGTGGTCTGGTCACTGATGTGAAAGCACGCACACTCTTGAGCTCCGCTGCAGACCCAGCTAATAACCCTGCTGAACCCACTTTTCTGGTGACATTTGTGAGCTGGAGGAACCCACAGAAGAGGCCCTTCCACAGAGAATACTAATGGGCCAGAATTGGGCACAAAAACGGGCGTCGGAGGTGGCAAACCGCTTAGAAAAATTTGCCCGCGAGTCTCCCCAAGATGGGGGCGGCAAGGCCCAAAAGGCCAAAGGACCTGCCTCGCGCCTTAGCGCGCCAGCTGTGCAGCCGGACGACAGTAATGGCTCGACTTCAGACTCTCCGGAATCCTCGGCAAAACCGACGTTGAGAGACATAATGTCGGAGATACGATCGGCGAATGAGGCTTGTACCACGCTTATTAATACGAAAACTGATGAGATCAAAATTGACCTGTCAATCATCAAACACGACATGCAAAAACTGAGGGAAAGAACGACGGCGGTCGAGTCCCGAGTAAGTACGCTGGAGGATTCCTGTAGAGAATTGCCTGAGCAGTACCAGGCGGTGAGAGAGATCATTGAGGACTGCCATAGAAAGTCAGATGACTTAGAGAACCGGCTTCGCCGGAGTAATCTACGGTTCATAGGCTTTCCGGAACAGGCTGAGGGATCGGCAGCGGAAACCTTTATTGAAACATGGCTAAGGGAAACCTTCGGAGTGGAACACCTTTCCGCCTCCTTCGTTGTTGAGAGGGTACACCGTATACCAACTAGGCAGCCTCCTCCGGGCGCACCTCCAAGGCCCATGATTGCGAAGCTGCTGAATGCTCGAGACCGAGATAAAATACTCTCCTTGGCGCGAGTACAGTCCCCCCCTGAGATTCCAGGCTGCCACGATTTCCATCTACGCGGATTACTCAATGGAGGTGCAGCGTCAAAGGGCTAGATTTCAAAGCGGGAAAACTCGTCTGAAAACAGCGGGCTACACCTATGCAATGCTGTACCCGGCTGCGTGCAGGCAGACGGCCGCACCTACTTCTTTACAACGCCTCAAGAGCTGAATCACTGGCTTGACGCGCAGGGAGCTCGTGCGTAGCTCGACACCGTCGAGATGTGGGGCCGCTCGACTGGTTCTCCAGACCCATGTAAGTACTGTGGATTACAATTCTTTTTTTGCCCAGGGGGTCCCTTCCTGTAACACTACATGTGTTATGCCTCGGGGGTGGGGCGGTGGAAGGCCCGGAGCCCTATACCTGTGCCCATTGTTGCCCTTTGGGGGACCGAGCTGCCACTCTTATTGTTCTGGGCACAACCTGGCATGCGAGGCACTATCATTTATGCAACCTGCGGAATGGGGCCCCCAGAAGATCGTGGGCTATCATGTTTAGACCATTGGGTCTGCGGCGGATCAAGATAGGAGCACATTGGATACTACAGTTCCTTTTTTTTTCATTCTTTGGCTTCGGCCTTTATTGCTGATGACAACAGAATTTTCCAGCCGTTACTCACGGCGTGGCTTGACTGTCCCCTAATCTAAAGTTAACATTGTGATGTTATGGGTTTAGTTCTACCTGCCGACACGGTGGTGCTAGAAGGGGTGGGGGTATCATTCTGGTTGGGGTGTTAAGTAGTGCACAGTTATTGCACAAAGTTGCTACTACTGTTTTTGCATTTAAATGTTTTACTCAAAGGAATGCTATGTTTCTAAACAATGTGCAGAATGTATACTCAGGCTTACTACAATTTATGAGGGAAGATGGCTATGAATATCACTAGCTGGAACGTGAGGGGTTTAAACTGTCCCATAAAGCGTAGGCTGGTCATGGACTGCTTGAAAAGGCATAACACGTCCATTGCCTTCCTACAAGAAACGCACTTGATAGGGTCTAAGGTATTAGCACTGAGGAGGCCTTGGGTTGGTTGGGCGTACCACGCCTGCTATTCTACACACTCTGCGGGTGTGACTACGCTAATAGGTAAATCAGTCCCGTTTAGATTTGACAGCATTAAATCGGACCCAAAGGGTAGATTCCTTTTGGTACACGGGTATATATACAACAGTGAGATTCTCCTGGCCAATATTTACATCCCTCCTCCCTTTGATCCGACTGCCTTGCACTCCCTGGCCGACCACTTAACCAAATATCCGCATGCCTTAGTTATTGCTGCTGGCGACTTCAATGAAGTCATGTCCCCTAACTTGGACAGACTGTGGAAGCATACTGATAGGTCTCCACCAACTTCTACTCCCCTAACTAAACTTATAGACTCCATGGCGCTGATTGACATATGGAGAGTGGCCAACCCTGGTAAAACGTTATTTTCTTGCTATACAGCTTCGCACCAGGCCCTCTCGCGCATAGACATGGCCTTTATTAATACTAAGGTACTTCCGTTTATCAAGTCCAGCGGTTATCTCCCCAGGGGTATTTCTGACCACTCCCCTATGCAGCTCAGGTTAGAATTGCCACAAAAACTGGAGCGGCCCCGACCCTCCGTTCATCCGGTGTGGTTAAACATTTTGGATAATTACAAGCAGGTAGAGGGAACCATGAAAGATTTCTTGTCAATGAACGGTGACTGTGAGGTAACGCTTCCCCTTTGGGACTCCTTTAAGACGTTTGTTAGAAATTCCTTTATTTCGCTATTTCTAATAATGATTTTTTTCTTTATTTGCAATTAAGACATACAGTACAATCATTTTTTAAACTAACAGGTAAAACGTCCTCGCCGTTTTACCGGTTTTTGGCTACCATCTCACCTACTTTAAAAGGAATATCCTTTTGTTATAAGCTATTCAATGATTCTATGGAGAAATCCCCCTCTTTCATTAAGTGGGAAAAAGATCTTGATATGTCATTTTCTCAGGAACAATGGGCAGAAGCCTTAAAATGGCCAAAAAAAGCATCACATTGCATTAATCACATAGAGATGAGCAGGAAAATTCTTCTAAGGTGGCACCTCACTCCACGAAGATTAGAAAAAATGAAAGTGTCTCCGTTAGCCTTATGTTGGAGGGGTTGTGGCTTGCAAGCGAATAGCTTTCACATGTGGTGGTCTTGTCCAATAGTAGTAGACTTCTGGAAGGAAGTAAATGTTTTGTTACGAAAGGTTTTACAGCTTGCAGACCCTATCTCTCCAGCTTTGGCACTTTTAAATATGGATATCCACCAGCTACCTCCAGATAAAGCAGCAGTACTATCTCATGTTTTAACAGCAGCAAGATTCGCTATAGCTAAAAATTGGAAATCCTCTCAGCCGCCTTCAATCTACGAGGTAATAGAAAGGGTTAACAGTCAAATAATAATGGAACAGAGGTTTTATAAGTATGTTTCAAGATCAGGCGGTAATACTTCACAATGGTTGCTATGGCTTAATCACAACAGTATTAGGGATAATGATACAACATCCTGAAGCTGATAACTCTTCCAGTACTAAACATGTCTGTCAAAGGAAGATCTCTTTCCTTTTTTTTTTTTTTTTTTTTTTAGGTACAGGGTATTGCTGTATGTATTTTCTACTGCTTTGTATAACAAATTCAATGTTTATAGTGGATACTGTAATTTTATATCATCACTTTACTTTGTAACCTTATTGCACATTTGTCAATCCAGCTAATGTTCTAAGGCTGTTTGATATATGTAAATCAATAAAAATATTTTGTTAAAAAAAAAAAAAAAAAAAAAAGAAATTCCTTTATTTCGGAAATAGCTGAATACAAAAAGCAGTCCAAGAAAGCTACCCAGGTGCTGGAGGAAAGGGTGCTAGAATGTGAAAGCCAGGCAGTCACACTCCCCTCCCCAGACAATCTTAAGAAGCTACAGGAAGCGCAGGAAAGGTATGCGCAAGACCTACAGTCCAAGGCGTTAAATAGACACTATTTTAGCAAGGTCAATTTATATGAATGTGGGCCTCTTGGCCCACATTGCTAAGTCTCATACTTCCCCTCCCCCATACCGGCCCTTAAAGACAAGCAGGGAATTCTCCATACAGAACCTGACACGGTTAAAGATATGTTGGTGGAGTTTTATAAAGACTTATATGCTAGCAAGCTCACAGCTAATGAGAATGAAAAACAACCTCAGCAAACCAACTTCTACAGAGTAGTGTTCTCCTTTACCAAGTTGGCAAATGCAGAACCTGTCACCCAGACACAAAAATCTGTATAATAAATCCTTTTCAAATTATACATTTCATAGCTGTAGTAAGCTCATTTAAAAATCTCAGCTGTCAATCAAATATTGTCTGCCCCTCCTCTATGCCTTGATTGAAGGAAACACGATTCAAATAATTTATATAGTGTGATTAAATTAATTCATTTTGCTTGACTAATTTGATAAAGGATTTTGAATAATTTCTTTGGGTGACTGGTCCCCTTTAACAGCATCTCCTCTTATCATTCTGTTTCACAATGTTGATTTCCAACAGCTGTAGAGCATGGTAGTTTATTAAAATGTTTTGATTTAAAGTTGCTTAATCATAACATTCTTTGGTTTTATTTCAGCTTGGGTAGATTCAGTATGGGAACTTGACTTTACAGAAACGGAACCTTTGGATTCCAGAATAGAAGCAGAAATAACTGAAAATGGATTGGAAACATTCAGTAGTTTGCATGAGAATTTGTTGGCCTTTGCATCGGAAGATCCGGAGAACAGCAGGGTAAATATAGTTGGTGATTTATGAACAGATTAGGTAGACAGACAATTTTTTTTGCTCAGTACAAATAATGTAATGTATTTGTATTGGTAATTTCTTATTACAAAAATGTACATTCAATATTGGTTGCATGTATGGCTGGAGACGAGCTGACTGATATCGGCAGAAGGCTTGGATATTGGTCGGCTCGTCTAGATCTAGGTTTTCAATTCAAGAAAAATCCTGAGACCTGTTTCAGAGATACTGTGAATTCTCCTTGAGAAAGGCTTTATGCCAAAATGTTGGGGTAATTCACATTCTCTGGCAAATGCATTCACTTTCTTGTGTCTCTTGTTATTCTGGTTACAATTTGGTGGTATGTATTCAAACATTGATATTGATTTGACATTGTTTTGTATTTCTAATGAATTATCTATAACTATTTCTTTTACAATACCACCTGAGTTTGTAGTTAATCTATTTTAAGTGTACAAGCAACCTAATCAGAGGTACTTTTAGCCAGATACATGAACTTCTTGTCAACTGTCAACATATTTTTAACAACATAGTTGCCTTGTGCCTAACCTCATTGTGCTTGGCCTGAAATTTTAAAGAACAAATTTAGTATGAAAATGTTTTTATCATAATTGGTTTATATTTGTTCCTATAGAGTGTATGGCTTCTGTTTTCTGAGAATGACATTTGTCGTAATTCATTGGTGGCCTTGCTCTCACACTTCATTCAAGCAGCGGCTAATAAAAAGGCCAATGCCATACAGAGGATACTTGCACTAAATGCCGCAGGCCTCTACTTTCTGCTGCTGGAAATTCCAGGTAACTAATCTATATACTGCTATTTGAGAGTTATTATTATGCTTTAATGTAGAACAAACATGCTACGCAGCATATGCCGAAAAAGATATATCCTTCATATCCGTCCCTTCCCTGTGGAGTTTTTCATTATTTGCAAATTTAAATTGTGACCTGTTCATTAAACATAATTAAGTGTTACAAATTGGGTCCCCATGTGCCATTTCGTACTTTTTTGACAATTATCTTTTTTTAGAATATTTTTTGCATTCTTTAAAATCGTTTAAAATTGTTATCTTTCAGGCAGTGTTGCCAATCAGGTTTTTCATCCAGTGCTGTTTGATAAGTCTGTAAATGCCCTAGAGAAATGTTGGCCTCGGGATCCCAATGCTAGTCGCAAAAGGAAAAAGGACACGCTAAAGAGTTCTCAAGGGGATAATCGTGGGGGCAGGAAAAGACCCAGGCCTCCTAGGAGGGATGAACAAGAGGTAACTAATTTTAGAAGAAATCTGGATTTGTCACATAATGACCTAAATCCACTGTGCATTCTTTCAGTACTTCCTTTAAGTGCTAGAATTCCTATTAACAAGTTTATTTATTTTTGTTGTGCATTTATCTTTAAGATGGAGGATTTGTCCGAAGAAGAACAAGATGAGGAAGAAGTGTATTTCTCAACTCGTGATCTCATGCATATTCGAGATTCTATATTTCTCGTGCTAAAGAACTTTTTGCGTCTTCTACCCAAGTTCTCTCTCAAAGAGAAACCTCAAAGTGTGCTGCATTGTATTCAGGTAATATTTGCAGGAAGCAGTTATTAATGCATTTCTGTGGACACCACTTCAGAGAGACACTGTGTGATGACAATGCTAACACCTTTTGGTATTGGCTTTATTGTTTAGTAAGCTCAAAACAAGCATTTATAAGTTCCTTATGCTTTTCTGCCCCACACAGTATTTATGAATTATCACAAGGCATTATGGTCATTTCATAGTAATTTATGTAGGGCTTGTGCACCTAAATACTATGTGCAACAAGCTGCTAAAATTTTAAGGGATATTTTCATTGAACACTTTCTGTTTTCACAATAATTCAGTTAATAATTTTCATCACTCAAAGACCAGCGCTCGAATGTACTATTCTAAAGAACTTTGTCTTGCGCTTTTTCTTTTTTTTTTTTAATGCCAAAAACACCCAAACATTTGGGGCCAAAAAAACTCAAACTTTCTCTGTCTTGTGTTGCCTGTTCCAATCAATAGAAGCTTAAAAGTGAGTACATTTATCCCTAATACCTTTAATAAAGGGAATTTAATGCTCCATTCACAGTGGGGAAAAGTGTGCAAGCGCTTGCAGATGGAAATGAGCCCACTGGTCTATAGTATATGGGATCTCTACCAAAACATTTTGTATTGATTATTCTATGCAAAGTCCAGGTATAATATTAGATATTGTTCCTGTAAATATCATTTAACTACAAATTTCTCATATAAACTTTTTATTACAAAGTAACTTTCCTTTCTTTTTTTTTTCTTTTTTTTTCCAGATCTTCATAAATTTGACTAGTTTTGAGAGTGTCCCACAGGAGATGCCCTTTTCTGATGCCGTGTGAGTTCAGTGTTTGACCAGACTCTGATCATTTTGTGCTCTGTTTTTCTTCTCTATCTCAAGTTGTTTGAACACACACACACACACACACTCTGTTTGACCAGACTCTGATCATTTTGTGCTCTGTTTTTCTTCTCTATCTCAAGTTGTTTGAAATCACACACACACAAATTGTTTTCTCTATAGTAGACCCGTGCTCTGGTTGGGGAAACATTACTATTTTGCGAAAAAGGCTTGTAGTGAACACTATGCCGCCTGCACTGCGAGGGAGCTCCAGGTGTCATATTCATGCATAATGAGCAAGTCTCCTGGCTCAATAATTATGAGCACTCATGGCTCAATAATTATGAGCACACAGGTGAGCTGGAACTCTAATGCTTCCCAACATGGCTGTATTTTTTTCCCCAACCAGAGTATGTGAAACAATTTTCGTGTGTTTTTTTTTTTTTTTAGTCAACCAGAGTGCCTGGTACTCCTATTTGTATAGGCAGGCTGAATCTGTGTTTTATTCCCATAGGTATCTCTATCCAATTGACCTCTCAAACACAGATTACAGCCCAGACATAGATGTAGTCCTTAATGGATTAACTAAAATGTTTCAAGTGTTTAACAAGTCTTTGTTTATCTTTTTAATTAGTATTATGCTAAAACAATTTTGTTGGGTATCATTTTAATATTCTTTTTTTTCTTCTGTTTTTCTTTTTAGCTCTGTTAACCACATGAAGTATGTTCCCGAACTTGCATACCATGGCTTGTGGTTGCTCTGTTTGCCCATTCATGGGGAAGGGAATCAGGTATAGCTTGAATTTTACCCAATTTTTTTAAAGAAATTCAACTGTCTCTTCTATGTTTTTGTAATATTATTGTGGCTGAAATAACTGGGTTGATCCTCCACTGCTGTAGCATAAAGAGGGGAAAATTAACTAAGACCAACACCCACTTCTAAAGGTACAAGAAAACCCTGAAAGAGAGGTGCTGGGGTGCTACAGGCACATGGAAGTTTGGACTTTCCCGAGATGGATTATCCTGTAGGGCTAGGGAAAGAAAGTGCTAGTCTATGAAAAATATGAGCTGGGATAAATAGATAGGACCACCAAATGGGGTTTTACCTTAAAGTGTTTTTTTTTTTTTTCTGTGTGTACCTGCACTAAATAAATCATATGGGTCTAGGGAATGTGAATAAATGTAGTTCATGTCAAGGCCCCAAATTTTGCCAGGGTTATTACTCCTTGACCTAAGTATAAAATTACTGCATTAAATAATAGGATGGGCAATAGATACTCTTCATAAAGACCAAAAAGAGTTACCAACTGATCAAAAATCGATAGTATTTCTCTGCAAGAGAGACTTTGGAAATAATGTTATACAGGGGTTTAGTTTTTGTATCTGCTTCCATAACATATTCTTTTGTTTGTTTACAGACAGTGCGCCGCCTTTTTCAGCGCTTACTCAGTGTCATCCTGATGATGAAAGGAGGAGAAGGTTCTAATTCAGCCCTTTTGGTCATTAGTCCTCCTGTTATTAGTGCAAGAAATCAAGCTATTCGATTTATCAGGTGAGGCCCATCGATTCCAAGTACATACAAATATAAGCTGTAGGCCATTCTAGCTTGGTTCATTTAGACTGTCTTCTATCCCCCACCCCAAAATGCAAATTATAACAATATAACAGGAGGCAGAAGAGGGCTCTGCCAGAGAAACAAAGAAGACATAGCAATAGTTGCCCGGGGCTCTAATTTAGCATTGCCGTTTATTGTAAGATATGTTCATGTGAGGATGTCCTTAACTGTGCTGATCTTTGTCAGAATTTGCCATTAAAGACATGGGGGAACCAGAGAAGACACCTCAAACAGTAGATTTGGTCCTCGACTGATATTATTTTCTATCTGGCTGAATCAATAGCTGAACCGTCTCCAATGCAAGATTAAGTAAGGCGTTGTTCTGGCCCACACGTGACGCATTGTGCTGCTGACTTGATCAAGTGTAACCAATTAGAAGTCAAAATTTGCCTATATAAGGACAACTTTATGAGGCATATAGGTTTATTTTGGGAATCTACACTGCTCTGTGCAGTGACCTTAGGACCTATGTTCTTATTTTTGGGTTTACTTGTATTTTAATTATGACACATATTTACCATTCTATCCCTCATACTGGATACACATCCAGTGTATTTTTCTTGTAGGCTTTCTCTGAATATATTTTTTTTTCTGTATTTGTTTTAGTTTTTTGGTGAATGAGCTGAAAGAAGGTACAATCCCCGTGCTGAACATTTTACTGCAACATATTTGTGTGAAGGTACTATAATTTCATTAAGCTACAGTAAATATGACAACTCAAAGTGCTTCTATTTAATCTTTCATCCTAAAACACAGAAAAACATAGAGTTTTTAAAGGAAAATAGCTCAAAAACCCTGGTGGGTGCCAATTTGTGAAGTACGACAGGTTCTGTAACCTAAAATCTCAAGTACTTATACCTCCTCTTACATAACATTTTGTAATGGGCACTGTTCTTTAGAGGTGTAATGGGCTCTTCCTGCCTCCTCTACAGCAATCAGGACTCCAAAGTACAGTGTCTGCCTTTTTTTTTTTTTAGGATGCACGATGGCCTGGGATTTCAGTTTAGTATTTGATGTCATCAGGGAGTGCTTCACAAGTTGGTGCCCCCCAGAAATTCTTGCCCTTTCGTTGTTTATTATACCATCCTTTATGATCTTTTGTTACTACTATCCAAACATCCGCCATCCATGTGGTAGGAAGAATTTTTTGCCACACTCCTTCCGTGTAAAATAGGGGCATAAAATCTAGTGGGGTTCTCTTCCATTAGATTTTTGCTTAATGTTGGCTGTATTCCTTGAGAATGTAAAGGTATACTGCAATACACATACAGATTCGCTACAATGTAGTACTATATTCACTAGTTGGGCTGTTATAAATAAGATTTATTTCTGCCCCCCCCCCCCCCAACACACACATCTTTCTAAATTGCTGATACTAGCAGCTCTTTTTGTATGTTCTAGTTTCCAGATAAGGCAGATTACAGAGTTTATGCTGCTCAGGCTTTGGTAAAACTAATGGAAAATCTTCCCAATGCAGAATATGCCATTTTCATAGAATGGCTGTACAAGTACTCAAAGAATTCTAAGGTAAGTCTTTTCTCCTTTTTTTCCAGTTGGTGGTTTTTAGAATGAACAATCAAAACAATATTCACACTACCATAAGGTTAACTGAAGCCTGTTCTTCAGACCTCTAGCTGTCTAAACAAAAGTACTGTTTTGGAGCCAAACAGATGGCACTATAGTTATGTATGACTCTTTGTTCCAAATGCAGTCCGGTATTCTCTTCAGAATTTATTTAACTGCTCTACCTGAATCTATGCTGTTTATTCGTTTCTAATATGAGGTAAATAGAGCAATATAGGTCCAAATAATCAATTCAGGCGGCACTCCAGATAAATATGAGGAGGTTTATTACAACTTTTTAAGGTAACAGCGTTAAACCTGAATTGATTATTTGGACCTATATCGCAGTTAGAACGCTGGTTGCTGAGCACACGGAGCTCACAGAGCTGATTGGAGGGATATGGCTTGTAAATAGAGCAATGTTGATTAGTAAGATTACAGTGTGGTGACACCCACCCCTCTGTTTTCTTTCAGCTAGTAATGTCACTTGTCCTGTACTTGGTAATGCATGTACAGCCACTCATGTAGGCCCTTACAAAAGATAATTTATAGGCAAATACAACCACCACCACCAGTGACTCTTTGTATAACTTGATGTAATCAGAAGAATCAATTTGCCTATCTATGTGCATGACTAAACTATAACTAAATGTGCATGCCTGTAATACAAGAGAGCTATATTTTTCCACAACATCCACTTGCTCTCTTTTCATTAAATATTCTTATGAAATGCATGTATTAAGTATCTACCTAGCTTTCAATGTTATTATCAAATACACTTCATTGTTATTCTAGACTCTCTCCTCAACAGCCAAACTTTAGCGTGGGTTATATAGAAAGATCTCCTAATTACTGCCTTTGGATGTAATACAATCAAACATGTCGGGTCATTAAACCAGAAAGATTAAAATACATAATATGTCTTCTTTTGTCCCAGATCTCTTACAGAGTGTTTGCACTTGAAGTGGTGGTTGCTTTGCTAGATCTACCAGAAAGAGAGGCAGATGTTTCCTTGCCTCATGAGAACTTAAATTTTCTGCAGCATAAATTCCTGTTACAGCACATGGTATTCAGCCGTTGCTCTGACAAAGCTCCCACTGTCCGCAGTAAAGCACTTTCCTGCCTAGCTCAGTGCCTGGAAAAGAACAGCACCACTGCCATAGATGGAGTGCAAGAGCTGCTGCAGGGCAGTACGTATAAGACGACTTTTTTTTTTTAATCCGTTGTAATATGCTATGTATGATGTATCACTTAATATTTGTATGATATAGGATTCATAATATACCATATGTGACATAATATGCATGTAATATATATATATATATATATATATATATATATATATATATATATATATATATATATATATATATATATATATATATATATATATATATATATTTATATATATATATATTTATATATATATATATTTATATATATTTATATATATATATATTTATACATACATACACACACACACACACACACACACACCAATTCCAAAGGTGCACTCCGTTGACTCAGTGTTAACCTGGTTGCCAGCCATATAGGGTAAAGTATTTGCACAAAGAGCGACACTCCCAGGATTATTTCAAATGCAAGCAAACTGTGTTTATTCCACTCAAAGTTTCGATCCCCCACAGGGATCTTCGTCAGGAGATTACAGACAAAAAACACAGCTTGCTTAAATCCCAATGGTGCAATCCGTTTACTCCGCATATACCTGGGTGCCAGCAAAAATGACAAGGGAAACTTGTGCTCACCACTAATTTTTAAAAACATTAAGCGGGGGTGCAATGAGGTTGTGACCACAAATTTCACATAGACAAATACAAGAGATCCTCTGCACTCAACCCATTATCAATATATTAAGGACATTGAAACATTTTGTTTGTCCATATATTGCAATATATTTAAGCTGGCTGGCTAACTACGTCAGTCACCTCCGATTTGGCAAGTCCTACACTCAACTTATCTGATTCATTAAGAAATCAATTGCTTCATTATACCTTTTACAAAGGGACCTGCAACTTAATCGCTGCTTTAAAAGTAAAACTCCCAAACTTGGTTGCCCTTTTATTAGCCACCAGTGGGATCACCTGACTATAGGTGGAAGCTAGCTAGTTTAAAGGGAAGGGATCACTGACCCCATCTAAAAACAAATTATCTGTAAGGCTACACATTTATTGTTATATAATCAAACATAAATAAGGGAGCACCACCCCTAAAGTGAGAGAAAAAGTAGATGGTGTGCAGGGTTAAGGAGATAAATAGTAATTCGAAAGAAAGAGTTAACCCTTGAAATTGCACCACCCCATCGTAGAACCCGATAACTCAGGGAACAAAATTAAAACTTAACGATTACTAATAAATTAGATAAAAACGTTGATGGGAGCCTACCTAGAATACTAAAATTCAGTTCTATTTATTGAACAGTGGGTCAACTTTTGATACCACCCAGTTATATTATCTCCTTCTATGGAAATGGGAGGGTGCGCCTGAGGGCGAAGGGGTGGTGGAAATACCAAGGCTGGAAAGTGATGGTTGAATGTGTAGTTTAACCTATGACTCTGATTGGCAGGTTGTGTGCAACCGATTTGTGTAATTGCAACTTTACTTACCCGTCTTTTCGTACCAGGAAACTGGGAAGGTGTAAACTAGGGTGAAGGGGTGGCTGACCAATTGAGACTCATAAGTGAACTTATGCCAAGTTTGGCAGGTGGGTTGGATACCCGTTTTCTACAGACTACGATCTATTTATCTTTATTGCCACCACATTACCACTGTAGTGTTTCACTACAGATTTAATGAATCAGCCTAACATTCATCTTATGCTTTGCATTTATCGCCTAACCTAATTTGGGTTCTTCGTCTCCCTGTTCCTAACTTTATTTTAAATGTTCTCTTGGACTCACGATTTTATCTAATTTATTAGTAACAGTTAAGTTTTAATTTAGTTCCCTGAGGTATCGGGTTCTACGATGGGGTGGTGAAATTTCAAGGGTTAACTCTTTCTTTCTTTTGAATTAACATTTATTGTTATTGCTACTTAATTACTCATCTTTATATTCAGGCCATTTCCTATTCATATTCTAGTGTTCTATTTAAATCAATGCATGGTTGCTAGGGAAATTTGCACCCTACCAACACATTTGCTAAAATTGCAAACTGGAGAGCTGCTGAATAAAATGGCTAACGCAAAAGTCACAAATAATGAAAAATCAAACCCAATAGCAAATTGTCTCACTATGACCATGACGGCTTCTCTATAAACATGATGGAGTTACACTCATTACTGTGCCAAATTTTCCTGCCCTGGAAAAGATTTGTTTCCTCAGGGATTGGCATGTGATGATCCTGGGAAGATTATCTTCATTTTGGTTAGCCAATGGTTGGACACTCCTTGACACCGAGCACTTGATCTGTATTGTAATTATACTTTATATTTATTAGAATTGTATTTTAATAATGTACTTCTTGGTATTTATTAATGCAATGACCCTCTGTTTGTTCTACTAATTTATTATTCTGCTGTACAGTGCTTTGCCCTTAAAGAGTGCTATACAAATAAAAATATAAAACATACATACATACATGCTTTTACTGTTGGAAAGCTTCAGAGAGCTTTTACTTTTTTTTCTTTATCTGTTCCTGAAGACGGGAATCATTTGTTCATGATTATGTAATTATTGCATATTTAACGCTTCCAAAACAGGTCTTGTCCAGAACACATGTATTTTCTAAAAATAATCTTTATTCTGTATAGGTTCTTGCCGCACTGTATTTGGTACAAATATCACAGAAACCACAGGGAATGGCACAGTGTATGCATCGAATGCCAATGAAGGTAACTTTGTTCTTTATAGCTTATGTTTATTTTTTTTAACTAAATTTGCACATTTACTTTTCTATGCAAAAATAGTCTTTCTATCTGTATTTATGCTGTATAAAATATATGTGGCAGATGAAAAACTTAAGGACCTGATGGCAGCCTTCCACCATTAAAAAGCAATCCTCTCGTATGCATAGCAATGATGAAAACAGGATTTTTGTACTCACCGCTGAATCTGTTTCTCTGTAGTCGAAAGGATGAGACAGGCACCTAAGGGGTAAAGCTCCACCGTCTAGGAGGTAGGACACTTATATTAATTAAGGGGCGTGCCACACTGGGCTTACCCCTGTACACTGTACTAAGCCACTCAGTTTGTCCCAACTAAGAACAAGAACGAATATGTATACAACAAAACAGGCAGAACGGTGGTCCAGGTGGCTATTCTGGACACAACCAACAGGTCAAAGTCTGTTCCTAAGGGCGGGAAGCCCTGTGTCCCCCTTTTGACTACAGAGAAACCAATTTAATGGTGGTGTGCAAAAATCCTGTTTTCTCTGTCGTCTTAGGGGGACACAGTGACCTAAGGGGACTTTATATAGCAGACCCCCAAAACAGTAGGGTGGGTACGAGCCTGATTAATCTGTTTTTACACCACAGATTGTAACAGGCTTCAAGTACCAGATTAAGATCCCAGCCTGCCACTGGTGGCTGAAAGGGTGGTTTCACATGTGTCACTCTTTGTAGAAATGTGCGAATCATGTCTTTTTCTGCCAATCAATGCAAATGGACCTTTAATAAGCTAAGCTTAAGTCATGGTAAGTTTGACTCTTCACACCATTTGAGATATGTGTGCCACACTCTGTGGTATGATTTGGATGATGGTTTATGTGCCATAAGCATGGTAGTGATGACCTCTTTGGCTATCCCCTGTCTTCGCCAAATGGATGCCTCAACAGCCATCATGTCAAAGCAAACAGGCTTGGATTGCGGTGAACTACTCGTCCTTGACGAAGAAGATCTGGTCTATATTGCAAGCGAATTGGCTGAGCCACTGTTATCTCCTGGAGGTCTGAGAACCATGTTCTGCGAGGCCAATAAAGGACTATTACTGTGACTGGTGAGTGTCTGATCTTCTTGAGGACTCGAGGCAGCATTGAAAGTGGTAGGAAATTGTATGCTAGGTAGAACGTTCAGCACTGAGTCATGGCTTCCACCCCTTTCGGTAACGATTCACCACCTCTGTGAATGTCTCTGGATGAAGCTCCCATTCACCCGGGTCTAGCTAATTTCGGCTGAGGAAATCCACCTTGATGTTGGACACCCCTGGTATGTGACTCGCTGACAGCCTTTACTGAGTTGACCTCCACCCAGCCTAGGATTTGCTGAGCTTCCGTTGGCGCTTCTCTGCTGCGCGTTCCTCCCTGCCGATGTTTGTAGGCTACGGTTGTTGCTTTGAACTTGCACTGGTTTCTCCTTCAGAATATGTGCCCAGTGGGTTAGAGTAAATTTTTTGGCTCGCAAGGCTAGGATGTTGATTGGAAGATTGGACTCCTTGGGGGACCTTAGTCCCTGAGCGGACAGATTGTTCCATGCTGCTCCCCAGCCCTGTAGACTGGCGTATGTTGAAATAACATTCCAAATCGCCAAGATTGTCCTGTGGACAGGTTGTTTGGTCGTAACCACTGGAGGGCCTCTCACATTCGAGAGTAAATGTTTGAGACGGTGGTCCCCCTTTCCATGCCGATAGGATATTCGATTGGAGAGGATGTAGGTGAATCTGTGCAAACGAAACCGCCTCCATGGCCGAAACCATCAGCCACAGCACCTTCATTGCCATGAGAATTATTGGCCGTTGCAGAGAGAGTAGAGAGTGAGCCTGATCTCTGATTTTGGACTGCTTGTCTTGAGTAAGTGATACTATCTGTGTGGTGGTGTTAAATTCTAGGCCCAGAAATATCATTTGGCGACTGGGTTGCAGGTTGGATTTCTTCCAGTTGATGGACCAGCCAAATTGTTGAAATAGCTGAATTGCCTGCTCCAGATCCTTCTTGGCCTTGTTTTCAGAGGTTGCCTTAAGGAGAAGGTCATCCAGATGTGGTGTGACTGATATGCATTGCAGTCGCAGTGTTGCTGCTGTTACTGCCATCAGTTTAGTGGGGTGATGATGAGTTCAAATGGAAGTGCCACAAACTGAATGCAAATCACAGGTACTGATGGTGAGGGGGCCAAATGGGTACGTGGAGATATGAATCCTTGATGTCCAATGACATCATCTGCTGTCCTTGCTCCATTCCCCGAATAACCAAGTAAAGGGTTTCCATCTTGAATCAAATGGAGCGTATGAACTTGTTCAAGATCTAACACTGGTCTGAAGGATCCATCCCTCTTTGGAACCATAAACAGATTGGAGTAAAACCCAGAGAATCTCCCTTGCGGTGCTACTGGCACGATTACTCCAGTTTGCTCCATCTTGTTTATGCAAGCTAGAAAGGATTGTGCCCTGTTGGGTTGAGATGGCATTCTTGACATGAGACTTTCTGGGTGCGGTGGAGCTGTGAAATCGAGTTGATATCCTTCCCGTACGATCTTGTCTACCCATGCGTCTGAGTAGTGAAGAGTCCACACCTCCAGAATTGCAGTAACTTGCCCCCTATCTAATCCAACGATTCCGATGGATGAGGCGGATTTATCTGTTGTGGGCCTTGTTTTTCCAAGGTGTGCAATCCTCGTCTCCCACCTTGAAGAGAAAGTTTGAGCACTGTGGCAGACTGTTTCTCCTTGTGTAGTGTCTGGGATTTCCACAAAAAAAATTTGCCTTGCCTATTGGCTCCCGATGATCTTCCTGTATTATTTCATTTAAATAAAGCAAGTCGTGGATTTGTGTTGTCTTTTGAACAACCCTGAACTCTGGCTTTGCTGTGTTCTCTGTGAGACATTAAGAATCAGAACTACCCCTTTGATGATTCCATCCACATCGTCTTGGATGTCTCTATCTTTTGTCTCCTCCTGATCCTCCTCCCCCGAGGACCCCTCCGATAGTGGGAGTTCCCCTTCAGATTGGGAGGAAGGCTGCTCAGCAGATGACCTGTCCGATGGCGTATGGATGCAGCATTCTCCTTAGCGTCGTCTGATGTTTTTGGCCCAGCTTAGCTAAGGCTTTACCCAAATTATCTGTTATAGCTGCTATCCCTTGTAGAGAAGCTAAGTACTGCGATAGCTGAATGGCCCATAGAGGTGCTTGAGGATCTGCCACTTGGCTGGTTCCCGGATCCTGGGACGTGCCTGAATTGTCCTCATTCCCTGCTGTTGAGGCTGAGTTGCACCCTGGGGTACGATTAGAGCCCTGCCCCCTGAACAGGACCTGACAGCGGTTCCCCCTGGCCCCCAGGGATTTTTACATGGCACTTTGGAAGAGGGGTATTACAGCAGTCTGACTCCTGGCATGACTTTCCCCACTCACCCTTGTCATGTCACCGGCAAGACCTTCTCCTAATGGAAGGTAGGTACGTCTAGGTGGTCGGTATAGCCTTTTTGGGCTAGCAATGTCCCCGGTGACTTCTTCCTCAGAGGTTTCTAACCCTGTAGGAAACGGGTATCCCTGATCCTGGTATCACACCGGGTGTCAGCAATCTGAGCCTGTCTTCCTAGGACACAGGACACTTAAAAACTGAGTGGCTTAGTACAGTGTACAGTGTGGCACGCCACTTAATGTGTCCTGCTTCCTAGAGGGTGCAGCTTAACCCCTTAGGTCCCTGTGTCTCCGTAAGACGGCCGAGAAATAGGATTTGCCACTGCTTAGATACAAATGAATTGATGGATTTTCTACTTTCTAAAAGATGCACCATCCCATTAATAACAATACTCAAAATCAATCTAATTACAATATGCACTCAGGTTAGACAAAAAATCGAAAAGTCCAATAAACGAGTGGCTTTATTCTGGTTTACAATAAAACCTTTGCTAAATTTTTGATACAGCAGTTGTGCCCTGTAATAATCCTATTTAGGACACAATGGCTCATTGGATCACATGATAACATATGGTAATCAAATTCCCCAAAACTGGATTAAGAATTTGATATTTTTAAACTAAAAATTGTTGTATCTGATTATGTATGTTTTATAGTGTGTTCCACTGTTTAATAATCTTTTCATACCCTCTAGCTACAACACATCCTCAGAAAACCATGGCTACTTTAAAAATCATTGAAGTTTCAGACACTGGTGATACCCTAAGTTCTGATGGCAAGTATATCACCTTTTACTATTACTTGTAAACTTTAAGTGACTGATTTATCAAAGGTCGAATGTTCGAGTTTTTATTTAACCACGAATGAACTCAAATTACTTAGAATAGTATCTTATTTAAAGGGATACTGTCATGGGAAAAAAAATTTTTTTCAAAATAAATCAGTTAATAGTGCTGCTCCAGCAGAATTCTGAACTGAAATCCATTTTTCAAAAGAGCAAACAGATTTTTTTATATTCAATTTTGAAATCTGACATGGGGCTAGACATTTTGTCAATTTCCCAGCTGCCCCTGGTCATGTGACTTGTGCCTGCACTTCAGGAGAGAAATGCTTTCTGGCAGGCTGCTGTTTTTCTTTCTCAATGTAACTGAATGTGTCTCAGTGGGACATGGGTTTTACTATTGAGTGCTGTTCTTAGATCTACCAGGGAGCTGTTATCTTGTGTTAGGGAGCTGTTATCTGGTTACCTTCCCATTGTTCTTTTGTTTGGCTGCTGGGGGGGAGAAGGGAGGGGGGTGATATCACTCCAATTTGCAGTACAGCAGTAAAGAGTGATTGAAGTTTATCAGAGCACAAGTCACATGACTTGGGGCAGCTGGGAAATTGACAAAATGTCTAGCCCCATGTCAGATTTCAAAATTGAATATAAAAAAATCAGTTTGCTCTTTTGAGAAATGGATTTCAGTGCAGAACTCTGCTGGAGCAGCACTATTAACTGATTCATTTTGAAAAAAAATTTTTTCCCATGACAGTATCCCTTTAAGAAAAAACTTGAATGAATATTACCGACCCGAAAACTCGAATCAAATTCAACTAAACTCGAAAAAAAAACTTGTATGTCAGCAAGGCTATTAACATCTTCAAATGGGTCACTGGACCTCTGCCATTGACTTTTACATGAACTCGGCAGGTTTTTGGTGGTGAATAGTGGAATTTGAGTTGTTCTCAGGGTCGAGGTATGATAAATCTCGAATTCGAGTTCGGATTATTCCCAACTCGAGTGTACGAGTTTTCACCAACAATTCAACTCAAAAATTCGGATTTACAATTCGAGCCTTAATAAATCTGCCCCTAAATGATGCATGACTCAAGAATTAGCACAAGAGGCACATTGTCAACAGAAAATCGTTGTATAGAATTTGATCTGCTAGGCCATTTTATGGAATGCATTTTTGTGTAAAATGTGTTTTTTTTAATACCTTATTTCTTTCTGACAAAAGGTATTATTTTTACTTATGATTTAAAAAATGTCTGGCAGTATTCTATTCTATTCTTGGTTTATTATATATGTGTTAGAGCTGAGTTGCCTCTCGAGGAAACTTCGGGCCACTTCGGAAATCGAAGCTCCGTGAGTGCATTGGCGTTTTCTCATAGCAGGCGGAAGGCAGTTCGGGGAGAATGTCGCCCCGCAGAAGAGGTGATTAGTCGCCAGGCGACTAAATCTCCCCCCGAATCTGCCCGTGTGCTAAAGCCTTTAAAGTGCACCAATTATAACTAAAATCATTTACTAAGTAAATACACTATGTGAAAGTTCAAGAAATTTTTAAAACAGAATTTTGTATAATGTAAATCATCAGCTCACTATACCTTCTGCAAAATCTCCCCCATCTCCACTGCAGTTCTATTTGAGGCAAGCATCTTGGATTTCACTGGCTCCTCCTACCTATATCTTCACAGACAACTGCAGCTCTGAAATCTCACACATGCTCAGTTGAAATTCCTTGGTTGCCTAGCAACCCTTCTAAGCTATTTTCAAATCAGCCAAACTTTGTTAGCTGCTGCTCAGTAGTGCTGCCACCAGTCCGGAAGTTAGTGTGTGCCCTTCATTTGCATAATGATATCACAGCAGGGGACAAGATAGGGAAATCTCGTGATACTTCTAGTGGAGGAGTTTACTAAAACTAGGCATTCTGGGTAGAACATTCAGGGCAGTGCTAGAGTCTGAGCATGCTCATGAACTCATTTGCATCACAGTCACATTATGGACTCCGTGAAAGAACCCTTTTGACAAAGTAATTGATTTTTTAAAAACGGTTGTTTTTTTTCTCCAAGAAATATATGTAGTTTGATTAAACGTGTTTGGGTTGTTCTGGTCAGATTGTTAATATGTGTTTGATTTTGACTGTGATAGGTCACCTTTAAGTATGAAGTACTGTCTTCTTATAACAATAAAAGCAGATCAGTCAAAAATATAGATTTTTTAATATGGAAATAGGGAAACAACATTTTGCATTTCTCAGGTTCTAAACCTAAAGAATGGGCTTCTAGATAATAAATCACATAACTGTACAGGATTTAATTTAAAGGAAAACTATACCCCCCAAACAATGAAGGTCTCTATTAAAAGATAGGGAGTAAAACAGCTCATGTGTAAAACCCTGCTTCATGTAAATGAACCATTATCATAATAATATACTTTTTTAGTACTATGTGGCATTGGGTAATCATAAATAGAAAATTGCCATTTTAAAAAATAAGGGCCACCCCCTGAGATCGTACGATTCACTGTGCACACATACAAACCACATGTAAGGTCACATGAGCCAATTAACAGACAGAGTTCTGCCTTTTGCTTCCTCACTTCTTCCTGTTACAGTTAGTGTTGTAGTATTTCTGGTCAGGTGATCTGAGGCAGCACAGATAGAGTCACGAAATGGTGGTTCAAGGCAAGAGATGTAAAAGGACAATATTTATGTAAATATATATTCTAGTTTGGTAAGATTCTTTAATATGTCATTCAATTTGATATAAACTATCTGTTGCTTAAGTATTCATTTTGGGGGTATAGTTTTCCTTTAAAGATAACTTAAAGGAAAACTATACCCCCAAACAATGTAGGTCTCTATAAAAAGATATTGCATAAAACAGCTCATATGTAAAATCCTGCTTCATGTAAATAAACCATTTTCATAATAATATACTTTTCTAGTAGTATGTGCCATTGGGTAATCATAAATAGAAAATTGCCATTTTAAAAAATAAGGGCCGCCCCCTCGGATCGTAGGGTTCACTGTACTCACAAACAAACCATACATGTTAGGTCACATGAGCCAATTAACAGACAGAGTTGTGTCTTTTGCTTCCACACTTCTTCCTGTTACAGTTAGAGTTGAAGTATTTCTGGTCAGGTGATCTCTGAGACAGCACAGAGACCATCACGAAATGGTGGCTCAAGGCAAGAGATTTAAAAGGGCAATATTTACTAAAATATATATTCCAGTTTGGTAAGATTCTTTAATATGCCACTTAATATGATATGAACTATCTGTTGCTAAAGTGTTCATTTTGGGGGTATAGTTTTCCTTTAATATGTGGGATTAATTTACTATCATATTTTTGCTCATGATGTCAACTATTCATTTTTCATTCATAGCAGAAGTTCTGTAAATAAAGCAATGACACCATGACCTACATATGTAAGCCTATCTACTGGCTGTTCTCTTATTAATGTCCTATTTTTTAACAGGAAAGGAGGTGTTAACAATGCTGCGCTATAGAGCAGGAGATGAGAAGACAAATGTGAGGAAATCTGCATTGCAGGTACTATTTACTTGTCTGCCGTAGCAAAAATTGGAATTCAATTTTTAGCACTTATCATGATCTTCTACAGATGGCTCCAGCTGTATTCAGCCTTGGATGGCTAAATAGCAGTACAATGCATCTGTAAAGCCCCACTCATGGTCAGCTAATACAGTCCATTAACAAGTTTCCTAAGGTCAAGGGCAGAGGGAGAGTTGACTCGCTGCTTTTACCCCGCTCCTTTTACTCCCATCTCCATTACACGAACTGATTCTGCTTGAGTGCCATTACACATTGCGAATCATGTTGGCCTGAAAATGCCTACTATCACGTGTTTGGGCTCATGTGTGCTCCTCTGTGTGTGAATGAATGCTAGCAGATCTTATTCAAATGAATAGAGATGGGGTATGGAGCAGATCCACTTCTCTCAGCCTGAAAAATACACATGCGGAGAGCAGCAGAGCCAATACCATCTGCCCTTGGCCTAAAAATCTCATGGTATGTGCCGTCTGCTTTATTCTCATCACTCATGCTGGGTTTCCATTTTAGAAACAAAATACGAAGGATGAGGTCTCAAGTGGTATATATTGACACTTATAAAGCAGTAAGCACTTTAACTGGCTAAGGCTCAAACTATTTAACCAGACCTAATTAGTGGTTTTGGGTAGAGGGGAATCTCTCATACAGTTGTATCAGTCAGATAAAAGGCAGTTGCGTATTTGTCATTTAGCAGATAACTAGGTGAACCTGAGCCCCTAAGGGCTTCTGCCATGCATTTGGTAACCTATAACTTAAATGTTGAATCACAGGTTGACTATGCAACTATAAGCACAGTGCCGTTTGAGTGCTTCTAATTTGTATGGTGTAGGGATGCACTGAATCCTGCATTCGCCACATCCCTAGTATGGTGTGACAAGCTGTTCTTTGTAACAGCCTTATGTTATCTGATTAACCTTTTAAGTCTGCTGCAGTGATTTCAACACACAAGGGTTAATTTATAAAAGATGCTCTGCTTTACACTATTTTGTGTACACAATGTGTTCCTATTAAAATGCTTTATACCTTGCTTTTGCTCGTACTGACCTCCTGCATGTGACGATCATGCAAGTCTTTTGTCCTGCCATCATGCCACACCTTACGTGCCTGGTGCATACTGTGGCTATTCACTACCCAGCACAAAACTTTGCCCCTTCAGCTGCAAAAGCAAACGTAGGAACTTGGAGTGACTAGTACAATTACACTAAAGTAACTAAACAATAATAAGTAATTATTCAATAAATTTAAAATTCATTTTTGTATCATAGCCAGACTGGGGCAACAGATCCTACTACTGTATTAAAGCCTCCATCTGCAATCACTGGCCACTGGCAGGCTGGCTTAATACCACTTCTCTGCCATATCATCAATTCTTCAGTGTTTCAAAAGGAACTGGGTCCCTCCTCTCTGTGAAAATCACACTTGAATTTCTTGTCAGTCAGTTCTATGTCTGAAACTCAGAGATTTGCAGGAGGAGGATTGTGATCCAGCCCTTACCCTTGTACAAATCGAAATTAAATCTACCAAATTTTGTTTCTTCTTATTTAAATGTAGGTTCTGGTGAACGTGCTAAAGTGCCATTTGATTCCCTGCAGTTCGGAAGATCTTTCTACACTTCAAGACAGATGCAGGGATCCTGCAGTATCTGTGCGGAAGCAGGCATTGACTTCCTTGACTGAGCTGCTTCTGGTAATTATCTATCATTTATTTTACTAAGCACCTTTATATTTAACTCTAAGGTTAAAAAGAAAAAAATGCTGCATACCAAAGTACAACTATTTCTCTAATCAAAGTAAACATGTATGTTTGCTGTACTCAGAAGTTGCTTGAAATATTTCACATTACTGTTATCTGCTAACTGCTATTTATTTCTTATGTCTAGAAATTATGACCTTTGCACTAAACTTTCCAGGCTTGCCTTTGTTGGTTGCTGATTTTATTCAATGAAATAGTACAATTTCAAAAGTGACATTTTGTATATTAAACCTGAATTTGCCTATTTTTTTCTTACATATGTATAGGCTCAGCCTCACAGTGTTTTGATTCAGAAAGCCTGGTTGACTGGGCTGATTCCCGTGGTTCTAGATACAGAAAGCTCTGTTCAGGAAAAAGCCCTTGAATGTCTTGACCAACTTCTGCTACAAAGTATTACACATTATAAGCGCTTCAAACAAGATGACGAGAGGCAAAAATTAACATGGGACTTGCTGACACTTCTCACTTCGGAAAGCCAAGACCTTAGGTAGGAGAGAAATCTTACTATGTCTGTTCTAGGAAGATTTAAATGCAACTTAAAATTTCAGTATTAGAGGCATTCAAAGGAAATTGAAAGCAATTAATAACAGTCTTCATTTCTGGTGTGCCATCTGACAACTGAACTGAAAAAATTGTTTGGGGAAGTGCACATCACCTTTAATCCAGTTAGTTGTACTATGAAATAATACTTAAGTTATGTAAAAAACATGTATATAAAGCTGTTTTTTTTTTTTGGTTTTTTTTTTACCCATATAGCACTACATAGACACTCTGAGCAGCTGTTGAGAAGCTAAGCTTAGGGATCGTTGCAAATTATCAAGCAGAAAATGAGATTGGCCTTTAATATAAGCTGATGCTACAGGGCTGATTATTAAATTTTGAATTTAAATTTAATTATCTGTACTTTTTACTAATAGGCCTTATATTGTGACATTTATATTCTATATGTACTTTATATTGTGAGTGGGTCCCTAAGCTCAGTAAGTGACAGCAGCACAGAGCATGTGCAGTGAATCCGCAGAAAAGAAGGTGGGGAGCTACTGGGGCATCTTTGGAAGCACAAATCTTCCCTACTAAAGGGCTATGGTTGCCTTGGGCTGGTACACAAGAATTCCATAGTAAATTGCAGCACTCCCATGTAGTAATAAAACCGCCTTTATTACAATATTACAATATTACATCTGGCACAGCAACTCCCGGTCCTTTCTCAAGCTAACAAAGTATGTAACTACAAATTTGTAACTTCCTTAAATATCCACACTGACGATGCCCTCTAGTGGTTACAATGTATCAAAGTGCTTTGTTTAAAAAAACTTTGTAGCAAAATATATACACATGAATCGCTTTGGTTGCTAAATACATACATACATAATGCATTAATTTGTAACATAGATGCTAACTTACCTTTTGTTGCTTCACTTAGATAAACAAAGTAAATGTCATATTAAAACCAATTTAAAAAGTTAAAAGATGCCACACTTATAACAGAGGGTATAATTCATATTCCTTATTCAGGCCTCTGGGCATAAGGGTTCCAAGCGTTCTAATCCAACTTGCATTACATTTTAATAACTGCTTGACCCTATCACCTCCCCTCCTGGGTCTCGAGATCTGCTGCAGATCAGATTTGTGTTCTCCTATTCTTTCTTTAGCCTGTCTAGTAGTCTTTGTGGATTTATGTATATAGGACAGACATTTTATCGCATAGACTATATATGTTGATAGGCACGTGTAATAGCCTTTTATCCAAAACGTAGTGCCCTTATGTGGGTGATATACAATATCCCCTTTTATACAGCTGTTACAGTGCCTGCAAGAAAGACAAAGTACCATTTTTTACATCATGTTATGTACCCTAATGTAACGTCTTTCCTGTCCCAACATCAGCTCGTACTAATTTATCTTTCAGGGATTGCCTCCTCTTAAATGATAGTAAAGGTGGATTTTGAAACACAGGTAACCCTGGACAAGCCACTTTCAAAATGTCCCAAAGCCTATTAACTATTTTTCCGAATTCTGTAGACAAGATATTGTAGTTACTCACAAAGGCCAATATCTCACCTTTTTTGGTCTTTTCTGTCTGGGACATTACTTCCCCATTGTATTTCTCCAATGCTTTTCTTGAGTAACCCCTAACAATTAGTTTATTCTCCATTTCATCCAGCCTGTTTGTCAAGATGTCATCTTCAGATACTAGTACAGAAGCCCAAAATATAATATACAATATTTCTAGCCTACTTCTTTAGTTAAGCTTTAGTTCTCCTTTAAGCAAATATGTCCGTAATAGAGAATCTCAGTAAAAAAATTAAAGTTTTCAAATTGACCCCATCAGACAAAAAAATAATGCTCTGTGAGGCTACAATTTTACGGTTATTCTTTTTATTACTTAACTTCCTATTCAGTGCCTGGCCTACTGATATTCTACTGATATTCCAGTCTTTTATCCTAGCCTGGTTGCTAGGGTAAATTAGACTATAGCAACCAGGTAGTTGCTATAACTAGAGAGTTGCTGAACAGGAAGCTAAATAATTGAAAATAAAAAAGAAGACCTAAAAACAACCCCTACAATAATTAAGGCCATCTGCTTGTACAGCATCTCCTTGTGGTTAAAGGAACAGTTCAGTGTAAAAATAAAAACTTAATGAAAAGTCTATACAAAATAAAAACCTCTCTCCTCTTCAATGAGCACTAAAACAGTTCTGTCCAAGATTTTCTATGATATAAGTCAATTACCTGCTATTTAACATGTTTCCATGCCGGGCTTCCAGCTGATCAGCACAACAGTATAACAGTGGAAACGGAGTTGTAAAAATACCAAGCTTTAGTGAACAGATCAGCCATTAGGCCTTTTTAACATAGTTACGTATTTTTTCAGATGTATTTTATTGATTTTTCTATCATAAAATAGCTAAAATACAAGTATTGCCATGTAATATTACTCCTGTAGTAATTTAGTCTTACAGTGTAACCCCATTACTTATGCATCTTTTTTTTCCTACTTCTTCCATAAGCCGTTACCTGACAAAGGCCTTTCACTTATGGTCAAAACAAGATAAGTTTTCATCAACTTTCATTACTAATCTTATCTCTCACACGGAGACTGAACACACTGCTCCTGCATGGATGATACTGTCTAAAGTTGCAGGCTCCTCACCAAAGTTGGATTACACCAAAATTCTTCAGTCTTGGGAGCGTGTCAGCAGGTGGGAAAGGGCCTATTTTCTTAACTTAAAGTAAAAACCTAAAAAGTCCCAATTATCATTTAGGGCATTTCCTGTCTCTGATATGTAATATCCGTTCATTTTTCTCCCCAGACAAACAGATGCAGACATCAACACCACTGGGCACATTTTGTGTGTAATTGGTCACATCGCTAAGCACCTCCCTGCAGACACTAGGACACACTTAATAGGTGAGAATATTTTGGGGAAAAGGGGGGGTGTGTGGAGAAATAATAATTTAAGTAATGGCAAGTAGTGCAGAGGTTGTAAAACACACACAAGTGTGAGCTGCAATTATGCAGGTTTTTTTTCTTAACCATAAATCTTTTGAACTTGAAAAGCATTTATTTTTTTCAAAAAACCTTCTAAGCTGCCACCTAAGCTGTTTTTATTCTTCCATGTGTATTTTTTTTGTAGTGTATATTTTAACAAGGTTGTGCTTTTTGCTAGGATTTATAGTCAAGGTTTTGATGTCCTTACAGTGCTTTCTTTTCTTTGGTAGATCATGTAAAGTCCTGGTTAAAAGAATTTAAGTCTTCACCAGAAGTGATAAGTCCTGCAGTGGAAGCTTTGCAGAAACTCTGCCATGCACAGACTGATAAACCAGAAGATGTGCAGGTAATATCTTATTAATTTCTGCAGCTGCTCCGTTTTTTTCATGTATATTGTCTTCTTTGGAAATGTTTATTGGGATCATAGATCTTTAAAAGAACAATTGTTTTATGCAAAGGAAACATATACTCGCTTGTTTTTTCCTTCCATGTTGATATCCATTATTCACAGAAAGCCTTATTTATCGTCCTACAGGTATGGGATCTGTTAGCTGGAAACCTTTTATACAGAAAGGTCAAAATTACGAGAATGCCATCTCCCATAAACTCCTTTTTATCTAAATAAATCCAAATTTTAAAAATGATTTCCTTTTTCTCTGTAGTAGTAATAGAGTACAATAATAAAACAACCCTCTTATCCAGAAAACACCAGGTCCCATGCATTCTAGATAATAGAAGCCATACCTGTATTTACATTTTGGGTGAGAGGCACTATTGATGAGGTGATGTTAGACATAGCTTCCAGTGAACGTGTTCTTTGGTGGCAACTCTTCTGATAAGTGATAATGCTTACTTATCTTTTTCTTATGAATTTTGTGACAACAGCACCGCCTGCTGGTCAGTTTCCAACCAGTGTGACCACCAAGTAGTCAAGGAAGTTGTCAAAAGAGAGAAAGAGGCTGCTCTGATGTTCTTCTGCTTAGGAAAGAAAAATTTCTCAAATCTTTCCTAAGCAGAAGAACATCAGAGCAGCCTCTTTCTCTCTTCTGACAACTTCCTTGACTACTTGATGGTCTGACTGGTTGGAAACTGACCAGCAGGTGGTGCTGTTGTAACAAAATTCATTCATATTAACAGTTACATGTATCCCTTTATATCTTGGAACTAAAACAAAATAAATAATACATGTAAATTACAAAGATGTTTAGAATAGCACTCTCAACAATTTTACTTTCACTTATTTTAAAAGTTTACTTATCCTTTGAAATGGACTCTTTGGGAGATAGCCTTCCCATAATTTGAAGCTTTCTGGAGAACATGTTTCTGGATAATAGATCCCATACTTGTACTGGGCCGATACATGATATTGGGTGAAGTAATCACTGGTTCTCCCATGAGGGGAATCCTTTAGTTTAATTGACTCAAGACTTTGAATATGAGTTTTGCTCACATGTTTGACCTACCACAGGTGTTGCCACACTGGTGATTGATCGGTATATTTTGCCAGTCAATCGAATGGGCAGTTCAATCAGTGCATAGTCCGCATAGTGCCCCTGAGCATACATTTTCAAAATCTGTCTTGTGTCTCTAAGGTAGTGATGTGTGGGCCAACCGCAAATGTTTTGTCGTGTATGACGTAGAGTGATATTCTGAGACAATTTGCAATTGGTTTTAATTATTTATTATTTACTGTTTTTGTTATTTAGCTTTTTATTCAGCAGCTCTTTAATTTGCGTTTTAAGCAATCTGATTGCTAGGGTGCAAAGTCCCCTAGTAACCATGCAATCATATGAATAAGAGACTGGAATATGAAAAGGAGAGGGCCTAAATAGAAAGATGAGTAATAAAAAGTAACAATACATTTGTAGCCTTACAGAGTATTTGCTTTTTAGAAGGGGATCAGCGACGCTCATTTGACAGCTGCAAAGAGTCAGAATAAAAAGGCAAATAACTATATAAACCATAAAAAATAAATAAAGAAAACCAATTTAAAAGTTGCTTAAAATTTGCCATTCTATAACATACTTAAAGATGAACCACCCCTTAATTAAATATAAACTTGATTCAATCAGATCACAGAAAAACTCAAAGTCGAACGAAAAACTCCAAATCACTCAAATTTTTCGGGGTGTTTCACAAAATTGCTCTAATTTTTCGAGTCTTTGCCCGAAAACCCTCAAAAAAGTCGGATTTTCAGGCTACACCCAGCGCAGACCACGAAAACTTAAAATTGACATAGGTGGCTCTCCAAACAGGACCTCAACAGTTCTGAGATGGCGGATTTTCGGATTCAGGCTTTTTTTTCCAGCATCAGAGTATAATACATTTTGGGAAAAAAAGTTTTTCCTCTAAAAATTCAAGGTTTCAAAAAGGTCACAACTCGACCTTCAATAAATAACCCCCTAATTGTCTTTAGGATCTTTTGAATGATGTATGCGGTGAGATCGTCTCAGCTTGTGAACATCACATCTCATCTGTTGTAATGGCTGATTGCAAAGATGAACCGCTTGACCAAGATTTACTGGTGAGTTGACCTTTAATTTATTATGTTTTTATTCCTGTATTTTTTTATGAAAGAAGACAAACCTTCCACTTATTCACTAAAGTTTAAAGAAAGGTCTGAAGCACAGTGCTCATGGTAGCTTCCCCCTAAAATTGAAGCATTAGGCTCTATTCAGGGTGCTGAAACCAAACGTGATGTTTTTGCTTGAAGAGATGTGGTGATAGTTTATCTCTTCTCCTACACGTGTTGGCATCCTTTGAGTTTTCATTGAAATATTAGAGCAAGTCATCACTCAAAGTGGAACAATGTTAGTCACAGGCTTAGATCTTAGGGCTTACACTCCACTTTAGCATTTTCAAACATATGTAATAATTTCTTTGTGCGCTATGCACTAGATGTATAGAAATGGGCTAACATGTTTTTATAAGTAAGATGGGCTTTTTAAAGGGGAACCTGACTGAAAATTTAAAAAGCCGGAATAGTTGAGGGAAATGCTATTTTTGTCTCCCTCCATTATGAAGTTATGCATGTATATTTCTTAGGTAAAACACCTCTTTACTCTTGGGGAAGTTGCCCAGCTCTGCCCTGCAAAGGTGGAGAAACGTGTCTTGCTGCTGGTTCAATCCATATTGGCCTCATCTGTAACCACAGAACAAAGTGAGTACTTAAGTTTGCTTCCAGATTTCCAAGGCACTTACCGTATATACTCGAGTATAAGCCGTCCCGAGTATAAGCCGAGGTACCTAATTTTACCTCCAAAAACGGGGAAAGCTTATTGACTCGAGTATAAGCCTAGGGTGAGAAATGCAGCAGCTTCTGGTAAGTTTCAATAAAAAAATTGAGGGTTTCTGCTCCCATTGGAGGTGCCGGCGTCTCGTTTTCGGATGCCGGCGACCATTCTTGGACGCCGGCAAATATTCTTGGAGACTATTCTTAGTCGCCGGCGACTATTTTTAGGCGCCGGCTAATATTCTTAGGTGCAAGCGACTATTCTTAGATGCAGACGACTATTCGTAAGCGCCGGCGACCGTTTTTGCGCTTGACCCGAGTATAAGCCGAGGTAGAGTTTTTCAGCATATTTTGGGGGCTGAAAAACTCGGCTTATACTCGAGTTTATACGGTATCTTGCTTATTGATACATTTGGTTCATATTCTCTAGATTCCTGCCATTCCGATGCTGAGGATCCTCCAGTTTCCCAACCACTCTCACAGTTCAAAGGTTCCAACATGCCTCCTCTGATCAGGGCTCATGCTTTCATAACACTCGGTAGGATCAAAATTGTTTTTATTTACAGAAAGAGACTGTGGAAAAATAACTGTAGTATATAGTTTATAGTATAGTTTATGAGAACAGATGTTGCATGAGAATGTTAAGAGGGGAATACTGTTATAGACCTTTTAAATGCACCTTTTCCCATAAATTGCTGTAAATATACTAAAATCTGCTGTATATATTTTTAAAAATCAATATTTCTCTAATAATAGTATGTCCATTTCCGCTGTACTTGCCCAGTGCTACAACAATAGCACCCAGACACCTGTCTGTAAAATATCTAATTCCTAAACTAAGGCTGTTAACATGTAGTCGGACCACCTAGTGTAGACTTAGCACTAGATTTTGGAACATTGTTAGTGTAATATGCTGCTGTTCAACTACAATAGCATTAGCAAGGCTAGAGATTCAGTCTTGGCTTGCTTCTGATTCATAACCAAGTGTTTCTGTAGGCTAGTCTAGTTACAGTATGCATTTCCATCTGCATCTGAGCAAACTTGCTTTATGTAGGAACATTATCTTGCTAAAACAGGAAAAAGCATCCTATAAACTGTTGTCCACAAAGTAACAACCAAGAATTAGCAAGGCATTGATTGCTGTACCATTAACGTTTGCTTTTATAGAGCGCAGGGGTCCTAAGCCAAACCACAAAAAATAGCCCAAGATTCGGGAACTATGGAATAGACAGCACTGCCAATGGCCGTGTGTCTTTTTCCTTTATGTTTTAAACCCCTGATGGATTAGGAATAATCTAGTCACAGACACAGAAATTATTTGTAATTTATTTATTATACATAAACTAAAATACTTACTGGGGTATTGTTTCACTTACAGGAAAACTCTGTCTACAACACGAAGATCTGGCTAAAAAATGCATTCCTGCACTTGCCAGAGAGCTTGAGGTTTGCGATGACGTGGCCATTCGCAACAATGTTATTATTGTGATATGTGACCTGTGCATCCGTTACACTACAATGGTGGATAGGTACATTCCCAATGTTTCCGTCTGCCTTCGAGACAGAGACCCCTTCATCCGCAAGCAAACTCTTATCATGCTGACCAACCTTCTGCAGGTAGGTGTGGTTTTCCAAATACAAAACCACACTAGAGTACATCATTTCCTCTATTACTTTTTTATTTTTCTATATATCCCCTTTATGTATACACTTTAAATGTGAGCTGCAAATACACACCATATTAAGGGGCCCATTTACTAAGGGTCAAAGTGAATTTTCAAATTTCGAAGTCATTTTTGGGTACTTCGACCATCGAATAAGCCAAATTTGACTCGAATTGAAAATACTTCACAAATTCGACCATTCGAAAATCGAAGTACTGTCTCTTTAAAAAACGTCAACACTTCGCCACCTTAAACCTGCGAAATGTTAGCCTATGGGAACCTCCTAGAACCTATAGGCAGTATTTTGAGAAGACAAAGGATTTTTTTGTAAAATCGTACGACTGTACGATCTTAAAAATCCTTCGACTTTGAATGTCGGACTACCCTATTTGATGGTCGAATTTCAACGTTTTTTTTTTTTTTTTCACTTTGAAATTGGACCCTTGATAAATCTGCCCCTAAGTTTTGACCTTTATTCATTTGTTTTGTAGTTTGAGCTAATATTCGCAAAATATAATTATACAGTATGAATTTCTGTTCTTTCTTTAACCTCAGGAAGAATTTGTTAAATGGAAAGGCTCACTCTTCTTCAGATTTGTCAGTGTGCTAGTGGATCCTGACCCAGAAATAGCCAAGTAAGTTGCCGCATAAGTTTTAGGAGTAGATACTATTTTGTTAAGTTTGTGTTATTCTAGTTCTATTTCAAATTAGTGCCATAAGATGATAGCACACAGTGCATTTCAATCTCCTTGTTCCTCTCAAAGACAGCTACAAAGATCAAAATAACCCTTTAATATCCATTTGCTGTGCATATCCTAAACTGTGCAATTGCCAAATGAATGGAATGTGGCTTCCAGCAGGTAAAGACATTTTAGTTACTGCACTGCTCACTAAAAGGACCATGGCAATGAAGATGTCCAGCATGTCATCTGCTTTAAATAAGGAACCAAGAAAAGAAGTGAGAGTCTCTGCCTCTAATCCCAACTTCATAAACCTTGACTGCTTTTATTCATTTTTTAAAAGGGTGGTTCACCACTAATTAACTTAGTATAATGTAGATATTTATATTGTAAAATAATGTTTTTTTAAATTAAGGTTTTTGTTCAACACCTCTTCGGTGTGGAATTTCAGTAGTTATCTGGATGATAGGGTGCATTTTACCCTAGTAACCAGGCAGTGGTTTGAATGAAAGGCTGGAATATAAATATCAGAGGACCCAAATAAGTGATAAAAAAGTAACAATAACAAAATAATTGTAGCCTCACAATAGACTAGAGGTTTTTTTGGCAGCTGGGGTCAGTTTTTTTTGACAGCTGAAAAGAGGCAGAAGGAGAAGACAAATGTTTAAAAAAAAACTATAGGAAAATGAAAGCAAATTTTAAAGTTTCTAGGAATAGGCCATTCTATAACACTAAAAGTTAACTCAAATGTCAACAACCCCTTTAAGAACATTTTGTCTTCTGCTTTTTCCATTTTCTAGGTTTGGGGAGTTTTGTCTGGTTCATCTGCTCCTGAAGAGGAATCCTGTTATGTTTTCTCAGCATTTTATAGAATGTATATTCCATTTCAACTGTTATGAGAAACATGAGAAGTACAATAAATTTGCACAGACAAAAAGGTACGAGCTGCATAATTATGTTGTACTTTCATATCCTTTATCTACACCTTGCAAACTTTTAATTATTCTGCCAGGGAGAGGACCCTTTTCTCTCTGAAGGGCAAAGAGAACAAGGACAAGCGAATGAAGATCTATAAGTTCCTCCTGGAGCACTTCACAGATGAACAGAGATTTAACTTGACCACCAAGATCAGCCATAATGTATTAGGTATGCTGGATTGTGCTTTAAACCCCACCAATATGCCTGATATAATGAGCAAGTACAAGTACGGGACCTGTTACCTAGAATGCTGGGGGTTTCTGGATAACGGATCTTTCCGTGATGTGGTTCTTTATACCTTAAGTCTACTAGAAAATCATTAAATAAGCCCAGAAGGCTGGTTTTGCTTCCAATAAGGATTAATATCTTAGTTTGGGTCAAGTACAAGGTACTGTTTTATTATTAGAAAGAAAAAGGAAAGCATTTTAAAAAATTTAGATCTATGGAATCTATGGAAGATGGCCTTTCTGTTATTCAGAGCTATCCGGATAACAGGTTTCCAGATAATGGCTCCCATACCTGTTATATTGATTTGATATAAGTGCAGTCAATTCAGTTAATACGATTTCTAACTTTTTGGGAATTTACTTCCAAAACTACCTTAGTATGCATACAAATTTGGAACTACTGTTCATGGTAAATATAAATGCATATGCTCCGTATATCATCTCTTTTGCCCACTGGTTTCTGTTGTGTAGTGCTTCCTGGCTACCCATATTGTAACTCATTTGGCCTCGCCATGTCCTGCTATTTCTGTTTTGCCCAGCATGCTTTGTGGATGGGATTTTACCTATTGATATGGAAGCCAATGAATTGCTGTCTGACATTTTTGACATAATGAGCAGTAAAGAAATTAAGCTATCTGCGATGAGATCGAAACCCGGAGAAGACGTTGGTGCTGATGATGATGAGATGGCAATGGCTAATGCAGTAATGCAGGCAGCACAGAAAAAACTTATCTCTCAGGTCAGTGACCTTTGTAATTTCAGATGATGGGCAATAACAAAACCTTCTCCTGCACTTTTCGCTTCTTGTTGCATACCTGACAGAAATGATATCCTTATATAGGTGCAAAAGAAGAACTTTGTTGAGAACATTATTCCCATTATAACTTCACTGAAGGGGTTCCTTGAGCAGCACCGGATTCCTGCTGTGAGAGATCTCATGAACTATTTGCGGGTATGTACCTAGGCAAGTGAGTATTGCACATTCTACTTTTTGGCTAATGGGTCCTTCAGCAGCGTTACTTTTCTTGTCATGCAGGAGATGATGCAGGACTATCGGGATGAGATTAAAGACTTTTTTGCTGCGGATAAGCAACTAGCCGCGGAACTGGAATACGATATGAAAAAGTATGAGGAGCAACTGGAAAGAGAGCAAGAGGAAAATGTGCAGAATCCCCCTTCTGCTGAAAGCACTGGATCCCCAAAGGTATTCGGGTTTTGTGATTGTTTATTGTATGAAAGTAAAGCATTTTTGGTGTATTCAAGCTTATTATGGAATACTTGAAGCTTATATATTTTTTGTTGACAATGTCTGTTCACATGGAGGTATGAACAATAAAGTTGCTAGATATTGCTCTTGTAAATAGAGGACTGTATAAGTTACCGAAAGGCCATCTCCCATAGACTCAGTTTTATCTAAATAATCCAAATTTTTTTCTCTGTAATAAAAAAAACTACCAAACTAAGATATAATTAATCCTTATTGGAAGCAAAACCAGCCTGGGTTATTTAATGTTTACATGATTTCCTAGTAGATTTAAGGTATGAAGATACAAATTACGTAAAGATCCTTAATCCAGAAAACCCCAGGTCCCCAGAATTCTGTATAATAGGTCCCATGTCTTTATACAGTCCTATGAAAAAGTTTGGGAACCCCTCTCAGTCTGCATAATAGTTTACTCCCCTTTCAACAAAAAAGAGAACAGTGGTATGTCTTTCATTTCCCAGGAACATCTGAGTACTGGGGTGTTTTCTGAACAAAGATTTTTAGTGAAGCAGTATTCAGTTGTATACAATTAAATCAAATGTGAAAAACTGGCTGTGCAAACATTTGGGAACCCTTGTAATTTTGCTAATTTGACTGCTCAATACTGATTAGTGGCAACACCTAATTGTTTGGATTAGCTTGTTAAAGCTGGCCATAGACGTATAGATTTACCTTCAAATCGGACGAACGATTGTTCAGTGCCATCTCCCGACCTGATACTAACCATTCACATCAAATAAAGTAGTAAAAGAACAGATCAGGCAATGGCCTGCCCTTGACAGCAATCGTATGAAATTTATGTCCGACAAAAGCTGGTGACAGTCTCCCACTGATATTGTCAATACATGAGATATTATTGGTAGCCAAAATAAATTCTCTAGCCTGTCCGAACAACTGAACGACAGATTACCATCTCACGAAAAATGTCGGGACACCACACGTGGCCCGAAAATCATAAAAATATTTGTGTCTATGGCCAGCTTAAAGGAGAAGGAAAGAACAAGAATGGATTGCACACTCAATTTTCAAAAATCAAAAAAAGTGAAGTGCCCCTGAGGAAGACCACTTTTTTCTGAAATAAATATTATTTACTTTTTTGGAATTTTGAAAAATAAGTGTGAAATCCATTCTTGTTCTTTTGTATATTGAAGACCCTCATGGGGAGTCACCTATGGATTAGAACCTCATACTTTTTTTCTAGGGTGTGCACCTTCTTACTCTATTCTTAAAAGAGAAAGAAAGTCATACTGCACTTGGGGGTGCCAAATGTTAGGCACCCCCAAGTGATTGTATTGACTTACCTGAAACCCGCAGGCCGGTGCTCCCATCAGCAGAAAACCGGGGTTCTACCAGTGAGCACCACGGAACGATCCTCTTCCGGCTTCATCTTGCTTCGATTCCAGGGGCAAACGCATGTGCAGTTGAAAGAGCTGACTTTTTAGTTAAAGTTTGGCTTCTACTGCGCATATGCGGCCGCACGAAAAAAGAGGAAGACGGAAGAGAATTAAAAAAAAAACAAAAAACATTTGGTACACCCAAGTGTAAGGTCACTTTCCTTCTCCTTTAAGCCTTGAACTTCATAGGCAGGTGTGTCCAATCATGAGAAAGGGTATTTAAGGTGGCCAATTGCCAAAAGTTGTGCTTCTGTTTGACTCTCCTCTGAAGAGTGACAGCATGAGATCCTCAAAGCAAATCTCAAAAGATCTGAAAACAAAGATTTGTTTAGTATAATGGTTTAGGGGAAGGCCACAAAAAGGTTTAACCTTTTAAACGCCAAGAAAGTAGCTCCTACGTTCTGGCTTAAAAAGGCTGTAAGTGCCAGGAACGTAGGAGCTACGTTCTCTGTTTAAAGGGCTGCCTCTCTGCACTTCTGGCAAAATCGTGCAGAGAGGCTCTTCTGGCTGCTCAACCCCTAGGGGGCAGGACCCGACTTCTTACCTCCTCCTGTGTGCTGTATGCTGCTCCAGGGCCGCCATTAGAAATCACGGGACCCCGTACAACAAAATGTTCAGGGCCCCCAAGCCCACCCCAGATCCCGCCCACTCCACACTACAGTTAAAAGACCACATAGACGTCAGTGCTAAAAAAAAGTTAACCCCCCCCCACACACACACACAAGTTATAAAAAGCTAGTGATGGTCAGGCCCCCTTATAAGTTAAAAAAAAAACTGTGCTTCCAGGGCCCCCCATAAATTTTATTTTTTTTAAAAAAAATTGGTGATCAGGGCCCCCTACAAGTTAAAAAAAAAAAGTAATTGGTGATCAGGGCCCCCCTATAAGTTAAAAAAAAACATTTGCGACCAGGGCCCCCCATAAAAAGCTGTACAGGGATTGGATAAAGGGATCCAATCCCAATGCAGATTTACCGGGACTTATTCTTAAAGGACCAATGAGGTTACAGCAAATCTTAATAGGAGAAAATTGTCTGTGCACAGAGCTGCTGTGCAGCACGTTGAAAGCAGGGGGGCTCGGCTAATCAAGTAAGTGAAGCATGGCCGGGCCCTGTGCTGCTCCCCCAGTGCTGCTTCTTCCTGGACCCGGCCTCACGTCAATATTTAGGGTTTTTTTCAATTGTATGTACGAAATTAGGTGAGATTAATGCGGCCAATTGCAATAATTTTAGACAATTTTCAGAAATGTCACAAAAACCGCTGCCTTTAGCGTTTCTTTGCAGAATGGTAATTTGGCGTAGAAAGACATAATTACCTATTCATCAGAATGTGTACTTTCAAAAAATATATGGTTTTGGGGGGCCTTTGTGCTGTTAGGAGGGTCTTGTGGCATATAATAAGCAGTCTGGGTCAATGTTCACAGAAGGCAAATTGGCAGCCGAGAAAATTCATATGCACTATTTATATTTGGGGTTCGCACGTGCCAGCTGCTTTGGTATATCTATGCATATTGGGCATCAAACTGTTCAGTAGACCCTTGGTGTCAATATTTATGGTGATTTACAGTTGAATGGAAATAGTTTAGATAAATGAACAGCTGCCTTTAGCTTATCTTTGCAGTTTGATAGCTTGGAGTACAAAGACATGCATACCCATTTTAGATATGTCCGAATATGTACTTTCCAAAAATATATGGTTTTCTGGGGGGAACATACATTTTTATACTTTTGCCCCTCGAAAAATGCTGTAAATGTGCTGATTTTGCAGTATCTAGAATTATAGAACTGTCTTCATTCTGGGACCCCTATACGCCACATACTTGGGTGTACCTATGCTTATTGGGTATCAAACTGTTCAGACCACGAGCTTTCATGTTTAGGGGGTTTAATCTCGGTATGTATTGATATGTTGGAGATACGATGCTTTAGACTGGACACTTTGAGGTATTTTTTTAAAAAATTTAACACATTTTCTAATTTTAGGAAAGAATTGCATCTTGGTAGTTTTGAGTACAAATATATATTTACCCATTTTGAACTCTTTAGAATCTGTTCTTTCCAATAATCGTCGTTTTTTTAGGGTAAACCTACTGTTAGTGGAATGTTTGGCATTGAAATCAGATGTATGCAGTTATGTGGAACGGTACTTTGCTGCTTCTAGTTTTTGCTCTATAAAAGTGAGAAATCTCCATAAAACTATATATATTTGGTATTGGCGCGTTCGAGAGACACAGAACTTTCCAAATCTGCTGTGTTCTCATGCATAAAATTTATTTTTCTGATACCTTATATACTCGAGTATAAGCCGACCCGAGTATAAGCCGAGGTACCTAATTTTACCTACGAAAACTTATTGACTCTAGTATAAGCCTAGACACAACTACAGCCCTGTCTCCCAGCAGCGCACACAGGTTACAGGCTACAAAGCGACCCCCCCCAGCGATCAACCGGACTTCTTTGCAAAGTTGATGGTGACAGAGAATTGCCAAACGGATTACTGTGTGCATTGTCCCACTGTCCCACTACCATGTGCAGAGGGTGCTGTTTGATATTGCCATCACTGTTAATCTTTCGTATAACCAACAGAGTGTGATATTTCAGTCACTGTTATTCTTTCATATAACCAACAGAGGGCGCTGTGTGATATTGCAGTCACTGTTATTCTTTCATATAACCAACAGAGGGTGCTGTGTGATATTTCAGTCACTGTTATTCTTTCATATAACCAACAGAGGGCGCTGTGTGATATTGCAGTCACTGTTATTCTTTCATATAACCAACAGAGGGCGCTGTGTGATATTGCAGTCACTGTTATTCTTTCATATAACCAACAGATGGCGTTGTGTGATATTGCAGTCACTGTTATTCTTTCATATAACCAACAGAGGGCGCACTGTTATTCTTTCATATAACCAACAGTGGGCATTGTGGGATATTGCAGTCTCTCCCCAAGTGTACTGTTGGTATAGGAATGATTAAAAGTGACTGCAATCTCAGCTACTCAGGTTGGGTAACGCTGACCCGAGTATAAGCCGAGGTAGACTTTTTCAGCACATTTTGGATGCTGAAAAACTCGGCTTATACTCGGGTATATACGGTATATGTGTTTGTATCATGCAAAACTGTTTTTTTTTTATACACTTAGAAGCCCATATCTTTTTACAGGAGTGGAATTACAACATAATAACATAGTAACCTATAATAAGCTTAGGTTGTCCTGAAAAATACAATATCTTGTTTTCCTGGGTAAACTAAAAGACCCCCCCCCCCCCCAAGAAAGGCCCCTAAAGTGAAAGAGCACAAAATGTCCAAAATGGTCTGGCAATAAAAGTACCAACTTGTCCAAATTGGCTGGCAGTTAAAAGGTTAAACTGTCAGTTTCAACTGTAAGGAATGTAATCAAGAAATGGAAGGCCACATGCACAGTTGCTGTAAAACCCTGCATTCCAAGAAAAATTTAGTGGAGGTACCATCATGCTGTGGGGCTGTGTGGCTAGTTCAGGGACTGGCGCTCTTGTTAAAGTCAAGGGGCCGGATGAATTCAACCCAATATCAATAAATTCTTCAGAATAATGTTCAAGCATCAGTCACAAAGTTGAAGTTACGCAAGGGGTTGGATATTCCAACAAGACAATGACCCTAAACACACTTCAAAATCTACAAAGGCATTTATGCAGAGGGAGAAGTACAATATCTGGAAAGGCCGTCACAGTCCCCCGACTTAAATATCATGGAAAAGCTATGGGATGATTTGAGGCAGGCTGTCCATGCTCGGCAGCCATCAAATTTAACTGAACTGGAGAGATTTTGTATGGACGAATGGTCAAAAATACCACCATCCGGCATCCAGAATCCAGACACTCATCAAAGGGCTATAGGAGGTGTCTAGAGATTCAACTGTTGACTCTGTTGGGGTGCCCAAATATATGCACCTGTCTAATTTTGTTATGATCTGTTAATCCAATAAATTTTATGTCACTGCTGAAATACTACTGTTTCCATAAGGCATGTTGTATATTAAAAGGAAGTTGCTTCAATGATAAGCAAAACTCCAAAGAAGTAAGAGGGGTTCCCAAACTTTTTCATATGACTGTATAATCTGTATGAATTTGGGGAGGTAGTGTAATCCCAGAGAGGATAAAACAGATTTAATACGGGTATGGGATCCATTACCCGGAAACCTATTATCCACAAAGCTCCGAATTACGGAAAGGCCATCTCCCATAACTCCATTTTAATCAAATAAATCAAATTTAAAAAAAATGTATGTAATAAAAAAACAGTACTTTGTACTTGATCCCAATATAATTAATCCTTATTGGAGGAAAAACATGTTTATTGGGCTTAATTTTTTTTTTTTAGTAGATTTAACGTATGAAGAGCCAAATTCCAGAAAGACCCCGTATGCAGAAAACCCCAGGTCCAAAGCATTCTTTATAAAAGGTCCACTGCGTCCACTGAGAAAAGGTGGCAAAATAAATAACTGACTTTGCTGTATATGTGTATATATGTGAGGAAATGAAATGCATATCCATCTATGGAGAATGCATTAAGTTTCTTAATTAAATAAACCTTTTAATTTTAAGCACAGATATGGGACATATTATCCAGAATGCTCTGGACCTTGAGTTTTTCAGTTAAGGGATCTTTCTGTAATTTGGATCTTCATACCTTAAGGATAAGAAAATCATGTAAATTAAATAAACCCAAAAGGCTGGTTTTACATCCAATAAAGATTAATTGTATCTTAGTTGGGATCAAGTATAAGCTACTGTTTTATTTTTACAGAGAAAAAATAGTTTTTAAAATTTGATTATTTGGATAAAATGTAATCAATAGGAGACAGCCTTAACAAAATTCAAAGCTTTCTGGATAACGGATCCCATACCTGTGCAACTGCTGTTGAGTCTGGACTATGCATTAAATTATACTCCCACAATATACTCTCTTTTTCTGGAGGCATCACAGCAACAATCGTGTGCAAACGTTTCCTGCACAAGAGCCTGCAAGCATTTATGCCTTTATACTGTAGGTGGCGACAAATTGCAAAGGCATTCTTTAGAACGTTCTTGCTTGTTATACCAGAAATTTAGTTACTGTACTCGCTTTTGGAAGAAATTTAATACTATACAAGCTTGCAAATTCTGTGTCTCCTTTTGAATTGAATGGAATGTGTTGGGCACTATGTACTGTTTCCCAGAGCATCTTAAGTAAATTGCTGTACAATTAGAAGCAGATGGTGCTATTCTATTGGTTGCTAATTTGTCTCTTTACCCCATACTGTTTTAAACAGTGATTGTTGTGAGCATTTAATAGTAATCTCTTGACTTTTGTTGTTGCAGGATTCTGTTTTTATGTAATGTAAAAAAATTTTTTTACCAATTATCTTTTTTTTTTTCTGCATTGTTTACTAATATGAACTTATTTTTAATGCTTTTAGGGTTCCCCTAGAGCCGTCAATGCAATTTCATCTCCAAGAAGTCCTAATGCACCAAAATCTCCCCTCTCCACTAATGCACAAACACCTGGAGGGGCTGCACCGTGTACCCCTATAACAACACCTAGGGTCAGCATATTGAAGGGTCAGGGGCCTAGGCCAAGGTAAGTGAACTTTGTAAGTATTGCAGAACACCACTGTCACAATTGCTTCCAGGCAGTGTGTTAATCAAATAGCTTTTTATATTAATTGCAGGCAAATGTCACTCAGTACCCTGGCAATTCTTAATTCTGCAAGAAAGGCTGCGCAGGACAACAAGAAACAGAGAAGCAAGAGCATTGGAGCACAACCCTCAACTCCTTCACCAGCGAGAACAACTAGCAGCAAACAAGGTGCAGATATAAGTAGAAAGAGTAAAGGAAGGAGCAGGAACAGCCTAACATAGCCTGCCCAAAGACGTACAGAATTTATTCCCTGTATGGAAAATGGTTTCGGCAAACGACAGCTCTTACAAATGTGCTCACATACATGTTATTCACATAAACACATGACACTGCATATAAAATAATATCCCTAGTAATAGTTTTAAAATGTTTAGAACATTATATGAATAATGTATTGGTTATATAGTACAGGTAGTTTTTAGTAGCAAGATGAAATTTAGCAGTTTTTAAAAATAATTCCTGTGAATTTGTGCTGGTTTAGTCCTAGTCATCCTAGGCATCACCCTCTCTGGCAGCGATACTCTGTACTTCTGTACTATTCTCAATGGTTATGCACAAGGCCACCACCACAGCAAAGTAGGCCAGGCAAACGCAAAACTCATGCCACTGAATGGAGTGGGTAAAACCGTTATTACAATAGATTTTCTTTAACCTCACACTTCATGCCACTGTTTGTTTGCATGCCAAAACATTACAATCCTCTGGTGAACTGTTTTGTGACCAGTTGTTTGTTTCTGTAGTGACGTTCCGTAGTGAAGATCAGCAGTCGGATAGTTCTCTGGTTGGAAGAATGATCAGTACCCCTGATGGTAAGTTTGAGGCTTTCTAAACGCTGTATGGAAACAAATATATTGTGTATAAGCTAGAAATTCTCTGAAAATATTAACTAGAAGCCCATCAGCAATTCATCTGATGTATACTTATTCTTTCCAATAAACAATACCAGGTGCAGCCTATTCTTCATCCCAGTCTTTTTGTTCTAACTTATTGAGTTTATTTGCTAAGCAGACTCCTCCAGTAGAGACATCATTCTTACCCCTTTTGCTTCACAATAAAGCAGGCTCAGAGAGCTTTCCATGTATGATTTGGTGTCCAGGTCTATAGAATACCTTCTATCAGTATATGCACAGAAAAAAAAATAATCTGGCAACCCCACTCAAATAGTCATAGCAGTATTCAAAAATAGGTAAGTGACAGATATTACCTGTAGGCCACACATTGTTTACATCGGTAAAGTTGCAAGAAATAATGTGGCTTGGTGCTGGAAGTGCTCTCCAGTGTGTGATACATAATAATACATAATGCATAAAACATACACATACAGCAAGGACTTATGGTCTTCTTGTATCTGCAAGAGTTTAAGGGTAAGGACAGACGGGCAGATTCGGGGAGATTAGTTGCCCTGGTGACATCTCCTCTTCGGGGTAAAAATCTCCCCAAATACCTTCCCGCCGGCTATAATGAAAAATCACCAGCGGGATGGCATTCGCGGCACTTCATTTTTCGAAGTCGCCTCGTTATGCTGGTATTCCTGTTTCCTCACAAACTCAAAAACGTACTGGCTACTGATAAAAGTGTTAAAGGAGAAGGAAAGGTAATTTTTAATACCTATACAAATCTGTTGCTTGGATGCCCCTCCCCTGAACCGCTATAGTTTGATGACCAAATTCGGTTTCCGGAACTTATACCGTGCCATTGAAGTTTTTCCCGTTATGGACTCTGCGGCCGCCATGCTGGCCATGTATGCGTCACATCCTGAGTCTCCTTGGCGAAAGTGCGCATGCACAAAATTTACTCCTCCCCATGACCTAAGCGCAAGATAGATATTCTCAAGATCAATCACATTGTTATGGCAACCCGTAGCAATCATTGCTATTGGAACTACAGCGTAAAGAGGTTGCCTTGTATCACCTGACCAGATTAGCATCGCTTGCGTGGGGGAAGTACAGTGATCATATGCGCATGCGCGTGAATGATATGACTGTTTCTGTAAAGTGCTGTTTCTACATGCTGGCACTATATAATTAAAGGGTAATAAATACATTAAAGGGGTTTTTCACCTTTGCGTTAACTTTTACCATGATGTAGAAACTTATATTCTGAAACAGTTTGAAATTGGTCTTCATTTTTTTTATTTGTACTTTTTTAATATTCACATTTTTGTTCAGCAGCTCTCCAGTTTGGCGTTTCAGCAGCTGTTAGGTATCCCAGGTCCAAATTACCTGGCAAACCAGCGATTGGTTTGAATGGGAGGCTGATATATGAATAGGAGATGCTCTGAATACAAAAATAAGTCATAAAAAGTAACCATAAAATTAACAATAAAACTGTAGCCTCATGGAGCAATAAGTCTTTGGCTGCTGGGGTCAGTGACCCACATGTGAAAGCTGCAAAGAGTTGGCTATTCTATAATATACTAACAGTTAACCACCGCTTTAAAAGGGTGAAAGTCCTTCAGTAGTGCAGTGAAAGACTTGATATCAGTCTAACACAGAATCTAGAGAACTGTGGAGGTGCACAAGCTTAATCTAAAAGTACAGTATGGATTACAGTAAAGGGTGTGGTTCACTTTCAAATTACCTTTTAATTTATTGTAGACCTTGGCATTGTAAGATGATTTACTATTGGTACTATTTTGCTTTGAATATTTTGCATTTTGTCTGTTATGCAGTTGCCAGGCTTCACATTTTAACTGATGTCTTGTTTTCAAGTCAGAATGGAAAATGAATATTAGAGGGAATGAACACACACAGTTGGGCAATATAAAAAAGAATAATAAAACTGAAGCTTGAGTCAATCTGTTCTTTAGCTTCTGGGCTCAGTGACATCAAGAACCAGAGAGCATGTTTAGTGACAGGCTGGAGTGAGGCAGAATTGGAAGGCTAACAGTTAATAATAATAAACAATAAGCACAAAAAAATAAAAAAGTTGCATAAAATAGATTCATCTGCATACTAAATGTGTATATAACAATGAGCCCTACAGGTAAATGATATACAAGATTTTCCATTATTATATTTATTTTATAACTACATTAAACATATGTATCTACCTCATGTGTTCTTTGCAGTGACCATTGAAAATGTAACATTTGGAGCTGGGGTCAGCTACATTAGTGCAAGCCAAACACCACTCTCAGGGAGAAGAGGAAGCATCGGATCCCACGAGAAGGAAAGAGATGTACTGTGCATTATGTCTCCTGACAAACCGTAAGTCATGGTTTTCTTTTGACTTGAGCTTTACGGTATGCAGTTGTGGCTAGTATTTAAAAAAAAAAAATATTTGTAAAAAAAAAAAAAGGTCTTTGCAAATGACTTCATAGATGTCAGTGACCAAATAGTTATCAAGTAAGTTGCATATTGGGACACAACGAGGATGACCCCTATAATATAGGGGATGTGGGAGTATAAACAAGGAAGGAAATGGGTAAATAATGGTAAGACTAAGGTTGGATGATATTGGACGACCACGGAGGAGGTGCTATCTGTCCACGCCAATCTTTGAGGCAGCGTACTCCGGGATCTTTTTGGAAGAATCACTCTTTTTGGAAGATAGTCTGTCTTATCTGTGCTATCTGTCGTCTGCATATCCATAAGGTTTTTGGGTAAGTACCTCATTCCAATGTGTTTGGCTTCCATTGCTCATCTGTCAGAAAACTACAAACTTGCTGAACAGTCTGAAATACAAAGGTGTACACAGAGGCTGTTCTGTTAAATTTTTATATGAATGGGGCATGAAAGTCTGTATGAGAATTTCTAAATAAGCACTCATGTTTTGCAAATGGGGCACTTTTTCATCCTTAACCTGGCCTAGGTTAGGACTAGGCCAGGAACATGCATTGCATACTGAATGTTTATTCCTGTGGAACCGATGTGGAATGGATGTTCCCCTGTTCTTTGCTTTTATGTATCCTGTTGTCTCTTGCACGCAGTAAAGTAATGGAGTGAGAGGAAAATATACAATCTCTTTGTTTTAACCTTCATGTTTTCTTCTCTGTGAGTTTAGCCACAAAATGTGAAAAGGGGATTTACAGGCAGGAGGGACAAAAGGAATGTTGCAGATTAGAGGCAGCTTAGGTTTTCTTATCCTGGGGCAATAAATTACTTTTAACTCCTGTGATTCTGGAGATGATAGGGTCAAGTTCACTTCTGAGGAGAGTAGTGCCAGTAAAGGGGAGAGAAACGAGAATATATTGGAAGCTTGGTCAGCATTCCAGGTTTTCGGCCCTTCATGCTGCTTTGGTTAATGCAGATGACTTGGTTGGGAGGTGAAGGCTGCCCAGAGTAGAATCACTTATATAGTGAATTGCATTTAGTATTTTTAAAAGAGGAGTAGATTGAAATTGTCATGTGAGGCAGTGGAAGTAGCTTCTTGAGTCCAACAGGTAAGAGTTCTTGAAACACATGCATCGGCAATAACCGTCTTAAAAACATTTTTACATCCTCTAGCCAGCTTTTAAGTACACTATCTGTTTTGTGATTCATGGTATCCTTGAAGGCAGTGAACAGATAAAAAATAAGTTGTAGCAAGGCGCATAAGTTGGTTCTGAATCTGAAGCATTGGCTTCAGATCCAGAGGAAAATTCGTCCATGGCTAGTTCTGTAAACAATCAACCTCTTTTGAAGGAAGCTCCTTCTGTAGCCTTCTAACTGTTGTATGGAACCGTTTTTGGGGGAAGGGGACCCCCTGCCTCAGCATTAGCCAATTTATTAGTAACTGTCTCTTCAACCCAAAAAATGGGTGGCAAAACCATGCATTAGTCTGGTGGGGGCACCGAGTAGAATTGTATGACAGAGCTGAAACATAGGTCTAATGGGGTCCATAGCAGCGCAAGTACATGCTTGGAAGGATACCCGCAATCTGAGGAGTCCGTTGAGTAGTGGTCGCACAGGAGCTTACATTTCATCATACCTCTATCCTTCTTAGTCAGTACAGGAACCAAAGGGAGAGAAACAAATCTACATCCATGGAAGCAGGATGAAAAAAAAAACTAAGGATGAGTTCATGTCAGAAGAGAGAGCAGCCCTAATGTTTTTCCTGTCAACATTAACCCGTTGATACCTGTGCTGCCTAAGGACGATTGAGAAAATGGCTTGCTTTTTGGATTTGGCAGTTATAGATTTCAAGGAGACCTTCTCTCTATGCAGAGAGAGAAGTATTTAGTGAGCGCAATTCAGGAGTTCAGAGACTGAAGAGAAAACGACAATGAAAGCCAATGGTTTATGCCCATTACATAGGCTGCTGCAGCCTACCCTGAATTCTCTTCTGGCTGCAGCTGATTTCGCCCTCCTACTACAGGGGCCAAGTGGTTGTTGCATTGTGTGTTTTGCACCGTGGGGCCGGGTGCCATAACTGTGTAAGTTGGTTTGGGGGGGGGGGGGGGGAAGAGCTCATGCTGAAGTTATAGAACCAGAACCCTTTTATTAAATGATAAAGAAGCTACTTCCAGTCCCAGGTGATGGTTGCCAGTGGCCAATTGTGGTTTTATTTCATTCACATTTGTATTTCTTGAAGCAACATTTGTAGTATTTGGACTCTACTCCATGTCCTTTTATTAATTATTCCTAAATAGATTTAATTGGAAAAGTAACATCAATACAGTGAGAGTTGGAAAAAGGAATTACATTTATAGGGTGCTCCTCGAACTGTGCTTAGTAAATGCATACAAATCCATGCCATGAGAGATGCTGGCTGGATAGAGCTGTTTCCATTTTGGTTTTTGGGCATGTGAGCGGTGTTTTGTGCTGCTCTGTTGGTCACTTCAACAAATGATGCTCTTGTATTCCTGTGGATCTGCACAGAAGTTAAAATACAAACACACAGCAAATTGGGGATTACACAGAAAATGATGTATGTTCACCCACATACATTTATTTGTATTTAGTGTGGGAGTACTAACTAATGGAAACTTTCAATTCTTTGGAGAAGGGACTAAACCTGGGCCTTGGATTTATGGCTAATTATGTGGACTAAGAAAGGACTGCACCAGGTCAGAAATACAAACATATGTGGATACGGACTAAGAGATCATATGGAATTCCTTTTATTCCACACTCCATTAATTCAACCCTAATTTATATTGACCCACATTATCTTGTAACTTATTTGCTTGTCTCTTGCAGCTCCCCTCCTAAATGACTAACCCCTTACACACAGAGGCTGAGAAACTTGCATTCTAAAACACAGGGTTGCTCAAAGTGACAATGCTGAGGCTTTGTAAGCAAAAGTGTTTCATAAAGAATATTGTTGTGACTACAAAAACTTCCATACAAGCAGAAAGTGGATTGTACATATGAATACTGTGTTTTCTGCACTACTGTTTTCATTCACGCTTTTTATTTTATATAATAACCTTTCCCCCTTTTTTTAATCCACAGGGCCCCCCAGCCTCGAAAATGGAATGTGGAATCTCCAGTTCAGAGAAGAAGCATCCGCCAGCGCATTTCTGGAAAAGCACCACTAAAGCCATCTAACTAGATATATTTATGAAAAGCTGTGGCTCAAACTGACCAGATGGCAAAGCCTTACGTGCGTGTATATATTTATATGTGCTATGTACCTTTTGTAGCCGTATAATCATCTTGCCTTTCATTGCATTTGATTTGAAACATTAGCTAATTCTGGAACAGAAAGACGCAGACCATAGGCCACCAACTGGCTCTCTCTTATTGTAATCATCTTGTTAAATCTTTGACATACTAAAAGCCATAAATCTGCACTGAGCTGCAAATCATCCCCCAGAGCATTGAGGTGACAGGGAGTGAGCTGCAGCATTTGCCCAGGGTCAGATCTAGCAAGTCAAGATTTATACATAGCTTATTAGCTTGCCTATCTCTGCTGATGGATTATACAAGGTGCAAGTCATATTTAAAGCTTACTGTAAAATCTTTAACCCTCATCATAGCTCAATCCTTCTATTCTGTGTGCTTCTGTCATGTAAACTGCATTATCTTTCTTCAGCAAAGAGTTTTTTTTGTTTGTTTTTATCTCTTATTCATATTCCAGTCTTTTATTCAAATCAATGCATGCTTACTAGCGTTATTTGGACCCTAGCAACACAAGATTGCTGAAATTGCAAACCAGAGAGCTGCTGAATAAAAAAGCTAAATAACTCAAATTACAAATAATAAAAAAAAGAAAACCCATTCCAAGTTGTCTACATCATACAAAGTTCTCAAAGGTGAACAACCCCTTTAAACCATTAAAATTGCAATATTGCATTATGAAATGATTTGTAAATTAAATTGCTACTGAAAGCAGTACAGGTGTGTGTTTTGCTATTCTTGCCACTGCTGGTTCTGACTACACGTACCACACAAATAAGGTTGCAATAGTCTATGATTAAGGGAAACGCGTCATGTGATGTTGGTCTGTGACAGTTGCAATAAACCACCTTTTTCTTTATAATTGGAGTGCCACCTTTCCATTTTTTTGCAAGTGCAATAGTCTGCTGTCTTCTAGCCACAACTTCACTTCCCAGAATTCATAGCATGTTCTGTAAGGAATAGCCAAACCAATGCTACTTTCTTTAGTAAAATATGCTGCATAAAATTGTATTTCGGTAATACAATTCATATTTTTTAAGTCCCCCTTAAAGAAGGAGGAAAGGTATAATCACTGGGGGAAGGGGGCACCAGAATGTTAATCACTTACCAGAGACCCCTGTCCAGTGTTCTTGTTAGCTGAAAGCTGCGATACTACTGCAGCAGCACCACGCCACTGTCTTCCTCCTGGATCCTCTCTATGGCCTGGGTGCACATGGACAGTAGACTAAGAAAGGTGAACTTACATTTTAAAAGCCGGCTTTTCACTCCACTGGGCATGTGCATCAGGCCCAGAGCCACATAGAAGATTCCCCCCCCCGCCTAGTTATACCATTCATTCTCCTTTTAATATGTGGCATATTGTTCCTCTGTTTCTAGTGATGATTATCTCAAATTATATTGATCTGTTCAAGAATAAAATGCAGACAAACTTTTATATTTTTACCAAAAACCCCAGGCAGCGCCAAGCTTGTTTGTTAATATTTGACCCATGTAAATATATAGTGAATAAAGTACCCCCTATTGTAAAATATAAGGATATTATAAGTTACCGAGGAGTTTCATGACCATATAAAAGCACAAGGCCGAGTGTTTTTATACAGGTCATGGAACTCCGAGGTAACTTCTAATATCCTCATATATTGCAACTGGGGGTACTTTATTTATTATAATACACAAATTTTCAGTGAGTCGTGACAGAAATGACATCAGAACTCACCGTTTATAACTGATGACATCAGAACTCACCGTTTATAAGGATATAATTTACAAGATATTCATAGCTTTTGTGTATTATATATATATATATATATATATATGTCCATATACACACACTTGTTTTTTTATTGACAAAGATAACTCAAAAATGTTTATCAATATTACAGTAGTATGTACAGAATAAGCATAAAAACACGTTAAAGGAGATCTAAACCTCCCCTAATGTGAAAAGCCACATTTACTACCCTCCATGGTGCTTTAGTAGAAAAGTGTGTCCATAATTGTGAATCTCATATCTGTGCAGCGTAGCTCAAGGGCATCTTCAAGAAGGGACTGCTGACATGGTGATATTTGGTGCATGCGCAGTTGGAGCTAGTCCAGTGTTTGTGCCAACTGTGCATTCGTAGGAAACTCCATAAATAGCGGAAGGGAAGGAAACTTATACAAAGATGCAGAAGAGACACATTTTTCACTAATGGAGGGGGTTTTAGTTCTCCTTTAAACAATATATTCTGTGTTGCTCAGTGGAAAAATCGGTTATGACAGTAGGTTGTGAAACCGTAACTCTCGGGATATATTATGAAATGCAAGCCAGTGACTATAATGTACCCGTCTGTATTGGAGTGGGGCACTGTATTTCTCATTACTGCTGCCAATGAAACAAGACAAGTTAGTATACAAATGTTGAAGTAGCACTGTGCATTTCCAAATTTACACAAAAATTCTCTAAATGCAATAATCTGCACAAAATGCAAAATATGCACCAGAAATGAAAAAATTTGTGCATTTCCAAACTGTTGAATTAAAAAAACAAAAAAAAACAACCATTGAATGCTTTGGTCAGGCATACCAGAGAGACCTTGTTATATTATGGCTAAAGCCGGGCAGACCTGAAACAGCAGTTAAAAAATGAAACCAGGTTAAAAAATGTAGTAGTCAAAGTTTTAAGGTTTATGTGGAACTTTTTGCTCCCCTGTGTTTGTACCTTGCACAGTTCCTATTGCTTTTTATGTCATTAAAACCAAGATGGACATACCAAGTGATCTTGACTCTTTCGTGCCATCATGGCTGCAGTTTACTTTTCAAACAGAAGGAAAATGGACAAGACACAGGAAAGAGATATTTAGGAATACGTTTCTTATACTACTTGTGGTGGTATTCTATATTTAAGGAGCAGAGCTGCTGCTTGTATTGAATGTTCTGCTAGTAGCAGTTACAGCTAGTTGGTGCAATTACTCTCAAATGTTGCCTCTACTAGGCATTCTCCTCTACATGCAGCTTTTTGTTCCACTGAATACTGGGATATGCTTATGTATCAGTAATACAGTTTAATCAGTGCCAAAACTTGCTGGACTGCTACTGCCAAAATGCGGTGGGGTATAAAGGAAAAGTAATGGATGTTTTTAAAGGAGACTTGTCACCCAGATATAAAAAGTCCTTTTCAAATTAAACATGAAACCCATTTTTTTTTTAAACTTATATCTGTTATAAGCTTAAGTCTCAACTGTCAATCATATTTTGCCTTTCCTCCTCCTATGCCTGAGACACAACAATTTCTTTCTTTTCAGCACTGACCTCACATGTCCCCTCTCTGTTCTAATATAAAAGTTTGTGTCATGGGCAACAGGTCTCCCTTTCTGGTACATTCATGAGATTTTATGATTATGCAAAACTTGCCTGGTTTCCCAGATTTGAATGTATATAGTGCAAGTAAAGTTTATTTTTAAAATAAAACATGATAAAATAGGATTTGGGATTGTTATTTAGGGTGACAGGTCCCCTTTAAAATCTCTGTATAGAAATCAATTAGAAAAAATCATCATTTGTTGGCTGTTAATTGAAAAAAAAAATTTACCAACAAGTTCTATTTTGCAGAAATTGGAGAGGAACAAAGGATTAATAAAAAAGCACCATTAGTCATAATTTGCTGATTCTGCTACTGATATTGGTTTAGAACTCAATTGCTTTCAAAGAAGAGGCTTGTGTAATGAGGAAAGTGCATCTAGCTGTGCTAATGTGCAGCCTTTTCCTTCTAGCACCCTGAAGCTGCTTTACAACCTGGTCACAATTCTATAAGGTCTCTTACACACGGCCGTTTTTTTTCTGCACTCCCCTGCGTTGCGCTTTCTTCCATTCAGCTGCAGGGAGCGCAAGAGTAGACACACTGAATTATTGTGAAGGGGCTGTACTTACACAGACGCATGTATGCACCTAACGCAGGTAAAATGCAACCTGCTGTGTCCCACCTGCGTTTGCTGCTTAAATGTGTCTGTGTTAGTACAGCCCCTTCACAATAATTCAGTGCGTCAACTCTTGCACTGCCCTGCAGCTGAATGGAAGAAATCGCAACGCAGGGTAGTGCAGAAAAAAACCGCCATGTGTAAGATCATTTTATGTTATGTGCTTCTGCTAAAGGGAGATATTCCTAGACTATTCCTAGTACTGATGTGCGGGCCGACCTCACACTCCTTCAAACACCGGCTTTATAGCCGCTTGCCCCACCCCTTTTGTGACATAAGAGGCGGGTCTATAAAAGGAAGTTGGATGTGGGCGGGTTAGGGTCAGGCAAAACCGACCTGCACATCACTAATAGGTAGGACTCTGCATTCTCTGGTTTCTATTTCATACAAAGGAGGAAACTGCAGCATCAGAACCATGTGCTAGTTTGACAGTAGAATTTTAAAGATATTAGATGAGGCAAATGCATTTTTTAACAGATCTCTTATGTTGAGCTTTTCTAATTGCTAAGGGGGCTTAACAAGCAGATGTTTATTATTAGTATGCTTATGCGGCTGCCATGTCTCCCTCTGTGTCAGCAGCCTTAGAGCTCATCATGTGGACTTTTAAGTTGTGAAATTCTAGATGGTGTTTGTCTTGTAGACAAAATATTACCATATCTCTCCAACACCAATATTATATTACATTGCTTGATAGACTGACCCATTTGAGTGCTACTTTCTACCTGGCTGTAAAATGGCAGTTTATTGTAAAAGGGTGAACTTTTTCTTGCCGTTGCTCTGCAAACAAAGACTATGCAATGAGCCTATGATACAGTACAATCTGTACAAACCCAGTCAGCTGTTTTGGTGACCTCTGCTGAGTTTATCGGCAGACTACACCAACAGCACAGGCCTATAGGCAGTTTCGCTCATTCACTTTCATCTGAGGGCTGAGGGGTTGTTTGAGGACGACATTCCTATTGAAACATCCATATTGGAACTTCTAGAATAAGATAATAGCATATTATACAATTTAATATTGTATGTAGCTGACATCAGTGTCAAGTAGAGCCTATGTGAGGAATTAAATAATGTAATTTTCAATACAAATGTAGCTCTTCAATAACCTAGAGGACCTACTGGTTTGTTCTATATTTACACTTATTCCAAAACTGTTAGGGACAAAAAAAACTTTTTGCAAAATCTAAATATACGATGACAAAATTTCATTTGTGTCCTACTAGTTACTAAAGTACACAATGTACAAAGCCTTCAGTGTGTAGTAGCCAAACATTCGAGATTCCTAGATGGGATAATCAATCCATGGCCTTTAACTTGCTGGGTATTTGCTGTCCTTTTTCTATTCATATTGTGTTCCCAAAGTTTGTGGTTGTTCCTTTGTGCAGAATAATAAATCCAGTTTGGACATTTTCTGCATAGCCAAAATTTGGTCATCCACTGAAGCAATAGCAACAAGAGATATGATAAATGCCAGACCAGATCCACGCAAAAAAAAAACTATTTGGAAAACAAAAATTAATTGGAAAGGAAAATTTCAATGCAGTAAAACACACGTTCAAGTCCTCAGGTAAAACACTGGGGGTAAGTTAAGTGGTGGCAGAGCTGAGCCATATGTGCTTTGGTGTCAGTTTTAAGGAATGAATATTTGAAGAAATCCCAGAAGCCTCTGTGCCATGTAACCAAGGCAGAAAACGCTTAAGTTCCTATAGTGGTATTTGCTTTCTCAAGGTTCAGCGGCATTTCGATATTGGCAGTGAACTTATTAATACTGTTGATGGAGGATTAAATAGCCAGTACTTAACCATCAAGGCAATAGCTCATTTGTTCAACAATCTCTCTCTCCAGAAACATTAGCAGAGCCAAATGTTCCCAAGTCTGTGTAAGCCACACGGGAAGAGCTGTACTGAGGATGGACTGGTTATATACTTTGGCAATATCTTGAGTTCATATCCTTTTGTCCTGTCCTTCAACCTTTGGAGTGCAATTGGTAAGGTGGGGGCAAATGCTCCAAGTTCCTCTCTTATGTCACAGCATTTCATATGACAAAAGAAGATTTGTGTCTGAAATCGCCCTGGGTGAGTAGAAGCAAATGGTTAGAATGGAAAATATGAAACCAACACAGGACTGAAATTATTCAAAGGGTGGAAAATGATCCATGTCTCTTGCTATTACAGTACTGGACACAAAAATAAATGGAATCATCCAAAAGCTAATAAACAAGCATACTAGAACAGTGCCTGTTTAACAAATATAATAAAAAGCCAGCTCTTTTTGGTATACTGTTCATATACGGGTATGGGACCGGTTATCCAGAATGCTCAAGACCTGGGGTTTTCCGAATAACTGATCTTTCTGAACTTTTCATAACTGATCTTCTCTACTAGAAGATCATGTAAAAAATAAATAAACTCAATAGGCTCGTTTTACAACCAATAAAGATTAATTATGTCTTAGTTGAGAAAAAGGAAATCATTTAAAAAAAATTTAGATACAGTGGAGTCTATGGGAGACTTTCTGTAATTCGGAGCTTTTTGGATAACAGGTCCCATACCTGTACATTGATCCAGATGTACCTGCAAAACTGCCTGTAGCCAGTCCACATTAGTCATTGCAGTCTCTATTGCTTGTTATGTGTGAAAGAGGGAGGAGAATTGTTGGTAGTTTTATACACAGACTGTAAATGCCCTATCATATATATTTAAGGGTGCGTGCAGAAGGCTTATTTTTTGCTTCTTTAATTGGTTACTACTTTATACTTTAAAGGAGAAGGAAAGCTACGTAGTAATTTTATTGCCAACAGATTAGCTGCAATAGTGCAAGCTAGAATGCTATTTTTATTCTGTAAAATGTTTTACCATACCTGAGTAAAAATCTCTAGAAGCTCTCTATGTTTAGGATAGCAGCTGCGGTATTAGCTTGGTGTGACATCACTTCCTGCCTGAGTTTCTCCCTGCTCACTTATAGCTTTGGGCTCAGATTACAGCAGAGAAGGGAGGGGAGTGGAGCAAACTGAGCATGCTCACGCCTTGGGCAAGGAGGTTTAAGCTGAAAACAGGAAGTCTGATACAGAAGCAAATGTGTACACAATAGAAGGAAAGAAATGCAGTGTTTCTTTTGACAGACTTTGAGGGTTTACTGGTATATTTAGGTGGACCTCTCTGATAAGGCTTACTTAGTTTTTCTCCTTTAATTAATTAAATCCGGTTTTGTTAAAGGTGAGCACAACTTTCACTCTCATACTTTAGGTGCTACATTGCACACATGCTTTTGTTGCCAACAGAAGCTAATCAGGCCTTTGATTTCATTTTGCAACTTGTAGCAGACTATTGTAAATGAATTGCTAAGAGGTTGCTGTTTAGCAGGTATAGTTATAAATCAGCCTGCCTTGCCAATATTGTATGATCTCCCAAAATTGATATATCACACGTAGTAGATGAAAAGTTGTAAATGATAAATTCCTCTAGAAAAAGGCTGTATACATGATTGGTACTGTGTTACATGAAAATAATATAAAACCCCACCTCATCATTTGTCCTCATGTAATTGACACCTTCTGGTTTTGCTGGGGTCTTGTAACTATGAAAAAGAAATGAGCGGATGTAAGCATGAAAGCAATAAACCATACCAGGATGTACGTTACATACTGAGACCCTCACTCACCTCTGCCCACTGGATCTGCTGCTGCTGCTTGTACAGTAACCTTTACGGTATGCACAGCAAACACCTCCTGTGATCAGTGCCAGTACAACAAGTACTACAAGAATACCTCCTATGATGCCTCCAATATTCAAGTCATCTGTGACAAATAAAAATACACTTAAAATAATGATCCAATACTGTGAATACAGACAACCATGCAACAAACAACCCCTACAAATCAGTCCTGAAAAGTAGCAAAGCACATAGAATCCATTGTAATCACAAGATACTATGTACTGTAAGTAAAGCTACTATAACGGGTTCATTAAATAAGACATTAGATAACTTACAGACTTCCAGTTCTTGCTCCTCACACTTGGCCGACCCAGCATCATTACTTGCAATGCAGTAATAACGTCCCATGTCACCTTTGTTCACTGCAGTAAATGTCTAACAAAAACCATAACTATATTAGATCTCTGACATAATGAGTACACTTCATACATAATATTTGCTATACAATATAAAAACAGATGATTGTGATCTATACTAGTTACTTACCAGAGTACCTGTTTTAGGGTTAAATGTAAAGGACGAGTTCTGAAACTTTAAAGTGGATTTTGAGTCATCAGGTAGAGCTTCACTGTTGCGGTACCAGCGATACACAGCACTTGGGTAACCCTCATTCTCTTGGCAGTGAAGGACGGCAGATTTGCCCACTGGAACTGCTTTTGGCACTCTACATTGTGGAATCACTGGTTTCACTGTAAGGTAAAAAGGCGCAGTGTTAATAAATATTATTAAACTGCAGCATTGTGCACAGTAAACAAAGAAAAACCATGCAAGGCTGAAAGGAATGGAGGGTACAACACATACCTATTGCAAGTACAAGTACAGCTATGTTTCAAATCAGAGTGGTTTTGAAGACTTTCAATAGAAGTCATTTACTAACTGCACACAGTGAGATTCACCATCTATGGCAAGTGCAACTGCTATTAAGCTTAAAGGGGAACTATCGCGAACATTAAAATGTAATATAAGCTTCCTCATACTGAAGTAAGAAACTTTCTAAATACAATCAATTTAAAATTCTGTACCGTTTCTGAAATAATCAAGTTTATCTTCACTATTCCTCTCTCAGCATCTGTTTCTCCTCATTCTGGGGTCCGTTTACTAAAGCGCGGTAAAAATATGCGCACAAAATATAGACACATTTGTTGCCGAATTTGTTTTCACCAGTTTACTAACCTGGTAAATATAAAGTTGTGAATTTTCTTGCGCAAGAATATGTGTTCACCAGTTGTCACATTCGCTGAAAATAATGCTACGTACACATTAATGCCTGGTTAACTATACAGCGAAATGTGCAAAAGATAAAATTTACACAAGAATATTCGCAAAATTTTACCGCCACCTATGTAGTGGCGTAAAAGTATTTTTTCGCCCGAAAATTCTCAGGGGCAGGAAATATCCCATAATACTTTTTTTTTTACCCATCATTCTTTGCTGACAGGAGAGAGAGATCTGTAGCTACTGCTGACAGGATGTTTTGGCTTCTGCTTCTATCTGTTGCAACAGCAGCAGTTTCAGCTCAGAGGTGTATTATTGGCAGAGGGCATCACAGTCCAAGGATTCGTCAGCCTCTACGCTTTTTTGGTTTCATTGTGATTGGCTACATTAAACTGTGCATTTCTATGAAGCAAAGAGATTGACAGATATGATTTCTTGTTCATATGATTCTATTGGCAGAAGGGTTTATATGATGCATACATGATTGGTGTTACTCTGGTAATGTTGTTGGATGGTATAAATATCAGTCTAAGTTTGAGTTTTGAAGATGCATTTCTGACCATAAATGTTACAGTAAAAATTGCCATAAAAACCGCCATAAAACAAGACTATTTTATAGCATAAATATTCGCAAAAACTTAATATGTCACCAGAAAATTCGCAACTCGCTAAAATTAGCGCTAACGTAAGTTGGTTCGTTAACGTAGTTACCGCAATTGATCGCAATGACTTCTGAAAGCATCACTGTTTAGTAAACTTAGTTGCTGCGAATATTCTGGAAGAAAAATATTCGCATCGATAACATGCTGAAACTTAAAGTCAAATTTACCGCACTTTAGTAAACGGACCCCTAACTGTCTAACAAACCCTGGTGATAAAAATATTCTTTGACCTACGGGTCTTAGCTATGTCTGTGGAGATCTGCTCATAACAGTGAGTTGTGTCCTGTAAGGTCCTGGCCCAGATCTAAGGGAACTATCACTAAGGACAGTAGGTTGAAACAGAATAGATAGATAGATAGATAGATAGATAGATAGATAGATAGATAGATAGATAGATAGATAGATAGATAGATAATAGGTCACAGAAAAATAAACAGAATAAAGGCTTATATTACAGTAATATCATTATTACAGATTGACAGATAGATTGACAGATACTGTAGATAGACAGACAGACATAGATAGATAGATAGATAGATAGATAGATAGATAGATAGATAGATAGATAACAGAAATATAAATAGAATAAATACTTATATTACAGTAATATCTTTATTACAGACAGATAGGCCAACAGACAGGATTTTGTAATTAATTGTTACTTGAAATTCCTAACCCTAACTGTTTTGCCAACCTTACTGTCCATTTTCAACCTGTCAGTTACAATGTCTAATGCTAACAGACTATTGCTGAACAAATATGACAGCCCCCTCACAGAGAAACATGAGGGATCAGACAGGTAATGTAAAAGCATCAGTTACAGTACTTAGCAAAATAAGTTACAGTACTTAGCAAATCAGTTACTAAATCACACGTGGTTCACAGACGCCAGAGAGATATAGCGGAGAGGAGGGGGAAGCTCCGCCCCCCTTTGTGACATCATCGAGCTCACATTCTGACAGTAAGCAGGAGTCTGGCTGCCACAGTCGGCCACAGTCGGATGCAGAACTGGGTTTATTAAGTGAAAGAAAGCTTTAAGGAGAAAACAGTCAGCATGACATATAGGTAACTTCAAATGAAGAATCATTTTTTTAAAAGAAATTTTTTTGGTGTCAGCTTCCCTTTAATTTCTTTTTACGAGAATGTAAGTAGAGACCTCGATTCTGGGATGGCAATGGATGTGATTTACTTAGACTTTGCTAAAGCATTTGATACAGTGCCACACAAAAGGTTACTGGTTAAATTAAGGAATGTTGGCCTGGAACATAGTATTTGTACCTGGATAGAGAACTGGCTAAAAGATAGACTGCAAAGAGTGGTGGTAAATGGAACATTTTCTAATTGGACCAGTGTTGTTAGTGGAGTACCGCAGGGCTCTGTACTAGGTCCCTTGCTTTTCAACTTGTTTATTAATGACCTGGAGATGGGCATTGAAAGTACTGTTTCTATTTTTGCAGATGATACTAAATTGTGCAGAACTATAGGTTCCATGCAGGATGCTGCCACTTTGCAAAGTGATTTGTCTAAACTGGAAAACTGGGCAGCAAACTGGAAAATGAGGTTCAATGTTGATAAATGCAAGGTTATGCACTTTGGCAAAAATAATATAAATGCAAGTTATACACTAAATGGCAATGTGTTGGGAGTTTCCTTAAATGAAAAGGATCTAGGGGTCTTTGTAGATAACACGTTGTCTAATTCTGGGCAGTGTCATTCTGTGGCTACTAAAGCAAATAAAGTTCTGTCTTGCATAAAAAAGGGCATTAACTCAAGGGATGAAAACATAATTATGCCTCTTTATAGGTCCCTGGTAAGGCCTCATCTGGAGTATGCAGTGCAGTTTTGGACTCCAGTCCTTAAGAGGGATATAAATGAGCTGGAGAGAGTGCAGAGACGTGCAAATAAATTGGTTAGAGGGACGGAAGACTTAAATTATGAGGGTAGACTGTCAAGGTTGGGGTTGTTTTCTCTGGAAAAAAGGCGCTTGCGAGGGGACATGATTACACTTTACAAGTACATTAGAGGACATTATAGACAAATGGCAGGGGACCTTTTTACCCATAAAGAGGATCACCGTACCAGAGGCCACCCCTTTAGACTAGAAGAAAAGAACTTTCATTTGAAGCAACGTAGAGGGTTCTTCACAGTCAGGACAGTGAGGTTGTGGAATGCACTGCCGGGTGATTTTGTGATGGCTGATTCAGTTAATGCCTTTAAGAATGGCTTGGATGATTTTTTGGACAGACATACTATCAAAGGCTATTGTGATACTAAACTCTATAGTTAGTATAGGTATGGGTATATAGAATTTTAATTAAAAGTAGGGAGGGGTGTGTGTATGGATGCTGGGTTTTCATTTGGAGGGGTTGAACTTGATGGACTTTGTCTTTTTTCAACCCAATTTAACTATGTAACTATGTAACTATGAAACTATGTTAAAAAAGGTTTAATTTCTGGTATCCGTATCTCTGTAATGGACTACAGAAGGCTGCAGTAAACAAACTTACTGCTCTCACTAAACAAACATATGACATCACAATGCAGCAGGAAGCACATTCATTGTTGCTGCTCCAAAGTGATGACATCACACTGCCAGTTTATTGTTGTTGCTCCACACACTGATTACATCACAATGTACCTGAATCTAGAAACATTAGTATTAGCTGAAAAACTATCACTCTTTATCAGAATTTTGAATCGACAACATCACTCATATAGATACATCTACATCTACTCAATTTTCAAGACATCAAATGAATACAAGATCTAGAAATCAATCTAATAGAATGCCCAATCCAATTCATGAGGAACTTTCAGTTATAGATCCACAATGGGAGAATTTGGACCCCAAACCAGACATTCATGCCTTATATAAGGAATTTAATGTTAAATTCTTTAGGGGAAAGTTGCCTGAACCAGACCTGAAATGGAGTAACAGAATTTCTGAGTAAGTCTTGAATTAAACTTCAAGTTTGTACTTTACCATTATAGATATTTTCACTGATATAGTTTATAAAGCATATATAATGTAGAAAAACAAGTATAATTGTACAATAGAAAAAATGACGTAGTGATTTGACACAGGAAAGGTAAAAACTAATTCTAAGTATTAAGGATTCACATTTTGTTTTGCAGAATGTCTGGATTTGCCCTAGAGACCAGTACTGGAAAGATGAAAATTCGCCTAAATAAGCCTCTTCTTAATTTTTTTTTATTATTTGAAGTTTTTATTGTTTTTCAACATGACAAGTAAAAAAGATGCAATAAAGTATAACATGTTCACAGCTGCAAGTCTGTTCATGTCTAAATATGTTACGCCATTCTTCATTCTGCACAGGGCAGTTTCAGTATCCGACCACATCTCGTGGTCACTCAAGCGCAGGTCCGGATAACAGCATTGGTCTTAGAGGCTCTTATGAAGTAAAACCTGCCCTGCTCAAGATAGTTCAGTGTAATGCTATTCTCGCAGCTGGCTTGTAGGTGGGGAGGGAGAAACAGATGTTAGAAGGGGGGGAAAAAGGAAGGGGGGAAGAAAGGTTAAGAAGAGAGACAGATATCAGAACTACAAAGCATATTTACCAAATGACATCGTAATTCCTACAGTGTTCAAGTAGTTCCAGAGTCAGGGGAATGAGACTCCGATTGGGTTTCCTCCAAGTATCGGGTCCACGGGTATCACTCCAGCTCCCCCTCATAGCTCTTGTCTAAGAGAATATTTCTGATGGATTCCATCGCCCGGATCCAGTTTACCTTGGTTATCAGTGATTGTAGACCAGGTAATTGTGGCCGTTTCCAATTAGCTGCTAGGAGAGATCTTGCTGCTGTAAGGATGTGTGTGGCTAATTTATGAGATAATTTAGAATTAATGTTCTCAATTTTCATACCCAGTAGAAATGTGTGTGGGGTTGCCGGGATAGTGCTATTCAGAATCTTGGAGAGCAGAGAGGCGATCATCTTCCAGAATTCCTGGGCCACTAAGCAGGTCCACCATGTATGTAGAAAGGAACCTCGTTCACCACATCCTCTAAAACATGTAGCATGTTCCGGGTTGCCACTAAATTTACTTAGAAGTGTTGGGGTATAATACCAGCGATAGATGATTTTATATGCTCTTTCGCTGGAACTTGCACAAATAGATGTTTTTTTGGCATTTTCCCAGATATACGACCATGTCTTATCCGTAATTGGGAGACCCAGATCTGTTTCCCATTTAGTCATGTAAGGCTGGCGTATATCAGTGGTATCTGATGATATGTGGCTGTATAATGTGGATATCAGGTGTGTCGGATACATGTGTTTGAAGCAGATTTTTTCAAAGTATGTCATAGGTTGGGTGTTCTGAGATTTGGTTTCGGTCTCTACATAGTGTCTAATTTGTAAATAGCGAAAAAATTGTAGATGGGGAATGTTATGTTGCTCCTTAAGTTGTTGGAATGAGAGAGTAATTTGATCTGGACAGAAATCCGCCAGTGTGACCATGTTTGCATCTATCCACGGCTTAAAATCTAGGGGGTGGCATCCCGGCAGAAAGGTCTTATTGCAAAATATTGTTCTATATCTAGTGTTACGTGTGCTCAATTTCACCTTAAGGGCCATGGAGTCCCATAAATCCAGGGCTTGTTGCGAGGAGGGTAAGAGGGCCTTGGGGATGTCTCTATGCGCTCTAGGAATCCAAAATAGATGTGCTAATTGCATGGGTGCAGAGAAGTGATTTTCAATCATCTTCCAGGATTCCTCTGTAGGAGCGTGTATGTGCACCATGGACTCTAATCTACTTGCCAAGTAGTAACGATATATGTGTGGAACTCCAAGACCCCCTATTGTTTTCGGTTTGGTCATAATCACTGACTTAATTCTGGGTCTCTTGCCTCCCCATATAAAGGTCGAAATAGCTTTTTGTAGTGAGAGAGCCATTTTTTCAGGGAAGTTAATAGGTAGAACTCTGAAGAGATATAGAAGTCTGGGCAATAGAGTCATCTTCACAGATGTTATTCTGCCGAACCAAGACAGGGAGTAGGTATGCCAGATAGATAAATCTTTCGTAAGTTTATCTATTAGTGTTGGATAATTAGCTTTGTATAAAGATTTGTAGGACGGAGTGAGATTGATTCCCAAATATTCTAGATGATCGCTTTCCCATTTATAGTCAAAGTTAAGCTGGAGTAGCTTCAGTTCTGATTTGGGCATTGTTAAGGGGAGAGCATGCGTCTTTGTAGAATTGATTTTATATCCTGAAATCTGCTGGAAGCGTTCTAGGGTATGTAGCAGGTTAGGTAGTGAAGTTTGGGGAGAAGTAAGTGTAAGGAGAATGTCATCGGCAAATAAATTTATTTTATGTTCCTCATTTGACACATGGAATCCTTTGATATCCGGGTTTTGTCTAATAGCATTGGCCAGAGGTTCTAGGGATAATGCAAAGATCAATGGCGATAGGGGGCATCCTTGCCGTGTTCCTCCCTTGATCCCAATAGGAGTGGACAACAGGCCCATGCTAAGCACCTGTGCGGAAGGGGAGTCATATAATTGCCTGAGCCCCGCAAGGAAAGATTGTGGTATGTCCAACTTTTCGAGGACTGCAAACATATATCTCCAATCTACCCTGTCGAATGCCTTTTGTGCGTCTAGAGATAATAGAAGGGAGGAAGTGGGAATCTTATGTGCTATGCTTATCAGATCGATCACCGTGCGTATGCCATCTGCTGCCTGTCGTCCTGGTATAAACCCCACTTGGTCCCTGTGAACTAACTTGGGAAGTAGCAGAGCGAGTCTGTTGGCCAGTATTTTAGCGAACAACTTGATATCAGTATTTATTAATGAAATCGGTCTGTAGCTGTCACAATTATAGGGGTCTTTTCCTGGTTTTAATATCATTGTTATGGTTGCCGATTGCATATGTTTTGTCAAGGGAGAACCATCTAGGAGCGATTGAAAGAGGTCTTTTAAGTGCGGGCCTAAAAGTGTGACAAATTTTTTGTAATACTTTGCTGTGTAGCCGTCAGGGCCTGGAGCTTTATTCGGTTTGGAAAGTTTAATCACATGCTCAATCTCCTCTTTTGCTATGGGTGCAGCTAACATGTCTTGGTCTTCTTTAGTGAGCTGAGGTGGGTTCCATGTAGACAAGAAGTCGGATTCTCGGGCTAGGTGGGCTCGTGGGGCCTTATCTGCGGAGTACAATTCCGTGTAGAAGTTACTAAACACATCGAGAATTTGTGCTGTGTCTCTCGTCACAGTCCCTTTATGAGTTCTAATTGCATGGATAGTTTGTGTAGTGTGGAGAGCTCTCAGTTTGCGTGCCAACATTGTATGGGGCTTGTTTGCATATTCATAGTAGTGGTATTTAGTTCTACGCATTGTGTAGGCAGCTTTTTCTGAAAGCATTTGTATTAGGTTCGTTCTAAGTTCCTGTATTTCCCTGTATTTTTCCGGGGTTGGGAGTGTTTTATGTGCTGAGGCCACATCGTGGAGTTTTTGGGACAACTGTTTAATCTTCTCCGCCTTGGTTCGCTTTATTCGGGAAGCATGTTTAATCAAGATCCCTCTAATTACAGCTTTGTGGGCGTCCCATCTGATAGCGAGGGAAGTATCCGCTGGAGTGTTGTTGTGGAAGTAGTCTTTAATGGAATTGGATATCTCCATACAGATATCCCTGTCAAGCAGTAAGGAGTCATTTAGTCTCCAGCTCCCTCCTCCTCTGATCTTGTCCCATCTCTTGAAAAGTGTTTCTACCATACCGTGGTCTGACCAAGTAATGTCGTGAATTTTAACCGTGTGGATATAGTGTAATAACGGAGGTTTGGTGAGGATGAAATCTATACGTGAATAGGTGGCATGAACAGAGGAGTAGTATGTATAGTCCCTATCTATTGGGTGTTTCTCTCTCCAAACGTCCACTAGCGCCTCCTCTTTCAGGTGAGTGATAAGGTGTGCCTCTTCTTAATTTAAGGCCAAGGAGGACTACAGTGGAAGTAAGTATTTTGCTTCTTATTCCTTTATTCTCCAAGGTATATTTGCAATATATCATTTTGTGACAGCAACTTCAGCTTTAAAGACTTCCAATCGCTCAGCCAATTTATTTACATTAGAAACTTGTAATAACATCGATTTAACTGAATCTTTCTGTACTCTACAGATCCTCCTGCATGAAATGATACACATACATCAGTTTTTAAGTAAATCAAAGGATAGAAGTCATGGACCAACCTTTCACTACCATAAGAGGCGTATTAATAGACTGACTGGCGCAAATATTATGGTAAGTGGTTAAACACACTGTATTTCTTGCTATATTAGAAGCAATCTGTTAATTCTATTACTCTATTAAACATGATTCCCCTTGCACTTTTCTTATTTTTATATAGGCCTACCCTGATTTTAAAGATGAATATGACCTACTGAAGTGCCATTGGTGGGAGTGCAATGGCCCCTGCGGAGAATTAGTAACAAGGATTATGAACCGTCCACCAGCTACCAAGGCACACAAAAGGAAATGTGGAGGAGAATTTATCAAAATTTCAGAACATGAAGACGGTCCTTCAAATAAGAGAAGGAAGGTCTAAACCTTCAGAGAAATAATGCAAATTTCAGAAAAGATATAGGATGAAAACTCACTTTTATAGCATGACTTTATAAAGTCTTTGACCCAAAATATCTTAATTGTATTTTCTTTGCCTGCATCAGGCACTTGTAAAACCAATGGAATCTCAACGTAAATAATTATAAAAATAAAAAAAAACTAAAGAAAACCTTATTCTTTTTTTGTCAGTCTTTGTTTCCTAAAAATATTCATGTGTAAAAGTGTTAGGCTAAATTCAGATTCCATTTTCAATGGTAAAAACAGTCCATAGTCATAGTTGCCGAATAGCAGCAAGCAGGGAATCTGCATATTTCTTCCCAAACTCATATGTTTTTATTTCCTCATAAGAATTACGGAAGGGAAAGAATAATCAGCTAGCTAAAATAGGTATTGAAAGCACCTTCGTCAAATTAAACGGACCATCATTCAGTCTTCATTCAGGAGTTAGGTATCAGATGAATGATCCAATATATCTTATAGGCGATTTGTGCAAAAGGCAGTTATTTCGTTAGATTTTGTTTGTACTGGAATCAGTTATTTGAGTGAACTCTAATACATCTGCTAGGAAAGGGAACCCCCTTGTAAGATATATTGGATCGTTCATCTGACAACCAACTGCTGCATAAAGACAGAATGAAGAGAAACAGATGCAGAGAAAGGAATAGTGAATATAAACTTGATTAATTCAGAAACAATGCAGAGTTTGTAATTGATTGTATTTATAAAGTTTTACTTCTGTATGAGGAAAAATATATATAATTTTCATTTTCACGATAGTTCCCCTTTAACAGTATGTTATGCATATACACTGGCTGCAATGGTGCAACAGGGCCTTGCTCCACTGAAAAAAAAAAAAGCTCTAGACATTGCTCCAGTCTCATAATGCATACCCACTGATTCTGTGCAATTCCAACTTTCATAAGGTAAAAGTATCTGCTTATATCAGTCATCAGAGGGCCTTTCACCACTACTTTTTTAATTCCTGGTAATATCATTTTAAGGTACAGCACGTCTTTAAAGGGGAAGTGTACCGAAAATAAAAATTTTATATAATAATCAAGTTACTCTTCATTCTCCCCCTCTTAGCATCTGTCCTCATGCAGGAGCTGGGTGTCAGATTTTTAGAGTTAACTAGAGTTAACTAGCGTTAACTCAATAACTAGTTTGTTAGAATTTGGCACAAAGTGAGCTCTAACATATTCTAGGCAAAAGGAGTCCTAACTGTCAAAATCAGACTCCCAGCTCCTGCACAAAGAGAGAAAGAAGAGAGAGAGACAGATGCCAAGATGGGGGAACTGCAGAGTAACGTTATTATTTTAGAAACAGGTCAGATTTTTTTTAATTCATTATATTTAGAAATTTATATAAAGCTTATATTAAGTTTTCATTTTCACAATAGTTCCCCTATTGAACAAAGAACAAAAGGTTAATGCTGTATCCTTATCTAGAATTTCAAAAATGGAGAAGGGATATTTCCCTAGTACTGTTCATCCTACAATGAATTCTACACATAAGGTTTAATAGCTACAGAACCCAGGGAAGGAGTCATGTCATGAAACGCTTTACCTTGTACAGTCAAGCTGATATAAATCTCTGCTATCTTTTTGTCATCTTCAAGAGCAGCCACTTCACATCTGTACTTCCCGTTGTCTGTTCGGCTGGTATTTTTAATGAAGAGAGAGCTTTTTGACTGTATGTTAGCTCGACCTTCTAGGCCACCTGTAACAGGAGAAGGAACAAAATAAATACGTAACTTTGAATAATTAAAGAAACAGTAAATTCATGTGTATCGGGTAGCGAGTGTTCCAGCACCTAAAAACCATTTATACATATTATAACAAAGAAAGTCATTGCATATTAAATATTTATTTAGACTAATAAGTAGGACTTGCAAAGGACATGCCTATTGTTTTAGTTTAAAAATCATATAGGATAGATAAGGAATAAAACCCTATGAGTGGAGATATCAATTTGAAGTGATGCTACTACTGTCATGATGTACCTTAAAACTAGGTTTCATTATACAAAAACGTGAGTGTATGTGTATATATATATATATATATTCCTGAAGAATTTGTTGATATTGGGTTGAATTCACCTGACTCTCGACTTTAACAAGGGTCCCAGTCCCTGAACTAGCCACACAATCCCACAGCATGATGGAACCTCCACCAAATCTAACAGTAACATAGTAACATAGTAACATAGTAACATAGTAAGTAAGGTTGAAAAAAGACACATGTCCATCGAGTTCAACCTTTTTTTTTTTTTTTGTTTATTAACTACCTATCTGCCAGTTGATCCAGAGGAAGGCAAAAAACCCATCTGAAGCCTCTCCAATTTGCCTTAGAGGGGGAAAAATTCCTTCCTGACTCCAAAATGGCAATCGGACTAGTCCCTGGATCAACTTGGACTATGAGCTATTTCCCATAACCCTGTATTCCCTTACTTGCTAAAAAGCCATCCAACCCCTTCTTAAAGCTATCTAATGTATCAGCCTGTACAACTGATTCAGGGAGAGAATTCCACATCTTCACAGCTCTCACTGTAAAAAACCCCTTCCGAATATTTAGGCGGAACCTCTTTTCTTCTAATCGGAATGGGTGACCTTGTGTCAGCTGGAAAGACCTACTGGTAAATAAAGCATTAGAGAGATTGTTATATGATCCCCTTATATATTTATACATAGTCATCATATCTCCCCTTAAGTGCCTCTTCTCCAGCGTGAACATCCCCAATTTGGCCAGTCTTTCCTCATAGCTAAGATTTTCAATACCTTTTACCAGCTTAGTTGCCCTTCTCTGTACCCTCTCTAATACAATAATGTCCTGTTTGAGTGATGGAGACCAAAACTGTACGGCATATTCTAGATGGGGCCTTACAAGTGCTCTATACAGTGGAAGAATGACCCCCTCCTCCCGTGACTCTATGCCCCTTTTAATACAGCTCAAGACCTTATTTGCCCTTGATGCTGCTGACTGGCATTGCTTGCTACAGCCAAGTTTATCATCTACAAGGACTCCAAGGTCCTTTTCCATAATGGATTTGCCTAGTGCAGTCCCATTAAGGGTATAAGTGGCTTGGATATTTTTACATCCCAGGTGCATGACTTTACATTTATCAACATTGAATCTCATTTGCCACTTAGCTGCCCAGATTGCCAGTTTGTCAAGATCCTGTTGCAAGGATGCCACATCCTGGATGGAATTAATTGGGCTGGATAATTTTGTGTCATCTGCAAACACTGATACATTACTTACAACACCCTCCCCTAAGTCATTAATGAACAAGTTAAATAAAAGTGGACCCAATACTGAGCCCTGGGGGACCCCACTAAGAACCTTACTCCAAGTAGAGAATGTCCCATTAACAACCACCCTCTGTACCCGATCCTGTAGCCAGTTTCCTATCCATGTGCAAACGACTTCATTAAGCCCAACAGACCTTAGTTTAGAAAGCAGTCGTTTGTGGGGCACAGTATCAAACGCTTTGGCAAAATCCAAATAGATCACATCTACTGCCCCCCCACTATCCAGAATCTTACTTACCACATCATAAAATGCAATCAAATTCGTCTGACATGACCTATCCTTCATAAAGCCATGCTGATTGTTGCTCATAATGCCATTCATTAGGACAAAATTTTGAATGTGATCCCTTAACAAGCCTTCAAATAATTTGCCCACCACAGATGTCAAGCTTACTGGCCTATAATTGCCAGGCTGAGATCGTAATCCCTTTTTAAATATTGGAATAACATCAGCTTTTCTCCAATCCATAGGCACCATACCAGATGACAGTGAATCTGAGAAAATCAGAAATAAGGGCTGGTCTAAAACTGAACTAAGCTCTCTTAGAACCCGGGGGTGTATGCCATCAGGCCCTGGAGCCTTGTTTACATTAATTTGTATTAAAGCTTTTTGAATCATATCCTGAGTCAGCCACTGACTAGATTGAGCTGAACCATTCGTGCAGTTATTAAGTGAGCCTGTGAACCCAGACTCCTCTATTGTATACACTGAAGAAAAGAACTGATTTAACACATTTGCCTTATCTGTATCTGTTACAACCATACTGGTACCATTATTTAATGGAGCAACACTCTCAACCTGCATCTTTTTACTATTAATATATTTAAAAAACTTTTTAGGGTTAGTTTTCACCTCCACCGCAATTAACTCTTCATTTCTTTTCTTAGCCTTCCGGATTGCTGATTTACAACATTTATTACAGTGTTTATATTCATTAAATGCAGCTTCTGTCCCTACAGATTTGTAGTTTTTAAATGCCTTTCTCTTCTTTCCCATTAAATTCTTTACTTCTGTATTAAGCCACACTGGATGATTCTTAGAGCTTCTACGTTTAGTCCTTAAGGGAATAAATTGAGAACAGTAATGATTTAATATCATTTTAAAGGACAACCATTTCTGTTCTGTGTTTTTAGCTGAAAACCTAATGCCCCAATCAATGCTCTGTAGGGCAGCCCTCAAGGCACTAAAATTAGCTTTGGCAAAATTCATGGTTTTTGTTGCCCCAGTATATTTTTGTTTTTTGCACCAGACATTAAAAGATATAACATTATGGTCACTATTACCCAGGGGTTCAATGACTTGCACATTTGCTATAAGTTCTGGGTCATTTGAGATCACTAAATCAAGAATAGCATTTTTTCTGGTTGGCTCCTCAACAACCTGTGCTAAAAAATTGTCGTGCAATAAGTTTATAAACTTGTTCCCATTAACTGATCTAGCAGTACCGTTGCTCCAGTCAATATCTGGGTAATTAAAATCCCCCATTATCATTACTTTACCTAAACTAGCAGCCTTGTATAAATGAGCTTTTGCATACAACAAGTGACTCTGTTTGTGGAGTGAGTGCAGAAAGGGCTTCTATCTCATCACCCTGCCATACAGATGTTCTTTGTGCAAATTGTGCTGAATTGTAGAACAATGTACAGCTACACCATCTGCAGCAAGATGTGCTTGCAGGTGATCTTTGGGTTGTCTGTAACCATTCTCACAATCCTTCTCATATGCTGTTCCTGTATTTTTATTGGCCTGCAAGACATGGGTTTTACAGCAACTGTGCCTGTGGCCTTCCATTTCCTGATTACATTCCTTACAGTTGAAATTGACAGTTTAAACCCCTGAGATAGCTTTTTGTAGCCTTCCCCTAAACCATGATACTGAACAATCTTTGTTTTCAGATCTTTTGAGAGTTGCTTTGGGGATCCCTTGCTGTCACTCTTCAGAGGAGAATCAAACAGAAGCACAACTTGCAATTGGCCACCTTAAATACCTTTTCTCATGATTGGACACACCTGCCTATGAAGTTCAAGGCTTAACGAGCTAATACAACCAATTTCGTGTTGCCAGTAATCAGTATTGAGCAGTTATATGCTTTCAAATTAGCAAAATGACAAGAGTACCCACATTTTTGTACAGCCAGTTTTTCACATTTGATTTAATTACATACAACTTATTACATTTCTATATAGCCATAGCTGCCGCTTTTATATGGATAATATACCTTGGATGCGTTTCTCAAAGTATACATAATCTGCATCATCATTCTTAATTTTCTTCCATTCAATTCTGGGATCTTTTGTTTTCGTGCTGGTAATAATACAGGACAGCTCAACACCTGGGAAGCAGAACAGATTGATACAGTTTCATCATCATCATTAACCATATTTGCTTCAAGAGAATGGGAGAACCGGGTGCTCTACTGATATATACTATTTCAAGTAATTCTATATTATATGTTCAACACAATCCTATTGCTTTCAATCATAATAACAGACCTCTGCTCAACACTGACTGGGCTGCTCAATTAAAAATATTACAATCACATTCAGCAAAGCAGCCTTTCCACTCAACAAGATAATAAAGAACTTTCAACCATAAATGGACAATACCTGGATTCCAAGTTTATTTAAAACCTACTTTGATATTATATCATTACTCTGTATCCCCACTCCAGTGGGCTCTGCAGAATTAGTGATCTTTCTGGGGGTTAGGGCATCGGTAGGGTTGTTAGCCAAAAGTATCTTTTCCCTTGGGCTGGTCACTCATTAACCCATTCCTGACCCCCATCCCAATTTAGCGTCAGAAGAAGAGTCTACTCTCTGGTCACTAAATTGTGAGTTTTGAATTTCATCAACCTATGAAAAGAAAACATTTCTCACCCCAATCCCAGAATACTGGCCAGTAGTATACTATTGGATTTATAGTAGTACAAGAGTCTGCAGCACTTTACAGATGTTTACAAGAATTTGTAAGCTCATTAAATGCAAGTGAACAGACAAGTTCATAGTATAAATGGGCCCATCCATTCCAACGGCAAACTAATGACTTATTGCTTGTTCACTACGTGTTGGTGCTCCTTGGGCTGTAGTATCAGTAGAAATGGCCAAACCAATGTTCCCATGTGAACTTGCACAGCTAAAAACTGGGATGGCGCTCTTCCCTTGTTCAACTCCAGTACATAGAGGGGTTCTCTTTTATACATAATAGGAGAAAAAACATTTGATTGGTGACAGAAATCCATGTTGTGCAGGTATAAGGCTTGACACTACACAGCAAATGCTAATACTGCAATAACATTCCATTTATTCTGATCATGATATTAAAGTCACAATATCTGTATGCTTGATTAAAGCACACTTTATATGATACGACTCCCAAGAAACACTGGTTACTTACTCTGATGTTCCTGCACCACAGGATTTTGGTTATGGGTGCTCAGTTCTACGGCCAGAATACTGCAACCTGCAGAGACAAAAAAGGTAACATTAAATGCTGGGCTGTCCTCATTCATTTTCATTTACAGCAAGACAAATTGCTTTACACTCACCCTGCCCCTAGGTGCCACTCTTTATGCATAATTACAGTATTTTCCAGCCTGGGAATTGGAGCAGCTCCGCAGCAACACCCAAGCCCCCTGTAGTCATGGCAATTTTACAGTACATACAACACTGGTTTTTACCTACATGTGCCAAAGACACATTAACGTACTGTAGAAATCAACAAAAAAGTTCTCAACCACTGAAGCTTCCATTATTATTGTCTGAGGTACAGTATAATCATATAATCATACATTATGCTCACTACTTCATAGCTTGTTTTTTTTTCACAAGGATGTGGCATATCGGAAGTATATTTATTGGTCCCCATAATAAGATACGGTGCATGGAATCATGTTTTTTTATATTTCCTAAATTTGATAAAGCTGGTGCATGTATGGGAAGAAAGAATGTTATATTTAGCCTTGTGATCCCTCAGGAAAGATTATGCTTATTAGGCAAGGATTTTCTTTAAACGGAAACAGATTGTAAATAGTCTGGCTAAAGGCCGCTGCAGTATTAAAATGCTTGACTTTTGGTTGTGTTTACAAAATGTTTTGGTCTGTAATACAGACACCATTTGCAACAGTTGCTTTAGACATGTGTACAAGAATACATGTAATATTCCTATCTATCACAACCTGGGCTACGTTAAATATCTGTACATTCATGTATCACCTAAAAAGACTTGTCTGGACAGGTTGTAGTTTGTACATTTTTAATTTAAGCAATGTCCACATACAGGTATGGGATCTATTATCCAGAATGCTGGGAGCTGGGGTTTTCTGGCATGTGGATCTCCACCTCATAAGTTCCCTAAAAAACCCTTTATACATTAAATATACCGAATAGGATTGTTTTGCCCCACTATAGATTTATGCAGATCAGCTAGGATCAAGTACAAGCTACTGTTTTATTATTACAGAGAGAAATCATTTTAAAAATTATAATTATTTGCTTAAAATGGACTGTACTGGAGATGGCCTTCCTTTAATTCAGAGCTTTCTGAATGAGTTTCTGGATAAGGGATACCATACCAAACTTTTACCCTACCCACTCTTCCCTTCCATCTGACTCTCTAGTCAGGTCTTTAGCGGCTATTACAGGTATGGGATCAGTTAACCATAATGCTCCAAATGAAGGGATGGCTGCCATGAAGGGATAGCATTCTGGATAACAGGTGCCATACCTGTACTTTGAGTATTTGAGATTATATGACCAACATACCTGCTTAGAATAGGTCTGAGATGGCTAATGAACATATAAAACAACCTGAAAGTGGTTACTGACCAACATGAGGGGGCAGATTTATCAAGTGCAAAAAACTTTGAAATTCGACCATCGAATAGGCCAGTTCGATATTCGAAGTTGAATTCGTAGGAATTTTAACATCGTACAATGACTTCTAAAAACGTAGCCAAATGTCGGCTATATGTTCTAGTAAGTCCCCATAGGCTAACATAGCAATTCGGCAGGTTTAAGGTGGAGAAGTGTCGAAGTTTTTTTAAAGAGACAGTACTTCAATTATCGATATGGTCGAAGCATTTTCACTTCGAATTGAAGTCGAATTTGGCCTATTCGACGGTTGAGGTACCCAAAAAATACTTTGAAATTCGAAGTTTTTCAATTCAAATATTCCCTTCAAATTCACTTTGACCCTTAGTAAATGTGCCTCGAGAAGTCTCTTCTCCTGCAGTATATATTTTCCAGCTATCTCGTCCTTTTCTACCAATCCAGATTCCCCTTCGGTATTTTCGTGAGTGATTCCCCTTCTAAGCCCACCAAAACAAAATGGAGAAAGAAGGGTAGAGTGCCATTCAGATGATCAGAGAAAGACTCGTGGAAAAGGACGAGACGGTGAGAAAATATATACTGCAGGAGAAAGCCTTACCTTAAGAAGTGGATTGTGAATATATGGAGACTGGGCGCTGTGGTAAGTTGATGTAGTGGTACACACTATTGTGCACTCAATCTATTTACTAGAGACGCTGGAAAGAAACAGAGGGGGTAGAGGTACTACAGCAACTGTTGAATAGATCTACCGACCAGCGGAGAAACCAAGAAAAGAGTAAACTATATGGTACTGGGACCTCCAAATTGGCGCATGCGCAGTTGGAGCAGTCCGGAATTCTTACCAACTGTGTATGCTCCAAAAGTTTCATAGATTGCCGAAGGGAAGGAAGAGAATCTGACAGAGACCGGAGATCTGGAAGATGGCACCCATGAGCTCCACTGCGCTACTCTGCATTAATAAGTGAGCATGCTGTTTAGGGACATTTTCTGGAATAACGAACTATACGGGGAGGAAGCAGGGAAGGGGACTATCTAGGGTAGTAGATAGGGTTTTTCTTATTGGGGGGGTTAGTTCTCCTTTAATAACTTGTCAAAGGTGAGCAGAATTGAGATTGCAACATCATTGTAACAGATGTACACTATTGTTTGCCGTTCCTATCCCATGCCTGTGACTACTTTGTGCATACAGGTATATCCAGATAGAAATCAATATTTTGTACCTATTTAGTTAAAGCATACACAGTTTTTGTACTATGAAAGGAAGAGAATGTCAAAATGATAAAATGTGTTTTTGTTTTTATTACAATTTCACCTCCATTAATAACCTTTACTAATTATACAGTCGAGCCGCTCGGCTTGCATTTTGTTTGGACTCAGCCGCGGTGCTTCTTTCTTTGTTTATATTTATTCAACAAGATGTGCCAGATCGTGTTATTATGGGGAGAATTTTGCACTTCTACATGCTATCTGTTAATTAGGAGGGGGTGTACAATGACTAATGCACAAGAGCCAAGATAATGAACCCTAAATTGCACAAGCTCAAAGTTCATTGTATATAATGTGTCATTTTTTAGTTAAATAAACATTTTTAGTTTTAGATTTGATTACATATTGGTATATGGACAAATGTTTTTCAATGCATCCAGATCAGCTTGTTGGCTAGTGGCACATGGATCATTCTATGGATCATTTTCTTTACTGTGTATAAAAGCAGATCCACTAACTTTTTGAAGTGCCATTTTAGAAGTGTATAATCAATGGGTGAAAGTTAAGAGTTCACCATTTGATAAATACACTTCTAAAAATCCCATATGAACAAATAGAATGCAGGTGAGCTGTTCTGTGGTAAATTCTAATCTCAAATAGTGATGAATCTGCCCCTAAACATACAGTAAATGCATAGCTTATGGTGTGTACAGAGCATTCCTTCTCCATACTTGCATCGATAAGAAAGGACTATGTTAAGCTGCTAGAGAAGCTAATGTTATTAACTATTTGCAACCAATGAACAACAACCACAGTGGTCATAAATAAAATGCTGTTAGGCCCATAAATCTTTTGACAGACACCTCTTTTCTAATTTTGGTTCTGTACATTATCATAATGAATTTTAAATGAAACAACTCAGATGCAGTTGAACTGCAGACTTTCAGCTTTAATTCAATTTAAATTCAAATTTATTTCAAACTAAAGCCTTTTTTAATACAACCACTTCCTTTCAGGGGCTCTAAAGTAATTGGACAATTGACTCAAAGGCTATTTCATGGGCAGGTGCGGGCAATTTCTTTGTTATGTCTATCAATGAAGCAGATAAAAGCCCTGGAGTTGATTTGAGGGGGTTGTTTGTATGTGGAAGATTTTGCTGTGAACAGTCAACATGCAGTCAAAGGAGCTCTCCATGCAGGTGAAACAAGCCATCCTTAAACCGCAAAAACAGAAAAAAAACCATTCGAGAAATTGCTACAATATTAGGAGTAGTAAAATCTACAGTTTGGTACATCCTGAGAAAGAAAGAAAGCACTGGTGAACTCAGCAACACAAAAAGATCTGGATGTCCACAAAAGACAACAGTGGTGGATGATCGCAGAATCATTTCCATGGTGAGGAGAAACCCGTTCACAACAGCCAAACAAGTGAAAAACACTCTCCGGGAGGTAGGTGTATTGATATCCAAGTCTACCATAAAGAGAAGACTGCATGAAAGTAAATACAGAGGGTGCACTGCAAGATGCAAGCCACTCATAAGGCTCAAGAATAGAAAGGATAGATTGGACTTTGCTTAAAAAAAAAAAACCATCTAAAAAAGCCAGCACAGTTCTGGAAAAACATTCTTTGGACAGATGAAATGAAGATCAACCTTTACCAGAATGATGGCAAGAAAAAAGTATGGAGAAGGCATGAAACAGCTCATGATCCAAAGCATACCACATCTCTATAAAACATGGCGGAGGCAGTGTGATGGCTTGGGGTGTGCATGGCTGCCAGTGGCACTGGGACACTAGTGTTTATCCATGATGTGACACAGGACAGAAGCAGCCGAATGAATTCTGAGGTGTTTAGGGCCATAAACTCAATTGACTGGGAGGCATTTCATAATGACCCAAAACATACAGCCAAAGCAACCCAGGAGTTTATTAAAGCAAAGAAGTGGAATATTCTTGAATGGCCAAGTCAGTCACCTGATCTGAACCCAATTGAGCATGCATTTCGCTTGTTGAAGACTAAACTTCGGACAGAAAGGCCCACAAACAAACAGCAACTGAAAGCCGCTGCAGTAAAGGCCTGGCAGAGCATTAAAAAGGAGGAAACCCAGAATCTGGTGATGTCAATGAGTTCAAGACTTCAGGCTGTCATTGCCAGCAAAGGGTTTTCAACCAAGTATTAGAAATCAACATTTTATTTTCAGTTTTTTATTTGTCCAATTACTTTTGAGCCCCTGAAATGAAGTGATTGTGTTAAACAAAGGCTTTCAATCTTTTTGTTCAACCCACTAGATTAAAGCTGAAAGTCTGCAGTTCAACTGCATCTGAGCTGTTTCATTTAAAATTAATTGTGGTAATGTACAGAACCAAAATTAGAAAAAATTTGTCTCTGTCCAAAGATTTATGGGCGTAACTTTATATGTTCCCTTTGTTGGCTTCAAAAGTACAAATGATCAGTGGTTTTCTAATTATCAGCAAATGTAATTGCAATTATAAGAAGTCATTGTCAGTTTCTGTGCTGTGGATTCTTGAAACAACGTAGTCGTCTCATCTCTAGCCAAGACACAATTGCCTACAATGCTTTTACACAGGAGTGTTAATCAGCTGGCTTCCGCTACACTGTTTCAGCAGTCAGAACCAGCAGTGCAAATAAGAACAAGGGAAAGCTAGATACTGCCTTCAATAGCAATTGCATTAAGAAACAACTGTAAAACCACTAGAACTTAGAAATGAATATACTATCTTCTTAATTGTGCTGTTTTTTTGTTTTGTTTTGTTTTTACTATGGAGAAGGTATAAAGGTATAACCCAATGCAAGCAATATGGCTAGTAATGCAATTATAAAGAACATCCAGAAGCAACCAACACCCTCTACTCTTTCTGACAACAGACACGTCATCCTTGACCTATTTGCAGTTTAAAGGGTTAAGCATTAGCGCAAAGGCCAGTGAGCTTTACTTGAATTTAACTGGTTCACATGAAGACTAAAGGCTTGATCTGTGGGAAGAAGATGAGCTGAATGGATTAATCCAAGTAAAGAAAATCCTTACAGTGTATAAGTGATATATAAGTTGCGTTTGCTGATCCAAGATTTACAAGGTCTGCTAAGAGAATTAAATGTGATATTTTGTCATTTACTTCTTGAGTCCTTACAGATTAGAAATGCTGTATTTGTGCTGCATATTCCCTTTCAACTCTGTCTCGAATATACACAGTGATAAAATTAAGCTCCACGCAGTTCCTATAGCACATTCATTTTTACATTACATGGAAGCATGTTTGGCATATGGCTTTTAGGGGCACCTGTTGTCAAAAAATATTATTACCAACCAAAGGTGCAGGCTAATAGAGACCCAATTCTGGTTGGGGTTAACAGTAGCTTTTAAAAAAAAAAAAAAAAACTGGTGAGAGATAATATTTTCTGGCAACAGGTGCCCTTTAAAGGAACAGTTCATTGTAAAAATAAAAACTGGGTAAATACATTGTGCAAAATAAAAAATATTTATAATATAGTTAGCTAGGAAAAAATGGAATGTATAAAGGCTGGAGTGAGCTGATGTGTAACATAACAAAACAGAACACAACTTGCTTTTCAGCTCTCTAACTCTGAGTTAGTCAGTGACTTGAAGGGGGGGGGGGGCACATGGGACATAACTGTTCAGTGAGTTTGCAATTGATCCTTAGCATGCAGCTCAGATTCAAAAGCAAACAGTTATGACCCATGTGGCCCTCCTAAAGTCACCGATTGGTTACCGGGCAGCAGCCAATCAGTGGAAAGAGCTGAAAAGCAGAAAGTAATGTTCTGCCTGTTATATTAGGCATGCAGTCACTCCAGCCTTTATACATTACATTTTTGCCTAACTAACTATATTAGAAACATTTTTTATTTTGCACAGCCTATTTCCCCAGTTTTTATTTTTATACTGAACAATTCCTTTAATATACCTAGTAATGACAGATTTGTTTGATTACTGGGATGCTTTCTGACGCTTGGTTCAGTATTTAATGTAAGCTGTTGCTATTCTCCATCATTGTTAGTTCTCTCATCTCATAGAGCATGCAGGGAATTGTGGGAACTGAACTGAACGGGGTATTGTGGGACTGAAGTCTTGGTTGGAGGAGAGCGGACTACCGATGCACTGTGGAACTGATGGCAACAAAATGTTTGTTTTCATTGCTCTTCTTACAACTGGTTTGAAAAGTCCCAGCAGTAAATTACCCAATTTTCAAAGCACTACCCAGAATATGGTGTCCTTTACATTCCAAAGCCAAAAAGTTCTGGAACAGTAGGTTTACCCCAGAAAACCATATATTTTTGAAAAGAACGCATTCTGCTGAATCTAAAATGGGTAACCATGTCTTTCTACTCCAAAGTACCAAACATCAAAGCTTTTCTGAACTTTTGGATTTCTCTTAAAATGTATAAAAATGTATAGAAATTCAGAAAAATCACCAAGCTTGCATTGTTCCCCATATATGCAAAAAATCTAGTAATGTTCCAACATAAAACAACCTAAAAATGAATGCCAGCGGTCTACTAAACAGTATGCATAAATTTACCAAACTATGTGGGGTACATAGGCACCCAAATGGATATACAGCACACAAAATTTCCATGGGCAGAAAAACAAGTAAAGAAATGCAGAATCATTAAAATGCAATAAAACCACTAAAATCAATGCTTTTTATGCTTAGTGATATCAGCCATGAGAATCACCGTTTGCCAAATAAATTTTACAGACAAAAACAACCGAGCAACGCTTATGCAGAACTGGAAATGCAATAAAATGGCTAAAAATGCACCAAAAATGTAATAATAATAATGATAATACCTGTTATCCAGAATGCTCGGATCTTTCCGTAATTTGTGTCTTCATGCCTTAAATCTACTAGAAATTAATTTAAACATTAAATAAACCCAATAGGCTGGTTTTGTTTACAATAAGGATTAATTATATCTTAGTTGGGATCAAGTACAAGCTACTGTTTTATTATTACAAAGAAAAAGGAAATCATTTTTTAAAATTTGGATTATTTGGATAAAATGGAGTCTATGGGAGACAGCTATTCCGTTATTCGGAGCTTTCTGGATATCGGGTTTCCGGATAAGGGATCCTATACCTGTATAACCATCAAGATAACATACAAAAGGTATTGCATAGTGCTGGGTGATCGCATCCCCAGGGACCACTTATCACATTAACAGATTTTTTAATGAAAGCCCTATTTATTTGGTTTAATCTGAACATAGGTGCATATTGGCTTTGGATGTACTGACAAACAATTGGCTGAGTAACAAATAGAATCAGAACCAGAACATGTACATATGTGAAAAATACACCATCTGTGGACAAACAATATTCATTTGACTTTAGAGCTCTGGACAGCTGAATGTGAAGTGCATTCGTCCAAACCCTCAAAATGAATCCTAGATTGGGTCCCAAATTGCCCCTTTAAAAGGGTTGTTCACCTCTAAATTAACTTTTAGTTTGTTACAGAATGGCCAATTCTAAAACTTTTCAATTAGTCTTCATTATTTATTTTTTATAGTACTTTTATTTGTTTGCCTTCTTCTTCCGATTCTTCCCAACTTTCGAAATTGGGGTTTCTCCCAAAATGCTCTGTAAGGCTACAAATGCATTGTTGTTGCTACTTTTTATTACTTATCTTTTTGTACAGGCCCTCTCCTATTCATATTCAAGTCTCTCATTCAAATCAATGCATGGTTGCTATGGCAATTGGGACCACAGCAACCAGATGAAATTGCAAACTGGAGAGCTGTGGAATAAAACGCTAAATAACTCAAAAACCACAAGTGAAAAATGAAAACCAATTGCAAATTGTCTCAGAATATCACTCTCTAGTCTGCATCATACTAAAAGTTAACTCAAAGGTGAACAACCCCTTTAAAACTAGTAAGTAGCATAAATGTGTGGCTCTGTATCATGAGCTCAGTAGCCCCATCTAAAGCCACCCACTGGAGACAAGGGTTGCCACCTCACCCCTTTAATAATGGCCACATATTGAATCTACATTAGCCATGCAGGATGTGGCATCAAAGTGTGTCTGGTATTAAAGGGGTTGAGGTGGCAATCCTAGTGGAGACTGACTGCCCAACATTGCCTTGTTTGAATCTAAGTGACTATAATTATTAAAAGTCCAGTAAATTCTGCTGCATCACTCCAGTAATGGCTGCACATTGTTTTAAGGGATAAATAAATTACAGAAACTATTAACAGACCAGAATACCCCTTCCCAATGAAATTGTGAGCACTAACGAACTGGGTCCTATTTTGGATATAATCCGTTTGATGCACACCCTTTTATTGTACAGTGAAGAAAATACATTTTAAAAATCCCCTAACAGCAAGATAACCCTAATTTGTACCAAAAAAAAACTGTTAAATTGAAGTACCGGTATTAGCATTACCTGAAAGAATCCGGACAAGTTTTAACAGAAAAAATTGTTTCTGTTTGGTTCTGTTTAGCACTGGGACTAAGGCATGACAGCTCTAAGGATGGTAAATTCAGTGTGGGAAAGATAAATGTCTAAAATTATCTCATAACCTCTTGTGCCTTTCATGGCCTGACTGTCAGCACGCAGAAGGAAAAGTGGCCATTGTTGGAGCAGTGGGGGCAGGGGAGGAATTCCATTCTTACTCAAGTCTTCACCCCAGCTGTCCCTTCTAAGCACGTAAGTCTCACACGAGAAGACACACAACCTCATCTGCTCTAGCAATGGACTCGGTTGACCATTTTAAAATGTTTGTTTGGAGATTTTACACTAGGGGGAGGAAATACTCAGGCTATAAACTGTTAGAATGTAGAATTTAAAGGCCAAGCCTGGATGAATTGCCATATCCAAATTTAAGGTTATCCTTGACTTGGGAAGGGCAAGACACATTGTAAGCTGCACCTGAAACACAACTACTTGCTGCTCTATAGATCTCTCCATATTCAGAATATTTAAAGGCATTAACAAGTGCTGAAACATAAAGGATAGCCTCAGCATCAAAAAAATTGCACCTTTACAAAAACATTGGCGCCAAAGATTTTGCATTACTCCATGTTCTACCTATTAGTTTCACGGTAATGTATACAATAAGCAATGATCACACAGACTATAAACAAAAAAAAGGTTTACAATCCTTGCCTCTGTACTTGATAGTAAAGCTTTAGCAGCCCTAAAACATATTTCATAAACATATACTGACCAATCAATGGCAACAAACACATGGATCATATGAGTATACAACACACAACAAGGTGAGGGGTGGGGTATAGGCTGCAGAGTTAGTGCCAGGATATGGAGATACCCGGTGAGACCATGACATGCAATCAGCAGGGTCTAAATTGGCTGGTATGCCCTGACCCTTGTGTGCCCCACTGACCCAGAGCCGTTCCATGCCAGAGACGCTAGCCACTGTTCACTGACTTCCCCAAACTGCCGCAATCCCACCCGCAAGAGAAAACAAACAAGGTGCGGGGCTGGAGGAGGGGTGCCCCTGAGACAGCAACCCCAGTGGGCCCGGGACCCCCAGTCTGACGCAGGCAGTCTATAAGTTACCAGCAATTAATAGAAGCTGTAGTAGGAGTCTTCTAGATTACTGGCATCATAAAAAAAAAGATCCTAGAGAGTCCAAGTTGGGCTTTGAATACTTGAAGTTTACAAAACGTGCAAAAAATTTTTTTGGATGAGAGAACATGCTATAATGTGCTCAATTTGGAATTCTATGATCCATTGTTGTGGAACTGCCAGTTTACCAAGTGAACAGGAACACTTTTTGGCCAAGAGATATTTTTCCAGGTTTAGGCTAGCAAACTACCATTATAAAGATAGAGCAGTCACTGTCAACAAGTTACCAGGCCATGCCCCCTTGCGGCAGCACAATCCTAGAAACTCTACATTTAGGTATTTGTAGAACTCCAACAAAGTCTTAATTTGAAGAATTAAATTAGAAATCCCTACTCAGACCCAGAATGTATTTGCCGGGCTCTCAGCAAAATTCAATCCTCTAATCAGTGGTGATGAAGCAAGCGAGATAAGGTTCAGAAACTGATGAATGATGATTAAGTAGACAGAGGTCTTAATCACATTCATGGAGCTTACTGGCACCCAATTCCTAGCAAATTAAATATATTAGAGATCAGGGCAGAGAAAAACATCACGATAAGTACGAGTGCTGCCATCTGGCCTACCATGTACATGAATAACAAAGACACAGTCACATCTTCAGTCACAGAATACTGGCACACTGCAAGCTACTCTCTCCTACACAAAAAGTAACTAAAGGCCAACAATTCAAAATCTGAATGACTAAATAAATATCAGTAAACTTTGTGAGCAAGACTCCCCCTATAAAGCAAAGACCTGTGTCCTGCTACCTTTAAATGCTCACAGGACTCTTTAGTGACAGGATTCTTAAATCAGTCAGTCAGTTAAGTCTAAACAAAGGTTCTATTTTACAATAGGTTGTACATTTCTTCTATATATATAATATATATATATATATATATATATATAACAGCATGTGAAGCCGGCACTCACCTTCACCAATAGTCACTGGGGCCGGGTGCTAGCCAGGTAAAGCATACAATCCAAAAAATGAAGGAAGCACTCACGGCAGATTTTTCTTAGAAAAACTTTTTACTGGATCATGCAAACATCAACGCGTTTCGGTACCTCAAGGGACCCTTGAGGTACCGAAACGCGTTGATGTTTGCATGATCCAGTAAAAAGTTTTTCTAAGAAAAATCTGCCGTGAGTGCTTCCTTCATTTTTTGGATTATATATATATATATATATATATATATATATATATATATTTGTCCAACCAGATCGCACTCCATATATAAAACATAGCCTTTATTCAGCTTGTTAAAATGTAGCAAAAAAGTGACATTCTTTGTATCAAAATACTAGCGTCATTTGTAGAAAGACACTTATCTTTAGGAAGTCCAGTATGAACGCTAAATTTAACCACACTCACGCGACGTTTCGGGAAGCATCAGTTCCCTTTCTCAAGCGTATTTCTCGTGTAGCGGCGTGTAGGACTCCATTGCATAAACCGTTTGCTTCCTTGTCAGGCGGAACTTGCGTGGTAAGTAACTGTGATGACGCGTCCTCACAACAGGGACGGATCTGCACGTCAGTAACCACACATCTCCACCCACCCGTTGCTATCCCCGATCCATAGTTACAGCTAAGAGGAAATATACTGATATTCTGTTGACAACAAATTATATGTGCATTTTTCACTATACTGAATGATCATAATCTCTTATGCACATCAGAATATTGATATAAATGGGGAGTTACAGAATTATTCGCAAAAAATGAAAAAAATTCAAAAATATTCAAAATTATATACAATGAATATATACAATATACAAAAAAATTCAAGAAAACTGGGAAAAATGCAGAAAAATACATACAAGAAAATACGAAAAAAAATTGCAAAAAAATACAAAAAAATACAAAAAATGATACTTGCAAAAATCAATTCCGAGAGGCATGTTTGCCTATAGAAATGGCACTTACAAAAAAAGATGCAAATCAAATTCGCGATTTAAACCTTGTGGACTAAGGGTGCCTAACCTATCAATCCATTTGACCTCTGCTCTTTTAAGTGCTAAGGCACGATCCCCTCCTCTCTTCAGAGGTGGAACGTGTTGGATAACCCTAAATTTCAAGTCATCAGATGTATGTCCATATTCCAGACAGTGCCTAGAAACTGGCAATGACCTGTTGCCCGTATGTATAGTTGATCTATGCTGGGAAAACCTGTCCTTGAAAGGTGCAACCCAGGAGAGAAGTCCGCAACAAATAGTATATAATCTTTCATCTGTGGAGCTGACACCAGTACAGATGAAAGTTCTATCATATGGATTAAATTACTGTCCAACATCCAAACTTGACTCTTTTCAATTACAGGTGGACTTATACTGCTTTTTTCTTCTGCTGAGACTCAAATTACATTTTGCACAGAATCAGGAAATAACCAGTGTAAATTCAGCTCCTACATCGGGGTTTGATACAAATAGATTGGGTCTGAGAAACAGAAGCAAATTTGTTCCCCCAACATCCTATTCCACTGTAGAAACATATATAAACAAAGTAAAAACGGATATAGAATCATTCCTAAAGTTGCCACTCAGCCTGAGTGGTTATAACATGAGCCGTGAAGAAATAGATACTTTATCACAATTGTCCTCTATGTCACACATAACAATTAAACCTTCAGATAAAGGAGGGGCAATTGTTGTGTTTGACACAGATAAGTACATATTTGAAATCAACAGACAGTTATCAGATACAACAGTGTACATTGAATTGAAGGGTGACCCCACTGTCTCTTTTAAAAAAGAACTGGATGGCTTTTTACAAAATGCCACCCAGTTGGGAGTAATTACAGAGAAATCTAGGACATACATGACTGTGAATTATCCGATTATCCCGCTCATATATGTCTTACCAAAAATTCACAAAGACCCAATAGATCCGCCAGGTAGGCCAATAGTGGCTGGGATAGGTTTTTAACAAGTAATGTAGCTGAGACTCTGGATAAAATACTGGGTCCTCTAATACAGACAACTAGATCTTATGTAAGGGACACTAATGATTTCCTAGAAAAACTTACTCAAACATCAAAAATAGAGGGGGTTTGTTGGCTTGCCACTTTTGATGTAGCAAGTCTGTACACATCAATTCCCCACATGGATGGCTTAAAAGCAACTAGAATTATTCTGAACCGATCAGGCTTGTACAGTGATGCAGAAATAGAATTCTTCGTGGAGATGTTAAGCTTCATATTACACAGAAATTATTTTCAATTTCGGGACAAATATTACTTGCAGGTGCGGGGGACGGCCATGGGGTCCAAGGTCGCCCTGTCATATGCCAACTCATTCATGAGTTGGTTTGAGGATGAGCATGTCTTTCCAAATGTACTCTTCACCGGGCACTGCTGTGCCTGGTGGAGGTACATCAATGACGTGTTCCTCCTCTGGCGGGGTGACCTGGACTCCTTGGCTGCCTTCCGTGATGCAATTAATGGGGCCCATAAGGACATTAAATTCACGATGACAGCTGATCTCCAGACAGTCACTTTCTTAGATGTATCGGTTACACGAACTCAGACAGGGTTCGATACCCGTATCTATACGAAGCCAACAGATCGGAATCAACTTCTTTCGTATGATAGCTTTCATCCTCCTTCAGTAAAAAGATCGATCCCTACTAGCCAATTCACTAGAGTAAGTAGAATCACAAACAATCCGATAGCTTTAGAACAAGATTTGGTAGGAAAACTTAGAGATAGGGGATACCCAAGTGAGTTGATTCAGAAGAATCAACAGTCGGTAAGGGAAGGGACCCTTAGGGGCCCATCTAGAGAAAGGGGTGCCATGGGGAACAGATTGGCATATGTATCTCAATATAATTCAGCAAGTCCAAAATTTAAATCTATATTGGACAAACATTGGCATCTATTAAGAGAAGCTTATCCCTCTATTCTAGAATTCCAACAAGGTCCTATGATGTCGTATCGTAGAGGAGCGACCATAGGGAGCAGACTGGTGAATGCCGATATACGCACACCCCCAAAAAAGGCAATGTTTTGGGGTCCCAGGAAAGAAGGCATGTATAGATGTAGAGGTTGTGCTCAGTGCCGCTATGTACTTGTGGGTCCTGAGTTTGACCATCCCCATAGAGATCAGAAGTATCAAATTAGGGGTTATAATACATGTGACACCAATTTTGCTGTATACATGCTAGTGTGTCCTTGTGGGTTGGTCTATGTTGGGGAAACCACCCAAAAGGTCAAGGACAGGTTTTCCCAGCATAGATCAACTATACATACGGGCAACAGGTCATTGCCAGTTTCTAGGCACTGTCTGGAATATGGACATACATCTGATGACTTGAAATTTATGGTTATCCAACACGTTCCACCTCTGAAGAGAGGAGGGGATCGTGCCTTAGCACTTAAAAGAGCAGAGGTCAAATGGATTGATAGGTTAGGCACCCTTAGTCCACAAGGTTTAAATCGCGATTTTGATTTGCATCTTTTTTTGTAAGTACCATTCCTATAGGCAAACATGCCTCTCGGAATTGATTTTTGCAAGTATCATTTTTTGTATTTTTTTGCATTTTTTTGTAATTTTTTTTCGTATTTTCTTGTATGTATTTTTCTGCATTTTTCCCAGTTTTCTTGAATTTTTTTGTATATATTTCATTGTATATAATTTTGAATATTTTTGAATTTTTTTTATTTTTTGCGAATAATTCTGTAACTCCCCATTTATATCAATATTCTGATGTGCATAAGAGATTATGATCATTCAGTATAGTGAAAAATGCACATATAATTTGTTGTCAACAGTATATCAGTATATTTCCTCTTAGCTGTAACTATGGATCGGGGATAGCAACGGGTGGGTGGAGATGTGTGGTTACTGACGTGCAGATCCGTCCCTGTTGTGAGGACGCGTCATCACAGTTACTTACCACGCAAGCTCCGCCTGACAAGGAAGCAAACAGTTTATGCAATGGAGTCCTACACGCCGCTACACGAGAAATACGCTTGAGAAAGGGAACTGATGCTTCCCGAAACGTCACGTAAGTGTGGTTAAATTGAGCGTTCATACTGGACTTCCTAAAGATAAGTGTCTTGCTACAAATGACGCTAGTATTTTGATACAAAGAATGTCACTTTTTTGCTACATTTTAACAAGCTGAATAAAGGCTATGTTTTATATATGGAGTGCGATCTGGTTGGACAAATATAGCATGAAAAGCGGAATTACTCACCGCCATTGAGATCAGCACCCGATACTCCTGAGTGTATTGGCAAAGAACCTTATGATTAGTGCATCACAATTGTTGGAATTGTATATATATATATATATATATATATATATATATATATATATATATATAGTACACCAACTTTAATACTAAAGGGTAATGTCACTGTCTAATGTATATCCTCTGTTACAGTATCCAGTCTATGTAAACTATTGTTATAAAGAGAAAAAAACGCACAGACCGGATAAAAGTAACAGACCATCAATCTTGTAAATCCTCTATAATTTCCTATTCCTAATGAATGGGCTCACCGGTAAAGAGGGACATGCTGTGGTATGCAGTACACTCCATAAAATAACAAAGACAGGAAATAGTGATCATGGGGTTGGAAGGGGGAATTAGTCACTTTAAATTTACTCATAATCTGTTTGCCATGAATTGTCTTACCTGAATTTTTAGGATTACAAATTTATGATGTAGCTATTACAAAACAAACACGGATTTAAATGGACAGTTAATAAAAGGGCAGGGCTGGGCCAAGCCGACTGGGTGCCCTAGGCAATACGGCCTTCCACCTTGTGGCATGACTTCACACAAGGGGTGGGGGGCTCAGTGACACAGGGAGAGTGACAGAGGGTAGCAAACATGGACAAGGGGAAGGCAGAAGACACTAACAGGTACCTGCCCGGCGCCCTCCTATTATTGCGCCCTACAGAGGTGCCTCTTTCTGCCTACCCCTAGTTCCGGCCCTGATGAAGGGCAATGTAAGCCCAGGTGTTCTGGCATGCAAAATTGCTTCCTGCAACTAAACACCCCAAAATACTTATGAACTACAACATCTTAAAACCTCCTTACTCCAAACCACTTGAATTGCATAACTGAGCTAATACGCAAAAGCAACTTCTTTTGTACTATATAGTTGTTGAAGTAGGAGAGTTTAATACAGTGGAAAGTTAGCAGGAAACTGCACTCAGTTCAGATTTTCATGAGCAAAAGATTCCGTTCTGCATTGTGTGAAAAACACAGTGATTTGCACACTGCACTAGTCATAAATTGGACATTAATAAGTATTTGGCATAAATAGTGGTTGCAAAATTTCAAAAGGTACTCTTTCTACCCAGTTAAAGGAATTTTTCAGTATAAAACTAAAAACTGGGTAATTAGGCTGTGCAAAATAAAATTTGCTTTCAATATAGTTAGTTAGCCAAAAAAGTAATCTATAAAGATTGGAGTGACTAAATGTCTAGCTAGAACACTACTTTCATGGTTTCCACAGATTGGTTACCAGGCAGTAACCAATCAGAGACTTGAGGGGGGGCACATGGGTCATAACTCTGCTTTTGAATCTGAGCTGCATGCTAAGGATCAATTGCAAACTCACTGAAGATTTATGTCCCATGTGGCCCCCCTTAAAGTCGTTGACTAACAGAGTTAGAGATCTGAAAAGCAGAAAGTTGTGTTCTGTTCTGTTAGACATCCGCTTACTCCAGCCTTTATAGATTACATTTTTAGCAAACTAACTATATTCTAAACATTTTTTATTTTGCACAGTCCATTTACCCAGTTTTTATTTTTACACTGAATTGTTTATTTAATCACAATAGCATTAGCCATACATTTATTCTATATATGTATGCAAAAACCCTTTTACATGGCACTGAAACGCTAAAATCGTTGTACAGGTATGGGACCTGTTATTCAGAATGCTCGGGACCTGGGATTTTCCAGATAATGGATCATATCGTAATTTGAATCTTCATACCTTAAGTCTACAAGAAAATCATATAAAGATTAAATAAACCCAATAGGCTGGTTTTGCTTCCAATAAGGATTAATTATATCTTAGTTTGGATCAAGTACAATGTACTGTTTTATTATTACAGGAAAAAGGAAACCATTTAAACAAATTGGATAAAATTGAGTCTACTGGGAAATGGCTTTTCTGCAATTTGGAGTTTTCTGGATAATGGGTTTCCAGATAAGTGATCCTATACCTGCATATTGAAAGATCATTGTTTGGCTGCTACACAAAGAACAAATATGTTTTCAACCGTCTGCTTCACCTGACTCAATGATCTTATTAATATGAGGGGTGGCAACTGACTTAGGCAGCATGCATGTGTCAGGAATTTAGTGAGCCGTGTTCTGGAACATCAGATTATAGTGTAAATTTTGCAATAAGCATTTATTTTTAGCTCAAAAAATTATTACACAGCTGTGGCAAGAGGCAGCTCCATTAAATATTGGTTGCACTATTTTTGCTTAATTTTCTGGAGCAGAAGTTGTTTGGCAGCATTTGTGTGGCAGCATTTGGCTGCTGGGTATTGTGCACACAGATTTGCACACAGCTGAACACTATGTAAACAGACAGATGGACAACAGACATATGGAGAAAAGAGGGGATTGCCTTATTTATGGTGAGTCATCAAAAACAACACTAGTGTGCAGTTCATTTGGTGCAAGTCAGTAGCGCGTGTTGAAGCAAACCCAGTGCAGGAACCATGGAATTACTACTGGGTGCAAGTACAGATTTGGGACTTATTATCCAAAATTCCCAGGACCTAGAGTTTTCCAGATAATGGATCTTTCGGTAATTTGAATCTTCGTACCCTAAGTCTACTAAAAAATTTAATAGAAAATAAACCTCTTATTATTACAGAGAAAAAAGAAATGATTTTATAAAATGTGGATTATTTGGATAAAAGTCTATGGGAGATGGCCTTTGTGTAATTCTGAGCTTTCTGGATAATGGGTTTCCGAATAAAGGATCCCATATTAATGAATAGCACAATTATACACTCTACTATGCATACAGTTAACTCACTGCATTAGCAGGTGTAAATTAAGCTTTTTATAGTGCCCATTAATTAAGCTGTCGAGTCCCTGTCAGACTATTATGGTTTCCTTTTAATATTTATGATTAAACTTGGCTGAGTATAATTTTTTTTTTTAAAAAATGTATATGTTTGTGCGCCTTTTTACACTTACACAAAAGGGGTTTGAATGCTTTAAATTTGCAGGAGGTAGAAAGGAGTGTTTTTGCAGCAGGAAATACATAAAATCATTAAAATTATAAGATAAATAAAATAAAGCCTAAGCCATAGATTTATAGGTCTATGGTTTGCATACATTGCAAACCATAGCCCCCCCACAAAACACTGAAAGGTTAAAGGGATGTGGACTGCTAGAGCAACCAGAAGGAACTTAAGTCATAACAAGGAAATCAGGCTTCATTCTACAAGCATAGGAAATATTAGTCAAAATATTCAATAATAGCAAAAAGACAAAGGAATGTGGAAATAAAGAGTTCCAGAACATTGTCAGAGGCCATTATTATCCTTTATTTATATAGTACTGACACGTCATGAAGCATTTTACAGAGACTCTTCATCATTAACATTGTCCCTGGTGTCAGTGGAGAGCACAGTGGAGAGCTAGCATCAGTTTAACAAGGATCCAACTATCCTGAATGTTTTTGGACAGCCATGCAGAGAACAAACTTCTAGGCAGTGTCATGGTTGGCACTGAACTTGTTGTAAGGCAGTGTTTTCCTTACAATGCCAGGTTCATAGTCTGAGAAACACTTTTGTAAAGTAGGGTTAAGATTGCCACCTTTTCTAGAAATAAAAATATTGGCCTTCCTATACAGTAGTTTTATATTTCTTCCCTATTGATAACATTTGCATCAAGCATCATTTTTAATGGCAAGGGCAGTAAAATACCAACAGGAGGCAACCCTAATCACTAAGTACTGAGCCACCAAAGAGTTTTATACAGCATATCGGTATATAACATTCTTTACTATGTACTAGAGATTTTTTTTAAAAAAACTCATAAGCAAATCAATCAAACTGCTCTCCTAAACCACTAGTGCTGCCTTCTTTCACTCTAGTACTCTAGAGTGAAGGAGTTAGTCTAACTGGCAACCCTCATATTAACAAATCCATTACAATAAAACTGGTCCGACTACAGCCTTGCACACTACTGCCTAACTATGGATTAAAATCACCACCACTTGCATGTACCCATTTCAAACAGAAGTAACACTTCTGTTTACACCCAATCAAATAGTATGCATTGAATAAACTAGGCTTGTTTAGGACTTGCATGACTAGCTTTGCCAAGAACTGAACAGTCCATTAGAAAGACTATAAAGCCCAATTCCATAGCAAATCTCTCATATTATTGAGGTACTACTGGTATATAGCCTCAAAACCTGTATGCATTAACCCAAAAATACTTCAGGGGGAACTATTGCAAAAATGAAAATTTAATGTAGGCTTCACCATATTAAAGCAAGTTTACATTTTTTATTTCTGAAATAAACAGAAACCTTGCACCACCTTGCATCCCTTACATTAAATAAACCCAATATCCTGGTTTTGCTTCCAATAAGGATTGTTTGGATCAAGTACAAGATACTACTGTTTTATTATAAAAGAGAACAAGGAAATATTCTTTAAAAATTTTGATTATTTTGATATAATGGAATCTATTGTAGACTGCCTTTCTGTAATTCAGAGATTTCTGGATAATGGGATTCTGGATAACGGATCCCATACCTATATTAAATTTTAATTTTCACAATAATACCCCTTTAAAGGACAAAGATGGTACACCTAATCGCTGACTTTATTTCTCCAAAAAACGCTTGTGTCCTTTGCAGTGTCCACTCGAAGTTTCCTCAATGTCTTGTTACTTGCAGCCGCCATGTTTCCGAAAGTGATGTAATGAAGATGGCGCTTGCATACCAAATGCACATGTGCCAAGAATGTTACTTCTACTGGAGGGGCACACATCAAAAAAGGTTGTGTGCTGTTACAAATACATACAATTACAGCACAAGCTTCATTCAGCATACAGTTTCTGTTTATTCACGTCACCATAGTTACCGCAGTTAGTGGTTCCAATTTGGGGCACGCTTGAAGAGGGGCAGGAAACCGCTTGTCCTCTGCAAATACTAGGAGCACTCCTAAACATAAGAAATTTGCATGCGCTGCCTATTAGTTGCATACCTCCCAACTGTCCTGTTTTAGAGGGACAGTCCCTCTTTTGACAGCTCAACTTGCAGTCCCTCATTTGTACAGGAAAGTCCAGTTTTTCTCTGCACTGAACAGCCAGAAAAAGAAACAATGTTTCTAACGTAATTGGCTTTTGGCAGAGAGCCCAGAACAGCTACCAGGTGCACTTGGAAACTTTTGTAACAATTTCACATAAGCAAATAACTAATTGTAACAATATAAGATAACAGGTTCCTTGGGAAAAGTTAGACTCATAGCTTAAAGGGCAATTCACATTCATAAGCAAAACTGTAATACCTGTAAAAACACAGATGTGTTCAAACTTTCATAACCTGGCAAATTTTGTAAAATGAACATGGTAATTAGGGGGTGTGGCCACAAAAATGGTCATGGTCAAAACTTTTTTGTCCCTCTATTTTCCAAATGTTGGGAGGTATGTAGTTGAGCTAACTGCGCATGACCAAGAGTCTTGGTGAAATCCTGCGGAATCATGGGACTTTCTGTACAAGTAGATAGTGGTTTTGCGTACTCTGCAGGGATTGAGGGGACACACCACTTATTGCAGAGGGGAATGACAAGGATGGATTGCTTCATTATAGGTACAGTAAGCATTTTTAACAGAAGTTCACTTGTCAACCCTTTCCTTGTCCTTTAACAACTTCACAACATTTTCAGCTATTTAGATTATGTGACCTTTTTTAACTAAATGCGCAATCATTGTAAGGTAAATAGAAATTGTTAAAACCTCCTGAGTTTACAAAATACAATTCCAACTGCTTCCTTTACACAAAACAGGGAAGTTGATAATGGAATATATTGGCTATGTAAAAATAAACATTAACAACAGTTGCTGTCTAGACTACAAACTATTATTAGCAGACAAAGGTTTGGTGATCCAAATTACAAAAAACGTTTATCCTGGAAAGCATGCATTCTGCATAATAGACCCTATATGTGTATAAATAAAAGCTAAATAGCTGCCCTGTTTGCACCTTCCTTCACAATGTTTTACTAAAACAAAAGTTAATTTGGTAAACACTAACATTCATTATTCTCATGAAGAACAGCAAAAGCAAAGTCCCCTTTCTGCTTTCCAAATGGAGTCACATGCACATACACACACAACTTGAGCAAATGTGCACATGAGCACTTTCTTACTTTATTTTTTCTAACTTTCTAATTTTGTGGTCCCCCCTCCCTAAAAATGGTTTGTTTGGCAGCTTGACTTGTGGATCAGGTATCTTGGCCTCTAATCATTTTTATGTTTAACTTTAGTTACCTAAATGCTGCCACGGTTTTCCCAGCCATATCCACGGGTAACCTCACAAAATAGTCTACTTTAAAGTAGGCCCATCCCAATAGTTATATATTTAAGTTATTTTGCTACTGGGATCATTGTAAATCGCATATGTATTGAGTAGTTTCCTCACAAGGTATGATGGATCTGTTTCACAGCAAGTAATTAACATTAATTTTGGTAAATGTATATTTTGCATAGGAAGGAGACATCATTGATGTAAAGATAGATGGCTTTATCATTATCCAGTGAGCCAGCAATATATATAAGAGGAATAAGCAGATCTGAAAGGAATGGAATAAGCAAAACTAAAACAAAACGGATTATTAAAATGGGTCTGCAATATTAATCTATAATACATAAGAGCCATGAATATCCTGCAAATTATTTCCTTATAAACGGTGCTTAATGATGTCATCAGTTATAATCAGAGTTTAGTAAAGTCATTTCTGTCACATGACTCTCAAACTTATTTTAATAAAATAATGTACTCCCTGTTGCAAAATGTGTTTTTATATGGACATGGAACAACTCGTTAAATTAGGATATCCTTATATTTTCAAGAGGGGATACTTTATTCGCTAATTTATGCAAGATGGAGGAGACAAGTGAAAGTGTAAATCTGGAAAAGAATGGTAGGATATCAGGAATCATGGAAAAAGGGCTCATATGCATGAAGAGTTCAAGCAGCAGTTGCATGAAATCAAGAACTTGAAAAAAAAGAAAAAGAAAATTCTAGTCACAAACGGCCAAGTGATATTGAAACCACTGCAATTTATTTTCTTTATGCAGTTTTCTGATATATATTTTTATGTTTTTTAAAATACTTACATTTCAGATGCCAGGAAATGACCCAGGTGACATTATACACTATATAATATCTGGCATTTTTATATTATCAACTCAAACTACAAAAGCAACTGCAGATCATGGCCAGTGTTTACACTGGTTCATTTCCTGCTTGGAGAGATCTGACTTCTTTTCCTGCTTGAATGACATCTAATTTTTATGCATTTGAAAAAAATAATAAATCTTCTGCACAGATATACACTGTACTGTAACAAAAACAACTGATTTATATATCCTATAGATTCATTTTGAGAGTAAGAGAGAAAGTATCTATGTTCATGATCATTTAAAGACAACACTACCATTGATGGACAATACACAAAATTCAAATACAAGTCTGCCTAAATAAGAAAAAAAACGTATTCAGACTATATTTTCATTTCATTATATATATATATATATATATATATATATATATATATATATATATATATATATATATATATATATATATATATATATATAGATATATATATAGATATATATAGATAGATATATATAGATAGATATATATATAGATAGATATATAAAATAGTCTGGTGTTGAACATACCTGACAGACCAATCACTTTGAAATTATTAGTTAGTTCCAGCCATTTGGGCTGCTTGACCAAATGATTGAAACTAAAGAATCCCAGCCATGTTGTGTATGAACTCTTGTATCTTTTCATTCAGCCTGCAGGCCGATCGTTCAGGCATCCAAGTGCATGGCTACCTTCAGACATACATATCCAGATAATCACTCAAACCCTTCTATTAGGTGATGTACTATATTGCTGTGGTTATCTTAACCTCGAAGCATAGCACAATCGATTTGAGGCCAAACACAGCCTTAAAAGATTCCGATAATTCATAGAATAATCTGTATGCAAGGTACAAGGCCGAAAGACAATATGGGATGGATGTGATCTTTGGATACTCAGGCTGTGCTGAGTATCCAAAGATCTAGAGGAAATTACCGTATGGGCTCAGGAATACTCCCAAAACCATTGTCTGTGAACATAGTTAATCACTGCATTCACAAATTTGCTACAGACATTACTTTATTAGCTTTAGTAGTCACAGAATGACACTGCCTGGAATTAGACAACTTTTTATCAACACAAATCCCCAGATCCTTCTCAGTTAAGGAAACCCACCGACACAATGTAATTTAGTGTATAACAGGGGCGTCCAACCTTTTGGCTTCCCTGGGCCACATTGGAAAAAGAAAAATTGTCTGAGGCCGCACATGAAATACACAAACACTTTTGATTTGTAAAAGTAAAGAAAATACACAGAAAATAACTATAATACCAGTTGGATAACCAGATTGAGGTATACACTGGAATATGGGACACCTGGATATTAAATAGACTAATTATTATATTATTATGACGTTTCCTCGGTGTAACGGTTGGCAACCTGAATCTAGAACCAATGCCAAGCACCCTTGTCTCGGCTCATGCTTCTGCCTGTAGCAGCCGCCTTTGGCCTCTGGAGGAGCCCTCAGCTACTCAGATGCCGCCAGGTCTTAAAACGAGAGGTGCAAGGCAAAAGGTTCTAAACAAGCAAAGGGGCACAACTGTAAGCAAAGTCTTTTGGGCAGAAGGTCGTGGTACAAGGTGTAAGACAGAATCGTAGTCAGGACAGGCCGGGTCGAGGCAGGTAGAAAATAAGCGAAGTCAGGCAGGCAAGGTCAATCAGAAGGGATTTAGCAGAAGAGGTAGTCGGTATACAGGCAAGGGTCAGGATCCAGAGGTCAGAATAGTCAAAAGCCAGGCAGGGGTTACAACAGGAATCAAACAGATTCAAAACACATTAGTACAAAGCTCAAATAGCACCAGGAACAAACTCCTATAACGGGCGATGTGAAAATAGATTCTGTGGCTTTAAATACCTTTAAATTTCGTGCCACTGCGCGCTGACGTCATCACGCCAGTGCGCATGCGCCGGTAAAACCAGGAAGAACCGCGCCGCGGGCATCTAAGGAAGCACTTGTGGCTTGGAGGAATGTGGCAGGCGTCCCCGCTGAGGAGGCTGCAGGCGTCCCTGCAGACTTCCTTTCACTAGACCACCACGTTATGTTACACTGAGCGTTTCAAGCTGGGCCGCATTCATATTCATACTGGACCGCATGTGGCCCTCGGGCTGCAGGTTGGACACTCCTGGTGTATAGCTTGCATTTATATTATTTCTGCCAAAGTGCTAAACCTTGCATTTATCAACATTGAACCTCATTTTCCAGTTTGCTGCCCAGTTTTCCAATTTAGACAAATCACTCTGCATAGTGGCAGCATCTTGCATGGAACCTATAGTTCTGCACAATTTAGTATCATCAGCAAAAATAGCAAGTACTTTCAGTGCCCTCCTCCAGGTCATTAATAATAAGTTGAAAATCAAAGGACCATGTACAGACCACTGTGGTACTCCACTAACAACACTGGTCCAATTATAAAATGTTTACATCGGGTCCCAAAGTCTGTGATGACTGCTAGCAAATCACATGGTGGATTAGCGACCCCAAATGTTAGAAGATATTATGAGGCAGCGCATCTGCGTCAAGTATTAGGGTGGACCACCTTTAATCCTATGTCTAAATGGGCTCAAATAGAAATGCTTCATCTACTACCACTTCACCCAAACTCATTACTTTGGGATTCTAAGAAACCTGTTAAACTTCCAGTTACTTCACTCCATGTAATTAAGTTTACTTTACAGATCTGGAGGCACTGTTGTAAGAAAACACCCTTAGTTGGCACAACGCCAGTATTGCAGTCAGTGTTGGCGAATCCCTGTTTCCCACCCGGGTTAACTTCCACCTTTAAAGAGCATTGGGGTTCGAAACACCTATTTTACGTGAGGGACTTTTTCAATCCTCTTACTAATAAATAATTTACCTTTCTGGAATTACAAACAAAATACCAAATTCCACAAACTTGGTATTATGAATACATTCAGCTTTCGCATTTTATTCAGGACACTGTATCTCAGATGATTCCACTTCGTTCTATGACTTTTTTTAAAGGACTGCCACAGAAGGCATTGATATCAAACTTGTATTCCCTCCTAAATAGCCCTGTCGCTAATCCACCGCCTAAACATAGGTATATGGTTCAGTGGGAAACAGACCTGGTGACCGACCTCTCCCACCAGCAATGGGAGAATATCTGGGAGAATGCTGGGAAGGGTGTCACATGTGTAAGGCAGAAGGAAAATCTTTATAAAACTTTGTTTCATTGGTATTATACTCCAGTGCGGCTCAATAGAATCTTCCCGGATTCGTCTTCCCATTGTTGGAGGGGGTGTGGTCAGCCGGGCACACTTCTGCACATTTTATGGTCCTGCTGTAAGCTTAGAGATTTTTGGAATAATATTGCAGGGATGATAGCAAAAATAATGTTTATGGACATACCACTGGAGCCTCTATATGCGCTTTTGGGTGCCCCTTATCCACATCTCTCTTCACAGGAACAGAAGCTGATACTGCGGCTAGATTAGCTATTACCTCTAAATGGAAGGCCCCAGAAATTCCGACATTAAGGGAGGTAATTGTCCGCTTGCGCGATATGAAACTGATAGAGGAGATGACTTCCAAACATAATGGGAGGATGCCCCTGCATGAAAAAATTTTGTCTAAGTGGGATTATTTATTTCTCAAAGATAGGGGTCTTCTTCTCCTTTTTGGGTAGCTATAAAGATACCAGTGCGAATGCTTACTGCTCTTCGGGTGGGTGACTTGAACTGACTATGTGTCGCTTGGTCCACAAGTAATGGGTAATAATGGGAGGTATGAGGTTTATGGAGATTAGATGGTTATGTAACATGTGTCTATGTGCACGTTTGAATTGAATACAAAGTGACCGTAATAAGAGGATATATTGTGTCAATTTACCTGCTGTATTGATGTATGATATTACTGTTTTCTCTATGTACCCTCAGCTTGTCTATTATGGTGTAACTTGCTGTTTTGTTATCATAAGTCTTTGTGAGTGTAAACAGTTATAATTTGTGATGAAAAACTGTCAAAATCCAATAAACTTTAAGTTACGAAAAAATTATAAAATGTTTAATTTAACACCACTCTCTGTAATCTATCTTTTAACCAGTTCTATATCCAAGTACAAATACTATGTTCCAGGCCAGCATTCATTAATTTAACAAGTAACCTTCTGTGTGGCACTGTATCAAATGCTTTAGCAAAGTCTAAGTAAATCACATCCACTGCCATCGCAGAATCGAGGTTCCTGCTCACCTTCTCATAAAAAGAAAAAAAAGTTAGTCTGGCAAGATCATAGTATTATGAATGGCTTTGAAGTCCTGTATCTTATCCTTTATTAACCCTTTGAAAAGCTTTCCAACCACTGACGTCAAACTAAAGGTCCCCATAGACGCAAAGATTTTTCTTTGGTGAACGACCGATTTTAGCGAAATCCAACCAATTCGTCAAATTATCGTGAAGTTAGTGGTAATCGAACGATCGTACATCTTACTATTTTTCGTCCGACATCTGTCAGGAAATTGTTCGGCCAGGTTAAAAAAAATGTATCGGTCCCAGTGCAATCTATCTATGTTTGCAGGGCCAAGCAAGCAGTTACCCTCAGTTTCCCTGGCAATATCGCCTGAAATGTTTTTAGTTGATGGACAAATCGTACATGTAAATGATCGTTTCGAGATAATTGTGGTCTCAAGATAACGAAAATATCTTTTAAAAATCTTTACTGGCCTATAGTTGAGGCTGAGAACGGAAACCCTTCTGCACCATGCCAGACCTCAAAAAATCCTGCAAAATAAGAAAAGATGTTTGGCAATCACAGAATGAAGCCCATTTAGTACCCTGGGATGAATACCATCCGGTCCCGGACCTTTGTTCATGTTTACTTGCGTGAACCATGCATCATTAGTAATATTACTAGAATTGATACTATGAAGAAGAAAACCTTCAGTGGTTGGTTCCTCATTTGTGTAGACAGATGAAAAATAACAGTTCAGCATCTCTGCTTTTTCTCTGTTCTCATCAACCAACTTGATACTATTTACATATTTTAAAATAAATTTGGATTCTTTTTACTCCTCGCTGAAATACCCCTTTTCATCCCTATTTTAACTTGCCTGATTGTAAATAGTTTCTTTAAGTTCATAACATAAAAAACTATGTCCCCTTTAAGTTATAATAATGTAATTACCTGCATAAGCCCAGCATTTAAGTAAAACTTGGTCTGTAAAGAAATGCCTTTGAAAAAAAGACAGTGAGGTTCAGTTACTAACAACTGAGCATATTTGCCCCTGGTAGTAAAAAAAAAAAAAAGATCAGATTTATGTTTTCGTTGTTCTGCCTGTAGCTGGTTAAATAAAGCTGATCAGTTTCCACTGCCCAGGTGCAAATTTGCTCAGTATTGTCAAATGAACCAGAGCACATCTATCCTCTTTTTATCCCCACCCATATACATTTTTCACTACAAAGAAAGACCCCAACAAATCTTTCTGAAGGCGACTATAATGCAATAATCACCAAATCAACATTGATCCCACTCCAAAAGCCCACATAAGCTTCTCTTCAACCTCCAAAAACTGAATTTTAATTCTGAATTTTAATTCAGTTTCACTGAGATTTAACACACAGGGGCCGATTCACTAACTTCGAGTGAAGGATTCGAAGTAAAAAATCTTCGAATTTCGAAGTTTTTTTTGGGCTACTTCGACCTTCGACTACGACTTTGAATCGAAGGATTCTAAGTAAAAATCGTTCGACTATTCGACCATTCGATAGTCAAAGTACTGTCTCTTTAAAAAAAACTTCGACCCCCTAGTTCGCCATCTAAAAGCTACCGAAGTCAATGTTAGCCTATGGGGAAGGTCCCCATAGGCTTGCCTAACTTTTTTTGATCGAAGGATATTCCTTCGATCGTTGGATTTAAATCCTTCGAATCAAAGGATTTTATCGTTCGATCTAAGGAATAATCCTTCGATCCTTCGATCGTACTATCTATTCCAACAGGGAATAACTGAGCTTGTTTACTTTACCACAACATCCTTTTCTGTTGACCCAAGTGCTGGAAAAAAAAAAAATATTATAATATATTTCTATATTATAATATATATAGTGTATATATCGATGCCGCTTCTTTCCCAGACATTGGCTTGTTGTATAGCATATGTGTGTTTTAAACTTCATATTCATATTTTTAAGTTAACATAGCTTTTTATTATGTTTCAAAAAGGACAGGAGACAAAGTAGTGACATAAAGAGCCATTCCTCGTATAAACGCAAAGGAATTGCACTTGGTTCTCATGGAGATTTTTTTGCAGGTTTTTTTTCTTTTTAGATTTCAGGGAAACTGCTCAGGTCTCTGATGCTGGACCATAATTGGGTCGGGTGCATTGACAGCAAACGGGACACAGTATATATAAGAAATCCGAATAAGGCTCGGGGGTTGCGCCTTTCGTGATTTCCGATTGGACAAGGATTCGACTGCAGGATCTCTATCAATGCTGCTTTGGGTCTTGCCCGATGCTTTATGTGTCCACAAGCAAATGCCAAATATTTGTAACATAAATTCTTTTTAATTCCCAGTAAGATTTCAGAACTAATTATCCTAGAAGTAGTTAGCTGGGTTTTGTAAAAAAAAAAATCTTTTTTAACACTAAATGGGCAATCATTCAAATCAAGTAGAATGGATGATAAATGATATATTAAATATAAGCATTAATAATTCACTTTCCAAATAAGAATTCCACTGACTGTGATGACTTCTCTGCAGGTAGTACAGCGCTGCGAAGTATGGTGGCGCTATATAAATAAATGTTAATAAAAATAATATCTGCGCTAAATCCTTCGACTTCGATATTCGAAGTCGAAGGATTTCAATTCCCAGTCAAATATCGAGGGTTAATTAAGCCTCGATATTCGACCCTTAGTGAATCAGCCCCCTACTGTGCCACACACACTCACACTATCAGAAAACATTAAGATTTGTATTTCTGACAGTGTGAGTTGCACAAAATGTGTTAATTCTTAAGACTGTTACACTATATATATTTATCTTGTTTTTCCCAAAATGCTTGTTTTTCGAGCTCTCCAAAGCTACATAGACTTTTGCTCTGAGCCTTACAAAAGCAGCCTCCCTGTATATACATACCGTATATACTCGCGTATAAGCCGAGTTTTTCAGCACCCAAAATGTGCTGAAAAACTTGACCTCGGCTTATACGCGGGTCAGCTAAATCCCTGCACATACCGTAGCCAGTCCCTCACCGGCCGCAGATACGAGGCTCCTTCCGCGGCCCCAACACACCTCCCTCTCCCATAGCGCATCGGGAGACGTAGCGCAGCTCCTCCGTCTGGTGCAGAAGATGCAGCTGATATCAAAGTTCTGATCTACAGTCGCTCCTGCTTCTGTCGACATCTTCCAGTACTTAAGGTCTAGCTCACAGCGTCGCGTATTGTCACCAAACCTACTTGTGCCACTTCCCTGTCACCGGCTTGTATATACAACCTAACAAACCAAACAGCCAAACTTTATGTCTGCCGTGAGCCAATAAAAACACTTTTCTTCACAAGACAAGTTTGATCGGTGTGCTACAGTTTTCTTTGGATGTTCGAGTTATTTGGACCTTGAGCAGGAGGTCCTGTGGACTGTTTAGCACCCGGCACCCGAGAGGGTAATTACGTTCAGGTGAGCACTCTAATTCTGTGTATATACAACCTAGTCCTGTCTCTTACTTCTCCTCTTCCCCTACCCCGCCTAGGGAACATCCCCTTGCGGCTCTACGTCCTCCCTCTAAGACGTAGGCAAGATGGCGCTGCCCTGTAAGACCGGTGCTGCGTTTAAGAAGTATTTGTTGCTGCTGGCGCAAGAGAACTGCGAATTTCGCCTGCCGGTAAGGCTGTAGGCTACGTTTCGGCAGTTTCTTTGTCGTACCAAGAGTTTTACGGGGAAAGGCAAAGCTGGAAGAAATGCTAAGCATGGCTTCCATTCACTGGGCAACATGCGGGTTTCACAGCTATTGTGTCACTGTTCTACATAATGAGTTTAATTCCTAGATCGCTTATGTTTTATGTGTAGGTGATGTAGTTCTTAAATCAACAATGTCCAGTCTCTGGGTCCTCAACCTCCTATGTAAATTCCTGAAGTTCTCCTACTGCCTTAGTACATTTGCACGCTCTGCTTCAATTAACAGTCGACTGCGTGCACGAAGAATAGTTAGTTACCACATTTACCGGTACCGTATATTCAATTTTGAAATCTGACATGGGGCCCCTCGGCTTATACACGAGTCAATAAATTTTTCCAGTTTTCTTAGGTAAATTAGGTACCTCGGCTTATACACGGGTCGGCTTATACACGAGTATATACGGTATGTCTAATAATTTCTGACAAAATTAGTAATATACATACACTGTCATTTCCGGGAAACTAAATGTATTTTCAGCTGCTTCGAAACTCATGAAATCAAGTTCCCTGGAGCTCAAAGAACTAGTCAACTTCAATCACCTGCCTTGAATCTCTGACATATTCCAAAGTCTGTTCTGATCTAGGACAGCAAACGGCTTTTTTTGAACACGAGAGGCAAGAGCCACCCATGGGCAGCTGGTGTGGAGAGACTGTAAGCTGCACTACAGAGCAGACACAATCTGTTGAGCAACAGGTGTGTGCAAGCTGAGCCACCCAAGGCTTGGACATGAAAAAGGCATCTGTTACATAATTGTTCTTGCCGAGGAGCATAGCTAAAAAATGAATAAGACCTTTTTGAATAAAAGATTGATTTTACACACTGTTTAAAATATTAACTAATTTGGATACACTATTAATGATGAATACACCAACCTCACAATTATATTCTCTGAATAAAATGTGTATGCTTTAAAATAAATTCTGCTTTTTAGGGCAATGGCAGACTAGGAGATTTGTTGCCTCTGGGGGTGGGGGGGGGGCGGATGAGGGCGAAAAAAAATCACAATTGTAATGAACAGCAGGTAGGCAGGTAAAAACACAAGTCTATGAGGGGTCTACTAATAGGAAGGCTTTGAGATCAGAAACCGAGAAAGAAAACAATACAATGAAAGAGGAAGAGAATTCCAATATGTCATGGGGTACAATCAATCAAATTGTGACATACATGGATGAACAACTTGCAACGCCTCAATCAATAATTTCCTTTTCAAGTCTGAGTGGGCTGATACTGTTCCAGAATATGTAATGAAAGGCACCAAGTTTGCCTAGGTGTAGGCAGCCAATAATATCCTTGCTTTTAAACAAGTAACCAATAAATAGTTCCTTCAATTTTTATTACATATGGGTGGATCAGTATTGGCCCACTAAGGCACCATGGGGGTAATGTAATAAAAGGCACTAAGTTTGCCCAGGAGCCGTGACCCAGAGCAGACAATCAGAAGGTTGAATCTACTGGTTCAAAAGCATCCTATTGGTTGCTAAGGGCTACTACTGGGCAAACTTAGTGCCTTTTATTGCATATGGAAAGTGAGTGTGTTTCATATAGCTAAAAACTACCACCATTAAACCTCATTTTTTTCACTATGACCACCATTAGCAGGGTGTTCAAATTATAGGTGTCCCTCATTTTAGCAAGTGTGTATTATATACAGTGTTGAATATATACAGTGTACATTACAGTGTAATATGTATTTTAGAAAACAAGCAAACAATTAATTCTGTAGGCATGCCAGGAGTTTCATAACTGAATAATTAAACAGTAACAGCACTAAAAATATATATTCAATTCTGCACTACCCCATCTATTTGAGAACCTAGTTTGGCACCTTTGACCTAACCTATTGTGTCCTGCATTAGTTCATTTCCTCTATTATTTGAATGTCTGTTTATTTTTAAAATCCCTGTTTTTCCCATCATCTGCCCAATGGAAGATGCATCCTGCTCCCCCCCCCCCAGCGCCTCGCTACAACATCCCTCGTGCAAATGAATGAACAAACATTTTTGCAATTAAAGACTACAATGCTTGCAGGAAAAAATAGGGCCATTGTTCAGTCCTAACGATGACTATGGCTGGATTTTAACACTGCCAGCACATTCCTGGCACCCTCTTGCCTGGCTATAACATACAGCTCAATTTTTAACTCTGTCATGCCTGACTGTAAGCAATTGTTTAAATCAGTTAAATTATAGAAGAATCCACAATTACATAGTGTTACAGGACAGCTCTGCCTATGTATGAACAAAGAATTTACCAGCAATCATTGCCAAAATAAATAAGGTAATCCTATTTATAATACAATGCATCAGGCTAAATCAGCAATATCCACTCAATTAAATTTAGATCATTAGAGGTACAGCAAGAGTAAAAAAGACCATACATGGGCCAACCCCTAAATAACCAACAGATCAATTGTGTTTGGCCCCTGAAACAAGGGGCCAAACGCAGTTAGGCTGCCTTACGATTATTCAATCGTTTGCTAGAAAGTCGGAACGATCGAAATAGCAGGAAGGGACAAACCGCTACTTCATTTTTTGATTTGCCGATGCACCATGCACTGGCAGATATAGTAAATTGACAAATTACTAGATTTATAAACACCACTGACCCACAAACTGAGCAATATTCCCAGTACAATGTTATCGGTTGGCATCATCAGCTCAACACAGACGTACAGTAAATTGTATGAAATGCTATCAGTATTGCAAACTTGAAGTGTAGAAGCCCATAACAGCAATAATAATAAAGAATAACACGGTTTAGAGACTGATATGAAAACCAGTAACAGCTTTCTAGTTGCTGTCAACTTTTTTATTTTACAAATACAGGCATGGGACTTATTATCCACAATGTTCAGGTCCTGGGGTTTTCTTATAAGGGATCTTTCTGTAATTTGGATCTTCATACCTTAAGTCTACTAAAAAATCATGTAAACATTAAATAAACCCAGTAGGCTGCTTTTGCTTCCAATATGGATTTAATTATATCTTAGTTTGGATCAAGTACAAGGTACTGTTTTATTCTTAGAGATGAAAAGGCAATTATTTTTAAAAAAATTGTTATATGCATAAAATCGAGTCTGTGGGAGACGGCCTTCCCATAATTTGGAGCTTTTCTGGATAATTGGTACAGGGGACATAGTACAGAATGCACCTCATTATAGCTACAAACACCAGCTACAAAAGCTTTACTCAAAGTTTAGCAAATATGATCATTGCATGAGCCTGTCCACCATCTTAACATATATTTTTTTCCAAATTAACAATTATCCCATTATGTTTCACAATTTTCTGTAAAACAGACACTTCAGATGTGATAAGGGGACCAGGTATACATACATAAAAATCTATGTATTTGTTTTTAACCAAGACAAGTTTCATCATTCTGACTGGATAAGAATGATAAAAGCATTGACAGATTACAAGAGGGGCTATGGCAGTCATCTCTCCAGCTGCACTGGACTAATGCCATTGTTTGCATGTGGAAAACAAACAAGTACATGTAATAGTTTTTCTGCAGTGATATCTTCTGTGTTGTGTTAATATATAAGTAGAATTCATTGTATTATGCATTTTGATATTGCCACTATTTAATTAATGTGATTAATCTGCGGAATATAGACCTTCCATATTAAATCTGAAATATAAATTTTGTTTTAACTTTTAGACAGCCAATGACTGCACAGATTACATCTCTAAATCGCTTGCTATATCAAACAGCTTTTCTAGGGAAATCCAAAAAGATTCCAACATTCTGAGCATACAATATAAACACTTTAGCTATATGGCACAAGACCCAAAAATAAGCAAAAAAGTGTTTTTGCCATGGCTGCTAAATCAGACAGAAGCTATCCAATTTCACAGCTTCCACAATTCTGACAACGTTCAGAGTACCAATAAAATGTGTAACTGAGGAAAGATGATACTGCACATTTGTGCAAAAGCTGCAATCACAAGCTTTATTTAGGTGGAGATGTAATTTTCTTCTAACATTACGCCTTGTTAAAAAGAAATGAACGTATAGATCATTTTATAATGCCACTATTTGATTTAGTAAGAACATTTTGCTCACGATCAAATACAAAGCAGCAGTGCCTAATTTCTAAGCCTATATCCAGGAATTCCAAATACATACACATGCTTTTATACGGAAGGAATACAATAAACAGTACCTGTAGAAATATACAAACACCACTACAAGTCTCACTAGCCAGCCCATCTCATATAGGAAAACATGTCAACTGGTGAGCAGCTGGAGGTACCATAAATCAGTCCCTTTGTCAAGCCTATATTAAAGGAAGTTCTTCAGAATGTTCAGCAACTGCATGATACATAAATGTTCAACAATGTTGGCGGGTAGAACAAGATAAAACATTGGAGGAAGAAAACAGGAAAAACGGAGGAGTGGAAGAAAGGCATGCACTCCAGACACACCTTATCATTTACTTAAAGGAGAACTAAAGCGTAACCAAAGAAGTAGGCTAGAAATATTGTACATTATGTTAAGGGCTTCTATACCAGTCCGAGGCAACCACAAGCCTTTAGCAGGGAAGATCTGTGTCTCTGAAGATGCCCCAGTAGCTCCCCAACTTCTTTTCTTCTGATTCACTGCACATGCTCTGTGCTGCTGTCACTTACAGAGCTTAAGGACCAATTCACAATATACAGTACATGTAGAATAGAAATGTCACAATATAAGACTGATTAGTAATTAATACAAATAATGACTACATGGCAGCACAGAAACCAGTGAATTTAATAATCAGCCTTGTAGCATCAGCTTATATTACAGACCAACCTCATTTTCTGCTTGATAACTTGCAATGACCCCTAAGCTTAGCTTCTCAAAAGCTGCTCAGAGCCCACTGAGCATGTGAGTCACACTTTTTAAGATGGTGGCCCCCTGTGACAAATTTGAAGTCTTGGATCATTGCTGCTATTGAGAAGCTGAAACTTTAGGTTGGTGCAATAAATTCAGTATATAAAATAGGGCATTTTAAGGTTTAGTTCTCCTTTAAATGTGTTTGGGGGAGATTTAATACACCATCATAAATGCCCTTTGTAGGGTTTTGTAATGCAGTTAACAAGAAGTTACTATTCATTTTTTATAAACATAAATAGAGGGTAAGTGCCAATTCCCATAGGATATGTATCAGTTTTTATGCAAACAACCGCTCACAGAGGAAAATACAACTGCACTGAGGAATATTATACACAGACTTACCAAAGGCAGATATGGTTTCAGAGCATGCAACTGTGCTTCCACTTCCATGCCAGAAGTGAATGAATGCAAGAAGTGGGTGTGCCCTGCGAAATTTTCTACAGAAAACCACCCAAGACTGTTTATATTTCTTTAGAATTTACTAATTTACACATATGAAATAGCTGTATTTAATATGTACCAAACAGTTTTACAACTATTTGGTAGTACTAGAGAATTAAAACTGTAACATAAGATATGTATTTCCAACTTGGTTGAGATATATTGTCTGCCAATATAACGATAGTTGTGACCCTTTCTCAATATATGATGCCATGATATGCTGCTGGTGTGATTTGTTCTTATTGTGCACTGGGTTACTTTATTAGATACTTTTAAACATTATACTCTTTGTAAGTGTCCTTATTAATCAGAAGTGTTAACATGTGAAGACATAATGTGTGTGATATATACAGGCAATATCATTCTGTTTTCTCTGGCAGGGCTGCGCCTTATAGACCAATAAAACCAATACGTTGCCTAATTAACCTCTGTACTTAAAGGACCAGTAACACCAAAACATGAAAGTGTTTTAAGAAATGAAAATATTTAATGTTGCCCTGCACTGGTAAAACCCAATCTGTTTGCTACAGAAATACTACTATAGTTCATATAAACAAGCTGCTGTGTAGCAGTGGTGGGTATTGAAAAAAGGATATATGGCACAGGTTAAATAGTGCATAACAGATAACACCATTATGTTCTACAGAGCTTATCTGCTATCTGCTGTGTAACTGGAGCCTTTTCTCATTTGAATAGCTGCCCACATTGCTATACAGCAGATTATTTATATAAACAATAGTAGTGTTTCTGAAGCAAACACATCAGTTTTAACAATGCAGGGCAACACTGCATTATATTTGATAAAACGTAAATTTTTTGATTTTACTGTTCCTTTAAAGGACACAAATCAGAACATAAAAGCAGCATCACAACACATTAAAGTCATTAAAGTAATGTAAAAACCCACTAACAAAAAGTGCGTAAATAAATGTAACTTCAAAAAAATTATAAAACCTCTCAAATAATTATGAGCACTATCTGTTTGTTAAGCACCATCAATTGCTAGTCTTCAATGGATATCATGTACCACAGAGAAACCCTGCCTCACCAGTAACTTACATGAGAGCTCTTCCAGTGGAACGGGCTAATTAACCAGTATGCTACATCTTTTGGATCTGGATATGAACAAAACGATCTTGTCATAAAGTGAAGTCAACGACCCCCTTGTGGCAGGTTGGGGCTCTTAATCGGCCACTTCTTGCCCATGTTCCTTCTACTGGGCAACCCTTCTCTTTTCAGAAGTCAATATTAACCCTTTTATTTAAAGGGGCTGATTACCTTTAAATTAACTTTTAGTATGATGTAGAGTGATAATTTGCAATTGTTTTTAATTTTTCAGCTCTCCAGTTTACAGTTTCAGCAATCCAAATCCAAATAGGGTTCCCACCTTTTCTGGAAAGAAATACCGGTTTTCCTATATTTTTGTGGTTTTTCCCTATAAATAACATTGGCATCAAGCAACATTTTTACCGGCCAGGCCAGTAAAATCCTGGCCAGGTGGCAACCCTAGGTCCAAATGACCCTAGCAACCATGCATTGATCTGAATGAGAGACTGGAATATGAATAGGAGAGGCCTGAATAGAAACAAGATTAATAAAAAGTAAAAATAGAGTTAACCCCTTACAGAGCATTTGGTTTTATATGGGGTCAATGAACCCCATTTGAAAGTAGGGATGCACTGAATCCACTATTTTGGATTCGGCCAAACCCCTGAATCCTTTGTGAAAGATTCGGCCAAATACCGAACCAAATCCTAATTTGCATATGCAAATTAGGGGTGGGAAGGAGAAAACATTTTTACTTCCTTGTTTTGTGACAAAAAGTCACACAACTTCCCTCCCTGACCCTAATTTACATATGCAAATTAGGATTCGGATTCGGTTTGGCAGAAGTATTCAGCCAAATACGAACCCTGCTGAAAAAGCCAGAATCTTGGCCGAATCCCGAACTGAATCATGCATTTGGTGCATCCCTATTTGAAAGCTGGAAAGAGTCAGCATATAAGTGAAAAACTTGTAAAAAAGAAAGTAAAATGAAGGAAAGAATTAAAGTTGCTTAGAATTTGCCATTTTATAGCATACTGAAAGATCACTTAGATGACCTAAAAACGACACTATTGTTTAAGAAACGAGTTAGTATTTGCGAGCGGAGTACTACGGAGGGAAGCTACGAGTTCAAGCTACAGGTTGAAAATTCAGATAAAGACCATTAAGTGTGGCCTCCCCGCTTGCTCTCACTACTCTCTGTGCTTAATAACACCATGGATTGGAGCCAGTCCCGTTATGCAGGAGCAGGCACAGGCCGCCGGATAGTTACTCGGGATGGAATGACACTGGGATTGGTACTCATGCCCTGTTGCAGTTGCTCACTGCCCAAACATACACACACACACCAGAGAACTTTGCACTTAACCCGAGAACGTCACAGTATGCCCTAACGAAAAATGGGGAACTCCTCCCCACAAAAGAAAATCAGTTCTGTGACAGTTGCTCCCGTTCTCCGAGCATCCCCATTGTTAGCGATCTCTAAAGGATGTTCTTCTATTAGACTGAATACAACCCCCCCCCCCAAATCTGCGCAACTCATTGCGAATTGCCACAATCCTGTTGCTCTACATATTAAACACGCCTGGCTCCATTTCCTCCCCGCTAAATGGGCGCAGTGCCCTCAGTCCCGTCACTCACCCTGGATGAGTAATAAAAGCAATTGTACACTCCGTTCCGCCATCTTGGCCGATGAGCTATCTAGCGGATGGGAAAAAGAGGCAGCAACGTTTCTCCGGATAGCGGTTTCCTATATGGTTCATAAGCCGACTGTGGATGGAAACCACACCCCTCGATGTGATTGGTCCTTTTGATAGAAGATCCTAAAGAAATGGGATTTAGTGGACGGCGCCCCTCCTGCCAACAAAGTCTCGTAGTGGGTTATGAGGCTGCACATCCCTTTTACTACGAGCACAATTACACACTCTGTGTGACATTTGGTTGTGGGACGCCAAATGGAACACGAATAATAATTGCTATACAGCGGGGCGATAGTATCTGGATAGAAACCCGTTTGCCCTAAAAAGTAAAGAAAAAAAGCAGAAGTAGGTGTGTGTGACGTAACCTCTACGAACCGACAATTGGAAATTCGCCTTTTCTGTGCAATCTAGTCACTGTTTTGTGGAAACTGGTTACACATTCCATTGGTTCTCAGAAGAAAAGTCAATGACAGGGTGGCAGTTTGTCAGGCTACTCTCATTCACCAAAATCACAGAAAGCAAACTGGAGAATATTGTTTCCAAAAGATACTTAAGCTGGCCATAGACAGTGTCGGACTGGGACACCAGGGGCCCACCCAAAAACCTTTGACCAGGGGCCCACCAATTAATTTTAGACAAGGGCCCACTCTTAGTACTGTTATTCTGCCTCTCCTCACTCAACCTCTATTCTCCTAGTCTCTTCTTTACACAATATAATCTATTATTCCATCTATTTAGCCTCTTTGTTCTTATAGAAATAGGGAATGGCCATGAAACAGACCAAATGTTTAGCAGCACAAGGGCCCATTGACACCTAGGCCTATTGGGACTTTTCCTGGTATCCCGGTGGGCCAGTCCGACATTGGCCATAGATGTTGTGATTTTTAAAAGATCTTTTGATTATCATAAGACCAAGCTTAGCGTTTATCGATCATTTAAATTTACGACTTGTCCATCAACTAAAAAGACCATTTCAAGCAATGTTGTCTAGTTGAAGCCAGGAAAACTGAGGGTAGCTGCTTGCTTGGCCCTGCAAACAATTGGACAATAGATAGATTTCACTGTGACCTGGCAGATCAATTTCCTGAACGATGTCAGACGGAAAATCGTTAGATGCGCGATCATTCAATTCCCACTAACCTCACGATAATTTGACGGATTTGTCAGATCGCACAAGAATTGGCCGTTCTGGAGTGAAAAATTTTAACGTACAAGGCCAGCTTATTAAATGGCATCTCATAGGGAAAAAAGACTCGCGCTCTTCGTTTGTAAACATGCCAATTTGTACCGAAACATGGCCCCATGGACAGAAGCTGTTCTGATTCCCCCGACATTACATTACGTAATCTTGATCACATTCCCTATTCTAAACCAAAACTGGGTGGGAGAACTAGAAGCCATGCTGCATCAGGAGCTATGCTGTGCCACACGACAGGAGGAGTCACATTAATTAAGGGCTGCAGCAGTGTTTCACCTAGAATAATTTCACGGAATAGCTGCATTTCCTGAATACCAGTACATTAAAGATGTAATTCTGCAGTTAGAAGTCCTGTTGTTTATGAGTATACAAGTAATACAAGTCATAGCAGAAAATAACAGAAATATTACTATTCAGAATATGCCATAAACATCTTTAAATGATCGTTTATAGTATGTTCACCTTTAAATGAACGTTTAGTATGTTCTAGAATGGCCAATTTTAAGCAACTTTTCAAATGGTCTTCATTATTTTTTACACTTTTTGAATTATTTGCCTTCTTCGTCTGACTCTTTCCAGCTTTCATATAGGGGTCACTGACCCCATCTAAAAACAAATGTCCGGTAAGGCTACAAATGTTTTGTTATATTGCTACTTTTTTATTACTCACCTTCCTATTCAGGCCCTCTTCTATTCATATTCCATACATCGTGGCTAGGGTAATTTAGACCCTAGCACCCAGATTGCTGAAATTGCAAACTGGAGAGCTGCTGAATAAAAAGCGAAATAACTCAAAAACCAGCTAAATAACTAAGAAAAAAAATGAAAACCAATTGCAGATTGTCTCAGAATATCACTCTCTTTATCATACTAAAAGTTAACTCAAAGGTACAACCAAGAGCACTTACACTAGCTCTTTGCACTTTAGTAATAGTTGCAATCAGTGCCTTCCTTCTGCTGTGCCTATTGACACAAGGGAATCCTGGAGCTAATATCACCCCCAAACCAGGTGGTAGTTCCAGGGTTCCCAAAACTACCTGCATCAATAGGTGCAGCGGAAATGCACCAAAAGTATAGGGCACATATGATACTTTCGTGGCAAACACTAGAAATTATGTCAACTACAACTGCAGAAAATCTTCAGCTAATGGTGTCTGTTTTGTGTTATTGTGTAAGTGCAATTCCAGTAATTTTAGTAATTCCCTTGGCAACCAAAGAAGACTAGAATTCTGTGGAAAATACTGAACTGTGCATCAGCTGAAAAACATAAAAATATGCAAAACCTTTACAAATGGGCATTTCATTGTGCGTTCTCCTGCAGTTATTTTCCCGTGTTCTACCGCAGGGGAGCACAGGATGATAGGCAGCACACTCTTCCCTATTGGACTGTACTCATTCAGGTGCATGCAAGTGGCAAAATGCAGGAGAACACACAGAAAAACACCTGGGTGTTAGAGTGCTGTGTCATAAGGCAACAAGAGAATAGTAGTCATACTATCAATACCTTGCATACAGCACAGCTGATTGCACAGTCCGGCCAGGTCCGTTCTCACCTTAACTCAAAGTGAGACTTTTGACTGAGCGAGCAGTTACCAGAGGCAGCAAAAAGCTGAATTCCTATTTAAACAGAAATTCGGGTCTGCTAGTTCAGAGAGTGTAACAGAACTCTCTTCATTATTGATGTGGCCCCCCTGCTCCAACGCTAGATTTGAAGCATAGAGCAGTAAAGGGGATGGCATCGTATTTGCTGCCTCAGCCAGCTGCAACCCAAGAATTGGCACCAAATCCAGCCATGCAGGCTATAAGTGAATCCAAAAAAAGCTATAAAAGACTTGAAACTAAGGTATTTTCTTGTACAAAGAGATCTTCGAGTAAACATGCATAAATATTTATCAGAAAAAAATGGAGATTAATAAGTAAAACTGCTACTATCCATATCCTACCCACTTATACACCACCACCCCGTTTTGTATCTGATTTGTTTTCTTCCTAATAGATTGTAAGCTTCTTGGGTAAGGGGCCTCATGTGTTCAAAGCTCTTAGCTCCTATCTATTGTTACTGTATAACCTAATTATTACTATAACCCTGTTTGTGCTCACACCTTGTAAAGCACTGCGAAAAATTGTGGTGCTATATAAATAAATACATACAGGGTCAAACTGGCCCGGCAGGACACCAGGAAAAAACTTGGTGGGTCCCGACCCTCATGGGCCCCCGCCGGGCCAGACCCCCCCTCTCCCAATCCATTTTAAAATAAAAAGATGCTGAAGTGCGGCGCAGTGGTGCATGGCGTGCCGGGTAGTGACGTCAGCGCGTGTGCGCCCGGTGGCGCTGCAATAGGGGAGGTGAGTGAGTAGGGGAGGTGGTGAGGAGGGGAGGCGCCCGAGGGGGCCCTGGACGGCAGGCGGAGGGGGCCTGGACCGCAGCCCCAGTCCGACCCTGAATACATACATACATACTAACCCAGCCTTTGAAAAGAGCATACATAATATAAATCAAAAAGTAAACTTAGAATACAATGCATAAAAACATTCTATGGTGAATGTGTCACAATGGAACTGGATACACCAAAAAGAAAACCTAAAACCTTAAGTTGAAAATTCCTACACACGTGTAAGAACAAAAAAACACTTCTGGGGGGGAGGAATAGGTGTGGTTAATTATTTTTTCTTCTGTGTTTAACTGAGTTTAATTCTGTTCTATTAGCTGTGAGGAGGGCTGAGATAACCCATAACTGAATGCTGAGTATAGCCAGGGAAATTGCAATATCTGTTCAATGTTCAAGCTGGCTAAAAAATCCTATCAGGTGAGTGCCATGTCTTGCTGTGACACTGGTCCCATGTGATCTCTATATGTTTTGAGGCCAAAAGATCAGGGCAGCCCAAATCGGCCTGGCACCTAGGTGAGCAAATTGAGAACATGTCCTCTTAATATGCTAGTGTCTGACCATCCTAAGTTATATTGCAGATGGCTCATTGTCTGTAGTGCACACGGGACACATAATAAAAGTCAAAAAATTCCTGCATTCACAGAGAGCTGTTGGAAGGTGGTGATAGTTGTAGTCTGGTCAAAGGTCTATCCATACATTTATCAGTCTACCCTTTTCACTGCTGCTATTTACTTTTGCTCTTCTTGAAAACTTAGAGGAGAATTTCTAAATACTTTATACCTTCCAACTCCTTTCTTTGATTATAAATTTATAAAAAATCTACTTAATGAGGACATCAGGGCATCGCTGTACTTTTTCTTTATAGAATGTTGAGATGTATATACTACTCTAAAGGGCAGGTTTACTAAGAGAGATGCCAGTTTCTGCAGGGGTTGCACAACTCAGATCTTTGTTTTTGTTTTCTAATTGGTAATAGACTGATCAAAACTAAATGCTCATTGGTGGCCATGGCAACTGCACCAATGTGATTTGTGATTGCCTATTTCTTCAAAATAGTCTTTAAATATTATAAAGCCACAGAACACCTTCAAATTAGTAAACAAATGTATTCACCAGAGCAGTTAATGCTGCATGATAAACATTGGATTCTAGGCACATCTGTCATGATTTTTATGGTGTTGTTTTTATCTCTAAATTACACTGCAAATAATTCACTCTACCATATAAAATTTTACTCCTGAATCAATTAGTGTATTTTTTGTTGTTGTAATATTGGTGTATAGGCAGCCATCTCAGGTCATTTTGCCTGTCATAGTCTTTCAGAAGGAGCCAATGTTGCACTATAGAACTGATCTCTGACAGGCTATTGTTTCTCCTACTCAATGTAACTGAAGGTGTCAGAGTGGGACCTGAATGTTTACTATTGAGTGGTGTTCTTAGATCTACCAGGGAGCTATTATCTTGTTTCAGGTAGCTGCTATCTGGTTACCTTCCCATTGTTCTGTTATTAGGTTGCTGGGGGGGGGGGGGGTCTATGTAGGGTGGGGGTTAGGGTTTTTTGTTTTATTAAGGGTTTGTTTCTCCTTTGAGTGTCCTTAAGATATTTACCATATTTTTTTTATTAAGGGTTTGTTTTTCCTTTAAGTGTCCTTAAGCTATTTAGGGTAGTGGAAATTCCTGGTAGTATTATTGAGTAGTACCCTGTAATCGCTATCTTGAACTTACATTCTGTGTGAGTAAAGGTGGGCATACATGGGCATACTTTTATCGTTCTGCAATGAACGATCGTATCGTTAAACGATCGTCTGACGATTATTTTTCCATACGATATGCCATCCACGGAGAACGATTATATGAACAGATATAACCGTATCATTTGCTTAGTGTACGGATGAACGCTGTTCAACAAATGAGGAGTGGTGCTAGCATTGTGTCACTGTCTATAGAATATAGTCAGCACCAATGTATTTCTTACATAGTTCATATGGTTACAAATGAAGTTTTCAGCAAAGAACGTTCGGGTCCTTCCATATATGTTTGTTGTTCCGTATATGTTCGCTGGCTTGTGCTTCAATCCTGACATGTGCAAAGAGTGATTTTATCCCTGAACGACTAGAATTTTTAAACTCATCCAATCAATTTTGCGAATGATAATGTCGAGCCGATCGTTCGTCTGACGATCGTTCATACACCATCAACCATCCGATAGGTTATCGATATTATTCGGAAGTTCTGAAATCGGTCATTTGGAAGTAAAAAATCTACCCGTGTATGGCCACCTTAAGTGATAGTGTGAGTAACTTGATGCCATGGCGGCGCTTCGTATTCTGAAGTTGCCCATGGTTGCCTCACGAGGAAACTTCGGGCGGCTTCGGAATACGAAGCGTCGCGTGTGCCATGCCGCAGGTGACTTTTCATTATAGCTGGCGCAAGACAGAGGGAAGGCGTTCGGGTAGATTAGTCGCCCCAAAGAAGAGGCGATTAGTCGCCAGTCTACTAAATCTCCCCGAATCGCCAGGTGTGCCCTTACCCTTAAGGAAGTTTTAGAGATCACAGTCTACATCTATTTTCTGTTTTCAGTCAGATAGCTTTTGTAGTAGACAAGACAAAATGGATGGACATGGATGTCTGTATAGCCTTAAATGATATCTATCTAGCACATAGTGAGCAAGTGCCCCGACTCGATAATTATGCACATATGTGTAACTTAAGTATGATGGCGCGTCCACTGCTCCAACATCACATTTATGTGCATAATGAGCAAGCTGCGAGACTAGCTCATTCTGTGAGTGCGTCTCACCCAGTGTGAACTGAATATAAAATGTATTAGCCCTCACCTTTAGGAGGAAATAATTTTTTGATAATAGGTGCCCTTTAAAGGAGAACTAAAGCTTAACTGATGAAGTAAGATCTGTAGCATCAGTTTATATTACAGGCCATCCTAATTATCTGTTGATAATAATTTGCATCAACCCCTAAGATTGGCTTCAGAACAGCTGCTCAAACCACACTGATCATGTGAGTGTCGCATACACTTTCCAAGATGGTGAACCCCTGTGACAAGTTTGAACTCCTGGCTCATTGCTGTTATTGAGAAGCTGAAACTATAGGCTGGTGCAATAAGTTCAGTATATAAAATATGCCATTTTTAACCACATTCATTTTTTGAGTTTAATTCTCCTTTAATTGAGTTAAACTTAGTCTGGAAATTTAAATATTTATACCCACTGATTAACACCATATATGAAAAAAGTACTTTTTGAAATCACAAACTGAAAAGTTTACATTTTTTTTTAAACATCTAGGATTTTAAGAAGCTGAAATAAGCAGGATGGCAACATTTATTGACATTTATTTACTGAAACCGGTTATGGTAATGCAAAACCGCAATCAAGCTGGAACAATTTTTCTCCAGGTCTGCCTTTCACTAGCTAAGCAATCTCAATGAATTATTGCAAAGATCATCAGTGTCCCTGCTATTACAAAAATATCTAGGGCTGAAAACCACTTCTTTAGTAGTTCAGAGTGTACAGTTCTACATCAATGTCTTGGTTAAACAAATAAATGCATTGCGCCTCAAAAACTATTACTGGATTACTAGCTTTATAGGACTGTAATAAGCTGCACCTGATCACCAGTCCTATATGCTTAAAAGAACAAAGACAGCAATATGTTCTCCCCAAAATATTAGGCTATTTAAAGATTTATTGAAGTAAATCTTTTTATGTCCAAATCATACTATTAAAACATCAAGGGCACTTCCAATCCCCATTCTCCCGCCCGCTTCATTTCCTGCCTCTGCCATGCCCACATCCTGCCCCAACTCCGCTCACTTCCGCCAGACTTGCTTCCCCCTTCCTCGCCGGTAAGAGAGAGTGGCTGAGGAGGAGGTCTTCTTTTACTAGCTATAGAGGAAGCAGACCCCACAGTCCGGGCCCCCTTGCGACTGCGGGGTTTGCTTCCTCTATAGTTACGGCACAGCCTATAAGCTTGTGTGCCACATACCTTTTACATCCTCCTTGCAGCCCTGATCGGGGGAGGGGTGGAGTGCCCAAAGTTCTTAGCAGAAGTGGGTCTGGGTTGGAGCGGCACAAGGGGTTTTCCCCCAGTGTCCTAACAGCGCTGTCTAACCTTGGGCACAAATTTCTCTGTTGTCAGGGCAACAAGATAAAGATACCTTGATAGAATTCTAGGTTGCCCTGGAAACTGTAGGGATAAATGTTAAGATAAAATTGCTAGACGAAAAATAAAAAATACAATAGTGTGTGTGTAGAAGACAGCTGAGTAGTTTACATGACCTTCAAATTAGATTTTACAGAGTTATTAAACCTGTGAGGGTATAGTAACTGTCTTAGGGCAACTAAGGCTTTTATAATGTATCGTTACCTAGTAGTGAAATTTGTTGAGTATTGATAAATCAGGCCTGTAAAATGAATTCTTAGATGTTGGTTATTGCTAATGCTTTTACTCAAGGAATAGGCCATTTTGACTTCACTTAGGCCCAAACAGCCCTCTATGTGTCCATTAAAAAGTGACTGCCTATGACATGTTTAGCAGCCCCTTTACACTTGCTAAAATATGCAGGATCCTATTCTGGGCCTAACCACAGTTATGTGTGTAGTTATCAGTCCAAAAATGTTGCTATTTAATTATCTTTTTCATTGACTAATGCTCAGTTTCTTATCTTGTAAGATGTATGGAATTGGAGCTTTAAATTGTGTGCTGTCAAACTTTATACAAATCTGCAACAGGCTATACATATCATAGTCAGGTGCTTACTAAGACATAGACATGGGGCAAAGGAAAGAACATACAGGCATGGAAGTAATTCCACTTCTTTCTGCAACTGGTTTTATTCCAGCTACAAAAGATGGACTGGTAGTAAATACATGACATTCATCTGTTTCTCCGTGCAGATGTACAAGGTGACTGAAGCACTGAGTGGTCTTAAATTAATAATCTATTCTTAAAATCAACCTCAATGCTGGAACAGGCTATAAGCATTTGCAAAAAAATAAAGTACAAAGCTATTCTCTTATCCCCCCCCCCCCACTGCCCAGCGGCACCTATCCTTGGCAATCCATACTTTCCCTCAGGCATAAACAGGGGCTCCTTTCAGTGGTGGGAGACCAAGGGCCAGGGCCTGCCCGGCCCAAGACAACTGGGCAACCCAGCCATCCATCTCACATCCCTCACCCCTAAGTGTGCGACTGTGCATATGTGTGCTCGCATGCGTTATGACGTCACGTGGTGACACGGGGATAGTGAACACAGAATAGGGGTAGGCTGAAGGCCCTTTTGACAGGTACCTGCCCATCACCCCCTATTGTTGCACCCTAAGCAGGGTGCCTATCCCTAGTTCCATCCCTACCAAGGGCTTTACTACCCTAAAACATCTGTATGGCTTGTAGGGCCCAATCCAATGGGACTGATTCCAACAACTCCACTCCCCTCCCCCTGGGGAGCTATTGCGGTATACACAAATACAACATTTTCTGAAATCAAAGAACAAAGGCACAAGTACCCCTTCTTTCTTCTATTTTGAAACTATCAAGGCTATATCAAATAATAGTAGAAGCCCACTCCCCTCCAACTCTGCCTTCTGTTGAATCCTGGGAAGGTGACATGGGTCGATCTCTAGAAGAGCATGACTGGCTCAGAAATTGGGACTCATAGCTCATAGCTCAATTAAGACTACCCTGCTTGAGGCGGGATATGAGGTTTTGATGCAATGGTACTTAGTTCCATCCTACACAAAACAAAATAACCACTATGATTTCATATGCTTTAGGGGCTGTGGAGGTGAGGACACAGCTTACCATGTCTGGTGGCAATGTCCCAAAATTTTTTAGAAACTGGGCTAAATTTGAGAAAGTCACTGTCACTATCAAGCCCTACTTGATACAGTGGGATCCAGCAAAGAGCCAAAGGAGGCACATTTGCTGTTTAAACAATAATTCAGTTAATAATAAAAATTTTGTTTTTTAAATGGCCTCCTTTCTACCTCCTAACGTGTACACAACTCAAATACCATCGCCATTTCACAAAGCACAAAGGCAGCACAAAGTGCATCAGAAGGCAGACAATGGCCCCCACCATTTCAGGATATATGGTTGCTCTAAGCATTCCACAACACACTGGCACCTGCATTTCATGACAGCAAGATCATTGCAGTAATGGCCAATGAGCACTCCATTATCCCCACACTTGCCAGTAAGATAATAGAAGAAATGGTCAATGAGAATTCCATTAACCCTTTACTTGCGAGTAAGGTCACTGCAGAAATGGCCAATTGAGCACTACATTCAGGACTTTTTTTTATATAAATAGACACCTGAGGGCATGTGCCTGGGGTGGTAGCTTTAGCTGGGCGGTTCTTGAACTCCAATGTAATTGTTTAAATTTTTTTAAATAAAACTAAAAAAATCACCCCCAAAGCCAACATGGGAGACTTTCTGCCAGGCTCGCTGTGACAAAAACAGAAAGTGGTGTGTGCCGGAAGCCTTCCATAAATTGGAACCTTATTTACACCACTGCCCAGCACACACCAAAATCATTGCTGTGTTAGCATTAATTATGACCAGGGACATAAACAACATTGCTTTATCACTATCATGCACAAATTGATGTCAATACAGAATTGGTTGGCTGAGATGGGAGTGGAAGAATTTGAAGATCCAACACTTGACCTAAACTCAACCAAATGAACACTTGTGGAATGAACTGTTATGCTTAATATAAGCCAGGACCATAATCATAACCCAAACTAACTGAGTGGATTTAAGTGCTACCGAAAATGTTCCAACATCTAGTTGATAAAATTTCTGTAAGAGTAGAGGATGCTATTGCAGCAAACGGAGTAAAACTCCATATCAATGATTGGAATATCTTGTAAATATTTTCTTTTTTAGAATTATGATTTTCAAATACAGCAACATTTTAAATGGAAAAAACTATGCAATTAGGATCTTCCATTCATTCTGGCCACAAAGATGGTTCTCATTCTAGAACTATCTTCAATTTTACGATGAACAATGATAATTGTTAAATAATTTTTTAACATTTACAGTATTACCTGTTCCCCAAACTAAAAACTAGCCTCTTTGGCCTATATGGTTAATAGACAAATAGTTATACTATAATACACAAGAACCATGAATATCCTATAAATGATATATTTATAAGCGGTGCTTAATGATGTCATCTGCTATAATCGGAGATTAGTGATATAATTTTGGTCATATGACTCACTGAAACTTGTATATTACTATTGTAAAATATGAGGATATTTGAGTTCCATGACCTTCGGCCTTGCGTTTTTGTATATGGTCATGGAATGCATTGGTAACTTATAATATCCTTATATTTTATAAGAAGGGGGTACTTTATTCACTATATTTTCTGCTTAAGGAACCTTTTAATGTAATATGTCTTTAAATTTCTTAACTTGCATTGATACAGACCAGTGCTGACCTCTGTCAACATTTAATGCTCAGGTAATCCAAAAAAAAAAAAAAACAGTTAAAACAGTTAAAATGATTTAAAAGGGCTTTAGGAATCATATATATATATATATATATATATATATATATATATATATATATATATATATATATATATATATATATATATAAAATTTAAATTGCCTTTTAGAGAAAGTAAAATGTACTTTTGCTAATACACCATTGACCTTCAAAGTGTCTGTCAAGAGATTTACTAAGTGTTGTTGCTTAGTAGAACAGTCCAAGTACGCAGGAGTTGGGGTGGGGAAGGCATATAGGAAAACACATGATAAATTCCCAGCAGCTGTGAATGATGTAACTGAAGTTATTTTAAAATTTACATCCCACGCATTTTTTTTTAAGATTTACATGGTAGTTCCATTTAAAAGACTGATAAAAAAGAACTGTGCTGTAAACAGCACCAGACAATTAAAAATAACCACCGATGCAATAACATTTTAATCAAAGTTTAAATGTATCCAACTTTCCTTTGGAAGTTCCCCAATGGAAAATATAACTTTTAGCAAACACCAACAGTCTTCCCTAAGCACCACCAGTTACACCCAGACTCCCCCAGATCTGTCCTTATCCACCCACTTCCCCTCCCTACATCTTTTGGATGAGGAGATTCAGAAGTGCTACAGATTTTTCGCATATCTGTATCTGTGGGTCTTGTAAGAATTCCAAGTTTTGCTTTTAAAAAGACAATTTTCATGTAGTATACTATAGGCACAATCTTACCCACTAGGATTTAAAACAGAGCCAAGGCACTTGCTGATTAGAGCTTATAATATAAAGGCTGGTAGACAGATATAGTTAACATTTAACCCTTTTTTATAACTGTTTACCCAAGGACAACACGTTTTGGCTTAAATGGATATAAAAGCAATTGGTAGTTAATTTTACAGTATTGTAGAGAGGCCAGGTGGTTGGACCTAGCACACACAGTCCCACATCACCTGTTTACCCCTTCTCCCGCCTACTGCAGCAGACCCCATGGCCTGGACCCCTCTGTCCTCTTGGTTTCTGCCCTCTTGGTTCTGCGGTATGCAGGGGCGTAACTACAGAGAAAGCAGGGGGCCCTTGAGGTATAAGGGCCCCACGTGGCCTTAATTTATATACAATTTTAATAAACATTGCTATAACTGGTCAACATCTAGACATTTTGGGGGGCCTGAAAAATAATTTACTAGTTACGCCACTAGAGGTATGTTATTTACACCACTGGCAGTTTGGCTTAATTTTAACTTATAGTCACAGTGCCTGTAAGTCACTTACAAATGCTTTAAATCATCTTGCAATCAAATCAAATGATGTGCAGACCAGGCCGAAACCGTGGTTTACCCAAGGGTCAGGCGGGTTTGAACCAACATTCCCACACAATTTGCAAGCTGCGGGTGGGTTTGGGCTGAGTTCTCCCTTGCGCCCTCCCTGTCAGTGACCTTTCTCTGCCCAGTTTTAGCCTCCGGCAGCCTCTATTTGTGGGCCTGCCCACCCACCAGCAGGTCTATAATTAGAGGAGTCTTGCCGGGTTGGGAGCGGGCACGTTAGGGTCGGGTGCGGGTCAACTTTTAGTCGACCTGCACATCGCTAAATAGTATAATCATCTGCATGCATGTTTTGAACATTCTGTAGGATGCTTGAACGTGTGCGAACACATTTTAAAAACTAAATATCAAAATGAAAACTCAACATCCCGGCAGCTCACTAATTCCCATATCTATGCAATATTTAGTCATTTACACTCTCAGCGATAAGGTATTTGACATTGGGCCGTAGGGAAAAAATGAAAAGCTTCAAGACACGTAAGAAAAAGAATGCATTGCAAATTCAATTTAAAAGACAACACACTCTTACATATTATGTACTATATGACACTTAATTATAGGCTTTTAATACACAGAAATATAAGGATTTTTATGGGGGAGGCAACATCACCACCACCACAGCATATCACATAATTACACATCAATAAATAAACAAAGAAATGGCTTAACCTTTAGTATTCTTTATACCTTGAGATGTTCTGTCACATAATACTGACTAAAATATCATTATATTGCTGCAGCAGAATAATCTTGTCAAATATTCATAGAAACATTGAGCCAAGGCAAAATTATATGGAGAAGGATGTGAAGAGGCAAAACATGTTATTAAAATAAACGAAATATGGGTATTAATTAAAAAATGAATAGTATTGAGTCATTGGTATCCTAGTTGCAAGGCTAAAAATTCAAACTAGGTGACAATTCTAATACAGGTATGCTTTGGACCTGGGGTTTTCCATAATTTGAATCTTCATGCCTCAAGTCTACTAGAAAATCATATAAGCTAATATATAAAATAAACCCAATAATATGGGTTTTCTTCCAATAAGGATTAATTATATCTTAGTTGGGATCAAGTACAAGGTACTATTTTATTATTACAAAGAAAAATGAAACAATTTTTAAAAATGTGGTTTATCTGGATAAAATGGAGACGGCCTTTCTGTAATTTGGAGCATTCTGGATAACGTGTTTCCACATAACAGATCTCATACATGCAACAAGGTTCCTTCTGTGTTTCAGTTTGTCTTTACTTGTATTAGCAAATGTGCAAATGCAAATATTTATGTATAACAATGCATAACAATGTACAGGTTTTAGAGTACATTAAAGGAGAATAAAAACAATGAAATTAAAAAAATTAATATGGCTAGAACTGCCATATTTAACATACTGAACTTATTTGTGCTTAAAGGTTCAACATCTCTATCTTTATAGTACCAATGATGCAAATCTTCAAAGTTATCACAGAAGTTTCCCATCTTGGATTTTGTTAGCTGTAAGGCCACTCACCACTGTACAGATGGGATGTCCGGTTCTGTACGTCCCTGAAGGCAAGTAGTTGGTTGCAGTCGCCAGCGGAGACGCACCTGTGCGTTCGTGTGTGAGCGTGCGTCTTGATGTGCGTGAGCCTTATATCAAATATATTGTTTATACTTGATTTCCTGCACCTGTGTCCAGCGACCTGCACATCGCTAAATATAAGTATAATCATCAGCATGCAAGTTTTGAACATTCTGTGCGAACACATTTTAAAAACTAAATATTAAAATGAAAACTCAACATCCCCGCAGCTCACTAATTCCCATATCTGTGCAATGTTTAGTCATTTACACTCTCAGCAATAAGGTATTTGACATTGGGCCGTAGGGAAAAAATGAAAAGCTGACTTCGCTTGAACGCTGCCTGCGTCTGACCACGAACCTGAGCTGCCTGCCTTTGACCCGGATCTGCTTGACCTCGTCCATCTTTACCCTTATTACTTCGTCCGGACTCTCCGGCCTCTTTTCACGGCGCATTCTACCTGTCTCACTTTCAGGTTAGTCTATTGCTGGTGGAAGCTGCTTGTGAGCCCACCTCTACAACTTGATCCGTATAAAGCTTAACAGTATAACCTAGCCATGGATCAAGAAGAGGAGGAATTTTGTTGACACAGCAACTGGCTGCCCTTACCCAAGCAGTCCAAGAATTACAAGGAGGGTATAACCAAATTCAGGATCAGCTGCAGAATTTGCAACCCGCTGCCGGACCTCCACCTGTCATAAATATACAGCAGCCAAGTAGTTCTGCCTCCTCTGCTGCTGTTGAACCCAAGTTATCCCTTCCAGAGAAATTTTCCGGTGAGTGGAAGAAATTTAGACTTTTTGTAAATAACTGTAAGCTGTTTTTCACGTTAAAGCCCTTATCCTATCCGACAGAACAGGTGAAGGTGGGGTTTATTATTTCCTTGCTTCAAGGTCAACCTCAACCTTTCATCTCATGGACCAACAGAATCCTGCACTCTCATCTGTGGAAACATTCTTTACGGCCATGGCTGCTCTTTATGACGATCCTCATCGCACAACTGCTGCTGAAGCTGCATTAAGGGCTCTCAGTCAAGGCCGACGGCCTGTAGAGGATTATGCTATGGAGTTTTGGGAACTTGCTGCAGAGACTGAGTTTAATGATCCAGCACTCAAACATTAATTCCATTTGGGCTTACCCATAGGTTTAAATGATGAGTTTGCTCGAGTGGGAATTCCTGGCTCTCTGGAGGAATTGATTCTTCTGGCTGTACAATTGTACATAAGACTACGTGAAAGAAAGACTGAGAACGTTTCTGAAACTTCCCCTATCTGGGTCACTCCCAAAGCTCCTCCTCCAGTGAGAAACACCCCTATGCTTCCTGACTCAGAGCCGATGCAAATTGGGGCTATTAGACCCACTCTTTCAACTGAAGAGAGATTGAGACGACGAAGGCTTAACTTATGCCTATATTGTGGACAATCTTCTGCGAACTTGCCCTATTTGCCCAGCCCCTCCAAGTAAAAGAACTTCCTTTTCTGTTACTAACCAGTCGATAAGTTATTCTCCCTTACTGATTGTGTCCCTTTTCTTTTACAGTGGAGAGAGGAGCAGGTGAATCTTCCAGCCCTTATTGATTCTGGTGCAAGTGGGTGCTTTATTGACTCTCAAGTAGTGGACAATCTTCACATTCCTCTTCTGTCAAAAGAGAGTCCTGTCTTCATTAGAATTGCAGATGGTTCTGCAATCAGCTCCGGACCTGTGACTAAAGAGACTATTGCACTTATCACCTGTTTAAATAAAATTCACAGCAATTGAGCTTTGATGTAGTTGCTTCTCCATTATTTGCATTTATTTTAGGTCTTCCTTGGCTTCGTAAGCATAACCCTATTATTGATTGGGTTTCCGGAAAACTAACTTTTCTCTCTTGTTTACAGCCTCCTGGGAAGCAACTTTGTGCGGTGCCTTCAGGTAACAGACTTAACTCTCTTCCTGGGGAGTATCAGGAATTTTCTGATATTTTTGAGAAGAAAAGTGCGGACATATTACCTCCTCACAGAATATATGATTGTTCGATTGAACTTTTGACCCTTTGGACGTATTTACCCACTATCAGAGCCAGAATTGAAGATTCTTAAGGATTATTAGGACGAAAATCTAGACAAAGGGTTCATAAAATATTCCACATCCCCAGCAGGAGCCGGTATTTTCTTTGTGGGGAAGAAGGATGGTTCTTAAAGGCCATGTATTGACTACAGGGAATTGAACAAAATAACCATTAAGAAACGATATCCGCTTCCTCATGTTCCAGAACTTGTTCAACAGCTTCGAGGTCTTCTCGAAACTTGATCTTCGTGGAGCCTATAATCTAGTGAGGATTCGCAAGGGAGATGAGTGGAAGACTACTTTTCGTACCCGTTATTGGCATTTTGAATATTTGGTTATGCCATTCGGGCTTTGCAATGCGCCCACAATTTCAGCATTTTGCAAATGATGTCTTATGGGACTTTCTTGATATTTTTGCAATTGTTTATTTGGATGATATCCTTATTTTTTCACAGTCGCTTCAAGAGCATCGAATTCATATGAAAAAAGTCTTTACTCGTATTAGAACCCACCGCTTGTACGTGAAATTAGAAAAGTGTGAATTTGAAAGAGAATCTGCGGAATTCTTGGGTTTTATTATCTCTACTAAAGGAATTCAAATGGATCACAAGAAAGTTTCTGCCATTCTGGATTGGCCAGTCCCTACTAATCGCTGATCTGTTCAAAGTTTTATTGGATTCTCTAATTTCTACAGAAAATTTATTTAAAAAATTCCCCAAATTATTCTTCCTATTACTGAACTCACTTGTTCCAATGATAAATGTTTTTGGACTAACGAAGCACAAGTAGCTTTTACTACATTAAAGAAGACTTTTACTTCAGCTCCTATTTTGTGTCACCCTGATCCAGCTTTAACTTTCGTGGTAGAAGTAGATGCATCGGAATCCGTAGTGGGAGCCATCTTGTCCCAAAGAACAGCGGTTAAGGATGTGCTACATCCTGTTGCTTTTTTTTCAAGAAAATCAAATAAAGAGGAACAAAACTATGATGTAATAGACATAGAATTGTTGGCGATTAAACTCGCATTTGATGAATGGAGATATTTGCTAGAGGGTGCCAAACATCCAGTTGTATATACAGATCATCGAAATCTTGAATATCTATGTTCTGCTAAACGTCTCAGACCAAGACAAGCTGCTTGGGCAATGTTTTTTATGAGATTTTGTTTTCACATTACCTATCGTCCAGGCAGTAAAAATGTTAAAGCTGATGCCCTATCTCGCATGTTTTCCTCTGATTCGACTCCAAACTCCTCTTCTGAGACAATTTTGAAATCAAGTAATTTTTTTCTGCTTCAAGAATCCTTAATGGATCGTTTAAGGAAAGCATCATTTTTGGTACCTGATATTTCTTGTCTCAGTTCATCCAGGTATAAAAAAGACTATTATTTTAGCCAAGAGATTCTTTTGGTATCACCATGCGAAACATGTGCTAGATTCAAGAATCCACGTTCCAAGCCAATGGGGTTGCTCCAAACTCTTCCTATTCCCATGCGTCCTTGGGGATCTGTTTCAGTGGATTTTATTTCTGAATTACCACCTTCACATGGACGTTAAACTACAATTTTTGTTTGTTTTGATAGATTAACCAAGATGGCACACTTTTCATCATTACCTAAATTACCTTCGGCTGCAGTCACTGCTGAAACATTTATTAAGGAAGTGATTCGTCTATATGGGGTTCCAGATGAAATTGTGTCTGACCGTGGCATTCAGTTCACTTCCCAATTTTGGAAAGCATTGTGTAAAGCGCTTCAGATTAAAGTTTCATTATCCTCTGCTTTTCATCCACAGTCTAATGGACAAACGGAGAGGACAAATCAGACCCTTGAGCAGTATTTAAGATGGTTTTCATCCTTTGCTCAGGATGATTGGGTAACTTTATTACATCTAGCAGAGTTTGCCTATAATAAAAATGCTCATCATTCCTCTATACAACAGTTTTTGCTAATTTTGGTCTTGATCCTGCTATTTTTCCAGTTTCTGCACCTGATCCTGCATTTCAGGACCGTCTTGCCTTTTTTTCAAGACTCTACAAGAGACAATGGCCAAGGCACAACATGATTTTAAAGAGTATGCACATCGTACGCGGATCGTAGACGTTCTTCGGGGCCAAAATTCAAACTTGGAGATAAGGTATGATTATCCTCTGTCAATCTGAGACTAACTTGTCCTAGTAAGAAGTTGGGTCAGAAATACCTGGGACCTTTTTCCATTGTTTAACATATTAATTCTGTTACATTTAAACTTGAACTTCCGTGCTTGTGGAAAATACATCCTGTCTTTCATATGGCTCTTCTTAAACCTGTGATTCCTAACATCTTTCAAGGACGTGTTACCTCTCCTGCGGTTATAGTTGATGGTCAGGAGGAGTTTGAAGTTGAGAAGATTCTGGATTCAAGATTTCGAGGCAAACAAATTCAGTATTTGGTCAAATGGAGAGGGTATGGTGTTGAAGAGAACTCTTGGGAACCTGCATCTAATCTCCACACACCCAGTCTTCTTCAGAGGTTTCATTGGGCTCATCCAGAAAAGCCAGGTTTGTCTCGCGTCCTGAGGCCGCTCCTTGGGGGGAGGCTCTGTAAGGCCACTCACCACTGTACAGATGGGATGTCCAGTTCTGTGCATCCCTGCAGGCAAGTAGTTGGTTGCAGTCGGGGGCGGAGACGCGCCTGTACGTTCGTGCGCGCCGTGTGTCGCTCTGCGTCTCTGCGAATGCGAGTTGACGCTGGGCCTATATTAACACAATTGACACACAAACAAGTTGCTAGGTTATCTTAGTTTATATCCAAGAGACCCCAGCATTGTTTATACTTGATTTCCTGTTGTTGACCCGGCTATTCCTGACTTCTCTTGAACGCTGCCTGCATCTGATCTCGGCCTGACTTTACCGCAAACCTGAGCTGCCTGCCTTTGACCCGGATCTGCTTGACTTCGTCCATCTTTACCTTTATTACTTCGTCCGGACTCTCCGGCCTCTTTTCACAGCGCATTCTACCTGTCTCACCTTCAGGTTAGTCTGTCTCTGGTGGAAGCTGCTTGTGAGCCCTCCTCTACAACATCATCCATATAAAGCTTAACAGTTAGCAGTGTCTGTGACATGCACATGCTCAGTGTACTTAGAGCAGCTGTGGAGAAGCTAAGCTTAGGGGTCGTCTCAAATCATCAAGCAGAAAATACGGGTTGTCTGTCCTATAAGCTAATGCTACAGGGCTGATTATTAAATTCTGATTTTGCTGGTTTCTGAGTTTACATGTACCAGTAATCTGAAATTATTTACTAATTGGTCATATATTACATAGTTACATAGTAAGTTACAAAGACACCTCCATCAAGTTTAACCTTTTAAACCCCATTTGAAGTATCTCCTCAGAGGGGAAAAAATTCTTTCCTGACTTCAAAGTAGCAATCGGACCAGTCCCTCGATCATCTATGAGCTATCTTTCATAACCCTGTATTCCCTCACTAGCTAAAAAGCTTTAATCAGTTTCAAAGGAAAGAATCCCAGGTCCAGAGTATTCTAGATAACAGATCCAATAACTGTAAAATGTTCTGTTAATAGCAACTTTTCTATTTGTTATTTTCAACATTTAATTATTTGATTTCCTTTTCTGCTTCTTTCAAATGAGGGTCACAGATCCTGGCAGCAAAAAAGATATTGCTTTGTGATGCTACAATGTTAATGAGTTGAAATTTTGTATGACCATTGTAGGGTTGTGGGTTAGGGTCGGGTGTGGGATGAATTTTTCCTGACCCAGCACATCACTAGCTTCCATTGACATTTACATGCCCTCATTTTAATTGTATTGTAATTCATTATGAGGAACACTATGAAAGTGATGTTGCACATGCCCTTCATAATTCCTGCAAGTTCATATTCATGATCTCTGTGATGTTGTTTATCCACCTCCTGTGAGTTCAAGACAACATTCGCAGTGTGTAACCTTTACAGGCCTACTCAGTTATTTATCTTTGCTTTTTGCCAGCATATTCTTGATGCAGACTTTCCTTATGTCCTGAGTCCAGAGTATTTGACCTTTTGCTTAACTATATGTCATTCAAATGTGTAGCCTGGATTTATATAAACCATTCTGTAGTAATTTAATTAAGTATTGATTGATTTGTTCTTCAGTCCAAGGTACTCTCAACTATTCCCTCTGCCACAATTCAAAAGCTTGATATTTACTTTGGTGAGCTTTTTTGAGGCTATGTGTTACATTTAGGGGCAGATTTATCAAGGGTTGAATTTCAAAGTGTAAAAAACTTCGAAATCCAACCATCGTATGGCATTACTTCAATATTCGAATTCAAAGGTTTTTTTAATCGAATTTGGCCATATTCGGTCAAAGTAAAATCGGTCGATCGTAAAATGAAATCCTTGGAATCGAACGATTCGAACAATTTAGTCCATCGATCAAACGATTTTACTTCGACTTCTAAAAACGTAGCCAAATGTTGGCTATAGGTTCAAGGAGGTCCCCATAGGCTAACATAGCAATTCGGCAGGTTTAAGGCTTCATAAATTAATTCATGCAGGCACTTGTATAAACTTGTTTTATTGCTAACTTAAAAAATCCCTTTAAACTCTCCAGTAAATGACTGCATTGTATCAAGCTTTGATAAATTATACCAAAGGGGCACTACATTTTTGTTGTATAATTTTAGCGTAAATGAGAGGAAATGAGAATGTCACTTTCATTTAACCTTTATTATGTTAGTAGTACAGTACCTTGTATCTTGTGTTTGGCAGTCACTGACCCCAGCAACCAAAAAACATATTGTGACTCGTTGTTATCATTATGTACCTCTTTTAATGACCTACTATTTTGACTTCCAAACTGCTTCCGCTTCCTGGTGACCATGTCAGCTAATAGCTTTGTGTTGCAAAATAAAAATTTTTACTCTTTCATAAAACCACACAGAAAAATTAAGATTCATGATAATAACCTAGTATTGTTGTCTGCATAAAAATGAAAGCTTTACTTTTAAGGCAAACTACCCTTTTATTAAAATATGACCCTTACCACTGATACCACCCACCCATCCAGTATTGACCACTATGATATGGGAGGTTGGTGTGAATGTTATAGACTTTATAGACTCTCCTCCTGTAATATTCGGGTATAATAATTTACATCCATGGATAGCAGTCATTGTGCAGAATTTTTGCATGCTGGATTTTTTTTACTGCTTAGTACACTGTTACCTAGGTTACAGTTTAAGTTAAATTTTTCTCTGTGTGTTACATACCTACATAAGATTTTTTCATGTAGGCTGTGATTGTTTATACCTTAATAAATAACATGGCTCCATGAAATGTGACAGTCTACACATAATCATAATTTATTTCATTTGTATAATGCAATGCCTGGTACTGTTGTAAATTTATGTCAGTGGCAGTTAAATTGGATTTCTACTTTTTATCCAATTTATGGGCTTGCCATATTTTATGCAGTGGGCTGGCCGGTCCATCTCCTGATGCTATTGAATTTAGAAAAAGCCACAATTTATATAATTGTACCATACAGTAGTTTGTCCTTATTCATCATCTACCGGTGTCTTGTTGTATTTTCATATTGTCATTATTAAATATAAGTACTTTCTGTTGGTTTGTTTTTTCTTATATAAGCCCTTTGTATATGAAATTCGGCTTCAACATAAACTGCACATAACATTAATTTTTCTGCTCAAAAGAGTAATTTTTTTTTATTGTTGACTATATTTGGACCGTAAAGCATCAATAAGCATAAAGTAAAACTATTTTATTTACTTTTAAAGGTTTGTCCACTATCTGCAAATAAAATATCTGCAAAATTGTCTTAGATGGGCCTCAGATTTCAGATTGGTTTTAGCGGTTATAATCAGGACAATGGACTTACACTGTGTAATTTATGAATATGAAATAACTATGTAATTTAGATGCTATCCAGAAAGCTCTGAATTATGGAAAGGCCATTTCCCATAGACTCCATTTAATCCAAATAATCCACATTTTTAAAAATTATTACTTTTTTCTCTGTAATAATAAAACATTTCCTTGTACTTGATCCAAACTAAGATATAATTGATCCTTACTGGAAACAAAAACAGCCTATGGGGTTTACTTAATGTTTACATGTTTTACTAGTAGACTTAAGGTATGAAGATCCAAATTACAGAAAGATCCTTTATCTGGAAACCCCCAGGTCCTGAGCATTCTGAATAACAGGTCCCATTCCTATATTTACACAACTGTGATGGATTGTAATATATTTCCAGCAGAGGGGCATAGACGTTTTGTTCCTCTGTACATACTTTTGCCTGTTTGCCTGCCAAAAATGTTTAGTTTCACTGTGGCTTTAGAATACATTTCCCTTGTGCACAGAGAAATTTCTCAGTAATTTTAGGGCTAGGTCACATTTGCAAATTCGGATTGGCTAGCTGGACCCTTCCTCTAGAGTGCAATTACAGCAAAGCACATAGCTTTCAGTGGAATCACTTCCAGATCAGATTAGGCTTTGAGTGTAATGCAAGTGCATAGGATGAGGGCCAAAGCTGACCTTTCTAAACCTGCAGATTTATAGTACATCTCTCCCACAGTGTTTCCTACTTAGGAGTGAAACAGAACTTTGTTTTTTTTAACAGGTGGAACTAGTCAGAAATAATATAAACAAAATAGAATCTTGTTGAGAACAGCCTTCAAAATAATTAGGAGCTCCACTAGCACAGCATGTAACAACTGTCTATAACCCAGAGATCTGTTTTCTGTAACTCTCAGAGTGGGCACTATGCCCATGAGAGTTTACAATTTCCATCTGGAGCAGAGCAATAAGAAGTTTTTTTTCTCAGTAGCAGATTCAAACTAATATCAAAACAACAACTGTGGTACTAGAAATGATTTTTCTTTAAATGTAAGCGAATTCGTTATTACAGATTTTGATGAACCTTCAGATTATAAGGCCTTCTGAGCAAATTTGGATACTGTGACATGATGGCTGTCTGTACGCATAATTTTGGTGGAATTAGCAGTGGTAGGCAGGATCAGAGCAAAAAGTCAGGGACACCACATCTTCACACAAACACTGGTTTATTTTCACAAGGCTTTTCCGAACATAAAGCAGATAAGCAGATAGTTCACCTTCGCATTCACCTTTTCTCCTCTCTGGGATTCTCAGCATACAGAGCAGCTCCTGCACTCTGGAACAATCAGACTTTTCTGTAAGCCTCTCTAAAGCTGGGAATATATGTAATGATTTTTAAAAGATCTTTTTGTTATCGTTAGACCAAGCTTATCTTGAAACGATAGTTTAAATGTACGATTTGTCCATCAACTAAAAAGACCATTTTAAGTGATGTTGTCTAGTTGAAGCCAACTGAGTGTAGCTGCCTGCTTGGCCCTGCAAACAATTGGACAATAGATAGATTTCACTGTGACCGATGAAAATTTTCTAACCGGGGCGATCAATTTTCTGACCGATGTTGGACAAAAATATTACCCATTAGTGAAAACACTGCTGTAGGCTGATTATGTAGATTATTTTTATTTATGCAATTGACTTGATTCTGTAATTATACTGCATGCAATCAAGCACTTATGGTATTCTAGGGGGGCAGTGCAATTGCACCCTCTATAATTATGCCACAGTTAAAGGTATAGTAATAATGCAGATAAAATGTTACAAACTACTAATATAATACACATACAGGGGAATGTGATAAAAGTCGCAAAAACCAAAACAATTCACACCAATAAGAATAAAAATCCACACCTTGCAATGTAATATTGTTCCTTAAACTGTTATTGCAAAAAATTTAATTTAACTCTTAAGAAATGCTTGAAGGTTTCGTAATCTTTTGAAACAAACATAACGACTTTTTCCGTAAAAAGTTTTATTACATCAAATTTATTACATAAAATTTATAACTATAAAATTTGCAAACGGTCTTCCTCTGTCAGAAGTGGTCACTAAACAGTATCCGAGTTCACAAAAGCTATATTAAATTTGCGCAAATTTTGTTTTGTCAGTAGTGCCACCTATTGGTTTATTTTCCCATTGACATTTACTGCACAGCTTAGAAATACTAGGTAGAAAGAGGATGCATTTCAATTCTTTTAAAAAATCATCTCACAAAAACCCTGATTACTTCCAGAGAGGCATTAATTCCTTTTGTAGAAATTGTGAGGGAACCATCAATTTTAGCAAAGCTTTTGCTGATTAGACAGTTTTTTCCACATAGGAGCACCTTCCCATAGAAAGAACATACTGACTTATTTCAATGGGCTCCAGTAACATGTGCTTTCTTTGTCCTCACCCCATCCCTCTGCCGGAAAAGGTGGTAACCCTGTGTCCAGAAGTATTACTAGATATTACGGGGCCCCACAGCAATTTATTTTTCAGGCCCTCCAAATGTCTAGAGGTTGACCTGTTTTACCAATATTACCAATATTTTGTAGCTTGGAGTAGAAAGACAAACTTGTTCACATGGTCACTTATCCATTGCTCACAAACACAAAAATGAGAAGTAAAGTCTAAGTCAAAAGTCTGGCTTTTCATTCTACTGCTCATGCCGACCTATCTAAAGAAAGAAGAAGTATAAAGAGATGCTCGCACAGAAGTACCCCGGATCAGGGTAAGTGATTAAATTCACTGGGGGGGGGGAGGTGTGCCTACATTTTGGCATCCCTCCGTGATTTTGATGTTGCTTGATTTAGATGTGCCTGAATCCTTTTCCTATAGGCTTAATGGCAGCTCTTCAATTTGGGCCAGGTATCATTTTACCATTTTGGAATGTAATTATTCTATCTGCAGAGCAGAGTGGTGTAAAGTAAAAAGAAACGGTGGAATATGCCTTGCATGTAGTAAAAGACTGCTATTATTCCTTTGAAACATCTAGGGGCAGATTTACATAGGGTTGAATATCGAGGGTTAATTAACCCTCGATATTCGACTGCCGAATGTAAATCCTTCGACTTCGAATATCGAAGTCGAAGGATTTACCGCAATTAGTTCGATCGAATGATTAAATCCTTCCTAGAAAAACTAAGAAAGCCTATGGGGACCTTCCCCATAGGCTAACATTGACTTCGGTAGCTTTTAGGTGGCGAACTTGGGGGTCAAAGTTTTTTTTTAAAGAGACAGTACTTCAACTATCGAATGGTCGAATAGTCGAACGTTTTTTAGTTCGAATCGTTCGATTTGAAGTCGAAGTCGTAGTCGAAGGTCGAAGTAGCCCATTCGATGGTCGAAGTAGCCAAAAAAAAACATTCGAAATTCAACGTTTTTTCCCTCTATTCCTTCACTCGAGCTAAGTAAATGGGCCCCCTAATCTCAAGCATGTTCTTGGGTACTAAGAAATTTACTTGAGTGGATTGGTTGCCGTGCTCATTAAGTTTGATTAAGGATCCATTTTTAAATTGTGTCTTAAAAACAGTTAAAACTGGCAGTAATTGAATAGCTATTGGATAAGATACTCCCTATTGTAAATTATAAGGTCATTTGTAGTCACAGAGGAGTGTCCATTTAAAGTCACCTTTATACAAGTCTCTGATCTTTAATTAATTTTAAGTTTAAATTGCAATGTTTTAAAATCATTGCTGTACTGGTGACCTACTTAACAGGATTTCCCATGAGGTAGCAATAGATCATTATCATTATTTGACATGTATTCTGACAGAATGGTTAAGGGTCAAATTACCTGATCCATTAGTGCTGTGAATAAAAAAAACAATATACAAAATGGTAAATTAATAAATAAAAAATTAATTAAAGCTGAATGTGGAGACATCTGGATGGAATAAACAAGATATCAACATTCTACCATAGTGGGAATACAGTATATTCATGTGTGACAACTGTGCAAATTATGCATATCTATATTTTTATTATTTCTGCAAAGACAACTGAAAATTGGTTAATTTTTTCAGAAAAGCCTTTTTAGTTATCAATATATTTTAGATTCACATTACTGATTGTTCGTTATATATATATATATATATATATATATATATATATATATATATATATATATATATATATATATATATACTGCATATATATATATATATATATATATTTTTTTTTTCTTTTTTCTTTATAATTTTTCTTAATCCATACCTCAGAGTAAAATATCCCTTTAATGCTTTTTAAAATATAGAGGCAGTTAAATAAGTGGCTTTCCAGGGGTTGGCATGCTTAACAAATTTTTGCTCTTATGAAACGACTGACGTTAACTCTGAAGTCATTACTTTCTCATTTCATCTGTTAGGCAAAGAAAGCAACATAAGGTGTGGGCAAATCTCATCTAGTGAGTTACACAGATAAGAAAGAAAATATGATGAGTTGTATATACATTTTTTTTTCACATTTTCTTTTATAAACATGTGAGTCAAGCATCATAATTCCATTGAAACTGACTCACTTCTTTGTTAATCTTTTGTGAAAATATGAAAAGATCTACTTTATTATTAAAGAGAATTTATGTGACATGTAATTTCCCACATAAATGTCTCTAATGGAAAAGCTGTTAGGACAAGGAAAGCCAAAATGTTAGGCACCTCCGAGTGAAATAGATTGGTATATTTTTGTGGAGCTGCTTCCTTCTGCACCAGCCCAAGATTTGCTGCGATCTGCACTTGGGCTTTGACTATAGTGCATACGCAATAGAAAAAGAATCCACGCTAGGGACACCTGTGACTGGTAGAAAAAAAGGTAATTAAAGGGGTGGTTCACCTTAAACTTAACTTTTATTAGTTTACAGAGCGGCTAATTCTGATCAACTTTTCAATTGGGCTTCATTTTTTTTTATTTTTTTTTAAGTTTTTGAATTATTTGCCTTTTTTCTGTTTTTTTTCAACTTTCAAATGGGGTTATTACTAATTTTGATTAATTATTTCTATTCAGGCCCTCTTCTATTCATATTTCAGTCTCTGACCCTAGCAACCAGGGTGATGAAATTGGAAACTGGAAAGCTGATGAATAAAAAAGCTAAATAACTACAAATAATAAGAAAAGAAAAAAAGTTGCAAAATGTATCACTCTCTACATCATACTACAAGTAAATTTAAAGGTAAACAACCCCTCTGAAGTGCTGCCACAGTGATTAGACAGTTTTTTCCACATAGGAGCACCTTCCCATAGAAAGAACATACTGACTTATTTCAATGGGCTCCAGTAACATGTGCTTTTTTTGTACTCACCCCGTCCCTCTGACTTGATTTAGCTGCCGGAAAAGGTGGCAACCCTGTGTCCAGAAGCAGTGGCATTACTAGATATTACGGGGCCCACAGCAGTTTATTTTTCAGGCCCCCAAAATATCTAGAGGTTGACCTGTTTTACCAATATTTATTGAATTTGTATATGAATTGGGCCTCATGGGGCCCCTATACCTCCTGGGCCCCCCTGCAGCCACAGGGTCTGCTTCCTCTGTAGTTATGCCCATGTCCAGAAGCAGAAGAACTAAAGAGCTGCAAGAGAATGGGAGAACAGAAAAGAAGAGGAGATACATAGAAAAGAGTGGTAAGCGGGGCGAGGTGAAATATGGAGAAATATGAAAAAAGAAATAATGAAAGATGATTGTATATATGGGTTGTGAAAAAAGGATGTTTGTAAGCAGTGTCGGACTGACCCACAGGGATACCAGGAAAACTCCCCGTGGGCCCAGGTGTCAGTGGGCCCTCCTGCTTCAAAACATTTGGCCTATTTCATGGCCAGTACCTATTTCTATGAGAACAAAAAGACAAAATAGATTGAATAATAGATTATAGCATGTAAAGAAAAGAGACTAGCAGAATAGAGGTTGCGTGAGGACAGGAATTATAATAGTACTGAGAGTGGGCCCCTGATCTAAGGTCTTTTGGTGGGCCCCTGGTCTAAGATTTTTGGGTGGGCCCCTGGTGTCCCAGTCCAACACTGTTTGTAAGAAACACATCAGAAAAGAAACTCTGGAAGAAGGCAAGCAAAGAAAGGGATAGTGAATACTAATGGATTTCCAGGAAGATACATGATTTTGGGCCCCCAATTTCCGCCTCTATGTGCTTTTCTCACGGTATTAACAATATCCCAGTTGAGTTTGCAGTGCACAGTGACGTGAGAAGGGCCTGTGCACATGCACAGTGAAAATTCAGGGGCTTTAGTAGGGCCTCTGCATATCCCCAATCAAGATTTGAAAGCCTATTTATGAAAGGTTGGATTTTAGTGGTTTAAGAGGTTTTTTTTTAAAAAAGAATTTATTAAAAGATATGAATAAAAAAAGTATGTATGGAAATTATGAGCTAAAAAATACGAATACTTCGAAAACCTCTAAAGGTCTGAATTCAATTTAAAACCAACGCAGCTCCCATTGACTCGAATTGGACCTCAACAACTTTTATCTGGCAAGTTTTGTATTAGTGTTTTTTGTGGTTTTTCCACTTAATATACCTCGAATTTTATGGGCTTTTTTAAAAAAAAATGGGGAAACCACTAGTTTTTAGAGATTTGTGGAAAAAGTAGAAATTCGAATGTTAAATGGGCCTCTGAGTGTTGTAATTTGGGGCCCTCCCAATAGACCACACCCCTGGGTTCCTGTCGTCTCTAATAATGGAAGAAAGCTGATGAGACTGAAACAAGAACAAGATATTGAAAGAAAGGCACAGCCAAGAAAAAAAACAAGGGATGGTGCCGAAAGTTCCTCTGCAGGAGGGGTCCCCAAAACTTTAGTTACATCACTGCTGTTTTGCCATGAATGTTTATGTAACCCTAATTTGGTTACTGTCTCTTTAAATCGCAATTAACCCTTGGCAATCCAGGGGTCCTAAGTCCCTTTTGCGTATGAAAAGTACTGGGAACTGGGAGCACCGAGAAGCACACCTCAGGGAACTTCCACTAGGACAAATAAAACACACAATTTGCAAATGAAACAGATATAAACTTTATATAAACAAAATACTGAACTTGGGCAATCTAATACACAATACACTCCTGCACTGGGAGCACTACCTAACTCACTCTTAGGTACCTTACTGTTTCTCCAACACAGTCCTTTTTATTATCAAAGTCCCAATCCTCTGGAAGGGGTTGATAACCACATAATTCAGTTCAAATAGAATGTCCCTTCCCCAGAGCTCTTATACCCCAGGCAGCGCTACCTTCCCCAAAAGTAATTCTCCCTTTGGAACTTAGCAGCCACTCCCATGTAGCAGGTAAATGCACAAGACCTGTCTTCAAGTTGGGGCCCCATGCTCGTATCCTTGCCAGTATCCTCCCTTGGGTGGCTCACTCATCAGGATACTCTCAGAGGCAGTCACACTGGAGATTACAGGCAGCTCTGCAGCAGGACAAATCTCGCCAGTGGCACATTTCTCCTTCTGAGTCTCTAGCAGCTTGGCAGGGAACAGGATGTATTTCTGTATTCCCACAGATTTAACAGCTTGGACAGTTTCACAAAACTTGGTTCTGGCTGGATCTTTCATCATACAAGCTCTGTTGGAGACCCTGTACATTTGGCAGTCAGGCACACCCTCTCTCCCAAGGATGCACTGGGGTTCCCAGCCAATTGGATGGCTCTCCAGACAGTAACTGTAACAAAAAAACAGGGGAAGGATTTCTCTGGTCCCCTACATTTTTTTTTGTTAATTTCTTCTCTTCTTGTAAAAGCATACTTCTTAACTGTCCCAGTTGCAGAACAGTTCTGCTTTAACTACAAAATCCGCAATCAATTATGGACTTGCATTGTTATATAAATAATTAATTGTAAAAACTAAAGATTTCAGTCAGGTAGTGTTAGGTTACACACAACTTCAGTTGGATACTTTAATTTGAGTTGTGTGCTGTATCTTTTATATTTTGTCCTTCACCTCTCCCTGTAGCTCCTAGAAGCTAGCATGACCTATAACCCCTCCCATCTTCATCAGTTTTTTCAGTGTGCATAGTCGGTAGCCTTTATATATGTGTTCAACAGACTATATATCCCAGGATTTGATTTTCATAGTTTGGAATAAACATCTGCAAGATCTACATAAAATTGTGTCATTCCGGTGGAGATCAGCAGTATTGGGAGGTCTGCTAATAACAGAGAGTAGTATTCTATATAGATTATAGGATGGGATGTGTGAATAGCCATCTCTCATGGTGTGATACACCAAAACAAAAAAAAAAGTATATATATACAGTATATATATATAGATATATATATATATATATATATCTATATATATCTATATATATATATATAAAAATATATTTGCCTTGTTTTAACCTCATCCTTCTCACCCTAACCTCTCTGGTCCCCTATTCAATATCAAGCTTTACTATGGGAGTCTACTATAGGAGATGGCCTTTCCGCAATTAGGAGCTTTCTGGATAACGAGTTTCCGGATAACAGATCCCATACTTGTACTACCAACGTGCTAGACATTTGTTGCACGTATCTTGGGTGTTCTGGATACTTCCCCTAAGATCATCTCAGTGTTGTGTGCTACATTTCATATATGTAGTAAGTTACTATTCTGATTATATTTTTTATCATGCAAATGAGAAACTATGAGGACTTGAAATTAGTCAGGGTGTGTTTTTGTTCCATATTTGGGAGCTTAATCTTGGCTTAGAAGCAAAGGCTTTAGGAAATCCTAGTTAGGTAATATTAGGCATGTTTGTTTGTATACAGACCATGTAGGTAATTTAATAAGGTGTCAGAATGTGCATAACTTAACTTCTTTTTGCTTCTACACCTGCAAGCTATGAAAAATATAAGGGAGTCAGAAAAACAAAGAATGTTTTAGATAATGTTCTACAGGCCAAGTTCATTAAATTGCATATAATATTCATGACAGATATTTTAATATATGGGTACAACCAGAATATCTTAGTCTGTAGGGGCATTACAAAATGTCTCTGGGCCTAGTAAAATATGTATACTACATCTGAATCCCCATGTTTCCCTGTGAGGTTGTTGTTTGTTACATTCTATGGTGAAAGATCTAATTCTATTTGAGGCTTTGCTCCTTATTTTAAGTCAATTCCTCTCAGTGAGAATTGTCCATAAAAATCTATAATAAAATGGAAAATAATCCCAAGAAAAGGACATTTCTGTAAATGAAGGACACAAAGGAAATGGGACCTATTATCCAGCATACTCTGGACCTCTGTGGTTTTCTGAATAAGAAAAATCATTTTTTTAAATTTGTTTTATTTGATTAACATGGAGTCAGTGGGAGCTTTCTGGATAAGTGATCCCATATCTGTATAGGAAATTCATTAGCAATTTCAGTTTCTGGACCAAGTTATCATAGTGCAGATTAATGACTGCATGTCTTATTATGGAAAAGTACTTAATATTTTGATAAGGGACTGCAATGACTGTAAGAGGTCAGACTTGTTTGTCAGGCACTGTACTGGCATGGATTGTTAAAATTTACAAGGCTAATTACTAGGGTGGCATCAGTTGATTTAGGGCAAAGATAGACATAAATGCACTAGGTCTAATTCATCTGATTGAAAGCATTTGCATGGTTGTTACTGGTTGCTGGACAGAAGCAATTTCACCCAGAGTTAGTAAATGAGCCTCTGTTTATGCTGTATTACAGTACTTATTCATGAACCTGGCTTAATTCAACACAGCTGAAACATATTTTTCCTGTTTAAGCCCTTTATTATGCTAGTGTGTCTGTATATCTGTCAATATACAGCAGTTGTACTGATTTTGTCTAGCACCACTGAAATAAATGAAACCTGCTAACAAGTGACAGGGGAACTAAGCTGCTCCAAACTGCAGAATAAGGTAGAATTAAAGAGGCTGCAGTTGTGATGACTTGTTCATATCATTTCATAATAGGAATGGATATGGAGATATTTTGCAGCAATTATTTTTTTGAAATATGTTGGCATCCTTTAAAACACATACACTGGGGCACATTCATTTGGTTAAAGTAAACTATCCTGAGTGTCCTGCTGTTATGATCAAAATAATTCCTGAACTTGTTATTAAAATGCGTGCTTTCATGTTCTTTATGACACACAAAATGTAACGCTGAGAGTGCCTCAACAGAACACTTTGGTAGCTCTTTTAAATTTTGTGGGTTTTAGTGGAAAATGAAATCCATAGACAACAACATTTGTAAGTGATGAGACTGGGTCTTTGTAATGCACCAGAAGCAGAGGTGGGCTGTAGTACGTCATTAAATAATCGTATATTGTTAAAGTACCTAAAAAACAGTTGCTCACAAAACGTAGGGCATTGGAGTCATGTGGCCCACTTACCATGTTAGCTTGGTAGCTATGGAGACAATTATAGTACTTGCTGCATGTATGTCTTCCTTTGAAGAATGAGGACAAAGAGAGCAAGGGAGGAATTAGGCAGATGTAATGAGGAGGAGAAATGAAACATACAGTATAACCAGCGAGACTAGCATTTTACCTACAAGGGATCCAGCCACAGACCCAGTCAGCTTTCCTGTTGCTATAGAGACAGATGTAGCAGCTTGCCCTATATTACCTGCTTATTTAGACCCCCCTTCTTGCGTGCAAATCAACATGTCCCGCTAGGGGGACACTTGCTGGGGATTCTATTTTCACACGTGTAAATGACTTAAGCATACTGTAAATTGTAGAATCATTTACACATAACATTATAGGAAAAAAGACAATCTGGTTTGACAAATGTTAGTTTGTGTTAGTCCTCTGGTTCCAGTGAAAGCAATCCTTAGGTCAGGTTTGATCTCCAACTTAAAGGAGAAGGAAAGGCATATTTATTTGGGGGTGCCAAAAGTTAGGCACCCCCAAGTGATTATATCTACTTACCTCACACCCCCGAGCTGGTGTTCCTATCAGGAGAAAATTGAGCCAGTCCAGGGGTTCTTCCAGCTTCCTTCTTCTACTTTCTGCAAATTTCCAGGGGCAGATGCATGCTCAGTAGAACGAAATAGGCGACTTCATCGATAAAGTTTGGCTACTGCACATGCGCACCCATGCAAAGAAAGAAGATCTCTCAGCGGTGCTAGCTGGAAGAATCCCCAGACCAGTGAAGTTTTCTGCTGATAGGAGAACCTATCTGGGGTGTCAGGTAAGTATATACAATCACTTGGGGGGTGCCTAACTTTTGACACCCCAAGTAAAGAACTTAAACTCCTTTAAGTGCCCAACCTCATTAATGCCCTTGGGCTGAATGGAAGCAAGACTATCCAGTGGAATCTAGTGCAAAGCCTTCCAAGAGTAAAGGCTGCTATAAAAGCAAATAGGCCTGACTCTTGGTTTTTTGAATGAAGTGTCAGGAAGGCCAGTGCTCAGATCTTTTTGCTAATGAAGTCTATTAACAAAGTACTGGATCTTTCACACACATTTGAGACAATGGCAATAAATAAGCAGTACAAATATTACAATCAAATATTACAACTTCTTTTTAGGTCTCACTTGTAAACTTTTAATTGAAGTAACTTCCCTTATACCCACACCTACAATACCCAGTCTTATAAAGCTTTTACTGACTTCTCAAAAGACTGTGACAAAACACTTCAACAAATCAATAACAAATCAATAACAAATTTGACTAACCTTTATTGCAAATAGTAAAGGAGTCAGCAGAACCAGCAATGATTTATTCATGTCTTATGCATTGCATGCTGCCATATGCTTTAAAACTCACATAAACTTAGAATGAAATCAATAGCTATTCAAAGAAAATGGAAACTGTAACCCCTTTCCCAGGATTTACATATGTGTATATTCTTTGACCTATATATTATATATATGTAAACTCCAAAATATACCACACACACAAGGCGTATAAAAAATAGTGTCCAGTGTGTCCAACTAATTATGTGATCTTGTAGGCTCGCCACCAAAATGTAAACAAAACAAAATAAATAGCACAAACCAAATGACACAAAATATTCAATATGCAATAACTTATTAATGAACTCAACCATTCCAGCCCATGAAGCTAAATAAATTATAAACGAGGCAGTCGAGGAAATTTTCAGTATATCTTGACCCTTATCATTTTTGCTTCCGTCCAATGAAGCATATAATCAAAAAATAGCGTTATGGTAAATGAAAGGGTTTCACGCAGAAGATTGCTGCAAAATAATTCAGTGCTTTATTTGTGTCACGACATGTTTCGAGCTGAGCTCTTTTTCAAGTGACAACTTGAAAAAGAGCTCAGCTCGAAACATGTCGTGACACAAATAAAGCACTGAATTATTTTGCAGCAATCTTCTGCGTGAAACCCTTTCATTTACCATAAAGCTAAATAAATTAGTTGGGGTGTGTAAATATATGGCACATAGAACAATCCACACTTTGGTGAGTTCCAAGCATATCGAGCAACTGACAAATAATACAAAGTCATACTGATCTCGCTTTATTCTGTATATATGCCTCCCAAAACCAGTAACGATCTAATACATTTTCTCATCCATCCATTACACACAGGGGTGACCATTTCAGGATACAAAACACAAATCATACAAATAAATCCTGCCAACTGGACTAAAATGGGCCTCATGTAGACTACCAGCAAAAACACAAGTTGGGGTCACTCCTGTAATCACTTCCTTTTGGGGGCATTGCTCAGCCTCCTGGCTTCTCCTCAATGTCTCACTCAGACAGACCTGTCACTTGGTCACAGCTTCAATACAATATTCACAGACAGCACTGACAAGGAGGAATCTTCAATTGAAAAGCCTTTATTTGGATATGGGCTCTGACCCAGACACACAGCAATGTTTCAGACCGCCATCGGTCCATTATCAAGCTCACTCTGTCATTGGCTCATTGCAGTAGCAGGTAAGTTTGAATTCCTCTTCGAGCTGGGAGGGGGGAGGAGGGGGTCTATGTAGGTTATGAAGGCATGTTTTTTTTTAACTTTAGGGTTTGCTTCTCCTTTAACTGTTACTAACTCCTTTAACTGTTACTAACTCCTTTAGTTTATTCAGAGGAAGGCTCTCTAATTAGCTTTTGAGGGGAACAAAAATGTACTTAAAGCTGTCTTCCATATCCCTGTATTTCCTCACTTGTAAAAAGCCATCCAGCACGATGGAGAGAATTCCTGCCAACTACTATCTAGATTGAGCTGAGCCAACAGTGCAGCTATGAGGTGGGTCTTGAAACTCTAACTCCTCTATTGTATACACTAAAGAAAATAATTGGTTTAGCATATTTTCCTTTAAATTGGTACCATTATTTAAAGGAGCCACACTGTTAATCCCCGTGTTTTCACTACTAATATACTTAAAACAGTTATTTGTGGTTAATAGTAGCCTCTGCCGCTGTAAAGAGCCTGTGCGTTCTCACACATGAATACAGACGCGCACGACATGCACCAACATAAATACGTGAACATCATAAGTCACCGACGCGATGAAACGGACGCAGACGTCTAATCGCCCACCTACATGGATACACGCATCGCCGTTGATGCTGATGCGGGCGTCACTATGTTTGGCGCCAAAATGCCCTCCTTAAAATGACACTCAGGAATTGGTTCTGTGCTTGGTTTTAAAACTTGGCTTCTGTGATTTGTATCCTGCCGTTTGATCCTGTTTCCTGACTTTGCTTTGCCTACTGACTATGACTGAATGCTGCCCGTCTCGACTTCTACCTGTTTACGGACCTTGAACATATTCTTCTATTTTTTCCTCGGCTACTTTTGATTGCACCTAGACAGTCAGTCTTAACTATGATCCATCTCCTCACATATAAGCTCTGGGAATTTCTGACAGCAGCAATGCAATCCTCATTTTCTATCTTTGCCTTCCAGATAGCTGGTTTACAATATTTGTTGTAGTGATTTCTGGTTGGCTCCTCAACAACCTGTAACCTATAGAAGGAGAAAGAAAATAAAATTCCTGTACAGGGAGTTCAACCACTCACACATTTGCTATATGTTCTAGGTCAAGGATGTCCAACTGGTGGCCCACAGGAAGCATGCTGCCCCCGACCCCCCTTGTGTGGCCCTTGACATCAAAGTTTGCCTGCTGTGTCTGTTTACCATGTGTAAATTTTAAAAGGTATCACTACAGATATTAACTGGTCCCTGCATTGTTTAATCAACAATGCAGACTGAAACTGCCTACATTGTTCACCTGTTCACACCTTCTACAAACTGCTGGAGGGGCACCAGCACTGTGTCACTGTATGTAGCAAATCTTAGAGTGGTCCTGATCAGTGAAAACTGTCTCCTGCTCTATTCTGCCTTCCCTATGCTCCCTGTGTGTGCCATAATCTTTGCCTGTCCTACTCTGCCTGTATGTGCCATACTCTGTCTGCCCTATGCTTCCTGTGTGTGCCATACTATGCCTGCTCTATTAGGTGTGCAATACTCTGCCTTCCCTATGCTCCCTTTGTGTGCCATACACCCTGCTCTGTCTGTGGAACATAAGCCTGATATTTGTTCTGGGGTTTTGTTAGCATTTGAAAATTATTGTTAGGGGCCCCTAAGGTGTTCAATCATGTGCTGGGGGTGCTGTGTTATCCACAAGGGAGGAGGCATATGGATTTGAGGGTAGGTCTTAAAGGAACAGTTCAATGTAAAAATAAAAACAGGGAAAATAGGCTGTGCAAAATAAAAAAATGTTTCTAATATAGTTATGTAACGCTAAAATGTCCAGCTATTGGTATGAGCATGGTTTACATTGGATTCACACATCAGGATCAGGGCCTTAGCTAAATGGAAGCTATCCCTTTAAGGTGTAGTGCAACTACAACACACAGGCTACTGTACACAAAAATAGAGGAGTTTCTTGATAAAATAACAGATGGTAGTTTATTGTAGAAAAACAATGTCCCCAGGTTTACTCACAGTTGGTAACAGGCAGATGTAGCATATAACAAAGGAGAGAGGATAGCAGAGGATGATACAGCACAACGAAGACAGTCACTCCCTTAGGGTATAGTAGTCAAGAGTACATCAATTCCCAGAAGACATAAATATCTCTGGGGAACGGGATCACCAGGAGTAGTTAGTGAGACAAGTCTGAAGCGTAACGCCCTATCCACTATCACTATCCACTGAGTCCCTGCACTAAAGGCAAACACGAAGCCTTTGGGAAGCTACTCTCTGCTACTATCCTTGGTGGAGCACACAGCTGCTCATGCTATATAAAGCTGATTATCTCACTCTCCTAGAGAGTCTCTTTAAAGATCTGCACTGTGATATCTATTCCTCTTTCACAAGGTTTCCTGGTCCCCGACTTATTCTCCAAAGGTGCAGTCCCTTTGGGACAAAAAGGCTTTACTGGGCCTTGGTGATCCCAGGCTCAATGGGAACACCCAGCTTCAAGCACACCAGGAGCCAAGAGGAAGTCCCTCCCCCTTACACACACTATCTAGAAGTGTGGCAGGGAGGGGTCACTACACTCTCGGCCAATAGCTTTTGGTGTAATACAAGAACTGTTACAAGGGCTTATGGCCGATAACGAAAGATATAATAAAACTATAAGAAAGATAGGGAATTAACTCTAATGGGGCATAGTAATCCTATAGGTCCCTACAGTTAGTTAGCCAAAATGTAATGTTTATACATAAATACATAATACATTTATACATAATACATTAATGTTTATACATTGGTTATACATTAGGCTGGAGCGACTGGATATCTAACATAACATAACAGAACAGAACACAACTTCCTGCTTTTCAGATCTCTAACTCTGAGTTAGTCAGTGACTATAAGGGGGGCCACACTGTTCAGTGAGTTTGAAATTGATCCTCAGTATTCAGCTCAGATTCAAATGCAACAGTTATGACCTATGTGGCACCCATCAAGTCACTGATTGGTTACTGCCTGGTAACCAGTCAGTGTAAACCAAGAGAGCTGAAAAGCAGGAAGTAGTGTTCTAGCTATTATGTTACACATCCAGTCACTCCAGCCTTTATACATTACATTTTTGGCTAACTAACTATATTAGAAACATTTTTTATATTGTACAGCCTATCTACTTACCCAGTTTTTATTTTTACACTGAACAATTCCTTTAATATGACAACTTTTTTCACATACGAGTGATAAATGATATCCCTACAGTGAGCACCAATCATTTGTTTTTTTTTTGGTGGACTACCACCATTAATGTGGACATGGTCTTGTGGTAAAACGGGTGTGGTTTAAAGTGGGTGTGGTTTAAAAACAGGGAGTGGTCATCACTGGCTTCCATTATCGGCCCTCCATTATCGGCCCATACCACAGAAGTTGGACAGCACTGTTCTAGGTCATTAGAGATCACTAGATGATTTTGTTTGGTTCCTCAACAAACTGTAAGCTACAGAAAAAGAAGAAAGAGAATAAACCTGCTGTACCATCTAATGAAAGTCTGTTAACCCAAAGGCAATGAATGTAATGTCCAAAGCAAGAAATTATGTAGCTTAGTTCAGACCATGAATAGGTTTGCAAACATAGTCACTATATTCAAACTCAAACAGGTTCCACTGATTTAAAAGTAGTAGCTGAATTCAAACAGAATTCAAGAATTTGCATTATAAATTCAGCACAGTATAACCATATACATTAGATAGATAACTGTATAAAATAATAGTCAAGAAACATGGCTAATGGCTGCAATTATGAACTCTGAACAGAGTCTATTGGTCTCCCTGAGCAGAGTTTATTGAACTTTCTAGCAGCCTTCTAGAGGTCATTTTTAGTTCTGAATCGTCAGATAATGGAACAATTCTATTGTTTCTATCTGTTTTCATTGTTTCTACCTGTGTATCTGATGATTCAGATCTACATTTGTATATTGAAATGATCGATCTTTCCTGGAAAGATCTATTCCAGGAAAGATTGTAATTGCTACGTCTATGGCCACCTTAAGGTGTCACAAACAACAGATAATTTTGCAGCACAAACTCACATAGGTCAACTTGATTGTGGGGAGATATGTATTACTCATGTTTAGTCATAAAATTATGATAGGGTTGTTGGCCAGTGGCCACCCATACACTCCATTGCTTTTTCTTTGGCATAGTAAAAGATGGCTTTGATATGATCCCGTTTTTTAACTGAACCCCAATCATTCCCAGACCATATAGCACAATTTAGCCTAGGGACAAGTGGCAGAATATTTTGAATACTTTTTATATGTTTTAAAGTGATATACTGAGTATACTGTGGATGTCGTGTATATGAAACAGAAGGAAAAAAGAATTTATACCACTCTGAAAAAAACGTTTTTTACATAGATCCATTTGTCATATGAAGAATGAAAACCTCTTACAAACTCTCTGTAACCTCTTCCTACCTATCCTCCTCTAGTTATATAGGAAATGTTCATCACTTCTGCCACAGTAGAGGGAAGGTACTTGAGAAGCGCATAGTTGATGCCACAACTCCTCAAACTAAGCACTTTCAAATTCAAATAATTAAAGAGAGACATATTGGGGTCATTTACTGTATAAACAGTGGGCAAATTTGCTCCTGGGCTGTAAACCTTGGCAACCAATCAGATTATTACTTTCAGTGTTCAACCTACAGCTGGCTAAAAAAAGCTAATCACTGATTGTTTGCTTTGGGTTACTGCCCAGGTGCAGGAGGTATAGGGGGCTCTATGAGGCCATAGACTAACTAACATGATAATTAACCAGCATGTTGGTTGATCAATTTTCCTATCCTGCTGCTATATCCTACCAGAAAAATACCATCCTTATTGCCATAAAAGTGCCAAATTCGCTATATAGGTATGGGACCTGTTATCCAGAATTCCTGGGGTTTTCCAGATAAGGAATCTTTCCATGATTTAGATCACCATGCCTTGAGTCTACTAAAAAATCATGTAAACATTAATGAAACCCAATAAGATTGTTTTATCTTCAATAAGGACTAATTGTATCTTATGATCAAGTACAAGGTATTATTACAGACAAAGGGAACTCATATTTAAAAAAAGTGAACTGGATAATGGACAACAGTACAGATAACAGATGTTGCTAATGCAACAGTATGTGAGCAAAAAGTGCAGCAAGAAAAACACACCTCCTAAGAGAGAGAGGACACATAACAGAATAGCATTACTTAACAGTAACAGCGATTACATTTGCAGCTCCCCCTTGTGGTGCACAACATAATACAGTATCGGGGGAATTTAATAAAAGTCACAGAGAGCGAAACAATTTGCACCAATAAGAATAAAAATCCAAATCTCACAATATAATATTATTACCTAAACTGTTATCACATTGCAAATTTTAATTGCGCATTGCGAATTGTAATTGTGCACTCTTAAGAAGTGCTTGAAGGTGTCGTAATCTTTTGGAGCAAACATAATCACTTTTTCAGTAAGAAGTTTTATTACATTGACTGCGCATTGGTGCAAACTATAGAATTAGCAAATGGTCTTCCACTGTCAGAAGTGGTCACTAAATAGTTTCCAGGTTCACAAAAGCTATATTAAATTCACGCAAAGCAAAATTGTTTGTGCAAAGGCATAACTTTTCGCATTGCAAATAATTTTTCTGTCACCAACTTTTATTAAATTTCCGTGAAAGTCACCAGTTTTCCAGATATTTGAAACAGAAATAGCTGTCTCTGAATGACAATTTGACAATGAACACACATGTAAGTAGCCTTAATGTAAAACTTTTAGTTTTCTTAGAATCCAACATCACTTGTTTGTGCTGCTGCAAATGTATGGGGTATAGGCAGTAGCGTAGCCAGTTGCTATTGGGCCCCACAGCCAATTACTTAAAGGACCCCCCTAATATTCCGTTATACCAATATATATTGAAATGGCACATTAATTATGGCCTCATAGAGCCCCCTATACCTCCTGGGCTCCCTGCAGCTGCAGGGTCTGCTTCCTCTGTAATTATGCCCCTGGGTATAGGGTTGACACCTTTTGGCTTCAGAAAAGCCAGGCAGGGGGCGGCCGGTGATGTCACTTGGATGGGATGGTGTATGATGTTGGGGCTATAACATGGCAATTGTCCCATTCTATGGGAATCCAGCTCGGTTTTCCAAATTTGGAAAACTGGGCAGGCAGTTTTGACCTGTACAGCCCTTACAAAAACCAGGTGTTATAGGATTTTCAGTACTCATGTATACAGAAAAATGCTAAATTACACAAATATCTGGAATAACAAGTTGAAAGTTCTTTTCTTCTAGTCTAAAGGGGTGACCTCTGGTACGGTGATCCACTTTATGGGTAAAAAGGTCCCCTGCTATTTGTCTATAATGTCCTCTAATGTACTTGTAAAGAGTAATCATGTCCCCTCGCAAGTGCCTTTTTTCCAGAGAATACAACCCCAACCTTGACAATCTACCCTCATAATTTAAGTCTTCCATCCCTCTAAACAATTTAGTTGCACGTCTCTGCACTCTCTCCAGCTCATTTATATCCCTCTTAAGGACTGGGGTCCAAAACTGCACTGCATACTCCAGATGAGGCCTTACCAGGGACCTATAAAGAGGCATAATTATGTTTTCATCCCTTGAGTTAATGCCCTTTTTTATGCAAGACAGAACTTTATTTGCTTTAGTAGCCACAGAATGACACTGCCCAGAATTAGACAACGTGTTATCTACAAAGACCCCTAGATCCTTCTCATTTAAGGAAACTCCCAACACACTGCCATTTAGTGTATAACTTGCATTTATATTATTTTTGCCAAAGTGCATAACCTTGCATTTATCAACATTGAACCTCATTTTCCAGTTTGCTGCCCAGTTTTCCAATTTAGACAAATCACTCTGCGAAGTGGCAGCATCCTGCATGGAACCTATAGTTCTGCACAATTTAATATCATCTGCAAAAATAGAAACAGTACTTTCAATGCCCACCTCCAGGTCATTAATAAACAAGTTGAAAAGCAAGGGACCTAGTACAGAGCCCTGCTTTACTCCACTAACAACACTGGTCCAATTAGAAAATGTTCCATTTACCAACACTCTTTGTAGTCTACAGGTATCTTTTAGCCAGTTCTCTATCCAGGTACAAATACTATGTCCCAGGCCAACATTCCTTAATTTAACCAGTAACCTTTTGTGTGGCACTGTATCAAATGCTTTAGCAAAGTCTAAGTAAATCACATCCACTGCCATCCCAGAATCGAGGTCTCTACTTACCTTCTCATAAAAAGAGAATTAAGTTAGTCTGGCAAGATCTATTACGCATAAAACCATGCTGGCACAAACTCATAGTATTATGATTTGCTATGAAGTCCAGTATCTTATCCTTTATTAACCCTTTGAAAATCTTTCCTACCACAGACATCAGACTAACTGGCCTATAGTTTTGAGGCTGAGAACGGGATCCTTTTTTGAATAGAGGCACCACATTAGCAATTCGCCAGTCTCTCGGCACTATGCCAGATCTCAATGAATCCTGAAAAATTAAGTAAAGAGGTTTGGCAATTACAGCTAAGCTTGCTAATTACCCTGGGATGAATACCATCTGGCCCCGGACCTTTGTTAATCTTAACATGTTCTAGTCTCTATTGAATTTCTTCATGTGTGAACCATGCATTATTAGTTGTAATACTAGAATTAGTACTATTAAGAAGGAAACCTCCACTTACTGGTTCCTCATTTGTGTAGACAGATGAAAAACATGAGTTCAGAATCTGCGCTTTTATTTTGTTTTCATCAACCAGCTGACCCCCCTCTGATAGTAAGGGTCCCACACCTTCCTGCTTCATTTTTTTACTATTAACATATTTAAAAAATAATTTTGGATTTTTTTTACTGCTTGCTGCAATATCCTTTTCTATATCAATTTTAGCTTGCCTTATAGCTTCTTTGCATGATTTATTGGCCCCCTTGTACCTTATAAATGTTTCGGCTGTACCAGCTAACTTGAGTAACCATCACCATGCCCAACCAAATTGCAATTGGCTTTAGATTTTCTAAGACCCCACTCAATGTACAGGTTTTTGGGAAACTCACAAGTAATAAAGTATTTTCATCCACAACCTCCAGCATATTGCTTATGGTGGGCATGAGCACTGTAATATCAAATATCTCAAAGAACCCAGACTAAGTCCTAACTTTTAAAGGGGGGTTGTTCATCTTTGAGTTAATTATTCTGAGATAATTTATAATTGGTTTTAATTTTTTTTATCATTTGTGGTTTTTGAGGTATTGAGCTTTTTATGGCAGCTTTGGTCCAAATTACCCTAGCAACCATTATTTTATTAAAATAAGAGACTGGTATATGAATAGGAGAGGGTCTGAATAGAAAGATAAGTACTAAAAAGTAGCAATAACAATCAATTTGCTGACTTACAGAGCATTTTGTTTTTTAGACGGGGTCAGTGACCCCCCTTTGAAAGCTTTAAAGAGTCAGAAGGAGAAGACATTTCTTCACAATTTAAAAACTATATATAAAAAAAACAATGTGAACCAATTGAAAAGTTGCTTCAATTGAAAAGGGCTTCCATTGTAAGGCTGGTGAATCACATCCTTCATATTGGCATTTGCAAATGAAATATGGATGCTAAGCAAGTGACTGTTAAAGCACTCTGTTTCATCTATTCAACCCAAGCTCTTCTAATATTTATTATAATGTGGCAGAGCAATCATGACAGCGCAAATGACTTTGGTTGTGGCATGCAAGGGATAAGAGTGAAATGCATGGCAAAATAAATGCTCATTTCAGGAGTTGATTTGATTACTCTGCATTTTTATGTCCTGCTATAAGATTATCATCCCCCAGTGCTTAGCCACTTCTTTAGTATGGATTTTCCAGACATCCTGATGGCTTTTTATCATCCTAGACAAGCAAAGCACGTTTAGCTTTTACAAATGCTGCAGCAGTGTGAAGTCACTACAGAGCTACAAGGCTCTGCCAGGGTCCCTTATGCTGCTGAGCTGAGACTTTTGTCTGCTGCAGATACCCAGACAGCTGATGTGGACAAAATCTAAGCAGAGGTCATGTAACAATTATTATTAGAACAAAAGTTCTATTCTCATGAAAAATAACAGAGGCCTAGCTTATGCCAGTGTTGGTTTTAGACTCCTATACAATACAGTATACTCGTTTGTAACTTTTGGCACACTGCACTTGTTATTGAAAAGGCAAATACAGCATTTTAATAAATAGGATTCCATTGTATATTCGTTCAATTGTACGGGTGTTGTTCTACCCAATGAGCCTAATTATCAACACATTTCATCATAACTTTTATTGTGATCTGAAGTAGACTTGGATGAATAAGTGCTCGCCGTGATCTCATTATCATGACCGTATTACAGAATTAAAGGGGTTGTTCGCCTTCCACACACTTTTTTCAGTTCAATTGTTTTCAGATTGTTTCCCAGAAATAAAGACTTTTTTTAATTACTTTTTTTTATTGTTTACCGTTTTTTTCCAAATCTAAGTTGAAATTTTAGGTTGTTAAACTTTGGACGACTTCAGAAATCGAAGCGCCACGAGTGCATCGGTGCAGGCGTTTTTTTCATTGAAGCAGACGGAAGACACGGGGAAGTAGTTCGGGGAGATTAGTCGCCCCAAAGAAGAGGCGATTAGTCGCCAGGCGACTAAATCTCCCCGAATCTCCAGGTATGCCCTTACCCTAAAGTTTAATGTTCCTGACTCTGGTGTTTGAGTCTGGCAGCTCAATAATTCAGGTGGAGATTGTTAGAATTTTGCAACATTTAATTGATATATTTCTCAGCATCTCTGGAGTATTAGCAACTATTGTATCAATTAGATTAATTAGATCAATTTAACAGCTGCCTTTAATGAAATTCAGTGATTGTGCTCAGCAGGGCCAAAGATAAGAAATGTATCAACTAAATGTATCTATTATGAACAGTTTCGAGAGTCGATGACCCTCCCTTCCAGAGCTGCTTTAGAAGGTGGAAAATTACATTTTCACTTCAGTGTTAGAAAAATGGTCACACATATAAAATAGAAAGTCATTGGAAAAAAGTCATTATTTCTGGTGAACTATCTGAAGCCAAATGAACTGAAAAAAGAGTTGGAAGGTGAACCACCCCTTTAAGGACTTGGTTTGCCAGTCCATGGGTTTGATTCAGTTGGGTCAGAAGAATTCAGCCTTATTTGAGTTACTTTTTCTGTTCATTCCTATGGGATTTTTATAAGTGTATTTATCAAGGGGTGAAAGATAGAGTTCACCATTTGATAAATATGATTCTAAAAATCCCATAGGAATGAATAGAACATTTCTGTGGTAAGCTCTATCTAATCTCATATTTTGATAAACCTTCCTCTAAATGCTTTGTGCCACTCTTCATGAATCATGTTTGATACCTTTTAACAACAACAAAACATTAAAAAAGTGAAATTTTCTGAGCAGGCTTAGCTCCTATGACCTGGTATTCTGACTCTTGCTCCTTGCTTTTGGATCCTGATCTCGTCTCTTCTGTGCTGCACTTAGTATTTGATTGTCTTCTGTTTATGACCTGACCTCCCTGATATTCTGCTGTTTGATCCAGTCAACACATTGCACAGCGGCGTAATTACAGAGGAAGCAGACCCTGCAGCTGCAGTAGGGCCCAAGAGGCACAGGGGTGTCATGAGGCCCCAATTCATATACAATTTCAATAAAAATTTAATTGGTAAAACTGGTCAACCTCTATACATTTTAGGTGGCTGTAAAATAATTTGCGGTGTGGCCCAGTAATACCTAGTTACACCACTAGCATTGCTGCTTACTTAACTGTTTGCAAAGCAGCTATCACTGATTCACCCTGTATTCCTATATCATTGATCTTTGTGGGGCCTCTCAGGTCAGAGACTAATTCTTGCAAATTAAAGACACAGACTGAAGTTAACAGGAGGGTCTTTTCTCTAGCATATTATTACTTACACCTCAACACCTGTGTGGTATAAAGTCTGATTTAATGGAGAAAGAAACCCTTTACCAAAAAAAAAAAACGTGTACACTGTGCGCCCAAGAACTGGCAACAGAGGTGGAAGCATGCCAACCTGGTCAAATGAGTGGTTCTTGACACTCTTGGCCTCCAAAAAGCTGTTGAGCTAAATCTTGCTTGAAATAAAACTGTCAAAAATTATGCTTATACGGAAACACTTAACATAGAACATGAACGTAAATTACAAAACAGTTCTAAATAACTTTATACCTGTTAATTTTTTCTGCAGTTTAAATTCACTTTTAAAGCCTCCAACCCCTTTCTTCCTTGCTCTGAACCTGATACCTACTTAAGGTCATCCACAGAACAGAAACATATGTAAACATACTCTTAAGGCAAACCACTCCATACCAAAGAGGTGTAATTTAACAAAAAGTAAATTAAAAAATGTACCCTTAGTATTATGTGTCTGTGCCTTCCTTATACTGTACATACAGAATGAGGGTCTTATGCAATACATGATCTACCAAGTAGCAACCAATGGGGATGAAAATATGTTTTTTAGTTCACATAATTTTGCCACTAAAATTGTTGAAACTCTACCAGGTGTAGAATAACATGAATATTTATTTAGTCATTACCAAGAACTCCTCAACATATCCTGTTTCATTAATGATGAAATAAATACGGTTAGAATATTAGTTTTTTTGCCCATTAACGTGTCTGCTTTATTGATCTTTAGTGGGCATAATTCTTTATTTATTTTGTTATTTACCACTGATGAAAAAAAAAAAATCCTGTCCACTTCTGGGTTTCATTAGCATGCATGGCCTCACTGTCCACTTGCTTCCTGAGTCCTTTAAAGGGATGGTTCACCTTTAAGTTAACTTTTAGTATGTTATAGAATGGCCAATTCTAAACAACTTTGCAATTGGCCTTCATTATTTATTTTTTAGAGTTTTTAAATGATTTGCCTTATTCTGACATTTATTGTAATTGCTACTTTTTATTATTTGTCTTTCTATTCAGGTCCTCTCCTAGTCATATTCCAGTCTCTTATTCAAATCAATGCATAGTTGCTAGGTTAATCTGGACCCTAGCAACCATATTGCAGGAATTACAAACTGGAGAGATGCTGGATAAAAAGCGAAATAACTCAAAATACACAAATAATAAAAAACAAAAACCAATTGCAAATTGTCTCAGAATATCCCTCTCTGCATCATACTTAGTTATTTTAAAGTTGAACAACCCCTTTAATTCCCTGACCCAAAGGAGTAGTTACTGTAGTTTGGGCATCCACTGGATCAAATCAGTCGCAAAAGAATAGAATGCATAGGAAGGTTTATTACCTTAAAAAGAGGTGTAAGAAGTTTTATAAAGCCAAACCTGCATTACATTTGATAATTTAGCTTTGAACTACAATTAATTTAAATGGATAATTCCTTTTACTAGCAGTGCAACAGCTCTCACACAAAATTACTAAAAAGAAATATTAATATAAATAAGGATTTCTGTGCAGAATGACCTATGCACATATGTTTTACTGAATATTTATAGAAACAGAAAATTATATTCAAACCTTACTATCAACAGGGTATAATTAAAAATATGCAGCATATGTTAAGAGATTATTTGTGAGCATGGTGTGTGCGTTTTTTTTCCTGATTGGCATGTATAAATGAACCATGTTTAAGTGAGACCCGATTTACTGTTATTATTGTTATTATAATTTGCATTAATGCTAAGGGCACATTGCTGAACTCACTCAACCAATCAGACTGGTATCATTTAGTCAGTGTTTTAAATTCTCTTGCACAAATGCAACTTTCTGTAGAAGATGACCACACTATTCTATTAACAAACTGCAAAATTAAAACCTGAAAAATATGGCTTGTTAGAATTTGTCCATTATGTTCTGACTATGTTTTGGTTCCAAACAACCCAAGCTTAACTACTGTATATCAGGGTCTTGAAATAACCTCTTTTTTATCCCTACATTATTCTCCTCTCTTGTAATCTGTGTCTACATGCAGCTATGATTCAGAGCAATTAACTCAGTAAGCACTGGGTAAGCAAACCAAACACACACCAATATATGTGACCTGTCAATCAAAACAAATTTGCAACCATTGCAAAAATGCATGAAGAGAGACAGATTACTGGGAAGGGGATAGTAAAGAGTAACTTGATTATTGCAAAAATGGTACTGAATTCTTATTGATTATATTTAGAGGGTTACTTATTCCCATGTGGTGAACCTCATATTAAAGGGATACTGTCATGGGAAAATTTTGTTTTTCAAAATGAATCAGTTAATAGTGCTGCTCCAGCAGAATTCTGCACTGAAATCCATTTCTCAAAAGAGCAAACAGATTACTTTATATTTAATTTCGAAATCTGACATGGGGCTAGACATTTTGTCAATTTCCCAGCTGCCCCTGGTCATGTGACTTGTGCCTGCACTTTAGGAGAGAAATGCTTTCTGGCAGGCTGCTGTTTTTCCTTCTCAATGTAACTGAATGTGTCTCAGTGGGACATAGGTTTTTACTATTGAGTGCTGTTTTTAGATCTACCAGGCAGCTGTTAACTTGTGTTAGGGAGCTGTTATCTGGTTGCCTTCCCATTGTTCTTTTGTTTGGCTGCTGGGGGGAGGGGAGGGAGGGGGGTGATATCACTCCAACTTGCAGTACAGCAGTAAAGAGTGATTGAAGCTGGGAAATTGACAATATGTCTAGCTCCGTCTCAGAATACAAAATTGAATATAAAAAAATCTGTTTGCTCTTTTGAGAAATGGATTTCAGTGCAGAATTCTGCTGGAGCAGCACTATTAACGGATTCATTTTGAAAAAAAATTTTTTTTTTCCCATGACAGTATCCCTTTAAGCTTTATTTTTCATGACAGTTTCCCAAGTTTGGCTGCATCTAGTAACCCACACCAACCAGATACTACCTGCTGATTGGTTGCTATGGGTTATTAGACAATCAGTGGAAATACCTAACATTATGAAATTCATAATGGCACAGGTTGGTTGCATTTTAACTTCACCAAACTCAATACTCCCAGTACCACAGTTGTAATGCAATAACTGGTGTAAAGAGCAGATCAGTTAATATTACCTGATCCTGTTAAGAAATAGACCTTGGTGCTCTCTTAATGGGGTGGTTTACCTTTAAGTTAACTTGTAGTATATGTAGTTATAGAATGGCCAATTCTAAGTAGCTTTTCAATTGTCTTTCATTTTTCCTTTTTAAAAATTAAATTATTTAAATTATTTGTGTTCTTCTTCTAAATATTTACAGCTTTCAAATGGAGGGCCACTGACCCCATCCAAATGCTCTGTGAGGCTACAAATTTATTGTCATTCGTACCTTTTATTACTCTTCTTTCTATTTGGACACTCTCCTATTCATATTCCAGTCTCATTCAGATCAGTGCATGGTTGCTAGTGTAATTTGGGCCCTAGCAACCAGATTACTGATACTGCAAACTGGAGAGCTGCTGGTCAAAAACGACAAATAGTAAAAAATGAAAACCAATTGCAGAATTGTCTCAGAATATGTCCAGTTGTGGTGCCTCGGTATTAGTACAGAAACTTACACAGCTGAAAGTTACCTGATGATGGTTATGTTTTATTTAATGATGTATAACGTGTAGTTTGGGAACACTCCCTGCACTTTTTCTGTGTATTTTCTGGTGATACTGCCTCTAGACACACAGCCATGTCACTTACATTATAGCAAGTCACTGAAATGAAGCGCAAGCACTCCCTTATTACTGCAAATAATATTTTCAGACACTGACTTCCACCTGACTGTTACTCTTATGGGGTTAACTTAAGCACACCCATAAATTGGGAGGTGCATTATCTGAAGGACTACCAGGCATATTACCTGTTACCTTATGCAAATCAATTCCAGTTCACCACATATCGAAACACTAATAGCTAGACATTCATTACTTTCTTTCCAAGCCACTACATCTAGTTATGTAGCTATCAAGGACCTTCCTGTTGATAGAGCTTTGAATGTGTCCCCACAATTACATGACATTTGATGTGGTGGATTGTAGGAGGTCTCACAATACATTACTTGAGCAGGTTTAATAGTGTCACCAGTTGTTAACAATGAACTCTCATTAATACTTGCTCCTAGAACTGGCACTATTACATTTCTGAGCACAAGCAGCTTCAGTTTATATTCAGACATATGCACGTCTGTCTGTTCCGCCCTCTGTTTATTAGATTCTTCCAGTAAAACATATGTTAATTTGTGTGTCCATCTGTCTGCCTCTGCTTCCCTAAACTTTCTGCCACAAGACAGAAGGAGCCCCCTTTTATTGTGCTCCTCTGGCTCCAACAAATAATTTGGCTCCAAATCTACTGGTTTCTTTTTTAAGCAACTCCAGCTAATTATGCTGAAAATGATTTAATGTGTGGAGTATTTAGAAATCAAAACAATAACCATGCCAGCAACATAATTTGGTAAAATGCACAGTGAAAAATAGATCAGGAAGGAGAATTAAGAAAAGGGAGTAGACAATAGATTTAGCAGAGACCCTACATATAGGTTTGTAACAGTGCCTGGTTGTATAGTACTTTGTGTGTGCTGAGACATTGGACACATTGTTCCTTGTGGAGAAACACACAAAAACTTATGAATAGCAACCTGACAAATACTTGTTCCCCATATTCCAAAATAAGTAGTGTAGAACTACTACAGGTATGGGAACCATTATCCAGAATGCTCGGGACCTGGAGTTTTCTAGATAAGAGATCTTTCTGTAATTTGGATGTTTGTACTGTAAATCTACTAAAAATCATGTAAAATCATATAAACCCAATAGGCTTGTTTTGCCTTCAGTAAATATTAATTATATCATAGTTTGGATCAAGTAAAAGGTACTGTTTTATTATTACAGAGAAAATTTTTAATTATTTGATTATAATGGAGTCTATGGGAGACAGCCATCCCGTAATTCAGAACTTTCTGAATAACTGGTACCATACCTGTATAAATGACTACACTTTTAAGTCATCCAATATCTGTCTAAACAAGTACAATATGGTATAACAAATATTTATCTTTAAGAAATGTGTTGTACCCTTCCCTATGCAGAGGGCCAAACATTGAGGAGATGGGTTGCACACTAGCCTTTTGACTGTGAGTCAAGGAAACCTACGAAATTCACCAGGTTTGCCCCTAGAGGGGCTAAATAAGGTTTTTCCCAGGAAGGTTCTAGAACAGGGGGCTATAATAGCCCTGGTTAGTCTAGTGGCCAATAGATTTGTGCCAAGGGGTCTCCTGTTTGCTAACCATAACAAAAAATGGAGAGCTGAGAATGTGACCTGTCAGTGGTTCATGTGGGCTGTGTTTTAATAGGTGAACTAAAGAAGGAAAGCACTAACCTGTGTTCATTGGTGATGTAGTGAGGAGCATCAGTTGGAGATCCAAGAGCTGGAGACTATTGTTAATCTGCGTGGTTTAAAATAGAGCAGTTTGAGCCCTCTCTGGGTGGATATGTGACAAGATGAATGTTCTTGATGATGAATAGGTTTACCAGGACATTATGATTAAGTACAATATGCCCCCATCAGGCCTGAACTGGCAATCTGTAAGTCACTATTTATTGGGCTGGTGGGGGGCTGTGTGCCTGAAATGCCAGGGCCTATATTTGGTCTTAGAGACCAGGCTCCCATTGCCTTACACAAAGTGTTGGGGTTCGGAGCCCACTAGGGCTGTTACTTCAGAGGTTCAAAAATCCCCCCATGCCCCCAGCCGCAACCCTCCTTGACCCCCCACCCCCACTGCCCTCTCCGACACATACCTTTCTCTTCTTGCAGCCAAAAGCGAGGCCAGGTGGTAGTTCAGTGGGCAGAGCCGCACAAGTCTTCAACTAGTTTGCCGAGGCCCGCAGGGGCTGGGGCCCAAAGAGTTTTTTCCCTGGTGTCCAGCCGGCTCAGTCCAACCATGCATACACACAGTGACAGTGTCAGTGAAACAAAAGTTAGTGACAGTCAAAGAAAAGTCAAGGGAAAATAGGGTTTAATCATATGAGAGTAATGAGGGGGGACAGTCCTCAGTTGTCCAAACATGTGGCAAATGTGCTCCAATAAGAAAGGTAACGTTGACATTACCATACTTGATGATATTCATATTGAAAAACAATATCATCAAAATGATACAGGAGGACATAAAAATTATATAACGTGATTTAATGTGAGCTTCGGTTTTTTGTAGACTGAGGGTGAGATGAATAAAGGTATACTTTCGGTTACTGCAAAGATTACTTACTGAAGTATTGGCATACAATATATATATATATCATGTTACAAAAGTAAAGTAACTCCTTTTTTTTGCTGTCTAAGGAGTCTCCTTATATGATATAGTTATAGCCTGGACAGTAGGATATAGCACACACAGTTTATCTCGAAATCTGATATTTAGGTCCAAAATATCCATGCATTATCATATAGGCTACAAACTAGACACAAGCCTTTGTTTCTTTTCAGTGTGACTTTGCTTTGTGCGATGGTAGCACCCATTTTGTTAAATGAAAGAAAAAGTGCATAGTGATTAAAGGGGAACGGAAGTCAAAACTAGAATAATGCTAGAAATGCTGTATGTTTTATACTAAACATAAACATGAACTTACTGCACCAGAAGCCTAATAAAACAAATGATTTATGCTTTCAAAGTTGGCCACACCATTGTGTTGGCCACACCATTGTGTAACATTGTTAAACATCGTTGCAAGACCAAGACTATGCACATGCTCGGTGTGGTGTGGGCTGCTGCTTAGGGATCATCATACAGTATATTATCAAAACAGCAGTCAAATAATGTCTGCCAGAAGCCAATACAGCAAGACTGGTTAATAATCAGAATATGCAGACTGCTCTGGGTCCTGTGTTGTCATGTAATCTAATGTGGATTTTATAGTTTTTGTATTGTTTAATACAAACTTTCTCAAACTTTGCAGAACCAGAGGCTGCAGCAAAATAATCCTTCAATGAGAGTCCCAGTTTATCTATTTAAATCTGGCTCCATGATCTTTGTCCCTGCCACTGGAGTTGGAAACTTTAAAGGGGGTGTAAAGGCAAATATAAAATCCAATACGAATCTCTACACGGTCTCCGACTGCTCTACAGGGAAACAAACAAAGCTGCTTGAGTTCTGCACGCTGGGAAGTAAGGTGGGGGGTTGCCCCCTGCTGTTCCTACTTATGATCAGATTCCTGTGCAGATCGTCTGAAGTTTCCTATCTACAACAGTCAGAGCAAGTAAACGAAGGAAGAATTTTACTGCATACGGTCAAGTTTCTTATAAAAACGGTACACATTCTAAAATTAAAGTATATTGGAGATGATTTCTTTTTCATTAAAGAAAGTAAAAATCTGACTGTATTTTTTTGCCTTTATTTCCCCTTCAAGTTAGAAGTGTTAGAATATAAATGACAGACACTTTTTAATACCAAATCTATAACAAAGGCACAGTTCCTAAAAACATTATTGTGACATGTTTTTGGAATCTATAAATGTTTTTGCTTACCGGAAATGCAGTGTGTATTGACTGTTGGGTGTAAATGTGAATCAAAGATTTGCTGATAAGACATGATTATTTCTGAGATCTATTCCTGTAACATCAATATCTGTGGATAAATGAGGTTAAGTGCTGGCAGCTGAGGCGGCACAATGCTCTGACCATAGGCACAACAAGAGATTTTTTTTTTTTAGTATACAGTGTCACTAATAAATCTGTAGAGATGTGGGTAACCTTTTGAGAAATAGGTTATATGCCTTTTTAAAAATGATTTCCTTTTTATCTGTAATATAAAAGAGAACCTTGTACTTGATCATAACTAAGCTGTAAAAATCCATGTTGGTGGCCAAACAATTGGGTTTATAAAATGTTTAAATGATTTTTAGTAGACTTAAGAAAAGATCCATTATCTGGAAAACCCCAGTTCACAAGCATCACCATCATCATTTATTTATATAGCACCAGAAAGATATGCAATCTAGATAATAAATTCCATACCAGTACTATGAGCAACAGGACCTAGGTGATCTAATTTTGCAGAACTTTGTTGAAATATTAGCTAATTTATGTGCATGGACACATTAATTGCTCTCTTAAGGTGCAGGTAATTGTCAGAGATTGTCAGAGATTTAACCTTGTTACTTGCTTTTTAGGTTTTTCTGGTTTACACATTGATAAGTTTGCTTCTTGTCTAGTAACCCAAAGCAACCAGTAAATAGGCAGCAGCTACTGGTCAGCTGTCCAAGAACATAATTCTGACTGGTTGCTATGGGTTACTTCACATGAGCAAACTTTATACCTTTTATTACATTACACCAAAATTGTGTTATTCATTTGAAAACCCCAAGCAGCCAAATGTAATATTGTATTCTATATTCATGATAATTAAGAATATTATAAAATGTTTTATTTCAAATATTCCTACTGTTTTAAGTATGAAACATATTTATTTATAACCTTTGCTTAATAACTTCTGTATGTATTAATATACATATTTTACTTATTTCAACAAATATCTTTTACTTGTTGGAATTGCCTGTCTTGTCATGTCAGGATTCTGTCTGCCTATTTTTCCAGAAAGTTGCAAATTGCCATCTTAATGGAATTTCTGCTGTTCCTCCCTCCTGTCCCTTTGGCTCTAATGGAATCACATAGGTAACCCATTCACTGCTGTCCATGGTGCTAAAATGCTGCAAACCACTGCAGTTCAGGAAGGTCTATGTCTGAAAGCACTGTATTCTGTTACACTAGTGCTGCTCATTAAAATCTCCACAGATAGGTCCACAAAAGAAGACATATGAAGGACATAGAGTGCAACAGCAAGAATAAATGGGGCAGGCCAATGGATAAAACTCCCCTAAAAAAGGTTAATGTGAATGTATGCATTACCAAAATTATGACGTAAACATAACATAATATACCTTGAAGATTACATTTTTAAAGTATAGGCTATTCAGGGCGTGAGATGTCAAGCAAAATGTAATGCAAAAAAGTTAAATTAGAGGTAGGGCACAGCTACCTGAGTCATAATGACAATTACAGGTATGGGACCTGTTATCGAGAATGCTCAGGACCTGGGGTTTTCTGGATAAAGGATCTTTCCATAATTTGGATCTTTGTGCATTAAGTCTGCTAGAGAATCATGTAAACATTAAATAAACCCAATAGGCTGATTTTGCTTCCAATAAGGATTAATTATATCTTTGAATCAAGTACAATGTTCTGTTTTATTATGACAGAGAAAAGGGTAATCATTTTTACACTTTTGGATGATTTGGATAAAATGGAGTCTATGGGGCAAATTCACTAAGATTCGTAGTTGCGCCAGGCGTAACTTCGCCGCACTTCGCCACACTTCGCCAGGCATAGTTTTGGCAGCGCTCCGCAAATTCACTAAAATCCAAAGTTGCGCTCAGGGGTAGCGTAAGGTTGCGAAGTTGCGCTAGCATTGATACGCTAAGCAAAGCGAAGTTACGCTAGCGATGGTTAATTTGCATACGGCGCAAATTCAAATTTCAATGGAGGAATACGTACAATCACTACAAATGCCTGGGAAACCTTCAAAACATCATATAATTTTTGCCCTACACATGTGCCCACTGTATAGTTAAGTTGCCATGAGTTAGGAAATGTAGGGGGGAAGGAGGGGAGCCCCAAAAATTTTTTCGATCTTTTACAGCCTATCACCCATAATATAGTAAAAATGCCAGCGTTTTTTGGGACTTAGAAAAAATTTGAACTTTTTTTGAAGCAATCCCTATCTACTCTATTGCGCTTCACCTGGTCTGTGGTGGCGACGGAAGTCTAGCGTAAAAGGTAGTATTCAGTACAATGCGCGCGTTAGTGAATTTGCGTAGTTACATCCGTTGCAAAAATTCTCTTTGCCCCTATGAGAGAATCTGAGCTTTCTGGGTAACGGGTTTCCAAATAATGGATCCCATATCTGTACCCATACGTACAGCTATTTTTTTTATTAATCAGTTTTTTCTTTTAAAACTGTAATTTACAAACAGGTAAGAATACCCTTTGGTGCTTTTTGTAACCTCACCAGCAGGTTTTACTGCCGTTTCAGTACAGTAATAACATCTGCAGTAGCTGGTTCCTGCTTCATTTGCCAAGTCATTAAGTTGACCACTTCCACCAGGATCCCAGGCCTACCCAGTTACCAGAACATCTTTCCAACAACCATTTAAGTTACAAGTAGGGCTCAGAGTGAAACCCTTTGAAACATTGTGACAGTACCACTTTATAACACAGGGGGTCACCATCTTGTAACTTTGATAAACATCTTTGCAATACCAAGACTGTGCACATGCTCAGTGTGGTCTGGACTAAGGCTAAGCTTAGGAATTGTCATAAATTATCAAAACAGCATAAGTCAAATAATATCTACCAGAAGCCAATACAGCAGGTATTGTTTAATACAAACTTTCACCAACTCTGCAGAACCAGTGGCTGCAGCAAAATAATTCTTCAAATAGAATACCAGTTTATCTGTTAAAATCTGGCTCCATGATCTTTGTCCCTGCAGCTGGAGTTGAAAACAGTAAAAGGGGATGTAAAGGCAAAAATAAAATCCAATGCAAATCTCTAAACAGTCTCTGACTGCTCTACAGGGAAACAAACAAAGCTGCTTGAGTTCTGCATGTGTCCCCTATGAATACAGCACCAGGCAGGGGAGATAAAATGGGGGGTTAATTATCAAAAGTTGAATTTTAGAGTTTTATATACCTCGAATGAACTCACAACTTGAATGGTTTTTAATTTAAGAAAATAATTGAATGAAAAAAAAAAAGAATCAGTGAATTCGAGGTTAATGATCCGAAAACTTGAATTGAACAAGTTTTTGTCAAAAAAAAATTTAATTGATCGAATTGATTGAGTTTTTGGTCAAAACCCTCCAAAAAAACTCGAACATCATGTAGGTTATTAACATCCTCAAATTATTCAAGGGACCTCTCCTACAAGACCTCGACAGGTTTTAGCTGGTTTATTTTTGGATTTGAGCTATTTCCAGGGTCGGGTATATTAAATCTTGAAAAATTTGAGAAATAACTTCCGGAATAAGTCACACTCGGTTGTCTTATGAAAGCTTAGTTGAATTTATTATTGGCAAAAGCACTGACATTACAATGTTAACATAATAAATCGCTACATTATGACAGAAATGTTAGGAGAGAATCTGTCAGCGTAGATAAAGGGAAAGGAAAAAGATACAAGTAGTGCCCTTACCACAAGAGAGGAGCTCAACCAACCACCAAATAAAAAAAAAAGACCCAGGCTGTCCTGAGGGCAAGGCTCTTAATGTGTCTTATGGTTAATCCTTGCACATTTGTCCCATACTATGGGGCAAATTCAATAAAGGGTGAATCTTCGCCTGCGAAGGCTTCACCACACTTCACCCCAGCCGTTAATTCGCTACCACTACGTTAATTCACTAAATTGCACCACTGAAGCCAATCGCTGGTGAAGTTTCACTAGCATTAATTCGTCAGTATGACCATTTCATTGCGAACTTTCACTAAAAAATGTGAAGCCCACAAGAAAAGGAGAGGGCCTGAATCACAAGATGAATAATAAAAAGTAGCAGTAACAATAATTGTAGCTTTAAAGAGCATTTGTGTTTTACATGGGGTCACTGACCCCAATTTGAAAGGTGGAAAGAGCCAGAAGAAGAAGTTAAATCATTGAACTCTACAAAAGAAAAACTGAAGGTCAATTGAAAAGTTGCTTAGAATTAGCCATTCTGTGACATACTAAAAGTAACTTAAATGGAATGTCAAACCCCAAACATTTTTTTGCCTAATAATAGAAACATAATTCTAAGCAACTTTGCAATATACATTCATTACATTTTATATGGTTTTAAATTCTTATGTATTGCTACTGAAAGCAGTGTTTGTCTGTCCCTTTTTATTCCCTGCCTTGGTGGCTCAGACTGTTGATACAATGTAAGACAAGGCAAATGTAACGGTCGGCACCCAACACCAGAACAAATGCCAAGCACCCTGGTCTCAGCTCATGCTTCACCTGTAGTGTGACCACCTTTGGCCTCGGGAGGTGCCCTCAGCTACTTGGATGCAACCTGGACTTAAACAAGAGGTGCGAGGCTAGTGATTTTGGATAGGCAGAGGGGCACGACTGTTTAGCGAGAATCTTTGGGCAGAAGGTCACAGTACTAGACGTGAGACGAAATCAAAGTCAGATCAGGCTGTGTCAGGCAGGCAGAGAAATAGCTTAGTCAGGCAGGCAAGGGTCAAACTGGGGATCAATCAGAAGGGATTTAGCAGAAGGGGTAGTCGGTATACAGGTGAGGGTCAGGATCCAGAGGTCAGAATAGTCAAAAGCCAGGCAGGGGTCACAACAGGAATCAAACAGGTTCAGGATACAAGATAGCAAAGCTCAAAAGCACCAGATATAAACCTATCATGGGCAAGGTCCTGTAGCTTTAATAAGCTATTTATACTTTCAAATTTCATGCCATTGTGCGCTTTTGCGTAGTAAAGAGAACAAACCACACAATACTCGGCCATTAATTGACAGACAACAATAGTATGAAAGTTACCGTATGTCTGACAAATAGTAACAATCTCCCATTGATATTGTCAGGTAATACATGCAGAGATCTTATCATTATCCAATATAAATCCAGTGGCGTAACTACCGGGGGAGCAGGGGGTGCGATTGGGCCAGGGTCAGCACCCCCTCAGGGCCCCCCGGCAGCTCCCGCACCACTGTGTTTTTAGGTAAATGCGGCTGTAAATGTGTCCGTTTCCGGCTGCACGTCCCGCGCTAGGGCCCGCCCACCCTCTAGTTGTGCTGCTGTATAGATCTTTTAACCTTTCTGATCGACTGAACGACCAATCGCCATTGTATGAAAAATGCCGGAACAATCCACACATCATCTGAAAATCGTGCGAATCTTTGCTTCGTCAATGGTATCTTTGCGTCTATGGCTAGCTTTAGAATGTAAGCTCTCACGAGCTGGGCCATCACCCTGCTCTTGGATATTCACCTGGTACTGCAAGAAAAACCCCACAAATAGTTGTTTAGCAGGTGGTAGTTAGGATATGCATCATACGTTGTACAATTGTTACTACTCGGCATTCAACCAGTGCATTGCCGTACCCATCTCAAACTTAAATATCTCAGTGCCAATAATTGCTAATTACTCTCTTTGTAAAATTACACATGAAAATACAAAGGTGTAGCTGCAGCTTCCATTTTTTTTGTGCTTAAGAAAGAAATAATGTTTTCTGGCTACCCTGAGAAATTTAATTTCTGAGTAGAAAGGAACTTGTTTTAATAAACTCTTGTTCTCATTTGCTGTCACTTTTTAAATGGCTGAGGCTAACAAAATTGTAATTGTGTAGCCAGTTGTTTTCTGTGCTTACACATTGCTGCCTTTGTTGAACATAATGTTACTTGGGCTTTAATTCGTTTTTAAATGGTTTGCTTATCTTACCTGTCTAAATAAGATGTCTTAATTGCATTTGAATTTATTCCTGTGGGTTCTGGTTCTTCTTTCTCCTGTGGGAGGTGACATAGTCCTGGTTTAAACCGAACGGTACACTGTGTACGAACACATATTTTTGTGGCACCCAGTAAGTAATAACATCACAACTCAGCGCTAACGAAAGGCGGCAATAAAAATAAATAACATGTTAAAGAGGATAAGGGAACAAAAAACAAACAGCTGGTGTGGGGGGACAGAAAGTACTAAATAAAATATTCAAACACGACTGACAGTGAGACATTTTGGCTTGAGCTGTGATTGTCGCTGCAAACTGTTAAATGTATAATAATGTAGCATGTGCTGGTTCTATGCTATCTGAAGTCATGGTACATTGATATATATTAAAATATACACGTTTTCACAGAAACTAAATTTCCATTGTATTTTTGGCCATATCTGAGCACTACAAAACACTGTCTGCTAATATATGTTGGACAATGCACTAATCGTCATTTATGAACCAAAAGGATGCAATTTGTTTGGTGTGGAATGCAGAATATTTATGGGTGCAAGAGCAGTGTGTAGATTTCAGGTGCAAAGCAACAAGTCTTTTACCTCGCAATTTCCACATACGTAATAGAGGTTGTAAGGTGTAAATAAGCCTGACGCCCTTGTGGCTGATGAATGCAACTGCGTATTGCCCTCAAAGTGAATTGGACACAGTTGCACTTAAAATCTCTAGTATTGGGATGTTTTAATTTCTGACATCAACATAACTTTTGTCCCCCGTTCTTGAGATGCAAGTAAGCTACATTTATTGATACAGCCACTTTGGGAACCCTGGAGCTACCTCCACTATTGAGGGGGGTTGTAACTCGAGGGCTTCCCTGTGTCAACAGGGACACTAAGGGGCACATTTACTAAGCTCGAGTGAAGGATTAGAATAAAAAATACTTATTTTTTTGGCTACTTCGACCTTCGACTAGGACTTGGACTTTGAATCGAACGATTCAAACTAAAAATCATTCTACTATTCGACCATTCGATAGTCGAAGTACTGTCTCTTTAAAAAAAACTTCGACCACCTACTTCGCCACCTAAAACCTACCGATCACCAATGTTAGCCTATGGGGAAGGTCCCCATAGGCTTTCCTAGCAATTTCTGATCGAAGGTATAACGTTCGATCGATGGATCAAAATCCTTTGAATCGTTCGAATCTAAGGATTTAATCGAAGGATTTTTCCTTCGATCGTTCAATAGAACGAATTGCGGTAAATCCTTCGACTTTGATAATTAATTAACCCTCGATATTTGACCCTTAGTAAATGGGCCTCTAAGTGTAATTTATTCAAACAGACTGACATTAATTTGCATTGGAACCAGAGAGGCCTAAGGGGCATGGCCCCCCAAGAATTTCCACTCCTGGTTACCCTAGCTTTGTTAGTTTATAAGGTTTTTATTGCTTGTGAGATTCTGCTTATAGTAAATAGCCATGTTCATAATTCTGCTGTCATTTCTTCAAATGCTGATTTGTATTTAAAGTTTCACACTATTTGTATCAGTAAACACTTTCAACATCACTTTATGGTCTGTGTGTTGTTATGCAAAGGTGTTTAACTTGCTGGATAATTGAATAGGCCATTCAGTGAGGCCAGTACAGAGTTTGTCCGAGCACTATGGAAGCAAAGTTCTGGTATACTTCATTGTTGATGCAATGGTGTCTGTGGAAAATCACGCTTGACCATACAAAGTCAAAGGGCTTGATTGAATTCCCCTGCAAGTCCTTGTATCTGATTTTGAAGTGGTTTCAGTGTTGAACAGATAAATAGCATATATGAGTTATTCTAGCTATCACTTACTATGACAAAGCCTTCTGTGTGTGTTAAAATAGGGAAAGTGTATCTGTTCTACTGAGAACCATTGGTGTATACCAGACAGACTGCATGGTCTGTTGCATTCAATCTAACCGTGATATTAACAGTTGATTTTCTAGGACTCATGTGTTGATATTACCCACTAGTTTGCTTCCACCTGCCCATTTATTGCTGTATTATAACTTTCTTGATTTGAGGGTACCACAACTGTATTTGTTCTTCTGAGAACCATTCGTATATACCAGTGATAAACTGCCCTGTGTAATTGTCCAGTCTAATTGTTCAGCCTAACCACGATACTAGCATTTGACTGGCTCATTTGTTGATATTACCCACTAGCCTGCTTCTACCTGCCCTTATTTTTACCATAATGTAGCTTTCTTGATTTGAGCGTGCCACAACATACTTTTTCTCCCTAACTTTAGGATATTAGGACATCATGATGAGTCACTTTTATCATAATATCACCTAAAGATTATTGTGCTTAGTGATAAGCCTAATATGCTTTTTTTTTATTGAGTTGAAAATAAAATCTGTTGTAAGCAAACATTTAAATCCGTGTAGTAACAAGCTGAACTCAGGACATAGTGCCATTTAGTGACAGAGGATTGTATAGCTCGTGTGTAACTAGTAAAAACATAGCTGTTAAAAAGAAGGCACATATTATTCCATCAGCTAATGAGAGGCTTCCAGTGGACAAGCATCTGCATATTCACAGAATAAATCCTATTTTGCAAACAGATCACGTTTACATCCAATTGTAACATTTGATCGGATTACGTTTTTAGACCTTGGCACCCTCCCAAAAAATATTTCAAGGATCAAATGGATTTGACATTGTACAATTCCTATACACAGACATTGGCCATTTGCCCAGGGCCCTGGCAGAAGGTCCACCATCAGAGATTTTGCCTTGTTTAAATTTGGACTGAAGCATCCCCCCAAACATAATGAGTCCAGCAGTATGGAAGAGCTCTACAACACAAGTTCTTTAATTTCTATTCTTTTTTGGACTTTTATCCCTATTGGAACACATGTTCCTAAAGGATTTTTTTGTTAAAAAGCTGGTATCTTTATTGATTTTCATGTGGTGCTCCCACTTTTGTCTCCATATGGATCAAATTATTCTTGCAAGTGTTAAAATGCAGGCAGGACATAGGTGTCTACTTACTGTATATGCCGATCATGAATGTAGACTCACTGGGCCAATATTAAGTAACTAGAGGAACAATACACAAAGGGAAGATTCCTGTACTTAGTGCAACACTGTGAATATGTTGGCACTTTATTAGTTTGTGTTAATATAGTAATATATTTATATATATATATATATATATATATATATATATATATATATATATATATATATATATATAAACAAGGGAAAGTTGTGCTCACCACTAGTTTTTAAAATCATTAGGCGGGGTTGCAATGAGGGTGTGACCACAAAATACATATAGACAAATACAAGATTCCTCTGCACTCAACTATATTTAAGACAGAAACATTTTGTGCATACTGCTACTGAAAAATGCCTTACCCTTTAAACAAAACAGGGATTGATATATCCATATCTGATTCATTAACCAGTGACCAGCTCCATGTTGTAGCTCCCACCCTCGCCAACTATAGTCAGGTGATCCCACTGGTGTCTAATAAAAGGGCAGCCAAGTTTGGGAGTTTTACTTTGAAAGCAGCTAGTAAGTTGCAGGTAAAACGTATTCGTCCCTTTTATAAAATGTATAATTAAACCATAGAATTCTTAATGAATCAGATGAAAATTGAGCATAGGACTGGCCAGACATGGGATGACTTTGACGTAGTTGGCCAGCTTAAATATATTGCAATATATGGACAAACAATCCCTGTTTTGTTTAAAGGGTAAGGCATTTTTCAGTAGCAGTATGCACAAAATGTTTCTGTCTTAAATATATTGATAATGGGTTGAGTGCAGAGGAATCTTGTATTTGTCTATATGTATTTTGTGGTCACACCCTCATTGCAACCCCGCCTAATGATTTTAAAAACTAGTGGTGAGCACAACTTTCCCTTGTTTGTTATAGTTCTACAAGAGCAGTGACCAGCTCCATGTTGTAGCTCCCACCCTCTCCAACTATAGTCAGGTGATCCCACTGGTGTCTAATAAAAGGGCAGCCAAGTTTGGGAGTTTTACTTTGAAAGCAGCTAGTAAGTTGCAGGTAAAACGTATTCGTCCCTTTTATAAAATGTATAATTAAACCATAGAATTCTTAATGAATCAGATGAAAATTGAGCATAGGACTGGCCAGATATGGGATGACTTTGACGTAGTTGGCCAGCTTAAATATATTGCAATATATGGACAAACAATCCCTGTTTTGTTTAAAGGGTAAGGCATTTTTCAGTAGCTTTAGTAGCAGTATGCACAAAATGTTTCTGTCTTAAATATATTGATAATGGGTTGAGTGCAGAGGAATCTTGTATTTGTCTATCTATCTATCTCTATCTATCTATCTATCTATCTATCTTTATTTATTTATATATATATCTATATATCTTTATTTATTTATTTATTTATTTATTTATATATATATATATATATATATATATATATATATATATATATATATATATATATATATATATATATATATATATATATATATATATATATATTAACACAAACTTATGAAGTGCCAACATATATAGGTCAGGCAGGTATGAAGTAGAGAACTCCCTCGTTTTTTAACTGCCCTGTGACTTAACACTTCTTGCCAATGGTAAGTACAACTTGTATATCGGGGCATGATGGTAAAATTAATAAGATCATGTGGACATAAGCATGTGTGTGGCATTTCAGTGAATGCAGTTCTATGTCAGTTTTGTACCTAACACTGCTTGTTTTTTGTAAAGTCGCTGTAAAATATCATATTAACATGAAAGTGTCTGTGATAACGTAACAATGTTAAGTCTCAACAATGAGTATTGAGTCATTGGCATTTATTTTTTTCATTGACCTAATACTGCTAGAACGTAATAAAGAGAACACAGTATGCACAGAACTCAGTATGCCTTGCATTTGGTGTATATATTTTTGGTCTCATTAGCCAGCAAAAGAATGATTCATATATGTGTGTCTGTAAAGAGAGATAGACGCACATCATTTGTATTTTTCCCATCCCTTATATAAGTTTAGAGTAGCAGCACCTAATAAAATCTAGATTTAACTTTGACATCGGAGCAGTCATCTTATGTGGGATAAGCCCTAATAAAGTTTATTTAATATTCTGAGGCTTAAAGGGGTGGTTCACCTTTAAGTTATCGTTTAGTATGTTTTAGAATGGCCAATTCTAAGCAAGTCCCCTTAAAAGGACTTGTTCACTTTTAAATTAACTTTTATCAGTGATATTCTGAGACCAATTGCAACTGGTTTTCATGTTTTATTACTTGTGTTTTTTTTAGTTTTTATTCAGCAGTTCTCTAGTTTGCAATTTCAACAGTCTCATTGTTAGGGTCCAAATTACCCTAGCAACCATTCATTAACCTGAATAAGAGACTCAAATTTGAATAGGAGGGGGTCTGAATAGAAAGATGAGTAATGAAAAGTAGCAGTAACAATAAAATTGTAGCTTTTGTTTTTAGAAGGGGTCAGTGACCCCTTTTTGAAAGTGTCAGAAGAAGAAGGCAAGTCATTTAAAAATGTTTGCAAAATAATGAAGACCAATTGAAAAGTTGTTTAGAATTGTCCATTTTATAACATACTAAAAGTTAAAGGCGAACCAACTCTTTGAAGGCAAATTGCCACATGACCCAATATACTAGAGCAGGCATTTCAAAATAAGAAAAAAAAATCTTGATTGCAGTAATACAGCTCATTGAACCTTCAAATGCAAGTCCAAGTTCTATAGCTACCAAAGGGTTCTTCTGTGGTATCTTGGTTGCTGTAGTGTCATAAATAAACATGTGCTACTCAATAAAAAAGTAAAAAAGTGCCTGGAAAGCACAGTGACAGTCACAGATTTACATAAAACTGAAACCTTTTTTTTTAGTAGTGGAATACCATTTTGTTCAGAGAGTTTTAGAGCTCATTGACACTCCAGTGATTATTAAATTGGAGTAACATTATTATAATGGAACTAATAGTTGCAGAAAAGCTATTTTCTGTTGAGGAATTATTTGTTGAAAATAGCTTGTTACATGTGAAGGGATTCATATTTAGAGACGAAGGCCACCAGAAGAGGTTACTAGTAAGAGTTGGAGATGGAGCCGGTACAAACAGGCAGCAGAACCTGCTCAGAAGGCATTGCCTCGCAAATTACCAGGAGCGGCAAAGAGCCAGTCATGGTAACATTAAGAGCTGAATTTCTGGGATTTAAACAACCATTTCATTATTTGGTTGAGTAAAGAAGCATGTTGAAGAGTTAAAGTTTGTACAGTAAAAGCTGCAGTTGCTGAAAGACATCACATGCACTTGCATGGCTAATACCCATGAGATCTCTGCTAAATCTTGTTGTAACAAGGTGCAAAATCTTGTTGTAACAAGGTGCTTCAGTTTCTGCAGCAGCAGTATTCAGCTGCTACAATTCCAAAATTCCAACATTATTTTACATTACATCTAATCAAAGAGTATGGAATGACTTTGCTAAGACAGATAACTATATTTAAAAACATTAGTACAGGTATGGGGCCTGTTATCCATAATGCTCAGGGTCTGGGGTTTTCCAGATAACAGATCTTTCTGTAAAGATCTTCACAAGTGTCCAGGTTCTTTTTTTCCCTAAAATCACAGCATTATTGCACCAAACTGGTAACTGGCAGATAGAAAATTGCATTCAGATGTATACAAGTTGCACCCAATGCAACATGGATGTGCTTATACTATACTGTAGGTAGAGGCTACTATCCCAGGGGATCTGCCATTTAAAATGTAATACAAGTATGGGACCTTTTATCCAGAATGCCTGGGACCTGGGGCTTTCTGGATAATGGATATTTCCCTAATTTGAATCTTCATACCTTAAAGGAGAATTTAACCCTAAAGTTAAAAAAACCCTACCCTACATAGACCCCCCTACCTCCTCCCCCCCTGTTACCACAGACAAATGCCCCATATGCTTTACTTACCCCTCATTGCAGATTCAGGCATTGGAGTTCACAGGCGCCATCTTCAGCCGTTTCGGTAACTTTCGTAATGAGTTTCGGCGCATGCGCAGTTGTCGCAAGACAGAAGATTGCTCCAACTGCACATGCGCCGCATGCCGGTCTCATTCCGAAGATTTCTGAAGAGAAGAGGATGGCACCTGTGATCTCCGATGCCTGATTATGCACCAAGGGGTAATTAAAAAGTTTAGGGGCATTTGCCCGGGGTAACACTTAGGCTGGGGGGAGGAGGGAGGGGGGTCTATATAGGGTAGGGTTTTTTTAACTTTAGGGTTGAATTCTCCTTTAAGTCTACTAGAAAATCATGTAAACATGAAATAAACCCAAAAGGCTGGTTTTGCTTCCAAAATGGATAAATTATAGCTTAGTTTGGATCAAGAACAAGGTAATGATTTAATACTACAGAAAAAAAGGGAATAATTTTTTAAAAATTGAAGTCTATGGGAGAATTGAATACCACAATGCATTCTGTATAGCTCCTTTAAAACATTATACCTACGTGATCTTTTTGGCTAAATGCTTGTGTACTCTGCCTATTTACTTTTAGTAACAAAACACAAGAAACTAGTCACAAAAACATTATTATGAATAGTGAAGCTTATTTTACTAATAATGGTACAAATGATATTAGGAAATATTCCCATGCAAATATGGTATGCATTCACATGTAATGTAAAAAGTATATATATATATTTTTACTTTTTATTTAACATTTGACAGTCAAATGTTATATTTATCAGTTCATTACATATTTTGTGTTGAAGCTGTACAGTTACAATCTTCTTGTTCTCTAAAAGTGTAACAGCTTGTTTTATTCTAGACTGTGATATATAAAGCTAAGTAACATAAAATAAAATAGAATAAAAGAAAAAGAAAAGAGGAAAGTAAAGGGGGGAAGGGGAACGATAGGCCAATCTGAAATGGCATTCCTCACAAGGTATAACATTTATAGATAACATATTGATCCTAATTGTCATTCTTGGGTGATAGCAATAAAGTAGTCCCATATAATATGTACTTCAGGTTACAGATCTTGTACAATTAGAAGGGATTTGAATCTCACACCAGGATAGCCAAGGGGTCCAAATTGTGGTATAGTTTCCATTTTGTGGTGCATCATTGCAGTAAGTTTTTCCATCGAGGAGACCCACCATATCCTCCTTTTAACCTCCAATATTGTAGGGATGCCTTCCTTCCATTTGTGTGCTATAGTGCACCTGGTGCCCAGGCAAATTTGTGAGCACAGGTTATATTCCTTCTTGGTGAGGGATTCAGATTTGAAGGTAAGAAGAGCCAGCCAGGGATCAGGTCTTATATTTTTCTCTAGTAGGACGCTTAAAAGGGCAAAAATTTCTTTCCATAAATTAGAGATTTGTGGGCATTCCCACCACATGTGTAATTTGTCTCCCACCACTTTATAGCCCCTGAAGCAGTGAGGGTAAGAACCATATATTTTGTGTAATTTTGCCGGAGTCAGGTACCAGTCATACAGTATCTTATATGCGTTCTCTTTAATAATTGTGTTGATAGAAGCATTTCTGATATGAACTAGTGTAAATTCCCAATGTTTTATATCATGCAAGTCTCTTTTCCCAGTGTTCCATGTATTTGATTTTGTCTGGAACACCATATGATCTAAGTTTTGCATAGATCAAGGAAACTTATCGCCCATTGTAGGGATGTGCACAAAGGTAATTCTGAGGGTATAGATCTGCTAATTTTGGAGTTAAAAGGATCCCTAAGTATTTTCCTGCCATTTAAATGAGACGTTTAGTTCCAAAAGTTTCTGAATAGGTTTAGATAAGGATATAGCCAGTGCTTCAGATTTTGTATTATTAACTTTAAACCTGGAGAATGCAGTGTATTTATTGATTTCATTAAACAGGTTATGCAGAGAGGTTTGTGGACGAGTAAGGGAAAGTAAGGTATTGTCAGCGAAGAGGGCAATTTTGTAGGAATCCTTACTTATGGTTATTCCTGAAATATCAGGAATATTGGGCCAGGGGTTCCATGCATAGTGTGAAAAGAAGAGGGGACAACGGGCACCACTGTCTTGTCCCATTCCGAATTGCAAAGGATTCTGAATAGTGCCCCGCATTGCAAACCCTGGCCATAGGACAATTATACAGGGACATAATTGCCTCCCTGAATTGAGTGATGCAGCCTGCTACATCTATGAGTAAGGACACACGAGGAGATTCAGGGAGATTTTGTTGCCTGGCTACTAATCGCCTCGTCTTTTGAGCAACTATCTCCCTGAACTGCCTCAGGGTTTTTCCCCATAGGCTACAATGAAAAGTTGCCTGCGTTAATGCACACACGGCGATGCGTTTTCAATAGTTGCCCAAAGTTGCCTCAGTGAGGCAATTTCAGGCAACTATTGAAAACGCATCGCCGTGTGTGCATTAACGCAGGCAACTTTTCATTGTAGCCTATGGGGAAAAACGCTGAGGCAGTTCAGGGAGATAGTTGCTCAAAAGACAAGGCAATTAGTAGCCCGGCGACAAAATCTCCCTGAATCTCCTCGTGTGTCCTTTCCCTAAGACAGCTCTCAGGAAAGTCCAGTCCACCATGTCGAAGGCCTTTTCCGTGTCTAATGACAGAAATATACTGGGAATATGTAGGCTCTCAACATGGTGGAGTTGGTGTGCCATCCTTCTAATGTTGTCCACCATATCTCTTCCTATTAAGTACCCCACCTGGTCTGGATGAATAAGCATCGGCATGACTTTTGTTAGCCTATTGGCCAAAATGTTGGCGTACAGTTTTACATCATTGTTAATGAGAAATATCGGGCGATAATTTTGGCAGAACATTGGGTCTTTTGGATACTTTGGAAGGACTGTTATATTGGCTCTGAGCATATCTGGAGGGAGCTGGCCTTTGTTGTGGAGTAGATTATTCCCTCGTAGAGTTTTGGTTAATAATGTGCAAATTCCTTCAGAATATTGTCAGTTTTATGGAATATTTTTCCCTTAGGGTTTTTTATTGACCTGATTAATGAAGTTGGGGTTGTATTGGTCAGGAGTTTGGCTAACAGAGAATCAGCTTTGTTCCCTTTCTCATAGAACATATGTTTTATGTATGCTAAAGCTTTTTCAGCTCTTTCTTTCAGGATTTGCTTGAGCTAACTTTTATAGAAATTAATGTCTCTAGCGTAAGGGAATCTTGATTTACTTTGTGGGAGGATTCTAGGTGAATAATTGCTGTCGTGAGTTGTTTAATCTTGGCTTCTCTCAGTTTGCATAAGTGGGAGGCATGTTTTATGAGTATCCCCCTAATAACTGTTTTGTGAGCAGCCTAGACTGTCTCTTTGGTCACTTCCCCATTACCATTTTCAGAGAAGTATTGTGGGATAGCCCGAGTCAACTCCTGTGTCAGGCTTACCGTCTGATCCAACAAAGAAGGAGCAGGAACTTGTAGAACACGAACCCACAAGCGCCTCGCACAACACTAACCCACCTGGAGTGGAACAGGGAGAAGTGAAGTGACGAGTAGCCAATGAGACTAACCGAAGCGAAGTACAGAGGGTTCAGGCAGAAGCGAAGTCAGACAGGCCGAGGTCGGGGCAGGCAGCGAAGAGTCGTAAACGAGGTCAGGCAAGAAGATCAGGGCAGGCGGCAATAGACAATCCGGGAACAAGCTGAGGTCAAACACAGAAGATCAGTAGAATACAATGCTAGGGTTTCAGTCAAATAACCTAATAACCAGGCAAGGAGTCACAGTACTGGTTAGGATTAAATAGAGCTTATTTGGCGCCAAACTGGCGTCATCACGCTGGCGTCGCACAGCTGACGTCAGTGCGTCCGTCATCGGCGTCCGTCGCTGACGCCCCTGCGTCGGCGACCGTCGCCGGCGTCCAACGCTGCGCGCTGACGCGCATCGGTTCCCCGATGAGCGCGCCTGCGCCGGAAGGAACGTGGAAGCGGATCCTTACATTGCCCCCCGTCAAGGAGCGGCCTCAGGACGCAACTGGCAGAAGGTTTATCAGGGTAGCTCTTGTGAAAATTCTTCAATAGCTCAGCAGCATGGATGTTCGAAACAGGTTCCCAAGAATTTTCTTCCGGACCAAAGCCTTTCCAACTGACCAAATATTGTAGATGCTTGCCCCTAACACGGGAATCCAGGATCTTCTCAACCTCGAATTCTTCTTGACCGTCCACAACAACAGGAAGTGGAGGAGAAGTTGTACGGCCAGGAAAGTTTAATGTGGAGGCTGGTTTTAGTAGAGCAGAATGAAAAACTGGATGAATACGCCAGGTAGCCGGGAGCTTAAGTTGAAAAGCCACAGGATTAATCTGCCGAGTAATAAGAAAAGGACCCAGGAACCGTTGACCCAACTTCTTACTGGGGCAGGACAATTTGAGATTAACAGTAGATAACCAAACGCGGTCCCCCACCTTAAACTCTGGATCACTTCTTCGTTTCTTGTCTGCATAGATCTTGAAATTCTGTTGCGCTCTCCTCATGTTCCTCTGGAGCTTCAGAAAATTATCAGCCAAAAAGGTTAACCGATCCTTGACTGCAGGAACAAGAATATCAGAAACAATGGAGGAAGGGAAGGTGACAAGATGTAGAAAGTAATTTTCAAAGAAGGGGGACTGATTGATAGAAGAATGTTGGGCATTATTATAGGCAAATTCCGCTAGAGGCAGGAGATTAACCCAATCATCCTGGAGATACGATGAGTAACATCTCAGATACTGCTCAAGAGTCTGATTAGTTCGCTCCGTCTGGCCATTGGTTTGAGGATGAAAAGCCGATGAAAGTGACGCAGAAATCTTAAGAGCCCCACATAAAGCTTTCCAGAATTGAGACGTAAACTGTGGACCACGATCAGATACTACTTCATCGGGAAGGCCATGAAGTCTTACTACTTCCTTGATAAAACAATCAGCCGTCTCAGAGGCAGAAGGAAGTCCAGGCAGGGATTTAAAATGAGCCATCTTGGTCAGGCGGTCAATAAAGACAACAATAGCGGAGCAATCAGAGGAGAGTGGTAAGTCAGAAATAAAGTCCATTGACACTGAGCCCCAAGGACGAGAAGGAACTGGAAGGGGTTGCAGGAGGCCAATAGGTCGAACATGAGAATCCTTGGACCTGGTACAGACTTCACACGAAGAGACAAATTTCGAACAGTCTTTAGTCATCCCAGGCCACCAAAACAGTCTTTTAGCAGAAACAATAGTTTTCTTTATACCTGGATGACCCGCCAGTTTAGAATCATGAATGTTCTTGAGAACCTCCAAACGCATCTGTTCAGGAACAAAGATTTTCCCTTCATGAAGAAGAAACCCTTCTTTGGGCACAAGAGAGGGTTCACAAACAGTTTTAGAGGCATCCTTAATTTGATCCACAAGAACAGATTGTAACAAAAGAAAGTTATTAGAGTTTAGAATTGTCTCAGGAGAAGAGAGAGTCTCATCCTCAGAGGAGAACATGCGGGAAAGAGCATCAGCCTTGATATTCTTTGACCCGGGCCGGTAGGTAAGGTGAAAGTTAAATCGCATGAAGAAAAGGGCCCATCTTGCCTGTCTAGGTCTTAATCTCTTGGCGGAACGCAGGTACTCCAAATTCCTATGGTCAGTGAAAATGAGAATTGGATGTTTGGACCCTTCGAGGAGATACCTCCACTCTTCTAATGCCAGTTTAATAGCAAGTAATTCACGATCCGCCACATCATAGTTACATTCACACTTGGCCAATTTGCGTGAAAAAAAAGCGACTGGATGGAGTTCTTCTTGAATCCCAGACCTCTGTGATAAAACAGCGCCCACAGCACTTTCTGAGGCGTCGACCTCTAATGTGAATGGAAGAGCCAAGTCTGGATGACGAAGAATTGGAGCCGACGTGAAGAGTCTTTTCAGTCTCTCAAAAGCCATCTGAGCCTGTGGTGACCAAGAGAATTTTTGATTACAACGTGTGAGTTCAGTTATTGGTAAAATAATTCGAGAAAAATTCTTAATGAATTTTCTATAGAAATTTGAGAATCCAATGAAGCGTTGAACAGCTTTCTTAGAAGAGGGAATAGGCCAATCAATAATTGCCGAGATTTTCTTAGAATCCATTTGAATTCCTAAAGGAGAGATAAAAAACCCCAAAAAGTCCACAGATGTCTGTTCAAAAACGCATTTCTCGACCTTGGCATAGAGCTGGTGAGTACGGAGGCGGGCAAGAACTTTCTTCACATGTATTCTATGCTCTTCCAAAGAACTAGAAAAAATTAGAATATCGTCCAGATAAATGATGACGAAAATATCGAGAAAGTCTCGAAAGACATCGTTGACAAAATGCTGAAACGTTGCGGGGGCATTACAAAGTCCAAACGGCATGACAAGATATTCAAAGTGACCATAACGGGTACGGAACGCTGTCTTCCATTCATCCCCTTCCCGAATTCTAACTAAGTTGTAGGCCCCTCGAAGATCAAGCTTAGAGAAAATCTTGGCCTCCTTAAATCGTTGGAACAGCTCTGGAATGAGAGGAAGAGGGTAACGATTTTTGACCGTGATCTTATTCAAGTCTCTATAATCGATACACGGTCTCAAAGAATGATCTTTCTTTTCAACGAAGAAGATCCCAGCTCCGGCAGGAGAAGAAGATTGTCGGATAAATCCCTTGGCTAGATTTTCATCCAAATAAGTGCGCAATTCCAAGAGTTCAGGCTCAGTTAAAGGATAAATACGTCCAAAGGGGATTTGAGCTCCTGGAAGAAGATTAATGGGACAATCATAAATACGATGGGGAGGTAGCCTGTCGGCCCCTCTCTTGTTGAAGACATCAGTGAATTCCCAATACGCCAGAGGAAGAAGATCATGAATTTCAGAAGAAGAAGAAAGGGAACATACTTTAATTGAAGAAGACGAATTCTCTAATGTACATTTAGAAAGGCAAAATTTAGAAGAAAATGTTACACCGCCAGTGGCCCAATTGATAGAAGGATTATGTCTCTGTAGCCAGGGTAACCCTAAAATGATAGGGAATAATGGAGACGTCACCACATCAAAATTCATTACTTCAGCATGAATTTTATTAATCACAACAAAAAGTGCTGCAGTCTCTTGAACCACAGGACCCGAGGTAATTAGAGAACCATCCGCCACACGAAGAGCTATAGGGTTCTTCTTGGATTGGAGAGGAATTTGGAACTGAAGAGCAACTTCACGGTCCAAGAAGCACCCACTTGCCCCGGAATCAAGTATTGCTTGGAGTTCCACCACTTTGTCTCCCCACTGCAAGGATAGAGAAATTGTGAGTAAGGACACAGAAAAGTTGCAACCCGAGGGACGGGTCGGACAATTCCGAAGAAGATGACCTGCTTGACCGCAGTACAGGCAAAGATTAAGCCTGCGGCGTCTGAGGCGTTCTTCAGGAGTTAATGCAGGCTTAATGGCTCCAATCTGCATCGGCTCTGGGGCAGAACTGTTAGTGGCTGTAGGAACCGTAGATGTCATCATAGGAGGCATACGGATAGGAGGTGGAGCAGAAGGTAAGAGCCAAGTAGGAGACACAAGACCAGCTTTTTCAGCCTTTTCCTCCTCCCTACGTTCTCTCAGTCTTTGATCCAACTGAATGGATATATGGATAAGCTCCTCCAAGGTGTCAGGAATGCCTGTACGGGCCAACTCATTCTTTAATTCAGCGGAAAGGCCCAGACGATAGCGGTTCTTCAGAGCTGCAGGATTCCATTCCGTATCCTCGGCCCACTGGCGAAACTCCAGAGTGTAGTCCTCGACAGGACGGGTACCTTGCCTCAAGGCATGCAGGGCGGCTTCGGCAGTGGAGGTTCTGTGTGGGTCATCATAGACCACAGCCATGGCATCAAAGAAAGAGTCCACAGTGGCCAAAACAGGACTTCCAACAGGCCGATCCAACAAACGGAAGGCCCACGTCTGGGGCTCGCCAGTCAGGAAAGAAATGACAACCCCCACTCGTGTCTGTTCATTTGGATAGGTGTGGGGTTTAAGCGAAAATAGCAACTTGCAGCTACTTCTAAAGTTGCGAAATAACTTCCGGTCTCCAGCAAACTTTTCGGGGAAAGCGACTTTCGGCTCCGAAATTTCGGAAGTGATCACTTGTACTTCAGCTGGAGCAGAGGAAGAGGATGCTGCAGCAGAGGAAGGGTTTGCAGCCGGAGGATGTGTTCTGATGTGTTCCTGTAGCTGAGCGTAACCGCTCTGCAGCTCCCGAACGGCTTGAGTCAAAGATGACAGTTGTTGCGTCAGGACAGCAAATGGAGAAGCCCCTTCGGTTGGATCCATGGCCTGGTTATACTGTCAGGCTTACCGTCTGATCCAACGAAGAAGGAGCAGGAACTTGTAGAACACGAACCCACAAGCGCCTCGCACAACACTAACCCACCTGGAGTGGAACAGGGAGAAGTGAAGTGACGAGTAGCCAATGAGACTAACCGAAGCGAAGTACAGAGGGTTCAGGCAGAAGCGAAGTCAGACAGGCCGAGGTCGGGGCAGGCAGCGAAGAGTCGTAAACGAGGTCAGGCAAGAAGATCAGGGCAGGCGGCAATAGACAATCCGGGAACAAGCTGAGGTCAAACACAGAAGATCAGTAGAATACAATGCTAGGGTTTCAGTCAAATAACCTAATAACCAGGCAAGGAGTCACAGTACTGGTTAGGATTAAATAGAGCTTATTTGGCGCCAAACCGTCGCCGGCGCCTTCGCGCCGGCGTCCAACGCTGCGCGCTGACGCGCATCGGTTCCCCGATGAGCGCACCTGCGCCTGCGCCGGAAGGAACGTGGAAGCGGATCCTTACATCCTGGATAACCTCTGTGTTATTTAACAGATGTTCATTTAATTTCCAATCCCCTCTTGATTTTGAGATATTTACATAGAAAGCAGGGAGCATTATATCATTGTCGGACCATGTGCACGGTATGATTTCAGTCTTTATCAGTTTGTTTATAAGTGAGCTAGAAGCCAGGATAAGATCTGTTCTGCTATAAGAATTGTGGGGGGTTGAATAGAAGGTATAATCCTTGGTATCAGGATTTAGGACTCTCCAGGTATCCAGGAGTGACTGAGCTTTGGTCAAGCCACAAAGGCTTTTTGTTGCCTTAGGCATGCGATTATTTGTTGGAGTTTTGGATTTATCTAGTCTAGGTATAGGTACCGAATTGAAGTCTCCTGCCACAACAAGTTTGCCTCGCCTATTTTTATCAATGAGGTTGTCCAAAGTGCTAAAGAATTCTGATTGCCTGTTGTTAGGGGCGTAAATGGCTACTAACATGAGTGTCATATTATTGATATTGCCCACCAATATAAGTATCCGGCCCTCAGTATCTGAATGGCAATCTGTAATTTCAAATGGACAGCGTTTATGGAGTAGGACTCCAACTCCTCTAGTTTTGTTTCTGGCTGAGGAGAAAAAATTTGCATCAATATTCCTATGCCAATAATTAGGTTCCCTATTCCGAACCAGATGTGTTTCTGTGAGAATTACGATTTGTGCCCCTGTTGCTAATAAATCATGGCACGCCATTTGCCATTTGACCGGCGTGTTTAAGCATTTGCAATTTAAAGTAGCTATTTTAAGATCCGGTAAAGTGGGTGTGGAATGTCATGGTTAAAAGTCAGGTTCTGATAAGCTTGTATCATGGCTGGAGCCTCCAAATGGCGAGAGGCCTATTGGGGTGGGGGAGGGGTGAGAAGAAGAGTTAGGGTCTAGAGACAGTGTAGGAGGATTAGAAAAAAGAAAAAAGGGGCAAGAATTATAGATGAAAGGTGAATTCCCCCCAATATACAAAGATTTATACTTCCTTTATATCCTAGGTTGTGCCTTGTTTTTTTGGAGTAGCCATGGAGATAATAAGTAGATATGAAATTTAATTTTGTTTAGGTCATTTGGGCATATGCATCTAGTAAGCCCATTTAGCGTCAGTTAGTTATAATATGAAGAAATATTAAACTTTTTACCAGCCATATATTATTCATCAGGGTGTTAAATAATAATGGGCTTCGTATTATTTATACGAATGAAGCACAAATATGAGTAAGATCATTTTTCTGTCTATTAAACATGCTCAATGTGATTTAGCAGTTTAGCAGCTGAGCCTTCTAAAACTACCAGTGGTGTAACTTACCGGGCTCCACAGTAAATTATTTTTCAGGCCCCCAAAATGTCTAGAGGTTGACCTGTTTTACAAATATTTATTGAAACTGTATATGAATTCGGGGCTCCTGGGCCCCCCAGCAGCTGCAGGGTCTGCTTCCTCTTTAGTTATGCCCCTTTAGTTAACCTTTAGTATGTTATAGAATAATTTTAAGCAACCTTTCAGTTGGACTTCATTATTTATTTTTTTATAGTTTTTGAATTATTTGCTTTTTTCTTCTGACTCTTTCTAGCTTTCAAATGGGGGTCACTGACTCCATCTAAAAAACAAACACTCTTTAAGGCTACAAATGTATTGTTATTGCTACTTTTTATTACTCATCTTTCTTTTCAAGTCATCTCCTAATTATATCCCAGTCTCTTATACAAATCAATGCATGGTTGCTCGGATAATTTGGACCTTGGTAACCAGATTGCTGAAACTGCAATTTGGAGAGCTGCTGAATAAAAAGCTAAATAACTCAAAAAACACAAAATGAAAACCGATTGCAAATTGTCTCAGAATATCACTCTTTACACCATACTAAAAGTTATTTTAAAGGGAAACAACACCTGCTGTGCACAGCCCAGATAAATACATGGACAACCCGGTTTTATTAAATCTCAATAGAGATGTACCTTTGTGAATAGCACATGTTGAGCTCTGGCAAAGGGACGTAACTACGCTATTTCACTAACTTCTGGATTTTACTGAACGTTACCTCTTGCGCCAGACCCCCTTACATTTGTCACCTAAACTATACAGTGGGCACATTTGTAGGGCAATATAAGACATCTATTAAATTTTATTAAGTTTCCCTGGCCTTGTGTACTGTAATGAAGTTGCTGCAGCATACACGTCCATTGTTTTTTAACTGCACGCCGTATGCTAATTAGGCATCGCTAGCGTAACTTCGGACTGCTTATCATATTATAGCTAGCGCAACTTCGCTACCGTTCGGTAACCTGTGCGCAATTTCGGATCTTCATGAATTTGCACAGCCCTGGCGAAACTTCGCCTGGCGAAGTATAGCGAAGCCGTCGCTAGTGCATTTTCGGCGAATAGTGAATTTTGCTCAATAAGGTCAACTTTATCAGGAGACAATTAATATGCCTGTATGTTTTGGGCGTGTGGGTGGAAACCCATGCAGAAATGGGGAAATGATCCAAACCCCTTTTGGATAGCTCCCAAGCAGGCACGGATTTGCCTGCAGGCCTAGATTTGTGGAAAGGCCACAAAGGCCTGGGCCTAGGGCGGCATGCCATCCAACTAGGGTTGCCACCTTTTATAAAAAAAAATTACCGGCTGCTGGGGGCGGGGCCTCAAAAGGGGCGGGTGTGACAACAAAAGGGGCGGGGTGTGACATCAAAAGGGGCGTGGCCACGCGTTGGGGACCCGCGGACGCTAGAAGAGGCAAAAAAAAAGGTAAGTTGCAGGGGATTGGGGGCAGGCCAAGGGCTCCTTTTGATCGTATTACAAATTTACCGGCAGCTACATTGCCGGTAAATTTGTAATACCGGGTGGCAACCCTACATCCAACCACACCCGCATTTGTACGAAAGCACTGGGGATTTGCAGGAGATACAATCACTTTGAAAATTTCCTGTGCACCAGTCCCCGGTACTCTGGACCCAATGCTGAAAATTTGTGCATGTGCACAAAAGTAGGGGAAGGGACAGGGGTGATAAATGGCAGCAGGCTTAGGGGCGTCTGCTATGTAAATTTGGGCCTGTTTGAGTGTTGGGCACTCCTAGCACCTGCTTGCTTTCGTGTGCACCCTCCCACGCACGAATGGGAGCATTAGCAGGGACACATACCTCCCAAAATTTTGGAAATAAAAAGAGGGACAAAAAAGTTGCCATGCCCATTTTTGTGGCCACACCCCCTAATTACCATGTTCATTTTACACAATTTTGCAGCTTATAAAAGTTTGAACATATTTCTGTGTTTTTTTTCCAGTTATTACAGTTTTGCTAATGAAGGTGAATTGCCCTTTAAGCTGTGCGTCTAACTTTTTTAAGGGACCTGTTATTTTATATTGTTATAATTACTTATTTGCTTATCTAGATTATCTATATACATTTGGATTGTTACAAAAGTATCTTATCACCTACTGTGGCTGTTCTGGGCTCTCTGCCAAAAGCCAATTAAACTGGATTTTTCAGTACAAACGAGGGACTGCAGGTTGAGCTGTTAAAGAGGGACTGTCCCTCTAAAAATGGGACAGTTAGGAGGTATGCTTATGTGGAGCACTCTTTAGAATGTGGCTGGGAGGCCTGCCGCCTCTAAAGTCTTGCCTCGTCACAAATCAAGGCCTGCTCCCAAGTTTGAATCAATCTCAGGACCCTAAACTGGTTATCCAGATCAGTGGTATTGATATCAACACTAAGGTAACAATGTCTATGGTACAGGCTTTAATGGCAACCAGCTCTGTGGCACTCAGTGACATGGCAATTATCTCCATATCATCTGCTGGCATAGTGTCTGGCTAGCTAGCTAGAGCTTTGCACCTTACTTATAAATGATGCTAGCATACAAAAATGTTTTCTGATAAATGTTACTGAAAATAAATTCTCTGTGAATTCAGGAGATATTTGAAACTTTACGAATATGCAAAAACCACATCAAAGAAAATGTTGATTAGCAACCATTTAGTTAAATTATTACCTGCTACTTTATTACTAGATAACTTAGTCTGGTGTTTAGCAAAGGCAAGCAAATGTTGACATGCATTCTAAAGAAAATAAAAGTATTTTGAAAATTATTACCATTCAATAGGATGACGTATTACATAACTTTACATAAACCACTAAATGTCAGTGGCCACAATATATAAGTTCCCAGCAACTGCTTTAAACTTTACTTTTGGAAAAATGGTAAAAAAGAAAACATGGAAAGCAACTGAAAAAAGTCTTTATTTCTGGTGAAAACAACTGAACTGAAAAAGGTGTTAACAACCCCTTTTATCATGACTTCTTACAGGAAGTCTACCTTTGTCTTTTGTAGTAATTATGTTTGTTTAGCTTTTGACTTAACAAATAAAAAATAAATGACTAGTTACACTAACTGGTGTGAGCAGAGTTAGATGTGTAGGATGACCTTGCAGTAAACGTTGATAGTATTCTTGTGGCTGGGGGTCATTTGTTAAAGGGGTGGTTCACCTTTAAGTTAACTTTTAGTATATTATAGAATTCCAACTTTTTCAATTGGTCTTCATTATTTTTTTTTTATATACTTTTTTAAATTATCTTTCCAGCTTATAAATGCTCTATAAATCATTTAATTACACTTCTGTAAGAACTAACCCTGGCGGTCTAGCGGGAGTGTGACAGGTATGCCCGTCACGTCCTCTCTCTTTAGCACTGATGCGCATAATAAAAGGATAGCCGTGCCGCTTGCTTCGAGGTTTGAAGCGGCATCCTGGATTACGTCAGTGGTTTTCACTGAGGATGGCATCTTGAATGATCACTTGTATTGGTTTTTGTTTAACTGCTTATCTGTGTGAACTGTACCTTCATGTATGTTTTGCAAAAGACTTTTGGTTTTTGTTTGCACTGACCATAGTCTATTGAATGATCACTTGCAGGGTCACACCTGGGAAAAAACCCTGTGGGCCCCGGCTCTCGTGGGCCCTGCCAGCCCAGACCCGCTTCTTGTCCTTGCTGCTGCAATCTCTGTTTCTGTCCCCGGTCATGGACAAACCAGGTACGAGCATGGGCGCGCTGGGGAGGGGCGGCGGGTAATGTAGAAGTGGCTGAGGTCCGGAGGGGGATTTGCGGCAGTGTCAGGGCTCAAGGGGCACTCTGAGACATCAGCCGCCAGACCCTGATCACTTGTATTGGTTTAAGTTACCTTTTAATTACGTATCTGTGCGAAGTTTATCTAAATGTATGTATTTCGATAAACTTTCAGTTTTGGTTTGCATTGATCATAACCTCTTATCTGATCATTCACTTGTAGTGATTTAGCGAAAGTTTAATCTTGAAAATGATGCCCATAGACTTCCGTTTTTCCCCCTTACCCAGCAGCATGTCAAATAGAGCCAACAGTACGCTGAACCCTCTCTAATTTTCCCTAAGTATTGTCAATTTAAATTATTTGTCTGAGATCTAAAGATTGGGTGGTCCAGGTGGGCCTGGTCGATAGTTGATAATTGTGCTCTCTGCACTAGAAGAGCTGAATTTCCGGTTTGAAAAGTACCAGGAGCAACATTTTTGCAGCCCCTGGTACCTACCCTGCTTTGCCGCCTAAGGCAAGTTACTCAACTCGCCTGATTGGCGGAGTGCCCCTGATTTCAATAGCCTTTTGGTTATTTGATTGCACTGATGATGGCCTCTTCAATGATCACTTGTATTGTTTAAGTTGCCCTTTTATTCTTTAATTCTTTATCTGTGGGAGGTGTACAGTATCTGCACGTATTTATTGAAATAGACTTTTGGTTTGTTTGTCCTGATTATTGCATCTTGAATGCATCTTGAATGGTCACTTGTATTGGTTTAAATTACCCTTTTCTCATTAGTTTGCACTGGTGATGGGCTCTTCAATGATTACTTGTATTGGTTAAAGTTACCCTTTAATTCCTTATCTGTTTGAATTGTGTATACATGTGTATTTTAATAGACTTTTTCCTAAAATATATATATATATATATATATATATATATATATATATATATATATATATATATATATAATTGCTTGGTGAGGGCAGCACTCCGCCTTTGTAGCATTCCTCGGGTGCACGGTAATATATATTATAAGCAAAAAGAAGACCAGCAACACCGAGATCTCTTGTGATATAGTCAATTTATGTTGTGAAGGCTTGCATGTGATTTCACAACATAAATTGACTATATCACAAGAGATCTGGGTGTTGCTGGTCTTCTTTTTGCTTATATATATATATATATATATATATATATATATATATATATATATTTTTTTATATAACTGATGATGGCCTCTTCAATGATCATTTGTATTTGTTTGTTACCCTTTGATTACTTTTCTGTGTGAAGTATATCCTGGTCATGATAGCCTCTCTTAGTGCTTCACAGAGGTCTTCACCCCCTCCCAAAATATCTAAGTGGATGAGTCCCATTTGCTCTTCAAAGGGCACCTAAGATTAGCCAATACATTCCTTGTAAGCGTTTTCACAATGGGATGACATTTTGTAAACTCTGCGAATGCCGCATAGGCTATTTTTAGTTATTTTGTGCTTTATGATGGAATACAGTTTAACAAGGTGGCAGTACCAGGCTCCACATTATCTTATTATAATTATCTGCTGCAGCTGCTCCCTGCCTTATTATTTGGAGCTGTAGAGGAGATTCCAGACATTCCTGCCTTTAATGATAATGTTGTCCAAATTGTGTGAAAGCATTTCATTGACTACATTCCAACACTTAATAAAACATATGCCCAGAGAGGTATTCTGTGGTATACTGTGAGTGGACTTTAATTCTGCTTTGTATTAGTAGTAGTGATGTGCAGGCTGGCCTGATACCCGCGGGTTGGGCGCGTTCGGGCTGACCTCGCACTCTTCTTCGCGAGTGGCGGGTTCGGGTTGAGCTCTTCTCCTGCTCTCCCGCCCACGGGTCTTCGCGGGTCTATAAAAGCAACCCGGAAGTCGGATGCAGGCATGCACAGGCTAAGGTAGGGAGGATTAGGGTCGGCTGCGGAGAAATTACGACCGACACATCACTAATTGGTAGACTAGGGCTTACTGAGTTTGTTGGTGCTACATGTATGGGACCTGTTATTCAGAATGCTTGGGACCTGGGGTTTTTCAGATAATAGATCTTTCTGTAATTTGGATCTTCAGCTAAATAAACTTCAGTCACTCTTTACAGCTACACTGCAAGTTGGAGTGCTATCATCCCCCTCTCTGCCCTCCCCAGCAGCCCATCAGCAGGACAATGAGCAGCTAACCAGACGGCAGCTACCTGACACCTCTGCTGAAGGATTTGTTTTTGTTGCTAAAATTGCTCCCCCCACCTAGTGGTAGATATGAGAATAGCACCAAACCAGGAAAACCCTGCTTTTTTCCTGCTTGGGTGCTATTCTTCTTGTCTACCATTAGGTGGGGCTAACACCACCTATGTCGTGGTATAATACAATGGGAAGGGGAGAAACAATAGCTGTCTCAAAGCAGTTCCATCCTGAAGTGCTGGCTCCTTCTCAAAGCTCAGAATCAGGTACAATGCCTCCATCCAATATTATAGCTAAAACAAATACATTTTTTGGTTCAAGAATAAAATTTTAAATAGTAGAGTTAATTATTTGCAATGTTGACAGTGTAATTTAGAAATAAAAAGTAAACCATAAAAATCATAACAGAATTCCTTTAAGTCTACTAAAAAAATATTTAAACATTAAATAAACCCAATAGACTGGCTTTGCCTCCAATAAGGATTAATTATATCTTAGTTTGGATCGAGTACAAGGGACTGTTCAATTATGAAAGAGAGAAAGGAAATCATTTTAAACATTTGAATTGGAATAAAATGCAGTCTATGGGAGGTGGCCTTCCTATAATTCAGAGCTTTCTGGATACTGGATCTCTGGATAACGGATACCATACCTGTACAGCATATAAACATTTACTATATCTATATAATGGACTAAACTTGCTATAGGTTTTTATGCAAAAGGTTATAGTAACCAGTTAGGTGAGCTGGCAAAGTGACACTGTTTTATCTTTTTTTGAGTTATAATTGGGCAATGGTATTCAGATTCTCAGATTCTAAGATTCAAGCCCCCATTGAGATTTAATATTCTCTCTGGTCCCACTTCACTTACAGGTATAGGATCCATTATCCGGTAACCCGTTATACGCAAAGCTCCAATTTATGGAAAAGCTGTCTCCCATAGACTCCATTTTATCCAAATAATCCAAATGTTTTAAAATGATTTCCTTTTACTCTGTGATAATAAAACAGTACCTTGTACTTGATCCAACTAAGATACAATTAATCCTTATTTGAAGTAAAACCAGCCAATTGGGCTTATTTAATGTTTACATTATTTTCCAGTAGACTTAAGATATGGTTCTCCAAATGATTACGAAAAGATATCCGGAAAATCCCAGGTCCCGAAATATAGCCAGATAAGTTACAAAATTCAGTTTGTATGTTGAAACTATATAATTTCCTTAGTTTCATGGCAGTTTTCTTACAAAAGAATTGTTAAGTTGAATGAGTACAAAATGCTTTAAAAAGTCTGTCACTGAGTGCAAATGAAATGCAAAATCAGGGGCCTAATTACAGAGGAAGCAGACCCTGCAGCTGCAGGGGGCCCCAGGAGGTCCTAAATTATATACAATTTCAATAAACATTGGTAAAACAGGTCAACCTCTAGACATTTTGGGGCCTGAGAAATAAATTGCTGTGGGGCCCAGTAATGTCCAGTTATGCCACTGAGAGTGATATTCTGAAACAATTTGCAATCGGTTTTCATTTATTATTATTTGTGGTTTCTGAGTTATTTAGCTTTTTAGTTGCTCTTCAGTTTGCAATTTCAGCAATCTGATTGCTGGGGTCCATATTACCCTAGCAACCATACACTGATTTGAATAAGAGACTGGAATATGAATAAGGGATTGGCTGAAAGAAAGTTAATAGACAGTTTTTAGAAGGTGTCAGAAGAAGGCAAATAATTCAGAAACATCAATAAATAAATAATTAGGGATGCACCGAATCCAGGATTCGGTTCGGGATTCGGCCAGGATTCGGCCTTTTTCAGCAGGATTCGGATTCGGAAGAATCCTTCTGCCTAGCCGAACCGAATCTGAATCCTAATTTGCATATGTAAATTAGGGACAGAGAGGGAAATCACGTGACTTTTTGTTACAAAACAAGGAAGTAAAAAATGTTTTCAACTTTCTACCCCTAATTTGCATATGCAAATTAGGGTTCAGATTCAGTTTGGTATTCGGCGGAGGATTCGGGGGTTCGGCCGAATCCAAAATAGTGGATTCGGTGCATCCCTATAAATAATGAAAGCTAATTGAAAAGTTGCTTAGAACTGGCTTCTATAACATACTAAAAGTTAACTTTAAGGTGAACCACCCCTTTAATTGTAGGATATTGGAACATTAATCAATCAGTTAATCAAAATGTAAAATGAATAAAACATTTTGTTAACTTAGCTGATCTATCTTTCCATGGTGCGGAATAGGTATGCCGTACATTGCTGATAAGAGACGGTTGCTTATTATATTTTTGTACTGGAAAATCCGATTTCTCTGAACAGCCAAAAAAGATACAATGTTTCTGAACTAATTGGCTCTTGGCAGAAAGCCCAGAATATATACTTAAGATACATTTGTAACAGTTTTGTCCCTTGGGAGAACTTAGACTCACAGCTTAAAGGGCAATTGACTTTCATTAGTAAAACTGTAATTAAACATAAAAACGACAGAAATGTGTCCAAACTTTCATAACCAGGCTAATTTTGTAAAATGGGAATGGTAATTAGGGGGTATGGCCGCAAAAAGGTGCGTGGTCAAAAAATGTCGGTGCGTGGCAAATATTTTTGTCCCTCTCAGTTTCCAGAATGTTGGGAGGTATGCTACCATGTCATGTAAATATGACTTAATAGAAATAGAGTTTTTTGATACATTTTGTTTGCACTTGGACTGCATCTTTTTATCTTTTCTGTATCTTAAATTCAGTATCTTCGCAAATAGAGTGTTTGTATGATATAGGGTCACATGGTAGAGCTGTGCTGGTAGACCCAGAAGTTCTTCCCAGTAACTCTGCTGTACTGATGGAGCACTGTGTTAAAGGGGAAGGAAACCTAGTTGGCGCAAAAACCCTCCCCCCTCCCGTGTGTTGCCCCCCCTCCCTCCTGCCCCCTGGCCTACCAGTCCCGCTGGGCAAATGCCCCTAACTTGTTACTTACCCTTCTTTACAGGTCCAGTCCAGGGAGTTCACAGACGACATCTTCTTCCACGCAATCTTCTTCCTGCTTTGAACGGCGTTTTGGCGCATGTGCAGTAGGAGCATTGCGCCGGTACGGATCTACTGCGCATGCGCCAAAAGTCACGAAGTACCAGGCACTGCAAGGGAATGCAGATACCCTGTCAAAGGTTTATTGCCACTTTGCTTATCATGGTTTGTCCCATGGGCTGACGCTCAACCTGTTATTTTGTTTAACTGCTGTAAATCACTGCAGGTCCTAGTGAAGGACTCCATTCCTGTGTTTAGTTAGAGCTCAGAATGGTATTTTTTGTTCTTTGTTTTGTTCGCTCACGTGAAACTGTCATGGAAGCTGGATTTGCATTATGAAATAAAGTGAATATTTTCTGACCATCTCATCTCAGTTACTATGTATATACAATATTTATTCTAACAATGCCCATTACAGGATATTACTTTCCATACACGGAGCGGATCATGTTCCGTTTTTTAAGACACACTTGAGTTGGTCTAAAACTTGTCCACTATAAGATGAACATGGTACTAAGGAGATGGTTTCATATGGTGATTTAATATGTTTGTTTCATGATGTCACTGGTGATGGGTCACTCCCACTCATGACGTCAACAGTGTAATTGTTTGGCGCCATTTTACCTTTAAATAGGCATTTTGTTTGCACAGTGTTTGTCTATTCTTGAAGAAGACTCGCAAATAGGGGCTGAAACGTCAAATAAATTCTACAATTAAATCTACAGTTTGGTACATCCTGAGAAAGAAAGCACTGGTGAACTCAGCAACGCAAAAAGACCTGGACGTCCACGGAAGACAACAGTGGTGGATGATCGCAGAATCATTTCCATGGTGAAGAGAAAACCTCTTCACAACAGCCAAACAAGTGAACAACACCCTCCAGGAGGTAGTCATATCGATATCCAAGTCTACCATAAAGAGAAGACTGCATGAAAGTAAATACAGAGGGTGCACTGCAAGGTGCAAGCCACTCATAAGCATCAAGAATAGAAAGACTAGATTGGACTTTGCTAAAAAACATCTAAAAAAAAGCCAGCACAGTTCTGGAAAAACATTCTTTGGACAGATGAAACCAATATCAACCTCCCAGAATGATGGCAAGAAAAAAGTATGGAGAAGGCGTGGAACAGCTCATGATCCAAAGCATACCACATCATCTGTAAAATGGCGGAGGCAGTGTGATGGTTTGGGGTGTGCATGGCTGCCAGTGGCACTGGGACACTAGTGTTTATCCATGATGTGACACAGGACAGAAGCAGTTGAATTCTGAGGTGTTCACAGACACTGTCTGCTCAAAACCAGCTAAATGCAGTCAAATTGATTGGGAGGCGTTTCATAATACAGATGGACAATGACCCAAAACATACAGCCAAAGCAACCCAGGAGTTTATTAAAGCAAAGAAGGGGAATATGCTTGAATGGCCAAGTCAGTCACCTGATCTGAACCCAATTGAGCATTCATTTCACTTGTTCACTTGTCTGTCTTCGAACAGAAAGGCCCAAAACAAACAGAAACTGAAAGCCTCTGCAGTAAAGGCCTGGCAGAGCATTAAAAAGGAGGAAACCCAGAAACTGGTGATGTCCATGGGTTCAAGACTTCAGGCTGTCATTGCCAGCAAAGGGTTTTCAACCAAGTATTAGAAATGAACATTTTATTTTCAGTTTTTTTAATTTGTCCAATTACTTTTGAGCCCCTGAAATAAAGTGATTGTGCTAAAAAAAAGCCTTTAGTTCCTCACATTTTTATGCAATCTTTTTGTTCAACCCACTGATTAAAGTCTGCAGTTCAACTGAGTTGTTTCATTTAAAATCCATTGTGGTAATGTACAGATTTAACCAAAATTAGAAAAAAAAAGTTGTCTGTCCAAATATTTATGGATCTAACTGTAGTTCAAAAGCATACCATGTTAGCAATGGTAGGCAGGTTTAGCAGAGGATCAGGAAAAAAAAAGACTGGGACACCACGTCTTCAGGCAACCACAGGTTTATTTTCACAAAGCCTTTTCCCAACATAAACTCTTAGGCATACAGTTCACCTGTGTTTCACCATCACACATTCACCTTTTCACCTTTCTGGGGTTCTTACTATACAGAGAAGCTCCTGCACTCTAGAACATTCAGGATTCTCCCAAAGCCCTCTAAATCTCCCCTCCAGGGATACTCATTCACCAGTTACTGGTAGAATCACACCTCCCTCCAGCACAAGGAGGTGTCCACAGGCCTCTCACCCTCCTCCAGCATAAGAAGTTATCCAGGGACCTCACAACCCTCCTCCAACACAAGGAGGGATCCAGGGACACTGCTATGTAATCCCACACCTCTTTTATTTGCTGCTTACCTGCAGCCTAATGAGACAGCTACCTATAGCTGGGGCAGCTGAAAACACTAAATGGAGTATGGAATGGAGGGCCCATCCTGCTCTCCTCTATTCACTCCAAGGCCCCATTTATCCAGCTTTTCCTGAGCCATTACTCAAACATAGCCTTACTTGCTGCAACGCTAAACATTTTCCCTGGAGTTAACAACTTACCAGGTCAACAACAATACACACATATAAATATATATATATATATATATATATATATATATATATATATATATATATTTTGTGGGGATTTGCCTATACTGGTATTGGGAGAGTTTAGTTGCACAGGAGACATGGATGCCAAATTACCAGATTTAGCCCCAGATTTGTGCCAAATTCTAGGGCAGCAAGACTTCAGGAGCAGCATGCGCCCGTCACATTCCAATATTGGAAGGAAGTACTGGGGACACACTGCTGTGTACCTATTCCCCAATGCTTCAGAGGTAACCTGTGTATACACTTGCTCACAAGGGGGTGCGTGTTGATGATGGGAGAGGTACGCTCGGGGGGCACACTGGCCAAGGGGCAACCCATATAGAAATCCGGGCCTGACGAGATTTAAAGCAGTTTTCTCACTGCACTTTATTATTCACAAAGCAAGAATCAAACAACAGTGTGACAGACAAATGTTTATTGGGAAGTCACCAATTTCACAGAGAAATAAGCCATAGTCCTGTGGGATCTAAGTAGGGTTTCCTCCAGCACAAAAAAAGTAAAGCACAGTACCTTAGAGCCTTAGGCTAATGGCACATAGGGAGATTTGTCACCGTATCTAAATCTGCGCTGCTGTAGACAATAAATCTCCCTGCCTTCCCACTGGCAATAAAGTAAATCACTGATGGGAAAACAAACGTGGTGATTTGTTTTTCAAAGCCACCTGAAGTTGCCTCTTAAGCATAAGCCCACTGGGGGCGGGATGTAATAATACTTAGCCTGGAGCCCTTGTATGGATATCAAATGGATATTAAATACGCATTGTTGTATATATGCCAGTGGTGGATATTCACTCAATTATCAAGCTATTTTTGGGGTTTAATTATTATAGTTTGGTAAGCAGGACAGTCACTTTAAAGTGTTGATACAACTGCCACATCTGCTTTGTGTAGCAAGATGGTGGAGTCATTTTCATTTTCTGCAATATGTTGTTGTGATTTACAATAAAAAATATAAAATACAAATGATTAAAATTACGCGAACCAACAACCGGGGGGTAACGGGAAACATATCACCAACGTATCACCTGTTCCACCATGTAAGTTCCTACAAAAAAGCCTTATCACCAGATATACTGCAAAGCAACCATATCTTTCTTCCACCTTAGAATTTTCTCCTCCCTCATAACCTCCCTGCCAGACATTATGCTACCCTACAGAGTTTCAAATGTTTCCGTTTAATTCAACTCTTCCTAAAGCTTATACACTAACCTACCAGTACCACACAAGAGAAGAATATCAATTCCCAAAATAAAACATCAGCTTTCACATACAGTATAACATCCTGCTCATCCATGATCTCTTCACTAGTAGTCATAACACTAACATTACATTTTTTCTAACACAAGATTTCCCACACATCCACATATTTTTATATGTTGTGACTTACATATACCCACAGTGCCCTTTTTATTTGATGTATCCGTTTGTCTGTATGTCAGTTATAAAGTACCCTTAGGTACAGTGCTGCAGAATATGTAACAATTATTATAATAATAAAAAGACATTTATGAGCTGCATTTGGAATACAGATTTACTTTGGTAAACACAGACCGATGATAATCATGTAGAGACCCTGAGGGTTAGACACCTTAATGGTTTTTTGATCTACCCAGGCAGCTATGTCTCCTTTCCTGGGTCCAGGTAATGTGGGTTAGTTATGGTTTGCCCACTAGGTGGCAGCATGTGAAAGTATAAAGGGGTATAATACGCCCCATGTGCTCAAGGTCTTTCCTGGGATCTTACCTTTCTGAAAGGCTGTTACAGGCCCAGGGTTACCATGGTCAAGATTTAGAAAGGTTATTTGATGACAGTAAGTTATGTCATAGTTGCTCTAGGAGTAAGTGGGAGGCTCAGGGAATATAGTAAACAGTTTATGCTTCAACGAGGAGGAATATTAGGTGTGTGAACCACTAGTGGAGGCATTTCAGTGGGTGAGCAGAGGACCAGGTAGGTCTCCAAGTTAAGGTTCCCAAAGCATAGTGCTCTATTTGTCTACTTTACCTCTGGGAGTGATCTGTCATTATTGTAGTTGAAGTAGTGATTGCTCATTTAATTTATTAGACTGTTCTATTGTTAATAAACCAGTTATTGCTGCAAATAAATTGCTCTTTGATTCGGATACTTTGATGCAAAGATGAGTCTGCAAGGTACTGGGTAGGTCTGAGGCACAACACATGCAGAAATTGTCCTGGTCACTCACTCAAATTCACACAGCTAAAGTGTATTCAAGGGTTTACTATAATCATGTTATGCTGTACAACCCCTTTAGTATCACTTTTACTTAACAAAGACCACCAAAGTACAGCACCAGTTATGAGACCACCCATTTTTAAAGTAAAATCAATTTATTGTAAACAATGTGCTTTTTTAGAGCAAAAAATACAACACAATAGGTATCATTTATGCCCTCCTGATTTCCAAGCCTTCCTGCATGTTGTGGCTGCTTTAATTACTCATGAGGTACAGAAGGCACAAAGGAGCCCCCCCCCACTGCATCATTTTTTTAGTAGTTATTTAGCTTTATTATTCAGCAACTCTCCAGTTTGCAATTTCAGTAATCTGGTTGCTAGGGTCCAAATTACCCTAGCAACCATGCACTGACTTGAATAAGGTACTGGACTAAGAATATGAGAGGACCTTTTCTGGAAAAGGTCAGAAGAAATTATTCAAAAACTAAAAAATAAATAATGAAAACCAATTGAAAAGTTTCTTAAAACTGGCCGTTCTATAACAAAATAAAAGTTAACTTGAATGTGAACCACCCCTTTAACAAGTTAGTAGTTTGCAGGAAACGCAGTCTTATTTCAGCAGCAGAATAAGACAACACAGCAGCTCCTAATTTACCCCAGCATGACGTCACATATTGACCCGCAAGTAATCCCTCAGTAATCCCAGCATTGAAAGGTTTGACCCCAATCGCATCCCAGAATAAAGTGACACTGCTGCCCCCACCAACCTCTCATATAGGACAATACTGTAACTCCCAGGATAAATGGCACTGTAAATCTGGGAATAAAATGTGACCACCAATAACTCCCAATGTAAGATAGCACTGTGACTCCAAGCAACCCCAGCACAAAGCACCACAATGATATCCAGAAACCACAGCAGGAGACTTTACAGTGACTCCCATCAGTACAGCAGGACAGCACTGTGACCCCAGCATAGTTCAGTACTTTGACTCCGAAAAAATAGAACTCTGTGGTCCTCCTGCAAGTGGTACTCACATTGGTGATGCAGTGATGGGAGAAAAAATATCACTACCCATAGACCAGTAATATAATTTCCTGGTCCTCTGGGTACCCCTTTTCCTCCCATATTTAAAAAAATAGGTTCTAGGTCAATAGACCACAGTATTTGTGCATGTGATAGAGACCTTAGAATGTAAACACTACTAGAGCAGTAGCTGCTGTTAATTATGTACAGTATAATATATCTGTTATAATAAGTACTGCAAACTATGTTAATACTATATAAAGCATAATAATATGAATGGGAAAGCAGCCTATAATGAATGTGTAATGAAACACCAAGATATCCAAAGATAGACAGAGCAAGGGTCGAACTGGCCTGTCAGGGTAACATGACTTTTCTCAGCGGGGTCTGACCTTTGCCCATTGCCTTCTCTAGAGCAAAAATGATTGGCTCTTTTCTACCTCTTCCAGGTTTTGCTTTTTTCATTTATTTCCAGCAGTGAGCAGGCCCATATTTGTGACAAGGCCACAAAGGCCCCGGCCTAGGGCTGCAAAAATTTAGGAGTGGCATCCCGCCAGCCACATCCCTTAAGAGCACTGGGGACTTAAAGCTCCCCAGTGCTCCAGTGCCTGAAAGTGCATCTGCTGCTAGGACTATGCAGCAGTGGTGGCGGGGGGCGGAGGTTATATTCAGTTACATTTGAACAATGAACTTCTCAAACATGGAGATACCAGCATTTTTCTCAATAAGAAGAAAGGGTTTTATGGCTCAAGGTAGTGGGACCATGATATGAGGTTTTCTGTGGCACTTGGTGTCCCACTCTGGAACTGAAGGGATATGAATCCCTTACAATTATCTGAAAAAATACAGTATTATAGTATTATTATTGGTATTATTATTATTATGATTATTAAGGCTGCAATTGTAATCATGATTGTGTGCCAACATAATGGTATAGGTCAACTGATGTTAGCAAAGGCAGCAGCACAATTTATGAGCAGTCAGTGGGTTAAAGCACATTTTCACAAGTACTCACATAACAGCTAATGATAATGACGTCGTTCACGCGCTGTATTTTAGGCTCATATTTAATGTCTTATTCTTTTAATATGATCTAGAAAGAACCATCTGCTGCTTAGGGCCGACTGTTCCTTCGGTTTTAAAAAGCAATGGGTAACTGTATTCATTTACTTTGTTTGTTATACACTAATGATGTTTTTACCAAAAAAGTTTCTTTTTAAATTGGGGCACATAAAAACACAGCTATACCTAGGAAGTTCCACATCAGACAAAGTATTTAGTCTATTGTATTAATTATTTTTTTCCTAGATGAATTCAAACAGCCTTTGAGGCAGAAGGGGTCATTCACATTGCCCAATGCACTATACAAAGTGCAAAACAAAGCTGCAATAGGCCACTATTTCCACGCTTTGCCGATTGTGGGAATTGTGCAAATATCCATAGGCCTCTGAGCTCCACTTTGCTGTCAGCCAACATTCAATAGGGGTGGGTAGGGGGAAGCACTTAGGCATTAGCTCCTCTCACTCCCTAACTGCCCTGTACTTTGTGTGTCATTAAGAGATGCAAGGTACAGAGTTTCAGGATACACAGCCCACATTGGGGTCCTATCCTTACCTCCTGCCCTAAGGCCGTGTTGTGTGTCTGCTGTGGGCCAAACAGGCATAAGTGCTTCAGGAGGCAGAGGCACGTAAGAGCAGAGGTGTGTAAATTCTCTAGGAATAAGCACTAAGGGGTCCACACTTATTTAGACTGACCTCTAAAAAGGAACATAACTACATAGGATGCAGACCCTGTGGCTACTGGGGGGGGGGACAGGAGGTATAGGGGCCCCATGCAGCTCTAATTAATGAGAGAACAAAGGACAACTTCTGGATATATGAGGGCCCTAAAATTAATTTGCTGTGGGGCCCGGTAACTGCCACTGCCCCTAAACAATAGTTGGTAACGGTTGCACTTAAAGGGGACCTGTCACCCAAAAGAATTCATCAAAATCCTATTTTATCACATTAGTAAAGCAAAATGAACTTTAATCACACTATAAAATTATTTGAATCTTGTTTCCTTCAGTCTGGGAGTTCATAATTATAGCAAGCAGGCAGGAGCCATTTTGTGGACACTGTTATTAAGGCAAGCCTTGTGTCACGTTCGGCACCCTAAATACAGAACCAATGCTAAACTCCCTGGTCTCAGCTCTTGCTTCTGCCTAAAACAGCCACCTTTCACTTCGGGAGGAGCCCCCTCGCTAATTGGATGGCGCCAGGTCTTATTAAGAGAGGAGCAAAGCTAAGAGTTCTGGACGAGCAAAGGGTCATGATCGTTTACTAAGGATACTGGATGGAAGACAACACAGCTTGGAAGACAGACCAGACAATGCAGTCTGGACGGGCAGGCTGGGCCAGCACAAGCAGAGTTAAGAATAGTCAGAAAGGCCGGGTCGGTGCAGGCAGAGTTCAAGGAATTGTCAGACAGGCCAGGATCAGGATTGGAGAGCGATTGGATCAGCGATTAAAGACCACCAGGGTAAGCCACTAGACCACCAGGGTATCCTTTCGTTACACCTTGCATCATCTCAAAATCTTGTTTGTGCACCAGAATGGGGGATATGATGTCCATCCCCATGCACTGGTTACACAATTAAATGGTGAAGAGAACGTGGGAATGTGTGGAGAGCAATGACATCTAGGAAGTGCTGAATGGAAAGTGAAAGTAATTGTCTATGCCTAAGGCAATTTTAAATAGTCTTTTATTATACATATTTTTGTGTCTGGGTGAAAGATCCACTTTAAAGAGTCAGGTAAGGAAGTGGGGCACTTGTTCCCCTCCAGTTGCAGAGACTGGTAGATTTTAGTTGGGCCTAAATAACGGAAAAGGAGTGAGTCCGTTGTCACAGTGCAGTGTGCCCTGACAGATTCTGGATTGGTCAGAGGGTGTCATTGTTGTGTAAGAAGTTCAAATAGCTGAGCTGCCATGTAGTGATCTGCGAACCGGCCTGAAACCCACCAGTTCGGGGTGGGTGCCGTGTCAAATATTCGGGTCGCAGGTTGAGCGGTTCCTTCCCCCTGCTGGTAGCCTAACACTGCCGGCTTCTGGCTCCTCCTGGTTGTCCAGTGCTACGCTTACCCTGGTTGTCCAGTGCTGTGCCCTCTGGCAGGCACACCATGCGTTCGTTGGGGACGCCTGCCGCATGTGTCCTGTCCCTACTGTTTCCTTATGGTGCATGCGCCGACGTGCTTCCGGGTTTATGCGCCGGGGTGACATCACGTGATATGGAGCGAAAGTCAAAGAGTATTTAAAGGGGCTTTTTGTAATTACACATTGCCCGTTGTTAGGTTCAATTTGTAAAGTTCCTAGGTGCCTTGCCTTTCTAGTTGATATTACTGGTTTGACCCTTGCTTGCCTACTCGACTATTCTGATCTGTCCAATCCTGACTTTTGCCTGCCTGATTACTCCGACCTTTCCGATCCTGATCCTAGCCTGTTGTGACTACTCTGACCTCTCCTATCCTGATTCCGGCCTGTCTGACAATTCTCTGCTTGTGCTGGCCCAGCCTGCCTGTTCCAGGTGGTGTTTTTCCTTAGAGTATCCTGTCGAAACTATCGTGCCCCTTTGCTCGTCCAGAACCGTTAGCTTTGCTCCTCTCTCAAATAAGACCTGGCGGCATCCAATTAGCCGAGGGCTCCTTCCGAGGTGAAAGGTGGCGGTTATAGGCAGAAGTGAGAGCCGAGACCAGGGAGCTTAGCTTGGGTTCTGGATATAGGGTGCTGAACGTGACATGGTATTTGGGCAGGTACTGCTACCTAGTTAACAACTTAACGACTTGGCGCGCATCCTCCTAATTTATAGGCGCAGTTTCTCTGGCGTGATGACGCCAGCGCAGATGAAATTTAAACATATTTAAAGAGAAAATTTGTATTTTGTCATTGCCCGTTATAGGTTTATCTCTGTGAGTTCCTGGGTGCTATTTCTTGTGTTCTTGATATCTGATACCTGTTTCTGACCCCTGCCTGACTAAGCTGACTTCTGTGAGTCTGACCCCTGCCAGGCAACCGACTATTTTACTCTCTGTGATCCAACCCTTACCTGTCTTGACTCTTCTTGATTGATATCCCAGCTTTGACCCTTGCCTTCTCTCCTCCATTTGAATTCTGCCTGCACTGAACCTGGCCTGATTTGACTACTCAATCTGTCTACTCCTTGTATTGTGACCTTGTGCCCAAAAAGACTTTGCTTTACTATCGTGCCCCTCTGCTCGTCCAGAAACCTTAGCTGGGCACCTCTCTTTATAAGACCTGGCGGCATCCGCTTAGCCGAGGGTTCCTCCTGAGGTGAAAGGTGGCTGTTTTATGCAGAAGCAAGAGCTGAGACCAGGGTGCTTAGCATTTGTTCTGGATTTAGGGTGCCGATCGTGACACCTAGGGAAAGTTACGAGCTCTTGGGGGAAGGGACTGTGACTTGGGGGACGGGACTGTGACTCTTTATCTACTTGGAGAGGAGTGTGCAACGATGCGTTTAATCATTTGTTTCCTTGTGGGGCCACCCGTAGGCGTATCCCTGGATCCCACTAGGTGGAAGCATTGCCATGGAGAGAAATTCCCAGTACCCTTTCATTTAACAAAGGGGATTCAGGACCTGTGGATGGTAAGATATTGATGATGTACATCCTATGGCACAGGGAGTGGCCAGAATGGGGTTACACATGCATTTTATATTTAATTCTTACCATTTATTGTATTCTATCTCAATTTTAAAAACAGTTACCAATGATTAAAATGTTAAATAGAATACCACACCAGTAGATACACAACAGTGAAAAATTTATGGTCGCATTAAACTCAAAGTCATGGATGTGGGCAAGTTCTGTAAATAAGGAGAGAGAGAAGGACCCCCAAACCCCAGTTTAATATGTCTGGTCTACATAGCCTTTTACATAGACCTAGAATTTTTTTCTTTTACATCTTTTCAACATCTAACGTTTCAGTTGTGATAAATAACTTCCAATTAATAATGCTTTATTTTACCAAAGTGCAAGTCTCTCTGTCCCACTTTAGTTTAAATCAACCATAAATAGAACTTCACCTAGTTTTGAAAATATTTTCTTTATTAGTTCAGTTTCTATGCTCTCTTTTATGCTTGGGTGGTCTTACTGCTACTTTTGTCCATCAGGATTGGAAACATTTTTGCACATGTATCCAGAAAGCTCTGAAATGCAATGCAATTCTAAATACTGTCCTATTTAAACAACTAATGGTAATACTGCAACTTGTACATAAGCAAGCATAAATCCATGCGGAGGGCAACACTATCCTATTGCTTTTTTTATAGTGTTTATGTTTTAAGTAGCTTTAAGGTTTGGTGCTTGACATAAGGCCCTCTTATGTGGAAACCCAAGTAACAAGCACAGTACCAGACTAAGTTTCATAGGTGCACAACGCCCAGCTGTCTTAGGTCCACCCAGCCTGCGCTCCAACATCAACGCACGTCATGCATTCCAGCAAATATGCTGGCACGGTGTGTGGTGGCATGCATTATGACAGAACATTGTGACGTGGCATACATTTTTACGCACACACAAACCTATTTAAGGGGCCAGGCAATGCATTTCATTGCTCGATTATGACGCTAGTTCCTTAAGCTTGTCTCTGGCTATTTTTGACTAACTTTTTGTCCTGGTCACGACTCCTGCCTGTATGACTCTCCTTACTTGCCGCCCGACCTTCTGCCTGAACCTGACTCTGATCATGTGCTGCCTGTCAGACCTCCATTTTTCTACTCCCTGGTACCTAGTTTTGGACCTCACCGGCTTCTCTCCACGCCACCATCTTCCTGTACTCACTTAAAGACAGCTTGGGCTGCTTGTGGGTCGATATCTACAGCTAATTCTCTACCTGGCCTGAGTCCCGTCGCTCAGCAATCCCACCGCCATACACTTGCAAACCCCTCTCACCCTCCCCTCTGCCCCTGCTGATTGATGGTACCCCACCTTTCCAGTTTCCGCTGCATACTTCCTCTCACCGGTCACTTGCTCTCTTAATAAAAGTTGCTGTGTTGCTCACTAACTAAAACTCACTAAAGTTTAACGAAAGAAGCAGCAAGAGATGTTGTACATACTGTTTTGGGCTTCTGTACCAGTCCAAGGCAACCACAGCCCTTTAGCAGGGATGATCTGTGTCTTCAAAGATGCCCAGTAGCTCCCCATCTTCTTTTCTGTTGATTCACTGCATATGCTCTTTGCTGCTGTCACTTACTGAGCTTAGGGACTGACCCAAAATATACAGTACACATTTAATATAAATATCACAATATAAGGCTGATTAGTAATAATACAGATAATTACTACATGGCAGCACAGCATCTACATAGCATCAGCTTATATTACAGGCCAACCTCATTTTCTGCTTGATAATTTGTGATGACCTCTAAACTTAGCTTCTCAACAGCTGCTCAGAGCCCATTGAGCATGTCACACTTTCAGAGATGGTGACCCCCTGTGACAAGCTTGAAGTCCTGGAAAATCGCTGCTATTAAGAAGCTGAAACTTTAGGCTGGTGCAATAAGTTCAGTATTTAAAATATGGCTTGTTTAGCCATATTCATTTTTAGGGTTTAGTTCTCCTTTAAGGACTTCTCCAACTTGAACCCCCACCAGTTTAAGCCCCAGGCAGCAACCTATTCTGTCTTCCCCTAGTTCCAGCCCTGCCCAACATTCTGGATAATGGATCTCATACCTGTACTGGATTCTAAATAGTATTTTGACATAATAGTTTCTCAGATATAGTATGTGTGGCTAGAGTGAGGCACAGATACATGGGCTGGAAAAAAAATTAATAGTAGCAAGCAATCACTAAATAGCTTTGCATGTTGCTTTGGCTACCACAGGTAGAATAATCAAAGTAATTATTTTATTGGCTGTAATATGTTATCACATTTGGTTTCTTGATTTCTTAAAATGTAATAGCTCCAAATTTGTTTTAAGCATATTACCAGTAGTTAGCTACTGCTATGTCTGCAGAATTTTCACAATTACCCAAGATACAAAAGTATGAAAGCTCTTATAGTATTCAGATAATTTATGCTTTAGGGACAAAATAAGCTTTACCTGCAATTTACTTTATATTTCATTGAAAATAGATGAAAAATTTACCATACAGAGATAACAAAAAAACAAACTATGATACATGCTGCTATTACAGTAGTGATGGGCGAATTTATTCGCCAGGTGCAAATTTGTGGCAAATTTTCACGTTTTGCCGGCGACAAATAAATTTGCAAAATTGCAGCAAAAATTTGCCAGCGACAATTCAGACGCCTGCGCCAATTCTAGGCGCCCATTGACTTTAATGGGTGTCAGAAGTGTCGCCAGCGGCGGAATTGTTGCCGGTGTCAGAATTGTCACCAGCATCAAACATATTTTGATGCTGGAGTCAAAATTCACGTTTCACAAATTTTTTGCCGAAGTGAAACGGGAGAAATTCTCCCATCACTACAAGTGGGGCATAGTATATGAATTAAAGGAAAACTATACCCCCAAAATGAATACTTAAGCAACAGATAGTTTATATCAAATTGAATGACATATTAAAGAATCTTACCAAACTGGAATATATATTTACATAAATATTGCCCTTTTACATCTTTTGCCTTGAACCACCATTTCGTGACTCTATCGGTGCTGCCTCAGAGATCACCTGACCAGAAATACTACAACACTAACTGTAACAGGAAGAAGTGAGGAAGCAAAAGGCAGAACTCTGTCTGTTAATTGGCTCATGTGACCTTACATGTGGTTTGTATTTGTGCACAGTGAATCTTACGATCTCAGGGGGCGCCCCTTATTTTTTAAAATGGCAATTTTCTATTTATGATTACCCAATGGCACATACTACTAAAAAAGTATATTATTATGATAATGGTTCATTTACATGAAGCAGGGTTTTACACATGAGATGTTTTACTCAGTATCTTTTAATAGAGACCTACATTGTTTGGGGGGTATAGTTTTCCTTTAACATCAAAGTAAACTCCTGGGTATCCTTTTTCCTTACAAATTATAATGCATATTTCACATGCTTTCTATATAATGGTATATAAAATGATACACACCACTCAAGCTCTGAAACATTCATTAATGAAAACAGGATATTATAAGGATTAGTACTGTTTTAGCACTTTCCTTGGAAAATCTTTTCCGAATAGCAGTAGAGGAATGTTGATCAGCATCTTATTTCTACAGTATGTCGAACTAGAAAAGCAGCCGGTAATCCGTCATTGACTTTACTAAAGGCAGCCTAATGCTTGCTGATTCTGCCCTCATCATTAATCATGGGATGTCTACAATGCAGTTTGTCTTCGCAAGGATACTAGACATTTATTTGAATCCATAAATACTGTACTATCTCAATCAGTATCTAGGAACTTCTCACTCTACAGATGCTTATACATTACTTCTTTCTCTGTCATAGCTGCACAATAAGACACAGATAAATAACAATGCTTAAATAAAAGTAGTAGATCACAGCTTTGGAATCCCTTTTACAGAAATCCATTACCTAAAAGTTCTGAATTAAGGGAAGGCCATACCCCATAGACTCCATTTTAATCATATAATTCTAAGGGTTAAATGATTTGCTTTTTCTCTGTAAAAGGAAACAGTAGCTTGTACTTGAGCCAAATGAAGTTGCATGAATCCATATAGGTGGCAAACCAATCCTTTGGGTGGCCATACATGGGCAGTCCTCATCCCATCAGTGCCCATATACTTCATTGTAATCCAAATGTTTGGCCCTAGAGCCGTACAATCAGATTAACCCGTTATCGCCCTGCCTTTGGTGGGTATATCAGGTTACGATCCGCTAGTTTGGCTGCCTTTAAGCCATAGTGATCCAAACCACCCAAAAAAAGACCTCTTGGAGTATTTACATAACATCTGACTCAGTAGCACCACATATGAAATTATGAGGCAGTGACAAATATCTGAAAATATAAATTGCCAACCCACTTCAGGACAGGGACCTTCTTCCAGTTGTCATCGCATAGATGTGTGACGTCATTGCACTATTTTTTTGGAGTCAAAATTTAAAATAAATAGATGCTCAGGACTTTGGTTCAATGCCCAAGTATTGGTTTTGCTTCTGTAAGTTCCTGGGTGCACTATATTTTCCTATTTGACTGATCCCCGATTCCTGAGTCTTCTGCTTAGTTCCTGACTACACTGATTTCTGCCTGCCTCTAACTTCTGCCTGGACTACAACTTTGAGCTTCTTAACCTCAGATATAAAGTGACTTGTACTGTTGCTGCCTGTCAGAATTGCTGCTTCCTCCCTGGTCCCGACTTCAGCTCCAGTAAGAGCTGTCAGGCCCGGCAAAATCCTCGTTTCATATTATCTTCTGTATTTTTTGATAAAATGGGAATGTTTTCTTCCTCTCTTCTGTTCTCTGCATGAAAAAAAAAAAGTCTGCACAATTTGGGAATTTGTTGTCCTACATACTCTTATAAAAGTCGTTTGTTGACTGGTGAGTTGTTTTCGATTTGTATCTTGCTTTAAATTAGGGGGAGCTTGACCAGATTTGGATCTTTTTTATAGGGGTGTTAGTGTTTTTAACTCCAAGGGGTATATTTATCAAAGAGTGAAGTTTCTATGGGATTTTTAAAAGAGTAGTTATCAATGGGTGAAAGTAAAAGTTCATCCTTTGATAAATACACCTTTCCAGTGGCGGAACTATCGGGGAGCAGGGGGTGCGAGCAGACCAGGGCCCGCACCCCCTCAGGGCCCCCCTGGCAGCCCGTACGCCACTGAAAATGCGGCCGTACGGAGGGGGGCGGGGCCCGGCTGCGCATCACGCACCATGGCCCGCCCATCTCTAGTGACACTACTGCACCTTTCAAAATCCCATAGACCGTAACGTAACTGGAGGGGGGCAGGCCCTGGTGCAGGACGTGCAGCCGGGCCACCGCCCTCCTTCGTACCAGATTATCTGCCCCGTAATAGGCCGATGCGGCCGGAAATCGGCAGTGCACGAGCTGCCGGGGGGCCCTGAGGGGGTGCGGGCCCTGGCCCAATTGCACCCCCTGGTCCCCCGGTATTCCGCCACTGCCCATAGAAATTAATGTAGAGAGGCGGGATTTCACTCTAGCAGACTGTGACGATCTCTAACTTCACTATTTGATAAATATACCCCTCTCTTTGATAAATATCAGCCCTTTGCCTGACTTTGAAGAGCTATGCACCCATCAAATCTGGCACAAGTTGCAAAGTTCAGACTGCAGTTTAAACAATAAGATTCATTATTCAGGAAAAACTGTTTTTGCTCCCTACACTTTTGTCTGGAGCAATGGTAGATGTGCGAAATAAAAGCTTAAAACTAATGTAGACAACTCCATTCGGGACAGCTTGAAATATATCCATTGTCTTTATTAATTTACTATAGGTACTTTGGACTTTGTAGTTCAATATGTCCCTTTAGAATATTATTTAAATCATTTTATCTCAGGATTGATTATTGATGGTGCACATGCTCCTTCGGCAAGAAGAGAACCTGTGAGGTGGCACATACCAAACGTTTCACCTTTTAGTCAGGTACAGAGATTGGTGTTTGGGTAAGAGGTGGGGGGCCGTTGGAGTGGGCTCGGGGTTGTCAATAGGCTTTTGTTCTCCTTTAATTCATTGTTCAACATCTTATTTTCCTGTCCTTCCGCATGGCAGTGGGCACTAATGGGTTAACTCCCTCGCACAGCGGAAGTACAGGAACCAATAAACCTAATTCCCAACCCCCTTACCCCATCTCTTTTTTCCTGTCCTCGCATCAGGAAGGATTCCCCTGTGCCGGTGCGGTTTCTCTCTGCCTCACCGAAGCGACCGGTTCACATATAGCCGGTGGAGCCTGGTAGCTGGGCTCTTAGAACGCGGTAAGACGCGGTGTGTGCAGTAAGGCGTTCTGAGCGCAATAAGTCGGATCCCGCGGTAAGACGCTGGGGCTTGACGATGATGTCATCTCAAGGCGCCCTTAGCTCTTAAAGGGCCCATTACCTGTTGTACAGCAGGTTTTGTATGCAGTACATGCAGCAGGAGCCGCTTGCTAGTTGGGAGAGCCTGAATGTAAGCGGTGTTGCAGGCCTACCTGTTGGGGACCTATGTGAACTGTACAGCTACTTATGTTTACTCCTCTTTTTTCAGAGCATGAGTTCTAGGAGCCGGAGATCCCGGTCATCCTCTAGGGGGTAAGTGTATCAGAGAGATGTATGGTGACTCCTATGTGATGGTAACAGACTCATTTCTCTGTAGGTCACCTAGGAGGAGGAGTCATCATTCAAGGAAGGCGGTGGAAAAAGAGTGTTCAGTATGTGATAATCCAGCGATGCATAACAAAAAAGTATGCCTAATGTGCTGGGAATCTATGTCTGGCAAGAGAGCAGATGATCAGTGGAGTGCTATGAGAGACTGGTTTAAAGAGTCTATGGCCAAATCCCTGGAGGACCTAGTGGGAACTGTGACAGCTAATGTGATACAGAAAGTGGGTCCCAGTGCCCCAGTAATGGGGAAAGAGAGCCGTGATCCTAAGATGTCTGCGGAGTGTGAAGCACGTCAGCAGGGGGCAGCGAGGTGTAGCCTTTCAGCTACTTCAGAGGAGGAAGAGGAGCTAATTGTATTGGATGAAGATTCCTCGTTTGATTTGGATCTAGTTGAACCTCTAATAAAAGCTGTCCGGAAAGTATTGGAATTAGAAGGCACTGAACAAGAGAAAAAGCAGGACAGAATGTTTAAATCATCAGGAAAGAAAGATTTGGTATTTCCAGTCCACGATGTACTAAAAGATATTATTAAGGAAGAGTGGGCAGTACCAGATAAAAAGTACTCAGAACCTAGACACATGAAGAAGATGTACCCGTATGCGGAGGGGGATGTGAGTCGGTGGACCAACCCCCCCAAAGTGGATGCTGCAATCACAAGGGTGGCTCGTAAGACCACATTACCAGTGGATGAGGGGGTTTCTTTGAAAGATCCTGTAGAAAGGAGACAGGATACAGTGTTAAGGAAGGCCTATTCGGTTTCGGGGCTACTCTGCAAGCCAGCGGTAGCAGTCACGTGTGTGGCGAAGGCATCCAAGATCTGGCTGCAAGAGATAGAAACTGAGCTGCAGCTGGCTGGAGACAAAGACAAGGTGGGTCACCTAGTTGATGATATAAAGGTGGCTATTGATTTCATCACGGATGCATCATTGGAGGTGCTGAAATTGGCAGCCAGAAATATGGGGTATGCAGTGGCAGCTAGGAGGATGCTGTGGCTAAAACATTGGCAAGCAGATACCCCTTCCAAGTTCAATCTGTGTGCGCTCCCTTTCGAGGGGGAGTTGCTGTTTGGGCCAAAACTCGACAGTATTATTTCTAAGGCTTCGGCAGGTAAGAGCTCCTTTTTGCCGCAAGAAAGGCGTATGAGACGTCAGCCAGTCCGTGCAGGCTGGGTGGACAGAATGCCGTTTAAGGAGGCTAAGACCTATAGGCCTGGAAGGCAATTTGATAGGCAGCCCTTTTGGAGAAATCGCGTGCAAAATCAGCTCAAAAAAGAGTTCAAGCAGGGAAAGCCTAAATCGTTCTGACGGTGTTCAGGCCCAGCTGCCGCCAGTAGGGGGAAGACTACTTCAATTCCAGGCAGTCTGGGGAAAAACTACGATGGACAGTTGGGTCCAGGAGGTGGTATCCTTAGGTTACCACTTGGAGTTTTCAAAAAAGCCAAACAGAAGCATGTTTGTGGAATCAAAGGTTCCGAAAACTCCGGAAGCTCATCGAGCAATGAATCACATTTTATTAGAGCTGTTGGAAAAGGAAGTAATTTCAGCAGTGCCGGAAAACCACAAGGGACAAGGTGTCTATTCTCCAATCTTCCTCAGGAAAAAGGCGTCGGGGGAGTTCCGAGCTATCTTAGATCTCAGAGCATTAAATTCATTCCTGAAAGTAAAGTCGTTCAAAATGGAGACATTGAGTATTATTTCGCAGAACCTACGGATAAACGATTGGCTAGCAAAGATAGATTTGCGAGATGCATATCTTCATGTCCCTATTTTCTTAAGTCACCAGAGATTCCTCAGGTTCTCGGTAAGAGGGGAGCATTTTCAATACCGAGCACTTCCCTTTGGGCTAGCGTCTTCACCGAGAACCTTTTCAAAAGTTCTGGCTCCAATCATAGCCGCCCTACGCCTGCAGGGCATTCAGATCTTCACCTATTTGGACGACCTGTTGATAAAGGCCTCAAACGAACAACTTCTGAACCAGCAGGTCCAGCTGACCATTACGGTTCTAGAGGAACATGGATGGTTAATAAATTTCCAAAAGTCACAACTGGTCCCGTCACAACGGATGGAGTTCCTGGGGGTTCTAGTGGATACCAAGCAGTCGCGACTATATCTTCCCCCAGGCAAAGTGGAAGACATTATTCGAAGAGTGCAGAATGTTATCATGTTCCCTTATACCACGGCTCTGATCTGTCAAGAGGTAATAGGGAAATTGGTAGCTACGAAGGATGCCGTCAGGTGGGCAATGATTCATCTTCGACAGCTTCAGTTCGAGTTTCTTCAACAGTGGAAAAGAGTTACTCAGTCTCAAATCATTATTCTTTCACGACAAACAGTGAAGAGTCTGGAGTGGTGGCTAAATCCATTCAATCTTTCTCAAGGCAAGCCAATAGATTGCTCATCGTGGCAGATGGTCACGACGGATGCCAGCAGCCTTGGATGGGGGGCTCATACGGCATGTATGTCAGCACAAGGCATATGGCCACCGGAAGCAGTAACGTGGTCCTCGAACTTAAGGGAACTGAAAGCGGTGTTGCAGGCGCTAGTGAGCTTCAAAAGTCAGCTCAAAGGGACAGCAGTCCTCATTCAGTCAGACAACATAACGACGGTGAAATATATAAAGAAACAAGGAGGGACTCACAGCTGGAAATTGTTGAGTCTGACTTTGGAGATTTTCGAATGGGCAGAGAACAATCTCCTCGACTTGTCAGCAACTTATATCCCTGGTCGTCAGAATATTCTGGCAGATCTGTTGAGTCGGAGGACACTCCACCCAGGGGAGTGGGAGTTGTCACAGGGGAGTTTCCAGACGTTAGTGAATCGTTGGGGCCTCCCTCAGATAGACCTCATGGCTACATCCAGGAACAGGAAGGTGAGACTGTTCTGCTCTTGGTGCCCGGAGAGGCAAGCATTGTGTCAGGATGCTTTCAGTCTGAAGTGGATGTTCAAACTGGCATACATTTTTCCGCCGATCCCGATCATATCAAGGGTATTGAACAAAATTCAGAAAGACAAAGCGACAGTTATAGCAGTATTGCCATGGTGGCCGAGAAGGCCTTGGTTTGCCCGGTTGTGGGAAATGGCATTGGACAATCCAGTCAAACTACCATATCATCAGGGTTCGCTATGCCAAGGCAAAATATGCCACCCAAACCCACAAAAATGGGCTTTGACGGGGTGGCTTTTGAGCGGAAAGAGCTGACAGAGCTAGGGCTCGCAGAAATGGCTATTGACACACTGTTGGCAGCTAGAAAGCCATCAACAGAGAATACCTACCATAGGATTTGGGAGAGATTCAGGGAGTGGTGTACATTGTCAGGAGATTCATTTACATCACCAACCGAGTCGGCAGTAGTAAATTTTCTGCAGTCAGGCTTAGAGAAGAATCTCAGCTTGGCTACCCTGAAAGTACAAGTGTCAGCCTTGTCAGCATTGACGAAAGTCAAATGGGCGGAGTATCCATTAGTGACCCGCTTTATTCAAGGAGTCAAACATCTGAAACCGCAAGTGAGACCAATCTTGCCATCATGGGATTTGAATTTGGTTCTTCAGTCTCTCATGACGGAACCATTTGAGCCTCTGGAGTCAATTAGCTTGGACCTCCTGTCAATGAAGACTGCTTTCTTGATAGCGGTAACGTCAGCACGGAGAGTGGGGGAGATACAAGCATTGCTGAGGAAAGAACCATATCTGAAGATGTTACATGATAAAGTAACGTTAAGGCTACCAGAGAAATTTCTCCCGAAAGTGGTTTCCTCCTTTCATGCTAGTAAGGAGATTGTGTTGCCGGTTTTCTTCCCTAACCCCTCTACGGAAGAAGAAGTAAATTGGCATAAGCTGGATTTGGTGAGGTGTTTGTCAGTATACTTGCGAAGAACCGAGGCATTCAAGAGGTGTGATAGTCTCTTTTTGCTATTTAAAGGATCTTCTATGGGCCATCAAGCTTCTAAGCGTGTGATTGCAAGCTGGATAAAAGCTTGTATTAAGAAGGCGTATTTACTCAAAGCTATGCAGGCTCCCCATGTTAAGGCTCACTCCACTAGAGCGGTGGCTGCGTCCTGGGCGTTCGAGGCTCATGCTACGCCGGAAGAAATTTGCAGTGCAGCCGCATGGTCCTCTATATCTACTTTTGTTCGTTGTTATAAGCTGGATGTTTGTTCCGAAAACAAATCTGGTTTCGGGCATAAAGTCCTCTCTTCAGTTCAATTTAATAAATGATTTTCCCGCCCAAAGTCTGTACTGCTTAGTTAATTCCCATTAGTGCCCACTGCCATGCGGAAGGACAGGAAAATGGAAAATTCTATCATACTTACCGTAATTTTCCTTTCCTGGACTGAAGCATGGCAGTGGGCACGGCCCACCCCTTCAGTACCTGAGCTCGGACAGGGAAAGAGATGGGGTAAGGGGGTTGGGAATTAGGTTTATTGGTTCCTGTACTTCCGCTGTGCGAGGGAGTTAACCCATTAGTGCCCACTGCCATGCTTCAGTCCAGGAAAGGAAAATTACGGTAAGTATGATAGAATTTTCCATTTTCTCTGTTTTGTTAAACAGAGAAAACCAAAAATACTGTATTTTTACTCAGATACCTACAAAGAAAAAAAAACCTGTTCAGCACAGGAAATTGTAGTATAAATGTTTGCACTCAGCACTTCATTTCTCAGCAACAATCTTGACACTTTCGAGAACTGTTCTGGTCGGAAGGGATTCACTTGATCACAAGAAAGATCATGTTGTCTCCTCAGCAATTGTCCTAGAAATGCTTTGAATGCACTGTGAACACAGAATACTGAATGGCTCAAACTCTGAGCTAAGAACATCCTAAATATAGACTGTGATTCTCCAGGTGTTAAGTCTCAAGGGACCAGACAACAGAGCCAAGAAGGAAACTAAAGACTTTGCTTTACAGATTGCTATATTCATTTCTTGCTCAACAGACACATCTAAGATCTATGATTCCAATTATTTTAAACAATGTAAAAAGAATAAGATGGTTATATGTACAATAAGGATTGTTTGGATTGTTTGTAGTTAGCAGGGGAAGGAAGTGTTGAAGTCACTAAGTACACTTTGAGGGGCAAAAATCTTAATAATCATAAGTGGCTAATTACCACAGTTCAGTTCCAGTATTCAGGGATTAAATATTAATACAACTCATACAAGAGGAAACATCCAGAAGAACAATTTTTAGTAAAACAATATAACTTAACAAGTAGACAGCTGTACAAAGATGATAGTGACCGTTTTTAGCAATGTGTAGCCAGCAATTTAAAAAGGCACAGTCCCTAAGTGACTATAACAAAAGTCTATCAAATCTAAATTCTGTGCCTCAGTACTTGTTCTTGCCATGGATTAGTTATAGCCATTTACCTATACCTGACTCATAGAACCCTTGCATTAAAATGTAAAAATGAAATGTAGGGTTTTTTTTTAAATATAGTTAAAGCCTGATTTGAGCTGGTAAGTTGAATGCATTGTTCTTTAATAGTAGGAGATACCAGATTTCTCATGAAGGGGTTAAAAGGTAAATATAATTACACCATCAGCATATAGGCTGATTTTATGTTGTCTAGCTCCAGTGTGCCATCCCTGATGAGTCATTTTTATGTTAACTAATATAAAACTTTAACCTAAACATTATGTATCAAATACTCTGTAGAACATCTTTCCATGGTCCAGACAAAAGGGCAGAGCAGGGGTTTGAGTCTTTTCAGCCTCCTCGATCATATTGTTGAACCATCTTATGGCACCCAGGCCTATCTATCAATAATAAATCCCACCTGGTCTATGTTACAGTAGATCTATGTATAGTAGTTAGAGCAGTTGTTAGAGTCTTGGAGCACTAATTTTTGCATGCATTTTATGTCAAAAAGTAATAACAAAACTTGTTGATAATTTTTTTCCTGGTTTCACAATGGGTTTGATGTGAGACAATAGCATCAGTTAGGGGCACATTTACTAAGCTCGAGTGAAGGATATAGATATACCATGACCTGGATGAATGAAAATCTTCAGTCAAGCAAAGTGTTTTGGTGCTGAGATCTGCCTGACATTGCTTCATTTGCATCTCCATGGTATAAGGATCAATGACAGGCAGACAGGTGTTTTACCTGCATACAAAAGAGAGGGGATTGATCAATGATACCCTGTTTCATTTGTAATTTAGTATCTATACGAGTGCATGTATTTTTAAAAACAGGGGTTTTTAGTAACAAAGTTATGATTATGAAATTGACAAGTCATAATGCCATGTTAAGATAAACCCCATATGTTAGTCCTAACTATTTTCCTCAGGTCAAATTTTTCATAGTCTGGCATCTCCCTGCATGGTAACATTTCTTGGGATAAGTGTCTCCTGACCAAGGAACTGGTCTCATAGGGGCAAATTCACTAAGATTCGTAGTTGTGCCAGCGTCCGCTTCACCGCACTTCGCCAGGCGTATTTTCAACAGCGCTACGCAAATTCACTAAAATGCGAAGTTGTGCTCAGGGGAAGCATAAGGTAGCGACGTTGCGCTAGCGTTATTTCGCCAAGCAAAGCGAAGTTACGCTAGCGATGGTTAATTTGCATACGGTGCCAAATTGAAGTTACAATAGAGGTATATGTAGCAGCACTACACAAGCCTGGGAAACCTTCAAAACTGCAAATAAAATTTTTATTTTGCCCTACACATGTGCCCACTGTATAGTTAAGTTGCCATGAGTTAGGAAATGTTGGGGGGAAGGAGGGTAGCCCCCAAAAAAATTTCGATCTTTTTCAGCCTATCACCCATAAAAAAAGAAAAAACGCCAGCATTTTTTGGGACTTAGAAAAATTTTTAAACTTTTTTGGAAGCAATCCCTGTCTACTCTATTGCACTTCGCCTGGTCTGAGGTGGCGAAGGAAGTCTGGCGTAAAAGTTAGCGTTCACTTTAGTGAATTTGCGTAGTTACGTCCGTTGCGCAAATTCGCCAGGCGTAAGGGTGCGGAGTAACATTAGCGAATTTACACAAGCGTGCGTTAGGGAATCAGTGAATTAACGAAAATGCGCTACGCTAGCGAATTAACGCTAGCGTTAGGCGCTTCGTCCTTTAGTGAATTTGCCCCATAGTGCTTGATCTTCTCCCATTCCATTAGCTTTTATAGGGGAAAGGTTGCCAAGAAAAATACATTGGTTTCAAAAGCTTACTCCTTACTATTCCACTTACTGTTTTTAAAGGACTGAGATTATCCAGACCAACGCCCATTTTTAAAGACATAGGACCACTGTTAAAGGGATGGGTATGAGGGTGCTCCAACCACATGGAAGTTTGGCCATTTTTCCTGCAAAGAAACTCTGCTAAAATATATAAATAAACAAAAGGGGAGTGGTTGTGGGATCCCTCCAAAGCTAAGCAAAATAAGAAGTGCAACAAATCTGGACCAAATTAGCTATAAGCCTACAACATAGAGAGGTTTGATCAATGTATTCCCTGTTTCCTTGTTCCACTGATACAAGTGCATGTATTTTCAAAAACAGGAGTTTTTAGTTACAATGTTATAATCGAAAAATTGCCAAGCCACCATACCACGTCAAGGTAAACCCCATTTGGTGGTCCCTGCTATTTAGCTCTGTTTACATTTTTCACAGGCTGGCACCATCCTGTGTAGTAGCATTTCTTGGGATAAGTTTTTCCTTCATGCTCCTGGTTTCTTCTGGATGGCAGCAATAGATAAAACACCCCATGTGCCAAAGCCCTAAAGGATGCGCATTATGCTGAATGAAGAATTCCTGATTGACAAGTCAAATATGCCACACCTAGATGTTTCAAAATGTTATAACCACAAGGACCATGAGCCACCCTTCCTTGCACATAGGGCAGGGCAAATGTAGTATATGGGAGACAGCCTCTCTGTAATTTGGAGCTTTCTGGATAACAGGTTTCCGGAAAATAGATCCCATACCAATATATATCTTTTCTAACAAGAAAGCATTCCATAATTTTTCCTGAGAATCTGGCCAACAGAGGTCACTCTTTCATTGGAGTTTAGGCATGAGGTTATCTACTCACATGTAGGATAGCTGCTTACATTCAAATAACACTCCTGTAGCAGAGCTAGTAAGCACAGGGAACAATACTTTGCAATAATGTATCCTTTGCAGATGGATCTGACAACGTATGCTTTTTAATGCAACTACACCGGTAAAAAGCCAAAGGTTCATTTAAGTTACTCTTTTTAATGTAACTAGTTTAAGATAATGTGGCTAACTTAAGTATATGACAGAGTAATATAGTCCAAAAGGAATGCAGATGGAAGTGCTATGTTTTGTATATTAAATTTCTTGTACCAGATTCATCAGACTTATAACAATAAGGATCCTGCTATGTTTTGTACAACAGTTCCCTATATTAGATGTTTGTTAGGCCAATGTGATCATTTTGCCTCCAGTAAGGATTAATTATATCTTAGTTTGGATCAAGTACAAGGTACTGTTTTATTATTACAGAGAAAAAGTTTTAAAATTACTTTTAAAAATTTGGATTCTCAAATGGAGTCTATGGGAGACAGCCTTTCCATAATTCAGAGCTTTCTGGATAAGGGGTTTTCAGATAATGGATCTTATACCTGTACCTCAATTACTGTCAGGGTTAGAGGTTTTCCATTCTGTTCCCAAATGGGTATACATACTTATTTATTGGAAGTGAATATACAGTATTTCCATTTTAAGCTAATATTCATAGGGAGCATAGGGTAGGTGGCAAGGCCAGTGCCATTGTTGTGGCCTGTGCCCTCTGCCACTTGTTAATGACCTGCAAGTAAGAAGATGTGTAGGGGACAGGACGGGGATGCTAATGCATGCTGAAAATCTCCAGGAAAACTAAGATTGCAACTAAAATCTCCCCCTCCTAGTGGTGTAATTAGATATTACTAGGCCCTACAGCAAATTTATTTTTCAGTCCCCCAAAATGTCTAGAGGTTGACTTTTTTACCAATATTTATTAAAATTGTATATGAATTGCGGCCTCATGGGGCCCCTTTACCCGTTGAGGCCCCCCTGCAGCCTCAGAGTCTGCTTCCTCTGTAGTTACGCCCCTGCCTCCTCCTCTTCAGACAGAAGATTTATTACTTCTCAACCAGGCTAGTGTTTTCAACATTTCTACTCTGTGGTATGATTTAAAAGTTATTCTTAGCGAGTATTTAATTGGGGGTCTATAAAAATTTCAAGAAACTCCAGGTATATATTATCTCATTATAAAGATTTGGCAAACTGAAGTGAAATTTAAATGAAATACCCAACCCCCACATAGATAGGGGAATAAAAGAAATAGGAGACAGTCAACAAATCCTTATTTTGAATAGAGCCCTACAAAATGGAGGCTTTTATAACAAAAATTTCTGCTCTCATCCTAATGAAATGATTGATGCGTTTGCCTTTTTTATATACAAAATAGGCAGTAAACAATTGTTTAAATTGGATCACCTTGCTGCTACTTGTAGAACCCCAGAAACGATACTATTTGTTGTGAAACCAATAAAAGCTCTCAAATGGATAAGCACCAGGCCCTGATGGGTTTGTCTACTTCTTTTTATAGAACTTTTAAAATCCAGCTGACTTCAACACTTGGGGGCACATTTATCAAGGGTCAAATATCGAGGGTTAATAAATCCTCGAATTCTACCCTCAAAGTAAAATCCTGCGAATTCGAATATCGAATTCGAAAGATTTAGCGCAAAATCCTTCGAATCGATTGATTTTAAGCGATTGATAGAAGGATTTTTCTTCTATCAAAAAAAGGTTAGAAAAGTGCTGGAGAAGGTCCCCACAGGCTAACATTGTACCTCTGTAGGTTTAAACTGCTGAAGTAGGTAGTCAAAGTATTTTTTAAAGAGACAGTACTTCGACTATCAAATGGTCGAATAGTCGAACGATTTCTAGTTCGAATCGTTCGAGTCAAAGTCGAAGGTCGTAGTAGCCTATTCGATGGTCGAAGTACCCAAAAAATACTTCGAAATTCAAGGTTTCAGTCTATAACTGGACTTGCTGAGTAATCAATGAAGACGTTTCACTACTCATCCGAGCAGCTTCTTCAGTTCAACTGACTGGTGTGGGAAGTTCTCGGCATATAAACTCTTCCACTAATCTAATCACAATGGCACATTGTAACTCTTCAAAGAGGTGACATCTGAAGAAATTCACAGAGGTGTAGATTCTGTGTAGTTACTGTGATAGGATTATCCAATGTGTCATGCAACTCCTAGAAAGAGGTGTTACTTGTTAGAGTTGCATGAATGTGTGTGAAGTGTTCTGAAACCGTCGGGGTACAGATGTTAGAACAGCATTGTATGTAGCAGACAGGTGGTGTCGAAGGCCCCCACCTCTGTTCAGGGATAGTTCCTCCACCTTGACATGAATCGCCTCGTTCAAACCAACGGTCTTCTTTATCCAATATTTGGACCTTGCTATCTTCAAAGGAGTGTCCCTTGTCTTTTAAGTGTAGAAAGACAGCTGAGTTTTGCCCTGTAGAGTTCGCCTTCCTATGCTGAGCCATTCGCTTGGTGAGCAGTTGTTTTGTCTCCCCAATGTATAGATCTGTGCATTCCTCGTTACACTAGACTCCATATACCACATTGCTTTGTTTTTCTTTAGGGGTTGGATCCTTTGGGTGTACCAGTTTTTGTCTCAGTGTGTTGCTAGGTTTGAAAAACACAGGGACGTTGTGTTTGTTAAAAATCCTCCTGAGTTTCTCTGACACTCCAGCTACATATGGGATGACTATGTTTCACCTACTATGTGTCTCTGGGCGGTTATTTCTATTGGTGTTCCTGTTGGGCTTGGTTGTTGCTGTTTTGACAAAGGCCCAGTCTGGGTAGCAACACGCTTTCAAAGCTCCTCTAAGATGTTTTTGCTCTTTGTCTTTGGACTCTGTAGAGACAAAACAACTGCTCACCAAGCGAATGGCTCAGCATAGGAGGGCGAGCTCTACAGGGCAAAACTCAGCTGTCTTTCTACACATGAATATCCCTATCTTCTAGCCACTCATTTGAAAGATTACCTTTTCTTTAGTTATCTCTTCTGCCAAGAGGTTATCAGACATGGTTGTCCTACCACATAATGAGCCATGATTTATTTTTCACCAAAACAGGCTTGGTTTCAGCATGATACGTCCTTCACTACCAAAGTGGACTCCTTATTCCAAATTAACCTAGGACTAACCTTTTTTTTTTTTTTTTGTTATTCTTTTAGTACAAAACAATAACCACAAAGAAATTATACATTGAAGAGAAATTTATACATAGAGAGAAATTTTCGGTTGTACAAGGCAATGTTATTTGTACATGTGATGATACAATACAGAAATTCTGCTTATTTACATTTGTGTCAGCTGAAACATACAATAAACTGTTGAACTGTTTTCCCAATAAATCCTACAATGTATTATTTAGAATCAGTTTCAGTAAATACACGTTGCCATGGCATTAGATAATACAACATTGCTGTTGCGATCGAATGCATTAAAAACACTGCAAAACTGTACTGGGCCAATAAGTGTGCGTTTTGTAATGTGTGACAGCCATCTCACTGCAATGCAGGTGAAAACATCTGGCTTTGAGAGCAGAATATAAACATCCAATTGAAAACATGAAAGCACCGTTCCCCAGAAATATTAAATGCTGCTGCCTAATGTGACTTCTTGTCATGCTTTTACAATTTATTATAATGAATCTTTCCTTGATGTTTTCAATAGCTTCAGTGATTGTATATGGGCATCAGGATTCTGAGATTCAGTAGGTTCTGAATTTAAAGACAGGCAATTTCATACAATGAAATGGATTACTGAAAACCAGGCCTTAGTTTTCTAATTCCAAAACATATTTTCCATTGAGGATGTTGCACTACAACTTTACTACAACTTTGAACCAAGGGCTATTTTTAATGTTCTGTTTAATTGGCATACCTGTATACATTTTACTCTGGAATAAGTGCCACATTTGAAATAGCTGTTGTTCTTGAAAGCTGACTTCCTTGCAATATTTTTTCTGATTTAATGCTCAGCTCCAACATTTTCAGCTTTACTGTTTCAGCCTTACAGTTCATTTGTTGACTCGTAATTTTACAGATTAATCTTTGGTTTGCCATCTGCCACTGAAAATATCTCATGAAAAAGCCAGTTCTACTGCTGGATGTCTCTGTGTCAGGATCAATTCTAAACTTTATTCATAGGAAACTCTTTTCTATTTCATTTCCTAACACTCTATGCAGTTTATATAATACCAATGTATGCATTATTTTAGGATAACTTTGTATTGTCTGTACAGCTCTTAGGTCAAAATGTCTGACAGGGAATGGACATAAATATATTTATACTGAGTTACTGAAATCGTCAAATAGATAGAACCAGATTAATTGCAGTAAACTGACTAGATTTCATATTTTACTAAAATAACATGAGCATATGAAGGTCAGTGACATGATCTTTAATGGGCAAATTGTATCAGAGTTGTATCAGAGTTCTTCTTGTAACACTAACCAGAGCAGACACTTGAATGCATAAAAGAGAACAATTGTAATAAATAAATAATTGCAAAGCAAAGAATAACTTTCTCAATTACACGGGTGCTACTTTGAAACTAAATTGTATTCCTAGTGACATAAACATTTCATGTAGGAAGGTCAACAAGGCAACATGGATTCAAGAGGTCAATGTTTATAACTTGAATAAAATAAGGACAAAAATATTGCCAATTGCTTTCTATAAAATTCAGGATATTCATTGGATAAATGCTGAAGTCTTGAACAATGACAAATATAATTTATCTGGTTAATCTTGGGAATCACTTTGATCAACCAGTTGCATTAGATTTGAATGTTGAGATAAATCTGTTCTTAGGAGTCAACTGAAATGTTTACTTTAACTTAAATACTGGTGGTTGACATAAATGTCATCTGGTATGGTTTGCGACCATGGGTTATTACAGAAGCTTGTGGGTTAGGTGTGGTAAGACAATGGAACATAGCCTAGGCCACCATGTAAGAAAAATCTTCACTGTATACATATTACAAAGGGCAGTTCAAGGGACAGTATAATTCTATATAAAACTTTGCTTAACATGAGCCTAATAGGAAATAAATAAAGCTAGGTAGAAAATTGTTTAGTTTTCCATGAAATAATTAAAGGGGGATATATAAAACTATGTATAAACAAATTCTAAGCTTTAGCCTTTGTTAGGCTTTGAGATAAGCAGAAGCTCATTATACAGAGAGATGATCTGTGACCTGGTAATTTGCCTTACTTGCAAAAGTGAAAGTGTTTTTAATGGTTTCAATTTTTTGTTTCGTGTAAGTGTAAGCAAACTCCTCCCTTTGCCCAGTTGAAACTTTGTTCAAGATAAAGAGCAGCTCATTATACAGAGGGGTTTTCAGTGGGCTGGTGATTTATTTTGTTTGTGCTGGTAAGAAAAGAAAGTAACAGTTTTAGATTTCACCCTGTTTAGTGCAAGAAGTATAAAAAACCTTAGACATTTTATAATTAAAACAATAGTGAAAAATATGATCAATACAAGCCCTATTCACTAAACTAATATTGAAAAAAGAGGCATATTACATCTTAAAAGACAAGGATTTTACCCAAACTCCTCTCCCACTAGTAAGACACCTTATCCCAATGTTAGCAGATGCCATCTTGCATCTGCTGATTTCACAAGATTTTCACTCCCCTTCTACACATGTGTTTATGGTATATGGGTCACTGGTAATGCAAGAATAGTTCATGTGACTCCTGTGTCAGTAGTAAAACTTTCAGCCTGGGAATCTTTATGCACAAGTGTGAATTTATCTGGATAGCTAATGTGCAGATGCAAGGGTCTTGAAGTAAGTCTATGGAGCAGGACTTGGACGGAACTAGTGCTTGAAAGTGCCACAATTAGGGCTGCATGGCAAATTGAGTGTTTTAGCAACAACTATGTGCTGGAGAAATTTCTTTATTAGGCTTTCTTTGTCCTTTAATAGTTAAAAAAATCAGCTATTTCAAAAATAAATACATTATACATAAATACATTAAAAGCTTTAATCGATATAACGAACTTTCATACTATTAGAATTTATAGTTATCTATAGTGTGCTGTGTCTTTACATAACATAACAAATAGCAGGGCTAATGAATCAATGTCAAATTACAGCTAAGCACTATACGATTTAGCAAAAGGGGAGCGATAAGCCAAGTTAATTTATGCTACATGGTTTACAGAAATATATTTTTAAATATATGAATTCTGCCTGTAACCTTTAACCTCCTACACATATATTTTTATATAACGATTGTGGGAAGATTAATTTTTGCAGTGTCGTGTGGAAGCATGTTTCTTCTGCAGAGAAGAGACAGTGGCTGAAAAAACTGGTGGAAAAACACGTGAGAACAGTAGTAACCAAAATATATTACAATCTCTCACAGATAAGATTGTAGTCTTCTTGACAACCCTAGGTCCTCTCCCAGACACTGCACAAGGTTAACGCCCTGGTGCTCACAGCTCACCCAGGCCCGAATTTGTGGGGAGGCCACACAGCCCGGGCCTAGGGCGGCAAAAAGCTCCCCAGTGCTCCGGTGCTTGAAAGTGCACATGCTTAGCAGGCGCTAGGGCCATGCTGCAGGGGGACGCGTGCGCCAGAAGAGGCCGGTGGTGGGACCATATGGCCCTGAGTTCACCATTAGAGAGCTTTGTATGTACCTGTCTAATTTTAGCAGATTCAATCATTTTAATTGATGTCATATTTTGTGAGGTGAGTTAAGTCACTGAGTGATACAATTTTCAACTGGGTAACCATGCAGAGGAACATAAAGAGTGACAGTATTTTACGTCACATATACGTCACATATACGTCACAAACAAAAGTGTGGACCATCACTTATGTTACAGACCAGAAAGCCAAAATGCTATAAATCTCTGGGGATGCTATCTATACTGGCCGCTGTTTGTGTGTAAAATTCAGGGCCGGAACTAGGGATAGGCAGTTCCCCTGGTCAATGTTTGATGCTCTCCCCTCCTCTCCAGCACTTTCCCCTTCCCTCCTCCCTCTCCCTTCCCCTCTGGTGCTCTCCCCACCCTCTCCCCTCCAATACTTTCCCCTCCCTCTCCCCTCCGGCACTCTCCCTTGCCTTCCCTTCAGACGCTCTGCGCATGTGTGCGCAAATTGCATTCTGGGGCATGCGCACACAGAGGGGAGCGCCGTGGCTGGGTGGGTCGTCTAGGGTGCCCGGTCAGCTTGGCCCAGCACTGCTAAAATTAGCCAAAATAATTAACTATAGAAGTAAGAGAAATATCCAATAGGTTTAACCTGGTGAGGTTGAAACATGATGTAATTTCTCAGTAGAATTTGTTAGATTAATATTGACGTAAAAGTCTGAGTTTCCAGGGATTAAAATCAAAGAATATAGGATGAAAACCAGTACAGGTATGTGATCCGTTATCCAGAAACCAATTATCCAGAAAGCTCCAAATTACGGAAAGGCCGTCTCCCATAGACTCAAAACCGGGCCCAAAACTGGGTAAATAGATAGGCTGTGCAAAATAAAAAATATTTCTAAAAAATAGTTTCTAATATAGTTAGTTATCCAAAAATGTAATGTATAAAGGCTGGAGTGACTGGGTGTGTAACATAATAGCCAGAACACTACTTCCTGCTTTGCATCTCTCTTGGTTTACACTGACTGGTTACCCTGGTTACCAGTAACCAATCAGAGAGGGGGGCCACATGGATCATATCTGTTGCTTTTGAATCTGAACTGAATGCTGAGGATTAATTACAAACTCACTGAACAGATATGTACCATGTGGCCCCCCTTTAAGTCGCTGACTAGCTCAGAGTTATAGAGCTGAAAAGTAGTGTTCTGGCTATTATTTTACACATCCAGTCACTTCAGCCTTTATACATTACATTTTTGGCTAACTAACTATATCAGAAACATTTTTTATTTTGCACAGCCTATCTATTTACCCAATTGTTATTTTCACACTGAACTGTTTTTTCCATGTTAATGTGCCTGGCTGGTGCAAAACATTTCTATGGTGCAGACATCTTGGATGCCGCACACCAGAGCCCCTTTTGTTGTACCTACTTAAAAATGTAGTTCCCCAAAAGCTTTTGTGGATAATGATACACACACTTTTATATTGTCATAGAGAAATATCCTGCTGAATTGGAGGGTTCAGGACTACAGCATTTAACGTGTGGCTTAAAGTAGTGAACACAGCCCTCCCACTAATTATACTGATTCATTTGGCCAGCAGTTAGCCGCTGAAGTTCAATAACATGTGGGATCCCTCAAGATGCCTCATTAGGTTGTGATTAGCATATTTACTTTATTAAGTACTGTATGTCCTCTGTCTATCAATAAATTTGCCATCTACCTTGAATACTATGATAACAATTTACTTAGAATGTCTGTCATTTGTACTGTTACTCAAGGGTGGTAGGATTAGGGTTTGTTTGTTAATTGTTGTTTGTTCAACAAGCTTTTAAAGGGAAAAAATGATAGATAGATATATATATATATATATATATATATATATATATATATATATATATATATATATATATATAGGAAAAGTTAACAAAATGCAGTGGTATTTCTCAAAAAAAATGTTACTCATATCACATTCAGTTATGAATTCCCATTTATATGCAAGGACATTGCATTGAAAACTGTTGAATGGAATATGACTTATGTTCACATAGTATGTGGGTGAGTTTCTGGGAGTTGATTCATCTTGTTAAGATAACATCAGTAAAATCAGTACAAGCAAAGAAGTGTTAGCAAAATTAATTATGACATCAAAGGGGTTATTTATTAAAAGTCGAGTTGTTTTTTTACTATAAAACTTGAATTTTTAGAGAAAAAAAATTAGATTTTCTTTTGATGTTGCAAAAAGCCTCAATGGGAGAGGCACCACAGTCAATGGGAGAGGCACCTATCTAAATGTGAAGTTTTCATGGTTTAGCCCTAAAATTCGAGCAATTTGAGAAAAAGCACAAAAAATTAGAGCGATTCGAGAAAAAGCCTGAAAAATTCAAGCAATTCGGATTTTTGCTTGTTTTTTTTGGAGTTTTTACACAATCTGATTAAATCAAGTTTTTTTATTAATAAATAAGATAAAATTGGACATAGGAGTTTGGTTGTGGGTTTTTTAAATAAATAATGGGGTAAATTCAGATTTTAGTAAATAACCACCTTATTCTCAAAGTCCTCAAAGATAGCCATTAATGTATACAAGTGCCATGACCATAAAATCCTTACCATATTTTAGTCGTCAACAGGTCTGGATTTCTGGACAGGCCACAAAGGCAAATATCTGGGGGTAGTGTTAGTATTACATAACGGAGAATCCATTTCATCTGACATTAGCTTTATGTCAGTTTCATAAAATTCACCCTCTTTCTATGCTTCTTGTTAATGTTTTCTGAAATGTATAACAAATGACAACAATTGAATGTAAGCCATAATTACTTTTGAAAGAAATCTTTTACTACCTGGATGCAGGAGCATTGCAGTAGGTTCAGAAAAACCAGTAGCAGCTGGTGTGCCCTGTGGTTATAGAGGACACAGTCAGGCCCAAACTGATGTGCAAATTCAACGTACTTCAACAACAAGTCACCCTCCATACGGTATTTATGGTATTGAGGGGCGAGGCCTAATCTATCTTTCTGTGGGTCTATTAATTGGAGCTTACTTGGGGGAAAATTAGCATTTTAGAACAAAACCAAAGCCAGAAAAAGAAATAATTGTTGTTTCCCCCTTTATTTAAATAAAAAGTTTTAAAAAGTTTACTTTTTTTTAAATAAAATTACATAAAATTTCAAAAATTTGGTAGTTTTTCAGGCCTACAGATGAGTGAGAAAAAAAATCAGTGTTGTTTTCTACTGACTCTGGGCAATAAAATTAGACTCACTAATCACTTCCTTCATGAACAGATTGACTCAGTGGTACAAGTTACCTCTTTTGCTTTGGGGGTTGCATAAACATTAAATGGTCTTTCTCTCTAAATGTCTTTATGTACTCCATAATGCACACTGCTACACAACCAAAACTCTTTAAGCAGATCCACCAAATTTTAATTCATTTCATATGGAATAAAAGACCTCCCAGAGTTACTTGGAACAAATTCTGAGCCTCTATGGTAGAAGGAGGGTCTACACATTTTCACGTATACTATCTTGCCTCAAACAAATACATTACCTACATTGGTGCCTTTTTTCTGACCCACTGGGCCCCAGATAACCCAATCTGACACTGCTGCTGCTTATTCTAACATAATATTTGATTGACGTACAGCACCAAAACAGGAAGATTTTTGTAGATAAAAATGCCTTTATTAGAACATTTGGCAGGACCTGGATAAGCGACGTTTCAGGCTACACAGAGCCTTTTTTCAAGCTTGAAAAAAGGCTATGTGTAGCCTGAAACGTTGCTTATCCAGGTCCTGCCAAATGTTTTAATAAAGGCATTTTTATCTACAAAAATCTTCCTGTTTTGGTGCTGTACGTCAATCAAATACTTTGAAAAGGATTGGAAGGTGGCCAGTCAGGGTACGTGCACCAGGCTCTATTAATTGACAAAGTTTGGGAGCTGATTCTACTATACAAGCTTATTCTAACATAACCCAAATATAGTGCTTAAAATCTGGTCATCCCCACCATTAATGACTTCTAGATTTCCTCTCTGGGGCAACACATACTACCAACACTTGAGGTCGCTCTTTTTGACTGGTGGAAGAGTGGCAGCATTTTCACATCCCAGGTCTTACTTCTGATAACTGAGATGAGGCAAATATCCTTATTTCATTCAAAGATAGGCTAAACTTTCCATCACCCTGTATTACTCATTTCAGGCTAGCAGGTCCTAGATCAGGGGTCACCAACCGTTTTTACCCGTGAGCCACATTCAAATGTAAAAAGAGTTGGGGAGCAACACAAACAGTCCCTTGGAGTGCCAAATAAGGGCTGTGATTGGCTACTTGTTTGCCCCTAAATGAACTGGCAGCCTACAAGAGGTTCTAATTGGCACTATACTTAGTTTTTATGCAACCAAAACTTGCTTCCAAGCCTGGCATTGAAAAATTAGCACCTGCTTTGAGGACACAGAGAGAAACATCCAAGGGGTTGGAGAGCAACATGTTGGCCACGAGCTACTGGTTGGGGATCACTGACCTAAATGATACTTGTCCAAAATATAAAATGGCATTGTAACTGGTAATAATAGCTTTATCGAAATACAGACTGAACATCTGGCATACATAGCCAAACACTTTCTTTTCCCTCAAAATGATATAAAGGCTTCTCCATCTGTAGGTTGTTTCTTTTTGAGGGAGCAGGACACTACCTATCCCTAGAAAAAAACAAAACTCCCTATGTGTACTTTTCTATATTGTAAAATTGTAGAGCGATGCTCATTTAAAAAATATAATACAATTATATGATTCTAATAAAAGGTTCAAAGTTTCCTACAGGTCTAATTGCCTATAGCAACCAAACAGCAGGTAGCATTTCATGGTCAACTGTTTAAAAGCACATCATATTGGTTGCTATGGGTTACTGCTCCTGAGTAAACTATAGTGTCTTTAATTACATAGAATTGGTGGATATAATCTACGTAAATGGCACTGTAATCTTCCTGTCTGTGACATAGATTCTAAAACAGCACTAAAATGGTTTTATTACCTCCAATGATTTTCTGTCACCTGGGTCTTTCTGGCAGCAACCCTGCTAGACAACAAGGCTATCCCTTTGATTTAAACCGAAATGTAAAATCTACATTGCTAGCACTGTAATTTTCCTGCTGGTGGTGTACTTCGTTTTTTATTTTCTACAAAAGTTTTAACAATGAAGGACGATAGAATGAATCTTTGACTCATCTGATTCACCTCATACAATTTCCCCAATATTTTTTTATATCTGCAGGAAAGGATTGTTGGATGAATAACAGCATACTGGTCTTTGTAGACATGACAACAAAATGTTTTATTTCTCTGTGTATTAGTTGCTTGCTCCTCTCCTGTGGTTGCAGTTGCTGATGGCGTAATATTTGCGTAGTCAGCCTCACTGCAGTGCACTTTTACTTTGACGTAGGAAAATAATTTTGCTGTAAAATGTAAAAATTTCACCAAACTGTTTTTTCTTGGCCAACTGAGGCAATTAACATGAATGATTTGTGCTCCAGTTTATAACCTGAAATCAGTGAAATCACCAAGATGACTTTGTGAAAGAGTCATTAGTTTTAACCTGGTGTCCCGCCAGCCAAGTTCGACCCTGTGTCACGATCGCCGCCCGGAGCAGGACCAGGAGCTCCGGGCGGCGCAGCTACCACTTCCGACGCCGCTCCCAAAATGGCGGCGCCCATGGCCGCCACGTGGGTAGCGGCGCCGGCGCAGAGACGCCTGTGCGCAAGTGCGCAGGCGCGAAGACGTCACAACGGCGCGACGGACGCAGGCCCAGCGCGTCGGTCGCAGACCTGCTGACGCCGACGCAAGGGCGCCAAAAAACCCCTTTAAAAGGACGCCTGAGGCGCCAAGATGGCGCCCGAAAATAGGATCTCGTTCCTGAGAAGATTCCTGGGTTTCCTGCTTCTATTCCTGTTATCCCTGAAGATATTCCTGTTTTGATCTCTTGTTATTGACCCCCTGCCTGGACTTTGGACTCTGTTGTATTCTGCCTGCCTTGTGACCTGTTGCCTGAACTCCATTACCCCTTTTACCGAATCCCTGGATACCGCGATCCTGATCCCTCCTGAGGGGCTTCCTCCTAAATCCGGACTACCCCCCAGAGGGAACTCCCGGTTCCCTGACATTATTTTCGGGCCATGGATTCCACTGAGGAAGCTCAGCCAGATTTCGGCAGGGCCTTTCGGGGCCTGCATTCCCGCATGGAGGCGTATGAAGCCCGGCAGAATTACGTGGGACACACGCTGGAGGCGATCCTGGAAAAGCTCTCCTTGTTGACACCAGCGACCCCCCTGCCGGCACCTCCTCCGCAAGCGGCTGCTGCCATGGCTACCCAGTCCTCCACTTCTGGTCCACATACTCCTGCTCCGCCTCTCTACGATGGCGATCCTCAAGCCTGTCGAGGATTCGTGAATCAGTGCCAGATTCGATTTGCCCTACACCCCACTGAATTTGACTCTGAACGTGCCAAGGTGGGGTTTGTGATTACTCGTCTGGCAGGGAAAGCTCTCGAGTGGGCATCTCCACACTGGGAGAAGCAGTCCCCACTGATGGATGACGCAGAAGCATTTCTCAAAGAATTTCGGATCGTCTTCGATGCTCCCGGCCGGGTGACATCTGCTGCTTCCCGTCTGTTCCAAATCCGCCAAGGGAGTCGCAGTGTAGCGGAGTATGCTATTGAATTCCGTACACTTGCTGCTGAGACTCGTTGGAACAACGACGCATACCATACTGCATTTTATAATGGTCTCTCCCTCCGCATCAAAGATGACCTGGTCTCTCGTGAATTACCCACGCAAGTTGAGGACCTCATCGCCTTGGCTGTCAAGGTGGACACTCTTCTGAGAGAGCATCAAACCCTGAGAGATCGTGTCAGGAAGTTTCAACCCATGTTGGCACCCCGCTTCAAGAGGCCTCTCCTGCAGGCTCCTGTCACCTCACCTGCCCAAGCATCCATTTCTCTCCAGGAGGAACCCATGCAAGTGGGAAGAACTCGCCTCACTGAACAAGAGAGACTCCGCAGACGGATGTCAGGCCTGTGTCTGTATTGTGGCGGACATTCCCACTTCGCCAATGCCTGTCCTGCAAAGAGTTTTGTACCCCGAGGTATGTCTATGGTAACTCATGTAGGGGGCACTACTCAAAAGTCTCGAGATAGGTCTCAGGGGAAGACCCAAGGAAACTCACACAGGTTTCTCCTTCCCTTCCAGATTCGTCTGACTGAAAAGACCATCTTCGGGAATGCTTTCATCGATTCCGGAGCCGGGGGTAACTTCATGGACGCTCTCTTTGCTAAGTACATGGGAATTCCCTTATTTCCTTTGCCTTCTCCCATGAGGATCGTCGCCATAGATGATAAACCCCTGGAGTCTGTACTCACGATGACCACTGGCGAACTACTTGTGCAGGTTGGGACCCTGCATAAAGAGAGACTTTCGTTTCTTATTATCTCTTGTCCCGCTGTTCCAGTTGTTTTGGGTCTCCCCTGGCTGCGCCTGCACAATCCCACCATAGACTGGTCCACAGGGCAGGTTTCTCGTTGGAGCCCATTCTGCCTACAGCATTGCCTTCCTGCTAAACCCCTCAAGAAGGTAACTATCTCCTCAACCGAGTTAAAGTCTCTTCCCTCCTGTTATAAAGAATTCTCCGATGTGTTCTGTAAGAAGTCTGCGGAATTCCTTCCTCCACATCGCTCCTACGACTGTCCTGTCGAACTTCTGCCAGGAGCCATGCCCCCCAGAGGCCGCACTTACCCTCTCTCTCCTGCTGAGACTACCGCAATGAAGGAATACATCCAAGAAAATCTCCAGCGGGGGTTTATCCGCCCTTCTACCTCTCCTGCAGGGGCTGGGTTCTTCTTCGTGGAGAAGAAGGACGGAGGCCTTCGGCCATGTATAGACTACCGGGGCCTGAATAAAATCACTGTAAAAAACAGGTACCCTCTGCCCTTGATCGTAGAGCTCTTCGACCAGCTGAAGGGGGCGAAGATATTCTCTAAGTTGGATCTCCGGGGGGCGTACAACCTCATTCGCATCCGTGAGGGTGATGAATGGAAGACGGCTTTCAACACTCGTGACGGGCACTATGAATATCTCGTTATGCCCTTCGGCCTTTGCAACGCCCCTGCCGTCTTCCAGGAGTTTGTTAACGATGTGTTCCGGGATCTCCTAGGAAGGTTCGTAGTCGTGTACCTGGACGACATCCTGATCTTTTCTAAAGACCTAGAAAGCCATCGCTCCCAGGTGAAGGAGGTACTCTCTCGTCTGAGGAAGAACTCTCTCTTCGCCAAGTTGGAGAAGTGTGTCTTCGAGGTGTCCAAGATCCCCTTCCTAGGATACATTATCTCTCCTGAGGGATTTGAGATGGACCCCGTGAAAGTGTCTGCCATCCAGGAGTGGCCTCTCCCGCTGAGTACCAAGGCAATCCAGAGATTTATCGGATTTGCTAACTACTATCGGCAGTTCATCCGGGGGTTCTCTTCCCGCATTTCACCTATCCTGGCCCTCATCCGGAAAGGGGGTAAACCCAGCTTGTGGCCTCCATCTGCCATTGAAGCTTTTCAGTCCTTGAAAGAGGCCTTCACGTCCGCTTCTGTCCTCCGACACCCCAATCCCGAACTACCCTTCTGCATCGAAGTTGATGCTTCTGAAGTCGGAGCCGGAGCCATCCTGTCTCAGAGACACCCCGCTGATGGGAAGTTGCATCCCTGTGCTTATTTCTCCAAGAAGTTCTCGTCCGCAGAGCAGAACTACGATGTCGGGAACCGAGAACTCTTGGCTGTTAAACTTGCCCTTGAAGAGTGGCGTCACCTCCTGGAGGGTTCTCTGATTCCTGTTCAGATTTACACCGATCATAAGAATCTCGAGTTCATCCAGTCCCTCAAGAGGCTAAACCCCAGACAAGCAAGGTGGGCTCTCTTCTTCTCTCGGTTTAATTTTATCTTGACTTATCGCCCAGGTTCCAAGAATCAGAAGGCCGATGCCTTGTCTCATAGCTTCACTCCGGTGGACCGCTCTCCTGAGAGACAAGAGCCAATCATTCCTCCAGTCAAGATTATTGCCTCCCTGTATCCACAGTTTGCCGACCAAATCCTGGCTGGTCAGTCTTCTGCTCCTTCAGATACTCCCATTGGAATGGCATTTGTTCCTCCTGAGCTGCGTCTGCCTATCCTGCAACAGACCCATTGCTCCAGGCAAGCCGGACACCCTGGCCCAGCTAAGACTCTTGAACTATTACGACGCCTGGTCTGGTGGCCTGATATCCGCAAAGATGTGAAGGACTTTGTTGCTGCTTGTAATGTTTGTGCCACATCTAAGTCAAGCCATTCCCGCCCCAGTGGGTTACTACAGCCTTTGCCGGTTCCTTCCCGTCCCTGGACCCACCTGTCCATGGACTTCATTGTCGAACTTCCTCCCTCTTGTGGGAACACTGTGATCTGGGTTGTCATTGATCGATTCTCCAAAATGGCCCATTTCATCCCTCTGAAGAAGTTGCCCTCTGCGGTGGAGTTGTCCCAGCTATTTATCCAGTACATCTTCCGCCTGCATGGTTTCCCGGTGGAGATCGTCTCCGATAGAGGCACCCAGTTTACTGCCAAATTCTGGCGTTCCCTATGCAAAGACCTGGGAATTGTTCTTCAGTTTTCATCTGCATACCATCCACAGACGAATGGGGCAGCTGAACGTGTCAACCAAGCCCTGGAACAGTTCCTGAGGAACCACGTATCCCTCTGCCAGGATGACTGGTCTGATCTCCTCCCATGGGCGGAATTCGCTCATAATAATGCTTGTCATTCCTCTACAGGAAGGTCTCCGTTCATGTCGGTGTATGGTCAGCATCCTCAAGCTTTTCCCCAAGACTTTGTACTATCTGACGTCCCGGCTGCTGACGATTCCGCAGCCCATATGTCTGCTATTTGGGCTGCTACCAAGTTGAACCTAGAGAAGAGCGCTCTTGTTCATAAGACTTTCGCGGATCGTCGTCGAAGATCCTCTCCTCCCTACAAAATGGGTGATAATGTCTGGCTCTCTTCCAGGAATATCCGGTTGAAGATACCATCTCCCAAGTTGGGTCCAAAATTCGTGGGTCCATTTCCCATCTTGGAGATAATCAACCCTGTGGCTGTCAGACTCCAGCTTCCACCAGAGATGAGAATCCCCAACGTGTTCCACGTGTCTCTGGTGAAACCCGCCATCACCAACCGGTTCTCTGGCGGTCAATCTCCTCCTCCTGCCATCTCTGTGGAGGGTCAACTCGAGTACGAGGTGGAGAAAATCCTAGACTCCAGGATCTCCAGAGGGTCCCTTCAGTACCTCATTCAGTGGAGGGGCTTTGGCCCTGAAGAATGCTCCTGGGAAGGACACCGTGATGTTCACGCTCCTCGTCTGGTGAGGGATTTTCACGCCAAGTTTCCCCAGAAGCCTTGTCCCGGTGGTCCTGAGGCCTCCCGTGAGGGGGGGGGTACTGTCACGATCGCCGCCCGGAGCAGGACCAGGAGCTCCGGGCGGCGCAGCTACCACTTCTGACGCCGCTCCCAAAATGGCGGCGCCCATGGCCGCCACGTGGGTAGCGGCGCCGGCGCAGAGACGCCTGCGCGCAAGTGCGCAGGCGCGAAGACGTCACAACGGCGCGACGGACGCAGGCGCAGCGCGTCGGTCGCAGACGTGCTGACGCCGACGCAAGGGCGCCAAAAAACCCCTTTAAAAGGACGCCTGAGGCGCCAAGATGGCGCCCGAAAATAGGATCTCGTTCCTGAGAAGATTCCTGGGTTTCCTGCTTCTATTCCTGTTATCCCTGAAGATATTCCTGTTTTGATCTCTTGTTATTGACCCCCTGCCTGGACTTTGGACTCTGTTGTATTCTGCCTGCCTTGTGACCTGTTGCCTGAACTCCATTACCCCTTTTGCCGAATCCCTGGATACCGCGATCCTGATCCCTCCTGAGGGGCTTCCTCCTAAATCCGGACTACCCCCCCAGAGGGAACTCCCGGTTCCCTGACACCCTGGATGAGTGGCAAAATCATATATTACAAAATTAAGCTTCTACTTCTAACCAATTTTAGCTCTGTTAGGTAGATGACCCTCCTGTAAATACCCATGGTAGGAATCACACACCCCAAAGGAGGAAAAACTCATGTTACTTTTAAACATACATCTATGCATCTAATTCTAAGGCTATAGGAATACAAACAAAACGGTACGGAAGATAGTCTTATAAGAACACAGCAACTGCCAGGGGTAGACACAAGTCACCAAGGACACACCTAGTTATGGACCTGTCAGTTGCTGTGTTCTGCCATTGCCATTTCCCAGATTTACTTTTTTTACAGCACCTTGTATCATAAATTGATATCAAAACATTTTTTAAAAATATTATCAATACATGAACTTATCTATACATTAATAGCTATAAATAAACTTTACTATTAGATCTGTTAGAATAGTTTGGTTTCCATAAAAATAGTGGTTGGTGCTGATTTGTAGATCATATCAAAAAACAATTCAGCTTATAGACCGCAAAAAATGGATAGATATACAGGTAGTTTTAAAGTAATTGATCTTTGTGGTGAAAGTAAAACAACATGGGAACCCACCCACTAGTGTGTTCCAGCCATGCCTAAAGCAGCATAATAAATATGGGTTTATTCCAGAAGAAATGGAATGTCAGCTATATCTGTTTCCCTCCTCAGCAACTATTAAATATCTAAAAACTCCTTTCAAGCACACTGAACTGCTAATGAAACATAATAGGTAGTTTATTTTTCTGTTCTTGTCACCATTCACTTCATCCCAGGCATGTGAAACAGTGAGCAAGGAAAATACAAATACATAAATAAAAGTGTACAGTTGGTTAGCATTAGACCTGCACCACCAGTATCAGCTAGATGATTGCTGTCTGCACTAATGGTCCCTCAAGGTCCCTCTTCTACCATCCTCAAATTGTTTATTGTCTGATGTTTCCATTACTAAAATAGAGGCACATGATTAAAGTAACCACGCGAAACGACGCTATCGATGATCTCGTTCACTAGCTAATTGTCCATTATGCATGTTAGTACATTGCCAATGTCCCTGCGGATGGGATTTCTGGCAAATTTTCCCTAGCGATGGCCACTTCACTTCTTAGTAAATCTGCCGCTTAATGTGTTTTTGATATATTTATTACACTAAAGTACTGTAATAATAACTCTTTACTTCCGAGCAACATATAGATCTATAACATCTATTGCACTAGCACATAGGTACAAGCTAACCAGCTCAGGAGTTGGAAAGGAGAAGGTTACATTGGTTTGTTGTTTTATTTATAATTAATTAGAGATATACATGGGTTTCCGTGGGGACCACAATTGCAAACTATTGTGGGTATCTCTCTGGTTGCTTGGTGACAGCATTGCATTCTGATGCATAGAAAGAGAAAAATACATGAATAGAAATCAAATGTCATCTTTAGGGTGTTATTTATTAATGGTTTTTATTCATTTGTGTTTTCTTAAAAATGTTTAGTTCTTTTAGGTTAGTTTCACTAAAAAAAACCTCCATTTTTTTGGAGGAAAAAACCTTGAATTTTTTCAAGATTTATTATACATGAAGCAACTAAAAGTCCAGCTAAAACCTGTCCAATTCATGTAGAGGTCAATGCAGAGGTCCCTTTAACCATTTCAAGATGTTTTTTGCCATCATGATTTTCTGTTGTTTTATGTTGGTTGCACACAAAAACTCAATACATTTGAGGAATTCAAGGTTTTTTAGCCAATAAACTCGATACATTTGAGGTATTTAAGTTTTTTTTTAGCCTATAAATTCGAGATATTCAAGTTTTTCCCGTGATTGCATTCAATTGAGTTTTTACATTCAGATTTTTTCATAAATATACAAACATACGAGTTTGTTTAAATTGTTTATTTGAGGTAGCAAAATCCTCACAAACTCAACCTTTAATAAATAACCCTCTTAAAGTTAGAGAAAAGAGACATTTGCAATAATTTACGCTCTATCTATAGACATGGTCTATTTTTAATGTATTTACTGTTGTGTCTACTTACTGACATTAAGCTTTAAAATATGTTAAAGCTCAATAATTAAATTATGATTCTGCCATTAGAATGAATAAATAAATAAAATTCAACCTGAAATGAAGCCCTTAGGAAAAGAAAACAGATACAAAGAGAAACAAAAAATAAAGCTAATTTCCATAATGTTTCGAATTTACCGTGGTATAATCTGAGAGTGCTGGGCCCCTGCAAATAAAATATTCAGTGAGGTCAAACATGCACAGTGCCTGCTGAGGGGATCGCTTCCATCCCCCTCCCAGTAGGAGAGGGGGTCTGCTATACAGCAGTCTCCTCTATCTGGACCCTATCCCTTGATGTGGGTTCTACTGTATTTTAGTTACACCAATGATTAGTGTTGACTGGCCTACCAGGATACCAGGAAAAGTCCCGGTAGGCCCAGGTGTCAGTGGGCCTCTTGTTTCTAACCATTTGGCCTATTTCATATACATTCCTTATTTCTTTATGGGAACAAAGAGATTTAATAATGGAAGAAATGGAGTATAGTATGTAGAGAAAAGAGACTAGGTTGAGTGAGGAGAGGAGGTATAATAGTTTGGAAAGTGCGTCCTCTGCCTAAGGTTTTCTGGTGGGCCCCTGGCATCTCAGTCCGTCAGTGCCAATGATCATATCTGAAACTTTCATTCAGCTTAGTGGATTTCTTCATGAAGAGAATAAATCTTTTTCTGAACCAAAATGTTTCTGAATAATTTCAGTAATTAAATGCTACAAGCTCATGTCTAACTTGTAACCTTTTCTCCTTTGAATAACTTGTAATCTCTTCTCTCTGGACAATTCCCAGGAACTGCCCTTACAATAAACACTTCATTCTTGTACTGATGGTAAACACCCTTTTTCCTGGATGTTGCCTTAGCAGAAAATTTCTGTTAGTTAGGGTAAGGCCAGACGAGGAGATTCGGGGAGATTTTGTCACCTGGCGACTTATCGCCACGTCTTTGCCTAAAGGCAACTTTGGGCGACTATTGAAAACGCATCACCGCGTGTGCATTAGCGCAGGCGATTTTTCATTGTAGCCTATGGGGAAAAAACGCTGAGGCAGTTCGGGGAGATAGTCGCGCAAAAGACGTGGCGATAAGTCGCCAGGCGACAAGTCGCCAGGCGACAAAATCTCCCCGAATCTCCTCGTCTGGCCTTACCCTAAAAGGGATTGTTCACCTTTAAGTTAACCGTTAGTATTATGTAGAGAGTGATATTCTGAGATAATTTGCAATTGGTTTTCATTTCTTGTTTTTAGTTATTTAGCTTTTTATTCAGCAGGTCTTCGTTTGAAAATTTAGCAGTCTGGCTGCTAGGGTCCAAGTTACATAAGACAGTGGAATATGAATAGGTGAGGGCCTGAATAGAAAGATGAGCAAGCTGCAATAATAATAAATGTGTAGCCTCACAAAGCATTTTTTTATATGTGGTCAGTGACCCCCATTTGAAAGCTGAAAGAGTCACAAGAAGAATGCAAATTATTCAGGAACTATAAAAAAGAAAAAATGAAGGCCAAATTAAAAGTTGCTTATTAAGGTGAACCACCCCTTTAAGTTTAAGGTAAGACTTTGTGGGAAGGTTTTACTTTAAATGAGGTTAATATATAATTATTTTACTGTCTCGTTTAGATGTTTAAACCCTGCCTAAGCTGCCATGATCTCAACCTTTCTTATCACTTCATATAGCTCTTATATTGTTTATAGTATTATGTATAAACACTGGACAAATTTGCACATGGTCAACAACCAATAGTAGCCCAGTGTTAAATACCCCTTGTGTTTTAAGTCCTGGAATATATGTCAGTTCTAAGCATGGTCTAGCAACATTAGGGTTTTCTCATACACTGTTCCGAGAGTTTATATTTTTCTTTATGGTGGAAAAAAGACAATTGTAAGGTTCAATTTTTTACCATTCTGTCATCACTGACCATAATAAGCAAAACCAAGCAAAGCTTTAGCTGACGTTGCCTTTGTGTGTATATATGTATATATATCTACATACACATACACCATAGCGCTAACATGACATCATTAAAGGTATTCTCCTGTAATAAAATCTAATTTTATTTGGTTGTACTTTACATATTTGTTCCCAGTTTGTGCCTTCATTGTGCCAAAACTTGTGGTGCCAAAAACAATACCCAACACCTACTTATGTGGCCTGAATCAATATTCTACTTACTAGTGATGGGCGAATAAATTCGCGAAACGCCCGCGAAAATTCGCGGAAAAAATTCGCCGGCGTCAAAACTTTTTTTTTCCGATATAACGGACGCCGGCGTCAAAAACGGGCGCCAGCGTCAAAAACGGGCGCCGGCGCCATTTCGCAAATTTTCCGGCGAAGCGAAATGGCGCAAATTCGCCCATCACTACTACTTACCATAATGTACAAGTCTCCCTTGCGCCAGTCTAACATGACTCATTCATTAATAGGTGCATTCGTGGCCCTTTATGCAGGACAATTAAGTTATAAGAGCTTAATAAATGGTGTATTTGCAAGTGTAAATCTCTACACACTTTTTTGCCTAGCGCTTGTGGCCACAAACCAAACAAGGTCTCGCTAACAATTATGCAATTTTGGTGGCTGAAGGCTTGTGACATTTTCAGCATTGTATAAATTTAAACTGACAATAATGATATATAAACATATTTCTGATTTATGTAAAAAGAAAATAATGAAAGCTGAAGGGAGACAGTATAATTGCGATATAATTCCCTTGTATTCATCTGTGCTACTATTTCTAAGAAAATGGGAAAATCGCTCCCATTGTCCCAGTGATATATCTGGCACCTTTCTCTCAACATGTCAGCATGCATATGTCTATTTGTTTTGCTTAAGACTAATTGCTATGCTTCTTGCTTAGTCAAAGATTGTGTACACATGTCAAGAAACACAATTATATATCTTATAGGCTTATAATGTTTTTTAAATAAAGATTTATTTAGCAAGATTTAACAGATCTGTTTTAAAAAATAAAGAAGGCACTAAAGACTGCACACCGCTCTGCATCTTACAATGGGTTTTTACTGTAGATTGAGGTGCAGAGAACTGCAATGCCCCCAGATAAAAGTGCGTGGTAAATAAGCATTAAGGGGCTCCATTTTACAACTCTAGCACTGGTGTCTGGGGAATTTGTAAAATGACCCCTTATAGTTAAGCAGGGTGACAAACTTATAATGGACAGTGGGAATGCTGCGAGAGTTTTCCAAATGGCAGCAACCCTAGTTTACATGAATTGCTGCACCACATACTCAAAGTAGAAAAGAGATTGAGGATATCAACATATTAGGGAATAAATGAAACGTAACTTCTCAGTTAGAATTCACTGCTTTAAAACCACATGGGATTCATATACAGTAGGTTATCACAGTAACATCAGTAATGCATTTATTATTAAACCATAATCTGTTTCCTAAATGATTACTAGGTGTCCCAAACATGAACTTTATTGCAGCAGCCTCTGTAGTTTAACAAGAATTCCTTGCCTGATTCCAGTATGTGTCCCTGAAACAGCCTAAAGATGTGGCCAATTCTACTGCTGCATACGCCAGACCCGAGACAGAAAATGCCGTGCTCACATAACAGGCAACAATCAAAAAAAGGATCACAGAGCCACCCCTCAACATTAAAGATAGTCGAGACATCTTTCAAGATTTGAGATATTAAGGGAGATACTGTGGGTAGTCATTGTTGTCATGATATATCTTCAGGGTTACCTAGTAACAATACAGTATACAGTATGTTTTTTTTTTATCAAACGTCTAGTGTTAGATTTTTTTATACCTCGGATGAACTGGAATGAACTCACAACTCGAATGGTTATTTAATAAAAAACTCGAATGGGAAAAACCCAATTCTGCAAGTTCGAGTCCTGAGACTCAAATTTATCGAGTTTTTTGTGGGAAAAACCTCTGATCAGTCGAATTATTTGAGGTTTTGGGCAAAACTTGAACTTCCTGCAGGCTGTTAAAATCTTCAAATGGTCCAAAGAACTTCTGCCATTGACTCCTACAAGACCTCGACATGTTTTAGATGTATTTTCTGTACCAGTTGAAGCAAGTACATCAAAAATAATTCCTTCCATATACAATACATCAAGTGTCACAAGTTAGACATCAAGGGATTAAAAAGCATAATATTACAGCTGAAACAATGGAAAATGCTCTATACCCTTAAACCAAACAACTTTATGGAATATATTCAAGCATTATTGCATCTAAATGTAGGCCCAAAATCTCTATTGAATCCTAGGGCTCAGTGAGCCTAACCTGTATATCCGCTGCAGCTCACCCTATTACCTTGCCTTTTCATAGGGGGATATATTGTACAACATATAATAAGAAATTTAGGACTGATAGCCATATGTCCAATCTCAAGGCAGTGTCTCAACACAGAGAAGATACAATTATATACAATTACATATTCTAGTTCTATCTATTTTAAGAGAGCCTAAACTTCAGGGTGGTTTCCTCCAGCACAAATCAAATAAACAAAAGGCAGATCAATATACATACATAGTTGGAGTCACTTAAAGGGAATGTCAAGCCAAACAATAATTTTTGCGTTATAAAAGAAAACAATATTCTAAGCAACTTTCCAATGTACATCCAATACAAATTTTCTATGGTTTTTAAGATATTTGTATATGTAAAGCTGGCCATAGACGCAATGATCCACGATTCGTACGATTTTCGAACCATGTGTGGAGAGTCCCGACATTTTTCGTCCGTCGGAGATCGGTCGTTTGGTCGATCGGACAGGTTAGAAAATTTCTGTCGCCTGCCGATAATATCTCTGCGTGTATTGCCGATCGTACGATTTTCAGTGGGAGACTGTCACTAGTGTTGTCAGACATAAGTATCGTACGATTGCTGTCAGGGGCAGAACATTGGGTGATCTTATTTGATTGGAATGGTAAAGACTTTGATCTGAATGGTTAGTGGAGGGTCGGGAGATGGGAAAGTCCGATCGTACGTTGATTCGTACGATCGGATCTTTGCGTCTATGGCCAGCTTAATGCTATTGAAAGCAATTTCCTGCTGATTGTTGGGTTTTGGAAGGTAAAATTGGTTATTATAACGAACACTGTGCACATCCTTTAGAAACAAACATAGTCCATAAAAGCTGCATCTCCTAGGTGGGGAAAGATATCTCAGCATGCATTAATCTGCTCCAGTACAACCCTTTCAAATATACACCATAGGAAATTGCTAATAGACAAACACTGTTGAATAATCATGTTGGTAACATAACATATTTTGAATAACGTCAATATATGTTTGAGAAAGGCATACAAATGTCAAATGATCACTTTTCTTCCTGCAACATCTGCAAACCCTGCTTCTCTATGTTTTTTTAACCCCTGTACATTTATTTGTAAAGTACCTACAGGATATCCTTTTTATTAGTTTGGCTTCATTTTTTCAGATCATTAGCCAAAGTTTACATATCATTAGTGATTTGATATAACCTTATAAACTGACTAATGGGAATCAACGTTGTGTCAACTGGAGGGTGAGTGTTGTCGTAGAAGAGCAACTCATTCTGGTCTGTCTGTTTTGTAAATGTAAGTGCCAAAACACATCTAACGTGTAATCTCCACATCTAAAGAAAAAAACAAATAAATCACGTGGATATCAGCTGCCATAGTAAATTTGATATCCTTATAAGCCATCAGCATCCAAGTTTGAGCCCATGGCTCTTCTTAGCAGCTGCAAGTAAAAATTTGTCTTTGAGCTATTATCTTGAAATTCATGAATGACCTGACTTGGCTTCTGTTCCAATTTTGGTGCTCCGTTCGATTAATATGTTCCCCTGTGTATGATCTGGCCTGGTAAACTACTAGCTAATACACACCCTGTGTACTACTCTTCCCTCTTGTTCAGCATTTCAAACAATGAGCTTCTTTCCTCCTGAACTGGCTCACTGACTTGCAGAGTTACACAGAACTCACTTGGCTAGTTGATTTCCATTCAATTTGGCAGCAGTTACAATTTGTAGCGAATGTAACAAATGTAAAAATCGTAATTTCTCATCTGTGTCTAGGCAAATGGGGTCCTTGTCATTTACAAATCTAACACATACACTGGTTTATACATTGTTGACATGGTCAACAGTGGTTTTGTCACCAATATTTGCCCATGTATGGCCAGCTTTAAGTGATTCAGTGTGGTGAGTGGAAATTGTAGTTATTTCTGATAGGGATGCACCGAATCCAGGATTCGGTTCGGGATTCGGACAGGATTCGGCCTTTTTCAGCAGGATTCGGATTCGGCCGAATCCTTCTGCCCGGCCGAACCTAATACTAATTTGCATGTGCAATTTAGGGGTGGGGGAAATCGCCTGACTTTTTGTCACAAAACAGGGAAGTATAAAATGTTTTCCCCTTCCCACCCATAATTTGCATATGCAAATTAGGATTTGGTTCGAATCTTTCACAAAGGATTAAGGGGTTCGGCCGAATCCAAAATAGTGGATTCGGTGCATCCCTAATTTCTGGTAAGAGATGAACAAGTGTTGCATATTTAGTTTGTTTAGTAAAAAACATAGTGCTCATTAACAAATACAACTGCAAAAATGGATGCAAAACTGCACATGATTTTATTCAATTTACAAAGGTACGTGTACCAATACATGCTCCACTAAATTTAAGTGAGCACAAAATTCAGGGTCTGCACTGGCTAATCATGCACATGTTATAGTGAATGCCATTTCGTGGGTACCTGCAATTACACTGGAATTCTGGGTAGAAAGCTCATTGTGGTTAAAAAAATGGCGTTTTGCATCTTGATTTTAAATATTACACATTGCACTTGCAAATAAGTCCTCGTGCGTGCCCTGCATAGACAAAAGCATAGGGGGTTATTTCTTAAAGGTCGAGTTGTTTTTTCCTGAACAATTTGAGTTTTCAAGGGTTTTTTTCAACCAAAAGTCGAGATTTTTTTATACCCCATAGCTGGAAATAGCTTGAATCCAAAAATACTACAGCTAAAACCTGTTGAGGTCATGTAGAAGTCAATGGCAAAGGTCCCTGGAACCATTTGAAGATGTTTGTAGCCTTCATGGTTCAGGTTTTTTTTGGTGGGTTTCGCACGAAAACTCGAATAATTTGATCGATTTGAGGTTTTTTTTTCAGAAAAACTCAATTAATTCAGGTTTTCTGTTTTTTCACTCCGAATTCACTGATTCAATTTGTTTCCATTCAAATTTTTTCTTATATCAGAAAACATTCAAGTTGTGAGTTAATTCGAGGTATAAAATTTGTTCACTTCTGCAGATATATTTTATTAAACAAACCTAGAATCTTCAAGTCTATGCTTATTATCCAGTTTAATATTCTTATTAAGAACCCAATTATGTTACTAACATACTGTACATATTCTAAAATAATATAGAAGCTTGAGAGGTTTTTCAGCCTTTTTCAAGAATGTATTCTAAAAATAGGCATTAATCTGTGCTATGCTTTGTAAAGCTACTTACAACCAATATGCATAGCCAGTTAGTATCCATTAGAACTAGACAAGAAACTAGTCAGGTTTTCTTTGTTTAAAATATGGGCACCACGCTTTCTCTCTTCCTTAAAGTGAGTCTGGCATCTGCACAGAAGTGTGCATGATTGAAATGATTTTCTATTTGGCAAATGTGTATCACTTGTACTTGGGGATCGCAGTGCGAGGGAGGCCTGATGCTTTCTGGTTACACCACAGGTCTAGGATTTGTATACACAGAGGGACATATGGATGAAAGCCTCAGACAATCAATCAGCAGGACCACATTTGCAATCCAGAAACTCTGGCAAATGCCAGAGTGCCTGCCACAAGTGGCTATGCATTTGGCTGTATATGTGTGTGGTCAGGGCAGCCATCAGGGGGGGACAGGGGGGAGAGTTGTAGGGGGCCCCAAGGGTAAGGGGGGCCCTGCCACTCCACACTTACTTGATTAGCAGGGCCCCCCATCTTTCTGAGAGCTGCTGACTTCGGGAAGGCATGGATGTTTAAGGGGCCCTGGCCACCAATTTTCTCATAATGTGGGGGGGGGCCCTGGCCACCAATTTTTCTTTTCTCATGTGGGGTCCTAGCCACCAATATTTTTAAATGGGGGGGGGGGCCTGGCCACAAATGTTTTTTTATGGGTGGCCCTGACCACCAATATCTTTTTATTTTCTATTAACATGTGGGAACCCTAGCCACCAATATTTTTTTGTTTTTTTACTCTGTGGTGGGGGGCGGACCTGTGGGGGTGGGGAGGGCGGACCTGTAGGTGGGGCTTGCGGTGGGTGCAGCCCAGGGGGCCCAGGAAATTTTGCCGTATGGGGCCCTACGATTTCTGATGGCGGTCCTGTGTGTGGTTGTGGGACTTTGTGTACTTTGTATGAAATGCCAGAACCAATTTATAGTCTCAGTCCAGTCTGATAAGTATAATTTTAACTACACCAGAATAATATATCCCAACAGCAATACTGTACCATTTATATTTGTTTAGCCTAGATTTATGTATATAATACATAATCCTGAGCTGTTGTAAAGTTTTCTTTTTAATGTAAGCCTTATGCAGTTTAATTTATTTTGTGTATTTGGACTCCTTTTCTTACATGCACTCACTTCAAGAGCCTGGTTGACCCCAGAAATCTTTCTGCAGTAGGAAAATATCCTCACAGCTGAACAAGATTAATAAATCTATCCTTAAGGGACCACATAACCAGTCAACAGCAACCAACCATTTAAACTGTTTGCAAAGCTTATATAATAAAAATACCTTGCTTGGTAAGTTCTCTATAAAATTTTAGTGGTGATACATGTTTTCATATTGCAGTTCCCTGCGGAATATATACATAGGATTTATTGCTTTATGATAAAAGCATTCATATCATTAACGTTATGAAACTACTTGCTTAATACAGCAAATATAATATTTATAAGTTATAAGCACTATATGAACAAACAGACAGACTAAACCACATCACACCACAAAGCTTTTGGAAACAGCACATGGCCAGGCCATTAGTCTATGTAGGGTCCTCAAACTATACTGAAATATAGGCAAAACTGTAGTTGGAAGTAAAATTGGTGCATTATCTGCCCAGGGAACTGTTAATGTCTTTTATTGCACCACTAGGAGTGGTCTGCCATTACTGATGCCAGAAATAATCCTGCCACCAGCTCCATAACTCTCATAGCTTTTTTCTATTGCTCTTTCTGCTACTAATGGATTTAACATGATGTGGGAGCAGAGTGGAACAGGAAGGAAACTATTTGCATTCAGCAAAAATGCTACATGTTGTAATAACTGTTTCATTTAGTTGTTAAATTACAGCTCAAAATATGGCAACTAGAAGTAAAAATAATTTATATCATTTTATTAATCCACTATATACAGTATATGTCTCTGAAGATAAAATAATTTAAACAGTTTTTTCCTTCAAACAAAGACAGAAACCGTTCAGTGTAAAAAAAAACAAAAAAACTGGATAAATAGTTAGGTTGTGCCAAATAAAAAATGTTTCTAATATAGTTAATTAGTCAAAAATGTAATGTATAAAGGCTGGAGTGACTTGATGTCTAACATAACAGAACAGAATCCACCTTCCTGCTTTTCAGCTCTCTAACTCTGAGTTAGTCAATGACTAAGGGGGGCAACATGGGACAAAACTGTTAAGTTAGTTTGCTTTTGATCCTTAGCATGCAGCTTAGATTCAAAAGCAACAGTTATGACCTATGTGCCCCCCTCCCCTCAAGTCACTGATTGGTTACTGGCTGGTATTTGAATAAGAGATTTGAAAATAAATAGGAGAGAGCTTAATAGAAATATGACTATACAATAACTATACATTTGTAGCCTTACAGAGGATTTGTTTTTTTAGTTTAAAAACTAGAAAGAGTCAGAAGATAAAGACAAATAATTCAGAAACTATAGAAAGGAAAAATGTAGTCCAATTGAAAGGTTGCTAAGAATGAGCCATTAAAGGACCAGTAACATAATTTAAAAAAAAAAAAAAAAAATTTGTTTCTACTTAACGGAAAAAAACCCCACCAAGGCAGTTTTAACTTTAAATTCGCAAAGTGTTTATTAAGAAATTACTTAACGATTCTCTGCTTGCGCTCCTCTTCAGAAACGGCGACAATGTGACGTTCCATCGTGCAGTGCTCAATTTCTCCTCCCTGGCTATCTTCTATAGAAGGCAGGGAGGAGAAATTGAGCACCGCACAATGGATAGTCTCCTTGTCGCCATTGCTGAAGAGGAGTGCAAGCAGAGAATCGGTAAGTAATTTCTTAATTAAGACTTTGTGAATTTAAAGTTAAAACCGCCTTGGTGTTTTTTTTTCGTTAAGTAGAAACAAATTTTTTTTTTTAAATAAATTTATGTTACTGGTCTTTTAAATAACATACTAAAAGTTAAAGGGATTCTGTCATGAGTCTGTCATGTCATGCTATTCTCATATCTACCAGGGAGATGTTATCTGGTGTCAAGGAGCAGTTATCTGGTTATCTTCCCATTTTTCTGCTGATGTGCTGCTGGTGAAGGGAAATAGAGGGGGGGATATCACTCCAACTTGCAGGGTCGAACTGGGCTGATGGGACACTGGGAAAAAGCCTGTGAGCCTTGGCCCTTAAGGGCCCCCACCAGCCCAGACCCGCTCCCCAAATCGGCTAGACCTAAAAGAAAAGTATGGTGCATGCAGCCCGACGTTCAGGCATACGTACAGCGAGACTATGTTTCTGTATGCGTGCAGGGGCCCCGAAGTTTATAATCCGATGGGCCCCCAATGTGCCAGTCCGACTCTGCCAAGTTACAGCGCAGCAGTAAAGAAGACTGAGGTTTAGCAGAGCACAAGTTACATGACTGAAGGCACCTGGGAAACTGACAATATGTCTAGCCCCATGTCTGATTTCAAAATTAAATCAGTTATTTGAAAATAGATTAAAAATCAGTTTGCTCTTTTGAAAAAACTTTTTTCAGTGCAGAAGTCTGCTGGAACAATACTTTTAGCTGATGCATTTTGGAAAAAAATGTTAGCATTTGGAAATACTTGTTAGGGGTCCCCAAGGTGTTTAATCATGTGCTGGGGGGTGGCTGTGTTATCCACAGAGGAGGGTGAGGCATATGGATTTAAGGGTATGTCTTAATATGACTTAATAAACTTAATAAACTTATTAAAAAAACTTTTGGTGTGCTACCACCATTAATGTGGGCATGGTCTTAAAAGTTCTTTGGTAACATTGGTGTGGTTTAAATTGTGTGTGGTTTAAACTGGGTGTGGTTTAAAATCAGGAGTGTGGTTTAAAATCAGGGAGTTGTCAACATTGGCTTCCATTATCGGCATTCCATCATGTTACAACGTAATTACAACGTTCCTTATCAATTCACTTATCGCCCCAGAAGTATCATAATTCACTCTAAAGATTAAAACCCAAGTCTATCAACTAAGCCATCAGCAACTTGACTACTCACCAACCCCCTCCCACTCTTTGTTCATACACACACTAACTACTAGTATTCAACTCTCACTCTGCACTTACTAGCCTAACCAGCATGTAAGATCCTAGAATGTAAGATCTCATGAGCAGCCCCCCCCCCCCCGTTGTCTTCTAACAATATCAAATAGTAACTGAATCAATTTTGGTTTGGTCATTTTTGGAATTCGTATCCCCCTCCTCTGTAAAGCATTACAGGAAACAATGCTGCTATATATGTATATATTAATAATAAATGGCAGACTAATCAAATGGGGGGTGTTATATGAGATTTATTGGGAACATAGCTAAATACATGGCAGGTAATGATTTTGTTCAAGTTTAGTTTTAGTAGAAGCAAAAGCATAACTTGTTTTGCCATCTGCCCAACTGTAATGTATTGTTGGCCTGCAAAATAAAAGGGAGATTACAAGGGCTGCTCAATTTGTTGAACAGTCAATACTGATGGTATGGGAGGCTTAAGTATTCTTTGACAGTTAACCATGTGCATTGATAGCACAAGAATAAGAACTTGCTGTAAATTGCTAAAACATATTCTTACCTTTATTTTGCTAGATACCTTTTTAGAACTCTCTTCTATAATTTGTACCATTTATTAGAGTGGAGTACAATTACCAAATCAAACCTGTATTGTTGTGGTTAGTCTCTCAAAATAAACCACTTTAATCACATCCATCAACTGACAACACATGGGCCCATATTTTCCATTAGTTTCCATCAGACTGACACTGGTCTATTTGCGCCCCAAATTATATATTTAAAGGGTGGTTCACTTTTAAATTAACTTTTAGTATGATGTAGAGCGTGATATTCTGAGACAATTTGCAATTGGTTTTAATTTTGTACTTCCTTTTTTTACAAATCATTTAGCCTTTTTTCTGCAGTTCTCCAGTTTGCAATTTGAGCAATCTGTTTGCTAGTGTCCAAATTACCCTGACAACAAGGTACTGATTTCAATAAGAGACTGGGATATGTATAGGAGAGGGCCTGAATAGAAAGATGAATAATAAAAAATAGCTATAACAATAAATCTGTAGCCTTACAGATCATTTGTTTTTCTATGGGTCAGTAACCCCCCCATTTGAAAGCTGGAAAGAGTCAGAAGAAGAAGGCAAATAGTTCCAAAACAATAACAAATAAAAAATGACCATTTAAAACGTTTCTAAGAATTGGTCATTCTATAACATAATAAATGTTAACTTAATGGTGAATTGGCCTATTTTGACATTTGATTTATATGTATAGGCAGAATGGTACTGTGGTAAACATTGCTTTCTTGCAGCGCTTGGGTCCTGGGTTCACTTCTGACCCGTACACTATCTACATAGAATTTGCATGTTCTACCTATGTCTGTGTGGGTTTCCACAAGGTTAAAAACTCAAAAACCAACAGGCATGTTTATTGGCTCCTAGTAAAACTGACTATAGTGTCCTTGGGCTGTAAGCTCCACATTGGGCAGGGGCAGATGTGACTGAACAATTTATACAATGATATTGTATAATGCACAGTATTACATGTTTGTGCTTTATAAACAATAATAATAGGCTAAGGACAAATGGCTCTCAGTCTGCGTATTTTTTTCAGGCTGAGAGAAGCGGATCCACTCTGTGCCCCATCTCAGCTTATTTTAAATTAGATCCATTTGTGTGCAGGCACACACAGTAGAGATTGGGCCAATTATGCAAAAGCTTACATTTTCAGGCCGATCTGTTGCGTGTGACTGTATGCAAGTGGAGGTGGTGCAAACGATTGTATCTGGAGTACTGTGGGCATCCGCTTTTCTCAGCCTCAAAAAACGTGCAGGCTGCAAGCAGCTGACCCAATGCCCCATCTGTCCATAGCCTAATAATATGAAGTAATGGGAAAAATCAGTCTGAACTGAAGACAAGATACTCACACACAAGGCAAATGCAAACAGCGGACTAGCCCCTATGTGTTTATTGTGTCAAATGAAAAACTCACAACATCAGCCCCCTCATCAGCCTTGGTGTTCAGCCTTGACTGTGCGGGAGAGCAGTTCAGGAAAGGCTCTGGTGTCTTTGTGAACTCAATTCGACTTGTCAGTCAGAGCCATTAGTGATCTGATTAGATACTGTAAGACAACCAATAAGCAAATTTAATAGGCAGTTCACCCCAAACAGATCTTGCAATGAACAACAAACAATCAAAATACAATTTATGTTAGTTAGGTATAGTACTACAGCAATAACAAATCAACAGATGACTTTGGGGAGTAGTTTTTCTACTAAAACACGAATGGTTGTCATTAAAATAATAATAAATCATTACTATTTGCAAAATGAAGAAGCATCAAGAACCACTCATGGTTACATGGGTTAAATCTGCATTTAATGAATATAAACACTATAACAAATGTTGTGAAACAGCAATCTGGAAGGCAAAGATAGAAAATGATAAGCACATTGCGGCAGAGGCTAAGTCAAAACAAAAAAGTTTTTTAGTAATTGTAAAAAGATGTGGATGTGGAGTGTGGATGTTTTATATAATGGGAACATTATGTTTGTAACAGATAAAGAAAAGGCAAATGTACACCCTTGGGTACTTAGTTCAGTTTTAGACCACCCTCTATTTCTGATTTTCTCAGACTCATTTTCGTCTGGTATGGTATCTATGGATTGAAGGACAGCTATGATAACTCTATATTTAAAAAGGGTTGATGATCTCAGCCTGGCAATTATAGGCCAATAAGTTTGACATTCGTGGTGGGCAAATTATTTGAAGGCTTGTTAGGGGATATCATTCAAAAATGTCCTGGTGAATCGCATTATGAGCAGTAATCAGCATGGCTTTATGGCGGTTAGGCCATGTCAGACACATGCAATTGCTTTTTATGATGAGGTTAGAAAGAAGTTGGACAGTGGGGGAGCAGTAGATGTGATCTGTTTGGAATTTGACAAAGCCACACAAAATGATACAGTATCCCACAAATTACTGCATTTCTAAACTAAGGTCTGTTGGTCATAGTGAAGTCATTTGCACATGCATAGGAAACTGGCTACAGGGTCAGGTACAGAGGGTTTCTTATTTTAGTTTCTTATTGGGGTCCCTCAGGATTCTGCATTGGGTCCATTTTATTTAACTTGCTTTTTAATGACTTTGATGTAAGTAATGTATCAGTGTCTGCAGATTACACAAAATTATGCAGCCCAATTAATTCCATCCAGTATGTGGCATCCTTACAACAGGATCTTGCTGGCAATCTGGACGGCTGAGTGGCAGATGAGATTAAATGTTGATAAATGTAAAGTTATACACCTGGGATGTAAAAATATGCAAGCCACTTATACCCTTTATGGGACTGCACAAAGCAAATCAATAATGGAAAAGGACTTGAATTTCTTGTAGATGATAAACTTGGTTGTAGCAAGCAATGCAAATCAGCAGCTACAATCATCATGTGACAAACTGGTTATGTAGTAAATATTTGTATTAAAAGGGGCATAGATTTGTGGAAGGCCTTACAGTTTTGGTCTCCATTGTTGAAACAGGACATTATTGAATTAGAGAGGGCCCAGAAAAGGGTTACTAAGCTGGTAAAAGGTATGTAAACTGTCAGCTATGAGGAAAGACTGGCCAAGTTAGGGTTGCTCACTGGAGAATGTAACTATGTATAAATATATAAGCAGATCATATATGAATTATGAGTAGGTCCTTTCAGCTGACACGTGGGCACCCATTCCGATTAGAAAAAAGGAGGTTCCGTCTAAATATTCGGTAAGGGATTTTTTACAGTGAGAGCTGTGTAGATTTGAAATTCTCTCCCCGAATCAGTACTGGCTGATACTGTACATTAGATAGCTTCAAGAAGGGGTTGGATGGCTTTTTAGCAAGTGAGAGAATACAGGGTTATGGAAGATAGCTCATAGTACATGTTGATCCATGGACTGGTCCACTTACCATCTTGGAGTCAAGAATGATTTTCCCCTATCTACCAAGTTAGAGAGGTTTCAGATGATTTTTGTGCCTTCCTCTGGATCAACTAGCAGTTAGGGAGGTTATATAAAGAAATTAAAGGCTGAACTTAATGCATGTGTGTCTTTTTCAACCTAAGTTACTATGCTACTGTGTGTAGAATTTTGCATATGTGGATGGCTAAATTGTAATAAATATATTGGGCTAATAATTCACACTGCACCAATGATCAAAAAAATTGGTTAGAGGCAGCTTAAATTGACATTGCATGTAAATGTATAACTGGCCCTTTAAGTAGCATTTACTTGCTTACATCACTTACTAAGTGAAGATAAGCCCTGTAACAAGTGTACCACTGTTAGCAGCATTCTTACTGACACAATAGCTCTTTATTTCCTTGTTGTCATGTTGCAAATCCATTCCTTTAGCTTGCACAAAAGGCAAACATTAACAGCAATCTTGTGAGAAAACTAAGGATATATGATAAGATCACTATTCACTAGAAGAAGCAAAAGTCAATCCAATTACTTTTCTTTTTTGAACTTTATTCAGCAGTGAATCACCTGGATTTGTCACACAAGGGCCTTGTTCATACACCACCCACTCTCTGTGCACAGAATGTGAGGGGGAGCACAAGCCAGGGTCTGTGTATGTTTCATCATGGTGAGCACAAAAGGTATTAGTACAGACAAGAGAGCTGGCTCCTGCACTCCCACACTCACATTAACAACTACATTACAAAGCTGATTCTGCACTTCACTACAAAGCTTCTTTTAAGCAGCATTATTGGAATGTACAGTGAAAATTAATCTGGGACAGTAGTTTTTATGTTAAATATGACACAGTGTGGGGAACTTTACATACCTGGCTCACAGGCAGGTCCAACCATTTCTCAGAGAAAAATCAAGTAATGACACATACTGAAATGCAGTGTCTGCAAATGGCATTAGCCTCAATTACAGTGTTAACTCACTGTGACTTGGAATTCTTCCTACTTTTAAATATTATTAAAGCAATGAAATAGAAACACCAGTGCTATCAAAATGCAGTTTATTTGTACTGTTCTGACTCTAAAACTCTAGAAAAACATTACTTTTATTGTTAAAAACACACAACTGCTATACTCAAAAATCAGTATAGCAGCTCTTTCAATTAATAACCACAATAAAATAAATGACTTTAGTTTTTCTTTAGGAGTCATAGCTGTAGAATTAAGTTAATATGCTGAGCATAGCTTTACAAGGCTGCCAAACATAGGAATCTGCACAAGTCTATGTATTGCCAGTTTAATCACCTATTAGTTGTGTTATCTATATACACTGGAGCTTCTCTCTTTGTATTTAATCAAGTGGCAACTGCCTTTCTGTTTTCCTTAAGTATGTTTTAAAGAAGATAAAGTGAAAAATGAGAATGTGACAGTTCATTATACTCTTTTAAACATAATAGGAAAGGGGAAATCAAGGTTGATTTATTTCAAATATCTGCAAAAACTCTACTAGTCCCACTCATCTCTTCCACTTTCTGCTGCCTCCTTTCCCAGGCTGTGCAGGGGAGATGGCGGCACTCAGCATACTGCACTGTAGAATATAAACCAATCAACAGGTAGTCTGACCTGATAGGAAACTAAAGCCTTTTGTCTTTGCTTGTGTAACTGCAGGGCTGTGATTGGCTATCCCCCCTCTGCTGTGCTTCTGGCAGGGTCTGCTAGGACAGCCCACCCCTCATCTGAAACAGGGACAGGGTCTGTAGCAAAGCTATAGGACCATTATTAAATATAATTATATTTTTTTTTAGCTCAGAGTGAAACCAGCACCATATATTATTCATTATAGCCTACAAGATTAGATGAACTTCACTTATACTATGTGTCTGTTGTACATCACAATCATAGTCTGTAACACCCATATTATCATAAAATATGTCAAAGGACTCATTCAGCTTCAGCCTTTTAATCTAAGCATTTCTCAGACAAGGTAGCACCCTATAAATATTTGAAATATTACACAGAGGTTTTGGTTTTATAGAATAAAGCAGCATTAAGTTAAGTTTAAAAAATGGCTTTGCTTCCTATTAAGAGTTAGATTTGTTATAGAAAAGGTAAAACAAATACATTTGATAACTAATCAAGGGAACAAATGTCTTCCCCCAAAAGTTTAAATGCTTCAATAAGCCAACTGTTGAGAGTTCTGTCCCTATCCCGGACACAATTACTCTCACTAGGGCATCTTCTTTAGCTTTATGGACATTTGGCAACATTCTGTGTGTTATAAAATTACTAATAAACAACTAAAGTGTAAGAACCATCAAAATTCACAGTAGTGAAAATAATTAGAAAGGTAAATCATTTATTAGCACAAAAAAAAAAAGAAACAGCCTAAGACGTTCTATGCCTAAAAGGGCACTTACTCATGGCCCTCATGCCTATGAGTAAGTGCGCAGGGCCGGATTTCTTCCCCGGCCGCCCCTAGGCCGCGCGGTCCGACCAGGCGGCCGCGCGGTCCGACCAGGCGGCCGCGCGGTCCTAGCGCCCGCCTTCCCAGCGCGCCGGCGAAAAAACGCCAGCACAGCTGGTGTAGTTGAATGGGGACGCGAACGTCCCCATAGTGCGGCTGGGCGGCATGCCGCCCCTGTTTTTTGCCGCCCTAGGCCCGGGCCTATGCGGCCTTGCCGCAAATCCGGGCCTGTAAGTGCTCCATTATGCATGAAATGTGTTAGGATAGTTTTTTTGTCCAAATAACTGATTTTTAACTTTATAATTGTTGTTTTCAGATTGTTCACCAGAAATAGAGACTTTTTAAAATTCCTTTTAAATTGTTGTTTTTTTCCATTTTCCCAGAAATTTACATTTTAGTGTTCCTGTCTCTGGTGTTTCAGTCTGCCAGCTCAGTTACCCAGGTGCAGATTCTGAACTGTTACACTTTGCTACATTAGTAGATACATTTCTCAGCAGCATCTGTGGAATATTAGAAACTATTGTATCAATTATAACTACCTTTAATGAAACTCAAGGATTCTACTCAGCAGGGCCAAAGATAAGGAATGTATCCACTAATATATCAATTTAGTTTAAAGTCAGCAATGTCCATGCAGAGCTGCTTTAGAAAAGCATAAGAAGGTGAAAAATTAAACTTAAGTTTCAATATTGGAAAAACGGTCACAAATAAGTCACAAATAGAAAGTGGTTTTAAAAAGTCCTTATTTCTGATGATCAACTTGAAAACAGCTGAACTGTCCTGATTTCAGATTAGGTAGGATTTTTCCGAACTGAGTATCTGTTCAAGCTTTTGTAGAAATGAGGGGGTAACAAGAACCCCTGATGTGCCCTAACCACAGCCATCACCTTGCAAAATATGGAGTGTACAGACCAAAGCAAAGTGCACAAACATGTTGGTTTTTGACAGGTGAATGCAAAAATTGCTGGTGTTCTAACTAGATGTGATATGTAGGTAGGCATTTTTGACTTGAGAGTTACCATCTTGAACTTCGTTTTGCTCACAAAGGAACTGAGTGCCAAATAGGACAGAATGATCTGTCTTTCTTTAGAACAAATAGAACCCCTGAATTCTTGTTCTTTTGGAGATGAAAATGGATACAACTATTGAAATGTCTAGAAAGTTTATACTTTCAATCAAGTTTGTCCCAGGAGCTTGTATGTTCACCTCATGTCTATGTGGATTTCTGCAGGGTGCCCTGGTTTCATTCAACACAAAAAACATACAGGGCGCATGATGCATTTGGTGAATGTGTGTGGAAGATTTGGGGGTAGGAGGAGTGGGTTCCTAACAGTAGTTAAATGTAGTTGACCAACCACACACCCATTAATTAACACACTGGTGGTGCAGGCTTTCCATTGACCTTGCCTGGTACTCATGCACAATATATATGGAGCCGGAGCCTAACAAAGGAAGGGTTGTACCCTGAAATGTTGATACATTGGTGATACAATAAACCCTTCCTCATGTGGAGAGGAGATTAACCCCATGCAGCCTCTGTTCTTCTACAAAGTAAAGGCGATAAAATATCTGTTGACATCCAAATGTATGAGAGCGTATTCCCTGAGAGGTTTTGTGGTCATACATACCAGGGCGCATTCACTTACCTAGACACAGTGTGCAAAGTGCAATGTAGAGCGCAATGGTCATGTTTTTACCCACAATGCAGCATTTTCCAAAGAATTCTTTGCCACTGTGGGCACAACAGGGTATTTTGCTTGGCACACAATTGCATTTGATTGACCAAAATAGATGCAACTATGCACTTTGCCAAAGTTACTCACTGCATCTGTGTATATAAATGAGCCCTACCATTTCCAATGGCATAAGCTCACAAACAGAAAACCTTTCATCTTTATGCTTAAGATATATCTATTGTATGTCTTCCCAAACAATCAAACTATAAATAGCAAAGTACTAAATGTTAAACAAATAACATAAACCAAATGTATGGGTACCTACAAGTCATACCATCTGTTTAGCCAGAACATATCCATATACAGTGTGATGCTGATTGTAAAGTATATACAGTAGGGAGGAGTGTGTGAGAAATTCAATTACAAACAAAAATTGATAATGACACACTGCACGCTTTTACAGGAACATATCAGTATATCTAATCTATGATTACTATGTTTACATATCATTTTGTTGTGAGATGGATGGTGACTTCTTAACCAAAGCACATGAAAATAGCTAAGAATTAAGTTTTTATAATACAAACAAAGGGGGTTATTTATCAACACTGGGCAAATTTGCCCATGGGCAGTAACCGAGAGCAACCAATCAGATTGCTGCATTCATTGTTCTACTTGTAGCTGGCTTTAAAAAGCTAATCACTGATTGGTTGCTATAGGTAACTGCCCATGGGCAAATTTGCACAGTGTTGATAAATGTGCCCCAAAATCTGTCTTTGGTTTCTAAACTATGATGTTTAAACATAAGTGACTGCAGGGAAAGATCAGTAAATGTGCATAAATTGGGAAAATATGCTTTTCCATTTCCATTAAATTTCCAGGTTGTATAATTGTATTAGAAATATATTGGGAAAATGGATGTATGATTGTTACTATGTTCAAAATGTGATACACAGTATTATGCATGTACCCTTGGGAGTCCAAATATTTATATTTGATAACACATGCGAGCAGTTTTATCAGAATGTTAGATTTATCATTCCTATGGCATTTTTAGAATCATATATAATAATGGGTGAAAGTTAGAGTTTGACATTTGATAAATATGCTTCTAAAAACCCAATACGAATGAATAGAAAGTGGATGAGTTCTTCTGTGGTCAATGCCAATCTCACATTTTGATAAATCTACCCCTCTTAGGGTATATTTGTAGTACAAGTATAATCATATGAAGGTACTTAACGAAAGCTTTTTAGTCACTTGTAGATGTTTATGGGTAGAGAGGGGAATTGTAATATGCTTTGTGGTATACAGAAGCAGACCGTATTAGTACATCCTTGCCCATTTCCTAATATTGTCTGATTACTTCCACCTGTAATAGTTGGCTGTTTTTATATTAGCCTTGCTGCATTTGGACCTTGGTTCTCTCATGCCACCGTGGGTCTCATTTATAAACACTGGGCAAATTTACACCTGGGCAATAACTAGGGATGCACCGAATCCAGGATTCAGTTTGAGATTCTGCCAGGATGCGGCCTTTTTCAGCAGGATTCGGATTCGGCCGAATCCTTCTGCCCAGCCTAACTGAATACGAATCCTAATTTGCATATGCAAATTAGGGGCGGGAGGGAAATTGTGTGACTTTTTGTCAGAAAACAAGAAAAAAATGTTTTCCTCTCCCCGCCCCTAATTTGCATATGCAAATTAGGACTCGAATTCGGTTCGGTATTCGGCTGAATCCTTCGGGGATTCGGTGCATCCCTAGCAGTAACACATGGCAACCAATCAATGATTAGCTTTTCTCAGTCAACTGCAGGTAAAACAATGAAAACCTGCATCTGATCAGATGCCATGGGTTACTGCCAGGGTGCAAATTTGACCAGTGTTCATAAATAACCCTCCCTGTGTTTTGACACCTAGCCCAACCAGTGGCCATGCAGTAACCTTCAAGCAATTATAACAGATGGAGTGTCTGTGAAGAGGCTTCTTGAAACAAAATATAGCTGTTTGTTAAGTTATGCCAGGCTGGAACTGGAAACCTCTTGTTAATGGGCTGAGGCTCCTCCTGGTACAGCCACAAGAGACAGTTGAAGTTCATGATGGTAACTCATGCTGACTGCCGTCTGACATCCTTAGCTCACACCTGTTGTCAGATTCATCTGACCAGATCACTATTTACTGCTTAATGTGTCACTTTCAGTGCTTAGTAACCTGCAAATGTGTTTGCCAGTGCTCAGCATATTTTGACACCTTCTGTACCTGTGTTTTTTTTTTTTTGCAGGTTTTTAACTCTTATCCTAGGTCTGTTCTAGACACTCCTGTATCTATTGTAGAGAATCAGAATCTGACATAAAATGTTAATTTCAGTGACTTTAAGAAGAGGAACGGCACAGGAAATCATTACAATTTTGTGCTTATATCTGTCTAAGTGCAGATGCCATTGTGGGCATGCAGATCCCAGGCGCTTGCCCTTACCTAAGGCAAATGTCTGTGCACTGAAATGCCTCCTTTAATTGGTTCCAAAGTCCATTAATTTTTAAATATTTCACAATTGTCTGTTGCCAGTTGTATAACTTTAAGTTACTAGGCTCCACAGTAAATCCATTGTAGGGTCCCACTTAACATAAGCATTTTTCCTAAACATACATTGAAAGTGCTTATCAGGCTGTGTCCTACTAAGTCTCCCAGCAGTAACACTTCTGCTTCTTTCCCAAGCTGAATCCATCTATACTATTCTGATGCCCTCTTTGGTTTGACCATAACCTGTTTTTGAATTATAGTTATTTGTTGCTTGTCCATGATCTTTGGCTGTTATATAGGTTGCCTTTCTGAAATGGATCTTGGTTTATGAACTTCAAATAAGTTGCTTACTTTTACATTTACAAGCCTGCCAAAATATAAATATATAATAAATATATATATATATATATATATATATACTGTATATATATATATATATATATATATATATATATATATATATATATATATACACTATATATATCATTTTGATATCACAAACAGCTGAAACCCAAGAATGGTCAATTTTGGGCACTCCTGGTTAAATACCAATAAACATAATGATGCTGGACATAACTCCCTGTGTGTGCTTTTCAGGTTTGACACTAATATAACTGAATAAAACAAGAGTCCCAGGACACAATACAAAATTATGCTAATAGCATTCTTCCTCCCTTGGCAAACTAATCAACTCGTATGATTTCCAATACCACCTCTATGCTGCTGATACTCTAAATAGATCTATTTCTCCTCTCCTGATCTCAATCCAGAGCTTCTAACTTGGGTCTCCTCCTGCCTGTCTGCTATCTTGACTTGGATGTCACAACGCTACCTTAAACCTCTCTAAAATGAAAATGGTTCTCTTTCCCTCAAATAACACCTGTAACATCCCAGAAGTATCTATCTTCGTTAACAATTTCACATTCACCCCATCTCCCCAGGTCCAGTGCCTTGGGTTACCCTTGATTCCACCCTGTCCTTCATTCCTCATATCCAGTCACTTATTAAATCACGTTATCTTCGTCTAAATAACATATCCAAAATACGATCATTTATCACCCAGGGTGCAGCCAAAATTCTTATTCACTCTCTCATCATATCACGTCTAGACTATTGTAACTCTCTATTAATTAGCCTTCCCTGCCAGAGATTGTCACCTCTCCAGTCCATAATAAACACTGCTGCTAGGCTTATACATCTCAGCAACAGCTCCTCCTCTGCCATGCCACTCTTGCACTGGCTTTCACTACCTTTCAGAATAAGATTCAAACTAATGACCCTGACATTCAAAGCACTTCATAACTCTGCCCCTCCCTACATCTCTGAACTCTTCTCTCATTACCTCCTCACATGCTCTCATTCAAGACTTTACAAGGGCTGCACCCCTCCTATGGAATTCTCTCCCACAGTCTGTCTGACTTTCTCCCAACCTTTCTGTTTTCAAAAGATCTCTTAAAACACACTTATTTAGAGAAGCCTACCCTCACTCTGTTAACCTACCAAATGACATACCAGATGCTACACCTCTAACCTGCTTATTTTTTATTTTACCCACTCCCGCCTTTGTATCTCATTCCCTTCCCCTTTAGATTTTAAGCTCTTTTGCACAGGGCCTACCTCACCTTTTATACCAATACTGGTTGCTATGTATGTAACTCTGTATGTTATATGTATAAGCACATTCAATTTACAGTGCTGCACAATATGTTGGCGCTCTAAAAATACTTGATAATAATAATAATTGTGCCATACCAAAGATAATGTTTGCTGTTTTGTTTGAGCTTTAAAGTGGAGTGGGTGGGTGGGCGTCAACAAAGACCAGTGCTTTTAAGGTTTCCCACTTCATGTAAAGGTAAGACTAGTGTCTACTTAAAGAGGATGTTCTCCTTTAATTTAACTTTCAGTATGTCATAGAATGGTCAATTCTAAGAAACTTTCCAATTGGCCTTCATTATTTATTTTTTAATAGTTTAATTATTTACCTTCTTCTTATGACTCCTTCCAGCTTTTAAATTGGGTCACTGACCCCATCTAAAACAAATGCTCTGTAAGTCTACACATTTATTGTCTTCCTATTCAGTCCTCTCCCATTCATATTACAGTCTCTTATTCAAATCAGTGCATGGTTGCTAGGGTAATTTGGACCCTAGCAACCAGATTGCCTATTCTTTCAATTAGGAAATATCTATGTTTGTTATTTCTTGCTCTTTACGGGGTAACATTTTTAGCTAAAGATCGGCTATTTTTTATTTTCATTAAGTGCAAGAAATAACATAAACCATATAATTCTTCTAATTAAAAGAATAGGCTAAAAGTATTTTCACACAACCTATTTATCACAACTGTTGAAAAAGGAGGTATACTGTTCCTTTACAGGTTCTATTCCCAACAGAATCATTACACCCAAAATTCTAATAGTGTCCTGAATAGTTTATCAGGTGTTATATGGAGTTTCCTCTACTGAGTTTATGCAACATATTTAATGTGGGATTCCTGAGTTTCCCTAGAAGATTTGCATGATCTGAAATTCACTTGTACTATTTCTATATTGTTTCTATTTTTGTAAGTAATGAATCATAATTCTATTTCTACATTTATGAGTTGGTGTTTTATGCAAATGAGTGAAACTGTAATTCCCTGTCAGATACAATCAGGGAAGTAACAATCTTGTTTCTTATATGATAATCTTCACAGATGGAGATCAATCTAGCCTACTGACAGCTTAAATAATTAAAGTCAAATAAGGTACAAGATATATTTGAGGGAATACTGAATATCCTTATGGCTTTAAAGCAGACAACCCCATATGCATTTTACTCTGTTAGAAAGAGGCAGTAAGAGCGGAGGCTGAAGGTAAATGTAGGTCACATTACACACTTACAATATCAGCAAGCTTTGTGTGCCATGGAATGTCTTTGTTAGCTCAGAAAAGTGTGGATGAAGGGTTACCAATGAGTGGGCCTATCAGCCATGTATAGTAAATGCTAGATATTTATAGTTAGAATAAGTGAATTTACATAAGTGAATTTACATATTCTCCCACATCAATGCGTTTCGGTCTAAAAATTTGGATTATTTGGATAAAATTGAGTCTATAGGAGACGGCCTTCCACTAATTCGGAGCTTTATGGATAACGGGTTTCTGGATAACAGATCATATACCTATACGTGAATTTTTTTCCACGTATCCTGAGTTAGCCAGTAAGTCCAGTGGTCATGTGCCTTTCCTTCTGTCAGATCTGCCCTGATATTTTTTGTTTTACAGTGAATGAAGCAAACAAATACTTTAAGGGCCTACTTGGGGAGAATCTTGTTTTAAATAGTTTAAGTGGATATGCTAAGAATTAGTGCAGATAAATGGGGGACACCAGTTAAGACAACAGTTTGCTGTTGGGCAGAATGCAGGGCAGGGGTTCAGCCCAAATTTTGCACCTTGCTCTGTGCTTTGTAAAGGAGGTCCTGTAAACTTTGAATATTTCTTCCAGCAAACTATAACTACAGTGCAATATAGCCCTGGCTTTGAGACTTCATTATAAATATTAGAACTTTTAAGGGACATGAATATTGGAAACCTGCTCCAGCTTTCACAGGGTTTGCAGCTAGAAAGAAATATTGCAGAGCTCAATAGGGAATAAAGATTTTAATAGGGGTTTGGATTTCTTTTCAACAGTTGAATGTTTAGAAAGGTAACATTCTGTAGGATACTAACAAGCCCTGGACAGATGATTACCTCTTTGGTAGAGTCCATTTGCTGTACTCATTACTCTTTCCATTGATTCATATGGGCTCATTTACTGCCACTAATTACAGTTGCAGTTGTGCATGTTTGGCAATGTCAGTTGCGCAAAACGTCACATTAATTAAAGGTACTTGAGCCAAAATGCAAATCTTGCATGTCTGCTTAGTTGCCCTCAGCCCATCCTGCTTATTTTGTTGTGTGGTTATTAAAAGAATAGTTCAGTGTAAAAATAAAAACTGGGTAAAAAATAAAAAATATTTCTAATATAGTTAGTTAGCCAAAAATGTAATCTATAAAGGCTGGAGTGAGCGGATGTCTAACATAACAGAACACTACTTCCTGCTTTACAGCTCTCTAATGGTGGCCAAAACGGATTATTGTGCGATATTGTGTGCATGTACTGTATGGCGGGAAACAAGCCGACCAATATCGGCAGAAGACTTGGATATCGGTAGGCTCCTCAGTCGGCCCAGGCAAGAAATTTTGATTGGGCGCCTTTGAAGGCACCCGAACATCACCCACTGTTTAGTGTTGAATCGTCAGATACAGGTACCTGTATATCTGACAATTTAGCTCTACAAATGTGTATTGAAATGAACAATCTTTCTTGGAAAGATCTTATTCCAAGAAAGATCGTAATTGTTACGTCTATGGCCACCTTAACTCTTGAAGGAGGGCCACATGGGACATAACTATTCAGCAAGTTTGCAATTGATCCTCAGCATGCAGCTTATATTTAAATACTTTTTTCAGTCCAGATGGTTTTAGACATTTCAACAAAAATAAAGACTTTTCCAGTTACTTTCTATTTGTGGCTGTTTTTCTAAAATTGTAAAGTTTCATTTTTCACCTTCTAAATCAGCTCTGGAGGGGGGGTAGCTGACTTTTTAACTGTTTTAAATTGATACATTTAGTTGATACTGTACATTTTTTATCTTTGTCCCTGCTGAGCAGAATCCCTGAGTGTCATTAAAAGGGTTGTTCACCTTCCAAACACTTTTTCAGTTGAGTTGTTTTCAGATTGTTCTCTAGAATAAGGATTTTTTTCAACTGCTTTCCATTATTTATTTTTTACCGTTTTTCCAAAATCCAAGTTTAGGGTTCCTGTCTCTGGTGTTTCAGTCTGGCAGCTCAGTAATCCAGGTGCAGATTCTGAACTGTTAAAATTTTGAAACATTTAGTTGATAGATTTTTCAGCAGCATCTCTGGCATATGAACAACTATGGTATCAATTTTAACAGCTGCCTTTAAAGGGGTACTCCACAAAAACATAAGCTTTTTGAAAAGTAAACACAATTTCAAGCAACTTTGCAATATACATCAATAAAAAAATATGCAGACTTTTCATGATTTGGAAGAGTTCCCTAAAGCTGGCCATAGACTCAAAGATTCGCTCGTTTGGCGACATCGCCAAACGAGCGGATCTTTCCCCGATATGCCACTAACGGCAGGGCTATATCGGGGGTAATTCGAACGTTAGGCCGTAAGGTCAAAACATCCAGATCGATATCGTGGCCAGATATCGATCGGGAAGACCCGTCGGAAGCCCCCATACACGGGCAGATAAGCTGTCAAATTGGTCCAAACGACCGATATCGGCAGCTTTATCTGCCCGTGTATGGTCACCTTTAGCCTAGCCCCCTGCTCTCCTTCTGATCTCTCTGACTACTTTGCCGAGCTGGCTGACTACTGTTACTTTGTATCAGCAGCAATATGTCCTTAGCCTGCATCCTCCAAACCCCCAAATTCCCTGCACACATGATTTCAATAAAGAATGGAACATCATAGTGCAATGCATTGTGGGTTATGTAGTTCCTGCATGCTGTCTGTAAACTGTGGAGAAGTTGTTACAATTTGTTTTAGTCCCTCCTTCCCTGCCAGGATTTCAAATGATGCAGAAAGAGAAGAACTGTTAACCAGCTGGATTTAGGGGTTTCTGTGTTATGTGGGCCTCTTTATCAAATTTTGGTTTGGAAGACGGAGTTCCCCTTTAATGAAACTTTGCACACCGTGTCCGTACTTGTAAACAAGTCCTGTGTTACCAGGAAGAGATGAGTGAACTAGAAGCAAACAGATGGTAAGCTGGGAAAGATTGTGGGAAGAGTTGCATAACTCAGCACTTCTGGACTTTTATAATGATAAAATAAACACAAATGTAATTTTTATAAATATCTATGTGATTTTAATAAATAATATAACACTTTCAGAAAAAAGATTAATAGTACTGAAAAAGGATAGTCATAACAGAGATTTAGAAAATTACAAGTATAAGAACAGTTACTACCATAAAACAATGATTACACATAAGACATAGGGTGAATATCAAGCCAGATACCCCAAATCTCAATACATTTTGTAGCAATGCTCTTGCTTTATAGGTAAGTTTTATTAGTACAGGTATCAGATCCATTATCTGAAAACCTGTTATCCAGAAAGCTCCATTGTAATGAATTAAGTCACATTTTCTTAAATGATTTCCTTTTTCTTCTGTAACAATAGAACAGTACCTTGTACTTGATTCCAGCAAAGCTATAATTTACCTTTAATGGAGGCAAAACAATCCTATTGGGTTTAATTAATGTTTTAATTGTTTTTAGTAGACTTATGGGCAGATATATTAAGGTTTGTATTTTCCACGAAAATTCGAGTTTTTGAGTTGATTTTTTTGAAAACTTGTCGAGGTCATGTAGGAGTCAGTTGCAGAGGTCCCTTGAACCGTTTGAAGATTTTAATAGCCTGCATAATATTCAAGTTTTTTGGAGGGTTTTTCCTGAAAAGTCTAATTTGAGTGATTTGAGTTTTTTCCTGCGGAAAACTCGATTAATACGAGTTTTCTGGTTTCACAACTTAAACTCACAAAATCAGGATTTTTCTATTTGAGTTTTTAAGAAACATTGGAGTTAATTCAAGTTAATTCAAGGTATAAAAAAAAATCAGTTGACCTTTGATAAATAACCCCCTTAGGGTATGGCAATCCAATTACGGAAAGACCCATTATCCAGAAAACCCCAGGTCATGATCATTCTGGATAACATACTTGTGGTAGCATTTTAAAAAGGTATGGTGGTGAGACGGGGGGTTGAGCTTGAATAAGTGTAAAATAATGGCCTTTTGACACATAACAGAAACGTTTCACACAGTATTATAGCCTTGGGTGGGGTAATAGCTCCTTTATGCTTCCAAATATGCAAACTTTAGGAGATATAATGGAAGGTAGAGCCAGATTATCACTTAAACATCTCTTAACTTCCCAGAATTGTTCACACTTGTCTCCTTTTAAGAACTTCAACTATGCAGCACCGAGCAGGTTTACATTTGAATTCTCAGCAAATAGCTAAATTGAAGCAACATAGCGTATATTTCCAACCCAAAGGAAGTGGTACAGTGACTAGCCAATAAGAATAATATTTGACACTAGAGCTACAAATAGTGAGCTCCTAGTAATACTATCTCTGCCTGGCTTGGGACCCCAAGACTCGGACCTCTATCAGAGTATAGTGATACACAAATACAAAAAAACAAAACCCTGTTTTTGTAAACATGTTCACTTGCATATATACTGAATTACTTAGACAGGGGACCAGGGAATGTGTATTGATTAATTGGTCAAGTCAGTAGCACTTCCATTGTTAAACATATTTTATCTTAGCCTTAGGAGTGCACCCACAACCCCCCTTTTTGGTATACACAGTAAGAGGCCCAAGCTTTGGGGTCCCAACTGTATTAAAAACTCACACAGATTTTCCCAGATGGTCAAACCTCTCTTCTGAAAAGATGTACTTATGGTGCATTGCCACTCCACATGTGCCAGACATGGAATTGTGAGGCTAGATAGAGTAAGACAAACGTAGTGCACAGATTTCAAAACCATGGGTTTCAAATCTGTGGACTTGGGAGCAGCATGAATCCATGGTATGGATGATGGCCCATGCTTATAGCTGATAAATGAGAAAGTGAAGACTGACTTTCTGATTTTGCATTCAGCATTTTGAAATGTATGTACAGTTGTATTATTTAAAAAAAATATCATAAAATATGTAATTGCAAGAAAACTATAGTTTCGGATTCAATGCATTTTTGCCATTTTCTGCTTTCTTGAGCATGAGTTTCATACTTACAGCATCTTTTCTTTTCTGCAGCTATAATCACCACTGAGAGATTAATAATGTATATACAGTGTTGACTTTTCAATGGGCCATCGAGGGAAGAATGAACAGCCAAAACAACTAAAACCTGGAAGAAATAGCATGGACACATTATGCCACTTGAAGTAAAAGATAAAAGAGAAATAACTGGCATATTGTTTGAGAGGAGGATGGATTGGCACATGGTAGGAAAATGTGAAGAAAATATTATATGGAAACTAGGCACAAAATGACTAAATGGAAAACTAAAGCGACAATCACAAAAGAAGAGTAAAGCCTAACTCAAGCAGAAATGTAGAGACTGAGATAGCAATAATACATATAAATAAGGTTAAATGGAATAGACAGAGACAATAGAGCTTAGTGAGAAGGGGAATTGAATAAACAAAACAATGAAACATGCCGGTGCCGTTAAGCTAAATAATCAACTCACTATTATAAATTACTGTACTTATTATTAGTGTATTCTATTAATATATACTGATAGAGATACTTTTCAGTTTTTATTGCTGGGAGAGAGCCTATCTCAATGCATACGCCTAATGATAGTTATTTAAAGAAACATGTGACATCAAAATCACTGTTGAGGCCGAAAGGGCTTTCTAGTTTTTACATGAAAAATCCACTTGGTGGGGAGGAGTCGAGCAAGCAGCATGGCGGAGCTCTGAGACCGGAGCTCCGGGCAACACACCCGACCCTGCTGAATTAAGCAAAAAATTAAGCGATATCAAACGCACTTACCAGGTCGCAAAGCTCCCTCTACTAGTGCGGGAATAAGCGGCTATTTAGAGTTCCTGGGAGCCGCCGGGTTCTCGTGCAGTCACTCGCCATCATTCGCCAGCAATAGAAGCTACGAGCGAACTTCCGGCTGGCAGCGCACGACCGGAAAGGAGCGGCGAGTGCTACGGAAGCCGACAGGGGCAGCCTGACACGGAAGCCGACAGGGGCAGCCTGATACTGAAGGGACACGGCGGTCAGGGTGAAAAACTGACGCCGCGGTGGAGGCAACCGGGAAGCCAGGCACACGCTCACGCACACGCTCAATAAGAGATACAAGGTGAGGAGGCCCCACAAAAATAAATAAGGCGGCTGGAGGACGTAAAACACAGGGGGGCAAAACGGCCTGGAGTGAGAAACGGCCCTAACATCAGCGGGTCTGTGGGGAAAGCAGATGGAGAGTTGGAAGCAGGTGTGATTGGGAATCAAAAGGCCTGTGAAAGCAAGCAGTGGGAGAGAAGCGCGTCCAAGGGGGACTGGCAGGATACTGTCAGAAAAGCTTCCAATATAATACTGGCTTACACAATTATGATATAACCCTCACTACTATATAGGATCTGGGAAGAGCATTTAGAGACGGAAGACGGACAACACCAATACCCACTCCTCACATACATTGAATAGATCGTCCGCTGGACCAGACCCCATATATATCAAGCTAAACATTGTAAGTACCTGTCTATTTAAAGAGACTAATTAGAATCAGATACTGTCCGCATCACAACTGTTCCTCTGAGTGGAAAATATGGGGAGACCCCAAAAAGGTGGTAATGAGACCGGTACAAAAGAGAAAACAAAAGACAGAAATAAAGAAAAAGAAAACACCTCCTTGCGCAATATACAGTCAACCCCACGAGACATAGCACCAATGTTTCGGAGAAATAGTACGGGCAGAGATGAAGTCTCTAAGAAATCGATGGGAAGAGGGGCAAGAAGGGAGACATTGGAAAGAGACTTTGAGGACTCCGAAAGCGAGGGAGAAGAAGGAGGGGAGAATGCAGCTCTCTATGCTCAATTAGCAAAATTACCCTCAAAAGCGGAAATAAAAGAAATGCTTCAAGAAGTAACTACATCTATAAGAGAAGATATCTCGGGCCTTAAAAAAGAGTTTGCAGATATGGTGACGCGGACGGAGGAAGTGGAGAAACAAACAAGTAACCTAAAGCAAAATCAAAAGGTGATCTATGGGAAATTACAACAACAGGAAAATCTGATCTCGGATTTAATGAGACAGATAGAAGATCAAGAAAACAGAAGGAAAAACATAAGAATCAGAGGAGTCCCAGAAACCATACTAAAAGAAGATATAAATACTTTTCTCCAACAAATATTTAACAATATCTTAAATAAAGAAAAAGGGAAAGAGAAGACTATGGAAATCCAGATTGAAAGAGCACATCGGCTACAGAAGCCAAAGATGGTCCCACCAGAGGCACCGAGAGACATACTGTGCCGACTACATAGCTATGCGGTGAAAGATGAGATTTTGCAAAAAGCCAAAGAAGTTGACAATATAATATATGAAGACAATACTCTGACCTTTTTCCAGGACATCTCAAGAACTACATTGAGGAAAAGGAAAGCGTTGAGGCCACTGACAGACCTGTTGAGGGAGAAAAAGATTCTATACAGATGGGGTTTCCCATTCTCACTCTCTGTCCACAAAGACGGAATATTAGCAATACTGTGATCAGAGAAAGACCTAGGAAACTTTCTAAAGAAGCTACACCTACCATTGATAGAGATACCAGATTGGCCAGATGAGCATAGAATTAAAGCGGACCTATCGGTGGATCAAGAACAGGAGTGGACAGAAAGTGGAGCTTCAAAAAGGACAAGCGTGAAGAAAGGAAAAGTAAAGGAGACCATAGATTCCATGATACAAGTTGGACTATAAGTAAAATAAGACACCCTGGGAACTTGGCCTAGTAGAAGTTCGTAAAAGAGGACACTAACCCAAAGATGGGTAAAGTATAAGCAGAATTTTTGGTTTAAGCAAAGTCTTAGTATTATGAAAAATTATTTTTGTTATAAGGAAACATCTGAATGTTCAGGTGTAGAATGGAGGGGAAAAGAAAGAGAAGGGGGAAAAAAAAAAAAAAAGAAAAAAAAAGTGAATTAGCATAATTAAGAAGATAACTTAAGGGTTGGTGGTACTAGAAGTTGCCCACAAGAAGACCTAGAATATTTTTTCTTCCTTTGCCCATGCTGTCAACCCCACATCCATACCCCCAAACAAGTGGTAAAACCACCTTAGCCGTAGTTAACATCTCTCAGACCCAGGGAGGATCCCTGGGGAAGCTGAGACGGCTGATATTTTTTTTTTTGTTGTTTTTTTTCTTAATTTTTTATTTTTGATATTTTTGATATTTTTGTTTTTCGTGGTCACGGAATGGACTCTCTTTACAGTCCGTGAAATGTTGTATCCCCCGCATCTTCCATGTGGAAAGGTATATGTTTATGAGATGGGTGAATGTAAAGATTGGGCAAGACAAGGGTTTCTTTTTTTTTTGATTGTTGTTAACTCTTTTATCTCTTATTCCTTTATTAATTGGTTGGGTACGATAAACTCCTGGGGCATGGTGGTCTTTGATGTAAAAATATTGGGGACTTGTTCACCTCCTCTACCCCGTTTGTTCCTGTTCATACTTTTGAGGTTTATAACTGTTCTCCTTCTTTTCCTCCAATATAAGAATTCCTTGGGTAATGATAAGGTAAAGTGTGTATTAAACTGGTTTGCAAAGACAATAATGTGGATTAGCAGAAATCATGGCAACGTGTAAGAATATGGAATGTACTGTCCTTTCATTTAATGTGAATGGGATAAATGAACCTGTCAAGAGAGCAAGGGTATTTTATGAGTGCAAGAATAACAAAGCCAAAATAATAATGCTGCAAGAAACACACTTTAGACAGAACCATCTACCGGTCCTAAACCTAAAGACATATTCACAAATGTATATGAGCAATAATCCAGATAAGAAAGCAACTGGAGTAATGATCCTGATCCATAAAGATTTACCATTTAAATTAAAAGATTATAAAATAGATTTGGAAGGAAGGTATGTGATAGTAAGGGGGAAGCTGGCAAACCAGGCATGCACATTGGCAAATGTATATGTCCCAAATAATAAACAGGTACCGTATTTACAACAATTTCTCCAGGTGCTAGAATCCTATAGTGAAGGTTTAATCATTTTGGGGGGTGATTTCAATATTACGCTGAATCCGCTTATAGACTCCTCTTCTGGCAAAACTAGTATATCTTATAAAAACCTTAAGCGAGTAAAAAAATCATTAACTGATCTCCACTTAGTGGATGTATGGCGTACAATGAACCCACAAAAAAAAGACTATTTACATTATTCAAAGCAATATCAGGTTTATTCACGAATAGATTACATAATGGTATCACAACAATGGGCACATTTATTCCAAAAAGCCGATATAGCCACATCATTAACATCAGATCATGCACCGGTAATCACGAAATATATGATACCAGGAGTAATTAAACCAGAATTTAATTGGCGATTAAATGAATTTCTATTACATAACGCAGACAATAAGGATATGATACATAAATGGATTAAACAAATAGTAACAAACAATTTAACACCAGAAATATCATCGTCAACTTTATGGGAAACTGTAAAATGCGTCTTAAGAGGCTATTTGATAGCCTTGGGCTCCAAGCTGAAAAAAGAGAGAGAAGAAGAGATTAATAAGTTAGTACAAGAAATATCCCAACTAGAACAGACCCATAAAGAAACAGTAGCACAAAAGACGCTAATAGTTTTGGAAAATAAACGCATTCAACTTAAGGGTCTTTTAAATCATAAAATTAAAAGGGCATATTTAAGAACAAAACAGAACATTTATGAGCTAGGGGATAAATGTAACAAACATTTTGCTAAACTATTAAAGGAAACACAGTCTAATAATAATATAATAGCAATTAAAAATGCAAAGAATATCACTCATCATGACACTAAGGGAATAGCAGAATCGTTTAAAGACTATTACCAAACATTATATAAAATACAAAAGAAAAATCAACCCTTAACTAATCTAGAAAGAATGGAAAAATTTATTAAAGAGGCAAAACTGAAACCACTTACAGAAGAACAGGCATTAGAGATAGAAATTCCTTTTACATATAAAGAGATTGAAGAAGGAATTGATAACCTGCCCCCGGGAAAGAGCCCAGGTCCAGACGGGTATATAGCTGGGTTTTATAAGTTATTCAAAACTGATTTAATACCCCTATTACTACCATATTTTAATAATATATCTGACGAGAAGGGGTTTCATGCTCAGGCCCAGGAAGCACATATTACGATCATCCCAAAACAAGATAAGGATCCTCAATTATGTTCAAGTTACAGACCCATATCTTTAATAAATAACGATATGAAAATATTTGCCTATATATTAGGAAATAGACTGAAACAATACTTACCCTCAATTATTCATCAGGATCAAGCAGGGTTTGTACCTAAAAGAGAAGTAAAGGATAATCTAGCAAAAACAATATCAATAATACAGTACACAAAAAAATTTAATATCCCAACTCTTCTGCTCACGACAGATGCTGAAAAAGCATTTGATAGAATATCTTGGACATTCTTGGAGAAAACAATGATTAATCTTGGAATTGGGGAGCAAATGAGACAGAGAATACTGGCCTTATACGATAGACCGACTGCTAAAATAAAAATAAACGGCACCCTTTCAGAGTCATTTCAGATATTTAATGGAACAAGACAGGGATGTCCTCTATCACCTACCTTGTTTCTAATGGTAATGGAGGTTTTGCTCTCACATATAAGAAACAATCAGGATATTATGGGAGTGAATATAAAGGGCAAAGAATATAAAACTGCAGCGTTTGCTGATGATTTATTGATTTATATAACGAACCCTTTAATCACCCTACCTAATCTGATAAGACTATTGAAGATATTTGGTGAATTTTCAAACTTTAAAATTAACTATTCTAAATCTGAGATTGTAAACATAAATGTGAAAGAGGACACCGCACTGCAGATTAAACAAAACTTCCCATTTAAGTGGTCACTATCCACCATTAAATACTTAGGGGTAAATATATGTGGAGACATGGAGAAGGCCTATCAAGATAATTACACTCCTTTGTTAATATCCTTACAAAAATCAATAGATAAATGGGGAAAAATTTAAATGTCGTGGACAGGAAGATTACAAGCTATAAAGATGGTCATAATACCAAAAGTATTATATTTATTCCAAGTTTTACCAATAGACCTACCGCAAACATTTTTCAAAAAATTAAAATCGCTGATTATAAGGTTCATATGGAATGGGAAAAAAGCAAGAATTAGCTATAAAACTTTAACGCAACCCAAAGAGAAGGGAGGGATGGCGGCCCCAGACCCATATATATATTATATTGCTGTACATCTTGTTAGAATATTAAACTGGATGACAAAAAAAGGGAAAAAAGATTGGAGTAACATTGAACAAGTATGGGGAGATTATCCAACCGAAAATGCGCTTTGGGATGATAAGTGGGGAAAGACCAAAACGATAACACAACATCCTTTAATAAAAACCACCCTTAAAGTATGGCATAAGATCAAAATAGATATGCATTTGACCCGGGCTCCATATGTATTACAACCATTGATGTTTAACCCAAACTACCCCCCAAGCTTGGAAAGAGGAACATATCAAAGGTGGGAGAAATGGGAGGAAAAACCCACAAAAATCCGAGATATGATCAGAGGAGATAAGATTATACCTCTACAGGAAATACAAGAAAGGTGGGGGAAACACCCTAGGGATATATGGGGATATAACCAATTATATTACTTCATCAGCATGAAAAGAGAGAGAAACTGGGACAGACCGTTACGCAATGGGAAGAGATAATAGAAACTGACCCAGACCTGATGAAACCTCTCTCAAAGGTATACGATATTCTTCTCAATTCAGGTGAATATAAATTACCATCGTTTTGTCGCTCCTGGGAGAAAGAACTGGGAGTCAATATACCAGAACAAATGTGGGTGAATATTTTTAAGAAAGGAAACAAAAAAGCCAGGGCGTCAAAAATGAAAGAAGCAATCTATAAAATAATCACAAGGTGGCATCTAACCCCAGCAAGGCTAAATAAAATATACCCACAAAAGCATCACGGGTGCTGGAGATGCAACGATAAAGTTGGAAATCATTTACATATGTGGTTAACCTGCCCTAAACTGAAGGATTACTGGGAACAAATATTAGAAAGCGTAAAAATAATCACATCAGTTAAGGTACAGATGGAAGACCAAGTAACAATGTTACTAAATGTAAATTTGGAGAACTACAAGATACTAGATGATACACTTACCTTTTATCTTATTCAAGTAGCTAAATCCCTAATCCCAAAACATTGGAAATCCAAGGAACCGCCCTCATTTAACGAATGGATGAGATCAGTAGAAGAAATAAGACAGCTAGAGGAGTTAACGTATTTATATCATAGTAACAGTGTAATTTATTGGAAGATTTGGACCCCGTGGTACAGATTTAGGGAATCATTAGATCAAAATTGAAAAACAAGAGGAGAATAAAGTAGCAGTTAGCAAAAGAAAATATGTATGGAGAACATATACGGAATAAACGTCGAAGTGGTTATGAACAGTGGGATATATGACTAATACACCACCTCCCCAACGCCCCCTTGTATTTATTTTTTGTACCCTTTCCCCCCCTTATTTTGTGTATTGTTTAATTTGTTCTTTTTTTCTTTTTGTATGAGAAAAAAATAAAGAAAGAAATTTTAAAAAAAAAAATCCACTTGGTCTCTAAACAAAGTAGTTTTGGTATAATGTCTCCATCCCATTTCCCCTTTACTGCTTTGTCTATACCTATAACAGCTAGTTTGGTGATATCCCCACCATTGCAATCCTGAAAATGTTTAGCTACATTGGAGTTTGAGTTCCCTTTCTTTATATCCAGAATATGTTCTCTAATGCGAACGGGAGGTTTGGCCCATATCCAATATATGTGTCTCAACCGTGATTTTGAGGTTGCATGTTTCTTTAAATAACTATCATTAGGTGTATGTATGTATGTGTATTGTACATTTCATTGGGACATGTTGTTGCAATTCTTTCCCTTTTTGTTTTAATGTTGGTTCTTTTGTAACCCAATGTGAGAAGCCTGTATGTAATAGGTATCCAAATGGGTAAATTGGTAATTAGGCTACTCACTTGGTGATTGGCTGTGTTGTATGTTGTTTTGATTGGTCATACCCCTATACTGTATTAGAGCTGTACCAGGGTATGCCCATTAGCCTATGAGTAAGTGCCCTAACAGGCACAAAATGCGTTAGGCCATTTTCTACTCTGTCCTAATAAATATTTTTATAAATAATAAATAAATATTTTTTATTATGCATTTTTTTTAATAATCTTGACTGTTTGTGGAGGGACTCACAACTATTGTTACAAGTCAGAATAGGGTCAAACCCCTGTTTCCATTGCTTAGTAGTAGTAGTGTTTACTGTATACTCTAAATTGTCTTCTTGCTAAAAAGTTAACTTGTCTGTCAGAATTTTTTTTCTGCAGTAGCCAACAGAATGCTGACAAAGCAAATATACAAAATATAATCATCAACATGCATTACAGTTAGGGATGCACCGAATCCAGAATTTGGTTCGGGATTCGACCAGGATTCGGCCTTTTTCAGCAGGATTCGGCTGAATCCTTCTGCCTGGCCGAACCGAATCTGCATATGCAAATTAGGGGAGGGAGGGAAATTGCGTGACTTTTTGTCACAAAACAAGGAAGTAAAAAATGTTTCTCCCTTTCCATCCCTAATTTGCATATGCAAATTTGGATTGGGATTCAGTTCGGTATTCGGCCAAAATCTTTTGCGAAGGATTCGGCCGAATCCAAAATAGTAGATTCGGTGCATCTATTACAGTTGGGCACTTTTGGAAGGATGGAGGTGGAATACTTTGGCAAGAATCCTTACAGTACATGGCCTTATAGTTCACTTTGAGCTGGTTTGGCAAGATGGCCGAGCAAGCATATCTCTATTCAATTGGATCACTCATGTACTGGGCCAAATTGGGCTAATTGCATCGCTGACCTGTGGGCCAACGTTCTGTCCATACTGTAAATCAGTAGACAGGTTTTTAAAAAGAATTATATTATTAATAAAACTACAATGCTACTACTTCTATTAATATACCTCTACAAAAAGATAGTTTTAAGCAACTCTCGCGTAATAGTTTTTTCTGTTCTCTTAGAAAGGCGCATTGCTTTTAGTGTAATCCATAGATCTACTTGCCCAAAATGACAAACTGGACTGTCACTGATCATTAAAAAACTATAATGGAAACTTAAAGAAATCTGGGGGATATATGACGTTCGTAGAAGCAGCTGGATGAATAAAAGCACAATATGCATTTAGAACATGAACACTGTTTCTGTCTTTTTCGTTTTTTTCTACACTTTTAACAAATGTCCTCTCAAATCAGAATGACACAGTGTTGATCCCTTTCACCCCCGCCTCACTTCACAGAACAGCCTATTCATCGCTGCTTGCTGCCTCTGTATATTCCTCCCCACATAGCCGACTGTGACACATGGTTGTTATTAACCTGTTAGGCACTTGGTGTTCTGTACTCTATGAATCTATTTGTGAAGGTGATGAGTAACGCAATACCCATCACGCTGCAAGAGAAAGCAGGCGGCTCTGGCATGACTCAATGAACCCTTACTGAGTATATGTGCGTGGGGAGGGTACATCAGAACACTCATCCAAGGTTGTGCCAGGAAAACCCTGAATAGTTTTACATTTCTACCTTAATTGGGAACATATCGATGAAATGTCTAAATATCATAGTGAATAATTATTAGCAATACCAGACCACTGCTCTGCATGATCACAGACATGTTTTTTACTTTAGTTACAAATAGCGAGCCCACTTGAATTATGTAAATGCCCGATTAATAAGGCAATCCACAATGTTTCTACTATGAATTCTTTCATAGCACAGGGTAAAATAACCATCTTATTTAAAAATTAAAAATACTCTTTTTTTCCCATAATGTCATTATGTACAATAAATAATTTGCATGTGATTTCTGCTTCAGCACACATAGATTTCTTTTTAATCTTGTATTAAAAGTAAGCCAACCCCACAATTACTTTAATCACAATAAATCCCAATCCAATCAGGATTAAGAAAGGCCTCTGCATGGAAATACATATATTATATTTTATGGATTTTTCAAGACTCTCGCTGTGATTTTTTTTAAGGTTGGAGGTATATGAGAAAGCTATGGAAGTGACCCTGTAAATTTTATGTCAAATACACAAGCCAGCTGACTATATAATTTTGTTTTAGCTCGAGCAAAAATCTGGAAATATATGAACAACGCATATGCTTCATTTATTATACCCTTACCAATGCAGTGCAGGGTAAAATAAAGAGAAAAGTAAATGTCAGACCTGGGCAAACTTTCCATGACTGAATCATCTTGCAAATTCCCATACACAACCACTAAATAGATGACAACACATGGCAAAAAAATGGCAACATAGTACTTATGAACTAAAAAAAGGACAATTTTATTGACAAAATCGGGAGCAAATACACAAATGTTTTGGTCTATATTTCTTCTAAAGATATTAAGAGACATAAATAAAATGCCTATAAATAACTAATGGCAAGGCCTTTGCCCCAGATTTACAGATTGAACACTGCAAAATGCTATGAGCAACAATATGGGGCACACTGCTACAGATCATTGTATCTAATGAGCTAAGATATGAACTGCTGATAAGATCCCTCAAAATAACCTACTTTGTAATATAATTGCTTATTTTTTTAATCAAACGGTAAATAGTCCTGTAGGCCTGGCCACCCCACATCTGACACTCCTGAATCTGTCTTGAGGTGTGGGAGTCAATCAGAAGTGAGCATACATGACATCTGTAATGCCATGGATACTCTTATTTGATTAACCCCCACTCCTGAAGGGAGATAAAGCAACCCCCAGCAACTCTCATTTCAGGAGTATTGGAGCTGGTTTGGCAATTGATACCAGAGCACATATCTTGATAGGTAAAAATAAAATGATATTAGAGTATTTTGAAGGGATCTGTCAGAATCCCTAAACTAACTGAAATGCCTTACAATCCCCTTTAAATACACAAAGCTAGTGAAAATGTTTATGTAAAGCACTCTCTTCTATGGTCACCTGTTTAAATTTTGGCAGGTGTTTGGTGCAAGTTAAGGTATAATTTAGAACTTGGTACATTTTTCAGGTGGGATACCTGCATCAGACCCCCTTTTTTTTTAATTATTGGATTATGTAGTATGCTGAATAAAGTGTAACCTTGTTCTCAGATATGGGGTACCCCCCCCCCCACACACACAAGAATAGTCACTCAGTAACTGACCTTATTGTACTTGGGCCTTTTGACAAAGGTACTATTTGTGTTCTTTTCTTCCTTTTTCAAGTTTTTACAGTCCAAAAACATTATGGCAGGTTAATTGGTTACTCATGAAAAGTGACCCCAGTGTGTGTTAGTGTGCATGTGACAGCACAATTAAATTGTTAGCTCTAAAGGGCCAGAATTATATGTGATGCGTAAAGGGCTGTGAAATATATTGACACTAAAAACCACAGCAAATTAATTTTAGGACCACCCCAGAAACTTCCAATATACTTTGAAATTGCTTATGGGTTAGAGCAACACTGGACCCTCTATGCTCAGGCCAATGATTCTGCTTTGCCTACAGTTACACCACCTTGGCTTTGTTTATATTCCAGAGTTCCAGAATTTTTTGAGCTCACGGTCATATGCTTAATAATAAAATGATAATTGTAGCATTAAAATCTTTTTGAACGGGTATATATAAATATATATATATATATATATATATATATATATATATATATATATATATATATATATATATATATATATATATATATATATATATTTGTCAGTGATTGTCTTGTCTAAGAATGGGGATGAACATAAGGAACAAAGAAATAAAGAGGGAAAGACATTTGAATGTACAGAAAAGTAAGAAAAAATGGAATGAAACTAAAATTTGGGAGGGGGTTTCAAGTGAGTTTAAAGAGAACGTGTAGGCTAGGATGGTTATAATGGATTGGATAGAGCAATGCAAAAGTGTGGAATAAGTTGCTAATTTTTACACATTCATACAGCATAAAACATTTTATATACCAATAGATAGTCTGCCTTCGTATGTTGAGTTTATACCATTTTACTTATGGGCAGATTCACTGCCCGGAGTTGTTGCAAACTGCTAGCCAATCACATACTGTTTGGCAGTCATCCGAAAGACCTGATCAGGACCCATTAAAGTTCAAATCAGGCAGGCAACCCATTTCGCATTCCATGATAATTGTATAAAGACACTGATTACAATCACTGATTTACCAGGGTGTCTGCAGTTTCTAGCTGACTGGAATTTAGATTGTGACTGTGGATCTCTACATAAGAGCAGATGGAAAGACTGGTGGAATATAAGAAGCCCATATCTGCCAAATTGCACCCAGCTTTAATTCTAAATACGAGTGGTTCAGCACATTGAGAATTCTGAATTAACACTTGTCCACCAGAGAATGTTTAGAGAATGCAAAACCAAATTGGAATCCCCATTTTAATATGTATGACATTTTTACTTGTAACTGGTAACATTTTATCTTCTGTGGAAAAAGACTGCTTGTTGTGGAGTGGAGCAAAAAAGCAGAAATCCTAGTCCCCCATCTCCCAGTGTTTAGACTTAGAGGGATGAGTTCTAACTCAGCACCACCACACTCCATTCCCATGTTGCTATTGTGACAGGAAAGCTACAACTGCACAAAATGAGCGCGTGTATAACGTAAGCCCATGATTCCCTTCTAGACTCAAGCGCTCTGTAAATGTGTCCCTCCGCTACCTAGACATATGTGACGCGGCCTTGTTATTGTACTGGCTGATTCCATAGCTGAGTGCGCTAGAGCTACGGGTTAATAGAAATAGTGCACGGAAGATGAAGGCAGTAACACTGGAAACCGAAACAGAAGCCAACGATGAGAGAATGCAGAAAAGCACGTCTCCAGAGTGGGAGGCTAAAAATAGGGCTAAGCACTAATAGAGCTCGGTTATTATCCCTGCTTCTTGCCATGTTCCATCAGCAGCCGAACCAGGACCACTTGCAGCCAGGTCTCCCTCCCTCCTCCCCTCATGAGGACGATAATCGCAGCTGATGTCATCCTCCGGTTGAAGCTCTTTCATCTCCCGCATCCCAGATGTGCGAAACGAGGGCTAGGCGGGAAGCTGCTGTTAAAGTCGCCATGCAGTGTGAACAGAAAAAGTCCATAAAGCGTTCTCTCTCCATCAATGCGCATGATACTGCGGCTCTTGTGCACTGTGCGCTCCAACGCACCTTGAAACGGGTTCGCCAGGGATAGTAAGTCGACTGGCACCACCCTCAGCCAATCACCACCTACTCTTCTGCAGGCTGACCAGTCAACTGAGTCCGTGGGCGGTGCGAGCCTGTAAAGAAGCCGGGCTAGGCTTCACCGCCGACTTGGTTCGTCTTGGTCTTGTTGGGAGTAGCGCTGAGAGCCGGAGAGGGGCTGTGATGGAGACAGGGAAGACGAGGCAGCGGGGAAGAAGGAGCGAGGCATGAAAAGGGTATCGGAAGGAAAGGTCTGCACCAACCGGGAGCTGCATGGCAATGACAAGTCTGCAACAAGAAGGGCACGTTTGAGATATGATGAGGCTCCTGACTGGTGCTCTGCAGTACTATGATTTGGTATGTGCTCACTTTGATAGCAAGTGTAATCAGCACCCGGGGACTGTCTGTTCAAGGTGAGTTGAAGTGCAATAACTCCTAACCCAGCTTCCTCCACTGAAGGGAATTCTAGGTGACATTTGCCTGGCTCCTCGGGGTTATTTCGCCTGGGCCCCTGTCTTTCTCTCAGCTACAACTTCCAGGAGCCCCAGATATCTTCTTCGTCTTATGAGTGCCATAGCAATAAACGGTGGGGCCACAGGATGGAGAGTCGCATTTTAATGGAATAGACAATGTGAGCTGCAGGTCCACTTTCCATAAGTCTATGCAGCAGCATCCCCATTATACTTACTGCCCTGGTGACAATTTTCTATATCAACCAAGTATTTAGAATAGAATCAGCAACTGAACAACAGTGTAGAATGAACCAGGACATCCAATTGCAGTGAGTCTATAGAGGAGGCCTTTCCATCTGTGCCAGGCAGGCTGCATGGATGCCTTTCTCACAAAGTGCAAGTGAGGTCATGAAGCATTGATTTATTCTGGGTTCAGATACCAATCAGCTGTGGCTTGGAACAAATACATCATATTGTTGAGCAATTCTTCAAATATTACTTCATATCATTCCATCTGAACACACACACGCCATTTGATTCTGTAGTAGAAAGAGCTGTATTCAGTTACTGATGGATGTTTCCTGCAGTTTCTGATGATGGGATGCTATCTTAAAGGCAGGGTAAATCAATATCGTTCCAGAAAGATACACCATTTGCCACTCTTTATACCAGTGAGAGGAAGGCTAAGGTCTTTGTCCCACCCTGGCAGCTGGTCCTCTATCTTTATAAAGTTTTACATTTTAAATAAAAGTAAGAAGTAGGTCACAGCCACTCCTTAGCCAGTTATTGGGGTGCGCAAGTCAGTATGCAAAATTGGATTATGACATTGCCGTTCATTTTTTGTTGGAAAGTGAAACGGTGGCCCACAAGCAGGGGGTCAAGTCATAAATGAGAAAGACATATCAGTTGCTAAGACTAAAGATGGTTCTTTATGAAATTAAGGATGGTATTACCATATGATACTGTATATGGTATATTAATAATATCTAAATGTGTTATGATCTGTTGACTTTGGTGTGTAATACATTAATTGCAGTAGAAGCATGGGGGGGTCATTATCCTTTTATATTCTTGGTAGCTATATTTTTTTTAGGGAAGTAAGATGATCTTGATTTTTGTGGAAGAGGTGACGTTGCCTATTCTGCATAGGAAGTGTTGCAGCATTTATAAGTATCACACACAGCATTTGTGAGAGAAGTATCACTTTCTTTTTCCTGGTGTGAGATTTGCCACGGACGTAAGTGTGAGAGGTGACACATTTAAGTGAGCTGTCCCTGCCCACTCAGCAACCACTTTGTCTCTGTTAGTTATTTAGAAAGACATCATCATTTTATGAGCTGCCAGTGTATAGTGTACTAGGCAGGTTCCACTTATCCAAAGACAGTATCAACTGACTAGCCTGACGTGGAATAGAGACTTTTCATATGTATCACATGCCACAACCATCTGAAAGATGTAGCAGTGTGAATTCTTATTTCACCCTCACAAATTAATGCCCTTGAAAATGACTTTATTGGATCAAATGCACATGTACTTGCAAAATCTCTCTTACAGCCAACCTGAAAAAGCATTTTAAGCTGTGTCTTTTTGTGTTGTTTTTGTATCAAGAGGGTGGGATAATTAGAAGAAGAACGAGACTTGCAAGCTAATTGTCAGACTGCGGTTTTTAAGCTTCTGATAGATGACAGCTTAAAATTTCCATTAGTGAATGCAGAGCTAAATAGAATGAGTCTTGATCCAGAGCAAGTTACAGCGATGAGTGTGGGATTTCCAGATATCATAATCTATAGACAGTATTGCAGTTTGCATCTTAGCCAATGTGCTATTTTCTTGTTACCTTACTTGAGAGATGTCAGATGATCTGTTGCCATGAGCAGAAGGAAGCAGAAATGGCTGCATGGAAATTGTGATACACCCTTTAGGAGGTGTTACCAGTTAGGAGGTGATGTAATGACATTTTCACTGTCCACATACAGAGTAATTCTGCACATTGACTGCTCAATTTTCCAGCATCACAGATGTGATGGGCAACAGACAGCTATAATCTATGAAATTATAGGTAATCAAAGGGATGTAAGCATAGCATATTGAAATTGCCTGTAAATGTGAAGTCTGTAGCTAGACAGAAGTTGTCTTTTGAAGTAACAGCTACAGACCTTTAGAGTTCAATAATAAAATGTATTCTGGTATGTAATATGCCAGTGCCGCTAAAATCTTTTTAGCACAATCTTTGCAATTGTGCTTATGTAGCAGACATTTTATTTTAAGTGGTGCACTGCAGGTAGAACAATTCAGGGACTGAACAGTTAGTCATACAAAAAAGAATATAAAGGAAGAAATAAAGTACAGAACAAAACGAGGGTCCTGTCTAGAAGAGGGGTCTTTAATTTTTTTTTAAAAGCATTTTAAGTATTTAGTTTATGTATTTCATGTGAAAAACCAAGGATATTTGAATGTAGTTGAATTTCCTATGGCATGGTAAATGAACAAAATAGGAAAGTTTAAAAAAAATTGATGTGTAAGTCTTCAGCTCAGGGAAGGGAGACAACATGGCAAAGCTGAAAAACATACAGCAAGCATTATCCCCCCGTCTCTTTAGGGGTGGTTATCATCTCCCCATACATTTCTATGGTGAGTCATTAGTAAACTGGATTTTATTGGACAGACCAATGAGGATTTTATGGTATTATATGTCAGTCAGACAAGGCAGCTGATTAATAGACCTGTCTTTGCTGGGGAACTTAGACTCCTGCAACATTGTTTAAAAAGTAGCAATCAGTAGTTAAGCAAATGTTGCTTTCAATAGCAACTGTTTTTAAAAGCAAAACACTTTTTAAATTTTTTTAAAAGCACTGAAAATTAGTAATAAATGTGCATTGGAAAGTTGCTAAGAATTATATTCTCTTTTTTGATGCAATTTTTTACTTGCCCTTTAATGTGAATTTTGCACCTTATTAGCCTGGTTTAAAGGTATTACAGCACGCATATTTGAAGCTCTGAACTGATGCAGTCTAATGAAATTACATTTTTAAATTAAGTATCCAGTAAAAATAGTATCTATACACAGTGCAAGGATGTTTCTGATGCTTTGGCTTCTAAAATCTCCTTCCTATCCAATCCCTTAATAGTATGGTTTGTTTTAACAGTTTGCCTGCCTTAGATTGCAAAATCCATCCCAGGACAAGGGCTTGACTGCTACGACGTTGAATTTATATTTCTGGTTTGTGTTTTAATGGGCGAGTGTCACATAATGTCTGGCACATGCAGCACACGTGGCACAGCTTGTATCCTGCCAACTGTTGTACAAATAGAGTTCCCAGTACCAGCTGTAGAAAATGCTTCACAGCTAGAGAAATGACATTGTTTGAGAGGATTGTATACTTATAACTAGATGCACAATTAAGTGTGTGTATTGTTATTCAATACTAGTGGACTTTTCATTAATTCTAGTATAATACCACATGCCATTATATTTTAGATGTACCCGCTACTGAAATTAGGGATGCACCGAATCCAGGATTCGATTCGGGATACGGCCAGGATTTGGCCAGGATTCGGCTTTTTTTAGTAGCATTCAGATTCGGCTGAATCCTTCTGCCAGGCCAAACTGAATCCGAATGCTAATTTGAATATCCAAATTAGGGGCAGGGAGGGGAGTAGCGTGACTTTTTGTCACAAAACAAGGTAAAAAAGTAAAAAATGAATATGCAAATTAGGATTCGGATTCGGTTCGGTATTCGACCAAATTTTTTGAGAAGGATTCGGGGGTTCGGCCGAATCCAAAATAGTGAATTCGGTGCATTCCTAACTGAAATATTGAAAGATTGCATAAACACTATCTGAACTTCCAATAATAATACATTTAGGCCTCACAGTCTGATTTTTTTGTGTCTGCGCCTGAGAAACAGGAAGTATGAGATTCTTGCCCGAAACCTGACACATATGTTGCCACCAGACATAAAACAAAAGTACTCATTCCTGGTCAAATATTAATTAAATTATTTGAAGTCCAGTATGCATAGGAATACTATAGTATGGGCCATCTAAAGATCCACTAATGGAAATAGTGCAAATGAATATTCATGGCTGACACTGTGGTTGCTGCAAAATAAGGGTCCTGTATAAATATAACATTTCGTAACCCCCTTACGGTGCTATGACTCTAGAAAACAATATATCTTTTAGAATTACACATTCTGCCAAATCCAAAATGGGTAAATGTGTAGTTCTATTCCTTACCACCAAACTGCAAAGCAACACTAAACATAGTGTTTGTTTTAATTACATTTCTTAATACCGTATTAAAGCTTGCATTTTTCACCATCATGTGCCCCACATAGCCTAATAAACTAACATAGTCCAAATAGAAACACCAGGGAATTTATGCATATAACAGGCCAGTGGTCAGTCCAGGAAATCAGAATATGAAGGACAAGGCCAAGGCAAGAACTTGGGCTAGGTCACATACGGAAGCTCAGTGATCCAACAATTGTGAAAGGGAAGTGGCAGTCTTAAATAACCACTTATTTGGGGAATTACATACAGCTAAGGCTAATGAGTTTGTAGTAGGGATGCACCGAATCCAGGATTCGGTTCAGGATTCAGGCAGGATTCCAACAGGATTCGGATTTGGCCAAATCCTTTTGCCTGGCCGAAACGAATCCAAATCCTAATTTGCATATGCAAATTAGGGGCCGGGAGGGAAACTGCATGACTTTTTGTCACAAAATAAGGAAGTAAAAAATGTTTTCCCCTTCCCACCCCTAATTTGCATATGCAAATTAGGATTCAGATTCAGTTCAATATTCAGCCAAATCTTTCATGAAGGATTCGGGGGTTCGGCCGAATCCAAAATAGTGGATTCGGTGCATCCCTAGTTTGTAGATAAGAGGTAAAGGTGAAGGAAATCTCAAATAATAATAAATAATAATAATTGAGACCAAACAATCTACTGTGGCTCGGTCAGGAGGAGCAATGGCTGGCAAACATGAAGTCCCCATTTCTAGATCGGGCAAGGCCTGACATCTTCTGTCTTTGCTCTACTTTTTCTGAGCTCAACAACCTAAATTGGTTGCCAAAATCTTAGAGGGAAAAAAACATGCGTTATAGGTGCTGATTCTCCTTGAAGACATAAAAGGGAAATAGTTATGTCATATTGTCCCTAATATCTTGTGATAATCACATTCTTACATTCGTTCAGATCATCTCTGAAAAGAGATGATCAATAATACATTGCCTGTATTAGATGGCAGGATAGAGGTTGGTGGACTGAGAGAAAAATACCTGGAAGTTGCAGCCACAGTCTTTCTGATTGGGTTTCACTCACATTTGCTTTCAGTTGTACAACCAGCTTTTCCTGTTTATGCAATCAGCAGATCTGTGCATTCCAAATACCATTTAAATATTCCCTGCAGCATTTACCTCATCTCACCTCTGAAGTTTACTTAAAGGGGCAAAAATATTGATTGCTTGTTTTGGCTTCATGACTATTCTTGGTTGCTCTAAGAATCATTTTAGTAAGGTACATGCTGTTCTTAGTTGCTTTATGTTACAGTTATTTTAGTAAAAGTCATTGTGACCTTTCTCTTTCTTTTTTTCTCAGTTAATTATCTACATCATTTGTTTCATTAGCAAGAAGAAAGTCGAGACCTTAAGCCTTATAATCATTATACATTTTACATTATGACAATCATCAGTGGCCTATAATTATATATGTGGGTGTACTTCCCCTATATATCACATAGGTACCATATGTTCATGGCTTTGCATACTTTCATTGCCATTTGCAAATGTGGTTACCAATTGCCAAGCAGTTTCTCAATATTTTGTGATTGTTCATGTACTTGAGAAAGCATTCAGTTAACCTTGGAAAACTATATTTCTAAAGGATTCAGTGGGTAAATCAGTATCTTTTCTACAAACTGCAAATGTTTGGAAAAATGTGTGGTTTTACAAAATTTCCAGAAATACCATCAGTGCTTACAATTTACAGCCTCTTAGCTCCCACATATCCTCATAAATGAGTACATGTCGTCTTCTGAACTTTGTGAGACCTGTTGTGATACATGTGATGTACAAGTTGTCATGGTTGTTACTTTGGTGCCTACATACAAAACTGTGGTCTATAGGGGTTATCTGTCAAAGACTCAGTTGGCATTTTTCTCGATTTGAAAAAATGCAAACGGTAAAATAAGTATGATTTTGTTTTATAAAAAGAAAAATAAGCGAAAAGTCAGCAGAAAAAATGTACATTTGGTAAAATTTTTCAAGCTGCCACTTCTTTTTACACATTTTTTTAACATCTTTGATTTAACCACGCAGCATTATACTACATGCAATTTCATTTAGTGCAACATGTTGTTGAAGTGATGATTTGTAGAATATTTTATTAATATTTAATTATATAACTACATTACACACCTTCTTGCCATTTACATTGTTACAAATCTTTTATGATCTATAAATCACAATCTCAGCCCATCAACATTACTGGAAGGTCTGTCCACAGTTCTGTGTTATGTTCTCAACCACAGATTTTTGTGCTTACATGCAGGTTTTGGCAGTGAATGCTGGTCTCCAATACCACTTTTAATACAGGGCTGGAATTAGGGGGTAGGCAGAAGAGGCACGCGCCTAGGGCACAGCAGTGGTGGTGGGGTGCTAGCCACATAACTCATATGTAGCTTACCCCTATTAGGGCCCCTTGTCTCTCCAGCAACATGTGTGCACTCGTTCACAGAGGGTGGTGGGCTAGGTTACTCAGGCTCTTTTTATAGAATTTCCTCTATAAATGAGTGCATCTAGGTGTGTAACTATTTTTCTATGTTAATTTAAAGAAGGAAAATGAGGCAAGACATAATGTCAACAAAGGCAGAATGGCATATTTAGTGATTTTGTGTGGTCACAGCAGAAAGCAACTGTGTGTAGCAAAATGTTATAGAGCTGTGTTTGTGTTTGCATCTTTCAGTAGGAGAGATCCAACAGTTTTTAAAGACAGCAGTTAACAGTTTCTTCTACTTTAATATAAACCCCCAAGTAGCCTGAAATTAACCTTATTGATTCAGGCTTTCACTACTTTGCCACCTGTTTTGCAGCAGCATATTTTCTTTTTGCTAAATTCAAATAGCCTAAACGCAAAAAGGGCTTTAACGTTTATGAACTGAAATGGAATTGTAGAAAGTCAAGATTGTTTCACTTAGACCACTAGAGTTGTAAGCTTTAGGGATGTAACTGTATGTACAAAAACAACAAAAAAATCTGCTTAAAACTGTATTCAAGGGGACATATAGGTACAAATATTAATTATTATTGAGTTGCGATTGCAGAAGTTTTGGCAAGACATATCCTCAGAGAGAAAGTATTGAATGAAGGGTGTTTCATATTCAACGAAAGCTGTTCAAATATAGGATGTTGATGTGGACCCTAAATATCGACCCTTTTTACCAGACTGTCCCAGGATCAAGTTGTGTGTTGGCCAAATGAGGCTGAATCAAGCAATTACATATTGATTTGCTGATAAATCTACTTGGCCAATGGCTGCATACAGTATATTACAGTATAATCAAGTGCTATCAAATGAAAGGACTTTATATCTGTCCTGAGTGATCCAGTGCCTGGGTCTTCTTTTAGGTACTTAGTAATAATAAAACAGTACCCTGTACTTGATCCAAACTAGCATAAAAACAATCCTTATTGGAAGCAAAACCAGGATATTAGGTTTATTTAATGTTTACATGATTTTCTAGTAGACATAAGGTATGAAGATGCAAATTACAGAAAGATCCATTATCCGGAAAGCCCCAGGTCCTGCGCATTCTGTATAAAGTTGACATATCAGTTTTGCTTTAGGTGGATGGTTGTTTATTAACAATGTGCAGTGCATTCACTTAGGAAGAACATTCTCCCATGTGTTTAAAGGACCAGTACCGGCAAGAGATGGAAACACTTCATGCTTCAGAAAATTTAATTTTCATGTAGAACATTTATAGGGTGCATACTTGTTATAACACCTTTTTAAATCAAGTAGTCATATACTATGGGGCAAATTTATTTACCTTCGAAGTTGCGCCAGCGTTGGCTTCAACGCACTTTGCCGCACTTCACCAGGCGAAGTTTCACCAGGGCGCCACTTATTCACTAAAATCCGAAGTTGCGCTCAGGGAGGCGAAAGGTAGCGAAGTTGCGCTGGCGTTAATTCCTCAAGCAAAGCGAAGTTACACTAGCGATGCCTAATTTGCATACGGCGCCAAGTTAAAGTACAATGGACGTATATGTAGCAGCAAATACATCGCACCTGGGAAAGCTTCATAAAATAAAATAGAGTTGTTATTTTGCCCTATACATGTGCCCACTGTATAGTTTAGGTGCCATATGTTAGGAAATAGAAGTAAGACGTCAGCGTTTTTTGGGACTTAGAAAAAATGTCAACTTTTTTTGAAGCAAGCCCTATCTACTCTATTGCACTTCGCCTGGTCTGAGGTGGCAAAGGCAAGTCTGGCGCAATAGGTAACGTTCAGTAAAATGCACAAGTTAGTGAATTAGCGTAGTTACATCCCTTCGCCATAGCGCAACTTCGCCTGCCGTAAGGGTGCAAAGTAGCGTTAGAGTAGGTCCACTTCGCTAGCGAATTTACGCCAGTGCCCGTAAGTAAATCGGCGAAGTAACAAAATGACGTCACGCTGGCAAATTTTAGCTAGCTTTAGCCACTTGCCCTTTAGTAAATTTGCCCCTGTTTTGTAGTGTGTTCTTTTTTACTGGATGTGAAATCATGTGAAATCATGTTTTTTGGAAGGGCAAATACTAAGTTTGAACATGTCAGCAGTATGTGAGCTCATAAAGTTGGCTGCTGTTTCTAGTTCTGATTTCTTGCCTGAGAGTTCCACATAGGAGCTGTGTCTTTGCTTGCTTTTTCTTACTGGTTGCTAATCAGAACCTTGGACAGCTCTGCAGCTTTACAGAATCCTTCCTAAAATCTATCAGTCAAAGCTGGAAGTATTGTTAAAATGAACTGCTTTTTGATGGGGTAGTATTGATAAAGAGCATTTGTTTATTTGTATTTGTATAGCGCTGACGCATTTATGCAGCATTTTACAGAAATTACACATCACTATATATATATATATATATATATATATATATATATATATATATATAGCTACCACCGGATTTGCAAAAAAAGATAAATGTTGTAAATAGAAAACAAGGTTTATTTAGCCAACGTTTCGGTCCCGTACAGGAACCTTTCTCAAGGGCCCAGGTTGTTACTATCTTCAAGGTGTGCAGCCTATATATATATATATGTATATATATGGGGATTGTCTGGTTCTGGCAAATCTTTTAGTGGTTTTTTAACTCTGTGTTTCTATATCAGGTGTGGTGAGCATTTCTTGTTTTCCTACTTTGCTATGTGTTTATTTCATTAGTCCTTTTTATAGCGCTGTCTGATCTCTGATGCTATCACTCTTTTTGGTCTCACATATTTCTCCATGACTGCTACCCCAATCATTGTTTTTTTTATTTAACAGTTTTCATTTTGAGACTGCCCCATATTTACTGTTTGGAAAGCGTATGTGTTGAACCCTGATGTTTAATGGCATTTGTGCAATAATATATATGGAAAGATTTAAGGAGGTCATCATGTTTTTTTAATTGATTGATTGTACCTTGTCCAGCTATAGACTATTATGCCATGTGACTTAGCTTTCATGAAGCAGCAGCCTGGTTTCAGTTGCTAGTTCCTTAGAATAGACCTTGTGTGAATGTGACTGTGTGAGGTGAGAAAGATTATGTCACCTTCTGAACAGAAAGCTGGTGCTTGTGAATTTGACACATACATGTAGGCAGCTTGTGCGTATACCTGTGAAACCTACATCCGGACTGGATCACTTACATATAGATTAATATACATGAATAAAGAGAGAGAGAAAAGCTTATCTAATATTTTTTAAATATCCTTATACAGTGTTATATCAGAACATAAATGATGTTGTGTTAAGAAATGCTAAACACACTGTACAGTTACATACATGGTCATAACACATACAAACAGAAATATATTTTCTTTCCCTTGGTCTCTCTCTTTGCTCCTCTCGGTGTCTCTGTGCTAAACACTTTAATAAATTAGCACATACAGATATGTCCTCTTGGAGAAGGATGCTACGGGGTTTGCCTTATCCAATCTCTTGTCAGTTGGGGTCACCTCATTTTCTTTTTTGCTGGCCATTGTTGGTATGTCAGAAATATCCCCTGATAACTCTCCCCAGAGCTAATGATGTCATCATCAGCCAATCAGAAGGCTTAGCAGCAGTGCACGCTCTAGATTCCCAGCTCTGTTCAGGCTTCCAAGGTTTGTTTAACATGTTCACAACCAGAAAGGAGAAGGGAAAAATAGCTGCAGAATGTATTCCTTATTTTGTGCAATACAAATGATGTGTTACAGAGCGTGGCTGTCAAAATGATTTGTGTTAGTAGATAGATTCTCAGATTCTCTATTACTCAAATGGGGAAAAAAAGCAGAAGGAGGCATAATCGTAATCGTTTAATACATTTTATAAGTACGTTACACTTACCCTGGTAAAGACCATAGGAATATGAGAACCTTTGCAAACAAGTAGTTCAGCTAATGATGTAATGCTTTGTCTCAGACAGTATAATTTATGCCTGAAACCTAAAGTTGAATTAGTTGTGCTGCACATGTAGCTCCTTGTGTAGTCACACACTGAGGGGCAGATTTATCAAAATGTGAGATTAAAGCATAGAATTTTCGATTAATTCCTATGGGATTTTTTAAAGTGTATTTATCAATGGGTGAAAGTTAGAGTTCTCCCATAGAAATGAATAGAAAGTGTCTTAGTCTGCACCATTGTAACTACTCTGCCGTTTTACAGGAAAAAAACCAGATGGTACACTTTTACAAATTTCCTTGTAAACTTCAACAGTGCTTTTAAAACGATAGTATAACATTTTTCTATTTAGCACCTACATTCATCTGTGCAAATAAGGAGTACAGGTATAAGAACCCATTATGCAGAAACCTGTTATCCAGAAAGCTGAGATTTACAGATAGGCTGTCTCCCATAGACTCCATTTTATAAATGTTCTCTATTATTATAAAACAGTATTTTGTACTTGATCCAAACTAAGATATAATCAATCCTTATTGGAAGCAAAACTAGCCTATTGGGTTTATTTAATGTTTACATGTTTTTTATAGTATACTTAAGGTATGAAGATCCAAATTACAGAGAGATACATTATTCAGAAAACCCCAGACCCTGAGCATTCTGGATAACAGGTCCCATACCCATAATAGAAATTTCAGAAAACTGGTGCGCAAAGAGAAAATATATACAATGGTTCTTTCACATAAAACTAGTGGGACTCAAGTAGATCATTGTCAAACTATGCTGCCAGTGGTGCATATTCTGCAGTTTGGGAAGTCAATACATTTTGTGCTGCACATCTCATTACTGTGTAGTCACTTGTGATTAACACGCAGATCGAAGGTGCCTGATTACATAATACATATACACTACATGACTAGTTGAAGGTTAATATCTTTTTATGATTTCTTTTTTATATTCATTGTATATGCTAACATCATGAACAGTTTTATGGGGTTATGTAATTCAAGGCACTAACTTTGCCCAGGTGCAGTAACCCAAAGCAACCAATCAGCAGGTAGCATTTACTGGTCACCTGTTTAAACACAAATCTTATTGGTTTCTATAGGTTACTGCACCTGGGTAAATGTAGTGCCTTGTATTACATATGGGGGTTAATGTGTGGTTCCACTGCACTAAAGGACTGTGTATTAAGTATATGGCTAGATAGAACTTGATCCAAACCAGAGAATGAATCTGTAGCTGAAACTTTTACCTACTGATTGCTGGTAACACATTTTCACATCATCTTCTGAAAGAAGGGGTGGGTGCCAGCTTCAGGGTTATGTCTTGGTATTGATATTAGCTTTAAATGTTAATAACATGACTGACCTATCTCCTATTCAAGCTTCTTCTCTTCTCTACTGTTTTTCTGCCAAAATATATCATACTACTTTTTCATGTATCCTTTGCATAGATGATGCCCAAATCTTCAGCTGCAATCATTCTTGTTTTGTTTCACTAGTTTCTTCTAAGCTTTAGTGGTATCCACTACTTAGCTACTTCGGAATTACTGTACATATTGATAGAGATTACAATGCAACTGTTTGTTCTGTGCACTGACTGGTTGAATAACCCAAAGTTGACCTGTGTATTACTGCCCCAATATCCATAAATCTACTGTTCCTTCCTGTCTTCTGCATGCCATTATCATTAGTAATCAAGTGTTAAAAACACCTGTAATTCTTTTGCTTTTTTTAATGATGAGAAATGCTATACCAGGTAGACCTAAAAAATGTAATGTTTTGACTTAATGCTGAGGACAGGATCTTTAGATATGTTTTAAACCATACATACCTGCTAACTCAAAACCATGATACATGTTAGCTATGTGCATTTCTATAGGATTCTGCAGGGTAATGGTTCATGATCAAAAGCAACAAAAACATTCTAATTTGAAAATTGTAATCAAATACAGTACCAGATCTATATATTGCTGTGTTTCAAAACATATGCTTATAGGAAAGGCATTACTTTTATTTTCCTCTGTATAGCAAGAAGATAATCATTTTATTTACTGTTTTTTGTTATAGTAATAAATGTCATAGTGTTAGTGGTTAATGAAGAGCCACTATGACCTGTAGGAGGATCCATTTTTGGGTTCTGACCCACATGGTAAGAATGCTTTTAATGTATGATATGTACAACTGATCATATTTGTGTATGAGTTTTTTGGCATGAAGGGTTTACCATTATAATTCTAGGAGTTAAACAGTTTTGCACTGCTTTTATGTCAAGGTAAGGAGGACCCCAGTATTTTGTTTTCATTTTCAATTTGTTTTAAGTATTTATTTTTTGCTCTAAAAATTGGATTATATGGATTTTAATTTTTGTAGGTGCTGCCGGCTCACGGGAGGAGCCACAGTTCGTCACGGCTCGTGCTGGAGAGAGTGTCATCTTGGGGTGCGATGTAGTACATCCATTGACGATACAGCCCCCTCCCTATGTTGTTGAGTGGTTTAAATTTGGAGTTCCCATTCCCATCTTCATCAAATTTGGTTTCTATCCTCCTCATGTAGACCCAGAATATGTTGGTAAGTACACATCCTAAAATAATTTTTATGCAGTTTCAGAAATAGAAGTTTGCTTCAGTTCAGTTGTGTTTTTTTTATTGTAGTCAGAATAACTCAGCATAAACAAACATGAAAAATGCAAAATAAAATCCCATATTGGCACCAACAGGCATTTGGTTAATTTCTAAGAGCAAAGAAAAATCCCGCTAGGTCATCTGAGGAGGAACAAAAAATTGGCACAATCTGCACTGTTCGCAGTGTCTTCTTTTCTGATTTTCCAGTGTAATTTTGTCTGTAATTTTCGACAGGCCCCGTTGCGGGTCTCAGGGGCATTAAGGGATTCCAATTGCCTACCCCTCATGAATACAGCACTACTTGAAAGTAGGCAGCACTCAGGTCTTAGGACTCCATTTTGGACTACAGCTGCACTTATCACGCTCTCTTCACTAGTGATGCGGAACCTCCCTCCAGAAAGGTGAACACAGAGAGAGGAGGGGCAGCAGCAAAACAACATGGTGGACTGCAGCTTTTTTTTTGCATTCTTCGCTCTACCTTGCGCATAGTAAATAGCCTCCAGTGTGTGGTCAGTGCACAAATGTAGCCCTTTGTTTTTAGTTACTGGCAGGTGTAACACTTCTCCATGCACCTAGCACCTCAATACCTTCACTTGGCCCATTCTGACTAGATTAAAGACAGCTTAAAGCACAACAGCTTTCATTATCTTAAATCTTGCAAGTATGTCTTTGAATACTTCTTAATCTGGACATGGACAGATTTTTCTGTTGATGCTATCCTTTCTCAGATTGAAGTGCAATGTCCGAATGAAACTAGGGTGCAGTTATTATTATTATTATTAACATGTATTTATATAGCACCAACATATTGTGTAGCACTGTAACGTAAATGTGATTATACAACTAAATCACATGAATTATATACATAGAACATATGGAGTTACATACATCACAATCAGTTAAAGACATGTGTAGTTTCACCACACTTTTGACATGCTTTGAAAGATCCTTTTATATGTTACATGTAACACAACTGCTGATTTGCAGTTAAGACCACTCAGACCACTAACTTCTCCCGTTATAAACAATGTTTGTTTCAGAACAAGCCATCATAAAGTTGTCTTCCATTAATACAGTTATCAGATTGTGACGCATTTTGAGTGTTAATAACACTTCATTAGACTATATCCGAAAGGTGCGATCCTTGCATGAAAAAAAGTGATAAGCAGATTAGTTGTCCTTCTCCGCTTTGCTGTTCTCCTGAATAAGATGACTAGGTCTAGTTTTACACTATACTTTGGTTTAATGAACATTTGTCTATACATTTTTTCTGTGTGTGTGTATAATATTTTTAAATGATTTCCTTTTTTTAAGTAATAATAAAACACTTGTACTTGATCCTAACTAAGATCTAATTAATCCTTATTGAAGGCAAAACAATCATATTGAGTTTATTAAATGTTTAAAATGCTTTAATAGTAGTCTTAAAGTATGATCCAAAGCCCATTTATCCGAAAAACCCTGAGCATTCTGCATAACAGGTCCCTTACCTGTTTTGACATTGGAGGATAAATGGTTATGTACCTACACAGCAGATGTCATCTCACAATGTCAGTCTCTATATAGGGGATGTCCACTGCCAGTGGTGAGGCTAGGATAGGGCAATTTAGAAATACAATTTTTTTTTTATAAAAGGATGTTATAAGTTCTAAAAAATCCCCCACCCCCAAATAAAAATAAAATATATTGGCTTAAGTTTCCTCATTGAGTTTGAATGGCAAACCTAATTCCCACTGCTGTTCTTGTGTTAGTAGACAACACCACATGCATTATAGGTTTTGTAGTTCTCATTCATACATGACAGTTATAAAGAAAGGTACTGTGTGAAGCAGTGGCACCAGTAAAAGCCAAATTAAAGTTCTAGCTACAGTTTCAAGCGTCTTGATAATTCAGTTTTTTATACCATGTACCTCAACAGATTTGTGTGTTGTATGTACAAGTGCTTAATGTGTTTTTGTCTGCGTGTATATGTCAATACGTGTATAATATATAATGCCCACTCATGCTGTTTCAGGCCGCGCAGCACTTTACGATAAGGCATCATTACGCATTGAACAAATCCGGTCACAAGATCAGGGCTGGTATGAGTGTAAAGTGCTGATGTTGGAACACCAATATGACACCTTCCATAATGGCAGCTGGGTACACCTTACAGTGAACGGTGAGTTCAAAGATATTTATTATTATTATTATTATTAACATGTATTTATATAGCGCCAACATATTGCGTAGCACTGATAAAATGTAAACATTCTTTTAATAAAAGATAAAATGTAAACATTCTTTTAATAAATGTGTGTATACATACTGATGTCACCAGCTGTTATAACAATTCAAAGATTCACTTTGTACCAGTTTGTACAATATAGATTTCTAACTGCAAAAGTGCACTGTTTATTTCCCTCTGTATTTGGAGTTGAGTGGGGGGTTCAGATTTGAGGTAGCTATTTTTGAATAAAGTGCAGTCCAGATATGCTGCCTATCCATATTTCCACTAACATCCACAAAACTGTTGGCATATAAGATAATGATGTTTATTTCTATGTTTGTATATGTCATCACCTTCTGTAATTTCATTCTGGAACCCCAGAGCTCTCTGCCTCTGGCTGTTGCTCCACACAACCAAGCTCATTCCTGTGTACACCCTTTAAAATATGTATATATATATATTTAACATTCTTGTCTGCACGAAGGAAGCTCATAACTCATTTACAGTTTAAAACCCACAAAATACAAACCAAGCACCCAAAAGGAGAATCCGTTAAATGGGACCTATCACCCTAAGGAATAATTCCAAAGCATGGTTTATGGTGTTGGTTGAACCAAATGAACTTACTTACACTATATACATTATTTAAATCTTGTTTCCATCAGTATTGGAATCCACAGTCATAGAAAACAGGCAGTCACTATTTTGTGAACACTGTTATTAAGGCAAACTATGCATCTTCCCAAAATCTTGAGCCAGAAAGGGGGACCTGATGCCCCTGCCCATGCACAGGCTACACAAACATAGTCATTGAGGACAGAGGGGGGAATGTGAAAGTGGAGTGACATCTAGGAAGTGCTGAATGGAAAGTGAAATCAATTGCTTGCCCCCCCCCATGACTAAGGCATGGAAGAGGGGTAAGTAATATTTGATTGGCAGTTAAGCTTTTTAAATACCTTTATAACAGATATGGGTGCTTATGAAAAATATTGGTCTCATGTTTAATTTAAAAGGGACCTTTATTATACTGATTTTTATATTTCTGGATGACAGGTCACCTTTAAAAGATGTTACTGTACCAGGAAGATAAAGTTGCTATTTTATTTTAATGGATGACACATTTCTCTCCATATTGGGTGCAGTACTACCTCAATTTCACAGCTTGTGCCTCAGTAGCATGTCCTCATCTTTGCCTTCTTCACTTCAGCATGACTCTCCACATATGTTCCTTATCCATCATCAGGAATTTGCCTTTTCTTTCTTTAGTTATAATTTATTGACTTTAGAACATCTCTTCTCGTGATAAACTGCTTTGTGACAATGTGGCTCTATATAGCCCTTTTTAAAATGTTTCAGGCCAGATGTCTGTTGGTTCCAGCTTCAGACAATACTTTGAGAAGAATCTTAAAGCACATACATAACAGAAGATTTACTCAGATAACTGGTTACAGATCACCTGTGTGGTATGCCCGTGTGGCTGATAAGCCCACAGGCTTATTGTCAATCAAAAGATACCTTCAACAACATTAAGCAGGCAGCACTCCAGCCAACTCCAGTGTAGCACTGCCCCTTACTTACACCCCTTGTAGAAAATAAGCTGCTTTCCTTTGCAGACACTCAATGCTAGTTATATTTGCCTTAGGTTATCCATCACAGAAAAAGTACATTTCATAGTTTTGTTGCATGTTGGTGTATGGGCCCGTAGTAGAATTCAGATTCCTTTGCTTACATAGTGTACATTCCTTGTGATGTACTGCCATTGGTAACAATTAATTCATGCATTTTACTGTGTGGTTGCTGGATGTTATCAAGGTGTCTGCTTATTTTAATGTGGAATAATATTTACACGTCTACAGGTTTTTGTTACATGTTTGTTCCTGTGAACTTAACTTTTTACTCAAACCTTATAGTGAACCAGGGCCACAGCCACCATGTAAATAGTATAGGAAGTCTCTGGAGCCATCAATGGGACAAATCTCTATACCACTGAGTATGAAACTTTCTTTCTGTATTAGGGGAACCATTTGTGAAAGAAATTTACAGTATAGTCTGCTGTGGTGCTTACTTAGCAATGCTTGCTCCTTTTCAATAGTAGAAAAAGTAGATAGTAGACTATCAAGATACTAATGCTAATGGAATGTTGAAACATACAGTATGTATAGAAAAAGTGGTTTATGGGTCTTAACATCAACAAGGTTTGCTTAATGCTTTATGTTAAGACTATGGTCCTAAGATATAGAGGACTAAAATAGAGAAGGGAGGAAAAGAAAAGGAGAGATTAAAAGGGTTGAGCAAATAAGAATAGAAGGAAGAATAAAGTAGAAAGATGTATTCATAAAGAGCAATATGGAACGTAGTGTCGTGATCATAGAAAGTGCAACAAAGATCCTGTAGCTAGAGTTTATATGAATTAATTAATTAAATTATTAATTCATTAATTAAAATATGTATATTTGTTGCTTTCCTCCTAGTATTTTGATATTATCTTATGCTTTCTGTTGGCAAACCTATGCTTATGCATCTTACCATGTTTGCGTCTGCTGACCCTTTCCTTACAGATTATGCTTATACATTTCACTTGATTTCATTATCTGTTACCCTTTTGTGGCAATTCCTAGGGAGTCTCTGGACCAGATATACTAAACATTGATTAAGTGCAAGTGTGTCTGTAACCCTTACAGTTGTGTATGAGTATAAAATCATCATTTCATTTTATGTTTTATCTAGGGTCTTGCGCAAAGTAACTAGCAGACTATTGTTCATATTATTGTATTTCATATTAACTGTATGGTCACAGTGCTACACTATGTATCCAAACTCTTTCTTGAGATTTCCAGATGTACTTGAAGGGATAATAGCACACATGCTGATTTTGTGCCCTTTGTGGTAGAACAAGTGTGTCCAAAGTGCAAAAAAAAAATCATCTCTATTGCCCTCTATAGCAGTAGATTAAGAGATTATTACACAAATTTGTGCCTGAGTGTTGCACTGCCATGTATGATTGTTTAGAGTGTGATGGGAAGTGGCCATGAGAATATGCTTTACATGAAAATACTGCAATTATTAACAATGCTTAGTACAATCTGGCAGATGACTTCTTGAACCTAGTTCCCAAGGATTTCTTTCAGTTGGGTTCATTTTATGATTATTTAGTGCCTATGTTTGCATCTATCAGTCCCTTAGACTTATTATTGTATGTGCCTCTCATACTATCACTTTGTTTCTTTCTTTTACCTGCCCCTTCCTTTTTCTGACTATATTGGTTCCTATCACTCTCAGTTTCTGGTGATTTTGTCTCATGTTTCCTGCTGCTCTTTCCCTTTCTAACAACCCTCTGTATCTTGTAGTTGCCACCAGTCTTGGCTTCTTTTTTATTTTAATTTTTAGTTCTCTAGACCCTGAGCAGCCATTCTCTGTCCTCATGTGTCTCTATCTTCCTCTCTTTATACCTCTACCTCTTCAGCACCTCCCACATTCACAGAAACCCCCCCTCAGTACCTAGAGGTGAAGGAGGGAAGCAGTATCACACTAACTTGCACTGCTTTTGGCAATCCCAAACCAACCGTTTCTTGGCTGCGAGAAGGAGAGTTCCTGGGAGGATCCCCAAAATATCAGGTAAGATTGTCTTAAAAGTATTGATGTATTTCCTTTGAGCTTCTATTAGCTGTGTAGTAAAAGGTCCACCAAGAGCTCCTGCTTTCCAAATGTCCTATACTTAATTACACAGAAATGGAAGGTTGGCTGCTTCTAACACTAGCCTAAGCAATAATCACATGCACATACAGTAAAAATATGTGGCAACACTCCTCCTTAGGTGGCATAATCCATTAAGCATAAGTGTTAAACAGAGGTGCCTATCATACTGCCTAGAACAGTGATATCTTTTTGTGTCTATTATTATACTTTTTATATGTAATATACTTTCATATGAAACTGTGAAACATATGTATTTTAACCTTTTAAGTGCCAGCATAATTTCACATTTCATTTGCACTCAGTGCCAGACGTTTTTTTAACTTTTTTTTGTGCTCTCTCATTTTAAGGGGATTTCCTGGGGGTATTTTTAGTTTACCTAGGATAAATACATTGTTATTGTATATTTCCCATTCTGGAACAAGATTTAGAGCTCTAAATACAAAAAAATATTTATAAATTCATATCAGAAAAATGTTTTATTTTAGGCACAAAAATTCAACTGATTTGGAAAACCTCAAGTATCTTGAACATGCCAATACCAGATATGTATAGTTTTATGAAGATACCAAATTTCAAAGCACTACAGTAAAATGTGGTGTACTTTGGATTCCAAAGCCAATGAATCCTGGAACAGTAGGTTTACCCCAGGAAACCATATATTTTTGAAACATACAGATTCTGTTAAATCCGAAATGGGTAACCATGTCTTTCTACTCCTAATTACCAAACATCAAAGTTTTTCTGAACTTAGTGGTTTCTATGAAAATTCAGGAAAAACTTTCATTTTGCAAGTTCATATCTCCCACATAGCATTAGGTACAAACAAACATCCTAAATATGAATGCCAGGGGTCCACTGAACAGTTTAATGCCCATTGTGCATAGGATTACCAAAGTATCTGGCGTTTAGAGACCCCAAAATGAAGTTAGTGCATACAAATTTTCCTGGAAGTCACTACAGCTACTAATCAACCAATACATTTGCTGCATTTTTTGCAAGGTAAAAACGCAAAAAGATATGTTGACCCCCCCCAAAACCATATAGTTTTGGAAAGAATACATTCAGCTTAACCCAAAATGGGTTACCATGTCTTTCTACTCCAAACTACTGAGTTGCAATGCTTTCCCAAATTTGTAGGTTTTGATTAAATACCTGAAAATTGCCTCAAAGCTTCCACTTTCTAGTGTCTTATCTCTCTCATAGCATTATGTACTAAGATACAGCCCAATATGCATAGATTTACCAAACTATATGGCGTAAAGATGCACCCAAATGAAAATCATGCATATGAATTTCATGGCTGACACTGGTTGCTGCAATATGAACACTGGGTGTGTGTATTATGTGCCATAAGACCCCCTAACATTATGGAGACCCTAGAAAACTATATTTTTTCTGAAAGTACACATTCTGGCACATATAAAATGGGTAAATACATCTTTCTAATGCAAACTACCAAACTTTAAAGCTATGTGAATGCACCAGTTTTTATGAAATTTCTGAAAATCGTCACAAAGCTTGCATTTTACCCCATATAAGCTCCACATAGCATAAAACATCCTAAATATGAATGCCAAGGTCTACTGAACACGTTGATGCCCATTATGCACAGATATACCAAACTATGTGGCTCACAGAGATCCCCTAATTGATATATAGCAGGCAAAATTTCCATGGGCAAAATGAAGTAACAAAGAACAGAGTGAAATGCAATGAAATCACAAAAATCCAATAAAACCACAAAAAGCAATGCTTTTTTTTTGCCTAGTGTAATTAGCAGTCAGAATCACAGTTTGAATATTTTAGCTTGGCCAAACAGGTTTTATAGACAGAAACAAGGAAACAACACTGACGCAGAGCTGAAAATGCAATACAATGGCTAAAAATGCACCAAAATTTCAATATAATCACTAAAATAACATACAAAAGGTATTGCTTAGTGAATACACTATTCACAAAGGCAATAAAACAGTTTTGGCTGTTTTACACATTTAGTTAATTATGTTCGTAAAAATGTAGTAGAACTACTGCAAGAATCAGCGTGTTATAACATGATATATTTGCAAGTGTTAATGCACATTATTTTGCAAAGTTTATATCATAGGGACAAATAATATAGTAAATATGGCATGTGTGTTGAAACACACCTTTTGGCACAGATCACAGCTTGTAAGTGATTTTTTATATCCAAAATTTACATTTTCAATTCTTGTAGAGATTTTTGCCAATTCTTTCTTGCTGATCAGTTCTAATTCCAGGATCTTCTTGAGCCATATTGCATGCACAGCATGTTTAGTAACATTTCCCCTAAGATTGTCAATGATGTCTAAGACTAAGGGACTGTGAGGGCCCTTCCAAAACTAAGTAGCAAGCCAGCTATACAGTAAATGGATTTTGGTTACACATGTTGAAAATACTCAGATTGATATTTGGACTATTCAGTTAAGTCACTTGGTGTCGATGAATGTAAGTTTGGTCTTTTACATTTGTCTAGCTGTGTCTTAATTGCCTTGGTTTCTGTTGGCGTCATCAAAATGTCCTTAGTCTAACAATTGCCTGTTTACTTGCACTTTTATAGATATGACAATTCCCTTGTAATGTAGATTAGAAGTTATATTGTACCTGCAACATAGATTCTACATTTCTGCTTTTTATACAAATGAACGGAAATAATATATTGCTAGGCAACTTGCTGTCTGGTAGTGTTAGTGAAAGTTTATACCAGCCTGTTCCGATCTACCCCATATTCTCTAAGCAATGCCAGCCATGAAGCCTACCTGTGCAGCCAGGTGTGCAGTTTTTTAGGAACTCGACCCTGGCAGATCAGAGTGGAACTAACCTTAATTCATTTGTGTATGACTTTTGTAGAGTAGTGCTATTCTGTGCATATTTATGTATGAATATAAAGAAATAAGCTGAAGTCATCTGATTTTTTTTAAGAAACTGCATATACAATTCCTTTGACGAGTCGTAGGTCCTGTATCTTGTTCTGATGTTGGAATGACTGCTTTAGTGTTTACTAAAGAGGGCCTGGCAATTGAGTTGTAAATCAAATGACCTGGCTTTGTTTTTTCTGCTGTAGTTGAACGATGGAAGTTTGACCATTTCATCCATTGGACGTGAAGACAGGGGATCATACATGTGCCGAGCTACCAGCATTCAGGGAGAAGCAGTTCACAGCACACGGTTACTTGTACAAGGTATTTAATCTGTTCCTTTCCCTGCCCTCACCTGTTTCATATGAACTCGGATGTTCTTTCCCTTTCTGTACACAAAGCAGCTCTGAGTTCCCAATTGCTCTGCCCTCTCTGACTGGCCTCCAGATGACAACAGAAGCAATATTTGGAAGCTGAGGTAATGTTTGTTTTTTTCCCCAGGGCCACCCTTCATTGTTTCCCCTCCCGAGAACATTACGGTTAACATTTCCCAAGATGCTCTGTTCACATGCCAGGCTGAAGCGTATCCAGGGAACCTTACCTACACCTGGTACTGGCAGGAAGAGAATGTTTTCTTCAAGAAGTAAGTATAGGAAGGCAGTTTATTTTCCACACTTTAATTTCACATTTTTACTGTATTTTCTAATCTATTTTCCTCCAGTCAAAATTTACTTAAAATTTCCATAAAACCATAAAACTTTTAGCATTTTTTTATTAAGGAGAGATAACCCAAATTTACTGGGGAGTGCCGATCTGCTATGCATCCTGAAGTGAATAGACTTACTAACCTGATTCATATGGTCGCTAAAAAACACCAGCCCAGGTCATATGACTAGGAGCATCACACCACCATGTTATTATTCATATATTAAAATCTAAAATTTTGATATACTGTGCATGCAAGTTGTCCAGGACCCCAGAAGGCATCTCTGGCATCATGCACCATTAACATTTTGTAGTCCTTGTGTAATTTAAAGGAGAATCAAAGCTTAACAAAGTAGTAATGTTGAACATTGTGGTTTGGGATCCTCTACCAGTCCAAGGCAACAACAGCCTTTTAGCAGTGAAGATCTGTGCCTCTGAAGATGCACCAGTAGTAACCCATCTTTTCTGCTGATTCATAGCATATGCTCTTTGCTGCTGTACCACAATATACTATATATATTTAGACTATGTAGGTCAAGATACAAGGCAGATTAATAATGTAATCTGTAATGTAAAAATTTGTATCAGAGTTAATCAGCTATTATGACATGTAAACCTCTTTACTGGCTTGATGATTTACAACAACCCTTAAGCTTTGCTTCTTAACAGCTGTCCAAATCTCACTGATTATGTGAGTGTCACTGGTGCTCACGAACTGACGCTCAAAGCAAAATCCAAGATGGTGACTCCCTGTGCACAACTTTTAAGACCTGAATCAATACTGTCATTACTGTTATAGAGAATCTTAAACTTCAGGCTCGTGCAGTACATTTAGGGGCACATTTACTTAGCTCGAGTGAAGGATTAGAAGGAAAAAAACTTCCAATTTCGAATGTTTTTTTTTTTGGCTATTTTGACCATCGAATTGGCTACTTCGACCTTAAACTACGACTTTGAATCGAACGATTCAAACTAAAAATATTCGACCATTCGATAGTCGAAGTACTGTCTCTTTAAAAAAAACTTCGACCACCTACTTCGCCACCTAAAACCTACCGAGGTACAATGTTAGCCTATGGGGAAGGTCCCCATAGGCTTTCCTAGCTTTTTTTGATCGAAGGAAAATCGTTCGATCAATGGATTAAAATCCTTCGAATCTTTCGTTTTCCTACGATTGTTCGAACGAATGAATTTTGGTAAATCCTTCGACTTCGATATTCGAAGTCAAAGGATTTTACTTTGACGCCCGAATATCGAGGGTTAATCAACCCTCGATATTCGACCAATAGTAAATGTGACCCTTAGTATATAAAATATAGCATTTCTGCCCATATTTGTTTTCAGGACTTGCTTTTCCTTTAAATACACATAAAAGCACTATTAAGTTCACCTTTATAGTTATCACCAGCCCGAATACCTACAATTACAATCAGGTGCAAAAGATGAGGTGTAAATAAGTAGAACACTATGGGGTAAATTTACTAAAGGGCGAAGTGACTAACGCTGGCGAAGATTTGCCGATTTACTAACGGGCGCAGGAGTGCCTTCGCTAGTGAAGGAGATAGACGCTAGCAGTGATTCGCACTCTATTGCCAGGCGAATTTTCGCTCTGTCAAATGGACGTTACTCTGCAAATTCACTAAGATGCGTATTTTACTGAACGTTGCCTCTTTCAGCAGACTTGCCTTCACCAGCTCAGACCAGGCGAAGTGCACTGGAGTGCATAGATCTTCCTCTTTCTTCTGTTACTTACATCATATTTTTTAGTGGAAAAGGTTTCTAAGTCCAAAAAACTGCTCTTGAATTTTCCTTTTTTCAGAGTGTTAGCCTGCAAAAGTCCTTAACTTTTTTTTTTTGGATAACCGGGTTCCCTCATACATTTTCTAACATATGGAACATTAACTATACAGTGGGCTTATGTGTAGGGCTATATAACAACTCTATTTTCTTTATTAAGCTTCACTGGACTTGTGTAATGTAATGTATTTGCTGCAACATAAACATCCATTCAACTTTAAATTTCCCGCCCTATTCAAATTAGCCTTAACGAAGGCTAGGCAGAATTGAATGCTAGCGCATCTTCGCTTTGATTTGCTCACATTGCTCACATGTAACGCTAGCAAAATTTCGCCAGCGTTCGGCGCCCTGGATGCAACTTTGCATTTTAGTAAATTAGAGTCGCCTGAGCTAATTTTCGCATGGTGAAGTGTTGAGATTACTGTGAAACCATCGCTGGGGAATTTTTGCCGCTTCGTAAATTTACCCCTATGATGGGATCGTGGAGGAACTTGTCTTTTTTAAACTTCATTTAGTTTGCTTTTTGTTGTTGGAATGTGTGCTATCACTGTGTCTAGACTGAAAGGGCGTAAGCCCTTTAGAAAAGTGATTTTAAATGCTTATGGTATGGGAGGGGAACTAGAAAACTTACCAATCAGTTGGACATTTAGCTGTCATCTAGAAACAACATCAGGGTAAGTCCAAAGTTTGTCTATGAACACCTAGGCAAAGACCAGGACTTCTGCAACAACCAGTAAACCCCCGATTCTCTAAAGAATCGTTAATGAAAGAATGGTAACAACAGTGAGGCAGCAAAATGCGATGGGTGCTGATTCACTCGGCATCCCCAGGCAGCAACTGGCGACGCTAATTTGTGGGGATGTAGAGTGAATCTGTGCCTATTGCTTGTTATTACCTATCTGCTATTAGAATTCTTAAATTTTGAGTTTATTGGTAGTAAAGTGTTACTGAAAAATTTCTTTATAAACAACATTTTTTGTGAAAATGTTCTCCTGTCCTTGAATGAGTTCTCCCTGGTGAGCTGTACTTAAAATCTTGACTTTAACATCAGATGAACGCTGCACTCTTGAAAATGCAACATAAAGTTGACCATGACCAAACACAGGCTCAGATAGGTAAATGCCGACTTTATCCAATGTTTGTCCTTGTGATTTGTTGATTGTCATGGCAAATGCAGCCTTAATGGGGAATTGTCGTCGTTTAAGTTTAAAAGGTAATTCCTGGTCAGAACTGGTAAGGTCAATTCTGGGAATCAAAACAGTATCACCGCTATGGGATCCTGTAAGCACTTCTGCCTTGATAACATTTTGTCTCATGCTCTTCACAACCAACCGTGTACCGTTACATAAACCTTGCTTAGTGTTAGGGTAGGGGCACACGGCGCGATTTCGCCGCGATTCTGCGCTGGGCGAGTTGTCGCTGCGTTTTTTAAGCCGAAATAGCTTTGCTAACTTTGGCGCTGGCGTCAATGCAAATCGCGGCGAAATCGCTGCGCTAATTCACACGCGGCGATTCTTTTTCTACTGTCGCCCGGAAACGCTCAGCGAGGCAACTTCGGACGACAATAGAAAACGAATCGCCGCGTGTGAATTAGCGCAGCGATTTTGCCGCGATTTGCATTGATGCCAGCGCCAAAGTTAGCAAAGCTATTTCGGCTTAAAAAACGCAGCGACAACTCGCTTAGCGCAGAATCGCGGCGAAATCGCGCCGTGTGCCCCTACCCTTAAGGTTTCTTAACAGCATGACTATTGTTCCTACTTTGAGTATAAGATTGTGTTGTGGTAATCCAGCATTGTTGATAGTGTTTAAATATTCTAATGGGAAGTTAAGTTTCTCACTTTCGTCTTCAGAATCAATACAGTCAGTACTCAGAAAGACACAGCTTTGTCCAGGAAGTAATGCAATCACTTGGTTGTTTATCATGTCAACATCAATATTTTTTGGAGATAATATAGCCCGTTTTGCTAAAAATGGCCACCCACGCAGGTACGCAACCGGTTCCCCTCCTAGAGTGACGCTAGCGCCGCCATTAGACAAACTTGCAAAGGAGTAGCAAGATGGCCGACGCTTATACAGACTTTAGTGGGCGGATGACAAACTCGCAGAGGAGTAGCAAGATGGCCGACGCTTATACAGACTTTAGTGGGCGGATTTGGCAGTGGGCGGATGACAAAGTCGCAGAGGAGTAGCAAGATGGCCGACGCTTATACAGACTTTCGTGCAGGTACGCAACCGGTTCCCCTCCTAGAGTGACGCTAGCGCCGCCATTAGACAAACTTGCAAAGGAGTAGCAAGATGGCCGATGCTTATACAGACTTTAGTGGGCGGATGACAAACGCGCAGAGGAGTAGCAAGATGGCCGACGCTTATACAGACTTTAGTGGGCGGATTTGGCAGTGGGCGGATGACAAAGTCGCAGAGGAGTAGCAAGATGGCCGACGCTTATACAGACTTTCGTGCAGGTACGCAACCGGTTCCCCTAGTGTGACGGTGAGCGCATCTGCCTCCCTAGATCCTAACCTTCCAGCGGTCGCCGCCTGAGTGAGCAGGAAAGAAGAGGCGGCGGGAGGCAGAAGGAGACGGTGAGCGCATCTGCCTCCCTAGATCCTAACCTTCCAGCGCATCTGCCTCCCCGATCCTAACCTGTTCTGATCCTAACCTTCCAGCACATCTGCTAATCGAAGGCCGCATCTATGTCTTTCGGCTGAAGTTGCGCGCGCATCTCATAGATCCTAACCGAAGTTGCGTGCGCATCTGCCTCCCCTCCACTCGGGACATAGATAGGCCTTCGGTTAGTATATAGGATGTTCTTTGGACAGATAAAGCAGATAATGCCAGAAAACAGTATTAAACTAGAAGAACTTGATAACAGATGCTATGGTTTAGGTAGCTTTGCTGTATAAGAACCTGGGCAGCTCACTCTCAAAGAATGTGAAATTTTGAAACATGCTTTGCAAGAAACCCCTCAAACACCGCACAGCTGTCAGTGACTGGTAGAAAAGTCTATTTGAGGCTATTTATGCCAAAAATAGTTAAATAAATGTTTACAAAGTCACTTTTTCCTTATTATAATCTAAATGCAAACTGGGACTGTATACAATAGGTTTCAATTTCCAATAGAATTTGTGTGGTATTATTTTTGTGTCATTTATTAAGCTTAAAGGGGAACTTCGGGCTTCCAAATCAAAATTTGATGAGGCCCACATATCACAAAAACCCCTAATATACCCATTACAGTTACCTTTTTCTTCAAAAAGTATGGATAAATGCAATTTTCTATGCTTAAATCCTGCTGACTAAACAATGATGTTACTGTCATTGTACTAAGTACCCTGGTCACAGCTCAATCTTCTGCCTATAGCAGCTGCCTTTGGCCTCGGGAGGAGCCCTCAGCTACTCAGATACCGCCAGGTCTTAACTTGAAAGGAGCAAAGCAGATTTTCTGAACGAGCAAAGGGGCCTGTGCGTTTCCAAGATTTTGGACGGAAGGCAACAGTTCAGGGAGTAGATGAAAAGCGTAGTCAGGCAGCCTGGGGTCGTTACAGGCAGAGTTCAAGCAAGGTCAATCAGGCCTGGGTTGGTACAGGCAGCGTTCAAAGAATAGTAAGGCAGGCAAGGGTCAATATCTGTAGAGTTGAGAATAGTCAGGCAGGCAAGGGTCAGGATTGGCAGAGTTATGAATAGTCAGGCAGGTAAGGATCAAAACCGGAATCAAAACAGAATCACCCCCAAGACAGAATCACAGCCAGATACTAACGAATTAGACCTAATAACGGGCAATGAGTTTGGGCTCAAAGCCCCTTTAAGTATTAAAATTTTGCGCTACCGGCATGATGACATCACGCGCGTAAAACCCTAAAGTGCACACCGCACGCGTCCTAGGAATCACGGGCAATCACAGAAGAAGAGGCACCATGCGGCGGGCGTCACGGTCATAGGCGCGGCGGCCCACTAGACCTCCAGAGTATGTTAAGTTACAAATTGTTACAACTTCTCCACAGCTTACAGACATCATGCAGGAACTACATAACCCACAATGCACTGCACTGTGATGTTCTGTTCCTTATTGAAATCACATGTGTAGGGAATTGTGGGTTTTGGAGGATGCAGGCTAAGGACAGCTGGCTACTGATACAAAGTAACAGTAGTCAGCCAGCTCAGCAAAGTAGTCAGACAGATCAGCAGGGGGCTAGGCTTAGGGAACTGTTCCAAACCATTAAAAATCATGAAAAGTCTGCATATTTTTTAATGGATGTATATTGTAAAATTGCTTGTTATATTTGTGTGGAATTCCCCTTTAAGAGAGACGGGCCCCATGGATTGTCAACTGTGTAGCTCCAGCCATCAGAAAATATTGAATCCATCACTGATCCATCACTGTTCTGGAAAGTCCCTTAGATATACTGTTTATTCTTTCTGATTTAATGTATCAATAGTGGTTTGTTTTTTTCTTGCTAATTTTGTCTGCTTGTCACACAGTGACCTGAAGTTGAGGGTTCGCATTCTGATCGATGGAACACTTATTATATTCAGAGTGAAACCGGAGGATGCTGGGAAATACACCTGTGTGCCTAGCAATAGCTTGGGGCGCTCCCCATCTGCATCAGCATATCTAACTGTCCAGTGTAAGTTACTCTAACAGCAACTGTCAGTGTCAATGGTATTTTAGTGTAATCAGTATTAATAAGTTTTCTCTGACTTTGTTGAGCTTAAATCAATAAAGGTTTGTTTAAGTAAAGGTGTTAGGTAAATAGACTTCTTCATATATGCTTAAATTTAGTTTTTATCTGGAATTTCTGTTTTTTAAAATAGTGCATTGCTGGTCAAATGATTATCTTTAAACCAACAGAAGAACAATGTCACTAGAGGTGAAAAAAAATTGCACCACAAATAAAAAAAATAATAATATTGCTTTAACCTGAAATCGTATGATGTTTTCGGAGGTTTTTCCGGAATCATTAGATTTTTCCGGACTTTTGCGTATTTTTGTTGAAAAAGCCCAAAAAGTCAGATTTTCGGGCTAATTCCAGCTCAACCCACAGAAACTTTCAAATAGGATAGGGACATCTCCCATTGACTTATATACAACCTCGGCAGTTCTGAGATGGTGCATTTTCAGATTTGGATTACATTGTCTTAATCTAAAAGAATTTCTTTTAAAAATGAACCAGTTTTATTTACCAAAAACACTTCCAACTCAACGTAAATTAAAGAATTTGTTGAAATTTTTTTAACTGATGACTTTACAAAAGTGCTCAACAGGCTCTACAAGAAATAGTTTTACATGTATACAAATTACTTCTAGTTTTATCTTGGTTTTCCTATAATCTTAGATCCTGCCCGTGTAGTCAACATGCCACCTGTAATTTATGTCCCAGTCGGTATTCATGGTCATATCCGCTGCCCTGTAGACGCCGTACCACCTGTAACCTTTGTGAAATGGAATAAGGATGGTCGGCCTCTGAGGATTGAGAAGGTAGGAAGGAATATGTATGCTTATCTGCCTGCAGTAGAACCACTATGCTGTTGGTGAGCCTTCTTTTCCACTGCTTTCTGTTAGGGTAATGACACATGGTACGTACTGTCACCTACTCTTAATCCTTTTTAACGTTGGTGTAAAAATGTAAGTGTAAATCAGTGCAAATGAAACATGTCAACCACATATTAGAAAGTGTTTTCTGGCAGTTGCACAATTAAAATGTTTTACACTGATACCAATGGATTTACACTGATACCAATGGAAAGGTATTTTCAGACATTTTGTTACACATGCTGGAGGAGAGCAAGTGTGGGTAACAAACTGTACCGTGTGTCATTATCCTAAATAATGATAATATACTGAAAAGGGTAGATGAGGGTAAACCATTTCAACCTAATTTTATAATGCTTGTTAAATAAACCTTTCTTACAAATGCATTACTTTCTTTGCAGGGTTAAAATCAGTATATTTTTTATAGCTTGAGTGCATTGTATGCAGCAGTTAAAAATTATGGATTGTGTAACTTGCATATTAATTACCTTACAAAATATGAAAAAAATAACAATATTTTTTAAACAGTACAGTTGAACGTGTTATGTTCTATCACAGCCCTCCTTTAAGGTTTTTGCAAAAAACGGTGTGACCAATTGAGATCCAGTCTGTTAAGAAATATACTGTGAATAAGATAGTTATTGTTCACCTTGTGTTGTTTCCTCTTGCAGTTTTCTGGGTGGAAGCTTTTGGACGATGGAACAATTCACGTTGAGGAGGCTACGGAAGAGTTGCTGGGCACTTACACCTGTGTGCCTTATAATGCATTGGGGACCATGGGCCAGTCCCCTCCTGCACGGCTGCTGCTGAAGGTTAGAACACTAGTTCTATTATCCACATATATTTCAATGCAGATTTATTTTACAATTTGTCAGTAGTAATGTAATCAGAACATAGGGATCATTTATAAAGTTCAGGGAAGTGCAAAAAACAGTTGCATACCTATTTGTATTTTTCACTCTTACCCCTGTCCTGTAAATAAGGGAGCTCTGATGGGTGCATGCCACAGAGCCGTGTACTTACCTACCATGTGGCGGTCATTTCAGTCATTTGCTAGGTGCAGAGTGCAGCCAGACCCTGGACAGAGGTGCTTTTTAAATGAGTACTAATGGGTTCTGCACCCCTTATTTAAAAATAATCATAATTCCATCAAATAGTAGTATAGGGCCAATAGTTTTTTTCCAAGGAATAGATGTAAATTGCATTCAGCATTTTGTGAGTGTTTAAAGATACCACAAGCACTGCTGTGATATTGTTTTTGAAGTGGGCATTGCAACTATCTACTATCAAATAGTCAGTTTAAAACTCTGCGACTCAATATACTGTTATGTACTAAATAAATCTTGTACCTTATTACATTAGCTTTTATGCCCTAAATGTGCAGTGAACATTTTCATCTGGGTAGAGGAATTTCTATCTACAATAGGGTGGCAGATAATTCTGCAATGCGCGCACCTTAGGACATTGTTTTTGATTTGCGTATTGTGCATCTGACAAAAGTGGCAATGGCAGTGGATTCTGCTGTAGATTCATGGATCTGAGGAGTGGCATATGGCACATACGAAAACTCATTCTGTACCTAACAGTTCTAACAAATCTAACATTAGTTAGAATACACAAAATGTGTTTAGGGTATAAGTTACAGTATTTATCAAATAAACATCCTTTGAAACAGAAAGCAACCTGCTATATAAATTATGCTATATATTTGTCATACTGCTGTCTAAATAATACTAAAATTAAACTTAAAGGAAAACTATACCCCTCAAATAATGTAGGTCACTATAAAATATATTGCATAAAACAGCTCATATGTAAAACCCTACTTCATGTAAATAAACCATTTTCATAATAATATACTTTTTTAGTAGTATGTGCCATTGGGTAATCATAAATAGAAAATTACCATTTTAAAAAATAAGGGCAGCACCCTGGGATCGTATGATTCATGGTGCACACAAACATACCAAACAAACTATACTTGTTAGGTCACATTAGACAATTAACAGTCAGAGTTCTGTATTTTGATTCCACACTTCTTCCTGTTACAGTTAGGGGCCCATTCACTAAGTTCGAGTGAAGGAATAGAAGGAAAAAAGCTTGAATTTCGAGTAGTTTTTTGTGCTCCTCGACTATCGAATTGGCGTAAATTCGTCTGAGTAGAATGATTCGAATAGATCGAGCGCAAAAACGCTGCGACTATTCGCCCATTCGATAGTCGAAGTACTGTCTCTTTTAAAAATACTTTGACTGCCGAGTTCGCCACCTAAAACCTACCGAATTGCTTTAAAAGCCTATGGGAAAGTCTCATAGGCTTGATTTCTAAATTTTTGATCGAATAAAAAGGCATTCGATCGAATGAAAATCCTTCGATCGAATATTCGATCGTGCGACTATTCGCCGGGCGAATATTCGCCCATTCGACTATTCGCCGGCATGTAAATTCGCCCAAATTGCCTATTCGATTCTATTCCCCAGTCGAATTTCGAGGGATTTAACCCCTCGAAATTCGACCTTTGATACATTTGCCCCTTAGTGTTGTAGTATTTCTGGTCATGTTATCTCTGAGGCAGCACACAGACCATTACAAATTGTGGTTCAAGGCAAAAGATGTAGAATGGCAATATTTACTTAAATATACTGTATATTCCAGTTTGACAAGATTCTTTTAAAGGAGAACGTTAAACAATATCCTGTCCAGTTCCCATATTTTTCCATATTCTTGTTTTCCCATACTTTGAGGACTATTAGGCCTAGGTTTAGCTGGTGAGATGATGTTGGTTTCTGAGAACATAAATCAGCAAGAACTAAGTTAATGTGTGTGTAAATTCACATTAACATGTACATTCAAGGGCTGATTTATCAAAGGTCGAATGTTTTTCGTATGACATAAAATTACCTCAAAACTTGAATGGTATCTCATTTAAGGAAAAACTTGAATGTTTAAAATTCGAACAAATGTTACTGACCCAAAAACTCTAATTGAATTTCAAATCAAATTCGAATGCAATTCAAATTAAAAACTTCTTCAAATAGGTCAGCAGACCTCTGCCATTGACTTCTACATGAACTCAGCAGGTTTTCGTTGGTGACCTATTGAATTCAATTTACTTACAGGGTAGGGGGATGATAAGTCTCGGATTTGTATTTGAGTTGGTGGTTTAAAACTCATTTTTGGTATTGACCTTAGTAAATCTGCCCCTCAATGTCTGTGGTGCATATTGGTGTTAATTTTATTTAGCTAAATTGTTCACACAGTTCTCCACGTTATTATTGTGTTTACATGTGCTTTATTTTTAAAAATATAAATGTTTGGTCATATACTCAGTCCATGGGGCAAATTTACTTACCTCCGTAGATCCGCCAGCATTGTCTTCGCCGCACTTCGCCAGGTGTAGATTCGTCAGGACATCGCAAATTCACGAGTTCCGCACAAGTTACTGATCGTTTCCGAAGTTGCGATAGCGAAGTTACGATGAGCGGTCCGAAGTTGCGCTTGCGAAGGCTAATTTGCATAAGGCGCCAAATTTGAATTTGAATGGACGTGTATGCAGCAGTGCATACAGAACACTACACAAGCACACGAAAACTTAATAAAAGTTTATTTAGGTGTTCTTATGCCCTACACATGTGCCCACAGTATAATTAAGGTGCCACAAATGTAAGGGGGAAGGTGGGCACCCTAAAAATATTTTCAATCTTTTTCAGCCTATCACCCAAAAAACGCCAGTCAAAAAATTTCAGCTATTTGGGAGCTGTTTTTCAACTTTTTTTTTTTAAAACTCTTATCTACTCTATTGCACTTCGCCTGCTCTAACCTGGCGAAGTAAACTCTGGCGAAGGAGGTCACGTTCAGAACAAGACCAATGTTAGTAAATTTATGTATTTTCGCCCCCTTCGCCAGGGTGCAACTTCGCCAGCATTAAGGTGCAAAGTTGCGCTAGGCCATCAGCATCGCTGACGAATTTTCACCAGGGTGACTGATAGTAAATTTGCGAAGTTGCGAAATGACTTCACGCTGTTGAATTTTCGCCAGAGTTAGCCACTTCGCCCTTTAGTAAATTTGCCCCCATGTGCCTACCCCTGCTCGCCCCTCATGAATACATGGAAAAAAAAATGGAGCACAGAAACCCTCATAACTTCTGCAACACAGGAAGGTGTTCTTGTTGTAAATGACCCCTATGTTTTCAAATGATATGATACTCTTGGACCCATCTGGTACATTGTAACAGTAATCAAATGTAGCACTGAAAAGGTCAAGATATAATGCATTTCCATTGAAGCTGATTATACTGAAGAGCAAGCTTTTTCTGTGGTGTTGGTAATCATTACATTTTAGAGTGAAATTACTAGGACACAGATGCTTGCTTTGTTTGTTGCTTACACTGTAATATAATAAAATATAATATTTTTCTTTAGCATTTCTCAAAACTGTTAAATTTGTTTGTTTTCCATTAGGACCCGCCCTATTTCACGGTGCTGCCTGGCTGGGAGTATAGACAGGAAGCCGGGAGGGAGCTACTGATTCCTTGTGCAGCTGCGGGAGATCCCTTCCCTACCATTTCATGGAGAAAGGTATTTTCATTGAAACAACAATTTCTTTTCAATTTGTTATTGATATAAATTGTAAAGTTGCTTAGAATTCCATACTTATACAAATTATTGAGTGGTGTTCCCCTTGAAGAGTTATCTCTCTCAAAAAGAACATTACCATTAAATGAATACATCTATTAAGAGGGCACAGTCTGCACACAACAGAACAATGTTTTAGAAATAAAAAAGGATTATTATAACAAAACACGGTATGCACAAAAGAATGAGTTGATAAACATTCCAGTATAAAAATCATGACAAATCTGTGAGAAAACATTTCTCCCAACCACAGAAAGAATAGCCAGTGTTACTGTAGGTCTAACCCACCTTGTGGCATTCACCAGATACAAGAGCTCGATCTAACCCACACTCTGGAGTTGACCAGCTGCTAGAAACGATATATACATCATGCCCAGATTCACAAACCATTTTATTAAGTACAATAATTATTTTTGATCACTTACACCTTCTCTTTAACTGATTCCAAACCATTAATGTAATCTCAATTCTGGGCATTTTATGGCCCAAACATTTTCCAGCTAGATGGGCAGGCAATATAATGACAACAGATAGGGTAAATTTTGAGCTCTTTGTCACCACCAAGCCAGAAAACGGTGTCAAGGACTAGCCCTGTGTACTATTACCCTTATGCCTTGGAATTGTTACATTGCAGATTGATGACAAGAATACTTAATGTTCCAAACTGTTTTTAAAGAAATAATAAATAGGGAGAAAATATAACAGAACATAATCAGTGGAGACCAAACATGTTTACTGCTATGAAAGCTTAGTAACTGAAGACTATATACAGATATTACGATTCACAATGATCCTCTTTTCCCCACCTCTCTCGTAGTTCAAGCCCGGTGCTGGTTAGAGAGGTCGGCGCCTCTCCTACTTGAAGATCCGTGAAAGATACCAGACACACGATATGGTGTGTCTGGTATCTTTCACGGATCTATATACAGTACAGATATTGCCATGAAAGCTGAAGTTGCTAATATTTCTGTCCACCACATGCTTAATCAAGAGTTTGAAGGGATTCTGTCATGATTTTTATGGTGTAATATTTATTTCTAAATTACATTGTTTACACTGCAAATAATTCACTGTACTATATAAAATTTTATTCCTGAACCAATGAGTATTATTTTTTAGTTCTAATACTGGTGTGTAGGCAGCCATCCCGTGCTTTCAAAAATAGCCAGCACTTCATGAAAGAACTGGTATTAATTCTCCTACTCAATGTAACTGAAGGAGTTGCAGTAGGACTTGGATTTTTACTATTGAGTGCTTTTTTCATACCTACACCTAGCAATGCAGGTGGTGGGGCTGTTATCCCATAACCTTAACATTGTTCTTTTGATATTGCTCAAACTCGCAGAGCAGCAGTATAGAGTGACTTAAGTTTATCAGAGCACAAGTAACCTGACTGAGGACACCTGGGAAACTTACAACATGTCTAGCCCCATGTCAGATTTCAAAGTTAAATATAAAATAATCTGTTCATTTTGGATTTCAGTGCAGAAGTCTGCTGGAACAGCACTATTAACTTATGCATTTTGAAAAAAAAAATGTTTTCATATGATAGAATCCCTTTAACGCACCAGTAACACACCACTTCCCCTACACTGAGTTTTCCTACATTGGGGGGGGGGGGTTATTTATCAAAGGTCAAGTTTGTGAGGTTTTTTTATACTTAATAATAAACTCACAAGTCAAATGTTTTCTGATTTATGGAAACACTTGAATGGAAAAAACTGGGCGAAAACCCTGAAAAAATTGAGTTTTTGGTGAAAAAAAACTTGAATTCCTCGAATTAAAAACGTTTTTCGAGGGAAACCCACAGAAAAAACCTAAACATCATCAAGGCTACAAACATCTTCAAATGGTTCAAGGGACCTCTTCCATTGAGTTCTACATGACCTCGACAGGTTTTATCTGGAATATTTTCCGATTCATGCGATTTCCAGCTTTAGGGTAGACAACATCTAAACAAAACCTAAACCAGTCTACTATGTTTAAACATAGATCCTTATTTTTATCTACCCTCAAAAGCCGTACAAGTGCTTTTTAGAAAGCTTAATTTTCAAAATTACCTGGTAAGTGATCATAATAATATGTAAATGCTTTCATTACCTGGTCTTATTGACCAGGATTTTCATTGTGCTTAACATATTTTCCTATTTACGCCATATTTATTGTTTTTATTTACTTGAGGCGCTTCACACTGTTCTATAAATCTCTTTCAGGTTGGAAGGCCCTCCTTCAGTAAGCACAGTGTGCTACCTAGTGGCTCCTTACAATTTAGATCTCTCAGTAAAGAAGACCACGGGGAATGGGAATGTGTGGCTAGTAATGTTGTGACAAGTATCACTTCCAGTGCTCACCTCACTGTTATTGGTAAGTTTTTTGTTTTTTTTTTAAATGTATTGTATGAAACATAAATTTATAAGAAATATGGCATATAAAGAGAGTTTGACTTATGTACCACAGTATGGGTACATGAATCTGTCTACAATGCGGGATAAGAGATTTTTCCGGTATTTGGATCATCAATAACTTAAGTGTATTAAAGAAAATGTAAACATCAAATAAACTCTATAGGATTGTTTTGACACCAATATGGAGTGTTGGAGCTTAGTCAGGATCAAGTACAAGGCACTGTTTATTTATAACAGAGAAAAAGGAAATAATAGAGGTATTTGCTTAAAATGGGCTCTAGGGGAGATGGATAAGGGATCTGGGATAAGGGATCCTGTACCTTTACCTCTACTTTGATACTGCTCAGACAAAATTGGCCATGAAAAAAATGCATACTGAGCATCATACTGTTCCCATATGCAGGATATATTATTACACTTGAATACAAAGGAACAAATATAAAGGATAACAAAATGACTGTGAATAGTATGCATTGATCATAACAGTATTTATTAACTTGCATTTCCATGATTTTTAGAGCTTGTATTATAATGTGCTTGATTATATCATATGTTATATTATAGTAACTTGCTGCGAGAATTAATCCTGTTTCATTTACAGACTTTAGCATACACTTGCTCATTGGGACCATTTGAATGGATAAAATCTGATGGGCCAGCAAGTTTTTGCCATTGTTTTTATGCATGGTTTAAATTTATAACTACAACCGATAATCTAATTCTAGGCACCAGCCCTCATGCTCCATCCAATGTTAGAGTTGTGGTGTCCATGAACACAGCAAATGTCTCTTGGGAAGGAGGGTACGATGGAGGATTCGAACAGACATTCTCAGTTTGGTATGGCGCTCTGTGAGTCACCCCAGCATGCTTTGCAGCTTCTTCTTTTTCCACCACTGTCTTTCTGTGCAGTGTTTACCATTTCTGCTAAAGTGTCTTATTACGACCTCTAGATACCTCACAAAACATATAGAAAATGATCTATATGTCTCTTTGCACTTGGTTGTGTGAATATGTGTGTGTTTAAATGTATATCTTCTTGAGATAGATATACAGATTTATGTGGAATGCTATTTATCTGCCTTTTAATATTTGGAATGCTGCTCATAGAAGTTTGTGTTTGTATGCTCCTAATTTATAGAATGTGCAACCAATAATTGCCAGTATTTTGGTATGACATTATGTTAATGTTAGTGTAGCTCTGGCAAGATATGTTATATAATCCTATTACCTGAGTTATAGTAGTCTTTATTTGAGTGATGCTTCTGTGTTGTTGCTCTGTTCACTTATATTGTTCCCTTTACATTGTAAATCAGTATCATACTTTTGGCTGTACATCTGTGTGTCAGCCAATACCCCATTAATTATGAGAAATCCTGGTTCACCCTGTTTACAACCATCTCCCAATATTTAGCAAATCATGTGTATTAAAAAAGGGCAATGTCAGTGGTCCCTCTTGTCTTGAGAGATGGTGGAGAGAGGGTCAGAGCAGAGTTAGTCTAGGGAGCAGTGAACTAGCTTGTGTGAAGATGATATGGCTCATTTACAAGTGCAGGTCAGGTTGCAAGTGCAAAAAAACAGATGAAAACTGTTTAATTATTCTAAGATTCTAAATCAACCAAAAAGGAACATGAACTCTCCATGCCATATGGCTAATTATTGGTTATTCATTTCATTTTTTAAATATGGTGCGGTATCAGTTTAGGAAGGCACCACTTTGCACCCCCTTGTTGTGTACCAATATTTCAGAACACAAAGAGGCATGTTGACAGTACAGTTTTTTAGCTTTTTATGAGTGGAAACCATAGAAGTAGCTCTTGTGTATGGGGCCTTAAGTGGTCAGCGATGACATGCAAATCTACCATGTCACCTACGCATCTTAACAGGGGTAACCAAGCAAAGGGTATGTGCAGGCCCCTAGCTTGGGAAATTGGTTTTGCCCCATGTCAATGGTGGTGGGAAAGTGACATAATATCATGGCGCAACTTATATAACATGATACAGGTGCATTAACAGACAGAGACCATGAGTAATTTATTTCACTGTTTGTGCTCTTCCCAACAACTGCACATGAAATGTCATATTAGCTTCTCCTTTAATGCACAGAAATAAGGCATCACCATTTTCTTACTGATGAATCTTTATTAATTGAATATGCAAATTCATTTAATTCAATGATTTTTGGAAGGTCAAATCCAAAAATTACAAATTTGGTGCATCACTAAAATGAAACTTTTTAAGTGAAGTTAAAGTTTCCTAAGAGAGCATAAGTCATATAGTATACAACACAGTTTATGTCTAAAATAACAATTAGGCATGTAGTCATTGATATCCATTAGCCGTTATCACCTATCCGTTTGCAAATGTTTCTAATGTAACATTTGATTCCATATTCATCATTCAATTAAGGAAACCTTGTAAAGTTTAATGTGCCCATTTTACCTCAATTGGCGTTAGAGAATTAATACAAAAGAACTATGCACAGTGGCCAATACTCAAGGATAAATGCAGTTGAGAGAAGTTAAAGTGTAAAAATATATTTAGGATATTTGTTTAGTACATGGGACACCTTATATGGATTGAGCAATATCTCAATTTCCAAGACAATACCTATAAGCATGTGCTTAAAGTTCAAATTAATTTTAATAGGGCATTTCACAGTACACAGTGAGCCCCTTGATAGGCTGAAGTACTGATGGAATATGGGAGTACGTAGGTCTATGTTTAGAGTGACTCTATATTGTAAATTGTAGGTATTCATGCAGCATGGTAAAGAACCTCTCCCATTAACCATGCTTGCGTTTCATCAGAACCTGGCTTATGATATATATTTGCACCTGAATGGTGAAACGTAACATGTTTTTCTTTGCTTACTAGTTCTTCAGAATGTGCTAACTTCATTTTAATACTAATGATCAAAACTGTTAGACCTTTGCTATGCAGTACAAGTAGGCATTCTATTTTCTTTCTTCTCTGATGTAACGTTGTCTTTGTTTTTGATTTTTCTGAAGGATAAAGCGTGCCCAGTTTGGTCCTCATGACTGGGTCTCCATGCCTGTTTCCAGTGGATCGTCTTTTCTCCTTGTAGACTCTCTGGACCCTGAGACAGAGTACCAGTTCAGCGTCCTTGCACAGAACAAACTAGGAACTAGCTCCTTCAGTGAGGTTGTCACACTAAGGACTCTAGGTCAGTGGAGAAACAGTTATCACATGCTCTTTTTGGGGAGAGAAAAAGATAATTTATAGATTTGATATGCAACGTTTCTTAAACCACTTTTAAGTATTAATTATTGTTTTGCTGGTTTTAATCATCTTAAGTGGTAAGGCTTGGTCTCCATTAAATGGATGGCTTGAACATGGTAAATTTGGAAAAACAAATAAGGCAATGCACCAATGCTTTTAAGTGTGCAGTAGCTCAACACAAATTTCTGTTTTTGATATCACTTTAAATTGTAGGGCTAGTGCATGCTGTTTTACCCTTAAAATAATGTTCTGGCTTATGTATTGTCAGAAGTTAGTGTTGAATAATCAAGCTCAAGTTTTTACCTACACTCATACCCATTCACATCGACATCCTCTGTGCTTTGTCACAAAGCTGTAAACAGCAACATGATTCAGCAGGGCACTAGAGCTTCATAAAAAGTTTTTGGAAGAGCTTTGTGTCCCTTTCGTAACAGCATACAACTAAGGTACTTTGAGTAAGGGATACATTGAAGAATATAACTTTTTAAAAAGCTCTAGTGCCCCGGAGAGTTGTGTTAGTGTTGAATAAACCACTGCAGAACAATAAAGGTATACGCAGATACGGATATGTATTTTGGTCTGTATATATTGACTCTCCCATATTTATCACAGCAAATACATTAATTTCTTTAGAGGAATAACTCTGCTGTAGTTGGAGTTGTTTATTTTAAAGCACATTGTTGTAGGAAGTAGAATGTCAGCATATTTCTTGCTATTACACAGTATACCACAAGACAAAATCATTTTCCATATAGCCTGGGAGCAAATGAAGCATTTTTTTGTGAAAACACTGTGTCATGTATTTCCACCCTCTTTTAAATTCCCTTTTCAGTGCTTTGTGACAATTATGACAATATCTAAAGTACAAAAAAAGTACAGTTTCCTCATCAGGTTTTTGTAATACTGTATCTGTGTCCTAGGTACACTATTTTGATATAACAGTACTTTCATATGAATGATGCTGTGTAATATTTAGTTTTGTTTAGTTAGTTTCAACTTCAGCACTGTTTTAATATAATTATATAAGTTAATATACTCTGCATTGTCTGTATTATACTGTACAACATTTTGAGAGTTCCCATCTGGTTGCAGTTCAAATATACCTACTGACAAATATATATAGTATAAACACAATGCAAGTCAAGTGTGACTTTGGACCACCTCCTTCAATGGGAAACTGTTTATCACTTAGTGGGCCGTCCTGCCTCTGTTTTGGGGTATATGGGGCAGAAGCTGTAGGTAGTGGGAAGTAGTGCACGAGTTTTCTGCTAGTACATTTCAAACCAGGCTGCACAATGGCCTTGGAGGGTAACATATCAAAGTTTTATGGGCAGACCACCTTGCAGATCTGGCCTTCATCTTATTCTGAAAAGGGATCTAAACCCAATAAATTGATTGATGTAAAAGTAGTATGGCTTCCGTAAATATAAATAGACAAGATTGGGTTAATTTGAGAAGACACATAAGGCAATGCATCCATGCTCTTAGCCATCCAGTGGCTCAACATGTCTTTTGTATGTCACTTTAAATTGTAGGGCTGGTGCATCCTGTCTTAGTCTTAAAAATAGTGTTCTACCGTATTTATTGATAGAAGTTATAGTTGAAATCAGCCACTACAGAACACCGAATGGTCTGTGCATGGACTGATTTAAATTCTTTGGTCTGCATTCCTCAATGTTATAAACCTAAAAATGCTAATATTTCAGGGGGTACTTTTACATCAGTTAATTTTTTAGATCCACCTTTAAGGGTTATTCACTTGTTAAAACACAGGGAACTGGAATTGCTGTTTGGCAGCTGGTAATTTCAGTGTCTCAAGGATGTAATATGAGGGTGCAGTCTGGGCATCTTTTTCATGAATGTGTATAGAGAACATAAAAAACTTTGCTGACGACTTTTTTGGGGAAAAAAGAATGTCTTGTTGATATCAATGCTTTGGATCAGTTTATCATAAAATGTAGCGGTTACAGTCATGTCAACTAACAGTTCAACTATAACATTGCCAGAGTATTAAAAATACCAGTGGATAGTGGAATTAAAGCATAGTTGGAATAATGGATGTGTGAGAAATTAGCTTTTCTCATTGTTTTAGCAACAATTGATAATGGTTTTCATTCAGTTAAATAAAATATTGTGGTGGTTATAACTTGATTTATCCTGGAATCTTTTTAGTAAGTTGTACATTAACTTTTTTTGCCTCTCAGGTTTAAGAGAAATGGTAATACATGGCCATTTCCTTTATGTTCAGTTTGTAGATCTTTTTTTTTTATTCCCTGGGCAGGTACTTTTTGTGGCACACTGTAATTAAATATTGGGGCCTATACATGACAACCTATGGATTTTGGAAAAATGTCTCTGTTTTTTAGCACTGATGCTAAAATTTAAGCAGTTTATCAATGCAAGTTTTTTCTTGGCAACAACCTACATATGGTATATACTGTATGAATTTTGGTATCTTTCTACAATGGATATTCCATGCACTAATTATAGGTCTACATATGGGGAAAACAAAACTCCTTTGCTTTTATCGCAATCAGCAGGTTGTTAGACAATGATTTGGCAGGGGTGTAATTTACGTACCTAGAATTATACAGTATTTTACCTGAGATTATTACTCACACATGCATTTATTTTATAATCTTTGGCTGTGGAGTGATTGTGGAATTTTTCATGGTAGCTGGTGAGACATGGACGACACTGATTAAAATCTTTATACCATAGTCCTTACACAACCCTTGCAAGATTAGCAATGTTAGTCTTGTTGTGTCTCAGTATAGCAGTTAATTGCATATAATTTCAATAATCTGCAGTAAAATGCTGCCTAGTCATAAAGACTGAGACTACTCCTTCATACAAAAAAATGTAATTTTGCCTGAGTTGCTAGTTAGTAAATGATATCCACAACAAAGATCTTTCATTGTATAATGTAGGAAAGTATAAAATCATATATATAAACATGTTTCAGAATACTTATAATACTATACTAATAATGTCCACTGATATTTTAGCCTTCCCATAATAGAATTTGTTTTGATCTTTCTAAAAAGCCTTTCCTCTTACAACCCCTGAGCCTCTTCTGGTTTTGACCTCACCCCGCTGCCTGACAGCCAATAGAACTCAGCAGGGAGTGCTCCTTTCCTGGCTCCCTCCATCCAATCACAGCTTTCCATTGGATCGTTACATCATGGAGTTCCGCTTGGCAGAGAGGTGGGAAATTCTGGATGACTCCATCCTAGGCAGTGACACAGAAATCCTAGCAAAGGAACTATCCCAGGTAGAACAGTAATCTTAATCTTTCTGTAACATGTAAAATTTCAGAAGCAATGTTTTAATTTAAATGTCATGCACAGATATCCACAGTTTCTTTAAAATTGCTGTTTTTAATACAGCTTAAGTGTAAAACAGTACAGTGATCATGTTTGTAAAATATCACTAAAAAACCCTCAACTAATTCATATTGGATTAATATTTGGCAAATTGAAATGGAATCCATCTAAAAGGCATGGGCCAAGTAAAACCCAGTTATATGACATCTAGTTTAACGAGCCAAAGATTTAATATATTATTATATTATATGTTATTATTTATTGCTTTAAAACTGCCTTAAATACTATTCAGTTTACAAAACAATGCTGTTTTATGTAAAATGTACATATTTACATCAGACTTTGGATTGTATTTCAGAAAATTTACATTCCATTTCCACTCCCCCTTCTAATCTCAACTAGCTGTAGAGTACCACAATGGGGCTACACTCTTATTTTAATATGGCCCATCTAGACAATTCTTTTGAGAATCTCGCTTACAGTATGTTGTGTAAACTATACCCTTCCCATCACCCCACAAATATAAAACTATATTATATACACTTTACTATATATATAGTACTATATATAAAACTAACCTAGTAGACTGTATTTGCAATTTAAATAAAATCAGCTGTGTTGTTTTATCTGTATTTGAATCCGTATGTTGGTCTGGATGCAAGTTTGCATCTGTCCATTGTATTTTTAGGCTGAAAATGCATTGTTCATTCTTTCTTCCCAGGACACTTGGTATGAATTCCGTGTACTGGCAGTCATGCAAGATCTGATCAGTGAGCCCAGTAACATTGCTGGAGTGTCTAGCTCAGGTATCTACTCTCACACAGAGTGTTCTATCTTTAGCACTGACACAAAATGTTCCAGACAATATTTTTTAAATACAGTTCCAATTCCTTGTATTTTCTGAAGGCCACTAGATTTCTTCATAAAGCAGCACCCTTACAAAAGTCTCTCTGATTTTTGTTTGCTTGTTTGGGTATCCTAAAATGGCCTTAAAGGACCAGTAACAGTAAAAATTATTAAGTTCAAAATCTGTTCTATAACCCTCTAACAATGCATCTGCCCTGCACAATTTTACATATTTCAAGTGCTTTATGTGAAAATACCATTAAAAATGTTCTGTTCCTGTTCTCAACAAAAGGCGATAGGGCGACTTCAGCTGTGCCAGTCCCTACATGCACGCTCCACAGCAGGGCCCAACATCACCTCCTCAAACCGGAAGCCAGTTGCTACTGCTTTAAAAACGATTTTCTCAACCCCTTGTTAGCTGCCGATTTCTTCTTTTACATTCCTGCAAATTATGTTCCAAAGAAGAGAGGCATCATACTTGTTGCTGTGCTGTAAGCTTAGTGCTGCGAGCAGGCGAAGGAATGCGCAGACTGACAGTGGATTTACGGCTGACCTGGGTGCTGCTTTCCCTGCTCCCTGCACTTACAGCCATAAATCACATTGAGTTGAAATACAAGGGGCTAGAAAAATCCTTCATAAAGCTGCAGAAACTGGCTTTCGGTTTGAGGAGGTGATGGTGGGAGATGCTGTAGAGCGCACACGTAGGCTCTGGCACAACTGAAGTCGCTCTATCGCCTTTTGTTGAGAACAGGAAGAGAACTTTTTAAATGGTATTTTCACGTAAAGCACTTGAAATATGCAGAATTGTGCAGGGCAGATGCATTGTTAGAGGGGTATAGAATAGAGTTTAAATGTAATAATTTTTAGTGTTACTGGTCCTTTACATGTGTATTTCTTGAAAAATGCGGAGGATTGTAGCTCGTCTCAACATTGTGATAGGTCAACCATTTTTAAGGCCATCTGGATTTGTGCAGTATATTGCAATAACATTTTACTTCTTCATTTCTCAGTGAACTACATCCTTGGTGATAGGCCAAGTGATACCCTTCATTAGGGATCCATATGCTGTGGTAAACATGAAGATGAAAATTATTTGAAATAAGAAAAGAAATCGCACACCTTTGCTACTTTACCTTAACCACCATTCCACCCCCACTGCAAGTTGCTACATTGAAGAATCAAGAGGAAAGAGAGGGGCACACTCCCATAATGTAAAATCAATGACCCAATACTTATTAAGTTAAAAGAAACAGATTTCAGTAGTGTGATCAGCATATCAAATGTTCCAAATGAATAGCTTAACGCTTTTCATCTTGGTTTAGACTTCATCAGGGGAATAAATACTAATGTCCCAAAGTTAGTTTAAATAGGCTGGCAAAGGTTGGTAAAAATTGATGTACACGTGCAGAGCGTCAGAGATTGCTCTTGCATGTACGCCTGCCATCAGACACTACGTCTGTGCTTGCATGAAACATCACAAATACTGTAGCGCACCGTAATCATGGAACCAAAATTGTTCCAGTATAAAAGTCAAAAATATGCCTATAGACCCACTGGAGATAGTGGATTATCACCTTTGGGGAACAATCAATGTATATTTCTTTTGAAACTTAAATTAGACTAAGCGTTGTTGTTGGTATAATAGCATAGCAACAGTTGATCAAATTAAAAGGACTGCATTTAAAAACATGAATAAATTAAAACAAGGCAAACATGCTAATGGCAACATAATCAAAAAATAAGTTGTTACATTGGCTTCACATTTTTATTTTCACTTGGAGGCACATGTATCAAAGGTCAAATTTCGAGTTCATTTGCGTTTTTAAAAACTTCATAAACTCCCATGAACTCGAATTCCATCTAAATTTATTAAAAAAAATAAAATTTTTCCAAACTTGGGTAAATAGGATCAACTCGAAAACTCAAACCAAATTCGAATTGAATGTAAGGAAGGCTGCAAACATCTCCAAATTGATCCCAGGACGTCTTCCATTGACTAAAACAGCAATTCCACAGGTTTTAGGTGGTGAATAGTCAAATTTGAGTTCTTAAAGGCCCAGTGTATGATAAATCTCGAAAATAAAATTTGAATTTTTAAAAAAACTCGAATCAAATATTAACAATTCCCTAGTCGAATTTGACCGTTTTGGCCATAAAAATAACTTGAAATTAGAATTTGAAATTCGAATTTTCACATCGACCGTTGATAAATCTGCCCTTAGGGTTTGTCACGTTCGGCACCCTAAATCCAGAACCAGTGCTAGGCTCCCTGGTTTCGGCTCCTGCTTCTGCCTTTAACAGCTGCCTTTCACCTCGGGAGAAGCCCTCGGCTAATTGGATGCCGCCAGGTCTTATTAAAAGAGGAGCAAAGCTACAGGTTCTGGACGAGCAAAGGGGCAGAGAAGGGACATGTGGGGGTAGAGTCATAACATTTAAGACCATGTTTGTGCCTTGTGGGGGAGGGACCATGACATCAGAGATGGTTATTGGCCACATTATTGTTCAGGTTTCAGCATAAACCCTGACAGCTGTGACCTTAACAACCCTAAGAAAAACTGGTATGGTCAACTAACTTTTGCTACATTAAATAACTTTGTTACCTTGCCCACTCAAAGTTAAGATGACTCTTTTGAATTTGGTGAGTATATGGGGAGGGCATATATACAATAGTTTAGAGTTTAAATATAAAAATATATTGGTACAGTGTGTACATAATGTATTTCAATCTTTGCAGTGCACAGCTGCAATATATTTGAAAAAGCTCTGCATCACATTCCAAACACTGCTATTTGTTCTCCAGTTGAGAAACCCAAATAAAACCCTGTAGGAGACCAGAACTAGTAGAGATCTTAAAAAAAAATATACTTGATGCGTTTGCTATGTTCTGTCATCTTTGGTAATAATGAAAATATGTGGCTTTATCACTGTGCCCTCTGGTGGTCAAAAGAGCACCTTTCATCAATCATAACTCCTACAAAACCCAGTTTCGTTGTGAAAAATAAGTAATGATTAATATTTTTTTCATATAGATGAAAAAATATTCTAATTTGTAGTAGCAGTAATAATAATAATAGTAATAATAACAATGTATATATACAATAAAACAAATCTAACAGATGAAAAGATCCAACAATGCACCTTGGACTTAACATGTACAGTATAATATGGTTGACCCTAGTGGGAACATAAATTGACTTTGACTAATATACAGTATGTGAAGTACAGCTCCATAGCTCCTTCCAGGTGCCTACTGCGGTTTGTAACTCAGGGTGCCCCTCGCAAATTTTTTTTTTTTGGACGCGCAGACTCCCATGTGCATCACCCACTGGCTCTCCCACAAAGGAAGAAGTAGTTACTGTAGTTACACCACTGGTTGCCTATTTGAGACTACTATGAGTCTCTGTTTACAGACCTAGGGGGTATTTATCAAGGTCCAAATTTATCTCAATATCGGCTGTTACAAACTCCGATCCAAGCCACTTGGGTTTTTAACGCTCATATATTACATTTTCCCGAAAACTACCTTTGTGGGAAAAGCTTTTTTGTGAATTTTCCCCGAAAATTTTCCGGAGTTTTCACCCGAAGCTCAGAAAACTCCCGACACATCCAATAATCAATGGGACTGTTCCCATTAACTTTTATGCAACCTCCTCAGGTTTGAGATGCCATGTTTTTATATTTGGGCTTTTTAGCCCTCGGGGTTTAATAAATTCTGAAAAATTCGCGATTTTTTAAAAAGCCTATTATTCGGTTTTCGGGGAATTTCGGGTATTCGGAGCTTAGTAAATAACCCCCTTAGTGTCTCAGTATAGTAAATGAGCTTTACTGTTTGCTTAATGGAGAGAAAAACTATAGCTTTCGTCCTCTTGCCTGTCTTTAAATGTGGAGCCAAAATGTTATTTTACTTTCATTGCACTGTGTTGCTGTCCAATTTTTTGGAGAACAGTTGAGGTATTTGGAATGCTGAGGACTGTGCAGCCTCTCCAGATACGAATGGTGAGCTGGGAGTGGCTAACTTTTGTATTGCCTAAGACTCCAGTACTAGGCTGCCCTCCATGAAACCTCTTTCCCCCCAACATTATTCACATCCAGAACCTGAAATTGAGTGAAAAGGCTGCAGCTTATTATTATTATTTATAGCTTATTATTTATAAGTAAACATATCTAATTAAAATAACAGTGTTCAATCAGTATGTCTACAATTTTGATATAACATAAATGAATACTCATCACCCACTGAAGGTTGCCCACCGTAGAATATCTTCATACAACTTACGCAAAATCTTTGGCTTTAACACCCCGTGTCAGCTTGAGACGAAGTCTCTATTCTCCTTATTCCTCCAACAGGCCTGAGTACAAATAGTACGTGCTAAACCATAGCCGAAGCCTTTCACTCACAGCTCCCTGTGCCCCCTACTCTCTTGCACTCCCTTCTACTTGCATCTGTAACCTCTTAGTGCAATGGGTGGAAGGGAAGCTGCTCTTTTACTGCTCTTTTACTCTGACAGCACTCATTCTTGATCTGCGTTACTACATTTTATCGAAACATAATCTAATGTGGCTAGTATTGTTCTCTTATTATACTGTGTAAACATTGTTGTGTACTTACAGAGAACTGTAACCTCTTCCAACAGTGGGCATATTAAGTAATCTTAATGGTATGGACATTTATGTACACTGCATTATGCACTGGCCCAGTGAACACTGATGATATATTATTTTTAATTTGGTAATGTGTTAGTATTTTTAATTCAGGTCTGGGTGGTTGGGGAGGATGTAAATTCATGGCCATTACGTCCTAGTACTTTCACAAACTTGTGTTCTGTCCATGGCTATCTAAGTAAGGAGCATCCAGTTACCACATTGTTTAAAAATATTGTTATTAAAAACACCTCTTTTAAGGAAATTTTGTACATTTTTGATAACATATAAGAGAGCAGAAGAGCTTATAGCTTAGTGTTTTACAATTAAATGATTTATAATATAATGACTGTCATACAAAGATATTTGCGGTCATTTGTCCACAGCAGTGAGGACTGTCACAGTTTCTGTAATTCTGTTATCTCGTCCATGATGTCCACTTTTATTTAGAAAGAAACGTGTGGTTTATGACCTGGTTTACCTCAGAATAAACAAAGTATGTGCATATAAATCTTAAAGAGAAATATATACAAAAAGGTATAGCTGATACTCTGTGTTTTGTTACATATATTTATATAGTTAAAGGGCATGTAAAGTCTAAAATAGAATAAGGCTAGAAATGCTGTATTTTGTATACTAAATATAAACATGAACTTACTGCACCACAAGCCTAATCAAACAAATGATTTATGCTTTCAAAGTTGGCTACAGGGGGTCACCATCTTGTAACTTTGTTAAACATCTTTACAAGACTAAGACTGTGCACATGCTCAGTGTGGTCTGGGCTGCTTAGGGATCGTCATAAACAAAGCTGCTTGAGCTCTGCATGGCTGAGAAGTAAGGCGGGGGCTCCCCCTGCTGTTCCCCCCCTGCTAAGTATGATTGCGTTCCTGCTCAGCAGTTAGGGACCATCTGACAATTCCTATCCACAGCAGTAAATGAAGAGAGAATTTCACTGCAAACAGTCAGGTTTCTTATAAAAACGGTACACATTTTTTAATTAAAGTATATTGCAGATAGGTTTCTTTTTCATTAAAGATGGGATTTTATTTTTTTGCCTTTACATGCAAACCAATCTCTCTGCACCATGCAAGACCTTAATGAATCCTGAAAAATTGAGTAATGTGGTTTGGCAATCACAGAGTTAAGCTCGTAAAGTACTCTGGGATTAATACCATCTGGTCCTGGACCTTTGTTTACCTTTAGATGTGCTATTCTTTTTTTAATTTCCTTCTGAGTCACCCATGCATCAATAGTTAAAGGTGTGGATGGCAGGCCTATCTTCCCAGGTCTGCTTACTTCCGCAACTCCTTCTTATCTCCTGCACGTTGGCGTTTACATTCTGAAGAAATCTCGTTTCTTGTCATCAAATGCCAGGGGCTTCTCTAGCTCTAAATACATAATCCAGTTATTGACTGGTTCACTGGTGAATATTTTTTTGGTAGTAGAAATCTATGCCATGAAATGTGCATGCACTAACTTAATTTTGTGGGTCTCTCTGCCAGAGACTTTGGTAAACCTATGCACAATGGGCATTAAACTGTTTGGAGGACCCCTGGCAATCATATTTAGGGTGCTTTTTCTTGGTACGTAATGATACATGGGCAATATGATGCTGGATATTTGAAGCTTTGAGGCAATTTTCAGGTATTTCACCAAAACCGCCAATTTTGTGTAAGCCTTGTAACTAAGTAGTTTAGAGCAGAAAGGCATGGGTACCCATTTTAGATTTGTCAGTATGTGTACTTTCCAAAAATATATGGTTTGGGGGGTAAACGTTATATTTTTGTGTTTTTACCCCACAAAAGATTGCAGTAAATGCATTGATTTTTCATTAGCTGAAGTGACCCATGGGACTATTTGTATGCACTAACTTAATTTTGGGGCCTCTAAATGCCAGATACTTTGGTAAACCTATGCACAATGGACATCATTGTTTGGAGGACCCCTGGCAATCATATTCAGGGTGCTTTTTCTTTGTACCTAATACAGCGTGGGTAATACATGAAATTTTTATATTGTGAAAAATAATATAGTTAGTGCTATAAATCTTTTTCCAGAGGTGCAAATACATGAAAAAAAACAATGTATAGGTTTCGTAGGTAAACTAAATGTTTGCCCTCAGAAAATGCCACTAAAGTGAGAGAGCACAAAATGTTTCAAAAACGTCTGGCACTGAGTGCAAATGAAATTCTGCTGGCACTTAAAGAGTTAAATGGTCTAGTTTATTGGCTAAGTTAGGAAAACATTTGAAGTTCAACATTATTTACATCTCTCAGGAATTCTCTCAGGAAGCCATTTTGGAACATACTTTGTTGTATTTTACCAATTTCATAATTAAATGGCACATTTTCACCCTAGGTAAAAACGAGAACATTGCCCCAATCCTCTTTCTCTGGGGCTCATTTATAAACAATGGGCAAATTTTCTCTTGGGCAGTAACCCATGGCAAACAATCAGATGATTGCTTTCATTGTTCGACCTGCAGCTGACTGAAAAAAGCTTGGGTTACTGCCTATGTGCAAATGTCCCCAGTGTTTGTAAATGAGCCCCTCTGTCTTTTGAGTAAACAGGACACAAAGATTCGTAGCTGTATCTTTGTTTAATAGACAGGAGTGCCATGGGCCCTTTAAAAAAAGCATTGGAGTGCCTTTCTGGTTCTAACCTGTGGGCGAGAAGAATTCATTTGATTACAACATCAGTAATGTAAATAATGTATTTCAAAGTGGTTTGTTTGTTGTAGTAACAAAATAAGGTGACTGTTACTCAGAAAAAGAACAGTGCAGTACTTATTAGAAAACTGTCTATATGTTGTCTCTGCCCATATTTATTCCACAGATTCCAATTGTGATGCCCCTATTCCTGTCAACATATTGAATGCACATGTAATTCATGAGTAAATGATTCTGCGTTGGGGAAACAAGGCAAAAGCTAAGAACAAATGAGTAAGAGGATCAAAATTCACTGTGTACACCAGAAAAGCAATATTGGACATTTTAGTGTCAGTCCCAGTAGCATTGAGAGAGAGAGAGGAGTAACAATATAGGCTTTTGGAAATGATTAAACTTTGCCCAGTTAGTAAATATTATGATTATATATACTGTAAGTATGGAGTTTATTATCAGGAATGCTTCGGATTTGGGGTTTTTCAGATACGGTTTATTTTGTTATGGTACTGTACCTTAGCATCATCAGAGTTTTCATTCTGGGGAGATCAAACATGGACCTATATCCACGTGATAGATTACTTTAACAGGAAGGTTGCATTCCTGTTTTATTGACATGAAATATAACTTCAGAGGGTCAAGACAGAACATCACTGTATATATGCATACTATACATTATATAGTATCACATTATGGTGCATACTTACAAAATGTAAAATGTAATGAACTCTAGCCAAAACTAAAAAATTCAACACATCATTGGTGTCAGGGGGCCTATCGGCTCCCAGAGGGAGAAGTCCGGGCCAAGGAGGAAGCTTCAGGTTAAAGTCCAAGTTCAGCGGTATCCAAAAGGGGTCAGGCAAAAGCATAGTCAAATTCAGGCAAAGGTTCAAAAGGCAGGCAGCAAGAATCAGAATCAGGGTCAAAGCAGAAGTCAGGAATCCAGGAAACAACAATATAGGAATTAAGGGAACCCAGGAACACAAGTCAGGAATTCCACAATCTCGTTGTTTCTTTGGAAACTGCTTGTAGAATTCCCTTACCAGGCTGTTTTATCCAAGAGCACTCCTCGGGACCAAAACCCTTCCATTGAATCAGGAATTGTAGAGACCCTCTAGAGATTCTTGAGTCTAAAATCTTCTCTACCTCGTATTCTTGTTGGCCATCCACGGAGAAAGAAGCAGGAGGAGATTGTTCCAAAGAGAAGTGATTAAGGATTGCTGGTATCACCAGGGATATGTGGAACACATTAGGGATTCGCATCTCGGGGAAGCTGAAGTCTGACAGCCACAAGATTAATTAATTAACTATCTCCACAATGGAGAATGGACCAACAAATTTTGGACCCAACTCGGGGGAAGGAATTTTGAGACAAATGTTTCTCATTAAAAACTTTGTCACACTTTGTCCCCCACTTTATATAAAGGAGAAGATTTCCGTCTATGATCAGCATAATTCTTGTGGGACAAGGAACTTTTCTCTGGCTTTGGTAGCTGACCAAATGGCCGACATGTTGGCTGCATGATCATCGGCTGCTGGAACATCAGACAAGAGGAAATCTTGAGGGAAGGCTTGCGGATGCTGCCCGTACAGTGTCAAGAAGGGCGATCTACCAGTGGAGGCATGACAACCATTGTTGTGAGCAAATTCCACCCAGGGAAGTAGATCGGCCCAATCGTTCTGACAAGAGGGATACTTGACTTCTCAGGAAGTGTTCCAGCGCTTTGTTTACTCTCTCAGCTGCCCCATTGGATTGAGGGTGATAGGCAGAAGAGAATTGGAGAGCGATACCCAGGTCTTTACACAAAGAACGCCGAACTTGGACATAAACTGGGAACCTCTGTCTGATACAATTTCTGCTGGAAAGCCATGAAGTCTGTAGATATACTGAATAAAAGAACTGAGAGTTCAATGGCAGAAGGGAGTTTACGAAGAGGAATGAAGTGTGCCATCTTACTGAAGCGGTCAATAACTACCCATATTACAGTGTGCCCCTTGGAAGGTGGCAATTTGACAAGAAAGTCCATAGCTAAATGAGTCCAAGGACGGGAAGGAATGGGTAGAAGTTGCAATAGACCACAAGGGCGAGAATGACTAGACTTGGAAGAGGTACAAGTGGCACAGGTCACCACAAAGTCTTTCACATCCTTCCGAAGTATTGGCCACCAAAGGAGTGGACTGACAAGCTCAAAGATCTTTTTGGTACCCGGATGTTCAGCTTGCTTGGAACAGTGGCTTTGCTTAAGGATGGGAATGCGGCTCTCGGGTGGCATTTATACCATACCTATGGGGGTATCAGCAGGAGCGGAGGACTGGACATATAGGATCTGGCTGGCCAGTTGAGGAAATAAGGAAGTGTAGGGACATGATAATTTAGACACCCTCACATAATATTGGCAGACACATCCTAAAGGTTTTAGACACTTAAATGGGGACTTGTGTCATTGTGCTGCCCTGTTGTTCTCACAGTGTACTGTAGATGGCACTGTGCTATAGTGTAAGGTCTAGATAACCATGCGGTCTGGGTCCATTGCTGTAGCCCTTACCAAGCAGGCAGGAAGGGAATGGGTAGTGGATCCTAGGAGCTTCGGCCCTAGTAAAGTGGATAACTATACTTTTTCATAGATCACTCTAGGAGTGATAGATAGGTTATATAGTTCAGCAGCTCAAGGCCCCGACGAGGAGAGTCAGAGGGATTGAGATCCCGGGTACTAATAACCCAGAAGTAGGGACTAAGACTTAGGGATGTAGAATTAGGAATTTCCCCTAGGTTCCACTTAGGGCACAGGCTAAAACCTGGGGTACCTTCTCAATTGCTGCTTAACTTCTGCTGTAACGGTTGTCTTGCCTGCAGGGATCAAGCTCTGTTCTTGGTGCTGTGAGTATACTACTATCCTTTATGTTATATGTTCTCTGTACTCCTATGTGGATTGTTCTGTAAATAAACTAAATTCCTGGTTAAGCATAAAAGAACCACTGGCACCCAGTTCTTGTGCATAAGCACATTGTTACAGTTACACTACACCCTGCCTCCACACCGTTGCGAGGGCTTGCACCTGAGAGAAAGGTCTCATCCGTGGCACAAATATATTGGAAAGTAAGCTTATAATAGAGACAGTGCCACTCAATTTATTATAGCACTACAGAAGCAATGCTTTTCGCAGGAGGAACAACTGGTTCTTGATCTTCACTGACCCTCACTGACTCAGGAACAATAGGGCAACTGCCTTTTGATTTCTGGAGCCAGGGCGATATGCAAGGACAAAATTGAATCATGTGAAGAAGAGTGCCCATCGAGCCTGACGAGGATTCAGTCTCTTGTGTGTCTGGATGAATTCCAAGTTTTTGTGATCTGTATAAATGGTGACGGGAAAGGTGCTCCTTCCAGGAAGTGTCGCCACCCCTCAAGTGCAAGAAGTTTACAATTCCCGACGTCATAATTTTGCTTGGCAGGAGAGAATTTCTTTGAGAAATAAGCACAAGGGTTTAATTTCCCATCTTTGACTTGTCTCTGAGAGAGGATAGCGCCTCCAGCCCCGACGTTGGAAGAATCTACTTCAATGAAGAAGGGTTGTAGAAGGTCAGGATGTCGGAGGACAGGAGCAGAAGCAGATGAATCTTTCAGGAACTGAAAGGCCTCCAGAGCTTGAGAGGGCCAAGCATTAGGTTTTCCTTCCTTTCGGTTGAGAGCCAAGACAGGAGCAATACGAGAGGAGAAACCCTTGATGAATTGTCTTAGTAGTTGGTGAAACCAACAAATCTTTGTATGGCCTTGGTGCTCATGGGTAGAGGCCAGTCTTGGATTGCCGTGACTTTAGAAGAATCTATCTCGAGAGATAATGTAACCCAGGAAGGGAATCTTAGGCATCTCGAAGACATACTTCTCCAGCTTGGCAAAAAGGGAGTTTTCTCTCAGACAGGAGAGGACTTCTTTCACCCGGGTTCGGTGGCTTTCCAAGTCTTTGGAGAAGATTAAAATGTTGTCCACGGCTCCCAGCTCCCAGCGGGAGAAGTCTGGACCAAGAAGGAAGCTTCAAGTAAAAGTCCAAGTTCAGCGGTATCTGAAAGGGGTCAGATGAAAGAGTAGTCAAATTCAGGCAAAGGTTCAAAAGGCAGGCAGCATGAATCAGAATCAGGGTCAAAGCAGAAGTCAGGAATCCAGGAAACAGCAATACAGGAATTTAGGGAACCCTGGAACACAAGTGAGGAATTCCTATAATCGGCATCAAACCTGGAAATTCTTTTATTTCCAAATTGCGCGCTGGGTGTCTGACGTCATCACGCCAGCATAAACCCACGTGGGTCATGGGCGCTGCCATCTTGGATGCGGCAGAGATGGGAGCACCATTGAGTGCTCCTGACAATTGCCAATTTACTAAAACTGGAATGCAACAAATTTTATATTGATGAACTTGCAATGATAATGATGGTGATGATAATGCAAAGCTTCAAACATTTGCCAGGTCATCGGTCTAGACTGGTAAACTACTATTGTAAATATACAGCAGATACTTTAGCAGTTATTTTACATCCCTCACTCTAATGTCCCACATACTGTACATCAATTCACCAGTGTTATTACCCATTAGAACTGTATAAGGAAAATATGCTGATGCCATTTTGGAAGCAAAATTCTGAATATTACAGTTACAATGGGGTGGTTACTATTTAAAATGACTCCTGACATGCAAACTCATATTGATGAGTTAAGTTGGTCATACACTTAAAGATCTGTTCATTCTCCAAATGAGCGATGCTTTCCCTAATATGCCCACTGGGTGATAACCAGGCTGGCTGATCTGATGGTAAATGAAGGCCATAACGGTGAGGACCACACTTGATTTTTACACCTGCCTAAATTTTGCCCAGATATTGGTCAGGCAGGCCCAGGATACAGACCAACAAAAAAATGTATGTCCATGTTTGTGCAAGGAAAAAAATTGCATTATAGTAATTTCTATTACTTTAATGGTCTAAAGGTTTTATAAATAAAAAAACATGTTGTGGCTTTTGTGTAGTGACTATTCTGTTGGTCTCTCTGCAGATGTCTTCCCATCTCCTGATCTGAGTGAAGAGGGTTTTGCTCGACCAGTGCTTGCTGGGATTGTTGCCACCATTTGCTTTTTAGCTGCTGCAGTCTTGTTCAGCACACTGGCTGCCTGTGTAGTGAACAGGCAGCGCAAGCGCAAGATGAAAAGAAAGAAAGGTAATAATTTAGCTCACATTATGCTCTGTAACCTTAACTTACTGTTGCAGTGTTAAATAACTGTCATTATTACTTTATGCCAATGCAGGAAAAAATTGCACATCTTTATACTGTATATATTTTTAAATTGCTTCCAGAGAATTGAAATTCAGTATGATGGCGCACCATATTTGCGAAATAGCTTTGCAAGTAAGGCAGCACTGTCACTGGTTCGGTTAATTTTATCCAATATACTGTATAACATATTTATGTTATTAATGCTGTTTAAGTTTGTGGCTTCTTGTGAGCTGACAAAATTAAACTGTGGAAAGGCTTTTTATATGTCCTGGGTGTCCCTGGCAGACATTCCTAAAACAGGGTTTTTTAAATTTTCATAGAAATTTAATATGAGATTTGTCTTCTAAATGTGACCCCTACAGGCAATGTTCCCTCTAATTCCTTTTTGGCTATGTACGCAAATAAAATTCTTCTGTGCACACATTTTAAACTTTTGTACGCAGTTTTTAAACACTGTGTGCTCAGGTCAGAATTAATACAAAATGTTGTGCTTTCACTTACAATTCATTGTGTGCACCAAAATTTGTTGCATGCGCTGGCCTCATATGTTAAAGTGAACATTTCCTGCAGGAACACAAACATATTGTTGAGAGGGGAATTCAGATTTCAGAATTGCTTATTGATTATATTTAGAAAGTTGTTCTAACTCATATTACATTTTAATTTACTATGTTTATTATAGTTATTAAAGCAAGGTGGATGTTTGGTCCTAAGCCATTTTCTGGTTTGGATATCCCATTTTGTAACTTTATAACTTCAAGAAAAAAATGTTATGAAACATCAAGAGGATCAGCCTTTGCCTCAGGCATCCAATTACTGAGGACAGCAGACTTGAGGAGAGCTGACTTCTGCTATATTACCTTGAGCATTAGAACCAGCAGTACAGAAATGTTAATAGATTGAAAAATTGACACCAATTCACACCATATACAATGGTCATTACAATCCCTTCTTCAGTTTTAAATGACCAAAACAGATCCCCCAGTTATATACAACAGGCAACACTGCCCCCAGTGTCCTTTCTAATAATGTCTGTTTCCAAAAAACAATATTCATAATAATATAAACCAAAATGTTACCTTACAAATTTTTCTAACTCTCTCCGGGATGTTCTTTTCTTTTTCTGAAAGGACACAATAACTGTTAGTAATACAGTAAACTCACACAGAAAGCATTTCAAGTTTGTATGTAATGTATCACTGACACATTACTTACAATACCCTACCCCTAAGTCATTACTGAACAAGTTAAATAAAAGTGAACCCAATACAGAACAAACTCTACGGGACCCCACTAAGAACCTTACTCCAAGTATGTACAACCACCCTCTGTACACAATCCTTAGCCAGTTTCCTATACATGTACAAACAGCATTACTAAGACCAACAGGCCTTTGTTTTGAAAGCAGTGGTTTGTGGGGGACAGTATAAAAATCCAAATATATCACATCTGCTACAACCCCACCTTCAAAAAGCCATGCTGATACTATTTCAATCTGACCTGGTGCCTTGTTTACATTAATTTTGAGTAAACATTTATGTACCATATCCTGTATCAACCACTGAGCTGAGCCATTTGTGCCCCTATCCAGTGGATCTTATAACTCACTCCTGTTGTATACACCAAAGAAAAGAATCACAATAGATGGTCCTTAATGTTTTACTTTTCTTTCTTAAGGGAATAATTTGAGAACAGTATTTATTTAATATCGTTTTACATGACAACCATATCTGTTCTGCGTTATCTTAATCTATGCACTAAAGAACTGTAAGGTGCTAACATTTGTTTTTCTAAAATGTAGAGTTTTTTTGATGAGTATATATGTATGTATATATATATATATATATATATATATATACTGTATATATATATTTATTTTTAATTATTTTATTATATTTAATTATATTATTATTATGGTCATAATTCCTCAGGGCTTCTAGTACTTTAACATTCGCTATATGTTCTGGATTTTTACAGATCACAAGATCCAGTATAGCATGTGGATCCTCAACAACCTGTTACATAAAATTGTCACGTAACAAGTTTAGAAACTTGTTCCCATTAACTGTCCTAAACATTCAATATTTGTCTGAATCCATATATATATATATATATATATATATATATATATATATATATATATATATATATATATATATATATATATATATATTAGTACAGCCCTAATTATTAGAGTTTTTTTACCTTATTACTGAATACTAAAAGTGTATCTAGATTTATTAATTCTGTTACATTTCTTGAATTATACAAGTATAAGATCCGTTATCCAGAAACCCATTATCCAGAAAGCTCAGAATTACGGAAAGGCTGTCTCCCATAGACTCCATTATAATCAAATAATCCAAATTTTTACAAATGTTTTCCTTTTTCTGTATAATAATAAAACAGTACCTTGTACTTGATCCAAATTATGATATAATTAATCCACTCTGGATAACAGGTCCCATACCTGTACTATATTTATATTTTTAAATTTGTGTGCATTGCTTGAGCACAGTGTTTTTTTTTACAGTATCTCATTCCTGTCCTACAGATCCGCCTCTTTCCATTACACATTGTCGCAAAAGTATAGAGTCTCCGTAAGTACCTTATAACAAGCACTGTGTTAGATAGCCTTATATAGTGTTTTGCCTTTTAAAGGGAAACTAAACTATTTTTTCAAAAGTGTTAGCTTTCCCCACAGGCCCCCCTGCCCACTCCTCAATAACGTCACCTCAAGTGAATTGTGGAAAAGTGAACTGTGCTGTTGGCAGTGTTATTTACAGTTGCGGGGTTCCTGCGGTCCAAAGCAGAAGTGCACTCAGTGGGAGGCTATCTGGTCTTGACTTTCATTGTGAATAATCCTGGCTATTGAGTGAACAGAATTGAGTGTTTTCTGAACTGAGTTTTTTCATACTTTATATTGAGATACTGAGATTTGAATAGGCTGAATGTATTTTTTTACACCAGACTATCTCAGAAAAATACAAGTACAAGTAATTAAGTCTAAAGGAAAAGTACACCAGTCAACAATCTTAATGTGTATATATATATATATATATATATATATATATATATATATATATATATATATATATACACACATACATAGTGCATGCATGCATGAGAGTGTAGTACAAAAAATGCATTGCTCAAAAAGAAACATGTCAAAACACATTTGGAGCCTGCCAAAACATGAAATTGACCTGATGCAGACAGGTATTGTGGTTAGGTAAGACAAATATTTGTTCTGACAAGTTCAAAGCATATCATACTCTGCCAACACTTCAAAAGACGTGAATCCTGTAGGAAGCAATGACGGTGGTACTATCATGCTGTGTGGCATTTTTTCATCAGCAGGCTCTAAGCATCTTCTTAAAAAGGAAGGATGTACAGATGCTGCAAAAATACATTGAACTATTACAAAAGAACATGTTTAAAAGAACATGCTTTAAACATGTTTAAAAAACCTTGCTTAAAAATAAAAGTTCAAAGATTGGGTACTTTTGAAAACAGTGTTTCAAACCTGAAAAAATCGTAGGAAAATCGTATTGTACTATCTTTTCAAGTTTTTTTCCCCCCGAAAAGCCCAAAACTATTGGATTTACGGGCTAAAACTCGGCGCAGACCACTATAACTTCTAATTAGGATAGGGACCTCTGCCATTGATTTATACACAATCTAGGTAGGTCTGAGAGGCTGATTTTTGGATTCTGGCTTTTTGTAGCATCGGGCTTTAATAAATCTTGAAAACTTTAAAAATTTGAGTTTTGGCCCAAAAAGCCCGACCAGATAAATGCAGAGTTTAATAAATAACGCCCTTAGTGTTTTCAAAATATTAATTTGTAATTAGATCATTTATTGAGGACATTAAAGCTCTTGCAAATCCTTGTATGTTAACATAATACATATAATTGCTGTTAATGTATCAACATTAAGATTGTGTCACCCTCCTTTTTACTCCCCGCAGGTTATCTTCTGGTAAGGTGAGTCCAGAGAGTGTACGGACACTTCGTGCTCCATCCGAATCCTCTGAAGACCAGGGACCCCCATCAAAGCGACCACTGAGTCCTGGGCGTGAGAAAGAGCTTTCTCTTTACAAGAAGACAAAACGTGCCATGACAAGCAAAAAATATAGTGTCAGCCAGGCAGAGGCTGAAGTCACAACACCAATTGAGTTGATTAGCAGGGGGCCAGATGGACGATTTGTGACAAGTGGACAAGAACAAGAACCCACTCTTAGGAGTCGCAGGATTCAGGGTTTTCCATTTGCTGAAGAGACAGATATGTATCCAGAATTTCGACAGTCAGATGAAGAAAATGATGAGCCATCTGGCCTAAAGTCTCAGCTAACTCCACTCTCCTCAAGCCAGGACTCTCCTCTTCAGCCTCCTGCCTACAGTCCTCGCTTCCAACATCAGCTTTCTGAAGGAAGACAACAACCTTCTGGTCAGTCTAGGCCAGGTGGATATCATCATGGTCATTTGTATGGATACCTTAGTAGTAGCCCTTTAGATTCAGATCCACCTCCACCATTCTATATGCCAGAGGTCAGCCCACTTAGCTCAGTGATGTCCTCTCCCCCATTACTTCCAGAAGGATCATTTCCCCCAATTCCAGAGGAAAACGGGGAAAATAGTTCCACTAGTACCCTTCCTTTAACACACACACCAATTGGGGGGCGTTCTCCAGAGCAGTGGGGAGGCCCTGATTTTCCCTTTGTGGGATTAGAAGCCCCAACCTCTCCATCTATGTTTGTACAGCATCGATATGAGACTAGTGAAATACGGAGGCCCCTTCCACCACCACCACCTATTCCTTTTCCACATGGACATCCACCACCAAGCTCGTTACACGTACCCTCATATGCTGCCATCCTGCCCCTGGAATCACACCCAGGATGGGTAGGAAGACTACCCAGCAGATGTCCACCACCTCCACATCCATCCTGGCAGGATGCAGCTATGCAACTGGCAGCTCAAAGCCAGCTAAGGCACACTAGCCAAGGAATGGGGATACCGGTGCTTCCATATCCAGACATTCCTGAACCGGGACCCTTAGGGATGGATGCTCGTTGGTTTGAAAGTCGTCCACGTCCACAGATGAGCCCCAGGCAGCATCGTAGACTTGAACCTAGTCTACACCAGGTGGTATTGCAACCATCCCGTCTTTCACCACTTACCCAAAGTCCCCTGAGCTCCAGACATGGTTCGCCTGAACTAAGTGTAAGGGCCAGGCCTCGACCTGGTCTTCTGCCTCCACCATCTGATTGCTCTGGCATTGCTCTCCAGCCACCAGGATTTTTACACAAATCACCACCTTCCTCTGGATCCCCAGCCAACAGCAGCCATAGGGAAAGTCCTAGCTATCGATCAACTCCACCTGATACCTCCCCCCATGTTGAAGGATGGAGGAGAATAGGAGAAGAGCGACTGCATGCAGAGACGGCGGTGCTGTGCACTGCAGGGTGAGTGTAACACTAGTAGTATTGACAAAGCTCTGCTTTCAAAAGAAGAAGTCTTCTATTTATGCCTCAGTAAAGTCAAAGGTTCCTCACATTATTTTACGAATGATGGAATTCACAACTACATTTCTGGAAAATTTGCAACAAAATGTGTAATCATTATCTATGAGACAAAAAGTTAACATGGAGAGATCACACTTTTGCACATGGTACTTAATTTTACAGTGTATTGTTTACGAAACATTGCCACATTACTGAGTAAGATGGAGTGGGGGGTGCATTGAATCTTTTTTAATTTTTTTTAATTAGATCATTTGACCCAAAGAGAGATTATGTGGCAAATTCACTAAGGCGCGAAGCGCCGAACGCTAGCGTTAATTCGCTAGCGTTTGGCATTTTCGCTACTGCGCAAATTCACTAACGAACGCTGGCGTAGTTTCGCTAGTGTTACTTCGCAACCTTACGCCAGGCGAAGTTTCGCTAGCGACGAAACTACGCAAATTCACTAACTTGCGCAGTGTACTGAACGCTACCTTTTACGCTAGACTTCCTTTGCCACCTCAGACCTGGCAAGGCGCAATAGAGTAGATAGGGATTGTTTAAAAAAAAGTCAATTTTTTTTCTAAGTCCCAAAAAAACGCTGGCGTGTTTTCTACATGATGGCTGATAGGCTGAAAAAGATCGAAAAATTTTTGGGGCTCCCCTTCCTCCCCCCTACATTTCCTGACTCATGGCAACTTACCTAGACAGTGGGCACATGTGTAGGGCAAAATAACATTTTTATTTGCTGATTTGAAGGTTTTCTAGGCATTTGTAGTGCAGATACGTGTTCCTCCATTGAAATTTGAATTTCGTGCTGTATGCAAATTAGCCTTCGCTAGCGTAACTTCGCTTTATATAGCGAATCAACGCTAGCGCAACTTCGCAACCTTACGCTACCCCTGTGTGCAACTTCGGATTTTAGTGAATTTGCGGAGCCCTGGCGAAACTACGCCTGGCGAAGTGCGGCGAAGTGCGGCGAAGTTGCGCCTCGCGCAACTTCGCTTCTTAGTGAATTTGCCCCATTGACTTTCATTGTCAGAGATGGAGATAAAAGCCAAAAAGCAATTTTGACTGTTAGTAGATCTGCCCTACCATGTGTCTGTAATGCCACTCACATTTACCATTTTTTTGGCAGTTAAAACTTGTTAAAACTGTCCCTTTAATGAAAAGACCCATTTTTTTTAACTCGTGGACTCAAATATTAGAGGTGGGGCTTTTTATATGGGTGTTTTTTGATTGATTTATGAAATTGTGCAAAATAGCAATCAAAACCAAGACATAATTTGTTCCTTTAACTGCATTTAGGTGTTCTGAAGAAAGCAAGCCCTGGTGACCTTTTCTCATTTCTGTGTCAGTAAACTTTACCTATGTCATACTTCTTTTCTTTTTTTTTCCTACAGCTAAAACTAACTTTCAACTGCCAGCCTTGAGATCACCCTGTTAGTGCTGTACACACTGGGTATCACAGGTGTGATAAGCTAGACTGACGTACACATGTAAATGGTACTCCAGGCTATTTGAACTTTGTCCTGCCTCAATATAGTGGGAACTTGCTGAAAGATGGTCAGCTGGAGTTGCACCTGGCATGTGTTTTAATTCATGCAGATATGATCCTTTTGATAGGGTTGTCGGTATCACTTTAATGTGTAAGAGAATATATATATATAGAGAGAGAGAGAGAGAAAAAGAGAGAGAGAGAGAGAGAGAGAGAGACTAAGAGACTATACAGTACACTAAAAATTGTTCTTACGCATGAATTCACATTATGCATCATAGTATTTTCAGTTTTCCGTACCACAGTGTCCATTTTAAGCAAATAATTCTAATTGTTAAACAGTGCCTTCTAATTGATAGTAAATAAGATGCATAAAGTCATATTGGTACCGAAACAATCCTATTTATTTATTTTTCAAAGTTTTTTTTCCAGTAGAACTATGCATGATGATACAATTTACAGAAAAATACACTTATATAATACCCCAGTGTCCTAAGCATTTGGGGATAAATGATGCCTTACCTGTACAAGGTATTTTTTTTACAAAAATACATAAGTAAATGGAATCTGAATTATCAATTGAAGAACCAGATTAACATTAAGGACCAGATTAACATATGTAGACATTTCTGAAACTGTTGAAATAACGGAAAAAAATATCAATCTCATAATAAGGTTATTTCACTGAGATTTTCTCAAATTTTTGAGAAAATAATGAGTTCTCAACTAATGTTTACTTTTGGTTCAGTTTTTTTTAGTATACCCGGGGTTTTGCAGTTGTTTAATTGCACTACCACTTCATATGTGTTTCACAATGGATGGTAAGTCACATGGAATGGTCCTATGGATACTTGGAACAGTAAACAACCTCAGCCAATAAGAAAAAATTCTCTATTGCTATTTGTGAATATATTTGCTGTGGTAATGCAAGTTTAATTTTTGTTTTGAGTTAGATTTTTGAAGCTTCTGTAGATTACATCTGAAAGAGCTTTATGCAGAAGAGCATCTCAAAAAAGCTTCATATTCTGTTGTGAAAATAATCTTCTACAGACCTAATTGTATGCCAAAATGTGAAATGCTTTTCTAGAGTTAATGCAGGGTTGCTACCAAAATGTATCCTAGTTGAATCTCCACAAAACCTCTAAAGCCCCCAAAAAAGACTCATCTCAACAAGCTATGGCATGTTTATCCAAAAAGCTCTGTAATTTGGTGCTTCAGTGTCCTATTTAAATACTAAATTGGAAAGATAATTATTTTTTCAACTCTTATTATTCAATATCAAGAACAATATTACCAAAGGAGAGTAATTTGATTTATAAAGACTCACAAAACGCTGTGGACAAACCCTGGACCTTTTTGTATATGTTCATAAGGTGATGTAGAAATCAGGTGTAAATGTAAGCATTATTGAAGAACGCTGAGGTATAAATCAGTGGTAACTGTAGTTGTATTGAACTGTTTCTGTGTTTTAGCAAGTATTTTATTTGCTTGGTGTTTTGTGGCCAAGTACAAGGTTCCTGGTATATAGTAAGTGGCAGATTTATTAAGAGTCGAGTTGTGTTTTCCACAAATAAATTGAGTTTTCAAGGTATTTTCTAGTAAAAAAAAAAAAAATAGATTTTTGGGTTAAAAAAAACCTTTCATTTTTCGAGATTGATTATACTATACCCCGCCCTGGAAATAACTCGAATACAAAAATACACCATTTTAAACCTGTCGAGGTCATGTATAACTTAATGGCAAATATCGGGGTTTTTTAGGTAAAAAAACACCAAATGTATCGATTTTTTTTTAACCAAATAAATTGATTTTTTAAGAGATTTAATATACCCCATCCCTCGAAATAGCTAAGATCCAAAAATACAACAGCTAACAGCACCTCTATCCAATTATCCTTCTCCTGAACTTCAGTGAATTGCACTTGTTTGAAATATTGAGTAAATTAATTTGTCAATTTATTTAATGAGCCAATTTTTAAGAACTATATGAGGTGATTACTTTGAAGAGTTGTGCTTGAGAATATCACCTATGTAAACTGCACATAACACAGTAATTGAAGCTACTCTTCTTATTGATGAAAGGGGAGTTTGTGTATAACTTTATCACTTTATCACAATTACAAGTGCACTTTATAATTGATATTCCCATAAGATGGATTTTGTCTTTCTAAATCCTATTTTAATACTACTGGTATGGTTCTCCATAACAGGGAAAGCACCCCACACATTTCGTTTAACACATACCTGTATTTTAAAGCTCTATGTCCTTTCTGCTAGATGTTAAAATATACACCATGCATATTTTGAATTGTGATGCACCTAGAACAGATATTCAACAAGGCCAAACCGTGTAACAAGGTGAATAAACCATTTGCCCACGCAACAGGAACTCACCTTCATGATTTTCAGGATGATTTTCAGCATTCTCAAAGTGCACATCAGAAATCATATACAGAAATAGTGAAAATGAACTAGCTGGTCAAATCCAGAGATGCATGAAGTAGAACTGAATCAGAAAGACATTCTAGAATGAGGCAGGCATGCTGTAATAATTTAATAAAATGGACTATGTTGTCTGTTTAGTTTAGCATAAAGTAAAGGCTAAGGCCAGTCTGTTAACTGACTGTTAGTCTGAGTTCAATTTAGTGTCATTAGATCTGGTGCGTGAAAATTATGGTACGCCTTTAAAACTGGCAGCATTTTATACAAGGTTATTTAAAAAAGCAACTGAGGCTTATGTACAAACAATGTGTATTAAGTAGCAAATCACCAACCTAGTAAATATACCGAGAACTATGTGGTCACATAGATGCCTGTGGCATGTAGTAGTAAAAGGGCCCCGTGTTGGAGCTCTAAATGGACAAAGATAGTGACATCTTGATTCTGTTTGGTACCTCTGGTACAAAAAGCAAATTCAGCCTTTTTTTTTCATTTCATTTATCTTCAGTGCCTCAAATATCTTGCTGTTTTAACCTGAACAGGGTGGGCAGAAATATAGAAAAGAGACTGACTTCGTCATCTACTGGAGGGATCTACAGATAACACTTTTCATACAGCATTGTCTTTCACATTGTTACATGTTTATTACTCAGTAAGGTGGCAATGTTTTTTTTCACGTAAGGCAATACAGAAGTTGTAAAACAGTACTCCTTAGGGCAATGAGAGTCATAGTGGTTTGCTACCTGCAGGGGATCACCTTGGGGAAGCGTCTTAAAATGAGGATTGTGGCAGGTTAAACACTTTACATGTGACAAGCTGACTTAATTGCAGGAAAATGCATTATTTCCTGATCTCCTGTGGGCGCCAAACCTCTACGTCTGTCATTGCCCTTTTGCATCACTTTGCATTGAATATTGGCAGAATCAGTAGTATATGATAACAGCTAATAAGTTTTCATTTTATTTTTTACAGAATTGTACATTTTTGAGATATTCAGCAAGTAAAATTTCACCATACAGTAGTCCCCCAGAAGAGCTTTAACTCTATTTTGCAAAACAGGGGCTTTAAAAAAATTACACATTATTAAAGAGGTTAAAGATGATATGAAAAAAGAAGAAACGCCTTCTTTGTCGTCAGGAGTGTGTGTAAGATGTTTTACATTTAGTGAGCATAGGGTATGCCATTGAGTCTTAGACCATGCAGAGTTTTAATTTGCACATACCTGTTATAACTGCCGGTTGCCATTTTAATTCCGAATCCAAAGCACATCACTTTCCACCATCCTGCCCATGGTAACTGTGTCTGTTTCTGATTGATCTCAGCTATCTGAGCAGTATTGACGTCATCAACTCCTCCGTTCAATAGGTAAGGGTGATCCATGTCTGAAGGGGGAAGAGGGAAGGGCAGGGTGGGCTAATGGAGGGTGGCAGCATATGGGTGGTACTTATCACTCTGTTTATTAAACCCATTACCTGCTTTAAAGGGGAACGGAGCATAATGCTTGAAGAACATCATAAGGCTCAGCTTTCAAATGTCATTATTATAATCAATGAGTGGCTTCATCACGTCTCATCACACATGGATAATATAGTTATCACATGTGTCAGGAAGGGCAAAAAGTTGCACCTGTTCCTGTGTCTTGTCTACACATCAATTTCAGCCCTGTGAACTGCATTTGATGGAGACCATGACACTGAAGACTGGCATAACACTGAAATAATTCCTTGAGTGCTGATTATCTTTTTTCCTTAACAAAGCAATACTGGGGCACAGTTTGCACATATCAATGTCTGTATTTTAGTCCAGATGGCAAGTGTTTTTTTAGAGATTTTGTGAACTTCAGTGCCAGTTGATCAACATACAGTACTTGTTTTGTGTTTGTTAACCTTAGATACAATCTAGTTTTGTGCAGAATTGCATGAACAGTAAAGATTCATTGGAAAAATTCTCAGTATTTTAATATATATACAAATATATATATATATATATTTCTGTACGTCTTAATAAAAATGTATTTGAATAAATACTTTTCCTTGCTGTGGAGTTTTTCTATTTACAAAGAAGTTAAACTTTTTTTTTACTGTATATCTTACGGTAAGAAAAAAAACTGTAGAGGTAAGAATAACTTTAGTTATGAATCCCAGATTTAAAATTAAAAAAAAAGGAATGATTGAAACTCTTTTCCACCAACTTGCCACCAAAATATACAATATCAGATGACAGCTCCAAACATATTAAAATAATAAGGGGCATATTTATCAAAGAGGGAAGTTAGAGATCACCACAGTTCACTAGATTGAAATTCTACGACTCTCTATTAATATCTATGGGATTTTTTAAAGCGTATTTATCAATGGGTGAAAGTTCACCCATTGATAAATATACCTTTAAAAATCCCATAGAAATGAATGGAGTGTGGCGGGATTTCACGCTAGAGGACTGCGGTGATCTCTAATTTCACTCTGATAAATATACCCCATAGTCTGGTGTAATTTCTCACTTATTTATTAAATTGCCTCTCCCTATATGTGTATATTATAGTGTATATTATAAATTAGAACAAAAATAAATAACCAGCAGTTCTGCATTGCAGCGCTCAAGGGATTAAAAGTCTGCTATGCTCATCATGGTCTCAAAACATGAACAAATTAAAATGTAAAGCCTTCATTCATTATGTTTATATGGAAGTAATGAAGCCGCTGCCTGTTGATATAGTATTTTTATATCAGTTATGGCACTTGATACTGATACATTTTATCAGACTCACAAACTCATTTATTAGAATACTTTATGCAGCCATGATGTTTGTCTGTGGTTTTTTGTGTTGCATAAACAAATCATTCTGTAATACACAATAAACTTTGCTAAGTTTAAAATGGCTATGCATTAACTGTATCACTTACATTATCTTGTAAATAATTGTCTTGCATGTAAAGTTGTTAGCATGCTGCTAGAGGCTCTTCATCAAGGGCTTCTTGATGTCGGATTTTTGTGAGGGCGCCAGGTTCCCCTTTAAAGGAGACCAGTGCAGCTCCTATGCATGAAAAAAGCTTTGTTCTAACGCTGTGACTGTAGCAACCTACATCCTCCGTCTTCCTCCCTTCCTTCGATGGTGATACCCTACTGCAGGCAGCTACCCGGCAGTCTTGTATTTGCTATTCCCCTAAAAGCAATATTCCCTCTTCACACTAGTTTTCACTCCTACTTTGTGTCTTCGTCTTTTTTGTCATCCGTGTTTATATTTTTAAATTTATTTTACATTTTTTAGGACTCTCTGAGATTAAAAAGTGATGTTGCTTAGTAAAACAAATCAAGCATTCTACCATTTTTAAGTAAATTTGGCATCTGGAGTTCTGTTTCTCTGGGATCTGTGGATATCTTTTAACTGATTACTTCAACTAGGAACACTGTAGTAACTTCAGCTTGTCTAATAAACACAAATATACAAATGAGAATCTGCATGCCAGATAAGCTATGCAAATATGTTTTTTTTTTCCTTACATGGCATTTAGCTTTTAAAAAATAAAAAGATTTTAAATATGAGCTAAAAAACCTTTGCTGTTTCTGAAATAATCAATCTACTATTTCAGCAACTAGTCAATCTGCATGCAGCCTTTTTTGCCTGAGCCTCTTTTAGAAGACAGTTTAAATACATCTAGGCAGACCTATGCTTTGTTGTTTCTATTAAAAATTATTAAAATTAAGATTGCATGTAAAGAGACATTTCTGAGAGGGTATTGTAACTTGAATGTTTTAGAAAAGGAACACATTTTGAACTGATTGTATTTAAAAAGTCTCTTCCATAAAGTTCTTTTCCATATAGGAAACATTTTTTTGATGATAGAACAAATGAGGATTTGTCTCCCAAATGATCTTTCTACAGTAATTACGATGGTCAATGACCGTAGATCATTGAAATCCAAGGCAGGGATTTAAAAAAGTTAACTTTTTACCATTGCATGCATATACATTATAGCACTTAGCACAAATACTGATTGATTTTAGTTGTCCCATAGCTTATAATTCATTGTTGTTTTGTCTAAATGTGAAATGCTGTTATGTTTAATAAGTAGCCTGGTTTCTATTTGTCTGATGTTATAACAAGTCTCAGGTATTGTCTTTTCATGTCCCAGTGGTGGTTTTAGTGTAAGGTTAGTACAGTAAAATAGTTAGAGCATGTCCATGTAATATAAAACATACTGTGTATATCATCAGTATACCTATATCATTTCAAACTGCTCACTGGACTAGAAATACTTTGATCAATCATTATATACTATACTATATACTATTATTCATGTATCCCCTTTTTTCATTTATCTCAAGATTCATCTACTGTATGCCACACTTATTCGACTCTATGAAAATAAAGAAGCATGAGTGCAACAGTATGCAATATGGGAAGCCGTAACAGCCATATAGGAGAGCTTTGACCCTTGTTGTTGCAACCTGATTTCAGTGGAAACCATAATGCCCATATGCAGGCCAATATTAAACGATTTAGTGCAGCAATTCTTGTCTTTAATAAACCAGCAGCACCTTTCATTTCAACTGGGTGACCAAAGAACAATACAATGGACATGATTAACATGATACCGATGGGTGCATTGTAGTAAATGTATTAGTGTTTTATTAAAAAACACATAGTTAATATATTTGAATAACCTGCAGGCTTCCAATATCTGACATGGTGCCTAAATGAAAAATATCCTTATACCTGAGATAAGTTCAAGAGCACTATCAACATTTATCCAGCATCTTTTTATAACTATAGGCTCTAGTAGTATTATGGATATCACACAATAGATGAAAAAGAAGCTCACAGTAAGACTTTTGGTAATTTAATCAAAAATGGTAGAGGAGGAGAACATGAAATAAACATAGTAAAGTCTTTACTGTTTGCTTTTGCATCTGGTTTTAAAATACAGTATTCTTGATATACTGCATATGGGAAACATAAACAAAATCTATTTTGCCAGATATATTTGTGCCTTCTAATTTTTAACCTCTCAATCATGTATCATGTATTATTTATAGAGTGTTGATACTCTCTTTAGAATGATTTTACAATTATATTAACTAGAATCATTTTACAATTACATAAACAAAGAGTATTATTCTCCACAACAGTTAACTTAAGTTATTAATCAAAATCATAACACAAATTTCAAGTTCATCTCTGTATATGAAGATAGCATGAATGAACAGAGCATAAATGAATAAAAGCAATCATCAGGTGGCATATACCTGGACAAACTTTGGACCTTTTATAACATTACCCAGAAGGAGATCTAGCCTACAATTACCCCAGAACATATGCAATCATTTTCATGAATAAAATAAGCATGTGACAGGTTCTTTGTAGGGTGAAATAAATGTACCAGAGTTTATGCTGTAAAGATTTCCCAGGTACTATAAACAATAGCAACTATTGAAGAGATTTGTTTTCATTGGTGAAGACTGAGCAAACCTAGGGAATGATTTATGACTGCACAAGCCTTTAGCTCAAGCAGTCATTAAGGAAACCCAGTGGGAGTTAAAGAACTCACAGGGGTTTGGGGGGGAAAACATTGTTAATTGAGGAATTGTTCCTCAAAGGGCTTTCTTAAAGGGGTGGTTCACCTTTAAAGGGATACTGTCACGGGAAAAAAACATTTTCAAAACACATCAGTTAATAGTGCTGCTCCAGAAGACTTCTGCACTGAAATCCATTTCTCAAAAGAGCGAACAGATTATTTTTTTTGACATGGGGCTAGACATATTGTCAGTTTCCCAGCTGCCCCCAGTCATGTGTCGTGCTCTGATAAATTTCAGTCACTCTTTACTGATGTACTGCAAGTTGGAGTGATATCACCCCTACCTTTCCCCCCAGCAGCCCATCAGCAGAACAATGGAAAGGTAACCAGATAGCAGCTCCCTAACACAAGATAAAAGCTGCCTGGTAGATCTAAGAACAGCACTCAATAGTAAAATCCAGATCCCACTGCAATACATTCAGTTACATTGAATAGGAGAAACAACAGCCTGCCAGAAAGCAGTTCCATCCTAAGGTGCTGGCTCTTTTTGAAAGTACATGACCAGGCAAAATGGCCTGAAATGGCTGTATGCACACCAATATTACAATGAAATGTTATATTGTAGAGTGAATTATTTGCAGTGTAAACTGTAATTTAGAAATAAAAACGACATCATAAAAATCATGACAGAATCCATTTAAGTTAACTTTTAGTATGTTATAGAATTACTAATTCCAGCTAAAATACAAATAATCCTTATTGGATGCATAGCCAGCCTGTTTGGCTTAATTAATGTTACATGATCTTTTAGTAGATTTAACTAATGAAGATTCAAATTACAGAAAGATCCATTATTTGGAAAACCCCAGGCCCCGAGCATTCTGGATAACAGGTCCCATGCCTGTACTAAAAGTTAACTCAAAGGTGAACAACCCATTTAAATAAGAAATAGTTTGGTAGCTTTTAGGTGCCAATCTCACTCTTGGCTTCCTTAATGACTGTTCGAGCTGAAAGGCCCCTTTTTGTTGATTGCCAGACTGAGTTGTTAATCAGGCCCGGATTTGTGGAAAGGCCACCTAGGACCGGGCCTAGGGCGGCAGGATTTTAGGGGGGCGGCATGCTGCCCAACAACACCCACATTTGTTCAAAAACACTGGGGATGCGCTGGAAAAACATTAATTTTTTAAATTTCCAGGGCGCCAATCCCCATTGCTCCTGTCCCCCTGGAGGGGACAGGGGTGACGAACGGTAGTGGGTCTAGGGGCGCCCACTATCTACATCCAGTTCCTCATAGTTTCTTAACATTATCTACAAATTATTATCCAACTTGGGCAGGAATAAGCGTGAGAAGTCCTGCAGATGGATCTAAGATTTGTAGTGTTATTCTTAGAGACCTACTGTATGCAAAGGCCAGCTATGAACATTAAGATCCACTCGTTTGATAAGTGGATATAATCAAATATGTGGATCTTTGCTCAATTTTGCCACCTACATTCTGGTACAAGTCTGCCCGATCCAATCGCTTAGCCCCCAGGCGAGCAATCTAACATCATGGGTGCCTATACAGGCGTGTCAAAAAAAAAAATCATTAACGTGCTGATCAGTCCCTACCCAACAAGATTTCCAAACCTGGCCTATATATATCTATTGGGGAGATTCAAGGAGTGCCCATACATGGGCAGATAAACTGCTGAATCAGTCTGAAGATACTAATCCAGCACAGTTTATTTGCTCAATTTAGTTGCTATTTCATAAATGGAAGTGTTCTGCTTATAGAAAAAAAACTTTTTATGTCTCGAAATTCCAGAGACCTCACCTAAAATTTAAAAAGAATATTAGAAAGATTTTGACTTTCACTCTGGAAGCCTTTGTTTCTCTTTTTTGGTGTATTTGTATAGTCAGACAAAGAACAGTATGCAAATTCAATACGAAAATGAAATATGCTGATATAGCTTCCTCTGCAGAATACCCCAGGGGATATGGTTAACTGAATATTAATTGTAATACTTATAAATAGTATTCATATCTTAGTGATTATACTGTCAGAGACAGAAAAACTATTCTAGATATATGTTATTTATGTTTGTACATTATTCACTAGATAATGTTTTTTTCTGAGAAGCCTATTCAGTGAAATGTGTATTACCTTCCCATAGTTTAGTGGAAGAAGTTGCACTAATGTTTACTTTTTAGAATCTATCATACAATAATTTTATTATTTGGCCAATAAGCACAGGCTTATTTTATGCCATGAAGGTTTTGTTTGCATCAAATTTATTCTTCTTTTAACTTTTTTTAATACATATGACATGTCCCTGCTACAGTGGTATGCAATACCGTTCTTGTGTTTATCTGATAGTAATATGCTATAAGGCCAAAATCCTGGCAAAGATCTCATTCTGAAACCAAAAGTTTATAAAAGGTCATGTATAATTTGTGCTCGCTTTGCTGCTATAATAGCCTCTTGGCTTCTGGGGAGGCTTTGCACTAGATGTCAGAACATTCTTGGTGTATTTGCTTCGATTCGGGTATGAAAAATTTAGGTGTGCACTGATGGGCAATCAGTGGGCCTTGTTGGTTGTTGGTGTTCTAAACTGTTCTGTAGGCATGGAGTTCTTTATTTCCTATATCGGCAAACCAGTTCTGAAGGGATTTTACTTTGTAAGGAATTACCCCCATATGTAATAAATTTTGTTCTTCCTTCTTTGTGTAAACAGTTTAATTATGCCATTTCTTTTTTCAGCACTCTAAGGGGGGTTATGTAATTAAAGGTCCTATGTTTGCCCAGAAGCTGTAACCCATTACAACCAATAAGAAGTTTGCTTTTACACAGATGACCAGGAAATACTGCCTGCTGATTGGTTGCTATAGACTGCTGCTTCTGGGCAAACTTAGGGCCTTTAATTACATAACTCCCTTAGAGTGTTGAAAAAAAGAAATTGCATCACTAAACTGTTTACACTAAGAAGGAAGAACAAAATTGTCATGTGCCAAAGGCCATTATTGCTGCTTTACTAAGCTTTATTGCCTGCATTCACAATCCTTTTCCACCAAAATTTAGACTCCACATTACGCATTTCACACATGCCCCCTCCAAACCATGCTTATCATTTATTCGTATTGAGGATATGGCTGTATGCTTAGTTATACATCTGTGCCTATTGATTTGTAGTTTTGTATTGCTTAAACATAGAAAGGATGTCTGGAAACATTTGGCAATATAGTGTATTTGGTCTTGATCATAAAGCAAGACGTTTTACAGCAAGGAAGTAAATGAATCTCCATAAAAGTAGGGAATTTTTCAAAATGTTGTAAATACTTTATTTACTTACAGTATTGTGTATTCACTGACCATGTACTGTACATGATTTTGGGAACCGCCCCCTATTTTAGGAGCTTTCGTAACCTGACCATATAATCTTAAATCTGCGTGAATCTAATGAAATCTATGGTTTCCAGCATAATATAATTCTAATCTGTACTTTGTTATGGTTTGAGGCATTATCACCATGTGATTGTGTCAGTTTAGTAAGATGAGCAATGATTACATTTTTCTACACCTGATTTTGCCCCACTCACTTTCAGGTACAAATCGTTTTGCCCAATTCCAGAGGCACATACATTTGCACTTGCCAGCAGCAGGAACAAATACATGGAAGCAAAGTGAATTTTTGCAAAATCCATAGAATTTTGCCATTGTTTGCAGTTTTTCTCCTTGCACGCCATTCCATTGAACTGTTAAACTTCGGTTTTGCTTTATATTTTATTTTGGCGCTTTACAATATAAACAATTTAAGCCTTCTTGTAATGCACGGAAGAGTTTTCCAGACTTTATGCTGCACTTTGTTTTCTTTCCAGATGCTACTTAAATATGTCACAATAATCAAAACAATACAACACAGAATTTAACTAATATTTATACCTTTTGCATCAAGGTTTTCATTGTTACCGCTTTTTTGTTTTTTCAATATTGCACAACCTACTTGCAACCTTTAAATAAATAACTGAACATTTTTCAACAAAATGCAGAAATATTCTGTATCAGTTGTTTATACAAACAGCTGTGTATACCATTGAGGAATAATTATTGCATCATTTATTTTGATGGAGTAGAGTTTATCAGATTCGTATTATTTCAAACAACATTTTTAAAAAAGATTGCTTTACAATTTATACACAGTTCACGGTTTCATTGCATTATTATATAGTTTGCACCAAACTCGTGTTCCTTACTGAATGGATTGCATAATTGCATTCTAAATTATCCTTTCCTCTCCTGCTCAGGGTTGGGATTGCTGCTGTTCCTGAGAGGTCAGAAGTTATAGATCAGTGTATTCTCAAGCCCAAAAAATCCACCAAGGGCAGATCAAAGTCCAGGAAGCACTCTGGTAAGTTTTTAAAATCTATCATTAGGAAATACACATTCCTACAAGTCCTGATCTCACTCCAGCTGAGAATGTGCCTCGCTGTTCAAAAAACGAAGGGGCACAAACTCAGTTCAACTAACCTGAATAATTTGGAGTAAATTTCCCTAGAAACATGGGTCAAATGACTTGCAAAGAATGTGTACAAACACACTCCAAAAGGTGTCATTGCTGCAAAACGTAACTCTATAAAATATGAAAAGTGTTAGGAAGAAATGTGTAAAAGGCATATTCATATTTCACATGCATTTTTTATTTAACATAAAACAATGGCATATTAAAAAAGGGATTTAGAATGTTAGTGATATGAAATAACAATGTCCCAGACAAGCATAAATTGTGACAAATACATGGTTTTGCACAAATTCATGTTACACTAAGGGGCACATTTACAAAGCTCGAGTGAAGGATTCGAATTAAAAAAACTTCGAATTTCGAAGTGTTTTTTGGGCTACTTCGACCATCGAATGGGCTACTTCGACCTTCGACTACTACTTCGACTTCGAATCGAACGATTCGAACTAAAAATCGTTCGACTATTCGACCATTCGATAGTCGAAGTACTGTCTCTTTAAGAAAAACTTCGACCCCCTACTTCGGCAGCTAAAAGCTACCGAAGTCAATGTTAGCCTATGGGGAAGGTCCCCATAGGCTTGCCTGAGATTTTTTGATCGAAGGATATTCCTTCGATCGTTGTATTAAAATCCTTCGAATCGTTCGATTCGAAGGATTTAATCGTTCGATCGAACGAATAATCCTTCGATCGTTCGATCGCAGGATTTGCGCTAAATCGTTCGACTTCGATATTCGAAGTCGAACGATTTTAGTTCCTAGTCGAATATCGAGGGTTAATTAACCCTCGATATTCGACCCTTCATACATCTGCCCCCATATTCGATATTCGAAGTCGAACGATTTAGCGCAAATCCTGCGATCGAACGATTCGAAGGATTTTAATACAACGATCGAAGGAATATCCTTCGATCAAAAAATCTCAGGCAAGCCTATGGGGACCTTCCCCATAGGCTAACATTGACTTCGGTAGCTTTTAGCTGCCGAAGTAGGGGGTCGAAGTTTTTCTTAAAGAGACAGTACTTCGACTATCGAAGGGTCGAATAGTCGAACGATTTTTAGTTCGAATCGTTCGATTCGAAGTCGAAGTAGTAGTCGAAGGTCGAAGTAGCCCATTCGATGGTCGAAGTAGCCCAAAAAACACTTCGAAATTCAAAGTTTTTTTAATTCGAATCCTTCACTCGAGCTTTGTAAATGTGCCCCTAAATCACAGAAACTCATGAAAAATGGCACAGGGGGGCAAAATGATGAATAGGAAAAGAATATTGTCATATTCTTATATTACACTTTATTAATTTATATTTTTGGAGGTATACTACATCACAGCATTAGCTGTGGAGATTTGTATTACAAAGTGGTCCAAGATAATGTCTTCCCTAACAAATTCAGTACTAGGGAGCTTGTGTATTCAAAAATAGCTAGTGAATTAAAATATATCAATATGCTAATACAGGTATGGGATATGTTATCTGGAAACCCAATTTTCATCAAATACTGTATTTCAACATTTTAAAATTGATTTCCTTGTTCTTTGTAATAATAGGACCGTACATTGTACTTGAGCATAACTAAAATGTAAATAAACCGGATTGGAGGCAAAACAATTTATTTAAATGGACTTAATCCAAATTATCCAGAAAACCCAGATCCCGACCATTTTAGATAACAGGTCACATACCTGTACATAATCAGAACTTTAACAAATATAGCCATATCCATTAACCTACTATTCCCATAAAAAGGTGGGAAACTCACAAATGAATGGTCTACCAATTGCCAAAAATATACCTGCATTAGATCCTAATCAAATAAACAGGGAAGCCAATTTATTTTTTTTAACGTAAGGGTTTTCAAAACTGGCTTGCAGAAAAAAATAATGTTTGAGCTGTTGCAGAATTGTATTTTTTAACTATCTCTAACCATCTCTAGTATCATCTAGTTCGTCCAGAAACTCTTGATTGTGCCAAGTTGTTGGGGCTTTCCGGATAAGGGATCTCGATATCCTAAGTCTGATAATCATTTAAACATTAAAACATCCAATAGGATTATTTTGCCACCAATATGGAATGATGCAGTTAAAGTACAAGGTACTGTTTTATTATTACAGGGAAAAAAATTAAAATTACCTTGAATGTGATCCTTTAACAAGCCTTCGAATAACTTGAGAACCACAGATGTCATATTTACTGGCCTATAATTGCCTGTCTGATATCGTAATCCCTTTTGGAATTACATCAGTTTTCCTCCAAACTATAGGTACCATACCAGATAAAAGCAAATTTGCAAAAAACAGTAAAAGAGGCCTGACTAAAACAGAACTAAACTCTTAAAGTATCCCAGTGTATTCTGTCTTGCTCTGGTGCCTTGTTCACATTAATTCTGAGTAAACATTTACGTACTATGTCCTCAGTCTACCTACTGGGTGTGTCTTGAAACTTTTGACTCCTTTATTGTATCCACTGGAATCTGGAGCTGATTCCATTACTTGTTTTCTATCCCTTATAACCAAAATACTTCCATTTAATGCAGCCACACTCTCACACACTCCCACACTCAGCCTGTATCTTTTTACTATTAATATACATCTAAAACTTTTTGGTTCAATCATAACCTGTTCCACAGTCTGTTCCTGGATTTCTAACTTTGACTGCCTTGCAGCACTTGTTATAGTATTTATATTCTTTAAATGCATCTGTTTCCTGATTTGTAGTTTTAAAATGCTTTCCTTTTCATTCCTATTACCTTCCTTAAGCCACATAAGGTGGTCTTTAACGCTCCTACATTTACTTCTTAGGGGAATAAATTGAGAGCAGTAACAATGTCATATCTTTTTAAATGACAACCATTTCTGTTCTGTGTTTTAGCAGAAACCCCAACACCCCCAGTCTATGCACAAAAGTGCTGATCTTAAGTAATTCAACTTTGCTTTTCTGAAATTTAAAATCTTTGTTGCCTTAGTGTACAACAAACATAAATGAGATAACGTTATGGTCACTATTTCCCAATGGTTCTACTACTTGCACATTTGCTATATGATCTTGGTCATAAGAGATCACTAGATCCAGTATAGCATGATTTCTGGTTAGCTCCTCAGCAACCTGTGACATAAACTTGCCGTGCAACAAGTTTGTCTGTTTTGACATTACTGTTGCCCCAGTCAATATCTAGGCAATTAAAATGCCTCCTTTTCAAGACTTGTGCCAAACTAGCAGACTTTTCTATTTGCACCAAGAGCTGGTAGGTAGTGATGAATGCTATGGAGGCTACTCTCACTTTGGGTGAAAAATGATTTCCTTTCTTTACAAATTACACCTTTATTGGAGCACCCTGCTGAGCCTCTCTGAGCCTCAACCTTGCTTATAAACCATAAAATAGGGCACATGTACATCCACAAGTGCAGTGGCAGTACCCGCAATTTACACAGTCAGTTTGCGCGTAAAATCACTTTCATTAAAGTAACTTGTGTCAAAATTTGCTCTTTGTACTTCTATATAGTTGTGCTTGGCGGCACTTAGTCCTTCCTACCTTCTTTTTGGAACTGAGTGCTGCTGCACCTATTGATGCAGGGACCAGGCGGTAGCTTAAGGGTTCCCCCAGTGCCCTCCATCATTAGTCACAGTTAAGTTGCTCTGAAAGGCGCACACATGATTTGCCTATTGGACACCGTAAATGATGCCAGTGAACATGCCATGACGTCATTCAGACTTTGAAAATATTAGGAGCAATTGCTCCTATTGAGGAAGTGTACAAGCAGTTGCGTTAATCTTGGTTACTCGGAACTAATTATGAAAGGCGAAGTGCGACTGTTCCAAGTGCATTGCCCCCTTGCAACTACAAGGACACTGGAATTCTTGGAAAAAATGCTGCATTGTAAGAAAAAAAAAACATGCCGACTGCACTTTGCTCATTGCATTTGCGCATATACACATTGCATGAACTGGATGTAACAAATAAGAAAGTATTGCTACTGCATTACTTCCTTTTATAAAATGGGTCTGCATCATCCTTCCACTGACGGTCCATCTGCTTTATCCTTCCAGTGACCATTTCTTTGAGCAACTAATATCCATGAAACATGTTTTTATATAGCATCTTGTTTAAACTAATAAATTCTGTCATAGTTTGTAATGTAAGTGGTTATGTAATGTTCTGATTTGGTATGTGATGTAATTTGCAGAAGAGTATGTGTCCTTTTGAAATGAATACACAAAATAATGTAGGTCATGCTTTATGATTTCAGACGGATCCACCTCACAGGTTCACCAGCCACCCCCAGCCGTGTATATGGACGCCCGCTGCATTCGAAGGAAGAAACGTCCCACACGACAGGACCCACTATCTCGTCTCTCTGCTTTGAGGGATGAGCTATGTCACCGTTCACTGTCTGATGACCGGGCTGCCATTCTGACCAGCACTGAGCCTGATGACTCCAGTGGCCATGCCACACTTCTGTGACCATACCTAGAGAGAGGCCCGGTTCTTAGGGCCCTTTCTGTCTCTTGGTGCTGAAACTCCCTGCCCTTCCTCTGAAAAGACCTGACACAAAATCGTGAGCAGCGAGTCGTGCGTTCATTGCCTACCTCACCAACCTCTGTGTGTGCTGAGGATAAACTCATGCCTCACGTCTTGGAGCAATGTACAGTGTTAACTCTGAAAACTGGTAGATATAAGGATATATTCATTGGTCACAGATCAGCACTATGTATGGTGTGACTATAGCACAGATTGGGAGCTTTGAGAACCACAGCTCCTTATATAGTGTTTATACCCTTTACATACGAGGCAAGAGCAAGGATCATGTGGAGCTATCATACAGTATCTCCATTTGCATCCACTGTGTATGTTACATATATGTATACATACATATATTGTGATATTTCACTGTGTGTATGAATTCATATATTGTATTTATGTTGTCACAGAGGCACATTTTGATTTAATCTGCATAGAACTTGTAACACAGTTGTGTCCAGTAAAAGAAAATAGATTAGTTCAACGAAAAATAACAGAAAAACATGACTTTAATTATTGCCTATATAATCTGTAGGCAGTGTCTGGTTCCACTGGCATTGTAGGAGAATTCCTAATCAATAATGCCCCAGGATGGTGCTTAGAGGAAGAATTACAAATTGAAATATTTCTTTTTTCAGACGCTAGGTTGAGTAGGCTTGGTAACATCATTTGTTTATGTTAGTTTCTGTTTAAAACAGTTCTTGTTTTACACTGAGTTCAAACAAGACCAGACATGGAACCGTAAATCTCTTGAATGATTGGTAAAATCACCACTGCCAATGAACTTAACTTCCGCTTAAATCATGGTTGTTACAACAGGCTTTCACCCTATTGTTATTAGTTTGCAAAATTTAGTCCTTGCTGTCAAATATGTAAATGTAAAAAACATGAAGAGTATGGAATTTAAGATTGTGTTGGGCCATGCAAGCAATAATTTCATGATTTAGATTTACTTTTTGTAATAATCCTTAACCAACAAGAACAAAGCTACATTCCCATTATTGACACCTTACTTAAACTCATCATTGTCCCTGCTATTGTAGTAAGGTGCTCACATGTGAGTAGAGAAACCATCAGTTCAACCTGGCTATCATTACTGTGCAGCTCCTGAATGCCTTGTTGCCTTAGTCAACTACTAGAGATGACCACATGCCTTGGAAGGGAATAAAAATTTCAGATAAATACTCTTTAAACCTAAGATAACATCAACATGTTAAAGAGTACATGATATATTGATTGTTATCCCTCCATTCTTATGTCTGTGCCAATGAAATCAAGAGGAATCATGTGCCTCTCTGTGTCATTTAACATCAAAAACACCAATCTGTGACTTCTTTTTATTACCTTCAACAACCTTCATGTTAGTTGTTTGAGTATTTTATAGATGCACTCTCAGTTAACAGGAAAGCTTTTCACATGATGTGGTATGGTAGACAGGGGCTGGGATTAATACATTTCCATGGTGCTTTCTGGAACTTTTTAAGTTCCCTGGCTTTTCTTTTCGATATACCTGATAATTTGGCAATGGATAGCGTATGGATAATTTTGCAAGCATCTTTGAAATTTTGTAAGTGGAATGGTGCATTATCTAATAATAATATGGATGGTTCGTTTTATTTCCTTTTTTAGGAATTGACAATATATTCAGGAGTGGAAATATACTGCTTGTGTTTTCTATTGTAGCCAAACCTTATATTTCCAAAGTTCAACATACAGAACATTTTTATTTCAGTCTTGTCATGACTACTGTATTCTTATGAATTAGTCAAAGAAGGGTGGTCCATTGATCGGTATATTGATTGTAGGGATGCACCGAATCCACTATTTTGGATTCGGCCGAACCCCCGAATCCTTTGTGAAAGATTCGGCCGAATACCGAACCGAATCCGAACCCTAATTTGCATATGCAAATTAGGGGAGGGAAGGGGAAAAACATTTGACTTCCTTGTTTTGTGACAAAAAGTCACACGATTTACCTCCCCACCCCTAATTTGCATATGCAAATTAGGATTCGGATTCGGTTCGGCTGGACAGAAGGATTCGGCCGAATCCGAATCCTGCTGAAAAAGGCCGAATCCTGGCCGAATCCCGAACCGAATCCTGGATTCGGTGCATCCCTAATTGATTGTTGTAATCATGAGAACCACAGTGATTGTAGTTTAAAGTAGTCAAGAGCAGCTTGTGAACTTATTACTTATAGATACAATTTATATCCTACAAGATAATAGTGGCAATACATATATATATATATATATATATATATATATATATATATATATATATATATATATATTCATATAGAAAGCTGCAGCACACTGGGATTTATCAAAATAAAACTTGTTTTATTGGATCATATAAATATATAGCAATATTGCCACAGGGATCCAAGGACTATGAGATAAGTGTGACATGATGACTGAATTCCATTTAAACTAACGTATATATGGTATAAATGTACTAGTCTTACTAGCTGCATCTCCTTTTGTCAGGCAATGGGCAACAGACCATCCCAGAACCTACCTGGTTTTGTTGTAGTCAGAATTAGATTCCATTATTGAACTGCATTATACCATGATATTAACTATTACACCTAACAACAATTGTATTTTTTTTTTAGCTACAAACCAATTTCAGTTATAAACTTACTCAAACTAACATGGTCTGAAAGGGTATGCTAAATTAAAATATCATTCTAGTAGCTAATTTCAAGAAACATATTTATGTTTCCCAGTGAATCAAATTGTTGTTCTATGTTTTAAAAAATGTTTTAGTGCAGAACAAGCAGCTAACTTATATACAGAGGAAGTTGCTAGTGCTCTGTATATACTTCTGGTGCTATCATAGCATGATGGGTGTTACTAGTCAGTAGCAGGCATGAAGTAGTGGTAATCATCTTACTTGCTGCATCACCTGTTGCTGTGCTGGGAGCTATTGGGGACCAAAGTATAAGCATACTCTGGGCAGAATTTATTGCACATTTAGCTAGTACTTTTATCCTGAAGGCACATTGTGCAAATTATACCTGCTTCTTAGCACAACACAATCCTTACTGAATAGAATTGCTCTATTTTTTTATATAGTGTGTGTTAGTAATATACACCAGATTATCTTAAAATTACTGTAATTTGGAGACCTTGGGCAGGTTGAGAGCAATACTATTCCCTTTTAATCCATCAGTTTGAGAGCCATCCGTTATCTTGAAAGGGAGTCAGTATGTGTATAGAACTCTTATGGAGGTACAGAAATTCATTTTCTGAAGTCGCCCAAAGTTGCCTCATGAGGAAACTTCGGGCGACTTCGGAAAACCGCGAGTGCCATCCCGCTGGCGATTTTTCATTATAGCCGGCGGAAGGGTAGGGGAAGGCAGTTTGGGGAGAGTGTCGTCCCGAAGAAGAGGCGATTAATCTTCCCAAATCTGCCTGTTTGCCCTTACCCTTAATGTGGATGTGGTCTTTGTAAAAAAAATAACAATACCAATATAGAATTGACAAAGCCCTTTACTGACAAACTTGCTTGAGTCTTAACATGCCATATATAGTTATCTTGTTCATATCCCAGACTGATTTCTTGCAGTCAGCTGGTTCACAGTTGTCTGATTTGCCCTCATTGTTGAATACATGCATGGACATCCCTGTAAAGGAATATGCATTTACATCTGCCATTGCGCTAGATCATTATAGGGCTCATAAGGAGCAAAAGATGGAGACTTGCTCCTGCACCTACCCAATCCCATCTGTACTAGCACTAAGCAGGAATTTGCAAGTTGCGCCTACTGTGGTGCACAAGACACAAAGCATCGCTTCTTGCAGGTGGGTATGTTACCTAGAATAGGTGGTAATTATAGGGCTTCCTTTCCATCTTGTGTCTATAGACCCTCAATATTACTCCACTTGAAACTTACAGTTGTGAAGGGCAACTGTATCCTTGCCTTGGAAACATGGCATATTGCACCTATGTTTTACACTTTGCTTTCCTTTAGTAATGACCCCTTATGTCTTTTTCTTAGACCATGATGCGAACACTATGGGGTTATCAAAATTTAGTTAAAACGCTGCAAATACCCTTACAAGTATTTTCTAAAAGCTTGAATAATCAGGATTTATTAAAGAAAATGAACATAAAAACTCATTAGAAACTGTTAGAGCTGATGAGGTCCAATAGCAGTCAATGCAGACATAGTCTCAAGCAAGTTTATCTATTTATTTTAAAACATTTGACTTTTTCAGCTTCATTGAAAATTAATGGAACAATGTGATTCTCACTGGTGTGCAACTTTTTTCCCTTCAACAGAAAACAAATGCAACTATTTTTTTCCAATGTGTTTCTTATAACCCAGCATTCTAGATAAAAATAAATAAAAAGTTTTGATTTGGCACAGGTTTTGTTCATGCTTATGTCCCCCCGTTATCTTGAATTTTGCTAAATCAGCCTCCCTGTATTGCCATCATGAAACACCAGCATGTTGCGTAGTATACTATTGCTAGATACAGCTGCCCCAAATACCCCTTTTTCAGACTCACTAAGCAGGTATGTTTATGTAGGCATGGTAGTCACAATACTGGGCTGCCTAGAGACTGTATACATAGCTTTAAAGGAATTGTTCAGTGTAAAAATAAACAATAGGTAAATAGATAGGTTGTGCAAAATAAAAAATGTTTCTAATATAGTTAGTTAAAAAATTTAATGTATAAAGGCTGGAGTGACTGGATATCTAACATAATAGCCAGAACACTACTTCCTGCGTTGCAGCTCTCTTGGTTTCCAATGATTGTTTACCAAGCACTGAACAGTTATGTCCCATGTGGCTCCCCCTTCAAGTTGCTGACTAACTCAGAGTTAGAGAGCTGAAAAGCAGGAAGTAGTATTCTTTTCTGTTATGTTAGACATCCAGTCACTCCAGCATTTATACGTGACATTTTTGGCTAACTATATTAGAAACAATTTTTTATTTTGCACAGCCTACCTATTTAGCCAGTTTTTAATTTTACACTGAACTGTTCCTTTAAGAAAGCATAGATTTTAGCTGTGCAATTAACACAATCAGTGTGTAATCTTTTTATTTTCATGATTTGGGTTACAGTTATCAGTAAATTACCCACATTGAATTTCATATTATTTCATGGATAATTATAAATTCTGTATATTTTTAGCCAGTTATAGAAGGAACTGTGTGAGTATCCCTGTAGTGTTCCCCTATGCTTGTAGCTATATGGGTGAGTAGTAGTTGAGATATTTGCTGGGAAATGGACCAGTGTTTTTTTTGAGTAAATTTATTGAAATTACCAATTTATTATTTTCTTCATTAAGACATGAGGTGTTACATGATGTTTTATAATTTCTTGACGCAAGCACCCAGGCATGTAAATGGAGAGCATACACTTTGCTGTTATAACTTTGTGTTATATTTACATATATAAACACATATGTAAATGTATGGTTCCATTGTTTAGAGACCACAAGCCATTATTAAGTAAATGTCCTTGCTTTGTAATGTAACACCTGTATCAAACAATTGCAGACTTATACAAATACATTAAAGCTACAGAAGTATATTAGCAAGCCAGGCTTTATAGGAAAAAAATATAGTGGCAGAGAGCAATATCTTAATGATTGTTTTAAAGTAGATGCTATAATAATCATAATTTATAGACGTGTCTCCATTCAAGTGTTTTTTGACTTGTTAAGTGGTGCTGGTAGACTCTGTACTTTTGGAGACATAATGCAAAATTTTATGATACATATATATATTTCAGAATAATAATTATTTTCAAGAATACCTCTATAAAAAAGCAGGTTGATAAACAGAGAATAGTTACAATTTTCATAGGACACAGAGGATATCTTTATCTACAATACAGGCAAATTTGTCATAGTGTGAAGGTCTGTAAAGCATAACATTAGCATTGGTGCTTTTTGACATTGCCTTATTTAACTGCTAAGCTTAAACTTCTGTTAATGCAGCCTCCTACTTGCTCTGCTACTGTGAAATTATTGTTCTGCATTTTGCAAGCTGTATTCTTAATGTAGATAGATTTTACTGTAGAGCAGAAGTTAAATGTGATGGTGGAGGTGCATAGTTAAAATGATAACAGAAGTTACATTTGTGAGGTGAGGAATGATGATGCGTCATATATAAGAAGAAGCTTTCACTATTCATTATTGTAATTTCTACTAGGTCTTTCTTGTATTCACCAGTGTAAGGACAAATGGCCTGCATACTTTGTGTTTTTTCAAGGATTCTCAGTTATGTGATCTCAGTTATTGCAGCACTCTAACACAATGGAAACTTGAACACTTCAGGGCCAATTTATCATGAATCAGTATATTTTGCAGATGCATACTGTAAAATATGTAAACTTTGTACCTGTTATTTATATTCTTGGCTAAAATAATCCATTGCAGAGTTCCAACCAGTGGTGAGTACTGACTGATGAGCAGAGCACATTCTGATAATTGGCATGTATCTGCCTTTGCTGTCAACAATTTATATCCAACTGCTAGGGATCGTTTTGGATTTCCCAGTTCAATATTTAATAATGTGCCCATCTATACTGTTTTAGCCCAACAAAAACAATGATCAGTTATACAGCCCCATATAATGCTAGTGTGACCGAACAGCATGGTGCAAAAAAATAAGTTACGTGATTTATATAATGCAATCCACTTGCCAAAATAGCCATTGCTTTGGATGTCAAGAAAATTGTCTAGTTTTATTTTCTAGATTGCTTTTACATCTTCTTCAGTAATAGAGAATTCATGAAGATGGTTGCTGCCAGTGCATGCGTTATAACATTTTAGATGTTATTTTTAAATATATGTTGTAAAAGCATGATGCTGGTGAACTTAGGAGAATAGCTGTGTTTGCCATGGTGCAACAGGCATGATAATATTGGTTCAAGCAATGTTTTTCAAGCATGTGCTTCTGTGAACATTGTTACAAGGTACTAATTCCAGGGGCTCTTACCTCTGCAGTGGCAGGTAAATAACCGTATGCCCCCTTATGGTGCTCTATTATCTATCCAGTAACTGGGGACTTGCATCTCACGGACAAATCTTAAACTTGGCTGCACAATTCTCATCCTGCTGCTGTTTTTCACAAATCTTTAGTATTGGTTAGAATCAGGCGTTTTAATAACCAGCAATAATATCAGCCTGAGTTCTAAAGGGGACAATTTGCACTAGTCAAGCTGGCAATAACACTTGAATATATGTAGCCTCAAGCATGGGGTATTACTTACCTTGTCTGATGGATCTTGTAAAAATTGCACCATGTGAGAGTTAACAGACTATTTTCTTATACATGACGATTAACTCAGGTGGTTCTAACCAGAGGTGGTACAAAAGGGGAACCTGTGACTGCTGTGGGCTTAGCAGGGCCCTGAGTCATGTAATGTGACAGTATATTCTCTAACACAGGTTTTAAGGTACACTAAAAATATTGTTCTACAGGACCCATTAACTTCCAACTTCCACTACAGGTTATAACTGTTTGAATAAAGCCCATGGCTACACAGGTTGAGCTGGAGTAAGTGGCACATGATTCGTTTGTTTCTTATTTCCAGATCTACTAATGAATCAAATGAGAGGGCACTGCAATTCATTGAGACATTTTTCCCTGCCAGCAGGATCCATTATGCCATTGGCAGTTTTTACCTAAGCCTGTTGAGCTAGTAAGACTTAATAATTAATTATTATTGGGATTCTTGTGTTTTTTCCTTAGCATGGTCTGTATTTCTATACCTGCATTAAAAATCATATTTCACCCATAAACACATGCACTAACTAATGCTAATTTTGGATGCAGTGTGTGCTGTCTAGTAGTGGAAAGTTTCTATTCTCATAAACTAGCATGGCACAACAATATTTATTAATATATCGCCAATATGTTCTACGGAGATTATATATAATTTACATCAGTACCTGCCCCTGTAGACCTTGCTATGTTACAACGGTGCTGTTTAAATATTTTTGCCTCCTTATATATTTGATACCTGCTGTGGTTTTACAGACTAGCTAAAGGTATTATTATTGGTTTAAAAGTTTAAGCTCATTGTCTTGGAACAGTGGCCTATTTATGTGTGCAAAATAGCATTACAATACACCAAACCTCTCCTCTGAAATGTTATGATATTCCATGTTAAATCAGGATTAGTTCTAAAGCTGTGTAAAGCTTTTAATGCAAATGTGTATATATAATAAGAGTATAAAACTGTGGTGTCAAATCAGCAATGAGCTGTATTTTACAGCACTTTTAACACTGCCTGAATTTGTTCCATTGATTTCAATGGTTTAAGCCAGGTGTAAAATAATGACTTCAGTTGGGGAGCCCATTTATAAAATGTCAATTAGCTTTTAATTATGAACGAGATAGTGTCAAGTGACCCCCTATTCACAATGGACAGTATATGCAGCACACCCACAGCTTCCCATTCTTTGTTACTGTGACTGCAATTCCTAGAAGTTTCCCTTTTAAGATATTGCTATTTCTGTGAAATGTGTTCTAGCAATACAGTATGCAACTCAAAGGCATTTCCACCCAATTCTAACACTGTGGCAAGTATACTGTACTTTGAGTTGGCGCTTACTTTGACAGCCTTTTCTCATAAACTATTTGATTTTAATAAAAATCATTAACAGAAAAAAATGTGTGCAGTGCAAAATATGATTTCTTTGTGTGAATAGTTTTTTTAATTTCACAAGATGAAATTGGTTTTTGTGTACCCTAAAAAATATTTAGAATTATTTTTCATCATTTATGCAAATTTTTTTCCAGTTACCATTTATATTACATTACCCCATTCATTTTATCATTACAGATAAAACCAATGAAAGTAGTATTCTTTTTTCGCTGTTGGTTAAAAAAACCCTGTGTTTAAAAATACTTTGAAAATTTGGCATAATTCAGAATTTCAGCCGGAAATTAGGTTTTTACAGTGCATGGTAGTGTCTTCATTCTAGTAGTAGTCATCTAAGCCTTATATTCATATAGTGTTCTAATATTTGATATTACCACGTGAAACCTCAAAAAACCCAACTGTTTGTTTTGGTAAAATATTACTGTCTATGGTTTTCTCTGGTTGGGCAGGTAATCCATTTTGTAAAATATTACTGTCTATGGATTTCTCTGGTTAGGCAGGTAATCCATTTTATACATCAAACACAGTCATAGCCAATACCAGGTGCTTCAATTAATGTGGATAAATCTCAGCAGTCCAACCTATTCCAGTAGATATATAAGTAGGATACTGGCAGTTGTAGTCCTGTTTGTTTTGGTAGAATATCACTGTCTATAGTTTTCTCTGGTTAGGCAGGTAATCCTTTTTATACATCAAATACAGTGATAGTCAATACTGGGTGCTTTAATTAATGTGGACAAATCTCAGCAGTCCAACCTATTCCAGCAGAAATTTAAGTAGGATGCTGGAAATTGTAGTCCTGTTTTTTTTTTTGACCATTCCTATGACCTTTACCATTTATGCTTTCCTGATTTGGTCTGAATGCTAGACATTTTTCTAAGTGACTTTTCAGTTTAAAAAAACTATTTGAAGTAATTTATGTAGCATTATTTGCTAATAGTCCAATATCCACATTAAACTGGAAATAATAACTTATACTATTAAGTTAGTAAATTAAGCCTCACTTTGTGCTTCTAATTTGCATGCAAATGCAGTGAGCAGCCCCCAAGGAGATTTTTTTTTCTAAATAGCCTTGTTTGCTGGCATTTTAGATCAGAGAAACTTTGTTTTAATGTCAACGTGACCAAGTTAAGGTTTCCAAACACATGAAAAATCAGGGTCATAATCCAGCTGGATGGGCTGCACTTACCATCATTATTTATTCATCTTTGACTTGGCCTGTGGTAATATTATCTTAAAAGGTTGTTGACCACATTATGACAAATTGCAGAGATTTAGACAATACACAACTGAACAAATACTTCACAGATCATAATCAGTCCTTTTTGAACCCATGAACTGTCTAATAAGCCAGTTTAGTTACAAATAAATGTGGTAGCTTTAGCATTGTAAAGGACACTTTCCACGTGTTAGTGATTTTCTTGGAGGATTAAGTTGTTTTAAGGGCCTGTAACCAAAAATATAACTAGTCATTTGATTGAACACACTATTTATCTTATTCTGTAAATGTAAACATTTTATATGAGGAGGAGGAGGTGCCAGATTTCTTAAAGCACAGACTAAGTGATTATTATATTTAAATGCTCTTTGTGAAATGTCCATTTCCTGTCCCAATAGTCAAACCATAGTCTATTATGGTGTGAACTGAGAGTGAATTTGTTCAGCACAGCCCCTAATTGTCCATATATTAATGAACTAACAATTCTGCAAATTCTTTAAGTAATATATACCAACAACAGCAAAACGTCAGTGAAAGCATTGTAAATGTTGACAGAAATGATAGGAAGTTAAATGTTTTATTTGGAGTTTTAGACCATTTCTGTACATTTTGTCTTAGCCATTAAATGCGCTCTAAATCATAAGTCATGAAAGCATTGGGGGATGCAATGTTATATGTCTACTTACTTAGAGAAAACATTAATCACAATAACAGTACAATTATTAATACTGCAGTACAAATTCATTTCCCAAAAATGTTTTTTTTTTAATGAATTCTAATTTTGTAATTTTGCTTGGTTCAGAACATGTAATTAATATATGATAGTGTATTAAAGGAACATTGGTTAGTGGGCAAGGACATCACTTTCACCTGATTCTACACTGTACATCTATATTGTACATATTTTTATACTTAGTTGCTTACCCTTTGCAGCATATCTTGCTATGTTCCCAAGGGAAGGGTGTGTTTGGTGTAGTTTTTTTTTTTTGTGTGAAGATGTATGTTTAAATATACACATATATTATAAAGTCTATATACAGAAATATATAGCAAAAGAGACAAAGTCTATATCTATTTATTAATAGATATATAGTATGTTTTATTTTTTTACCAAACTGCTGGTGTTTACAGGGCCAGTTATATAGATTATTGGTCTTGTCAAGAGAGTTTCCTAAAACCATTGTGAGGTTTTTCCTCTTTGGAAATGTGCAAAACTTTCTTGCAGAGACTGGGTAATTGGTGCTATAGATTAATGGGTGTCTTTTTTTTTAGTCGGAGTAGCTCCTTTGTGGCAATTCTCTAGCCAAATAGGTAGCCATGGTGCAGTGATTTATGGGTCTTTCTAGCAGGGTAGATGTTTTAGTGCAGTGTTGTTTGTCTCTTTAACAAAGAAGGCATTCAGTTATAAAATGAAGGTGCTACTGGATATGTTTTTTAACGAGTGGCATTGGTTGCACACATTCTTAAAGATAATGTCTTGATTGTTATTATAATAAAGCAAAATGATCAAAGCTTGGATCACACGATTGATTGGCTGTCTGAAAAAAAGCAGATTATTCATTCCTTCACCAGAGCTAACTATATACTCCAGCTACATCATGTAAAGATAATACGGTAGTTTTCTAAACTATATGTCTTGTGGTGGTCACTTGAATAGTAAACAAACTCCTAGGGGCAGATTTATCAAAAAACGTTGAATACAAATTTGAGTAGATAGATTGTCCTGGTTTCTATTGGTGTCTGCCGTATTCTGTCCAGTTATCAAGTGATGAAACCATTTTATCACGACACTTGAAATTTATAGAATCTGATTTGAAGCTCGTAGGTTAATGTCATGTTAAACCTGTGCTATGTTTTACTCATTAAAACTAAATGAGTAAAAATGAACATAAAATTATCACTGAAACATGGATGACCTTTGGAAAAAAATAATGATCTGCTTAACTTGACTCTTGAGTGCTTTTTAACTTGAGTTGAAAATAGGGCTTGTGTTGAACATACCATTGGTCTATTTTTATAATCAAGAAAAGACTATGGGGGTTATGTAATAAAAGGCACTAAGTTTGCCCAGGAGCAGTAACCTATAGCAACCAATTGGCAGGTAACATTTCCTGGTCACCTGTTTAAAAGCAAACCTTTTATTGGTTGCTATGGCTTGCTGCTCCTGGGCAAACTTAGTGCCATATATTACATATGGGGGTATGTTTTTTATTTCTTGAACTGGGCAACCAGGGAAAATTAAGCTAATCCTTGTTTCATCCTTACAAGGAAAGCAATTAGATCACCAGTAAATAACCTCCTCCTTTCATTCTTTATTGCAACTGATTTGTTAGTAGGAGTGCATTATGCAGGTGGATTTTAGTACACCGGTTATCTAATCTACCTTGCAAACATGGCATGTTTTATATTTCCTTATTGGCCCTGTTTATCACCAAAATATAAGAAAAAACAATAGACTATTTTGTTAAGCAATAGGCAAAAAGTATGCTCCACACAAGCCACATTCATTGAACTCATCTTGAATTTCCTTCAGGAAAACCAATAAGACCTTTGATAAATCTGCCACATAGTAATGTTCTTTTGCCTTGTGACACCTCAAAATATGTAGCAAGCCAAGGCTGTTTTCTGGGGTTATTTAAATATGCAGTGGTGGTTAAATGACTAAGGCAAAAAGTTTAACCATTCTCAATGCAGAACTGAGTCATAAGTATAATTTTACATGTCACCAAAAGCATGAAGTGGCCTTCTTGTGTTGTGTCAAGCTATCTATTTAACATGCCACAAAGGTTTCTGTAAAAGAAATATCTGGCCAGCATGGTTTGAAACCTTTGCATTTTGAGCCCCAAATAAGGGAAGGTTATTTTTCAGATAACCTTGGTCCTTCAGTGCCTTATAACCATCTAAAGCACATATGCCATCATAAATATCAAACCCTGTAAAAGCCTTAGATTATCAATACAGATATAGGAATGGTACAAAAAGGAGATCCAAATGCAAAGGTATTTGAGCTGCTGTATTAATATAAAGGCAGTGTAGTCAAAATAATTATGTATTTTAGAGTATTGGTAAGGCAAGGAAGAGAGTTACATAAGTGAAATGATTGCATCAGCATAAGAAATGATTGCATTGCATACGATTTCACAATAAAAACACTGGACTGTTTAAATTAGCAGGAATTAATTTTCCTATTTTCCCGATTGTGAGAATATGCACAAACATCTTGGGCACATAATAAAAAGGATGTTCCATCCAGTATGTAATACATACTCATAAATCAGTTTACCATCAAAACGTATTTGTCTTGAACGCTCATATAAAATCAACAGTGAGAAAAAGCTTCACATAAACCCCTCCATTGAGTTCCAGATATGACAAGATAGAGTCAAACTGTATCACCTGTTTGTGGAGGGTTATCTGTTAAACTAAACACCATGTATTGGTTACCCCCTTGGGCAAATTAAGATAGTATAATATCTGGTGCAAGGTTTGCTCAACCTATAGCAATCAACATGATGTCCTCTTTCAAGCACCAGACCAGTAAGTGCTACATGCAGATTGGATGCTAAAGATGGCTAGAATTAGACCAGTCATGGTACATTGCCCCATATGCTCCTATTTATTAACATGTTGTGCCCCAGTGTAATAAAGTGTTGTCTTGTGAGAAGTCAGGCTCTTTGGCTTGTTTGCCCTGTCATTAATTTACATAGAGAAAAGATTCCCCCTGAGCTCAGATGCTGAATTCTAATTGATTGAAAAGGCTATACCAAGGATTCTCAGTGGATAACACTCCAACTATGGTGAGGTACCTCAACCAGCATAAAGGTAGCCATTATAGTTTATGTTAGTTAAGTGTATTTACTTATATAAATTAAACCTTTGCATAAAAAATAAGTATTAACTTTGCATTTAATGGGAACTAGACTCCTTAAAGGCTTTAAACCACTGAACCCCTGCAGCCCTCCCCACATTTCTCCCTACCTATTCACCAAATGGAGAGCTGGGCCGTAATGTTGGAGGCCCAGGTGTTTGGCTGCATCACAACAAGTATGATGTTCCATTCCATGGTGGAGATTGTCAACCAGGAAGATGCACACCAAAAGCTAAGACCAAGTCAGTTTTTGTTAATCATGCTCCTGCTCAGTGATCAGTAGTGTGCAGCCTCTGACATGATGTTCCACAGCCAAAGTGGAGTTTCCTAACCCCTGTGTTTAGCTCTGCATTTGGCCCACAAAAAGGGGGGGGGATAAATGTGCGTGATGCAATTGGGGATGGGGCAGGTGGAACAGTGGTTTCAAATTCTGTGGGTGGCTTTAACTCTATGGCTTTTGTTTACCTTTAATAACAATAATTTAATATACAGTCTTCATAGCTGTGTCATGTTGGTACACAAAGAGCTCTTATTGAAACATTTTGGAAAAAAGGAAGTCTTCCACATGCTTATACCAATTTGCCAAGCTTTATCATGGGCACAATACAATGGTTTGCATTGTGGGGTTAATGCATCACTCTTTATTACAGTCTGCAATGCTATATAAATAATACTGAAAGTTAAAAGCAACAAGCCACATGAGATGATCAGTTAACTGATGCTTCCTATAGCTGTGGCCAGAATACACCCAAACAAAAATCCTTACTAGTTTAATTGCTGCACATATTAAACTTTGTCTGTATGAGTTTGCTGTCTTCCACCACTCCGAAACATTTAAGCTCCATTTGTTTTTGTTGGAGCTAAAATCTTCCAGAGCAAATAAGAGACAGTGAACTACGGGCAAGAATTTGTATTTTGTTTTATTAAGTGGTTATTTTGCATAAGGGGAGAAATTAATGAGGGATTATTATTATTGCCATGGTAAATGTTAAAAGAAAAATCAGGGCAACCAATGTAAATGTTTCGATACAGGACGTATCTTAGGGCTTCATGTTATACCTGAAGAACAGATCTATCTAAAAAGCTCATATACAGTATCAAGGTTAGACTGAAACATGTGGGTTTTCCTTACACATAAATGGCTTTGGATCTCACATTTTAATAAAGCTATTACATGGAAGAAAAACACAAACATTACAAGTAAAAGTTGGCAAGACCTTATAAAAGTCATTTTCAATAAATATTTGTACAAGTGAATGCATATTTAATGAAAGAGAAAACCCTAAAATAAATATATTAAATCTGTTTTTATCCATCTTCTTTCTGTCTTTTTATTTATTGACATATTGTAGATATAGGGGCAAATTTACTAACACTGACCCTGGCGAAAATTCACCAGCAATGTAGATAGCCTAGCACAACTTCGCACCCTAACGCTGGCGAAGTTGCACTCTGGCGAAGGGGGCAAAAATACTCACATTTACTAAGACTTTTTTTTTTTCTGAACGTTACCTCCTTCGCCAGAGTTTTCTTCGACAGGTCAGAGCAGGCAAAGTTCAATAGAGTAGATAAATCCCAAAAAATGTTGAAATTTGGCATTTTTTGGGTGATAGGCTGAAAAAGAGCAAATTTTTTTTAGGGTGTCCACCTTCCCCCTACATTTTATAAAATATGGCACCTTAAACTATACTGTGGGGACAAGTGTAGGGCATTAGAACACCCCTATATACTTTTATTCCCTTTCCCTGGGCTTGTGTAGTGTTAGGTATGTGCTGCAGCATACACTACGCGTCCATTCATTTTTAAATTTGGCACCGTATGCAAATTAGCCATCGCTAGCATAACTTCAGACCGCTGATCGTAACATCGCTAGCGCAACTTCGCAAACGAACGGTAACATGTGTGGAACTTTGGATCTTCATGAATGTCCTCATGAATTTACGCCTGGCGAAGTGCGGGGAAGACAACGCTAGCGGATTTTCGGAGGTAAGTAAATTTCCCCCATAAAGTGAATGTCACAAGAGTGTGATAACTGATCTTAGGATGTATTCAACAAAGATATTAGGGCTCATTTACAAAGTACTACTGTTGAAGATGGGCAATGATGGCTGCAGTCGTTGCACATAAAATGACATTTCTTAAAGGTACTTGTCTCTAAATCTGTTCCTCGTACTACCACTGGTTCTATCTCACGTCCTCTTAAATTGCAAGCAGTGTGCCTATAAACTTTGGAATCCTGGAACAAATGCCATGAAGATGAAAGTAGTGCCAGGGTTCACGCAGCTGCCAAACAGCAAAGATTTTCAGTGTAATTGCATCTGATTCACATTGTAGGACATGTGCAATAATGCATATTTTATGTAAGGACAGGCGAGTTGCTACCTTTTAGGCCTTGGTTATGCTGGAATTTTGGGGAAAATATCATGGTCAAAAACATGGCAACCTACACCCAAAATTGCATTTTGTTCACTGTACTTGCCCTAATAAATGAGCCCTATTGAAGTCAGGACTCCACTTGAACCATAAAATGGATGATGCACACAGACTGTACAGGTTTGGACAGCACAAATCGGTACCAGCAAATATATTGCTATATGCATTTCACTAGGAGGAAAATACGCAGATAAAAGTTCACTGGTTGCATAGTACCAATATACACACCATATTTTAGCAGGTGTTTTGTTTAAAAATTGTTCTATTTAAAAAAAATTACCTTGTTCTTTTAAATCTTATTTGCGGGGCAATTTCGAATCCTGTCTGCCTAATGATTGAAGTTTGCGTAACATAATAACTAAATATTTAAGGGCAGATTTATCAAAATGTAAAATAAGCCCTCACCACAGAAAAACTCATCCTCCATTTTTTATTCATTCCTATGGGATATTTAGAAGCGTATTTAACAAATGGTGACCCCTCAGTACACCAGTCATGTGTTAGCTGATGGCCACCTTTAAACATACCTATACAACACTTTCTGGTGTGTGATTTAGCCAAATCTGACACATTTTGAGTAAAGCATAAGGAACCAGATATGTAAGCCCATAGGCTGTGATAGGGCCTGTTCATATGGTGTCAACTGAAATAGTTGACATAATTATCCCATATTAAAAGGGATTTGCAACCAAAAAACGTTTATTCCATAAATTATAAGATAATAAGCTATAAGCTATGTTGCACTATTCTCAAGTAAATGTATGCACAATTTCAATTTTGCAGTTGAAAGCAAACTTTATTTTAGTATATTCCACCTTAGGGAACAATTATTTTGATATTTTTCATTCAGACTTTCCGCATCAAATTAGTAAATTGGTATCACTATTATTGTGGTCTGCAGTATGACATCTACTAGAATTTTATAAATAGTCCCTTGGACTTGGCAACTTTAATTGTAAAAATTGTAATGCAACTCCTGCATCCTACTGATTAAATGTCATGGCGTTTCTTCTTCCACAAACACACAAAAAATCTATAGTATATACTCGAGTATAAGCCGAATTTTTCAGCAAAATGTGCTGAAAAAGTCTACCTCGGGTCAGCGGGCAGTAGTTGAGATTGCAGTCACTTTTAATCATTCCTATACCAACAGTTCACTTGGGGAGAGACTGCAATATCACACAGCACCCTCTGTTGGTTATATGAAAGAATAGCAGTGCACCCTCTGTTGGTTATATGAAAGAATAACAGTGACTGCAATATCACACAGCGCCATCTGTTGGTTATATGAAAGAATAACAGTGACTGCAATATCACACAGCACCCTCTGTTGGTTATATGAAAGAATAACAGTGACTGCAATATCACACAGCGCCATCTGTTGGTTATATGAAAGAATAACAGTGACTGCAATATCACACAGCGCCCTCTGTTGGTTATATGAAAGAATAACAGTGACTGCAATATCACACATCACCCTCTGTTGGATATATGAAAGAATAACAGTGCGCCCTCTGTTGGTTATATGAAAGAATAACAGTGACTGCAATATCACACAGCGCCATCTGTTGGTTATATGAAAGAATAACAGTGACTGCAATATCACACAGCGCCCTCTGTTGGTTATATGAAAGAATAACAGTGCGCCCTCTGTTGGTTATATGAAAGAATAACAGTGACTGCAATAGCACACAGCACCCTCTGTTGGTTATATGAAAGAATAACAGTGCACCCTCTGTTGGTTATATGAAAGAATAACAGTGACTGCAATATCACACAGTGCCCTCTGTTGGTTATATGAAGGATTAACAGTGATGGCAATATCACACAGCGCCCTCTGTTGGTTATACGAAAGATTAACAGTGATGGCAATATCACACAGCGCCCTCTGTTGGTTATACGAAAGATTAACAGTGATGGCAATATCACACAGCTCCCTCTACATGGTAGTGGGACAGTGGGACAATGCACACAGTAATACGTTTGGCAATTCTCTGTCACCATCAACTTTGCAAAGAAGTCCGGTTGATCGCTGGGGGGGGTCACTTTGGCGGAATGTGCACTGCTGGGAGACAGGGCTGTAGTTGTGTCTAGGCTTATACTAGAGTCAATAAGTTTTCCCAGTTTTCGTAGGTAAAATTAGGTACCTCGGCTTATACTCGAGTCGGCTTATACTCGAGTATATACGGTAATGGTCTCCAATATCATCTGGGAAAAAACAACAGGGTCAGTTATCCTGCATGGTTACAGTTTTAACCCTGGAACCCACTCTGCAGCTTCATTGGCCCTCCAGATACGTGCACCAGTTGTCTGTGCCTATGTATCTCCTTGCTGCCCTGATGATATCTTGACAGCGCTATATAAATAAATGATGATGATGATGATGATGACATTCATAAACAGATAAAAGGTACAGTATATAATAGTACGAAATGTGTAATTTGTAAACCATTAGTCTGAACATAGATTATATCTTATATAACTCTTTTTGCTGCTACATGGTTATATGGCTTATGAAATGTTCTAATTGTATTGTATATGTTATGTTTAAGGTAAATGAGTGCACATTATGTCATTTGTCATATTTAAGAACCAAACTGAAGACTGGCAACAGCATAATGTTAAAGCAAAACACAAAAAGCATTAAACACAGTGGCCCCCTCATGACTACAGTGCTGGGTATTTGATATAAATAATAGTAAAAATCATATCTTTTTAGCCTCAGTGTTAAGAAATCGATTGCCCTTAAATGACCAATAACTATAACTAACTATACTACACATCTGAGTCTGAAGAGGAATGCATGGGAAAGGTAAGATGGTGGCTGTGCTAGTTTTTTCCATCGACCAGTGCATTTTTCCTGAAAGGAGAACCAGCCTGTGTAAGAAACAATTGGATTTATTGTTGGTGTCTAACATCTTTTAGTAAGACGTTGCACTCTTCTTGGTTACTCCACAGCAGTTTATGACTAACAAATATGTAAGTAAACCTTGGCACAACTGTACCTCTTTAAGTATAATAAATCCTAACCTGAACAGGAGAGTATGGTAATAATTTTGTTTGTGGAGGCTAACAATATGTACATTGTATTAATGAATGAATGAATAATTAATCTTATTTATTCTCCAACAATGCCCCTAAACATAACAGTTGAATCTCTACATTGGTGTTTCTACGCTCACTAACACCACTCTGGTTAATGATTGCTTTTCAAATGAAATTTCTTTCTTCTAGTCTAAAGGGATGGGCTCTGATACGGTGATCCACTCTATGGGCGAAAAGGTCACCTGCTATTTGTCTATAATGTCCTCTAATGTACTTGTAAAGTGTAATCATGGCCCCTCGTAAGAACCTTTTTTCCAGAGAAAACAACCCCAATCTTGACAGTCTACCCTCATAATTTAAGTCTTCCATCCCTCTAACCAGTTTAGTTGCACGTCTCTGCACTCTCTCCAGCTCATTTATATCCCTCTTAAGGACTGGAGTCCAAAACTGCACTGCATACTCCAGATGAGGCCTTACCAGGGACCTATAAAGAGGCATAATTATGCTTTCATCCCTTGAGTTAATGCCCTTTTTTATGCAAGAACTTTATTTACTTTAGTAGCCACAGACTGACACTGCCCAGAATTAGACAACTTGTTATCTACAAAAACTCCTAGATCTTTCTCATTTAAGCAAGCTCCCAACACACTGCCATTTAGTGTATAAATTGCATTTAAATTATTTTTGCCAAAGTGCATAACCTTGCATTTATCAACATTGAACCTCAACAGTACTTTCAATGCCCACCTCCAGGTCATTAATAAACAAGTTGAAAAGCAAGGGACCTAGTACAGAGCCCTGCGGTACTCCACCAACAATATTGGTCTATTTAGAAAATGTTCCATTTACCACCACTCTTTGCAGTCTATCTTTTAGCCAGTTCTCTATCCAGGTACAAATCTCTTTTTCCAGGCCAACATTCCTTAATTTAACCAGTAACCTTTTGTGTGGCACTTTATCAAATGCTTTAGAAAAGTCTAAGTAAATCACATCCACTGCCATCCCAGAATCGAGGTCCCTGCTTACCTTCTCACAAAAAGAAATTAAGTTAGTCTGGCAAGATCTTTTATGCATAAAACCATGCTGGCACACACTCATAGTATTATGACTTGTTATAAAGTCCAGTATCATCCTTTATTAACTCTTCGAAAAGCTTTCCTACCACTGACGTCAGACAAACTGGCCTATAGTTTTGAGACTGAGAACGGGATCCTTTTTTGAATAGAGGCACCACATTAGCAATTTGCCAGTCTCTCTGCACTATGCCAGACCTCAATAAATGCTATAATATACAGTATAGTGAATAAAGTACCCCCTCATGTTAAATATAAGGATATTAGAAGTTACCTAGGACTTCCATAACCATATAAAAACACGTGAGTGTTTTTATACAGGTCATGGAACTTCGAGGTGACTTCTAATATTCTCATATTTTGCAACTGGGGGTACTTTATTTATTATAACACACAAGTTTCAATGTGTTATGTGACATAAATGACAGCACTAAATTCAGATTATAACTGATGACATCACATAGGGATATAGGGATATAATTTACAGGGTATTCATGGCTCTTGTCTATTATATTAATATATTTGTACTTTACCATCCCCATAATGGAGCTGCTTGTACTTGTTTACTTGTACCCTTTCCCTATGTGAAGAGCTACCGTATATACTCGAGTATAAGCCGACCCGAGTATAAGCCGAGGTACCTAATTTTACCTACGAAAACTGGGAAAACTTATTGACTCTAGTATAAGCCTAGACACAACTACAGCCCTGTCTCCCAGCAGCGCACATTCCGCCAAAGCGACCCCCCCAGCGATCAATCAGACTTCTTTGCAAAGTTGATGGTGACAGAGAATTGCCAATTGTGTGCATTGTCCCACTGTCCCACTACCATGTGCAGAGGGTGTTGTTTGATATTGCCATCACTGTTAATCTTTCGTATAACCAACAGAGGGCGCTGTGTGATATTGCAGTCACTGTTATTCTTTCATATAACCAACAGAGGGCACTGTGTGATATTGCAGTCACTGTTATTCTTCCATATAACCAACAGATGGCGCTGTGTGATATTGCAGTCACTGTTATTCTTTCATATAACCAACAGAGGGTGCTGTGTGATATTGCAGTCACTGTTATTCTTTCATATAACCAACAGAGGGCGCACTGTTATTCTTTCATATAACTAGCAGAGGGTGCTGTGTGATATTGCAGTCACTGTTATTCTTTCATATAACCAACAGAGGGCGCACTGTTATTTTTTCATATAACCAACAGAGGGTGCTGTGTGATATTGCAGTCACTGTTATTCTTTAATATAACCAACAGAGGGCGCTGTATGATATTGCAGTCACTGTTAATCTTTCATATAACCAACAGAGGGCGCACTGTTATTCTTTCATACAACCAACAGATGGCGCTGTGTGATATTGCAGTCACTGTTATTCTTTCATATAACCAACAGATGGCGCTGTGTGATATTGCAGTCACTGTTATTCTTTCATATAACCAATAGAGGGCACACTGTTATTCTTTCATATAACCAACAGAGGGCATTGTGGGATATTGCAGTCTCTCCCCAAATGAACTGTTGGTATAGGAATGATTAAAAGTGACTGCAATCTCAGCTACTCGGGTCGGGTACCGCTGACCCGAGTATAAGCCAAGGTAGACTTTTTCAGCACATTTTGGATGCTGAAAAACTCGGCTTATACTCTGGTATATACTGTACTAGCCAAGAGTAGCAACTTTACATACTGATTTTTTACTTATCCCCTTTTTTTTATAAAGCATTGGTGTCATTTGATCTCCTGATCCTGCCATAACTTATAGAACCCTCTCTGACTCCCACAGGATCTGATTTCACACCGTGGAGCTAAATTAATCTTTTAATCCGCAACTTGGGGGAACAAGATATATACAGTATGGGTAGATATTATTTCTCTTCACTAGAATCACAAAGTACTAATGTTCTGTTACTTATAAAACATACCTACAAAAGTTTTCATTTACATAGTTACATAGTTAAACGGGTACCTACAAAAGTTTTTATTTACATAGTTACCTAGTTACACGGGTTGAAAAAAGACAAAGTCGATCATGTTCAACCCCTCAAAATGAAAACCCAGCATCCATACACACACCCCTCCCTACTTTCACATAAATTCTATATACCAATATCTATACTAACTATAGAGTTTAGTATCACAATAGCCTTTTATATTATGTCTGTCCATGAAATCATCCAAGCCATTCTTAAAGGCATTTACTGAATCAGCCATCACAACATCAACCGGCAGTGCATTCCACAACCTCATGAAGAACCCCCTACGTTGCTTCAAATGAAAGTTCTTTTCTTCTAGTCTAAAGGGGTGGCCTCTAGTACGGTGATCCACTATGGGTAAAAAGGTCCCCTGCTATTTACGACTTTGTCTTTGATCATTAGGAAATGTTTTAAACATCTCTATTAGTTTACCATGTCTCGTTATTAAAGGGGGGGGGGATCAGGGTAATGTAATTAGGAAAGCAGGCCATTAGGGTTGCTTCCAGTAACCAAGTCTTGGGGGTCGTCTGAGACTATGAACCCAGCAAAAACAAAATTCAAAAATTGCAGGTGAACAGTTTACAGTTTATCTTAATAATCCTAAGAATCAGAACCATCAAACAATTCAATATGATGCCTCTTTTAACTCTTCTCTGGGTCGTAGGGTTCCTTTAGAAGGTAAAATCCATTTCCACAGTCGTGTATATGGTTAATTTCCATTGGGGAGCATTTCAAAAAAATATTGCCCCTTCTGTATACTATATTTAGTGGGGATCTTGGGTAATAATCCTTCTTGGCTCCTGTCTGCCCACTGGTCTGTAGTCATTTCCCATATCCAATTATTTAATTAGAGAGGAGGGCATGGGTTATGCCAAAGGGGGCAGCATAGTATATCCATATTTTTTTAATGTTTGCTTGTCAATTTCTTATTGACCAGGATACAATTTAGCTTATTTTTAAGTAGCTGTATGGAAAATAGGGAAGATTTCCATGACCTAGCAATGGTCAATTTAGCTGCTGCAAAGATATGCCCTGGTATGTTAATTGTATTCAGATTTTACTCCCCAATAGGGCTTGGTTTGGTGGTTTATGTAGATTAATTCCAGTGACTGAGAATATTATTTCGTAGACCCTGATCCAAAACCTTTGTACTTTGGAACATTGCCACCATATGTGGTAAACTGTGCCCTCATCTTTACACCCTCTGAAGCATTGGGGTTTAGAATAGTAACAACTACTTTTTTGTGTAACTCGGCTGGTACCATGTACCATTGTAATATAACCTTATACTCCAGGGATCTACCCAGGTCTCCTTCCCAGGCCTAAACATTTGTTAAAATTGATGGTGAATACTCTTCTAACAATAGTTGATATAGGCGAGATAGCACACCTCTAGAGTACGGGTAGGTGGTACATATAGTTTCTAGATATGATGACGGTGCTGTACCTGAACATTTGGATTTCAGAAAGTGTTGTATCTGTAGATATCGAAACCATTCTCCAGGTTGAGGGGATTGTAGCTGTTGGATTCTGTCCTACTGTAGTGGGCCTGGCAGACCATAAAAGTTACAGTGCTGTGAAGTGTCTAGAGTTCCTCCATTGGAAAGCATTCCCATCCAAGCCTGGTAGGAAATCTAGGTTTCCTAGAATAGGGGCTGCCAGGAGGTGCTGAGATTTTGTTTTGTACTTTATTTTGACCCAAGAATGTAAAGCCTGCTCCAGCATTGGGGTCAGATTATCAAGTCTTGTCACATGGAAAAACCATAGGACTGCAGCTAATTTAATAGGTTGAATCTGATTCTTCCATAGTTATCCACTTTGATGGTGGATTGCAGACAGTAATGGAATCATTGCTAATTGGGTGGCTTGTAAATTTTTTACCAAAGTCTGGTACTCCCAACCCTCCCCTTAGTCTAGATGCAGTTATTGTTGCCTTAGAGACACTGGGGGGCTTGGTTTTCCATATAAAGTGCATAACCTGTAGTTGTAGATGTTCTATATCTAACTTGGGTATGGGGATTCAACATATGCTTGATTTCTATTTGATAGAAGGGTGCATACTGTACATGAAAGATACAGATTATATACAAATATTGATACAGAATGTTAGGAGGATCAAGCTCATAGGAGCTTACATTTTAAGTATCAGTACCAAGGATATACTCCTCTCTAATAGTGGCATATCTCTTGGGAAATAATGCATTAGTTCAAAATGTTCACATTTATCCATATAAATCACATCTCTTTCTTTTCTAAGTTTCCAGAGTCACTATACTCAAGGGGAAAATGTAATGGCCAAGATGTGACTTGGGGCAGTGAAGCCTGAGAGATGTATTATAAATGTTACACAAGGAAACAACCTACGTTAACAGGAAGAAAACAAACAAAAACAGATATAATGTTTTCAAGCACTTTTAGAACACATTGCATTAACTGCCTTGAAACATCTTCTGTAATTCCTTTACACTTATTTTTCCCTTCATTTGTTTTGGTGTCATAAACTATTTAGTTTATGTTTCAAGCATATTTGCATATAATTGCCTTGCTTTATTATTCATAGATTTCTATGCTTCTCTGAAATGCATTTTTTGGCAAGCAATACAAATATATGATGTCTATTCAGTCTAAGCTGTATATGTCCATAACACTTATCCTATAGCGTAAACATGTCAGGAATAGTTATAATCCCATGATGTGATAAATGTAAAAACATCATTTTCACTAAATTCTAAAGTGGAAAAGGAAAAGTGAGACACACACTTGGCAGGCTCGCAGACCCGCTGTGCCCATTTCTCTCTAATGTTTGCTGAAATTATGCTAACTAGTTCCAAAGATATAAAACATAAGAAAAAAAAAACTAATGTGAAAAGTTGGATGAATGAAATTGTTTTGTAAATCACAGTGACAGCACGGACTGAACAAAAAGATTAAAAGAAGTAAATATTGCCTAAAAACAAGAAAGAGATTAAAATAAATAGCAAAATGTGAAGAACCGAACATTTTACCAGGATTTTTTATGGAAAAAATCTTTGCCTTCTTCATTATAAATAAATACATTTGTACAGTAAGCCTAGGAGTAAAACCAATATGTTTTATTATCTTACTTCACTTAAATGATGACAAGACAAACAGTAATAAAGAAGAAATAAAAGTGAGCCAGTGTCATTTATATTGCCTATGCCATAGATTGTTATTGTAATTCTGATGTGCCCTTTGCCTTGAGGTATATGGAAATTTACCCTAGTATTTACTTTTTTACAGTCACTCATATCTATTGGTTCTGACTTATCTTGGCTTATCTCTTCCAAAATACATGGGTATCTCCTGATCCAGTCATAACCCATAGGACCCTCTCCAACTCCAACTCCCACAGTGGCATCCCACACAGTGTTGCTATGTTAACCCTCTAATGTCCAACCTTGAGGAACAAAACATGACATTTGTAGGGCAAGAAAACTGCCTAAAAAAATATATGCATTGCAGCCGAAATGGCACTTTGCACACTGACTTGCTGTCCTATATGAGCCCTTTGGTGTCTTTGTATAGAAACTCTCTGCAAAGTAAGCCTTTATTGATAATACTAATTGGGTTGTATGATTTTATGTTCATTTAGCCTGCAATTTTAAATAATGTATACTTTTTCTAGAAATACTCTTCTAGAAAACTTTTCTGGAGGTTGTACTAATAAGTACAAGTATGGGACCTGTTATCCAGAATGCTCAGGACCTGGGATCTTTCTGGATAAGTGATCTTTTCGTAATTTGATCTTCATACCTTAAATCTGCTAGAAAATAATTTAAAAATTAAATACACCCAATAGGTTACTTTTGCTTCCAATAAGGATTAATTATATCTATATTTGGGTCAAACACAAGGTACTGTTTTATTATCACAGATAGGAAATAATTTTTAAATATTTGGAGTATTTGGATAAAATGGAGTCTATAGGAAATGACCTTCCTGTAATTTGGAACTTTCTGGATAACGGGTTTCCAGATAGCAGATCCCATACCTGTATTATTTAACTTTCAAATGAACTCGAGACTTTGCGGGTAGATGGGCAAATCTGTCCCATTTTGCTTTGCCAAAAAATTTGTGAAACAGTGAAAAATCTGTGAAACGCATTGAAGTCAATTGGCAGCAAAATAAATTTTATGTGCGACAATTTTTATGCGCATGACAATTTTTACACATGCAACTTTTTTCGCCAGCGAATTTTTGCAGCAGTTTCGCAAAACAATTCACAAGTGCCGAAATGTGGGAAAAAGCACCGCAAATCCATGCCTGCGAATAAATTCGGCCGTGACTATTTGTGGGTCTAAAAGAGCAGAGTCACACAAACACACTACAATGAACATGAAGACTTCCCCTGAAAAGGGCATCATGGGAACTAGGAAGTTAAAGGGGCAGTTTTCTTTATTATGTTTTATTGTTTTCTAAAATGCATGTTTTCATTGGGACCTTGCATAACATCTGCAGGTGAAAGGTGAAATCTGCCCATAATTTTTCCCATAATGAAATGCAGCTCCGCAGCTCTGGGAAGGTAATGAGGTGTGTTTATTTTTCTTGCCCTCTGCACCCTAAAGTTCTGTATTTTCCTTGACTTGTGGTGAATTCATTTTAGCTTTAGGGTTTTGAGATACCTAGATCTCTATTGAGTTCTGTCAGGCTCTGCTGATTTACTTACAGTTCTGCTGATAACATACACTATGCTAATATCTCTAGAGACCTGTCAAGTTCTGTTTAGCTCCTTTGAGCTCAGCTGCATTACAAATGGCATTTATTTCATAGATTTTTCTACAAGGTTCTATATTGGCATGCTTGTGAAGGATCTCCAAAGGGTTTGCCTGCAATGAATGATGAATACTGTACATGTTTTATCTAGATAAACAGCTTTTTGTAAGGTACTGTGCACTTCTCACCCTCTGAGCAGCTGCCGATGTACAGAATGAGAATCTATGGATAAATCACAACAAAATAATCAGATATGCACAGTGATTTAAACAGGACATGTCATTTTTCAAGAACACCTGTACTTGAAGTGTTAAGGTTATATATTTACTTTTTCATGTCAACAGTCAGAAATATTTTTGACTTATCATGAATCCATAGAGCAAAAGGCATACGTTTTAAAAGTAGCTATCAGAACATTTCTCCTTAGACTATGCTCTATCAAAGATATTAATCCAACTTATCCAGAATATCTTGTATATGCAGCCCTCTCCATACTGAGTTTCAAGTTTTTTTTAGAAAGAAAGATAATAAAAAAATTGAAAGATATGAAAATACATTATTGGTTGAGTATAACATTTTGTGGAGGTTAAAATACCCCTTTCGCAAAAGTGAACACCATCAGTTTTCTGGTAAGGGCCCTTACTAACGGGCGTTTGAAGCTGCCCTCCCCTGCGTTCCGGTTTTATGTGTTCAGCCGCAGGGGAGCGCAGGAGTAAACGCGCTGAATTCTTTTAAATGCGGCTGTAGTCACACAGATGCATGTAAGTGCAGAAAGCAGGTAAAATGCAACATGCAGCGTCCCAACCTGCGTTCGGTGCTTACATGCGTCTGTGTGAGTACAGCTGCATTGAAAAGAATTCAGCGCATCTACTCCTGCACTTCCCTGTGGCTGAACGCATAAAACCGGAATGCAGGGAACCACAGTTTCAAACACCCATGAGTAAGGGCCCTAAGAATGTAACAAAACTTCTAAGGTAATAAAGGGCACAAAAGTTGTCCAGGTGCAGCAACACATAGTAACCAAAACTATGTTTGCTTTTAAACAAGTAAATGCTCCCTCCCAACTTGTTGCTATAGGGAATTAGCCAGAAGCAAACGTTGCACCTTTTATTACATACATAATCCTAAATAGTAGCAAAGGATATTGTTCTTAGTTCTATATTTGTAACATCAGCATTGTGGTATAGTTCACCTTTATACAGCTTTTTAATAGTTGGGCTGAACATATTGATGTATGGGTATATACTTTCCTTGCATTTCCACTTACAGAGAACTATCGTGCAATTTGCTCACACCATCTACGGATAAAGTGAAATTACACTCAGCAATACATAAGATTATGCATCTTAAACTAGAAATCATTGAACATTTTTTCATTGTTTTTAAAATCAGAAGATCAAAACTTTTTCCTAACTAATTACTATGAGGATAAGTAAATCAGTGGCATGTGTGGGATATTGGCAGTTACTGTGAATTACCAGCAATGGGCCTTTAGTTCTATTGCAATCATATATTTCTCAACTGGCTGACAATGGGGGATTGAGACGTTGTAATCCTGAAACAGGTTCAAGGTTGGTTGTCTGTGATAAGAGTAAAAAGCGGCTCTGCACAATGCAGCGGATGCTGGAAGTGTTGATAAAGGGAACATAGCATGCCGCCTGCTGTGTATGGCTTAATAACCAAACCAGTTATATAAGGTTATACTTTTCTCTCTAAATGAATTATGGCAAAGATTCTAGCTAGTGTTAGAAAGAAAGCATTCTTTTTTTAAAGAGGTGCCAGATACTATCAGTGGTCACTAATTAGTGACCCCCATCTGAAAGCTGGAAAGAGTCAGAAGAAGAAAGCAAATCATTAAACACTATAAAGATTAAATAATGAAGATCAATTGAAAAGTTGTAGGAATAAGCCATTCTATAATATACTAAAAAATTAACTCAAGTTAACCACCCCTTCGGGCAGGACTTTAATGCGCTGCGCAAAATCGCAGGCGTCACGTCGGATGCGACAGAAACAAGGTAAGTAATTAAATTTTCGTATTGTGTCGTATTGTTGATGCGACGCAACACGGCTGTCGGATGCAGAAGCTGCAGGCTGCGTCTGCATCCGACAGTCGTGTCGCGTCGCATCAACAATGCAACATGATCTGACACTGCCATTACTTACCTTGTTTCCGTCGCATCCAAAGTGACGCCTGCGATTTTGCGCAGCGCGTCGGATCGCTCCGAAATCGCCTGTTAAGTCCTGCCTTTAAAGTAAACTGCAACAAGGGTGTGGGAGCAGCTACCTGTCATACATTAACCCAGTGTTCCCCCAATATTTAACATCATATCATGGGGGCAATTTAATGTTGCTTTTTCCTGTGGCTCTTGTCTTTTTGGAATGTAGCCCTCCTTTCCTTCATAGGTTAAGTTAAATGGTTTGAATGTTCAGATAAAATATGTAGCAGTATCATGTAAGTCACTAGCACCAAAAGAATAGTTACTGGTATGTGTTACGCTAGTTCTCCATCAGCCGATTACTTTTGACAGCAAGCTAAAATCTAATTTTCATTGTAGAGCCTTGAAACGTCTGAGCTACGCATTAATTCCTTCTCAGAGTGCATATAATGATGTATTGGTAGCAAGTCTATTTTCTTCTCATTAAGATTAGATTGTTTTCTTGATCACGGTGCCACTCATGCCCATTATTGTTACCTTGGAGACTCATAAAAGGCCCATACTAGTTGCCGTTAAATAAGTATCATGGAGGTCTCTTTGAAAATAAAAATATTACAATTAAATAAATTAAAACGAATGACATACAGTTCAATTTCACAGATAAACACCTTAATGGGTTTGTTCACCTTTAAATGAACTTTTAGTGTGATGTAGAGAGAAAATTTGCAATTGGTTTTCATTTTTTAATATTTGTGGTTTTTGAGTTATTTAGCTTTTTATTCAGCAGCTCTCCAGTTTGCAATTTCAGCAATCTGGTTGCTAAGGTCCAAATTACCCTAGCAACTATGCATTGCATGTAGAAGACCTGAATAGAAGGAGGAATAATAAACATGAGCAATAACAATTCATGTGTAGCCTTACAAAGCATTTGTTTTTAGATAGGGTCAGAGACCCCATTTGAAAGCTGGAAAAAGTCAGATGAAGAAGGCAAATCATTCTAAAACTATAAAAAATAAATAATGAAGACCATTGCTTAGAATTGTCCATTCTGTAATATGAGAAAAGTTAACTTGAAGGTGAACCACCCCTTTAAACACTGGGTAAATTATTTATATTGGGTGATACATTTTGGCATCTGTTTTATTCCATAGTCTGCTTACTCTATTACCCCTCATATACAGCATAGTATTGTAGTATTAAAATAACTGCAAATGTGCACTGGATGCTGGAAATGTCAAGGTTACAGCTTCCTTGATGGCTGGATTTGAATTAACAATGGGTAGAGAGTGCTGGATCTCTTGAAGATCCAGCTTTAGCACAGGGTGATCCCCTGTGTTTATTGTGTCAAATTGGCTGTACAATATGTAACGTTTTGAGGGTATCCCTTTGTCACACGTTTCATTACAAGATACAGGATGGGCATAATGGTATATTGTGGATAAAAAAACGTGGCATATTATGTCCAAATTTATACTTTGCATCTTGCCAATGAGCCCTTATATCTACTCAGGTTTACTATTATTTATACACATACTTAAATTGGGGTTATAGATTATTATAAGCATTGATATATATATATTTGGACCTGTGTATAAATAAAAAAAAAAAAAAAAAAAATATATATATATATATATATATATATATATATATATATATAATGTATGTTCAGTGTAATAATAATGTGCGCTCTCTTACCGGATCAAAAATACGAAGATGGGTGCGTTGGTCAAATCATATTATACAGCATAGCAAATGGATCCACACTCCTTTTATCGTGAAATAAATGTGTTTTATTTAGAATGCATATTCAACAATGACTTGATAAAGGCCTTAATGTGGGCCAAAATCACTATTACCTCTGCTGGTATAACTTGGTGCCTGGTTCCAGGGACCCCTGGCAACTCCCAGTAGGGCACTCAGTACATAAGACTCTTCTATCTCAGATGGGCCCTTGCTTAACTATTGAAGAAAGGCTTAACCACCTTGTGTCTCCTCCATGAGACAAATTCTTCAAATAAGCCTGGGTGCCAGTGGTTCAGATGTCGCCTTTATTAACAGATGGTACGTTTTAGAAATGGTGGGTGCTGACTTGATGTTACAATATCAATCAGTAAATGCTTCCAACAACAGTCATCCATTAAATATTCACAGACTTTCAGGTTTAGTATTAATGTCTTTACTATAAGTTGGCAAATTATCTTACCAAGAAAAACAGAGGTGAAAGAAACTATTTACTAAGCCTTTGTGTTATTTTGGAAATGAGGAGTATTGCCTTTGGCTAAAAAGTCTTTACTGTGTTGCCCTGAGTTAAAGTACAGATTGGATACAGATTTTCTTAATATCCCAATGAACATATTCTCTAAATAGTGATTTCAAGATTGAAGTTAACCAAGATGCCTCCACTGTTACAGAGGACCCTGTGTACATAGTGCTAGCACCTTTGAAGCAAACATGCCAGTTTTTCAACAGCAGGGTAACAGTATATTGTTTTAAATATATATGAAGCTGTTGGTATTGCTGGTAATGCTTAATGGTTATATAAGAAGTCAGAAACCATAAAGTAAAAATAATTACTGTGCAGATTCTGTACAGGATTGCTGAAAACTTGAGAACTACCTGATTTGTAGTCACAATAAATTAGCAATAAAATAAATGCAGGCAATACTATGCATGCAGATTTACACATCAATTTCCATTCATTACAAAAAAATGTCAGATTACCAGCAGAGATGATTTTGCATTAATTGCATGTGGTTTCTAACAATAAATTTGGTAGTAAACAACATGGTTCCATCTAGAATTAATACATGCAATTTGTACTAAATTTATAAGCAATATCATTTTAAACTAATTGAGCCTATAGTCAATAATTATGAAGCACATTTCTTGATGTGCAAAAACAAGTTGCCACTAGATGGTGTTAGATGCTCAGATATTTGCTTCAGTTTAACAAATTAAATCAAGAGACTTGGAGCAGGAATAAACAAGTCAGGAGAGGACTGTGAGTGGAATCAATCAAGATGTATACCTAACTGGTCTACTGACTTGGGTATTCATTAAATTTTGATTTGAACAATGAGTGATTTAGTATTTCACCAAAAAAGGATATTCTTGAAGACTGTATTTCAGCATGCATCATTTCATTGTTTCCAGCCAAGTGCAATTTTGTTTCTTTCTAAAAATGTGTAATTAATACATAGAGGACAATTTAACATGGGTACATTTGTTTAAATTTTATAAAATGCTCTGTGAAGCGCAATACTTGATAACTGATCTGTCCCACCAGGCTTGATTTAACCTTTTTATTATTCAGTAGGCAACTTTTACATTCATACTTTGGGACGGATTCCCTAAAGGGCGAAGTGACTAACACAAGTGAAAATTCACCAGTGTGACGTCATTTCGGAACTTCACAGATTTCCTAACGGGCGCAAGTGTCAAATTGCTAGTGAAGGAGATAGACGCTAGCGTTGTTTCGCAATCTAATGCCAGGAGAATTTTCACTCCGGCGAATGGACTTAACTCCGCAAATTCACTAAGATGCGGATTTTACTAAACGTTACCTCATTCACCAGACTTGCCTTCGCTAGCTCAGACCAGGCGAAGTGCAATGGAGTGCATAGGACTTCCTCAATTTTTAATGCAAAATTTTTCTAAGTCCCAAAAAACACTGGCGTCTTTTCCTTTTTTTGATAGCCTGCAAAGGTCTGCAAAATTTTTTTTGGGTAACCGTTTTCCCCCTTCCATTTTCAACATATGGAAAATTAACTATACAGTGGGCTCATGTGTAGGGTATTATAACAACTCTATTTTATTTATTTAGGTTCCCTGGACTTGTATATTGTAATGTATTTGCTGCAACATATACGTCCATGTAACTTTATCATTCCCCGCTGTATGCAATCTGTGCATAGTTAACAAGAATACTTATACTAAAATAGTTGTACAGTATATTTGGTTGACAACCCTCAATGTCAGACAACAGGTCATTAGTGATTGGCGAATTTATTCGCCAGGCGCGAATTCATGGCGGATTTGCGCGATTCGTGAAATGGCAGCAAAAATTCGCCTGCATCAAAAAAATGGACGCTGGCGAATGTGCATTTTTTTGGACGCCGGTGCTGTTTCGAGAATTTTTTCGCTGTTTTGCAAATTTGTGGGAAATTCACGAAACGGCACAAATCTGCCCATCACTACAGGTCATGGCTATTGTGCATGGTTTTGTTATGGTTTCTGTATAACTACAAAATTGCAATGGATGGATAAGGAATTTGTGCCTTTTCCTCTAAAAGCAGCAAACAAAAAATTTGCCCAAAAAAATTAATTTTGCAATGCAAATTTTCTTCATTAGGCAGTTATTACAATGCAAGTTTTAACTGCCTGTTCATAAAGATCTCCTTAAAGATAGAGGGGGTCATTTATAAACTTTGCGCAGGGCAGATTGGTTTGCAAAGTGAATATATTTGCCCTGCGCATGGTTATATTTATAAAGCTGAATAAGAGGTTGCAAACAGAATTGCGAATTTTTTTTCACAATGCGAATGTCTATAGCAGCTTTTTAAATATGTCACAATTCGCAAATTGCAAATATTTATGCGCACAGTCTGCGACTCAATTACTCCACAACTTTGGTGGCAAAATTGATTGTGGAATGGTGTTTAGGTGGGAACTTTGATTCTAAGGATCTAAGTAGGATGACATGGGATAAGAAGGATGTATTTTCAATGACCCCATTACCAATAAATACACTGACACATCTGGAGCTGTGGAGGTTTTAAAGGCAGCAGCTTTTATTTCCTTTTATGGAAATAACAGAGTTAATATAAATTGCTGTATATGTGCATACAGGGCCGCTCCTGCCATGAGGCAAGGTGAGAACCTTGCCTCAGGTGGCATGGAGCGACTAGTTACCAGGGACGGCAAAAAGCCGCCTCTGGTAACTTTAAGAGCCGAATTTCCGTTTTTTAAAAGCCAAAATTCTGCCTTGCTAACGCAGCGAGCACAATATCGTTTACTGCACTAGCGATGTGCCCCCCCCTCAACCCGCTCCAATACTAGAAGTTAGAAGTGCAACGCGTGAGGGGGGGGCCGCTTAGAAGGCTGCTGCCTCAGGTTGAAACAGCCCCTGAAACGCTCCTGCGTACATATTCCTTTTTGCCATAACTGAACCAAAATTACTGTGCTTACTAGCCAGCGCCGTTTCTGGGGAAGGAGCCGCCTGTCGGGAGGGGAGGCAGGAACACGATTGCGGAGAGCGCAATTACGCTCTCTCGCAATAGCGCAGCCGAATTTCCGGTTTAAAAACCGGAAATTCGGCTCTTAAAGGTGCAGGAGCGGCTTTTTGCCACCCCTGGAATCCTCTCTGGCGCTGCCGCCTGAGGCGAGTGCCCCTGTTACTAGCACTTGTTCCTGCCTTAACTGCCAGGAACCTATAATTGTTCTTTCTCCAGGCTTTTGTAACCAAACAATTCATTTCCTCCTAGCTGTGACAAATTTGTTTTTTTTATAGAGTGGGAGGGTGTTTGTGAGTTTTCTCCTTGCAGACTCACTCGCCTCATGGCCGTTTCCAAAAGGTAAGTTCCACACCTGAGTAGACCTATTTATAATCCCCTTCACTGCATGAGTCATACTGCAGCAAATCCTGACCGATAGCATCTCTGCCTCTGTCCCCTTGTATAATCACTAACTGCACTAACTTTGTTAACCCTTTATTTCCCTCCTCTATACCATGTACGCCTTGTGCCAATATTGATGGCCCCCAGCTGCCATTATCCTCAGTGTTAAACAAATACTTGCAATCTGCCTTGTGCTGTACATATTGACCTCCCAGATTGGCATTTCTGTCTGTGTCTGTGTGGCATTTTGTCTTTTATATGGCTGTGATTTTAGGTATCTCTAGAAATGAACTTTATTTTGCAGCAGCAGAATTAGGGTCACAGCTGTAACCCACAAATGAAAACGGTAGACATCAGTTAGGAAAGTAACAAATGGAATATTATTTAACAGTTAACTAATTGTTTGCTTATATTTACTTACATATTGTTAAATCAGCCTTCACATTTACCCGAGGCAACTGCTTAGACAGTGCTTCTACCTCCAGGACCCTATTTTTGGAAGCAATTGCCAAGATTTTTGGGTTACAGTACTAACTGTCTCTCACTCTACATAATGTATCTGCGGTGCCAGAATCCACAGCCTTTCATTGTGTATATTTAATGTGACAGTGTCCACTTTCTCCCCATTGGGGCATATTGCCATACTTCGTGCATATTGCCATACTTCGTGCAACTATGTCAAGCGTTATTTCGAGAGGAATTCATGCATTTATCTAAATGCGAAATATCAAGAGAAATATCAAGAGAATGCTCAAGCACTTGTGCCAGAGATAATTCGTTATCACAAGAGAAAAATCTTCTCTAGTGTTACTTTCATCAAGTTTAAACTTTGTTAACATACTTTTGCTTACATCAATATAAATATGCCAGGTATATAAAGGTCATTTGCAAGCACACGGTTTGCCTTTAAAAATAATTATTACAAAAAATGATGTGTTAGTACCATACTTGTGAGCATTTTAAGTTTGTAGAGCATTTAAAAGCAATTCCCCCAGCAACCAGTGTGACTGAGTAGTTAGAAAATTGTACACTTACCCTTAGCGTGAGTTAGACCGATCGCTGGTGATTTCTTTCTGTGTTTCGTGTAAATATTGTAGCCAAATATTGCCTATAGCTGCCATTCAGCCTTTCAAACAGGAAATTACGTATAGATATGTTAGTTGGCTGGGGCTAAAAAGCTCTTTTCACTATAGCCCCTGAGTTAAGTGGAAGTGCAACATGGTATTATTACTCAGTCACATTGTCTACGGGGGGGGGACTTGATTTTAAGAGCACTAATAGATAGTGTAGGAAGGTAATTATTCACAGGTGTATGTTTGTTGGCTGGGGCTCAAAAGCTCCCTGCTTTCCCACTAGAGCTCTTGAGCTAAGGGTAAGTGCACAATGGTCTTACTACTCAGTCACACTGGTTGCTGGGGGACGTCATTTTAAATGCACTTTAAACTTATAATGCTCACAAACATTGTAGGACTCGCATACAATGAGAGGCCTTGGTGTGGCATGTGAGATTACATATTTTGGCCAAAGTGTGGTACTATTACCTCATTTTTTGTAACAATTATTTTTAAAGGTAAACCGTTGGCAAATTTTCACTTTGTTAACAAATATTGGCTAATATTGTTAAACTGTAGCAGCTGTCAACTCCAGAATGTGGGTTAGACCGAGCGCTGGCGATTTCAGTTTGGGTTTCATGTATAAAGGTCATATGTATGTATTTATTATTGATGTTGGTGAAATTGTTGGAAGTGGCCACTTCTTAAGCAAAATAAAGACAATAGAGATCCTCTATTGTCTTAGTCTAGTGCTGTACAACTTCCCTATGTGGCGGAGGGCCGATAATGAAAATCAGTGTTGAGCACTCCCTGTTTTTAAACCCAAACCACTTTGAACCACAACCATGTTACCACAAGAACTTTTAAGACCATGTCCACATTACATACCCTTAAATTCGTATATCTCAGTACTGATACGTTTTAAATCTTACACAAGGTAAGCAGTCCCAGCATGCTGACTTTCATGTGGGGGGCCACACAAGGGCTTGAACTGACAGTTGAACAGCACTGTCCTAGACCATGAGCCCACCCTAAAACAAATGTGACATAAGCTTCAAATGTTTAAAAAAGTGTAAATAACATGTTTAACAGTTACAACCAAAGTTACCTCTAATTCCTTTGCAGCTATGTGCACCAAAACAACACATTGTGTGTGCTGGCCTCAACATTTGTGTGCATCGGACAAGCGTATACCTTAGAGGGAACATTGGTTACAACTTTAACATAAAACCACATTAAATGGGTTGTTCAACTTTAAATTAACTTTTAGTATGATGTAGAGAGTGATATTCTGAGACTGTTTGCAATTTTGGTTTTTGAATTATTTAGCTTTTTATTCAGCAGCTCTTCAGTTTGCCATTTCAGCAATCTAGTTGCTAGGCTCCAAATTACTCTAGTAAGCATGCACTGATATGAATAAGAGACTGGAATATGAATAGGAAATGTCCTGAATATAAATATGAGTAATAAAAAATAGTAATAACAATAAATGTGTAGCCTTTCACAGCATTTGTTTTAGATGGGGTCAGTGAACCCCATTTGAAAGCTAGAAAGAGTCAGAAGAAGGTGGTAAATAATTTAAAACCTATACAAAATAAATAATGAAGACCAATTGAAAATTTGCATAGTATCAGCCATACTAAACTTAAAAATGAACCACACCTTTAAATATGAATAAATGCAAGTGTTTTGTATTTACAGGATACAGGATATGATGTCACTGACATAATAATGTTGAGGATGTAGCTTTATCTTATCAATTCACCAGGCAGAACCTGGGGAAATAGGTGAAATTACATCACCACCATCACGTGGCTAATTGCTGGTTTATGCACTGATAGGACTTAGTGACTGAAAACTGTTCACCAAAACAGGATACGGATTCACTCACAATCTTAGGACCAATTCTCACTGCTTCCGTCCAGTGAAGCTACATATATAATTCAATCACAAAAGTTGTCAGAAAAGGTCAAGCGCAGTATAATTCTGCAAGTTCAGGGTGCATTTTATTTCTATACTACATGTTTCGAGCAACTGCTCTTTTTCAAGTGTCCACTTGCACCAGTGTCGGACTGGCCCACCGGGATACCAGGAAAACTCCCGGTGAGCCTAGGTATCAGTGGGCCCTTCTGCTCACCCAATTATTTGCCTTGTATCTCTATAACACAGCCATTCCCCCCATTTCTAAGAGAGGAAATGGAGGGAAGAATGGATGATAATATGTAAGGAGAAGTGATTAAAATAATAAAGAAAGAAGAAAAAGAAGAAAGAAGAAAAGTGAATGATGAAAAAATTAAGAATAATTTGTGGGCCCGCAATCAAAGGTTTTCTGGTGGGCCCCAGGCATCCCAGTCCGACTCTGACTTGCACACTTGAAAAAGAGCAGTCACTCGAAAACATGTAGTGTGGAAATAAAATGCACCCTGAATTTACATAATTATACTGCGTTTGACCTTTTCTGACAACTTTTGTGATTGACTGAAAACTGTGTCTGCATAAAGAAAACAAGATAAATTATCTGTTGCATATTAGAAAGTAGTAATTCAGATATGATTCAATTATTAAAATGGTGGTGTGGCAATTAAAAGAGGCCAAGTGGTGCTTTTGAATTAAACATTACATAAATCCTGTAGGTTGTTTTCCCACCAGTATAGGTTGATGGAGCTTAGTTAGGATAAAGTACAAGTATAACAGAGATAAAGGAAATCATTTTTTAAAATTACTCTATGGGAGATGACCCTCTTGTAATTCACAGATTTTTATATTGTATTTTTGCTTGCATGGACTCTGCTGGTTAGCAACTGTCATTATTGTCCTTCACATATAACATACACATCCTACACTGTGTTGATTGGATCTAGAGTACAGAACAGCCCAAGGTTGTTTCCTTGAAGAGCTACATGGTTTCTGCAGTACAAAAAAGTGGTTGTAATTTTTTCTCTCATCTTTATACATAAAGCATATGCTTTCCTATACAGTACTGTAAACATTCCTGTTGGCGACAATGTAAAGTACTAGTTTGTTTTTTTGAGTGCAAATGAGGGCAAGTTATGCCTGCAAAATGGTTATGCATGTGGGTACAAACACCCTTCAATGCATACAGTTCAAATGGTGCAACAGTAAGTGCTGATTGCCTTGTCAAGGGTTCCATTGTGCTGTGCTTTTTGTCTGAGAATGGGCGAATGGGACATGGTGGTACACTTACATGACATTCAATTACATATGGCTGATGTGTGGTGAAACAGCGAGTCCCTCTAAGTTCGACATGCATCTGGTGTAGGGCTCCCTTGTGCCAGAACACTGTGTATGTTGTGTATTATGTTTTGGGTAGCCGAGGATGAGTAGAGTATAACAGTGCTTTATTAGCAGAGACTCAGGCAGCCATTTCACAACAGTAACTTTCACTTTTAAGCTGTATGCACAGTATGAAGTCTGGGCACAGTGACATCTACAGGCCATTTGTATAAACACCACATATTCCCCCTATAGTGGAAAGCATTTTGGCAAATGTACTAAACAACAACAATGCATTTTAAAGCAATAATATACATTCTTCACATCACATAGTCCTTGGTCCATGCAGGTAGTTTTCTGATTCTCTCAGTATGCCTTACTGGTTCACTTTCGTCAGGCCTATTGCAGTTAACATCAAGAGTAGGAAAATGTCCCTCATCAAATTGAGCTTCTCCAAAGTCATTCCTAGCAGGAGCAAGACGACTTGCGTTCCATATGCTTCCATCAGACAGTTCAAATGTGTATGATCCTCGCTGGCGTCACACTTCAAGTGGTGTAGTAAATTTAAATTGTCCTTGTTTCAGTATTCCTGGTTTCTTAATTCTGACTAAAGATCCAGGCTGAAAGTGTACTTCTCTGGCCCCACGTTTTCTGTCAGTATAAGCCTTGCATTTGGCTTGGTGACCTTTCACAATGTCAGCAGTAGATGATTTTGTAGGCACAGTATTTTGTAGAAGTTTGATGTCTGCAACATGTAACTTAGTGCGCATCTGTCTGCCATGTAATAATTCAGCTGGAGATGATTGTTGCATGGCATGTTGCTCTGTAGTTATGTAGGAACTCTGTTGTAAATACTTTCCAAGATTTCCCAGTAAGATTTGCTGTCTGTAGTGCTTCTTTCAGACTTCTGTTGAATTGCTCGATGTCTCCATTTGCTTGCGGGTAATACACTGGAGATTTCCTATGCACAATAATCCTCTCTCTCAGAAAGGATTCAAACTCATATAAGACAAACTGTGGTCCGTTGTCTGATATTAACTCATTTGGATTACCTTCTCTGCTGAAGACTGTAGACAGAAATGTTATTACTGTAGTTGATGTTATATGAGAAACAAATGCAATTTCAGGCCATTTACTGTAATAGTCTATCATGGTTATAGCAAATCTGCAGTCTATAGGAGCATCTTCAAAAGGACCGACAATATCAATAGCAAGTTTTTCCCATGCTGAATCAGGGAATGGTACTGGCTGAAGTGATGGTGTATGTGTGATAGCTGTTTTGTCATGATTCTGACAAGTAACACAATAATGAATGTCAGTTACCACATCATCATCCATTGCTGGCCACCAGTATAGTTCTCGTAGTCTTTGTTTTGTACGTACAATTCCTTGATGACTCTCATGTGCAAGTTGTATGAGCTTTTCTCGCAAGATCTCTGGTACTAGTAAGTGGTGAGCTCCCCGGACAACATAGCCATCTACTAAGGACAGTTCATGTCTAATCCTGTAGTAAGGATGAAGAACAGGACTGAGTTTCTTCTCAGCATTTGGCCATTTGCTTTGTCCCGTAGTTTTACTTGAATTGGACATGTGAGGCAAGCTTGCTTAAAATTAGCAGCTGTAACTGTAGATGATAGTAAATCAGTCAGTACTACAACTTCTATGTCCTCATCCAGTATATAAGAAGCTGCAGGTAAAGTTAAACGTGACAAACAATCAGCAGTAACATTTTTCAAACCTGGTTTGTATTGCATTTTGCATCTAGCTATACACATTCCAGCTCTTCCTAGTCCCTTTGTTGTAAGCAGTGTAGTTAAAGGGCTATGATCAGTGCATAAGGTAAATTCTCTACCCCATAGGTAGGTTCTCCATTTTTCTGTTGCCCAAACACATGCTAGATCTTCTTTTTCAACAGCTGAATACTTACACTCTGTCTCTGTAAGTGTTCTGGATGCAAATGCAACAGTTTTCTCTGTATGATCAGCATGGATCTGTGTGAGAACTGCACCAATGCCATGGTCTGAGTTGTCAGAAAAGGTCAAATGCAGTATAATTATGCAAATTCAGGGTGCATTTTATTTCCATACTACATGTTTCGAGCGACTTCTCTTTTTCAAGTGTGCAAGTGGACACCTGAAAAAGAGCAGTTGCTCCGAAACATGTAGTGTGGAAATAAAATGCACCCTGAACTTGCAGAATTATACTGCGCTTGACCTTTTCTGACAACTTTTGTGATTGAATTATATAGCTTCACTGGACAGAAGCAGTGAGAATTGGTCCTAAGATCGTAAGTGAATCCGTATCCTGTTTTGGTGAACAGTTTTCAGTCACTAAGTCCTATCGGTGCATAAACCAGCAATTAGCCATAGCATCTATAGTAACCATAGTGGGTAGTGCAGGATCAAATAAAGCTAGCACTGGACTGTTCACAATTAACTGTTCCACTATTTCAAAGCTATGTTGAGCAGACTCTGACCATACCAGACTTAAAGTTCCACGTAGTAGTGCTCTAAGTGGCTCCACAACTGAAGCATAGTTGGGAATAAACTTAGAATACCATGAAGTAAGACCTAAGAAAGCTCATAAGGTCTGGAAATCAGATGGAGTAGGTGCTTGTGTAACAGCGTTGACATGGTCAGGGTCAGGCAGTAATCCATCTTGTGAAATTATATGACCATGTGTTGCTGTGTGGTGAAATTTTAGGCACTGGCTGTGTGGCAGGCACTGTTGCTGTAGTAATGAGACCATCAACTTATTGTAGGTTTAATGCAGCAAAGAGATCCCTTCCAAGTATAGCAGTACCTTTATTCACAATGTAAAAGTCACATTTTGCAGTATTTGATTCAAATTGTACAGTCACTGGCAAACGACCAAGCACAGGGATTGGATCCTTTAAATAAGTGACCAGTTTCAGGACAGGTGCAACAAGCAGATCTTTTGCAAAGTAGTTCAAGAAAATATCCTTTGGTAGTATAGAAACAGCTGAACCTGTTTCAAGCATCAGGTTAATGGAGTGTCCCTTGTCAGCAGAAGCAGAACTGACACTGACAGTGCATATAAACTTGTCTGGAATAAACGTACCAGCTTTATCCACACTTAATACTGTAACATTTGTAGTAGTGACTTCATGAACATCTTTAGCAGAACTACGGCAGATCTTGGCAAAATGTCCTACTTTTGTGCATTTGCGGCACCGTTTAGCTTTTGCAGGACATGTAACATGATTTGCAGTCTGTTGTGTTGAACCACAGTGAAAGCAGTATTTTCTATTTGTATTTGCTGTATGGTTTTGCTGTGTAGGTGAATCCCTTTCCTTAGCATTGTATTTTGCCTGTGACTATGCATTATTAGACAACAGTGCTAAATTCACAATCTGTACATTCCCAGCAGTTCCTTAACTGAGAGTTTTAGCATCTGACACTGCTGTTTCAATTTGGCTAGGAACTGTAATAGCCTTTGCAAGGGTTAAATCCTGCTCTAGGAGCAGTCTCTCTCTAATGCGAGGTGAGTTTGTTTTTTCCACTATTTGGTCTCTTAGCATTTCATCTGTTAGATTCCCAAACTCACAGGTAGCAACCAGCTCTCTCAAAGCTGGCTCAAATTGTTCTGTGGATTCGCCATTACATTGTCCATGTTGGCGGAATTTATATCTTTCAGCAACCACATTTACTCTTGGCACAAAAAAGTTCTTTATAGTAGTAAGAGCAGTTTCATAAGTATCATCAGGTAATGGTAATGTATAGAATATATGCTGTCCCTCTGCCCCCAGGCAGTGAATAAGTAAAGCATGCTTTCTAGCAGCAGAAATCTCCCCTTGGTCAGCAGCAATTATGTAATTTTCAAACATACGGATCCAAGCAGTAAAAGGTATGGTAGGCTCACCAGGGTTTGGAAGGTAAGGTGAGAAATTAAGAATCTCTTCTATAGCACTCTGTAAATTACTTCATATATGAGGTAATTTACAGAGTACGATAGAAGAGATTCTTAGTTTCTCATTTTCAGTAATCTTACCAATCTCGCGCACCGCCTGAATAATAAGGTATTGTAAACCTCTAATTATATTTAGTTGAGTGCGCTGCCACACTTTTTGTATTAATATTTGGAAGAAAAGGTGCAGGCTGCTGCAGAGGTAGAAGAGCCATCCTTGTCGCCATTTGTTCTGTTTTGGGTAGCCGAGGATGAGTGGAGTATAACAGTGTTTTATTCAGAGACTCAGGCAGCCATTATACAGTAACAGTAACATTCACTTTCACTTTTAAGCTGTCAGGAAGTATGCACAGTATTAGTCTGGGCACAGTGACATCTACAGGCCATTTGTATAAACACCACATTGTGCCTCATGGAAAAAAGTAGGAGCAACAAGAGCTCTTTGGGATGTTTTTTAGTCAAGCTGTGTGGTAGGTGGGCCAAGAGCAGTGGGGTCTCCCTCTGCATGCCCTATGTGAAGCTGAAAATATTAACAATATTAACATTACCTTAACATCAAGGAAAATTCGCATTCTACTGATATTTAACCTTTTTATATCACTGTTCTAACAGGGTTATTGGGTTTATATGACTTTGTAAAACTTGCACATCAGTCTCTTCATCTTCTAGATCCATGAGACCTCAGAAATTGCAGGGTCTGCAAATGTTCACTGCTGGCACTGGAGACAAAAATACATCTAGCATAATGGCAAATAAAAAGTACAAGTTGTTTTCAACTCAGGAATTTCAGCCTTTTGCTTGGATTATGTTTGCCCTCAATCTTTGACCTATATCCTGTTGAAAAACCTATGAAATGTCAAAGAATAAGATTTCCAGACTTGTTTACTTGAGTGGGGTATGATTATGAATGCAAAGGTCACACGGTACTTTAATCTTTACTATTAGAGGATAAACCATATAATAATCTAAATACATAAAAGATATTTGAAGATTTACTGCAAATGTAACCCATTCTGTAGGTGCTGTTGATCACTAAAAGTCAACCTTTTTAAATATCTAGTCTGCCATTACTCTTAATAAACAGTACTATCAACCACTGCAAAATAATGATATAATATTAATAATTTATATAATATTTATTGTATGTCAGACTAATCATACAATTTATAAATTACAACTTTGAGCCAGTTGTCTTTTTTGGTTTAAGTACTTAACATACAAAGAGTTCAAAACTGTCTCCATTATGATTTGCTCTTTGCTTTGCACATTATTGATCAGGTCATAAATATCATGGCTTGTATTTAGTTTTCCAAGGTAAATATAATATCTTATTTAAAAATTCATCATATTAATATTAATAATCTAATGTAATCATAATGTAATAATTAACGACATTGTCTTAAGGGGATAATGTAATAACAGGTGCAAAATGTTATTATTGGTAGTAGTATCATTATTATTATTATTAATAACACGTATTCATAAAGTGACAACATAATCCGCAACTTGTACAATAGATGGGTTTATACATTAGTTTATAATCTAAAAGGAGCAAAGGTTGAGACACAAAGAGGCCCATTTATCAAAGGTTGAATTTTCGAATTAATTTATCAAAGGTTGAATTTTACTCTAATAAATTTAATATACTCGAACATGATTGGGAGGTTATTTAAGAAAAAACTCGAACATCTAAAACGTGGACAAATATTACCAACTCAAAAACTCGAATCGGATTTGACTAAACTCGAATCTAGTCTTTTCTCTGAAAAAAACTCAAATGTCAGGAAGGCTATTAATATCTTCAAATGGGTCACTGAAACTCTCCCATTGACTTATACATGAACTTGCCAGGTTTTAGGTGGCTAAATGACAGAGTTGATACCCCATACTGCGATCAGTCAGAATAAGTGTAACTGTGGGTGCGTTTTGTGAATTATCAGAATGGGGATTGCGTAATTTCCAGTGCTTGCAATTATTATGATGTCTGCACATGATTCATTGGGAGCAAGTCTGCTGCACCTATTCATGCAGTCTGTAGCGGGCACCATTGAATTACAGCAAGCTTGAAGGTGGCAGTAGTTCCAGTGTCCCCTGCATCAATAAGGAGCAGATTCATCAATATTTGAGATTTACTTTTTTCTACGAGATGAGAAAAAAAGTAGAGAAAAAAACACAATTGTAAATATACTTGAAAATATCTATTTACGAACCCACAAAATTGTACCAATTCATAAAAAATGGGGAAATCATATCTTTAAACAGGGTGAACGAACAATGGGGACACCATCCTAGATACCATTGGAACTATTTACAAATAACCAATTATATAAAGTCTACGGGAACAACACAGAAGTTAAGACCACCAACTGATTGGGAAAAACTACTACAGAAACCTAACCTGCTGCACCCTGTATCACAATTCTATAAAAAACTGATTAAGGGGGAAAAGGAAGAAAAAACACTATTTATGAGACAATGGGAACAAGAACTCAATATAGACTTACAATACGACACCTGGAATAAGATAATGGAGAGAGCACACAGGGGTGCAAAATCAACAAGAGCACAAGAGGCAAATTACAAACTAATAAGCAGATGGTATAGAATACCTCAAAATCTACATAAAATATATCAAAATGTGTCAGCAAATTGCTGGAGATGTGATGGGTCAGAAGGCTCATTCAGCCATATCTGGTTCTCTTGTGAAAAAATAAAAGAGTACTGGAAAGTAATACTTGACACAATTGAAGACTTAAGACCTAGGATGCATACAAAATGCATAGAGATGGCATTATTTAGTTTTGACAGGAACAAACAAAGGGTGATAAAGGATAAACTTATTATACATATGCTCCAAGCAGCAAGAATGACAATTCCAAAATATTGGAAGAGTCAGCAAGTGCCAAATAAAACTGAATGGATAAACGAAATAGAAAATACTAAGATTATGGAGGAACTATTGGCAATCAAGAATGGAACGACCAAAGCATTTAGACAAACTTGGACAGATTGGATCCAAAATATGGACTCTAAATAGAAAATAAATAGAGAACAAACTCTAGCAAGTGCGGATACAAATACAAGACCACAGATAGAGAGATAGTCAACTAAAAGTAACTCTAGACCTGCTTCCCCATCCCTTCCTTCTTCATATCCCCCTTCCACAACCCCACTTCTACTTCTCTGTCCTAGCACCTCCTTTTTCTCTTATTCCTCATTCGTAACCCTATTCAGTACTCGATAGATGGAGATGGACATGTAAAACTAGAAGTCAGGTGTCTATGACTTAATGGATAAACAATGACAGTAAGCAAAGTAGCAGTAATGCACTATAATCTACTGAACACTTTATAGACAAATGTAGGTGAAATTTTGATGACTTATGTAAAAATCTGACTCCCCCCATCTTTTTTTCTTCTTCTGTACCCCCAGTTAACATGGAAAGTAAAATAAAGACTTAAAAAAAAAAAAAAAAAGAAATTATATATTTAAATTTGAACACCTGTGGATGCAATTAATAAATGCCAACAGTATGGGCAAGTTTAAGCATTTCAGTGCCAGCTTTTTCACTTTGTTTTAAGTGTACAGTTTGTACTATGTTTAGAAGTGTCTATTTGACACCATTTTGAAGTCAGTATGTATGGAGATTGTACTATGAAAACCCATCTTACATGAAAATGCATCTCTGAGGTCTGGTAAGTTCTATAAGACATTTGAGGACATGCTGTTTGACCATCCTGCTTCTCTCAGTGGTAACCAAGGCCATGTATCTGCATGCTACAAACTAGCAGGTGCTCAGTCTTTGGGTATTCAGGTACTGATCTTTACATGGAAACTATTATTGCTAACATCTACAGTATACACTTTCACTCATTATAAACTTCTGTAGGATCCCTTCTGGAAATGCACACTTCTTCTACTTCTGCATTTGTTCTCCAAAATATTGTGTCTGGGGCTTTCTTTATAGAGAGACTCTAAACCTCCCATTTTCCCATTTTAAACAAATAATTCACATTTTAAATAAAAATCTCCTTTATCTATGTAATAATAAAACAGACACTTGTTTGATCCAAACTAAGATATAATTAATCCTTACTGTTGGCAAAACAATCCCATATGGTTTATTTTATGTTTAAATGATTCTTATCAGACTTAAGGTATGGAGATTCAAATTATGGAAGGACCGCTTATGCAGAAATCCACAGGGCCCAATGGTTCTGGATAACAGGTCACATACCTGAATATTCTTTGTCCCCATATAGCAATTACTGGTTTCCACAATATTGAGAGGCAATCCAATGAAACCAAAATAATAGTACAAGGGTGACTTGTGGAGACAGCAACACATTACCCTATATATAATTTTAATAATATTAATCATAATATGACTTTTGATCATATGGCACACACTGGAAAAAATACGTTTTAAAACGACTTCCATTTTCCTTTGCTTATTTGTCTTGTACGTAAAATGGCCTTTTATTAATTCTAAGCAGCAATGCTGGGGAGAGGAAATCTGATGCAGTGAAACCAACTCACACCTGCATTATTGAGAGAGAACCTAGGGGCAAATTAACAATAAATAAGTGTAATTTGGGGGCATCCATCCATGTCCTGTGTATTTATGGAAATAAATGGAACTTAAGCAGCTAATAAAGCAATTTCTGGGTCACTGACTTGTCACAGATAAGTACTTGCAAAGTGAACGAGAAAAACGTATAATTATTAAATAATTGTATTTTCCAGGTGCCACATTTTAAAATTTGCTACAGAAATTGCATAGGATGTTTAATAGCAGCCTTCACTATTTTAAGCATTGGACACTATTTTAAAACATATGCTAATGAGGTTCAATAAGCTAGCCTATGTGGCTTTGGGCAATTGTTCCTTAGCACTAGTGGTTCTAATAATTTGCTCTACCACCCGAGGTCGCTTGTCACTTGAGAAGGAGGACAGATTGGCAGCTACTTACACTTTTATAATCATACCAGTAAGATTTCTTTCTCTTGCAGTTAACAGCTGCCAGCCTGACTTACAGTACAGAAATGAAATCTGTTGTTAAGGTTTTTTTTAAAAACATTTCTAACTATAAATCTGCAGGCATGCATTTACTAATAACCCACAAATACATTTTGCTACTGCTCATTTTATGATTGATTATACCTTTCACTGTGCAATTTGTCTCATTCACAAGTGTCAAAACCTGAAAGTGATCTAGTATTTGTTCTATATAGTGGTGTGTAATCTGTATATGCTTCCTCAAACATTCCAAAAACATTGGGCCTGGTTTTTAGCAATACATATAGAGACCAGCAATGCAGGCCAACATACAGTATGTGTTTTGTGTATAAAACACCTGTAAAGAACTCCAATATAACCAGGGCAGCATACAATTATACAATATAAACACACAAACATAGTTAAGACTATTGTACTAATCAAAATGTTGCCACTATGTTGCCATTCAACCCTATTATCTGCTTCCCCACTTTTCCGATTTTTGCTTCCGTTGTTACTACCTAACCCATTTTTTTCTGATCCACTCTTTCAGTTAAATAGACAGATAACAGATTTTCATTAAGTACACATTCCTAAAACTCTGTAAAAAAATATTTTGTGATGAAGTTGCTTGATTATGACCCAGGCACCACCTGAAATATATACAAAATATACAAAATATATAGGTCGGCTAACTGACTGCTGATGAAATAGACCCTAGTGAGCACCTGGAATGGACCCATGCATACAAACTTAACGCTTGAGATCAAAGTTGTATGCTGCAAGGCAGCAATATTAGCCACTGCCATTGTAAAATATTCTAAGCCAGGAGAAAAATGGCCCACTGGGGTACCTGAAAACTCCTGATAGACCTAAGCGGGGCTCATCAGCTAATTGCAACTTTTATATTTGTACAATCGTCACTTAAAGAGATTCTGTCATGATTTTATGGTGTAGTTTTTATTTCTAAATGACACTATTTACACTGCAAATAATTCACTCTACCATATAATGTTTTGTTCCTAAACCAACAAGTGTGTTTTTTTGTTGTAATATATGTTTGTAGGCAGCCATCTTAGACCATTTTGCCTGATCCTGTGCTTTCAGAAAGAGCCAGCATTTCATGCTTTCATTTAAGATATTGTTTCTCCAACTTATTGTAACTGAAGGAGTCACAGTGGGACTTGGATTTTTGCTATTGAGTGTTGTTCTTATATCAGCCAGAGAGATGTTATCTTGTGTCAGGAAGCTGTTATCTTATTATCTTGTAACATTCCCATTGTTCTGCTGAAGGGCTGCTGGGGGGAAAGGGGAAATTGTATCATACTTACCATGATTTTCCTTTTCTGTCCAACTCCATGTCATACTCATTGGGGTATAGCCCCGCCTCAGTGCTTCCATCAGCAGGACCCTCCCCAATGCTTTAAAAGCTCAACACCATCCCCAACCCAGACCTTGTGACAAGCTTCTACAAATTACCAAAAAGGATGGGCAACTGATGAAATGGAGTTGGACAGGAAAGGAAAGTATGATAAAACTTTCTCTTTCCAACTCCCTGTCATACTCATTGGGACGTAGCAAGCTAAAATTCCTAAATGGGAGGGTAACAGTTGATAATTAGGCCATCTGGATCACAGAATGTAACCCTGTTCCAGATAAACCCCCCAAGAAGTATGAAACCTCCATCAATAAACCTATAGAGAAATGCAATGAGCGTGAAACCAGCGTGACACTCCCACCTGGAGAGAGAGAACTATATTGTGAATGAGAAGAAGATAGTAAAACAGAGTATAAGCTTCACTACTTACCGCCATATCTGTAACCAATGTGCGCCCCCTGAAAGAACACTATTGGAAATAGCTCAACTAGTGGAACACCTGCAAGAGAAGACCTGTAAGAGAAGTATTTTTCAGTAGTTCCTGGGTGTGAGCTGTTCTTGTTTAACCTGTATTTGACCTAGCTTGTCCCTGTTCCTGAATCGTCTGCCGTCTGTCCTGACCCTTGCCTGAACTTTGACTATTCCTTCGGATCCTGCTTTGTACTTCGATATTGGTGTGTTTGACCTTAGCCTGTGACATTGACTACACTTCATCATCCTGATTCGTACCGTATTGTCTGTTTGGTATTGACACGGCCTGTCTCTTGACCATGCTCCTTGTTCTCTGTTCCAGTTATACCTTACAGTTCCCTTGAATGCCCAGAGCTTTCACACTTTCAGCAGTGATATGCACAATTAATTCTTGATGTTGTCACTCATATAAGCATACTTCTCCCAGGTTGCTGAATCCTAGAGAGGAACCCTGCCGACGTGTGTACCCCCCTCATAGTTCTACCTCTGCCTCTGAGGAAGCTGAATGGTTTGGCAAAACTCACCAAGCAGGAAGTGACATCACACACGATTGCAGGTAGAACCATGAAAGTGGAGAATTTAAAAGGGAAACACACTTCAATGAACCTTTTCTAACACTGGGTGTTTTTAAATATCTAAACTTACTACATATTTGTTTCTGATTTCTCTGTTGCCATAGGCGCTGATCTATTTGTTTTTTGCGATGCCTAGCATTTGCAGCAATACAGTCCTTTTGAACCTATGAAGATCCTATGAAGGTTTGGCTTTTAAAGTTTTGGGGAGGGTCCTACTAATGGGAGCACTGGGATGGGGCTATACCCCAATAAGTATGACATGGAGTTGGAAAGGGAGGGGGTGACTTCATTCCAACTTGCAGTGCAGCAGTAAAGGGTGACTGAAATTTATAAGAGCATAAGTCACATGACTGAGGGCACTTGGCAACAGGGTTGGATTGGGGGGGGGGTCAGGGCCCACCGGGGCTGCCACATCATGCCCCCCCCCCCAAGGATTCACCTCCCCAGTCGCAGGGCCCCCTCTTTCCTCCCTCCCCCGGTGCGTACCTGCTACACGGCTTCTTTATGCAATCGGGTGGGGAAAGAGGAGGTCAGGAGCACAGGCTTTGTGGAGCGGGTCTTGTCCAGTCAGATGCTGTATGGGAAACTAATAACATGTCTAGCCCCATGTCAGATTTCAAAATGAAATATAAAAAAATGCTTGCTCTTTTGAAAAATGGATTTTACTGCAGAAGTACCTTGAATGTATGATACAGAAGATAAGAAATTGCAGAAGGGATAAAAGAATGCAAAAAAGGTGTAAGAAGGGAACAAAAATTGAGAAACTGGGGAATAATGGTGGGGGATAGCTTGTGTACATTTTTTTCTTAACATCTGAATTGTATATATGCTGTATGTACAGTAGGCAGACACGTTCTCCGCTGAAGAAACGTGTGGGAGTTTATAAGCCTATTTATCAAAATTTTAATTGTGTAGATTTATAAGCTATTTCAACCGTGTCTAAACTCGTATTTTAAAAAAAGAATGATTACTTATTTATTAAAACATATGAACATAAAAAGCATGAACAAATCCAAATTAGAATATGGAAACCATAAAATCCTCCTATACTCCAAATTTGTTATGCATTTACAAGTGAAAAAAACGTAAAATAACTCTAAAACCTTGAAGTAATTAAACATTTTTTTTAAATTTGCTTCCATTGACTTCTACAGTACATGACCTTGGCTTTTAGCTTTTTGATGGTATCATATTATATTAGTTTTTCATGGCTTTTCATTTAATGAATATCAAAAATTTTGTGTTTTAAAACCATTTTTTGCATGCAAGATTTTTAGAGCTAAAAACTTTGAATTATGAAAAAAATGCGAACCTTAATAAATCGGCCCCATAAGATATGTAGAACCCTCTTATGGAAAGACCCCTTATCTGGAAAACCTCAGGTCCTGAGCATTCTGCATAACAGGTCCCATACCTGTGCTAAATAAAACAGGATTCTTGTTTTAGAATTAAAAAAGACAAAACAAAAAGCAATCTGGTTATTTTCAGTCATGTCACATATAATGTGAGTGAACAGCAAACGAGTCCCTACTTGGCACTTGAATGACATTTTGGGATTAGTTTGCATTTAGCAGAATTTAGAATCTCAAGAAGTTCTGCAAGAAAGACAGTAATAGACAGGTCAAATTTGGTTAAGGGACATTGAAACTCTGCTGCGGCAAAGACAGGAATAGAAAGCAGCCAAGCAGTAAAGGAAAAAATGCTGCACTGAAATGATATACAACTGCAATAAACATTTTTATGGTTTATGTTACATAAATGGCAGCATTTATGTACAAGATTAAAGTTGAAACAGCAAAATAATGTAAGTCCAAGATTTCTTTGGTTGCTACTAAAGAGTAAACCAAAATATCTGAGAACGCTTGAATACCTCTTTGGAAGGGATTGAAGAGGGTCCACTCAAAAGTGGATTATATATAGACTAGATTATAGGTTTAGTCAGGGTTATTTATTAGTGTCGTTTGGAGCTCTACTGAGGTGTGTAGAGAGTTAAGATGACCATACCCTTACCAATAGTAACATACAAAACCAAGTTGCATAAGATCATTGGTACATATATGCTTACTGGCTGCACCCAACTAATGCACTATGGATATTAGTCAGTTTCAGAATCGCATGGTGTATCTGCAAAGTTAAGAGTAGCCACAGCTCTTTTTTGCTTCCTGCTCTCCCAATCATTTGAGCGTTCTGAACAAATAATCAATAATCGGCCTGTGTAGTGAGAATACTTTGTACAGTGTGGAAGGAGCTCTACCCCAGAGTGGGTACTAAGTCTGTAATTGATAGTTCTACAGGCATTATAAGACCTTACATCTGCACTAAGACTGTCCTAGTCAACAACATGTTTTAAGGGATTATTTCATGGGAAAACATGTTGTTTTACAAAATGTATCAGTTAATATTGCTACTTCAGGCTGTGAACACGATAAACTACTTTTCACTTTGAACTAACTGCCTGGTGGAAGATTGCCTTTATTGAGTGCCTGCTCCAAAAAACTTTGAAAATCACTCCATTAGCTTCTGCAGTGAAATCTGTTTTTCAAAAGAGCAAACAGATTTTTTAAATTAGATTTTTATGTTTGATGTTAGGCTAGCCATGTTTTTAGTTTCCCAAATGCCCCCAGACATATGACTTGTGTGCATATGAATTATTGTTTTATATGTTATATGTACATAACCCGATGCACAGGGTTCATATTAGACAATAAGTCCCTGATATACAGCAGCAGTTTAAAGCATTGATTGACATTATGGGGAATGTAATATGTTTTGCTAGCGAAAAAAACAATTGGAATGTTAGCAACCTTGCAACTTTTAATTACATTCCCCTCTTTATTTATCAAAGGTCAGATTTTATTGGTTTCAGAGGTTTTTAAAACCATGACTAAACAAACTTTCTTATTATTATTATTAATAAATATTATTCGAAGATCTAAAAAAAAAAAAGTACAAAGGAAAACAACGCTATAACAGTGCGCTAAAAATACGAATACCTCTAAAAATTCGAACTCTTCAAGCTCTAGCGGAAAAAAAAATCTGAAAACCTCCAAGTCAGATAGGATCAGCACAGTTCCCACTGAGTTCTATAGAACCTCCACAACTTTTACCTGCCAAAGTTTTGTATTGGAGGTTTTAATTTTTTTTAAAAACCTCAAATTTTTAGAGCTTTAAAAAAAAAAAGGGAAACCACGCATTTGTAGAGATTTGTGGAAAAAAATGAAATTACATTTTTAGTAAATGGGCCCCATAGACTGCCCAACCAAATAAACTGGTAATGCCCTGTACTCCTAGAGATGCTGTTGCTGAAATTAACTATATCTGCACTATGGACTAACAAGCAACATGTTCTTCTAAGACCAGTTCAATATAAGCTGAATCTGAGGTACATCATATCAACTTTATAGTGATCAGATGAGAAACAAATTGGTATGCCAGTAGGTAGCACTCCTAAGAAGAATTGCTGAAGGGAATATTCTAACCTGAGGGTGTAAGAGGGGTGGATAAGTGGAAGCAATGCCTATGGTGTTGTGATACTTGTGATGTTTATATGTAAGGGAATGAAAAGTCTTAATCTAGCATGCATTTTGTTTAGTTGGCCAATAGGTGGCAGTAGTAGCAGTATAGTTAGACATAAGTTAGATGTAATACTTAACCCTGGCCACTAGAGGCGCTACAGACAGAAGGGCGTACAAAGGCAACCATGCCCAGGCTCAGGGACTTTGATATTTTAGGTTACACTTGACCTCTGGTATACAGTATATAGTTGCTCCAGAAACCAAAACATGCTATCATCAGATATATGTGATTTCCATTTTCGAAAGTATTATCAACTAAAGGGGCAGTGGAGATGAAACGATTTATTATTGTACCACAATAATAATGAAATCTGCCACCCATAGCTTACTGGTTTCTGATATGATCCCACACCTTCTATATCCACAACTTTTATGTTGAAAGTGACCAGAGGCTACTTTATTAAAGAAGCCCCATGCCAAATAGAACAATGGGCAGAAAGTTGGTAAACATACTTTTAGGATAAAATAATTAGCATTCTTAAACCAGAAATATATCCACATAACAAATATGAGCTGAAAACCTGCAGACACACTTTTAGTAAATTATATTCAGAACTGTACAGTCTAAAGGTTACTGTAACATCTAAAAATAATATGAGCTGTTTTGTGCAGGATTTTGTGCAGTATAACATATCCAAGGCTAGCTATGTTCAGTTTAATATATGTATGATGTGTGTGTGTATATATATAGCGTAACAGTCCAGTGCACTCACTAACAAACAACATCTGCCTGGGTGCTGGTAAAAAATACAAATGCATAGTTCGTTCAAAAACCGCACACCAAGGACTTGATCAGTGAAAAACAAAAATAAATTATTTTCAACGTTTCGGCACCTACACTCGTGCCGTCTTCAGGAAGGTGAACCCTACACAACAGTGAGAATGATTTATAGGTGCAAAAGGGCGCCAAACCGGCAGGTATGACGTCATCAATGAGTGACATATTCAGAACATTCTGTACTATTAACTATTGCCATTGAAAGAACTTTTTACTAATCTGTTCCATGTGTTTATACAATAAAGTGTTATTATACTGTTATTATACTGTGTTAGCGTGGTGAATCAATCATTGATAAGGAACAGTCTCCCAAGTGCCCAGGTGACATTAAAACCAAAAATGCCATGTTTATTTAAGGCTATGCTCCCGACTGCAACCGGGAAGCACGATTAAACACACTTACACTTACCCCAGGCGGAGTGAGTCTGAGGATAACCAAGCCCTTGTAGCCCGACATCAAACAAGCATATTCCAGTACACAGCTGTCAGTATTGCCCCATTCACTTACACACCTACGGACTTGTGTTTCTTTTTTCTTGCTCCATTAACTCCGTTATACATACCATCTTTACCTTGCTTCCTGCATCTGTTAGGTGCTTTGCAATGATGAGGAATGAGGTGCAGACCACACACAGGTAGTGCTCTAACACTTTCATCTGGGCCATTAATAGATTAAGCCTGTGATGTGTTACCTTCAGTGATGTATTTAGGACCTATCTCACCCCCAGTTTGCGGAAGTTACAGCACACACACACACTCCTGTGTTTGGTGTCACTTCTGCTACATGTGACGTCAAACCTCACCAGCTCCCTCACTCCTCGACTCCACAAGAGTCAAGAGTGAGTTTATTGTCATTTCATCCATATACGTTTGTACAGTACACAGTGAAACAAAACAACGTTCCTCTAGGACCATGGTGCTACACACAACATAGTAGATGTACTGGACACAGACAAAAGTGCAAGTGCAAAAATATGCAACTCCTGCAAGACAGGACAGCATAGTGCACGGACAGGACAGGACAGTGCACACTCAGCAGATGTAATATGTTAAGTAAATAATGCTAAACGTCAGACATGATGGCTGTATCATTGTGATATGATAGTAGTAAGAACATTATAAAGAACATGACAAAGTGCAGATGTGCTCATAGAGAACAATTGTATCCAATGGCTATGTACTTATACAATGTAAACTTTAATAATATGAATGGAGGCATACTCACGTGGTAAATAAAAGGGTCTGCACTTCACAACAACAAACTCCACCAGTGGTGAGCAGTGGCTGGATACAAGCACAGAGTTCCTGCACCATTTCTTGTTGATGTAAACACACAGACCACCGCGATTCTTACCGCTCAGAGCAGCGACTCTGTCAGCTCGAACCGCGACTAGCCCATCCAGCTGAATGGCAGCATCCGGGACTCTTTGATGAGCCACGTCTCCGTGAATACGAACATGCGGCAGTCTCTGAATTCACACTGGGTAGTTCGCTGTAGTCGAATGTAGTCTATTTTATTTTTTATGGAACAGATATTAGATAGTAGTATGGACGGGAGAGCGGGTCGGCTGGGGTTAGTTCTTAGCTTCCAGGTAAGAACTGCTATATTTCTACAACTAACAACGTCTGTTTTATTTTATAAAATTACATTGCCTAAAATGAAACTCCTTACTCTACAAAAATAATTTATACATTTGGGATATTTATAGGGGCAAAGATCTGAAAACATACAATACATGGCACACATAGAAAAGGCCAGGTTAACCTAAGGTAAAAAAGAAAAGAATGGTAAAACATGTAATGTGATCCAGGATATGCAAACATTTCCAAATCAAAAGGATACATAATAAATATGTAATGCATGTCAATACATTGAAATGTGTTTTCTCAGAAGTGGCTTTGTCGAAGGCGTATAGATGTTGGCAGAGATCTCCAAAAGCTTGTCAAATGTTTCAGTTAATATTCTGTACATTGTATTAAGATGTAATATTTAAAGATGATAATATCCTCTACTAATGTAAACTTTTTTTTAATTACATCATTCATTACCTCTGTAATTATCACATCACAAGTAAACCTTGTTTAAAAAAACTGATATGCAGATTTTCAAATTTCAAAAAATAGTTTACAAAGCAAATGTTTCATTTTTCTGTACAGAGGAGCATTAGGGAAAATCATATCATACTTACCGAGATTTTCCTTTCCTGGACGGGTTAATCCCCTCCCGCCCTGCATTGGGACAGGAAATACCAAATAAAAAGCCAGGTCCCACCCCCTGGCCACCATCTTTGAATCCTGGAGTCTCCCCCTTGAGGGTGGGAACCTTGCCCACAGCCGTGTTACAGTCCAGGAAAGGAAAATCTCGGTAAGTATGATATGATTTTCCCTATTCCCTATTTCCCTATTCCTGGGCAACAACGGGATGTACCAAAGAATACACAACATAAAGAGGGAGGGAATATTAAATATTTAATGCGGAGTTCAACATCGATGATGCAAAAGCGGAGGATTTGTTCGAAAATACATCAAATTTGTAATGGTTCACAAATTTATGAAATGATGACCAAACAGCTGCTTTACAGATTTCTTCTGAATTGGCTCCTCCATGAAAGGCCCAAGATGCCGCCATGCCTCTAGTGGAATGTGCCTTAATAGTAGAGGGTACTATGTCAGAGTTTAAAGAGTAGGCCATCTGGATTCCCTCTTTGATCCAACCCGCTATTGTGGATTTGGATGGCTGAGCCCCTGCTTTCTTTCCCTGCGGGATCACCAAGAGGAAGTCCGAAGATCTCACACAGAGAACTCTTTCAAGATAGATCTTTAGACATCTTACAACGTCCAAGTTATGCCATCTATGCTCTTTGTCGGATTTAGGATCAGGAAAGAATGTAGGTAATATTATGTCCTGAGTGGTGTGAAATTGTGACACCACTTTGGGAATAAACTTATCTGCAGTTTTGAGCACTACTTTATCTTGAAGAAAGGTAAGCTTACCTTCCTTTATAGACAGGGCTTGAAGCTCTCCGACCCTCCTCGCAGAGGTGATTGCAAGCAAAAAACACATCTTTAAGTTTAGCATCTTAAGTGGTATGTCTTGTATAGGCTCGAAGGGTTCTGCAGAAAGAGCCTTCAACACCAGACTCAAGTCCCAAGGGGGAACTTGAGGTCTAGTGACCGGTGACAATCTTTTGACTCCTTTGAAGAAGTTTTTAATCATGGAGGATTGAGACCACTGTTTTTTAGAGAAATGAGAAATTCCCGTGACTTGGCCTCTGAGCGTAGCCAGGCTAAGCTTCAACTCTAATCCCTTCTGAAGAAATTCAACCACATGGACTTCAGAGATCTCGAGTGGATCAACTCCTGCTCCTCTGCATCAATCACTGAACTTTTCCCAGATGGTAAAGTATTTTTGCAAGGTATTGGGTTTCCTTGCCGCAATTAAAGTTGAAATGGAAGCTTCAGAGAGACCAGTAGATAGAAGGTTTAACCTCTCAAGAGCCAAGCCATTAAGTTCCAACTGCCCGGATGAGGGTGGATTATTTCCCCTTGTCTCATCAGATCTTCCCATTGGGGGAGCCTGAGTGGGAGATCCTTGGATAATGCTAGAATCTGCGAGAACCAAGGTCTCTTCAGCCACCAAGGTGCCACCAAAACCACTTCCGCTTGGTCCTTCTTTATTTTTCTCAGGACCCTTGGAATTAATGGAAGGGGAGGAAAAATGTTGGCCCTGACAAATTTCCACTGCATCGAGAATGCATCCACCTTCCAAGCTTCTTGATCCGCTGTCCAGGACATGAACTTCGAAAGTTTCGCATTCGTTCTCGAAGCCATCAGATCGAGGCAAAAGGGACCCCATTTTGTCATGATTATGTTGAAAGCAGATTGGTTCAATTCCCATTCCCCGGGTCTGGATTCTGTATTCTGCTTTCAGATCTTTCAAGTTCTTCTCTGCCCAAGAAAAAATAGTCATGGTCAAGTCTAATAAACTTTTTGACCTCGTCCCACCTTGCCTGTTCAGGTATCTGACCGAAGTCACGTTGTCTGATTTCACCAGTACCGATTTGTTCAGAAATTGTCATCTGAATGTTAGGAGGCCCATGAATATCGCCCTGAGCTCCTTCCAGTTGGAAGACCCGGAAATTTCCAGTTGGGCCCATTTGCCCTGAGTTCCGATCCCCAGTGTGTGGGCTCCCCATCCCCACTTGCTGGCATCGGTGGGTAATATCAACCAGTCTGGTTGATTCAGAGACACTGGACATTCGAGGTTCACCGTCCTTGTCCACCATTTCAGGGACTGAATCGTGGTCGGTACTAGTTGTATTTTTTGATGAGGTCGGAGATAATTGTGATCCCATCTGGAGAGGAAATTGTTTTGCAAGATTCTGACATGGTAAAGGGCCCACTTCACACAGTCCCCTGTGGAAATGATCTTCCCCAATATTCTCTCGCAATTTATTGCTATTTGAACAGGCCTGGTTCTGAAGGTTCTTATAGAATTCTGAATATCCTGAATTCTCCTTTGTGGAAGAGAAAGGTTGAAGTTTCTGGTGTTGATTATCACTCCCAGGAACTCCAGACACTGTGTGGGGGATGTAAAACTTTTTTCCCAGTTCATTATCCATACCAGCCTTTGAAGCATGTCTGACACTCTTACTAGGTGATCCTTTAAGATCTCCTTTGAGGCAGCTTTGATAAGGATATCGTCTAAATAAGCGAATAGCTGGATCCCCTGTAATCTTAAGCTCGCTATGATGGGACCCATGATTTTTGTAAACAGCCTTGGAGCTGTTGCTAGGCCAAATGGAATGACGTTGTACTGGAAATGCTCGTTTAGTACTTTGAAACTAAGGAATTTCCTGTGAGCTTCTTTTATTGGAATGTGCCAATAAGCATTCTTTATGTCCAACTTCACTAACCAGTCGTTTGGATCGACACATTGGGTAATCGCCTTCAATGTTTCCATCTTGAATGATGGAACTTCTAACTGTCTGTTTAGAGCTCTGAGACTGAGAATCATTCTGAGATCTCCGTTTTGTTTTTGCCTGAGGAAAATGTGGGAATAAATTCCTAAGAATCTCTGATCTCAGGGAACCTTTGAAATAACTCTGTCTTCTAATAGACTCTGGATAATAGATTTTAGAACAAGGGACTTTTTTGCAGATCTTGGTTTGTCCGAAGAAACAAAGTGATGAGGAAGGTTTTTTCGTAGGTTTATACTGTATCCTTCTGATATAATCTTTAAAATCCACTTGCTTGAACAGACTCGAGCCCACATTGCACTGAATGTTGTTAATCTTCCTCCCACATACAAGGGGGCTCCCACACCTTCATGATCTGGGCTTGACGTTAGTTCCTTTAGACTGAAAGGACTGGTTCCTGTAATTTGGGCCTTGTTTCCACTGCCTAGAGAAAGCCTTCCCTGGTTTGTATTGTCTAGCCTCTCTATAATTTCCTCTGAAGTTTCTGGTTGGGTTTCTTTTATCCCTACGATCCTGTGGGAGAAATGAGGATTTGTCAGCAGATGCTTTTGAAATTATCTGATCCAACTCTGGACCAAATAATAAGTTCCCCTTGAAAGGAAGGCTACATAAGTTATGCTTTGACTGAGCATCTGCGTGCCATTGTCTTAACCATAGTCCTCTTCTAGCCACCACCGAAAGACTCATGGATTTAGCTGCCAACTTTATCGATTCTAAGGAAGCTTCTGCCACAAATTCATTGGCCACTTTGATATCCTGAAGTAATTCGACAAGTTTATCTCTATCTGTGCCTGCTTTAATAGCATCTTCCAGTTCCTGGAGTCATATTTTATTAGCTCTTGTGACAGAGGTTGTTGCTATGGCTGATTTACAAGCTGCTCCACCAGCGATATAAGCCCTCTTAAGGACCCCATCCTGTCTTCTCTCCATGGTGTCTTTAAGGGATACCCCTTCATCCACTGGAAGGGTGGTTTTCCTAGCCACTCTAGTAATGGCCGCATCAACCTTCGGAGTATTTTCCCAGGATTTAGCCACTTCTGCTGAAAATGGGAGCAGTTTTTTGAATTTTCTAGGCACTACTTGTTTCCTATCAGGACTATCCCATTCTGATTGAATGGTTGATTTAATAACATCGTGCACTGGAAAAAGATGATTCTTTTTAGCGGATGATTTGAACATTTTATCCTGTTTAACAGGAGATTTTTCTTGGTCTTCCAAATCCAGTGTTTTCCTTACTGCCTTAATAAGTGGCTCCATCATATCTATGTTAAAGGCAGATTCATCATCCTGTACTGAATCTCTGTCTGAAATCTCTCCTTCGGATTCGCTTGATACATCCGAGAAATTCATACCACGCCCTGTTAAGGGGGGTACCCCTGAACTACTTCCACCTCCAACAGAGGCTGACCCTCTGCTTAAATTCTTTAGAACATTATCCGTGACTTGTGAAATCATAGAGGATACTGACTTATTTATAGTCTCTTTCATCCAATCCATCATGTCGGACATTTGAGGTGAGTCAACTCCAGAAGCATCACGCAGGCACTTGACACACAGCCTCTTATCTGGAAGAGCATAATCTGAACATGAAGCACATTCAGCTCTAGTCGACTTTCTTCTACTCCTCTCTCTGCTTGGAGGACTCCTATTAAGAAAAAAAAAGTGTAACAATATCAACATATTCATTCCTTTTCCCTCGCCTCCTGTTGTGTTCACCTCTCAGAAAAAGCACTCACCCCCTTGAGCTGAGTGAGACCTTCTACAGCTCATTATACAATAGGGATCCTCCAATAGATGTAGCTATCCAACCTGAAAAAAATTCCAAAAATTATGTTCCATGTCCCAGGAGGATCCCTACGGGCTTCATATCAATGGTCATACCCTCCTGACAGCACAAATGGCACAAGAAAACTCTTACCAATTCAGCAGCCATAGGGAGATAAAAGACGATCCTTTTAACTTGAGCGGCAAGCCTCAGGCGCATTTTCGCGGTCGCTTCCGGGTTTGCGTCATCGCGCATGCGTAAAAACGCCAACGCCATTTTGGAGGCTGACGTTAGCGTCTTATCGCGCACAGTGCATAGGAGGCGTTTGCGGCTTACAGCGCTGGTGGTACACATGGCCCAAGCCTTCCTTGGCTTTCCTAGAGACACCCAAGAGGTAAACAGGCCTCGGTCCCAGGACATCAGAAAGGAGAGAGGTATCCAGTCTGGACTAATGGGGGTAGCGACAGGAGAAAAAAAGATGGCGGCCAGGGGGTGGGACCTGGCTTTTTATTTGGTATTTCCTGTCTCAAAGTGGGGCGGGAGGGGATTAACCCGTTGTTGCCCACTGCCGTGTTAAGGAACAGGAAAGAATGTTTTCAAAGTATTGTATATTAGTTTGAATCATAAGGTAAAGTTAATATTAGGGCTCATTTCTAACCTGTAGTTGCTGTTGTGTAAAACTATCAACAGAAGTTGAATGGATGAATCCATGTCATTTGTTAAATAAATCCCTTAATTTTGTTATTCCTAGAATTATTGTATACATTTTGCAGTATGCTAAGTCACATCTGCATTACTCATGTGTTTGCTTTGACATTTTAGCACAAAGTGTCATGTTTTCTTTATTAATCTTTATTGTGCCCAATATTAGCTTGTCTAAGTAACAAGGTTCTTGTATTATTAAAAAGATCCTTAGAAAGTAGGATGTGACATATGCAGACAATGTTCTTGCTTGAAGCAGCAATTTTGTTGTTGAATTAAAACAAGCATTTCCTAAAATTGAGTCAGGTTTTACAATCTATTGTATAATTAATATGCTTTTTTAAGTTATAGTACTGCCTTGGTTTCTCAGCTGCTTCTTTGTAATGTGTTACTTATGAGCACTGGTATGAGGCCTATTATCCAGAATGCTCAGGACTTGGGCTTTTCTCGATAACAGATCTTTACGTAATTTGGAACACCATACCTTAAATCTACTAAAGAATGATTTAATCATTAAATAAACCCAATAGGCTTGTTTTGTCTCCGATAATGATTCATTATATGTTAGTTTGGATCAAGTACAAGGTACTCGTTTATTATTATAGGTAAAAGGAAATCACTTTTAAAAATTGTAATTATTTGGATAAAATGGAGCTTCTGGGAGACAGCCTTTCCATTAATTGGAGCTTTCTGGATAACGGCTTTCTGAATAACAGACCCCATACCTGTACTTGTAAATTACCACCTTTATTAGCTGATAAAGTGATGACCAGTGTTATAAAAACAACACAGTGGCCCCCCCTGCAGTAAAATCTGACTCACAGAAGATGGTTCCCGGACCCTCCCTCCACCCACCTGCTGGTTTGCGTCAACGGGTAATAAAAAAAAGCAGCAGGGGAGGGGGGATTTTTAAGACTATAGTGGATGCAGAACCTGCGATCCAGGCCCCTCTATCCCCAAAGACCTCCTGCGACCATGTGGTTTGCTTCCTCTATAGTTACGCCATTGACAATGGCCTGAAAATATGTCAGTCTGAGTTTCAATTGCCTGAGAAGCTCTTGCACACGTGCCCTATGTTCTATTGCCCTGAGACTATCAAGAGTATCACCGTGTTTGCTTCTCTTTTAGGGTCAGGGCACACAGGCAGATTCAGGGAGATCAGTCACCTGGCGGCAAATCTCCTCTTTTTCGGGGCGACTAATATCCCTGAACTGCCTCCCCTGCCATCCTGCCAGCTAAAATACAAAACGACGGCGGGATGGCAGTTCAGGAGATTAGTCGCCCCGAAGAAGAGTAGATTTGTCGCCGGGCGACTAATCTCCCTAAAATTGCCTTTGTGCCCTGACCCTTATAGTTTACTGTCATTTAGAAAGCAAATACTATTTAGCAAACATAGTCTATTGGAGCCTGGTTATGTCTATTTGAAAATAACACAGCTGAATCTTATAAATAATACAAATACTATTTTTAATCATATCACTGCTCACTGTTGACAGTGAAAATTAACCAACAGCAAACAACTTAGGATTCATATAATATAAACTATAAAGTATATTCATAGTATATTCCTATATATTCAAAGTGTATTTGTATACTATAAAGTATAAAGTGCAATAATACTATGCGATTTATCATATTTTATTCACAAGGCAACATTCCTTTCCTATCCAGAATTCCAGCATACTTGTACTCGACACAACTAGGTTCAATGTGTTGCACCACATAAACAGAGATTAGCAGACGTTAGTAAATTGTGTGCAAAGGGGAGCACATATGCGAGGAATGGAATTCTGTACTTATCACCTGCATTGAGTATCTAGTTACATGTAGTACAGAGCTCCTATGAACCAGTGTAATGACCCGCATACATTGCACCTTTATCAACCAAAACATCATGCAAACTGGTAAATAGCACTAGACAGATAGGCACTAGACCTAAGCCCATTTGTGTATGACATTTTAACTAGTGTAATTGTGCTTGTCAAAACAGTAAACCAACAACCTCTATGTATTTACTGATCAGTCAAATGTCACCGAGCAATATGGCATTGATAAAAAATAGTGTATAGTTTTTCTCAGAAGCACAAGTATTCGAATAACAGTTGGTTCTTCTTTTCCATTTTATAAGAAAATATTTGCAGCATTAAATATGTATTTCACTTATCCAGCTTCTTTCTTCCTGATTATGTTAGATAGCAGAAACATGACAAGCCTGGAAGCATTTCTCTATAATTGATGTTGAAGTACTATATAATGATCTTATCATCCAACCAAACTTTCCTTTTTATTTTCCCATTTTATTTAGTTAATTGAAACAGTAATGAGATAAAACTACATATTTCTGTTTGTAGACTTTCTTACTTTCTATGAAGCTGCTACTTTCTCTTTCTCTAGTTTCTGTTTAATCTTACCTCTGCTACTACCTTTTGTGGTTCATATAATTCGCTAATTATACCCCCTCAACCCTCTTGCTCTTCTGATAGAAAGTAGTGATGAGCAAATAAATTCACCAGGCAAGGTTTTGCGGCAAATTTCTACGTTTCGCCCAAAACAATAAATTAAACAGCTAATAGAATCACTTTATTTTTTATTTCAATTTATTATTGTGCATAGAAAATAACAGCTAGGGGGTTTAACTAATCAGTTGGGTCAATATTCCCTGGGTCAAATGTCAATACAAAATCTGTAAGATCTGCTTTCTGTAGCCAAATTAATTTATAGTGGTAGTACATGGATTCACAATAATTTCCATTTTTATATACTTGAAAGTCTCTATATTACATTTATCTAATCAATTGTTAATGTAAGGAATGAGTCCGTTAATGTATTATAATTAGGTTGCAATATGATTTTGACATTCAGTTATGATAGTAGATCATCTTTCGATAGCTTAACATTAGGTTGATTCAATACAAAAATATTCTTAAAATTTCCCTAACAATGTTAGGGATGTTAATACAAGAAGGTTGCAATCAGCTGAAGAAAATAATCCCTGACTGTCTCGGCCACACACCTACTTTTACTTTTTCATATCAAGTGGCTGTTCCATCTATGATGCTGAACTCTGTAATGCATCCATCTGTCCTGTGGTGTGTGGCTGAGTGCTCAGCTGTTATGTCTTACCAAATAAACAACACACCTAGACATGGTTATATAAGTGACACAGAGAGTAGTAGAAAATATACAGTATATGCTTACTTTCACATCAGCAGCAAATTCATAGGGACAGCAAGAAAGAAACATTCATCTAAAAGCAAAGTTAATGAGATCTAAACCTTCATTTGCTGTATACTATAATATCAAAAGTGATATGGAAGGATTGGCAGGATTTTTTTAAAATCTATATTCAGTTAAATTACCCTCAATGGTAAACAAAAATGTATAATTGTATTCATGAAATACAGGTATGGGACATGTTATCCAGAATGCTCAGGACCTGGAGTTTTCCGGATAACGGATATTTCCGTAATTTGGATCTTTATACCTTAAGTCTACTAGAAAATCATGTAAACATTAAATAAACCCAAGAGGTTGGTTGTGCTTCCAATAAGGATGTATTATATCTTAGTTGGGATCAAGTACAAGCTACTGTTAAATTATTACAGAGAAAAGGGAAATCATTTTTAAAAATTTGGATTGTTTGATTATAATGGAGTCTATGGGTGATGTTCATTCAGTAATTCGGAACTTTCTGGATAACGTGTTTGCTGGATAATGGATCCCATAACCGTACTAGCAGTAGAATGCATGTTCTTAATCTATACATTGGGGGGGTTATTTATTAAAGGTTGAGTTGTGAAAATTTGATCTTTGAAAAGTTTTTTTAATTATTAGAGGAAAAAAACTTGATTTTTTTTCTAGATTTATTATACCCCCATCTCAGACCTGTTGAGGTTCTGTATAAGTCAATGGGAGAGGCACCTATCTCAATTTTTCCATGGTCTGCGTTGCGGTTTTCAAGCAGTTTGGGAAAAAGCCAAAATATTTGTTTTATTCTGGAAAAATTCAGAAAAATTCAAGTGATTCATGTGTTCGCTGGATTTTTTTGAGTTTTTCCACAATTCGATAGAATCAATTTTTTTTTATTATTATCAGGCATGGGAATTCGGTTGTGTTTTTTTTAAATAAAATATGAGATAAATTCAGATTTTAGAAAATAACCCCCTTGGTGTTTTAATAAAATTTACATATTGTTATTATAACTGTAGACGTTTAACTTAATTAATAAGTTAATAACTTAAGTAACATGAATTAATATTTCACCTCTAACCCTAATATGTTCTGAGCATTAGGATGAGGTGCAACAAAAGAAAAAACAATGAATATGTTGAATAATATACAGGCATATAAAGCAGTTAACTGCATAAACTTCATAACTATAAAAGAGACATACTATAGCTTCTGGCAATGAAATATACTGTATGTGTAGCAATTTCCCTGAAGAACTGGCTGCTGTAGAAGTGGCTGGGTGTAAAAATACATAAAATAATCCATAAATGTTCCAATTTTGCTACCATGAAAGAGAGAGGGGAATGTGGTGTTCTTATTCCACAAAATGGAGTCTGTACTCCCAATATGCATTGTGCTGTGCCAGGAAGATAACAAATATTAACTGAATGGTAGTTTTGTGGATACAGAAAAGGGCCAGCAGAGGGAGACAACCACAATGGATAATAATGGAAATAATAGCACATTCAACCAAAGAGTATGCTGGCAACATGACAGACATAAAAAAGGAACTCAGATGAAATAGGAACATCCTTGTCTAACCTTACAACGTCAGTCATTGCTTTCATAAATCAATCAAACATTGCTCTTCATTCCTATTATTTGTGGTACACTATGTTAGTAGGTATTACTTTGTACCACAATATGCAGACATTTTCAAGAAGGCATGTTTTCTAAATCTGAGTAGTATAGTATGTAGAGCTGCCTACAAAATTGCATTATGTCTAGTAAATGTTTAAAATAGGCACCAAATTCTTATTGTAGTAAGAGTAAAAATATTGTACTTGGGGATGGCATGATTTGGAGTACAGGCAGGATGACAGCAAATTAAGCGAGCACCATCCAGCAAAAAAGCCTGGTTACAGCAACCAGAGCTACCTTACACACAGCCAGGCTACACCTGTGACAACAGGGGCAGCAACCGAAATGGGTCAGAAGAAATAAAAGAATTTGAATGGCATTTTGCCCTTTCTTCACTGCAAACACCTGATATGGAGAGGCAAGATGGCAATGACTCCGGGCCTACCACGCCAAATTCTCCTGTGCAATCCTCAGTAAACAATCAGCTATGGGACCCAGGGGACTCTCCTGAAGCGAAACGAGAGACTGACACACCACACATACTAGGTGAGATTATCGACCTGATCACAAGCACATACCTCACAACTCAATCCATCCATGACTGGCTGACGGCCTCAAACTCCCGAACAATTAGGACTGCCATCTTAGAATTCAAAGCAGATATAACTGCAATTGGAGAATGTACAGATAAATTGAAGGCAACCACAGATGACCTCTTTCAATGGCAAGCATTTCTAGAGGATGAAAATGCCTTGCTCAGAGAGAAGACACAGCACCTGAAAACGATACAGGAGGATCTTGAAAACAGGGAATGGAGAAATAATCTACAGATCAGAGGTATTCCAAAAAACATTCCAACACCTCATTTACTCTCTTATCTCAAGAGCCTTTTCTCATCCATTAATCCAGATTTGCCTTCGGATACATGGAGAATGGATAGGGCTCATAGAGCCCTAGGGACTAACGCCTCTAATTTACTCAAATATGTTGAAATGGTGAGACTGCATTACTTTGAGAGTAAAGACTCACAACAGCAACTCTCGCACCAAAACTTCAATGATCTCTCCTTAGCAACTCTATGTAAAAGGAGACTGTTACTGTCAATCACACAGAAGTTTCTACCATATCCTACCATATCGGTGGGGGTTTCCATTTTCGCTAACAGTGACCAACGATGGATAGCAATATGTCCTGCTGGATCCAAAGTATGGCTCTCAACTACTATTACAGCTCAGGCTGGATGAAAAAAAAAAATCTACATCATCACTGTGCCCCAGGTCTTCTCCATCATGGAGCATTGTATCTCCAAAGCCTCAATGCTTTCAAGGCTCTCCTAACTTTGCTAGCATAAATTCATCAGCACGAGCATTTCATAACGAACTTTCACTAACGTTCATTTCTGCCTATGGAAATTTCATTAATACTCTTATGCTTAGGTCTATTTTATTAGGGCAGGTATATATATATGTCATATATATATGTCTTTATTAGTGATGTTGGTGCCAATGCTTGAATTGGCCACTTACTGTTTTATTAAAAATGTCCAAGGAAGCTAAATAAAAACAAAAGAGATCCTCTAATGCCCTAGACATGAGCCCACCCTAAAACAAATATGGCATGCCCCTCAAATGGTTAAAAAAAAATATTAAAACAAAAATATTTAACCTTTAAACACAATCGCACTTTAAAAGATGAAAAAACGTCAGCTTTTTGTTTTAATTTTTATAACTTTTCGGCATACACGATATGATGTCACTGTTATAAGATTTAAAAGGATGTAGCTTCATCTTATCAGTTCGTCAGGTATAACCTGGTGAAGGAAACTCTAAAAAGGGTAACGTAATGGAAAATTAAAACTTTAGTGGATATTCAGAATAACGATTGTTCACCTGAGTGAAAATTTGCGTGGTGAAAGGGGCATACAACTTTGTTAGTTATGCTCTCTTTTGGTAGCGAATTGTCGTCTACGCCTGTTAATAAATTAGCGATGTCCCTGTGGATGGTATTTCTGACAAATCTTCGCTAGTGACAGCCCTTTAGTAAATTTGCTCCAGATACTTTCCAACCTGCTTCTGGGCTTTGGGCACCACTAATAAGTTTGAGTTTACATTTTGAACTATGAAAATAGCCAGTTCACATGCACTACACATTTATCTGACTCATTCGGTCATTATTTAATACTCTTTGGGCAGTTGGGTCCTTGGTAGTAAGTGCATATAATAAAAAATACTTTAAAGTTCTTAAAACTTAAATATCAGCAGTTACATTGAATATTTTTATTAGGCCAATTAAAGCAATTTTCATAAATTCTTCCTGTGGTCATCTATCTTGTCACAGAAATACCTGAATCAAAGTTGGAAGTGGATGTGGGTGAAATATGGGTGTCACAGTAAAAACTGAAATACTAAAATTATGTACGTGAGGTTAAACTGAACCAAACTGAATGGGGAATATCACTCTTTTAAAAATCACAGAAGATCTACTGAGAAAGAACTCTGGCATACAGAATCTTATTATAGTATGATACGCATCCAGTTTAGTTAATCCTGCCGTTACTGATGAGAAGCAAATGCTTAAAATCTCATAATACATACTATGGAAGGAGGCATTATAGAACATAGCAGAACAGAATGAAATTACGTCTCACCGCACTACCCTAAATAAATAAACACAAATTCTAAAAAGAACACCAGCTGGTTATATTGACCTTGAAAGATAACAAAGCAAAAAAAATTATTGCAATATCAGAATGGCCTTTATAAAAGAACTGTATTGGGGATAAAAGTTTAGTAGAAATGTTTGTGAAAGAAAGTTTTGATACAGTAAGAAAAGTCAAGTGGAACTGGAACAAAGTTAAGGACGGTTTAAGCTTTATGGTACAATTGCCAAACAGAAGTGACAAGCATAAAATGGCAACAAACCGCTTACAACCTTTGGCTGCCGTCCTGTTGCCTGTCTTAGTTGAAACTAAGATGGAATAGAGCGGAGGGCTCTAAACATAGCCAAGCTGCTAAAATGTGACTAATAATACACAGCTTGAAAGTCCTAGGCAATAACCCATTTCTTGTCATGAACATTTTAGAGAAAAGAAAGGACTGACGTTTGTGTTCCCACTGCTTCTTATTGAGTAACAACATATACTAATTTTGTGATGACATTAGTATAGTGTTTCAATAATGGCAGATGCATAAAGAGGGATGGGCTAATAGTCACAAAGTGAATAAAATTTCATAAATAGAATGACATGAATGACAAAAAAAAAATCACATTTCACAGTAATATTGTTCACTAGACAGTGTGAATTGTAAAAGTGCTTTGCTTAGGACTTGCTTGAATGTAGCATATTTTTTTGATATAAGTAAGACATTACTCTTATACTGGCATTGGTGCATTTCACAAAAGTATTTTTTTCTGTTGATGGGTGATGTTCTATAGCTTCACAAAACCTGAACAAACTGCTTGTTTGTACATATTGCACATAATTTGGCCACTAATTATTTTTACTGCTTTGTCCCAGTAGTGTATAGTAAAGGTTTTTTTTAATTAATCCAATACACATACAGTGAAGAGGTAACATGTGATCAGCACACAAGTCACATGGCTGAGGGCACCTGGGAAACTGACATGTCTTTCAAAATTAAATATAAACCAATCTGTTTTCTCTTTTGAAAAATGGATTTCAATGCAGGATTTTGCTCGAGAAGTGCTATTCACTGATGCATTTTGTAAAAAAAAACATATTTTCCTGTGACAGAATCCCTTTAAGAAGCATAGTTATCAAATGGAGAACTTTTACTCATTGATAAATTTGTCTCTAAAACTCTCAAAGGAATGAATAGACAGTGGCTTAGAGACCAATTTACTAAATTTATTAATATATGAATTTAATTTTTTTTCTAAATTCAACCATTATTTCTGTTGCCATATTTATGAAATGCTCAAAACAGGAAGACTTAATCACATTAATTCAAAGAAAAAACTTGATCATAATGAGAATGGCATTGTTACATTGATTTAGAAAATTCCACTGTTCAAGAAAACTTAAAAAACAAAACAGCTTAAATGTTGAATATACACCTCCCATTAATTATTTAGGTTTCAGCGACTACATTTTCTCAGTTGAATTTTTGATATGTGTTTGCTAAATCTAGAAAATAAAAGATGGCATTTGAAAAAACAATTTTTTTGGAATTGCTGGAATAACTTATTTCTTAATAAATAATACAGTATCAGAGCAAACGTTGATTAGCAATGAAATACAACATCCCAATGTTCAACACCACAATGGCAAAAAATTTTAAGAAAAGAAGATTGGACAAAAAAGAAATAGAAAATAAAAATTGTGGGTGTTGTAATTCAGCTTCAATGGATATAACATAAAACCAAGGCAGCTAAGATAGAAAATTATAATATTAAACAAAACAAGCCAAACCCTTCAACATCATTACAGTATAACAATAGTGGTGCTGAATACATTATTATCCTTATTTACAAAAACAACAACTTCTGTCCCAGTACTAAAATGATCACTAAAGCTTTACAAACATGTTTGGCATATTTAGCAAGTTTGTATCCCCCTATTTCCTATCAGACACAAAAAAAGTTGCCTTAAAGGAGAAGGAAAGCTACTGAGGCATTTTATTGCCAATAGATTAGCTGCAATAGTGCAAGCTAGAATGCTATATTTATTCTGTAGAATATTTTACCATACCTGAGTAAAAAGCTCTAGAAACTCTCTGTTTGTTTAGGATAGGAGCTGCAGTATTAACATGGTGTGACATCACTTCCTGCCTGAGTCTCTCCCTGCTCTTGGCTCAGATTACAGTAGAGAAGGGAGGGGTGGGGGGAGAGGAGCAAACTGAGCATGCTCTTGCCCAGGGCAATGAGGTTTAAGATGAAGGCAGGAAGTCTGATACAGAAGAGCATATGTACACAATAGATGGAAAGAAATGCAGTGTTTCTTTTGACAGGGGACTCAGAGCAACATTACTTTGGGGGTTTACTGGTATATTTAGATGGACCTTTCTGATAAGGCTTACTTAGTTTTAACCTTTCCTTCTCCTTTAAGGAAAAAATGCCCATTGACTTTAAAGGAATTGTTCAGTATAAAAATAAAACTAGGTAAATAGATAGGCTGTGCAAAATAAAAACTGTTTCTCATATAGTAAGTTAGCCAAAAATGTAATTTATAAAGGCTGATTGACTGGATGTCTAACATCATAACCAGAAACACTACTTCCTGCTTTGCAGCTCTCTTGGCTTGCACTGATTTGTAACCAGGCAGTAACCAATCAGAAACTCCAGCCGTTAAACATTACATTTTTGGCTAACTAACTATATTAGAAACATTTTTTATTTTGCACAGCCTATCAATTTATCTAGTTTTTATTTTTACACTGAACTGTTCCTTGAATGCATTTAGAGTGAAAAAAAATTGTTGCACGCATCAAAAAATTGTTGCATGGAATTTGTTTTTGACATCCATTGACTTCAATGAGTTTCGCTAATTCTCCGCAGATTCGCAAAACAAATTCACTCATCACTAGTGAGAATTCTTGAGGTGGGCACAAATAAGAGACCGCAAGATGCATTGTAGGCAAACAAGCTTTGTGTTTGCTCATTGCCCCTTTTGCAAATGTGCCGAAAAAAATGGCCCATTAAGCAGATGATGCTGTGTTAGTATTTATGCAACCAGACAGAGAAAACTTTTTTTTGGAAAGCACTGAACCATCATCCCATGTTTTCCAAGAACATATGCAGAAAAGTCTTCTTAATTTCCTGTACTCTCTGGGGCAAATTCACTAAGCGCCGAAGCGCCGAACGCTAGTGTTAATTCGCTAGCGTTTGGCATTTTCGTTACTGCGCAAATTCACTAACGAACGCTGGAGTAGTTTCACTAGTGTTACATCGCACCCTTACGCCTGGCGAATTTTCGCTAGTGACGTAACTACGCAAATTCACTAACTTGCGCAGTGTACTGAACGCTACCTTTTACGCTAGACTTCCTTCGCCACCTCAGACCTGGCGAAGCGCAATAGAGTAGATAGGGATTGTTTCAAAAAAAGTCAACATTTTTTCTAAGTCCCAAAAAACGCTGGCGTGTTTTCTACATTATGGGTGATAGGCTGAAAAAGATCAAAAATTTTTTTGGGGGCTCCCCTCCTTCCCCCCTACATTTCCTGACTCATGGCAACTTACCTAGACAGTGGGCACATGTGTAGGGCAAAATAAAAATTTTATTTGCTGATTTGAAGGTTTTCTAGGCATTTGTAGTGCTGATACGTATTCCTCCATTGAAATTTGAATTTGGCGCCATATGCAAATTAGCCTTCGCTAGCATAACTTCGCTTTACATAGCGAATCAACGCTAGCGCAACTTCGCAACCTTACGCTACCCCTGAGTGCAACTTCGGATTTTAGTGAATTTGCGGAGCGCTGGCGAAACTACGCCTGGCAAAGTGCGATGAAGTTGCGCCTGGCGCAACTTTGAATCTTAGTGAATTTGCCCCTCTGTGTAACACACATTATTCACTGATTATGACTCATGCAATACAATGTTCTGCTGCAGTTATTCAACCTAACTCTTTCTATCCTTAATATTATATCTTCACTGTGCCTAGCAGTGCCCTAATGTCAACAGATCTTTTTAACACATTCAGGCATCTGCCAGCATTATTAAATTCCTGCCCCGCAGACCTTAAATTTTTATTTAGTCACGTCAGGTCTCTGTTGTCTTTTTATCTGCCTCACACCCAATGTCTTTGCTTAGCATTTTATTAATATCACTGTCTGATCCCTTGGTCCTGGCAGCACTTTATGAAGCATCTTTCTGATCTTTGAGTATTATGATCTCTCTCTCTCTCCCTTGCTATCCCAGCAGTAATTAGATTTTCAGGGTGATGCCTGTCTGACGGGCAGAGCAAGTAAAGCACGCTCCACTCCTCTCTGTCACAGCAACCTTTCCACACACAGACCCTTGGCTGTCACTTAACTCATACTGCTCTGCTGATAAAGTTAAAGGAGGAATATATGACTAATTACACCATGTTTTGTGTACCACAAATGTTCCAGTCTGAATTACATTAGTACCATGAATTTAATTAATGACTAGTGATAAACATCATTAATGCTGCAGAAAGCACAAACTAAAATGCTAATTACAATATAGCTATAGCACAAAACAGTGTTTAAAATACCTCACACCAAGATAATCTCGGATGCAATGTAAATCACTTTTAATCCCTTTTTCATAAAATATTTTAATCAAATAGATAGATTTCATCTGTGGGACAGTGTAAGCATGTTTAACATAAACACCTTATTGTACTCAGCAGGGTTTTCAAACGTAGGCACGTAATGGGCACTGCATTGCTTTTTGCTGTGCACAGTTTTCAATTTCTAGCTTTCGGAATTTCTATTATTATCTGACAATTAGGGGCAAATTTATCAAAATGAGCTCTAAACTCACATTTTGATAAATCTGCCACTTGTGTGTTACCTGGGGCCACTCACTAAGCAGCGTGTGTATCAGAAGTGTAATGAGATGTTCTGGCTCCATGTTTAGCTGCGTGGGAGATCCTGGAATACAATGCAGTAAAACAGTGCAGATGGTGTGTAAGATTATGGGAAGAAATGTACCTCTCTGTATAGAGCAACTCAAAAATAACAACTTCATCTCTCATTTACTGATTCCCTTGGGCTACATGCCCTGTGGTCTATGGCAATCCAGCACCAAAATAAGATGTCAGATTCACTTTTTTTTTGGCACTCGTAAACCGACACAAGAAAAGCCCCAAAACAAGAATATGATAACGAATATGACCTACACATTCATTTCTGTGACAGATGGACCTTTAAATTAAGGATTTATTTCAGCAACCACGAGTCTTACACACATTCTATTTACCCATTTAACTAATGCATTTTGAAAAATAAACGTACAGTATGTCTGTGGCAGTATGCAATAACAGCTGTTGCTTCTTACAAAGCAATATTTTTATGGGTTATATTGCATTGTTGCATATTGGTGTTCAATTTCTATGGGGTTTTTCTTCAACTAGGGGTCCCATATTTTCTAAAAGACAATGGATTAGGTAGATGAATTATTAACCAACTATCTGGTATGGGTTTTTTTCCTATCATCTTGTATGTGTACATGTTTCAATAGCAAGATTCATTGTTTACCTCTGGTGACACACCAGGAGATTAATCGCTAGCGATAAATTGCTGCTTCTATGGGCAACTAATCTCCTGCCCTCTCCAGTAAAAAGCTTTCCCATAGGCAATAATATGAATCACTGGTGGTAAAACACGTGTCGCTCCAGTTTCCCAAAATCGCTTGAAGTTTCCTCTTGTAAATAGAGAACAAATAGAGAAATATAAAGAAAGGAAAAGGAGAGAAAGAAGTGAGGCTAATGTACAGATTATAGACATTCAGACATGAGAGTATTATACAATAATTTCTCAAGTCCCACCAGATAGGTCAGTATCTGTCTTGGAAGGGAATCACTCACCAATTTTTGCCAAAATTGTAGGTGAGGGGAGTCCAGAGACTTTCAATACATTAGGATGGTTTTCTAAGAGTAGTAGAGCAGCTGTAAATAACATAGTCTAGAGTAGGGCCAGAGTTGTAGGTCACCTGTTATTCCTAGCAAACAGAGTTCTGAAGAGTTTGGGAGTGTAAGCTTCTCATTTAGATATTTTAGCACAGCACCCCAGAATCTTTGGATTGCTAAACAGGAACAAAAAACATGAGTGCTTATTTCATCTCTATACTTGGGACATAGGTTGGACACATTGTCATAGATTTTTGCCAGGTGTAAGGGATCAGGTATGCTTTGTTTGGAAACTTTATCTGTATGCATCTTTCCCTCATGGAAATGGATATAACTAACTAAATGTTACAAAATATGGCAAGAGGAAGAAGGTCTCTATCATCATAGAGTGGGTGGGTATCTTACAGGAGAGAGGGGTCTCAGGCATGATAGAGCAGTGGAAGTGGTTGATGTAACCAGGAGGTTACTCTAAGAAGAACATGAGTTAGCTAGGAATGTATGGAGACACATGAGAACGAAGTCTTGAAATCTCAACAAGGAATTCACATGTTAATCTTTGTTTGATTAGATTATATATATATAACGATTTCAACAGTGCATGGGCCTGTTCTCTATTACCTAGAGGTGGACAATTCTAGCAGAAGAGTTTAATATAGCTGAAGTGGGGAGTTGTGATTGGCGAATCTGTCCTTTTACTTTGCCAAAAAATGTGAGAAACACATTGAGGTCAATAGCCATTTTTCACAGTTTTTTACAATGCATAGGAGTCTCAGGGCATTTTTTTTACTGTGAAACCTGTGAAAAAAGTTGCCGATCATTAATGGGGAGAGGTAGTATCTAGGGAGGCTAATTAGTAAGAAAACATGGGGAACTGTAATTCAAATTTCTAACATCCTAGAGTGAACTAGGAATCACAATGACCAAAAATTCTATATCTGGTGTCTTCCTTTTAAAATTTATGAAGATTGAGCGAGTTATTTCCACATTTGCTTGCATATTTGTGTTGAAGGTCTCGTTTTTAGTTTATCTGATCTTATCAGATCTTATGTGATCTTATAGCCTGTTCATCATGGTATTAATCTGTCTAGTAATTTGTTGTTGAGGTTTGTGGATGGTCAATGAACAGGGGAGTGTTGTTTGCAAACAGACTTAATATATGCACTACAAATGACCTTTATGTCTGGATTTAAACATAAGTCCGATGCCAAATGAGAGTAGGAACATGGGCCATTCTTGCCTAGTTCGAATCGTTTAAAGTGCCTTTAAAAGTGGTGTGGATGGAGTTATCTCCCTTATAAAAGCTGTAGTGAAAGAGTATCGGTCTGCTAGACCAAAGCTTTTGTATAAAGACGCTTGCTTGCTTGCTAGGAGTGCCCTATGGGATTTATATGGTAGAATGGCTTGGTGGCTTGATTTAAGTCTACTTCTTTCATTATATTTATTTACACTTTCCTTTGAATCCTATTTTTTGTTTGTATAACCCCAGTAAAAATTTGAAGTGCATCCTATTTGGAGGCTATTTGGAGGCTATGGCAGTTTTTGAATTAAATGAGAGGAATTCATTCTCTGAGTACATCACCTAGATATTTAATATTACGGGGCTTAATAAACCCTCGAATATAGAATATCGAATTTGTAGGATTTACCGCAAATCCTACGATCGAAGGAAAAATCATTCGATCGAATGATGAAAACCTTCGAATCGAATGATTCGAAGGATTTTAATCCATCGATCAAAGGATTTTCCTTTTATCAAAAAAACCTCAGAAAAGAAATGGGGAAGGTCCACATAGGCTAACATTGTACCTCGGTAGGTTTAAACTACTGAAGTATGTAGTCGAAGTTTTTTTTAAAGAGACAGTACTTCTACTATTGAATGGTCGAATAGTTGAACGATTTTTAGTTTGAATCGTTCGAATCGAAGTCGCAGTCGATGGTCGTAGTAGCTTATTTTATGGTTGAAGTACCCAAAAAAAACTTTGAAATTCGAATTTTTTTTACTTTGAATCCTTCACTCAAGCTTAGTAAATGTGCCCCTACATGTTACCAAGGATTGTGGTTTGGATACTGGGGAAGCTGTGGGTTATGCTATTGTGGTGTATATAGTGGAGACTTGACTTCTGGAAGTTCAGAAAACAAATGTAAATTTTAGACTTAATATATCTGAAGATCTCTGCGGGAATGGCAAATATAATCATGTGTTAAAAAAGAGAGGAGGAATTGTATTTTAAAGGTATTCAACCTTGTCGTGAAAGGGAAGGGTTATAATTTGTCTGTCATTGGACTCTTGGAAGTGGGCCAGTATAGCTTATTCTTCAATTTCTGAAAAATAGAAGAACTTGGGGTGTATTCTTGCTTCATTATACTGCAACTTGCTTAATTCTTAATGAATCAGATACAATTTGAGAGTAGGACTGGCCAGATATGGGATGACTTTGACGTAGTTGGTCAGCTTAAATATATTGCAATATATGGACAAACAATCCCTGTTTTGTTTAAAGGGTAAGGCATTTTTTAGTAGCAGTATGCACAAAATGTCTCAATGTCTTAAATATATTGATAATGGGTTCAGTGCAGAGGACTCTTGTATTTGTCTATATGTATTTTGTGGTCACAGCCTCATTAGAACAGAAGCTCTATTTTGTGCAGCTTGATA